>NC_055997.1:149877540-151157472 GCF_018446385.1 Zingiber officinale
AGAACATAAAGGTATAAGTCTGGGTACAACAGATAGTGACCGAGTATTCCTCAGCGGGTCCCATCGGATGCAGGAAATAGTGTACGGTGGACGGACGAGAAGCAGAGCTCCTGCTCCACCGGGCTCCACAAAAAGCTTGCGTTTAAACCCAATCGCGAGTTCGGTATTGGCTTGAGTGGATAAAAAATGCGTCGGGAAAAGTAAAGCTTTCTCGTCCTGAGGGGAAGGATCCACCGTCCGATGTTATAAAATGAATAAATAAACGGTCAGATGTATGATCTCGTATATGTCTTTTTATGCGGACGTTAAATGGGAAGGTCCTGTGGCTAAGAATAAGACCGTTCAGAGTGTTCCTGAGGTACATTTGAAAGTCCTCTTCCTCTTTCGCTCTCTTCTCTCCGCCTCTTCCACCGTTCGAGGCGGCTCCGATCACCATCCCGCAACGCCATTGCCTTGGAGTTTGGTTTTGAGAGGTGTAGCCGAGGAAATCCGGGTGGTAGTCTCCGGCCCAGATCCTTTGAAGGAGTTGGGAGTAGTTCTGGGAGGCTGTCGTTCTTCAAAGGAGGGAGATGCCTGCTCCGGGTTTCTCTTCGTCGAAGTCGGAGAAGAAGGCGGATTCCAATAATGCGCCGAATAATCCCAGGAGAGATCCTTACGAAGTTCTCGGGGTGGCTCGCAATGCTACGGATCAGGAAATCAAGAGTGCGTACAGGAAATTGGCGCTCAGGTGAGGACCTGGGTTTAGTTTTGGTTTTGTTTGCTATTTGATTCATGCTTATTTCTTGAATGTCGATCCTGTTGGTGCATTTGTTTTTTTGGATTCGGTTTGTTATTTTCTACAAGGGGCGTGTTTGGATGAGAACGAAATCCAGCCTTTTGGGTTGAATGAAGGACTAATTTGCTAACAGATATGCATAACACAGGAACAAATTCGAAGTTGAAAATTACATATCATATTCCTTTTAGTTTGCAGTTGATCTTACAAAGAATTTATAAATTATAGTAGGAAAAACTTGTATCAAGGTAAATAACATTCAACATGTCAACGACGTCCTTGTAGTCTGCAATGTTAAAATGTACACATTCAACACGTACATTTTAGCTTCTCAGTAGAAAAAAAATCTATATCCCGATGAACAACATTCAGAATGTCTGTTGTCCAGATATCTATGGTGTTTAGACTTGACCAGGGTATTGAAGTTTTGGAAACCAAAATCAAGTAGATGCAGCTTTGCTGCTACTACCCGTGATATATAAGAGTGTTTAGAGTTGACCAGGGGATTGAAGTTTTGGAAACCAAAATCAAGTAGATGCGGCTTTGCTGCTACTACCTGTGTCAAGTCTGATGAATATATGTTTCAATATTCACGATTGCACAGCTTTCTCCTCTGCAAATGACCACAAGGCTAGCACTAGGTCTGGACGAAGTTATGTAGATGCTATTAAGGAACTAAATTATCATCCTCAACTCCTACCTTTGGTATATGCAGATTATGTGACTGGCATCTTTGAGAATACAGATTACAATTTATCCAATTGATTGAACTCTTTGCTCTGTACCATGTCCTTGCTAACTAATTCTTGAATTATTGTATGAAATCAGCCAGGACTAATAACATGATAATATCCAACTGTGAAAAATCAACTTTGTGATTAAGGTGTTGCTAATTCTGTTTTAGGCTTTAGTTCAATGTCATAGGATTCATGGTCAAGGTGAACCATAGTTTTTTTTTAATCATTTGCTTGTTGTTTACCACGAAGACTCAAACAATGAAATCCACAAACTCTGACGCAAATAAGCATCTTTATGTTTGCTAATATATTGAATTCTATATCTTTATTGACAATTCGGCTATAATAAAATCCAGATAAAAACATCCAGTTCATACTGACGTTGGTTATGCAGACAATGAGCTAGCTGGTTAGACAAAGAAAATGCTTTAGGTGGATTCAAAGTGTAAGCAAAATCAGTTTACCATCTAACAAAATCAATTTTGGATACTATGTAGTATGCTTCTTACAACTTGGGCATCAAGGACTTGTTTACTTGGACTCATCAATAAGTTAATTTACTAAATTATTTACAGCAAACTTGGTTAATCCATATCTTGGTAGGGAATATTTGTTAAGCTTGTGGTGTTCATTCAATGGTAGCTATTTTCAAGTCATTGCTTGGAAATTCTCTAGTAACAGCAATGAATCAAAACTTCATTGCTTGGAAATCCATGTAGTTGTGCTTACTTTGCAGGTACCATCCTGACAAAAATGCAAATGATGCTGCAGCAGCTGATGTTTTTAAGGAAGTCACTTTTGCATACAGTATATTGTCCGATCCAAATAAACGACATCAATATGACACATCAGGTTTCGAGGTTTGTGATTCAAGTTCATTCGTTCTTTATATTGGTTCGCTTGCTATTATCTTTTCTCGTATGATTCTGCATACAGCTATATTTACATTCCGCTTCTTTGTCTATTTCATCCTCTCATTCAAGCACCAAATGGATAACGAGCTAGAATTTAACCTGACCAGGCTATTGAAGCAGAAGGTCAAGAGCTGGAGCTTGATCTTTCCAGTCTTAGTACTGTCAACACTATGT
The DNA here is from genome assembly GCF_018446385.1 of Zingiber officinale. NCBI lineage: Eukaryota > Viridiplantae > Streptophyta > Magnoliopsida > Zingiberales > Zingiberaceae > Zingiber > Zingiber officinale. Next base: position 149,880,141 of record NC_055997.1, read on the forward strand.
TTGCTGCACTATTCAGGCAAATGCGTTCAGCTACTATTCTTGCATCTCATCATAGCAGTTTTGCACAACTATTGAAAAAAGTTTCGATGACTAAATTTCACAATCTGTTCCGCATGTTAGTAAACTTGGTGTTCCAATTAAGACAACTGTTTCTGCAATTGTTTTGGAGGAGGCACTTAATGGTTCAGTTGCTGTTTTTCCGCTTTCGCTGGGGCAGTCAATTTCTAGAAAGGTCAGACTCTGTCTTAGTGGCTTTAGGACTGCATCCCACTTTTCCTTTGTTTACTCTTCCAATGTTGCGCAGGTGGAAAAGCAGTGCGCGCATTTTTATTCAGTAGAAATAACAGAAAGGGAGGCTCACGCGGGAGTGGTTTGTAGGGTCTGCTCATCTGAGAAAAGCAAATTCAAGGTTAATTCAGTATCTTAGTCCACATTTTAATCGAGCATAAATGCGCCAGTTAGCAGTTCTTTATGGATATTTTACGACAAAAAATGATTTTGCTTTTCAATTTGTTCATAACGTAGGTTCTAAACTACTTTTTATTTTTTTCATTTCGGGAATTTAAAACCTCTTGTTTTGTACAGCTCCTGTACTTCGAGCAGGAAGAGAATGGTGGACTGAGCCTCGTGTTGCAGGTTAGCTAAATGTTGGGCTAATATCTATTGTTTGAAATTAAATCTACAAAAGAAGACTGTTTGAAGTTCATACTAAATTGTAATCATGTTGAAATTGTCCTCTCTTTGTAGTTAACTTCATGATGTTATTAGATGATGATATATCTTTTAACTAATAGTACTTTTGATGTTCATCAAACTTAATGAATGGTGCAGGAAGACAGCACTAAAACTGGCAAGGGTGCTTCAGCAGGAATGTTCTTCCTTCGTTTTCCAGTATATCGGTTTGATCCAAGCCATTCGGTAAGGTCGACGACTGTCTCAAAAGTTGTACACCCAACTTTTGGACCATCTAACTTAACCTCTCTTTTGTATTGATCACCTTTGTTTCTTCAAGATATCAGTTGCTAAAGATCCTGATTCCGCCTTCTTTAAGAAATTGGATGGGTTTCAAGCATGCGAGGTAAATGAGTTGAAACCGGGCATCCATGTCTTTGCAGTCTATGGTAAGTTTTCTAGTCATATTTATATTATTTTGCCGAGTGATTTCTTATCGTAGAGTTCTTTCTAGGCGACAACTTCTTTAAAAGTGTAAATTACACAATAGAAGTTATGTCAGCGGAGAACTTTTCAGTTGAAACAAGAGAACTCCAGGACGTGGAAGCGAAGATATTAACTAAAAGAGCTGAGATCTCCAAGTTTGAGATGGAGTATAGAGAGGTTTATGTGCCTCTTGGTTTGCCGATATTTTGTTTACATTGTTCATACCAGTTTTCTTTTCTTCTTCATATGAAATTAACAGGTATTAGCAAGATTCAGAGAGATGACCGACAGATATGCTCAGGAAATGAAAGGGGTGAGTTCTTTGCTTCGCACAACCTGAATAAGTGCACTTTTTCTTATCTATTTTTACTTGGTCTATCACGATTGTTATTGTTACTCCTGCGATAGATCGATGAGCTTCTGAAGGAAAGGAATGCAATCCATGCTTTATACACCACCAATCTGCCTTCAAAACGAACCACCTTCAAGGGGTCTAGGTGTGAAGAAGAGTGCCCGACAAAAGAAAAGAAGCCAAGGGACCGATCGAGAAAGAAGAAATGGTTCAAAATTCACTTGAAGGTCGATCGTCGAAAAGCATGTTAAAATGGTTAGAAATTGCCAATCTTCTACTCGAACTTTCTTACCGTCCAATGGTTAAGCTTTGTTATAGGTTTGCTTTTTGAAGCATTTAGAGATGCTGCAAGGATCAATCATGGATGCCTCTCAGGACCACATTTTGTTCAATCTTTGTAAGGGTCCATTCCTTCCCTACCCTTTTTCGTGTTCGTTGGTAGATTATCAATCGCGAATTCTGAATGATATAAGCTAATATTATCTATTAGCTGTCATTTTGGCAGTTTGGATATAGGCAATGCTGTGCGTATATTAGACTACCATCTATGGTCTTGATACCTGCCCTGATCCTTTTCATTCATCACTATGAACTTGTGCATCGTAAAGCTTATTAACAAGATTCAGCTTTTTATATTATTTTATTTAGCTTTATACTGATCTGAATTACATGTTTATTTATTATATAATTAGCATGGTATCAAATAACAACTATCGTTGTTCATTGTGGAGTTTATTCATTAAGTAATTGAGTGTTACTATAAGTTTCATACAATTCATGTTAAATTCAACCACTAGAAACAGCGTCATAACCATTATTGATAACCCTAATCCAAAGACACAGAGTAATCACAGATTTAGCTTGATTTAGATGGAAGAATTTAAGATCCATCATTAAATATGATTTAGGGTTTTCAAGATAGAAGATTTGGAGCATATCAAAGAGTGGACAAGATAAATATAGTTATAAAACCTTGTACAAGAGATTTTGCCATAAAGACATCGCAGCCTTTTCAGTTCATATAAGGGAGCAAGAGTGAGATGATACATCAGTAACAAGAGAGGCGTACGTACGAAGAGATCCGGATTCGGATCCGGATCCGATCAAGCGCAGGCGCATGGGTTGTCCACGACGACCAAGTCCTCCTCCCCGCCGCTGCGGAAGAGCAAGTACCCGAGGGCCAGGCCCACGACGACGGCTATGAAGACGCCGGCGTTGAAGGACATAACCGCTAGCATGAGAAGGTACCCGATCGCGGAGTTGACGCCGAAGAGGAGGGCGGTGGCGAGCCTGGCCGGTGAACCGGCGACGGCGAAGGAGGCGGGCGCGAGGAGAGGGGCGGCGATCGGGGAGCGCTTGGATCTGACGGCGAGGAACTTGAATCGGAGTCGGCGGTCCTCCATGTACTGGTAGAAGGCGGCGATGGCGAAAAGGGCGACGAGGCTGAGGAGGTAGGAGGTCCAGGAGTCGGTCCGCCAGGAATCGAACAGGATCGTCGCCTTGATGCCCCAATAGAAGGTCATGTGCATCATCTTGAGGGCTGAGATCGGAGGAACCAGCGACGGAAGAAGAAATTGGATAAAAGGAGAAAACTTAAATGGGGAAAGTGTACATAAAAACCCAACGTTCGTTCTATCGTCCGCTATAACTCGAACTCTGGGTTCTACCCTGTAACATCTGCCCACGGTGGAAGGACGGATTCGTAATTTTACATTGAGTAATGGGTGCAGTACAACTTGTACTACCAATCCGATAACTGAGATGCACTTAACCACAATCACGTCCAAATTCCAACTCTTGGGGTCGGACTCGAACCCGGTTCCACACGACACACTTATTTGATCTTTAATAATCTCAACTAGGGGCCAAGCAAACGACAGCCGACTCGCGACTCGCGACTCGCGAGTTCATTATATATTTTTTATTTTTGGAGGGCGGTTTTTTAAAATGCACATCATTTGGCACTGATCTAAATAATTAAAGTTTAAATAATTCACATTACCTAAAATTCGAACATATTTCAAATGAATTAAAATTATTTATATTTTTGAATTCCAGATCAAATTTAAATATCATATATATATTTATATTATTCGATTTGTTTATGTTACTCGGTAGCTTCTGAAATAATGATGTAATGATTAAATCCTCTCATAAATAACTAGAATCTAATATTTAAATTTCAACGAATTTTTCCCTTAAATGAGAGCTTAAAAATATTAATTATCTAGACAGATCTAATGAACGATTTACCTTAATCATCGATTAAAAATTTTAAAATTAGATCAATTACTTTCAAGATTAATCGATTGAACTGGATATATAAATTAAAAAAAAAATTACTCGGTAACTATTTCATTTAGTAATATTTTTTAGCTACGTGGAACAAATAATTGGACCAACCTGCATCCGTGCCAAATTCTTCATCATTGGGACGGACCACGTTCCACCCTTTTACTATAACCTTCTAGAGGTAAATCACGAGACAATGACCCTAGAAGCAGCTTATACAAACTTGCCCATAAACTAAGTAATAAATGAGATTGAAAAATGTCTCCTTAGTCCAAAAATACACGGAAGAATATTTCTAATGATCCCACAATGACACGCAATTGATCTAAAGAACGAGGCTTCCATTTTAAAGATACACTGAATGTTCTTTATAACTTACTGAATAAATGGACAGGTCTCTGCTCTATCACACAATTATCGCCTTATCAACTTCGGACCGGGTTATTTCTAGATAATAATAATGCATGTTCTCGTGGATGTATCGGTTTTCATGGAAGTCGTACCACCCTTACTGCTTTGGCGACGTTAATTCCCTCAGGTTGAACTTGGAAAGCTCCTTGTATCTTTCAACCACTCCAATCAAGCAAATCGTCTGACAACAGATCACCAAAATAGTTTCATGATCAGATAAAACTTAGCCTGGTTTTGTCAAACAAAGGCAAAAATATTAATGACCAAGTAAAACTTAACAAGTGAAATCAGTTTCAAGTCAAGAACATCATTTCATTCTTCATACTGAAGTTTTGTCTTCAACTGGAAAACTACAACTTCTGGTAGTGTATTTATTTTAATCTATAATATGTTTCACTTAGTTTATCTACTCCCAAATGTAAGGATACAGAGACTGAAAGTAGGATCAACAAATCTGCAGTGGTAGAGAAAAGAAGTACCTTAGCAATCTGTACTATGATGGACTTATCTGGGTTTTTGAGGTCCACTTTATGAGGCTGGGGAACAGATTTTGCCACTGCATTTATGACCGTCATCCTCTCAACACTGGTATTAGCTCGAGCATCGTATAGCACTGCAAACTACAAGAGCAAGGAGTAGCTAAAGCTATCTTCTATCAATTTCTTGAATTAAAGAATATTGAAAACAAAAACAATAAATACTTGCATGGAGAAAAGGAGAGAAAAAAACCCGGGAAATTGTGACAGGAGATACATATAAAATTATGAGCTGAAAGTAACAGAAGTCGCTACTTTCTCAAAACAAAGTGGCAAATTTCTTTATCATTTATTCCTCTATATTTCATCCATGTTCTTAAGAGATGCTTGTAGAAGATATCATGCATAATATCTCAAATAGAAGGATATGACCATACCTTTTGTGGAGTAGGAGCTTCACTCGGAAAGTATTCTGCAACTAATGGTTTGATTGCTTTTGAAATCTCCGATTCTGATGCATAACATGCCAACTCAACTGGTAAAAATCTCAATATAAATCTGGAAGACAGTTTGGAATTTGAATAAGTTTGGTCCTTTTATAGTGTTTACCAACAAAATTTGCAAAAATTGAGATGGTATGAAAAATGGACCTTGACATATGCTTCCTTGTCGAAGCAATTCTAGTCATCATGTATTGCACAATTTTACTAGGGCCAGGCTCTCCAGGTCGTTTGTGCATTTGAATAAAGATGACACCATTACAACCCGAGTCAAGGCTCACAAAGTGCCTCTGTTTTTAAAATGCAAAGATAAAAAAGTTAACATAACAAACAAAAAAACAAATTCTAAAGCATCAAAGAAACATGAACATAAGTTAGGACAACAAACAATCGGCCTCAGGATATGAAGGATCTAATACACCTAGAAGAAACCCAAATTGAGACCTAGAGCTTACAAAGGATTCTAGTTAGAAGAGAATATATATATATATATATAATTCAATAAAACTACAGTCACAATCTCTGGAATAAGATAAACAAGTTACATGTCAGCCCTCTTAAGTTGCTTGCTGCATGAAGGATACCAAGCAAGGGGGACATCTTGCCTTTCTTGGTAGAGTTCACATAGATTTTCTTAAGGTGATAATACCTAATGAGCTGAAAAACTCTTCGAATTCAGGGCCTGTAGTGGGACCGTGTTGTCAATGTGTCAAATACTAAGCAATGACTATTGGCAGATTCTAAAATTGACTTGCCCATATGGAGCAAGTCAGATGAGTAACAAACTAACAATAGAGAGCTAGTCAAGACAAAAAGGCAGTAAGTCCAAAGGAAAATCGGACAAGAAGCAGCAGAGGGCAGGAAACCAATCAAGAGAGAAAGCCAAATCTGGGGACAGAAGCTAGTGCAGTGCACACAGTGCGATCAGCTAACCAGAAATACTCAGTGCCTTGCTCCAGGAGAATGAAGATTAGTAATAAAAAGGAACCCTATTAATGAAACCCCAGTTCAAGTGCATGGTGCATGGATTAAAATGTCGTCCAAAAAGAGATTGATGGATGTATGTCATTTTTTGCCATAGTGGATATACTTCATTTTGTGCTGGCTGGACCATATAATGGAGAGAGTGAGATTGAATTTTGGAATACAGCTTTAGCAATTTACAGGATGGACAAAAATAATGCTATATTGAAGATTATGTCTTAGACTAACATTCTTCAGAAAAATAGAAATTGATAAATCCAGTAACTTTTCCAAACAAATTATCATTGGAATGTTTGAGGTCCAAAAAAAAGGTTTTTGAGAAGCAAAGATGCATGAAGTACAGCCAGCAATTAATTACACAGACATCAGCAAACAAGGCAGTAATAAAGAAGCATGTAAAGGTCAATTGAGATATCAATTGAAAGTAAAGATCATGATTTGAGAGAGTACGGCACTAATAAGCTCTATTCTAACTTCCTGATTGTACCATATTTGAATTTTCTGAGCAAATCAGTATAGCAACAGGATAAGATAGATTTAAAAGTAATAATCAAATTAAAATAAACCTTCTTCCTATCTCCTAGCTCCTTGAGCTCCTCTTCAATCAACTCATCAATAGGTTTATCCTCTTGTTTTCGGGCATCTGCATCTACTCGTTGCTTCTTAGATGGTATCTCCTCCCTTTCATTGGCATGTTCTGGGATTTCCAATTCTTCACCGTCATGGGGGACAGCGGGGGTATCTTCTTTGTCCTTCCTCGTTTGCAGGTCTTCCTGGTCTTGTGGGCAAGCAGTTGGTTCTTCCGCATGAGCATCATCTTCTTCATCACTAGAAGAATCAGAATCACTAAATTTAATTTTCGTATTTAGTGGTTTGCTAGGAACATCACTAGATTTCACATCCGACTCTTTCCCATGCACTAACTCTTCATAGAACTGCACATTGAAAGAAAGCAATCCTACATTAGACCACACATCCATGGATTGCTATGCAACAACAAAAGCCAAAAAGCAGACACAAAAATAAGATGAGAAAGCTCTAATCTTTAATGCTACATTAATACAGTTAACCTAGATATAAAACCTAGGTGGAACCCAATTCAGAGGAGAACAAGAACGAACAGTCTCCAGGAGATTAAGGGCTTCATTTGCCGCCTGGCGCTCCCTCCCTCCGTCGCAAGTAAGGAAAAAACCTTGCACACCTGGACGCAGCGGATATAATCCCTTCCTGACGGGTTTCTGCGCGGCAACGGTACAGATCATCGAACACAAAGTTCAGTTGATGATGCATGAGGAGGAGAGAAAGGTAAAAGAAGGTTAAAAGGTGGAGGAGAGAAGATTTACCCCATGAGGAAGGTACTTCCTCTTCTTCCCTTTGCTGCCGTTGACGCTAGCCTTGTTGCTGTCCGCCATGGCCGCTCTCTCTCTCTCTCACTTCTCTGAAAGACGAGTGGCGTTGTGGAGATTTAAACCCTAGGATCGAACCGCCGCAGGTAGTGGGCGAGTGGATCCCGGTTCACCGAACCCGGTTTAGATAAATGCGGTTCAACTTGATTTTCTAGGTCCGTAAAGGAGGAGAAAATAAAAATTGCATTTAGAGGACCAACATATAGTAAATTAACAAACTACAGGGGCCAAATTGAAATTTTTTGCTTCTAAATTCGCTCGTCCGATTCATGGGCGAATAATGGAAGGGCAATCGATGGCGGCGGCGGAGGCCGAGAAGGCTACTTCGGACATGGAAGAGGTCCTCAAGCCCTTCTTCCAAAGGGCTTCTGAAGCTGAGGTACTCTTCTCCATTTTTGCTTTCTTCGTCGATCGGAGTCCCCTCTCGGTTTTCGTCCTCTAGAAGCGATTTTTTTTTAGCAACAATTGGGGGAAAAAACTCGATTTTTTGAGCGACACTAATTCTTTTTTTTTTTGGAAAACATGGTTCCGATTCTTGTGTTCTCCCCCACGATATGTTCAGTCTGAGTCATATCTAGCATGACGTAATAGAGTTGTTTGACATCATTTACTCTTCTCAGTTTACTTGTATCTCCATTTTTCATACTGTTTGATGGTTAGCGATATGCTTCTGTGCCATCAGGAGTTCACTGAAGTAATTGATTGTAGTTTCCTTTTGCAATTACTGTGCACCAGCTGCTCCTTCTCATGTTTGGTGGCACCTTTTAGGTCAACAAAGTTACACCTTCAACTATTAACACGTTACAGAAAGTGGGAAAAAGTTATAGTGCTAATGAAATTAGTACCAGGAGTCTTGTAAATGATTTCTTAATATTTAAGGCCATTAACTGCTAGGAGGACTGTTAATTGGCATTGAACTTATTGGAATATCACAGACTAGTTAATTCCTTTGCTAACTTTGGTTTTGTACGTGTAGAATAATCATATAGACAAAATTTCCACTTTTTTTCTTCAACTACTATTTTTGGGCTATTTAAGCACTGTTTTAGCCTTCAAACTGTATATATTAGTGCCTAGATGACATCCTAATTACCTATTGGTTCTCAAATAGATATGCTTACTAGAATTTCACAGTATCATTAGTGCAAATCATCATCATCTTCCTTGAGTCATGTTGTTATACCTCAATACTTCCAACTATATAAGAATACTTCCCTACCCTTTTTTTCAACAAAATACATCACATAGAAATAATATTCTTAAAACATCCAAAAGTAGTTGCATCAAAATAGCGCAATGGAAATTATCTATTTAACGTGAAACTGTTCTAGTTTACAATATTTCATTCACCTAATGCATTCCATATACTTTTAGATGCTCCAGCAAGGTTCATCTAATGATTACATTTTTCTACCATTTTTTTCATCTCTTTTTGATAAACTCTACAGAATAATTTTCTTGCATTTCGTGATAGCACCATTCGTTTGTTATGTGATAATTAAGAGACACTTGAGCATCATCTGTACTTGGGACATGATTTGCTCTAACCAAGGGTGCAACTGGTTGTCATGGGTCTTGCCTTTACTGGAAAATAATTACGCAAGACACCACTAATTTTGATCTATGTTATCACTGTAATACATTTTTCTCATACTATGTGCCGAATCATAGATAGACATCTTTGCGATAGGATTCTTACTCCTTCGGTTGACAGAACTGTCCTATTCTCACTTCTCGGGCGGCCAATTTGTCCATTTTCTTCCTCTGAGTTTATCTCATTTTCTTTCTTTTTTCCGACTCTACCTGTTTATATCTCCTTAAATCCGACTCTACCTGTTTATATCTCCTTAAATGATACATTGGTAAAGAACTTGGAATGCCTGTCCTTAACCACCCCCTTTTTTTCCAGGATCGATTAGCAAAGTTGGAGACCTTGCTTGCCAAGAAAGGTATGGTTAAATTATCTCAGGAACTAAGTTCAAATTGTATTCATGTGAAACTACTAATTATGTTAGGCGAGACGGATGGTGGATGCGCAAACACGGAAATATCATCCATCATCATTAACGATTTCCAGTCGAAGCTAGAAGCTGCACAGGCTGAATTAGCAAGTGAAAGAGACAAGGTTGTTGTATTACTCAAATTGCTTCTTAACCATGATGCTATATTTCGATTACAAGCTTACGCATCGACTCGCAGGCCGCGAAGGAAATACAAAAACTTACAGCAGAAAACCGGAAACTTCAATATCGGATCACTCATCTAATTAGTGCAGTGAAGGATGCTGATGCCAAATTGACAACTTAAGTGGTGGTTTTCAACATAATCTCTTACCTTTTCTCTATAGATTATAGATTTATGAGTTAGAATTTATGTACCTTTTAAGCTTGTGTTACAGAATATCCATTTGGTTTTTGGTTTGTGATAACTTTTATTTTGACTTTGGAAACATTTTTCTCTTCTTTTGACAAAAAAAAATCTTCATATAATTGCAGTCTATTTATTATGGTTGTCTCGAGCATTTGAGATTCAACATTTAGATTATATATTTTTTCCATTAAGTTTTTTTAGAAAGATTATATCAATGTCATACAACGCTTGAAAGAATGGCTGTTTGAGAAATTGGATTAGCTAAGCATTTGTAAATATAATAAAATAGTAACTTTTGTGAATTAATTATTTTTGAAAATTTTAAATTATTTTATATAACATATATTTAGTTTATATGAATTAGTATATGTTAAAATTTATGAAAATATTTTACAAATTATAATTAGTTTTATATGAAATAATATAATTGTTCAGATAGATTTAAATGTAAGATAAAATGGAAAAGGCCACTTAAGAAAACTTTAAAATGATTTAATGATTACTATTTTTTTAATGGTGCCAAGAATTAATTAATGTTAATATATATTGAAGTTTTTTATTTTATTGTTAAAATTTTTAAATATTCAGTTGTCTATTTTAGTCAACGCTATAATAATAAAATAAAATTTTAAAGTTTTTTTTATATCGATTAAGTTTTGGAGATATTTTAAAAAAATGATTAATCCTAATGATTTTTTTAAAAAATAATTTAAAATATGAATAATAATATAAGTTTTCTTGTTGCTGATAAAAAAGGAATAACGTCGCCGACTTCGTAGCGGAACGGACGGCAAATGGTTGAAGAAACCCAAAATTTGAACCCCAAAGATCGATACGTCTACCTCCGACGGCGATCCGTTCGCCGGATTCCGCCTTTGGAGTAGCCGGATTTGAGTCTAGGAAGGAATTCCCGACCAATATAGAGATATCCCCCTGCCCAAATTCGCCGACTCCAGTTCGCTTCCCCATTTCTTCTGGTTTTGGTTTCATGGATCGGACTGACCTAGGGCATCAATATCACGGCTCTATGCGCTTCGTAGATGGAAAGTCTGATGCTCGATTCGATTCCCCTGTCTCGCCTTTCCCCTCTGTCGACCTTCCTCCGGCTCTGGCTCGTGCGAAGCAGTCGGCGGCTATTGGGCTCTCGAGACCCCGGCTGGCGAAGGCAAGGAAGCAACTTTCTTCGTCGCGAGCGAGGCCGGCAGTGGTTGCAGATACGAAGGATGGATCGGGGTTCAGTACATCCTGCTATACTGCAGGGGGGGCAGCCTCAGGTGCTCCTGAGAGTGATGGAGCCCAGGGGTTTCGCGAGAGGTTCGTGGGATGGAATCCGTTTGAGAGTTCAAAGTTGGATAATCTTGAGCATTCCAAGCATGGGAAGGATGCTGGTGCTTTTGTTTTTCAGAGTGGCATGGAAGCAAGCTCCAGTATCAGTCAAAGTATAGGAGAAGATCTTTCGAAGCAAGGGCGTGTTGATTATTATTCACAGCCAACAGTCAGAAATTTAGGACCTGAGAGTGTTGTAGCGGACCATGACAGAAACCGGTGTGTTGCTGCAGATGGTATGTTCACATTTGGGAATGGGTTGAAGGAAAATGTTTGTTCTGGTCAAAGTTCACCATTCATTGATCCAAACTTGGACGATTTTGCCTTGTCCAAGTCCAAAAGTGCCAGATTCGTCTATGGTGCTGGATCCTCATTAAATTTCAGCAGGAATTATACTGCCCCTCAGAATAAACCAAGCAATTTGGATCCCTTTGGATCTGCAGCTTGTGGGAAGAAAAGTTTTAAACCTCATTTGACTTCACCGGAGAGATCAAAACTCAGTGACCTAGATTTTAGTGCTTTTCATATAGGGACATCTAGAAGTGCAGCATTTGTTCCGGAGATAGTTAATAATCTAAAAGGACATGATCCTGACAAACTATCAAACGAAACATCTTCCGTTGTTGATAAGACACACATGGATTCTTATTCAAGTGGTCTGAGAAAAAGTGATACCATGAGCAGTAGCAAATCACAAAACCCAGGGGTTCCAGCTGTAAATACTTCTGTACCTACGAAGCTTGAAAGCACTTTCATTTTTGGGGTCAGTTCAACAAGCAATTCTGATTCAAAAGGCAGTGTTCCAACGAATCACATGAGATCTCTAGGTAATGTGACCAATTGCAAAAGTGGTATTTATGATGAACTTCCTTCGCTATTCAGTAATAGAGTGCGGATAAGTTCTAGTTCAATTGCTTCTAATATTCCTTCATTCACTAGTCTGCATGATGACAAGGAGAAGCTGAATTTGCAAAATTATGGTGATCCTGTTGCTTCTCATTGGAGCAACCAAACTGAAGAGAAAGTGAAACACAACATTGCTAATTCTTTCATATTTGGTAATAATAAGTCTGCTTCAATTAGCCTTTGTGACAACATGGAGAAACTGAATTTGCAAAATTCTGGTGACCATGTTACTTCTCAAATGAAGAACCAAGCTGATGACTGTGGGAAGCTTAATTCTGCTAATTTATTTCTTTTTGGTAATAACAAGGGCGCTCCTAGTTCCTCTGCTGGTAGTCCTGTCAATGCATTGGCTGAGAAGATTGATACAGTGACTATTCAGAGTCCTGTGAATGTGCTGTCGGAGAAGATTAATAAAGTGAGTATTCAGAGTATGCAAGCATCACAATCTAGTGAGGCTCTCTTCAATTTCATGAGCACGCGAGAACAAGTAGGGATGCCACACATGGAATTTAGGAGCTCAAGAACTACTGATGACATGTTGAAAGAGAATTTGTTTTCTGGACCACGGAAAAGCGCGCCATTTAGTGGAAAGAAGGCAGAATCTAAGGCTTCCCGAATGAGAAAAAGAAATGGTAAACTAAATAATCTCAGTCCACAACACCAAACCTTTGCTCAAACATTTCCCTTTGCTGAAGAAGCTTTTGAAAGTAAATATACAGACTCTGCCAATTGTTACTCACCAATGGATTACACTCCTTATCAAGAAAACCTAGTTGTTGATGCAAGTTCAAGAGAAGATTCATCACCATTATATGAATTCAACCATGTTACCGAATCTGGAACACCAATTAATACAGAAAAATCTGTTAACATAGATGAAAGCGAGAATCTTATTTCTGCTACACAATGCTTGAATATCACTGAAGATAATCTACCACATGGAGAACCTGGTCATATTAATGCCAGAGATCAATTTGACAAAGATTTTGATCTCAATACTTCAGAAAGTTTTGTTTCTAAGCCTGAAATTATTGATTTTTCTTGTGAACATTGCTTTAATTCAATGGAAAAGGAAAATGAACTTCTCAGTGAAGGATGTATTGCAGAAGCTAGTGATTGTGGGGCATGCTTTACTTTCACTTCTAGTGTAGAAAGTTTTAGAGGGTCGGATTTTACTTTTGGTTCTTCATCTTTTACTCAAGTTCCATTGTCAACCTCTAAGCATCAATATCGAAGGAAAAACAGCATGGAAGTTGTTCCTGAGGTGTCAGATTCCAATTCAAGTTCCAGTCTCTTGGGTTCCATGACAAATACTATTCCAATTGACAGCAAGTCTATGCAATCAAATAATACAAGAGAAACCAAAAATGTGGGCAATACGGAAGACAAAACAAACACAAACCTGGAGACCAAGAAAGATCTTGAAAATTATCATTCTCAAAGAGTTGCAGAACAGGAAGCCTGTGAAAGATGGAGACTTAGGTACTTTATAAGTTTCCTATTTGTTGACTCTATGTGCTTTCATATATTTTGTATGTCAGAGGCAGCAGTCCTAGCAGTATCAGTAATTCTATGTATAACTACTGGTAACTTTGATTAATCCTATTAAAGATTAGAGGGTCTTTTGTTTCAAAAAAATGCAATCAATTAATTGCAAACTGGGAATTACATTGTTGACAATTTGGCATGCATTAGGGGCAATCAAGCTTATGCAAACGGTCATCTGCTCAAAGCTGAGGAGTATTATACACAAGGGCTGAACTCTGTGTCTCATAAAGAACATTATGGAAGCTGTAATCGAGAATTGATGTTGTGCTACAGTAATCGTGCAGCTGCAAGGATGTCCCTTGGAAGGATGAGAGAAGCTCTTGATGACTGTATGCAAGCTGTTGCAATAGATTCCCACTTCCTGCGGGCTCAAGTAAGGATTGGAAAGTAAGTTGTCTTGGTTTGATTATTGATATCTTGTCTTCATATATTGTGTGCATACCCAGAATATTGAATTTTGGTTCTTCGAAACTGTACATCTCGCTTGATACTCAGTAGTTGTTGGGAATCCTTGGTTGTTAATTTAACTCATTTGAGAAGTGTGCCCATTTAATGAAATTGGTAGGCACCATAATGAAAATTGTAGATTATCTAATTGCAAGGAAAATTATATCAAGTCTTTTATTTTGTTTCTGCGTTGTTTGAAACTTCTGTTTCTATGAAGAAATTTTGAAAAGACGAAAAGAAACCTTTGGCATTCGATATACATTCCGCAAGACAAAATATTTTAGTGAAACTGTGAAAGCATGCACAATTAGACGAAACAAGAAGACTGACCAAGAAATCATATTAATATAAGCTTCTAGTTGTGTCTGAATTTTTAGCTGAAAGTGCAAACTAAGATATGAGAGTTAACTGTTAAGTTAAAGTTATTTTCTGTCAATATAGTAGAGTGATACCAGTTAATCTTCCTACTCAGGAACTTTTCATTTTTGCCTAATCTCCACATATCAAATTACATGGTTTAGGCCATTACTGTAGTATACCTTTCTTTCTATTCTTTCTAATATGATCTGGTGTTCCATATTTCCATTGTCTTTACCTGAAGATTCTGAGTGAGATGATTTCTCCATTCTTTCTAATATGGTCTCGTATTCCATTTTTCCATAGTCCTTATCTGAAAGATTCCCTTGAGATGATTTAATTTTAATGCTTGTTGCCAAACAGCTACTTGAATACTAATTTTGCTGCAAATTACTAATCTCCTTTGCCTATGATAGGAAATTTTAGAGGATTTTCTAGTAGCTATTTACTACTAAGCTTTTAGTTAACTAAAATTGTTTGATAGCGAGATATTTAGTGGAATAATACATTGTTGCTTTTGTCTTGCTTTATGGTAGACAAAACTATGATAATGGCTAATGTTCGTTTGACATAGTTGCTATCTCGCATTGGGAGAAGTTGATAGAGCTATGATACATTTTAAAGAATGCTTATCTTCAATGCCTAAGGGAAACCAGGATGCAAAAATATTGACCGAAGCTTCTGATGGACTTGAGAAAGCTCAGGTAGCACTTGATCTAGTTATTGCATCAAGTATTTTATAGTAGAACTTGATGTGATTTACGTTACATACAACAAGTTTTATGCTTTTGAGATAGCTCTCAATAGCCCAGAAACCAACAAGGACCTGTAATCTCCGAAAGTTTTTTGGGGAGCATGATAGAGATATGGCTATGTGTGGCAGTTCTTTTTTTCAGTTTAATTTCCATGACAAAGACTTGAGTAGCAGATTAAAAACCTTTCTGAAAGGAATAATTTGACCTTTTAAGATTAGATGGCAGATACAGAATATCAGGTTCTTTTGAGAAAGGATATCCTTTGGGTAAGTACCAGGATAACTTGGATGATATGGAAAATTTCATGTTTTGTTTGTCATTGCTCATTTGTGGAAAATGAAGAACAATCACCTCATATATGCTATGCAATATCCTGTATCTGAGAATCTTTTCTTATTAGTACTTCCTAGGAGCGGAGTCTAGGCAAGCTAACATGAATACTAGACTCAGCCTACAAAATTAACGTTTTCTATTTTTCTTCTGTCATGTTTCATTTATGCAACTATTTCGTTTATGCAACTAAAGAAATGATGATGCTAAAGATGATTATTTTCAAACCATATAATTTTTTTTTAAAAAAATAGTAATAGATGGGTTTACCAGTTATATTGAAGATGAAATAATGAGCCTTTTTTTTATGTATACTACTTGTAGATGATATTGTGCTAGTTGATTCAGTATAAACACAATAAACTTGGAACTTGAATTATTTAGAGAAATTTAGAAACTAATGGTTTTAAGTTATGTAATTAAAATGAATATTTGAGATGTGGTTTCTATTTAGCTAAAAAATAAGGGAATAATTAAGATTAGTGAACAAGAAATCCATGCAAACAGTTTTAAATATCTTCGATTCATTATCCAACTAAGAGATGTTGATGAATATATCATTGTTGATAATAGTATAATAGATGAATTAGTAAAATGGTGGTATTTTATATAGTTGTGTGCCTCTTAGGCTAAAAGTACTTTATAATGCTGTTGTACACCCAACTGGTATTAGTGTTAACAGTTAGCAAACAACACAACAAAAAAATAGTGTAGCTAACATGACAATACTAAGATGGAAATTGTAAGCATATTATTAGATGAGAGCAATTAGTTGTAATTTCCTAAGATGATAAATGAAATAAAGTGTGTGAAGATTCTAGGTCTGACATGTATTGTTCTGATGTAACAGCATGTGGCCGATCATGTGGGTCACGCTGAGGAGCTTTTACATAAAAAGACATTTGATGAAGTGACAAAGGCCTTACAACTGATCTCGGAGTCACTACTAATAAGTACACATTCAGAAAGATTGATGGAATGGAAAGCTGATGCTCTCCTTATGGTTTGTGGTTTAAATATCTTGGAGTAGCGTCCTTTACATATTAATTTTCTTCTTGCTGCATATATATTAGAACGTAGCAATAGTAGTCATACTATCTCATAGATTTTGTCGGAATATATATAATCACATATATTTCTTTTGGCTGTATGTATTTTTCTATCTTGAATGCTTCTTCAATTTTACAGATTCGAAGGTATGAAGAAGTTATCAAATTCTGTGAGCAAACTATGGAACATGCTGAATATAATGTGTTGACATCTGGAACCAATGGGCAGTCAAGCAAAGTAGAAAAACCTGAAAATTTACAAGATTTTCCTCTAGGGCTTTGGCATTTGCACTTGATGGCAAAGGCTAACTTCTTTTTGGGAAGACTTGATGAAGCATTTGAATTACTAAAGAAGCACAATCAAAGGAAAAGTATAACTGACACGTACGATTCAATCTTATTTGCAATTTATAAGTTACTTGGGACATACCAATTTTCAAATATGTTCTTATAATTATATAATGATACCCAGGAATAGCAATGAGCCAGACTCTTCAACTCAGCTTTTTGCTACCATTCATGATCTTTTACACCGTAAAGTAAGCCCATTCATTTTCTTTAAGCCTTTTCTACTTCTCAGAACTATTTTATAAATTCCATGTAAAATAATGTATACTTGAGACACCTGATCTTGTAGCTATATTATTTAGTTTTTGGTGTTTGGAATCATTGGACATTTGATTACTGTAAGTTGAGGTAAACTTAACCAGGTCAGTTGCTTTTTGTAGTGTAAATACTAGTTAACAACAACACCACAACAATGCTATACACCTGAATTGATTCTTTGACTCTTTTTTTTTTAATCTTTAGAAATGGGAAACATAGTCATGTAAAGACTGGTGATAATTTATTTTAAAACTAATTTTACTAGGCTCCGAACACATTATGAGTAAAGTGCTATAATGGCAGGATAAGCCAGAACTTCTAGGGGATTGAATGAGATGCTGGTAGTCAATATTACATATTATCTGTTGGAGAAGTATTATGAGGCTAACACAGGATTGTAGCATCAAGTAATTTGATAGGCTATTTACATATTCGACCACCCACCAGTAGTGCCTATCTAGATGTTCTATCCTTGTAAACATTTTTTCTTATCTGTAGGCTATATTTTCCTTTTCCTCAAAAAGTAAATAACTGGGAGCATGAACAGTGGTTAAAGGAGAAGAAATGGATTGGTTCAAGCATTGCTTTTTTCATCTAATTACTTCCACCAAAAGCATTAAACAATATGTAGCATGGTGTCCAATTCAATCTAAAAAGGTAATGTTTATTCACAAGAGAGTAGATATAGACCTAGAGTAGGTAAATACACTAACATTCAGAAAGAAGTGAACTAGTAATAAATGAAACAATATGCCCACAATGAATTTTTATGAGGTTGTTCTGCTACTTTACACTTTCTGTGTCAATTTTGTGCTATTTTTCATAATCATGTGGATACTTCTTTTCATGACAATGTTTCGATCTTATCTGTTTGTTTATTCCTTCATATACATGCAGAGGTCTTTGTATTGATGTCATTATTGCAATCTCTCATTATCAGGCTGCTGGAAATGAAGCATTTAAAGAAGGGAGGCATTTGGATGCAATAAAACATTACAGTGCTGTTTTAGCATTGAATATTGAATCACGCCCATTTACTGCAATATGCCTGTCTAACCGTGCTGCTTCATACCAATCCCTAGGCCAAATTACTGATGCAATTGCAGATTGCAGTCTAGCCATAGCTCTTGATCCTACCTACCCAAAGGTTGGCCAGTAACTATATTTCCTGTTTTTCAAATTGTAATTTGAACTTTTAACAGATTTCAGCACCTGGCCTTTGTACTTCAATCAAACCGTAGCCTAGACACATGCTTATAGCTTATATAGAAAATATTCTCTCTCTCTCTTAAACCAGTCAATGAATCCTTAATTGCACAGAAAAACACCTTTCTGGGTCACACCGAACCTGAACTTTGAGTTTTTGTGAAGTAACTGAGTTCAGGTTCTCCCTGGTCACTTTGCTTATTTGATTGTATTGCTTATTTGATTGTATTAGAAAGGAACATTGCAACTAAGATTTGGATATGCATATATTATCAAACCAATCTTAAGTATCTGTGACAAATTCCTAAACCAATTTGGAAAAAACTCCTGGAGAGCACCAAAAAGTTTACAAATCAACCACTTTGCTAGAAATTATCGAAATTGTCTTAAACTAAAATTCCTGAACCAAATTGTTCAAACCTTCTTAGAAACAACTTAACACGGGAAGTATTTGACTTGTTCATTACAAGGACATGGTTTCAAAATTGTTTTAAATGTGCTGCTATTAACAATATGCAAGTACTTTTTGATGAGATTGATGACCAGACTAGACCATATAGTTTGTGTATGTTTCTGTTATATGTACTCCTGCAATATAACTCAAAGGTTAAGAATAATGGTATCAGATCAATGCTTAACAAACTATTATTTGAAACCTTTGCTCTATGTGCTGATTTGTTGTTTTTGTTGCTCTGATAGGCACTTTCTAGAAGGGCTTCCTTATATGAGATGATCAAAGACTACGAACAAGCATCTAATGATCTCCACAGACTTGTGTCTCTTTTGCAAAGGCAAATCAAAGTCAAGGATAATCAAAATGTTTGTGCAGAAAACTCAGACAGTAACCTTAGTGATCTACATCATGCCCGATTGCGGCTTTCTATTGCAGAGGAAGCAGCTAGGAAAGATATCCCTTTGGATATGCACCGTATATTGTGAGTTCTCACCAACTTCTGTCTTTTTTAATTCATGGTTACACTATGTTTTTAGAAAGACATTATTTCAAAAAGAAATTCATGATTTTCAAGCCCGAATGGCAATTGTTTATGTTAGTTCTCCACTACTCCAACATTTATAACAGTCACATTAGGGTAAAACATGAATTGAACATTACTAGTGCTATAGACTTACATGGTGCTTTAAGAATCTATGAAGCCTATCCAAGTAGGTTGGGCAAAGACAGATGGATAATGATGAAAATGATGATTAGTGTAAAATGATGAATGGGTTGTGCTGATGGATGTTCACCAATTGTTGTAGACATCCATTTCCCTTTCTTTGCAAAGGGGTCACTACTTTTTTGTTTCTGTCCCCAGATTAAACAGAATTGTTATTCAGAAAATCTTTCAAAAAAATTCAGTTTGAATTTGATATACTGATATTTAGGATTAATTTCATTGATCTAAATATTTGTCCATTAGTGAACATGCATATGCAGAACACTTGCTAGTCTTGTTTGGGCAACCCAGTTTATTACTACTTGTGTATACAGGGGAATTGAACCATCAAGCTCTGCTGCTGATATAAAGAAGGCATACCGGAAAGCTGCACTCCGACATCACCCTGACAAGGTATGGTTTAATGGACAATAATTTTCAAATATTTTGATACGACACCAAAATTGAACCAAAGCACTCAAAGAATTGGGGCTGAGTTGATGCTCCAAAAAAAAAAAAAAAAAAACTCATAGAGAATGAAAACTCACAACGGGGATTTTATATCACTTGGAAAATGATTAATATTGAAGAATTTCACCTCTTTGGTTGATCTCAACCCAAGCAAACTAGGAAAATAATATAATGCAAATTAGGAAATACACTAATCTAGATAGATTTCTACTAAAACTATTTTGCCATTCAAATTAGAACATAGTAACACTAATTAATATCCTAAAAATTAAACAGTTGCCAACTTAAATACTTCCTAAAAAACTTAGTTTTCTTGTTTGCTTTATATTTAACCCTTTCTCAGTTTATTAACTTCTACTCCAACTTCAGGCTGGTCAGATCTTGGTTAGGAGCGAAACCTCTGATGGGCTTTGGAAAGAGGTAGCTGAGGAAGTCCACAGGGATGCAGACAGATTGTTCAAGTTGATAGGAGAGGCATACACAGTGCTTTCTGACGCCAC
Source organism: Zingiber officinale (assembly GCF_018446385.1). NCBI lineage: Eukaryota > Viridiplantae > Streptophyta > Magnoliopsida > Zingiberales > Zingiberaceae > Zingiber > Zingiber officinale. The sequence continues at coordinate 149,900,748 of NC_055997.1, forward strand.
GCGGTATAAATTTAATAAAATTTAAGAGAAAATAATTATGCCTCATCTCCCTCTCCCGGAGTTTGCACTCACTAAACCATGCTGAGATACAAAGGCGCTAAAAATGAGAAAGAAGTTGAGATGCGGCTTTCCTACCCGCAAGGTATAATCTACTAACATTTGAGAGAATATGATTATGCTTCATCTTCCTTTCTCAAAATCTCCACTCAGTAAATCATTTTTTTTTGAGAGACAGGAGCCAAAAACAAGAGAAAACTTTGAGGTGCGAGTCCATTTCTATTGACATGCTGAAGAAGAATGTTTATACTTGGTAAACTGAAAACAGAGGACAGTTCATGTATGCTTTGGGCAGATGCATGGGTGACTGCGTCTGCATGCTTCTGTGTGTTGTATACATGTAGAGAGGATTTGTATTTGTATTTTGTTTGTGAATATTTTTTTTAATTTAATTAACTTGATTTATGTATAATCTACGATGATCTTTGACAGTTAATTCAACACTCGAGCGTTTACGATAAAGAATGTGTGAGGTAAGAAGATTTGACATGATCTTTCGCACATGGCTCTTGGTAACCCAACTTTTTTTTTTTCTATATACCAGATATCTGAATTTTACACCTGATTAATCCTGAAATAGATAATCTGATTTCACATTCTATCCACTAAGTAAATAAACTCCTCGGATCAACACAAATGGATAGAGCAGGAAAAGGAATGCAATGGAATGTACCTTCATAAAAGGTCTGTCGTGATATGGAAAAGAATCCATATAACTATCTGTCAACAGCACTGAAACCTGTAGATGGCACAAAGCAAAAGGTTAACAATATAACTATGATTATCCTAGTATCACTGCAGTATTATGTCTATTATTTATCTTAGTTACAGAAGTTTCCACTTCAAATCTTCACTTAAACCTTTCAAAGACTTAGTCAAGCCGTTAGGGCAATATAACAGCGATCAAGGTCATGCTAAGAAAAAAAGTTTGTTTTTATTGGAATACATGAAATAATAACCTTGGAGATGAGAACATTGTCAAAATCAGACACAAACCTTGTCATTGTTAGATTGCGCATTTGTGATAGTGTGGGATCGTAGATTGGAGCAAAATGAATCAAGATACAACCTAATAACTGCCAAGAAACCTTTAGCAGCTTCAATCTGTGAAGATGAGCAAAAACACATTAGTAGACCTAACTGTAACTTTAGAGTGTACATTAAAATTACTTATTATGAATATGCATTCATCTCTATAACTTCCGGATGGAAATTTATGTGCAATTAGCTACCATGAAAATACAATCAAGTTGTGTACTCGTGTGTTTTACGATATCAAGGAACATAACACAACGACTTTTGAGTACCAAAAACAAGAAAAATTCACTACCCAGTATGTGAATTTATCATTTAGTGGGATAATCCACTATCAGTAAATGGGCAAGTCATACTTATGGAAACTGGGTCTACACCACAAATACATACCCAACTTGAAATTCTTTACGCCATTGTTTGATGTTAACAATCATGCTTGAACAGGAATTACCTGAACATCTGTGCACTCATACACAGGTCTTCTTTGGGCTAGGTAGCTTTCACCAACAAGCTTTGCTAGCAGGAGCCTTGAAGATATAGTGTCTATCTTAATCCAATGTCCTACCTAACTTCATTTTGGAAAGTCATCTCCATGTGGTTTCACTGCAAGTGAATCCCTTGGCAGGAGGACAATGATAGTACAGTTCCTATGTCCTTTGTGACGGGTTGTAAGATCATGGACCCAATGGTAGACAAGAATAGAATTTAAATCTTATCACCGAAGTAATTATACCAAGCTCATAAAGAATCTTTTGTGATTGTTTTCTCATCAGAAAAATGCATAATGGGAGACCTGTTAACTCTACTGCCACATGACCAACAAACTATTACATCATATCAAAAATATTCTCCTACCATGATTCAGTATACCAAGGAACTATATTTTAGCATCACTGATATAGAGATAAACCACATATGCAAGAGAACCAAACAATTATTTTAATTCTTTAAGTTGATCATAATATGTATATGCTCAGAAAAGTAAACAAGGAGACAAAATACTGAACTTATGATGTATGGAACAGGTGCATCAAGAAAGTCCAGCATGTCATTCGGCAAAACCTTAATTTCAGATGCAAGCACATGTTATTGGACAATAGGTAGAGAAATAACTCTCCAGGCATAACATCAGTAAAGAATTGGCAAGTTCAAGTTACATACAGGCATTAGAAGGTTATGCCACTGATAGGGGCGTATCAATGCAAGAACTAATAATACTGATGCTGACAAGACTCCCTGTGCATTAAATGTTGATTACATGATATATACAGTAGCTTCAATTTAGAAGATGAGATAGATAACCAAACAACAACTGTTATTTATTACGTGCACCAAAATTCAGAGTCTAGATGACACTAAAGAATGCTTGAGAAACCGCAAACAAGGATTGTAAGATAGGAGTCTAGATGGTCCTCAGTTAATTTGAAAGAACATGACAGTATCACTAGAAGAAGAAAAAAATAAAGATTCCTTAAACGGTTAAACCTACTTGGCAATAAAATTCACAATAGGACAATATTGAATTACTGTCGGAATATGATTAATGAACATAGCAAAGAATTAGGTCAAGCATTTTCCAATACATGAACAGAATATGTTATTGTCTTGGAAACGGGACACAAAAGGTACAGCAATAAACAAAATATCAAATAAGAATTAGTAGAAATATAAATTAAAAGACAAGTTAAAAAGAGAGAATAAGTTACCAAATTTGAGCAAACAATAACAATTTGCTTCTCCAAGAGTGCACCGGGACTCCTCCTTGGCTTTCTCCGGCAAATCTTGGTGAGGGCTTCAGCCCCCTCCAGCCCTCGCCTAGATCCGTCCCTGTTTGTTTGCTGAGAGAGCAGTATAGAGGGAAGATATTGCGGCTTCTTTTTTTTTTTCCTTGAAATGTTTATACTGTAATTTTGATTATCATTCATTATTTACAACTAAATAATGCGACTTTAATTAATTTAATAATTAGCAAATAATTCATAAATTCAGATAGGATTTAATGAAGTTACTTGAAATAATGAAACATCAAGACATATTGTTGAAGAGACGCAAAATTCTCATTTGCTGATATCTAATATTTTTAGTCCTTAAATACGAAAGCAATTCAAGCAGAGCCGTACGTGATTCAATGGGTCTTAAACGAATAATAAAGAGTGATTTTTTTTTTTTGGTGTTGGGGTAAATAACGATTGATCCGGCAGTAAGAATGGGGGACCCACTTTCTGAAGGGTCTTAGCTTGAGAACCGATGAAGGACTGACTAAGCGGTCAATGGCCGAGCCGATCAGCCGGGTTGGTCCGAGCGGAGTTAGAGATAATCCATCCATGGGGTTGGGTGTCCGACGCCAAGGCAGGAGGATCGAAGGGCCGACCGGGAGACCGAACGGCAGGGGCCAAAGAGCCGAGCGGGCAACCCGCCCGGACAAAATAAGGGCGAGGGGACAAAAAGGTGGCCGAGCGGCCTATGCGCTCGGCTCGGGATATGGGATATCGGTAGAAGCATGTCTGATGATTAGGTCGTACACAAGATCGCACGATGGAGGATCTTGCCGTCACATCATGGAGAGGTTGATACAGTAGCAGTATGGCCTCAGGGACGCCTTTTCTGACGGATCCATATCTAGGCATGGCCCTTCTGACAGACCCATGTCTGGGCATGGTCAAATGCAGGTGATTGCTTTGATTGGCGCGCCCAGGCCTCTTCGAGGGGTCTATATAAGGCCTCAATTTCTTCACCGGAGGTATGCACGTCTTCATCTTGAGGCTACCTTCTTGTCATTCCTCGCCTGACTTGAGCGTCGGAGGACCGTCGCCGGGACACCCCTCCCGGCTCGGTTTTGTTGCAGGTTCGCCGGAGCACTCGAGGATCCAGCAGAGAGCGCCACGTGCCCAGCGTCCGCTGACTCTTGGTTCGGACAGGATCAACGATAAAGTTTAATTTACGAATAGGATGTATGCTAAATAAAAAATAAACCAAAAATAATATATTACATTAATAAAAAATTAATAAATATTTAAAATAATTATATAAACTCATTTATTTAGCTGTTTTAGAGGTAAAAATATTTATTAAATATGTATAATCCAATTATCAGATTATTTTTTTCTCAATCGATAGTATTGCAAATACATTTAGTAATCCTATGACATTGAGACCAAAACCGTGGTTGCAGGCGCTAGCCACCACACGATTAGGTTATAGTTTGCATGAGCGACTGGCGTAGCATGTAACAACCACTGCGCCGTACGAATAGGTCACGTGAGTGGATGTCGTGTGTCGGCCCACGTCGCATGCGGCAGCCACCTCGAGAATCCACGCAATTAGGTTGCGTGAATGACCATTGTTGCGCGATTCGGACACAATTGGTGTCGTGTGTTTCAAGACAAAGAAGATGATCGGAGAAGAATATTAGGATGACCTCTTGTTCAGTGGATTCGTGCCTTGGTGGAAAGAACGCCAGAGAAGAAATTGTTTCTTCCGGTGCAGCCGACAAGAGGGGGAATTATCTTGAAATTACAATTATACCCTTCTCATTCTTTCGACTTGAGTTAGACACACACTTTAATAAAAAGAAAATGTGTATAAATAAATACGAGGCAACCGAGATTTACTTGGTTTGCAACCGAGAAGGTTGCTAATCCAAGGCAATGTAAGCACTAGCAAAGTCTCCTTCTTCAAGCAAAGTCGGAGGCGGAGAAGCCCCGTACAACATTTGAAAGCACGAAGTGTAAATACGAAAAACAGAGTTGAAAATGAAATACAGAAAATGTTGTCATGAATGAAGAGGACTAGGGCTCTATTTATAGCCTACTGGTCGAATTCATCCGTTGGCTGATGTGGCACCTCCAGGCTCCTATCACAGGTCCTAGAGCCCCCAACGGTGCAAGCTCAATGGCTACACAATGGTTTGAGGATAAATTTTTATCCTTGTTTGGGTGCTTGGAATAACTCCGAGCGCCTTGATTGACGTTGACGTGGACCCGAACGTTATCCTCGAGATAGGGTTCCTGTTCTGGCCCAAAATGATCCATGCGCTGGAACTACTCTGGGCGCCTAGATTCTGGGTGCTTAGAGCTATTCCAAGGGCTAAGAACAAGTCAATTGCATGTTGACTTGTTCGGTCGCTCCTCTAGTCGCTTGGGTGATTTTTTGGTCATCTAGAGTTGAGCTTACCCAAACTCAACTCCGGCCTTCTTCTCGAGCAGTCTTCCATTCGGCTTCTCGTCCCTTGGAAGCACCATGCACGTCCTTCTCATCAACCAGTGTACTCTTCCACATCTCCTCGTCCTTCGGTTGCACCGAGTCCGTCGACTCGCTTCTAGTGTCATCCTTCTCGCTCGCTGTGTCTTTCGCTCGAATTCTTGTCTTTCTAAGTCCATACATACTTAGACACAAGACATCAAATAACGCAGAACCTAACTTAACCTGGTTGATCACATCAAAATCAACCCGGAGTACTTATAAAAATTACGTGCAAAGAAGAGCAACGCTAGAAAAAAAAATCGCATCCAAAGAAGAGTCATGTGTCGATGTTTGCCTCGGACTCGTGAGAATAGGGTTTAGTGGTTATTTAGGGTTCGTGCCTTTCATATTTTTTTTTGGTATCATTAAAAAAATGGGCCCTTTCTTGGGCCGGGCCCTAAGGCGGTTGCTTCCTTGGCCTCATGGAAGGTACGACTTTGAATTCAATTGTAAGAGAAATTTGAATCTCATTTCTTTACCATGTAATTCAAGAAACACATCATAGACTTTGAGTTTGAGTCGGTGAAAATAGTTTCGAAACATTTGTAAGAAAGCATGAACATCGGGCTATAATAGAAATTGGTGACATCCATATTGTCGTAGTAGATGACAAGTCAGCTTTTTGTAGGAAGAGAAGTCAAGCTCGCCAAGAAGAGAAGACAAGATAGCCAACGTAGTTCGGTAGTCGTGATCGTGGCAGAGCGATATTCTGCTTCAGTAGAGGATTGGACAACAATGAGTTATTTTTTTAAGCTCTAGAAAATAGGATTTCATCTAAGATAGACAATGTAAATAATAGTGGATGTAAAATCATCTTTATTTTCACCCAGACTGCATCAAAAAAGACAGGTACAGTAAGAAACGATTGACGATGAAGTAGAATGTCTTGATTAATGGTACTACATAAATATCTTAAAATGTGTTTGAAAGCATTCCTATACTCATTAGTATGACGATACATGTGTTGGATCGTGAAAGCGCTAGAGGAGGGGGGGGGGGGGAATAGCGATCGAAAAATTATCGTATCGAATTAGAGTAAGCACAGCGGAAGAATAAAAGCAAAATAATGCTAACACAAACCAATTTATTTGCTGGTTCGGAGCCTTGGTCGACTCCTACTCCAAGGCTCGCACTCGTCGAGTGCTTTCGTTGGGAAATTACTAATAGTTCGCAAAATCAGATTACAATATTAAGTACAAGAACTATTAAGAAAGATATCGACAATAATGAAAGAAAGAAAACTTTAGCAGGTTGTCGGAGAAGCAGCAACGCAGGAGCACAACACAGTAGAGCAGTCGTTGGAAGACATTGTTGTTGTTCGTTGCTCCAGGGCTCACCCTCCTTATATAGGAAGCTCCGGGCGCCCGGATCCCTTCCGGGTGCTTGGACTGTGACGTGGCCTAGCCAACCAGTGAGCTCCATGTGCGATGACTGCGACGGGATAAGATTTGCACTCCGGGCTCCCGGACCCCCATTTTCCAGCAATCAACTTCTTGCAAGAAAATGATAGTCCGAGGTAAATGCAAATTATACTATCCTGTAAAACAAAGTGTTAGCACAGTTATGACAAAAGAATAGTAATTAGATTTTGTCTCACCGAGACTGGAATCTATTCAAGATCTCAACTTAGATTTCCTAATTGGTCCTAAGTTGGATCGACGCCTAAGTTCCCTAACTGGTAACGTGTCCTCACCAAGTCACTCCCCTTCAATGACTTACCTTAACTTACCTGTCAAATGTCCAGTAAGTCCGTCGACCTGTCTAGACTTCGTGCCAGCTATCAGGTCAGCCGGTTGACCTAGCTGGACTTCGTGCCAGACATCTGGTTAGCCCGTCGACCAGTCTGAACTTCGTGCCAGACATCCGGTCAGCCCGTTGGCTAGTCTGGACTTCGTGCCAGCTATCCGGTCGGTCTGTCGACTTATCTGGGCTTCTCCTGCACACTTCGTCAAAGTGTTAGATTACTATGAAACTAACTTAACTTACTTTGTTATTCATCAAAATCTGAGTTAGACCGTTAGTGTTAACTGCACCAACAATCTCCCCCTTTTGATGCAATGACAACAAGGGTTAAGTTAGTGAAAAAATATGCAAAACATAAGTAAGTGGAAGACGTGGTTTTTAAGTTAGCCTTGTTTTATGTTTGGTATTTTGTTGCTAACTAACTTAAACCACCTAAACCTCCCCTTTGACATTCATCAAAAAAATGACAAGCATAGATAATTTTCGGGTTGATAATAAGTTAGAAAAACTTTAGAAAATAAAATTGGACAACAGTGAATTCTAATAAAATTTGTACGTTAACCTTGGGGAGTTAGCTTAGAAAAATAAGTTAGTCAAAATATGTTGAAAATATAAGTTAAAATTTTTCAAAATAAAATTTCTAAAATAAATTTCAGAGTAAGTTAAAATAATTTTTGTTTTGCAAAAATTCAACACATTTATCAAAAATAAGTTTTATAAAATTTAATTTTCAAAACTAAGTTTGTAAAATTAAAGCAATTTTTCAAGACATTTATCAAAAATAAGTTTAAAAAATTAAAACAATTTTGCTAAAGTATTTTGAGAAATACTTTTCAAAAATAAGTTTACAAAAAATATTTTCAAAGAAGAGAAAATAATAAGTATGAAAATAATTTGAATTAATCCTCCTCCTGAACCTAATATTAATATTTAACGTAAGATTTTCAAAGTAATTTTTTTAAAAAAAATGAGGTTGGATTTTCAAAAGAGAAATTTGATAAGGAAAAAAAATCTAAGCAATTTTTAATAAAAAACTTAAGGAAATAATTTTTTATGTAAAAAAAACTTTGATGTCTTCTTGAATTTGATATTCTTCCTTAATTTATTACTTTCCCTTAATTTATCACTCCCTTAAGTTAAACTAAGATTTGGGTATGTTAAATTTCAAAGCCTTAACACATTTTTCTAAGTGGTTTAGGGGATTTAGTAACACTAATGTTTATCAAATGTATTATTTACATAAGAATTTCTATATATTTGTTTATATAAGTTTGAATAAAATAAGGTTATCAATAATCAATTATTCTACAATTAAGTAAAGAATTTATTTGTTACTAACTCAATAATAAGTAACTCAATTTAATACTTATTTGATTAACATAACTTTAAATTTTATATTAATTGATTGAGTTAATTAATGAAAGTCTTAGTTATAATATAATTTTTCATTTATTTCACATTTTTGTTTTTAGATTTAATTTAAGTATTAATTCAGAGTTAAAGTTATTAAGCAAGTTAAGTAATTTTGAGGTTCTTTAATTAAGATAAAGTAGTAAATATTTTAATTAATATTTTAATATAAAATCAAGTTTGATTTAAAATGATTTAGAGTAAAGTTGATTAAGTTAAATTAAGATACTAATTAAGTCAATCTTAGTTCTTAAATAAGGTTAGACTAAATAAATAAATTTTAATTTTATTATATTTTGTTTAATTAAATTTAAAGTTTAGGTTAATTGAATTTTGATTTAAATGAATTTTTAAAATAATTTTAAAATTATTTAAAAGTATTTTTAAAATTATTTTTTAAAAATAATTTTCAAGGATTTTAGAAATAATTTTAAAAGTATTTTTAAAATAATTTTTCAAAATAATAATTAAAAGTATTTTTAAAATAATTTTTAAAAGTATTTTAAAAATAATTTAAAGTAATTAAAAGTATTTTTAAAATAATTTTAAAGTATTTTTAAAATAATTTTAAAGGATTTTTAAAATAAATTTTAAAAATATTTTAAAATAATTTAAAAGGATTTTTAAAAGCATCTTAAAATAATTTTTAAAATATTTAAAAAATAATTTTAAAGGATTTTTAATATACTTTTTAAAATTATTTTAAAATAATTTTAAAGGATTTTTAAAATAATTTTTAAAAGTATTTTAATGAATTTTTAAAATAATTTTTAAAAAAATTTTATATAAAATTTTATAAAAATAATTTTAAACATGATTTTGATTGAGTGTATTAATAGATTAATTAATCTTTTTAACAAGTTAAGAGATAAGTAGGTTAGGTTAAGTAAATTAAATAAGTTGTTAATTTCAAATTGTTAAATTAGGTTGAAATTTAAGTTAAGCAATATAGATTAGAATTAATTTTAATTTTCAGGTTAATTTTAATTTTAAGTTTAGCTTTAATTTAAATTTAACTTAATTTTAATTTTAATTTTAATTTAACTTTAAAGTTTAATTTTAATGTTACTTTTAAGTTTAAAGTTTAATTTTTAACTTAATTTAAATTTTACATAATTTAATTAGTTTAATTTATTTTAATTTAATTAGTTTAATTTAATAAAATTTTTAAAAAGAAATTTTAAAATAAAATTTTAAGTTAAATACATTTTTTATTTTAAAAAACTTAAAAATAATTTTTAGGTTAAAATGAATTTTAAAATAAAATATTTTTTAAAAAAATAATTTTTTAAGAAAATTTTAAGTTAAAATAATTTTGCAAATAATTTTTAACAAAATTTTAAGTTAAAATATTTTTTCAAATAATTTTTAAGTTAAAATATTTTTTTAAAATAATTTTTAAGTTAAAATAATTTTTGAAAATAATTTTTAAGCTTAAATAGTTTTTAAAAATAATTTTTAAGTTAATTTAAATTTTAAAATTTTTTCTTAGGTTAAATTAATTTTTAAAATGATAATTTTTAAGTTAAAATAATTTTTATGTTATTCTAATTTTTAAAATAAAATTATTATATATAATTTAAAAATAATTTTAAAGTTAAATTAATTTTAAAATAATTTATAAGTAAAAATAACTTTTAAATAATTTTTTAAAGTTAAAATAATTTTTAAGGTAAACTAATTTTTAAAATAAATTTTTAATTAAAAATAAATTTAAAAATATTTTTTTAATGTTATAATAATTTTTAAGATAAAATAATTTAAAAAATAAATCTTTTAAGTTAATTTTTAAATAATTTTTAAATAATTTTTTATGGGAAATTATTTTTAAAATAACTTTTTTTAAAGTTAAAATAAATTTTAAAATAATTTTTTATGTTAATTTAAAATAATTTATGTGTTAAAATAATTGGAAATTTGAATTCTGAATTTAATTTTAAGCTAAATTTAATTTGATTTATTTTTTTAATTTAAATTTAATTATAATTGAAATTTTAAATTTAATTTAATTTAATTTTTAAATTAGTTTGAATTTAATTTTAATTTTAATATAGTTTTAATTTTAATTCTAATCTAAATTTAATTTAATTTTAATTTTTGTTTAATTTAATTTAATTTTAATTTTAATTTTAATTTAATTATAATTTTAATTATAATTTAATTAATTTTAATTTATTTGAATTTAATTTAAATTTAATTCGATTTGATTTGATTGAGTTTGATTTGATTCGATTTAATTCGATTTGGTTTGATTTGAAGTCCTTAGTTTTCTCGACCGATCTATATTTTCAATTAGGGAAACCTATAATTTTTGTGAGATGAAGTTAAGTTCAATTTTTAGGGTTTGGTTTAATTTTTTTTTGGATTCAGATTTAACTTTGAGCTCAACAAATAAGTATTCTTTGGATAAACTTCTGGGCTATGGTGAGTTACTTGGACATCATTAGAGTAATCATACCTTCGAGGTTTTCCAAATAGTCCTATCCACTGAACTTAGTAAAAAACCTTGGTCTAACTAGTTAGGATCCGTAAGGGGTAGCTTCGGTTAGTTCCACTAAGCCAAATGCACCAGGTCGAAGTCATATCTTCCTAGACATGCATAAACAGAGTTTTCCTAACGTACTATCATCCAAAACTTCACCAGTACCGTAGGTCAAGTTAAACTATTATCCCTTTTTAAACTAGTCCTAATTACCCTACCGGGTAGATTAGTTTTTTGTTACCCTGTCGAGTAGGTTAGTTTTGGAGGTGCCAACTATTCTAGAGCCTCCCCTTGAATTATTGATCCGATTTAGGTTTTAGTTTTGATTTTATGTCGATTACTTTTATAATTGTATTTAACTTGATGATAGTCTAATTTTTGGTAGGTTCTAAAATAGTTTATTTTTGGTTTAGTTGGTCTAGGTTTGTATTTTGGCTTTTGATTTAGTTTATTTGATTTTACATAGTATATTTTATCTTTGGGTATATAATATTAGTTAATTACTACTTGCGTGGTTAAGCACGTTTTCGGAACCCAAGCTTTAATTTGTTGTTTGTGTTGAGTTATTAGAGATATAAACGACTTATTTGAATTCGACTTGGATCCAAGTCCAGATTTATTGTAAACAACTTTTTGATTATTTAATATAAGATCTAAATTTTTAGATCTAGTTGTAAATTTCTCTAAAAGCCCTTTTAATTTATTAATTTCTATTTTCAGTGTTGAATTTTCCTCCTCAAGTGTTAAGTCTTGAGTTGGATTAGAATTCGTGATTTGTTCCTTGAGGTTTTGGTTTTCCACAAGGAGCATTTTATTTTCGTTTTCAATTGTAGTTAACTTTCTATCTAATCATGCAATGACTTTACAAAATTTCTTATTTAAACTAAGGTATACCTCTTTGGGACCTTCGGAAACGAGTACGGACTCGTGACTCGTTTTGGGTTCTGACCCGTTTTCTGATTCGTCCTCTAATTTGCAGGCCATTAGCGCGAGGTGGCTTTGGTGCTTCTGATATTCGACCTCTGATTCTTCTGAAGACGAGTCATCCCATGTTGCTTTAAGAGCCTTCTTCTTGGTTGTCTTTTCCTTGGAGGAACCTGCAAACAAAGCGATACCTTTCTCGGTTCTGGAGTTAGTCTGCTTGTGTAACTCAAGTTTGCAAAACAACTCGCCTAATTCCAACTTAGAAAGATTCTTCGAAATCTTGTAGGCATCCACGATGGATGCCCACATTTCATTTCCAGGAAACGTATTTAGAGCGTACCTGATTAAGTTGCGATTCTCCATTTGGTGGTCTATTGCGTGAAGTCCGTTAAGGATGTCTTTGATCCTCTCATGGAGCTGACTTGCCGTTTCTCCTTCCTGCATTTTAATATTAAACAATTTATTTAAAAGAAGGTCACGTTTAGTTACCTTGGCGTCGCTCGTTCCTTTGTGTAGTTCGACCAACTTGTCTCATAATTCCTTTGCATTTTGGTGTGGACCCACTCGGTTCAGCTCTTCCCTCGTCAGCCCGCATTACAGTGTGTTAAGGGCTTTGAAGTTCGTCGAGGCTTTCTTTCTCATGTCCGGAGTCCATTGTTCTAGGTCCAGTGGATTTCTAGAGTTGTCGATCGACGCCTTGTAGCCTTTTGTGACGCTAAACCACTGGTCAAAGTCGGTCTTCAGATAGACCTCCATTCGCTTCTTCTAATAGGGAAAGTCATCACCGTTGAATAGAGGGGGATGAACAGTGCTATATCTTCGTTTAGGGTCATAGATCTTGCACACAAGAAAATGAGGAGAGGAATCTCAAGACTTGGTCTTGGATTACTAGTGCAGTATTAAATTAAAAAGAATCTAAAACTGAATTGGTGTTGCACCAGTTCATCTTAATTGATACGAAAAAACTTCCAAAAAGGTAATGATTCTAGTTTGGATTATAACATAAAACCTAAAGCCGAAAAAAACTGAAAAAGAATTTCACCCACTTTGTCTGACTGGTGGTTGCACCAAGTCAGAGCGGTCCTGCTCTGATACCACTTGTTGGATCGTGAAAGCGCTATAGGGTGGATAGTGATTGAAAATTTATCGTATCGAATTAGAGTAAGCAAAGCAAAAGAATAAAAGCAAAATAATGCTAACACAAACCAATTTCCTTGGTTCGGAGCCTTGGTCGACTCCTACTCTAAGGCCCACACTTGTCGAGTGCTTTCGTTGGGCAATTACTAATAGTTCGCAAAATCAAATTACAATATTGAGTACAAGAACTATTAAGAAAGATACCGACAATAATGAAAGAAAGAAAACTTTAGCAGGTTGTCGGAGAAGCAGCGTCACAGGAGCACAGCACAGTAGAGCAGTCGTTGGAAGATGTTGTTGTTGTTCGTTGCTCTAGGGCTCACCCTCCTTATATAGGAAGCTCCGGGCGCCCGGATCCCTTCTGGGCGCTTGGACTGTGACGTAGCCCAGCCAATCAGTGAGCTCCACGTGCGATGACTGCAACGAGATAAGATTTGCACTCTGGGTGCCCGGCCCCCCATTTTCCAACAATTAACTTTTTGCAAGAAAACGTTAGTCCGAAGTAAATGTTAGCACAGTTATGACAAAAGAATAGTAATTAGATTCCGTCTCGTCGAGACCGGAATCTAGTCAAGATCTCAACTTAGATTTTCGAAATAGTTCTAAGTTGGATCATCACCTAAGTTCCCTAATCAAGAACGCGTCCTCACCAAGTCACTCCCCTCCAGTGACTTATCTTAACTTACCTGCCAAATGTCCGGTCAACCCGTCGACCAGTCTAGACTTCGTGCCGGCTATCAGGTTATCCCGTTGACCTAGCTGGACTTCATGCCAGACATCCGGTCAGCCCGTCGACCAGTCTGGACTTTGTGCCAGACATCCAGTCAGCTCGTCGACCAGTCTGGGCTTTGTGCTAACTATCAAGTCGGCCCGTCGACCTAGCTAGGCTTCGTGCCAGCTATCCGGTCGCCCAGTCGACCTAGTTGGGCTTCTCCTGCACACTTCGTCAAAGTGTTAGATTACTATGAAACTAACTTAACCTACTTTGTCATTCATCAAAACCTAAGTTAGACCGTTAGTGCTAACCGCACCAACAATATGAACTAAGATAACTTGTTAACCACATAAACAATATCAGGATGAGTAAGAGATAAGTACTAAAGACTATCTGCTATAGTACAATACTCAGACGGATCAGAGAGAATTATGTCGTCGCAAAGTGTAAGAGTAGGCATGGAAAGTAGTGGTGTGGAAACAAGACGAGCATCTATCATTTTGGTATGAACAAGAAGGTTAGCAATGTAACTGCGTTGGGAAAGTAATAAACCTAATTAATATAATAGTTCTAAGTCGTCTGGTGTATGGAGATATTAGGTGCTTGGACATGTTCGGTGCCCCGGGATACTTGGTGCTCGGGCATGTCCAGTGTCTTGGGATACTGGGTGCTTGGAGATGTTTTAGGATATTGGGTGCTCGGACATATTCGGTGCCCTGAGATATTGGGTGCTTGGAGATGTTCAATGTTCTGGGATATTGGGTGCTCGGATATGTTTGGCGCCTTGGGATACAGAAATGCTCGAAGATATTTAGTGTTCTGTGATATTGGGTGCTCGGACATGTTCGGTGCCCTATGATACTGAGTTAGGGGTGTTAACGAATCGAGTCCATTCACAAGCTTTTCGAACCTGCTCGATAAATATTTGATTCGTATTCGAACTTATTGAATTTGAGTTGAACTTGAACTTGCTCAAACTTTTTTTTAAGCCGAACTCGAGCCCAAATTATTTAGTTCGATAGTTGGCGAGCCGCTGATGAGCCTTAATATTTTATTAATATAATATAATTATATATTAAATAAATATATTTCGAGCCTTCGAGTACTTATTTTTAAGCAATAGTTCTAATAGCTCATGAACATGTTCAAATCTTTCGAGTCGAACTTGAACCCGAGCTCTGATTCAAGCCGAATTCGAGCCAAAAATTTTAAATATTTCGAGCTTCGAATTGAGATCGAAGTCGAATATAACTAATTCGAGTTGAATTTGAGCCTTAGATTTTTCTTCATATTCGGCTTGATTTGATTCATTTACACCCCTACACTGAGTGCTGGGAGACGTTCGGTGCTATGTGATGCTGAGTGCTCGGAACAAACTGACTATAAGCCTAATCACTTTCTTATGTAAAGGCATATAAAAGCGTCATTCTCCTCTCTCTTGTTGGCTGAGCAAATTGAACGAAGCATGGAGAAAGGAGAGCATCTAAAAAGTCTATCATCTACACACTTTCACCATAGAAATTTGAGAAAAATAAGAGACGAACCTTTTCTAATGATTGAAAGAGCCGGCGAACAAAAAATGTTTCCCATAGTTTTTTAACATATACATTAATGTTTTTCTGCCCAACATCACCTCTATCAAACACTGAAGTGGAAGGTCTCTCTAGATGCTAAACCCTAATACGGAGAGGCCGGTCAAAAAATATTATATTAGCGGAGCAATAGGGTCCGCCAGGCTGGTCGGCCGGTGGGCCTGCAGGGCCCCGCCCCGTCGGCCCTGCAAACCCCGTCGGCCTTGTAGGCCCACCGGCCCAGCTAGCCTTGCAAGCCCCGTCGCTTCGAATATTTTTTAAGTACAAATTTTAAAACTATTTTTCAAAAATTAGTTTGAAATTTTTTTGAAAATTGTGAGAGAGAGTTTTGGGAAAAAATCTAAGGAAATTTTGAAAAGTTTTTGAAAATTAATTTTGAAAGTAGCTAAAATTGATGAATTCCTCTCCCTTAATTAAATCTATTCTAAAGTCAAAGTAATATAAAATGCATAAATTTTGAAAATATTTTAAAGAGAATAAAAATATCTATAAAATAATCTTTAAATATAAGATAGTAACTACTGACTCAAATTGAATTTTAGTTTCCAACTAATTTGTTACTAACTAGATTATTTAAATTGATCAATCTATTTATTTAAAGCCTAAATTTATATTGAAGCATCAGAAATCTTAAATTAAGTTCTAAATATCTTACATCATTCTATGTTTCACATATTAGTTTAACCTCTCTGAACAGCTATTAAAAGCTTTAAATCTTTTTACGATAGAGTTCATCGTATCTAAAAGTTAAAAGGTCGATGAGATTTCTTGTTCCTTGTTTTCATTGTGGGAGAAATTCTTGAATGTTTTTTGATTGCATGATGGCATGGAGTGGTAGTGGATATAAGTGGTGGTTGCCAATGTTTGTGTAAGACCGCGAAAGAAACGTATATTGCATGATGACATGCTGGGTTTTTGGATTAGTCGTCACGTATGCTTCCTTATTTATCCTGATGATCGATGAAAAATTTTTATGGGACCAGATTAGTCGTCCCAGAAATAATCAATAAGATTAACTGAGATTATCAATTTTTTTTATTAATTAAAGAAGTAGAGCCTTGGTTACCCATATCTACCCTTTTAAATGGATGATTCAATTTACTGTTTTATGATTCTTTTAATATAAATAAAAGTTTTTTTTTCGACCTTATCATAATAAATCGTTAATTTGAAGTTATTATTTTATCAGATATCATTGATGTTAAATCCCTGGGCAATGGTCATTCTTAGCTATGATTGGATTTTTTTTTTCAGCGTGCCGGATTTATTGTTACCTGATCTGGCTATTTATTATTATTTTTTTTTCAATGGACTAATTTAGCACAATATCTATTAGCGCAACATCTTGGCTTAAGTTAGGATTCAACCGGTTCCAAAAAAAAACTGTCTCTCAATTACTAATCAAACTAAACTGAATCCAACCGAACCAAACCAAAATTGATTCAAAATAGCTAGGCAAGTTGGATGGAAACTCAAACACCATTCAAAATAGATGCACAAATTAATTGTCGAGTTGTTCTCAAGGGATACTCAATTGGTTAGAGGGTGATAGATATGTTAAAATAGAGTAAGAGATTAATTTCCGACGGACACATGCTTTCGAAAAAAATTCCCTTAGTTATTTGACGGTCGGATATAAACTGACCTGTGATTTATCTTTTTTTATATAATCTGAACACGAATTACTGCGCTATTTGATCACAGTGCGTGCGGTGCGGTGCCTTGTTATAGTTATTGGATTAGTTTCTGCTATCTGACTGGGCTTAAAGCCTTGGAAAATTGGCTGACACCATGAACTCAGGTAGCTAGAAACAATTTAAAAATAGCAATGATCAATAACATTTCTAGTTTAAGTACATTGTTATAGAAATCTAAATTTGCATGTAGCAAACTAATTAATTTTTACTCTTAATAGCTAGGAATGCTTTAAAATTCTGTTATAATTTCCTCTCTTTGCCTTTTCTGGTTGAGTTTGTCAAGTTAAGTTCATATTGCTATTTATTTGATAAGATAATTAGAGTATCAGGGATTATATTTACACTATTATATAATAGATTATTTTTTTTCAAATTAAATTATGAACCTTCTAAGAAAAAATGTCTGATGCGGATGATTCTTTTATCTCTTAATAGCTAGGAATGTTTTAAAATTCTGTTCCATGTAACTCCTTTGAATGATTATGATGCATCTGAGACGGTTTAACCCCATAGTAGTAATCTGCTTCAGTAAAATCTGCCCGTTCAACAGGTAATGTCTTTCTATGAAAACTCAACATGTATAAAATAATCTTCAACAAACTTATTTATTACCCATGCATTTCAATGGTTTACTTTGAACTCAATACGAGTCAAACATTTTATTTTGTTCTCTCTAATGGTCACGGTTACTTAGTTATCTCTTCTTCGACAAAGACGCCCCTGTACACTTAAACCTTTTCTTTTAGCATATGAATTATAGAAATTAAATGCTTCATCTTCAGAGTGAAAGACGATACCCACCTTCTGTTATAGAAATTGTAGATAATCAGCTGTCTCAGACATCTTTTTCAAATTTTTTACACATCCATGGACACCAATTGTAGGGGTGTAATTGAGCCGAGCCGAACTAAACTCTTGGATGTTTGAGTTTGACTCGTTTATAATCGAGCTGAGTTCAAACTTAAATATTCATTAAAAATTAAATCATATATTTTAAAAAAATTATAATATTTTTATTAAAATTTATAATTTTATTCTAATAAATAAATTTAATATATTTATCTATGTTTTTCATAAATAGAGTGTAAAATCCATAAATCCAATATCAAAACTATTATTATTTTTATTTAAAAATTAATTCATAAATTAACGAACATGTTCACGAGCTAACGAACCGAATATTGTAAAACTTGAACTTGATTTGTTTATCTTAACGAGCCTAATTAAACGAGTTCAAACGAACTTTTATCGAATCGAACTTCGAATAGCTCACAAGCGGCTTGTTTCATTTACACCCTTAACTAATTGTACTTCTTGTGATATCTTTGTCAACTACATGTTGTTTGGAACTATCTACAGCATGGACTATTTCTTCTGCTCTGCTCCTGCTCCATCGAAGCAAATTTCATTTTCTAAAAAAGCACTAATTCTTTTTGTTAATCTATTTATTCCATCTGTACCTTCTCCCGATACATCAGAAGCCACACTTACTTCTAATGACCTATCCATGATCTTTGTGCTTCCCACTGACTGGCCATCATTTTAGTATTTAATTACTAAGGGTCTATTCATATCTGCAAGAAAACATAAAAAAAAAAAAAAATTATCGATCAGTTAAGCTTGAGCATTTGACAGCTAGTAAGTACATCAATAGCAAACTCCAACCAACACAACCACAACAATAGGTGTTGAAGTACTAGCAAACATACTAAATCAAGAACATAAAAAATAGTCAACTAAAGAGGGGACGATGACCCCCATGGTAAGACCATATGTGCAACTAACAACTTAGAAAGTTTTATCAGCCGTTAGCAAAAGCTAACCAAAGCTAAAACAAGTGATGAGATGAAAGCGACGACGACGGATCAGCGGCGGCGGCGGCATCGGCGGGAGGGTTGTCGACGGGGAGGTTGTCGACGGGGACGACGGGGGACGACGACGGGGTCGGCGGCGGGGTCGGCGATGGGGACTGGGACGGGGTCGGCGATGGGGACTGGGACGAAGTCCGCATCGGGGTCGGCGATGGGGACTGGGGCGAGGTCTGCAACGGGGTCGGCGATGGGGACTGGGAGGTCGGCGACGGGGACGGCAGCAGCTGGGTAGGCCGCGCCGTTTAAAACTGCGCTGGACGCGGCGGCAGCTTTGAAGGACAAGGCGGCGGCAGCTTTGAAGGACAAGATTGCGTCGGCAGCTGGGTCGCCAACGAGGTGGCCAAAGCCGAGGCGTTCAACTTGGTAGGCCGCCGAGGCGGCGTCTAAGTAGGCCCTGCCAGCTTTTACCAAGGCCAGAACGACTAAGCGGCGATCGCGATCGAGATCCATGGTGGATGGTAGGGTTGGAAGGAAAGGGGGTTTAAATAGTTAAGTGGGATTTAGGGTTTGGAAAGGAATGGAATAATAGAAAATTAAATTGTTTGGTTTAATAATGTTAATTAAATCTAAAATCATAATTAAATTAACAATATATTATTTTTTTAAAAAAAAACTTTTAGAAATTATTTTAAAAATATTTTAATAATTCTTTTAAAATCTTTTTAAAAATTCTTTAAAAAATATTTTAAAAACCTTTTTTAAATGATTTTGAAAATAATTAAAAATTATTTTAAAATCCTTTTAAAAAATCTTCTTAAAATCTTTCAAAATTATTTTTAAAACGGTTAAAAAAATCTTTTTAGAAAATTATTTTGAACATCCTTTAAAATTTTTAAAACACTTAAAGAAAATACTCAACTAAATACAAAATTCAATTAAATAACATACTTAATTAAATACGAAACAAACTAAAAATAGAATATAGAATTAAAACCTAAGGTAGTAAATTATATTTCAAGTTATTAGGAATATGTTTCTAAAAATAGAATATGGAATTAAAACCTAAGGTAATAAATTATATTTCAAGTTATTAGGAATATGTTTCTAAAAATATAATATGGAGTTAAAACCTAAGGTAATAAATTATATTTCAAGTTATTAGGAATATGTTTCTAAAAATATAATATGGAATTAAATCCTAAGGTAATAAAATATATTTCAAAGGTAGATCCGCTACCTGCTAGCCCCCACGATATGGAGGGAGAGTTATTAGGAATAATAAATAAGAAAATAATTACAAAATAACATAGAAATAATTTTGGAGATAAAAATATATATAAACCTTATAGGAATAATATTACTTATTTTAAGGACAAATATGATATTTATTGTATTTGTATTTCCAAACCTCTGACAAACTCAAATAACAGTATTGACAATCATACTTAATCTCAGCATATAAACTAAGCAATAATATTAGAATGGCTAAATCCATTCTCATTCCAGTCTATCAAATTCATTCTCATTCTTATTCCTGCACCCAAACCAAACGCCACCTTAATTTCATTTCTTGAATCTTGATACGGATAGATATTGAACTTCTTTACCCCTGCATCCTCCGTCTTGTATTTCTTGTTCAGGGACTCCTACAGCTCCTTAGCCGTTCTCTTCATGCTATACATAGCATACAGCGAGTCGGCAAAGCAATTGAGGATATAGTTCGGCAAAGGAACTCAGAATGGGTTCATGCCTCCACTGTACTGATGGTTTGCGCATCAGCATCGTCAGCATGCTTGGGAAGGTCCTCGATCAAGAACCGAGCCAGATTGAGCGTGGTCAGGTAGAAGAGCATATTCTACTGCCACCTCTTGAAGTTCAGTCCACTGAACTTCTCTGGATTTTCTCCATGACTGATTGGCATAGTTCCAATTGGGGAGGAGGGGGCCTGCACGTGTTGAGTCTGTTGCACCTCAACATTCTGTTCCGTGGCCATCTCAACAGAATCGAATCTATTTCAAGATTGTTGGATTACGAATAATCTTATCGGAGATTTTTCGGGGTATTAGTTGAATTTAAATATATCGAATTTAAATTCACTTATTTGTTGAAAAGAGTTAAGCGGATGATCTCAGGCTGCCAGCAGGGGCTGGTTTCTGCCAAGTGATGAAGGTAGTCTACACTGTGTTGATCGGGCGGGCGTAGCAGATCAGAAAGGTCGACCGAGCAGTATGACCAATCGGGCAAAGTCTTCGTCAGATCAGAGATATAGGTCGAGCAGACCACGAGGCTGGTCGGGCAGAGCAGACCGGCCGAGCGAGAGGCAGACAGATTAGGAAGATAGGTCTGTCAGGAGGCAGACCGATCGAGCGAGAGGCAGACCAATCGAAGCAGACGGGTCGGGAAGACAGGTCTGTCAGAAGGCAGACTGGGCAACAGACAGGTCGGGCGGTAGATCAGTCGAAGTAGATAGGAGCCGGTCGGGCGAACAACTGAGCTCGAGCGGGGAAAAGACCGAGAGGGCAGATCGGCCGAATGGGCGGGCCGGTTGAGCGAGCACGTCAAATCGGCAGAGCGGAAGCCGGGTCAGCCTAGCGGGAGTCGGGTCGGCCCAGAGGGCAGGTCGGCTGAACAGATGGCGGATCGACCAAGCAGTCAGGTTGGCAGAGAGAAGGTCGGGTCGGCCGAGCGGGTAGGTCTGCCGAGAGGATCGACTAAGGCCTACAAGTCGCAGTTTCCTTGAAACAGATTCGCCCCTACCTCCGGATGTATTTTGAGGCTTACTCGGGTCGTCTGTTTCCCAGGATACAACGGTTTGACCGTGAACTCCACCAAGCACTGGTGATCACGGTGAACTGAGAGGAACCCGATCGCTATCACGGGCACTTTGCCGAGCAGGAGTTGCACGACAGAGGAGGGGAATGAGGCGGAGAACTTCTGCTTGTTTCTTCTGTGTTTTTTTCCGCCTATGATCAGAGCCTCCTTATATAGGAGCTCAGATCAATGTCAGGGTTAATGGTCGATTAATGACCATTACTCACCGAGCAGTGCAACGTCCACCGTTTCACTCAATATTCCTCGGTCGTTTTGCTTCTACATTAATCTCGAATTTAATGCATCCGTTTCACAGCTGCAAAAAGATCAACGTGGCAAAATGTTGGTTGCTCCACTTGGGCAAGTTTTTGCCTCGATCGGTCCGACATTCGTGTGCGCAGGTCGCGCTAACACACGAGTCACCTTGGTTTAATGCAATCTGGGCCCTGGATTTGCACCCACGCGTGAGTGAGAGCCTCTCCCCATGCATTTGTTCACATCCTCAATGTATGTGAATCAATATAAACCAACAAAAGTGCCTTGAAACTCCTAATGTGGGACTAAAGTCTCATTCACAATGGAGCTTCTTCTCTTCCACCTCTTTCTCCATTCACACTTATTCAACATAGTCATGTGTCGATGTTTGCCTCGGAGCCATGAGAATAGGGTTTAGTGGTTATTTAGGGTTCGTGCTTTTCATATTTTTTTGGTATCATTAAAAAAATGAGCCCTTTCTTGGATCGGGCCCTAAGGCGGTTGCTTCCTTGGCCTCATGGAAGGTACGACTTTGAATTCAATTGTAAGAGAAATTTGAATCTCATTTCTTTACCATGTAATTCAAGAAACACATCAAAGACTTTGAGTTTGAGTCGGTGAAAATAGTTTCGAAACATTTGTAAGAAAGCATGAACATCGGGCTATAATAGAAATTGGTGACATCCATATTGTCGTAGTAGATGACAAGTTGGCTTTTTGTAGGAAGAGAAGTCAAGCTCGCCAAGAAGAGAAGACAAGATAACCAACGTAGTTCGGTAGTCGTGATCGTGGCAGAGCGATATTCTGCTTCAGTAGAGGATTGAACAACAATGTGTTATTTTTTTTAAGCTCTAGAAAATAGGATTTCATCTAAGATAGACAATATAAATGATAGTGGATGTAAAATCATCTTTATTTTCACCCAGACTGCATCAAAAAAGACAGTGATCCGGCGGTGAGAATGGGGGACCCACTTCCTGAAGGGTCGCAGCCTGAGGACAGATGGAGGGCTGACTAAGCGGGTAAGGGCTGCGTCGAGCAGTTGAGCAGGTCCGAGCTGAGCCAGATATAACCCAGCCATAGGCTTGGGTTTCCGACGCCAAGGCGGGTATCTGCCCGGCCGGAACCGAAGGGCCGAGCGGGTGTCTGCCCGGCTAGAACCGAAGGGCCGAGCGGGTGGTCCGTTCGGCCAGGATAAGGGCGAGGATACAAAGGTTAGCCGAATGGCCTATTCGTTCGGCTCGGGATATGGGATGTCAGCAAAGGCATGCCTAATGATTATGCCGTACACAAGATTTCACGATAGAGGATCTAGCCGTCACATCATGGAGAGGTTGATACAGTAGCGGTATGGCCTTATGGATGCCCTTCTGACAGACCCATACCTGGGCATGGTCGAAAGCAGGTGATTACTTTGATTGGCGTGCCCAGGCTCCTGTCAGAGTGTATACTAAAAGCCTAGCTTTTGGTATAAACATTTATCTAGAAATAAGAATCACATTGGTCAAATGTCTACATTTATGATAAATGTAGTTGCTCAATTAATTTATATTGTAGATAACATGGTGTGTGGTGTCACACACAGAAGATCATGTTATCGGTTCCTTATAAATTATAAACAGTAGCTCACGACTAAGATGGAAAGGAACAAACCATTGGAAGGTCGTAGTGTAATTAGGTGTTAGTTTATCTTAACTATATAATTACACTAGTACACTTAGAGTGTATTGAGTAGGACCATTTGAGGTCGTTCTTTTTATACTGACTTTATAAAGGAACAAAGACCTCAGTTATTATGGAAGTGTGTGCTCTTAATCCTAATATAATAACAAGCACATATATTTGATATTTATTTCTTTAATTTATTAATGGGTGAGATTTAGTTCGATGAATCAATAAGCCCGATAAGTTGGGAAATGATATCACTTATAGTGTGTGTTGTTGATTATAGAAGGAAACTGTATCCTAGTGATACTAGGTTGATAATGTCCTCAAGAGGAGCTCATAAGGATTGTCATGTTAAACCCTGCAGGTGGACTTAGTCCGACATGATAATAAGGTTGAGTGGTACTATTCTTGGACTAAGAAATTAATTAAATGAGTTGTCAGTAACTCACTTAATTAGTGGACATTCGATATCTTAAACACAGGGAGACTAACACACTCATAATAAGAAGGAGCCCAAAAATGTAATTTGGGATTGGTGCGGTAGTTCAATAATAATTCTCTAGTGGAATGAATTGTTATTGATAAAATTAAGTTGTGTGTTCGAGGCGAACACGGGATGCTTAATTTTATCGGGAGACCAAAACCAATTCCTCCTCTCGGTCCCTATCGTAGCCTCTTATTTATAGAGTTCTATACCCACCTATACCCACCTTCTATACCCACACAAAAGGGGCCGGCCAAGCTAGCTTGGGAACAAGCTAGGGCCTATTGGGTGGCCGGCCCTAGCTTGAACCCAAGCTAGTGGGGGCCGGCCAAATTAAATTTAAAAGGGATTTTAATTTTAGTTTTTATTATGTGGAAGAAATAATTTATTAAAGAGAATTAAAATTAAAATATCTCTCTTGTAAAAGATCTACAAAAGATTAAAGAAAGAGATTAGATCTCTTTCCTTATTTGTAGATTGGAGAGTTATTTTATTTTCTCTTTAAAAAATTATCCACACGTTGATAAAATTAAAATTATAGAAATTTCCTTTTATCAACCATGAAGAGATTTTTAAAGAGAAATTTTATTTTTAAAATTTTCGGAAACAAATTAGGAAGTTTTAATTGTTGATTAAAACTTGTCCAATTTGCTCTCCAATGATGTGGTCGGCCATTGAAGTTTAATTTGGAAAATTTGTTTTATTTTTCTAAATTAAATCATGTCAAGGAAATTGAGGAAATTTTATTGTAATTAAATTTCCTAATTTGCCTAGGCCAAGGAATATAAAAGAAGGGGTGAGGGTGCCTTCATGTGAACAACCTCTATTGTTTTCTCTCCCTCTTTTCCTTGGTGTTGTGACCGGCCATCATCTCTTCTCTTCTTCCTCTTTGTGGTGGCCGAAACTCTCTATTGCTTGGAGGTCTTGTGGAGGCCGGATACTACTTGGAGAAGAAGAAGAAGAAGGAGAGGAAGCTTGCATCTCTTAGAGCTTGGTTGGTGTTTTTCTTCTTCCTTGGTGAAGCTTTCTTGTTTTGGCCGAACCTAGCTAGGAGGAGAAGAAGGTGCTTGGTGGTTTCTCGTCTCGGAAGATCGTTGCCCACACAACGTCCGAGGTTAGAAGAGGAATATGGTAGAAGATCAAGAGGTTTTTCTACAAGGTATAACTAGTAATTTTTCTTTCCGCATCATGCTAGTTATTTATGGAAATAATACCAAATACAAGAGGCTTACGATTCTAGAATTTCGAATATGTTTTTCGATGTTGTGTTCTTTTGTTTTTTCTTTTCCTTGTGATTTGATTGTTCTTTTCGGTTAACCTAAAGTTATTTTAGGAAATTAAATATTAGCTTTCCATAAAAGATTTGTCTAGTCGGTGGTGGTTGCTCCCATATCCAAGAAGGCCGTGTGCCTCGCCACGTCAGTACTGGGAACCAATTATGGAAATTAATATTTAATGGAATTAATAACTTAAGGTGATTTGGGTCGAACGTGTTAAGTTCCGCAGGAGACCCAAGTCAAAACCTAAAAGAACGAATAGATTAAGTTTTGGATCAAACGTGTTAAGTTCCGCAGGCGATCCAAAATTTAATTTAAAAGAACACATGGTAGCTAGGAAAAGGTTCAGATCTTTGTACAAAATTTTTGTACAGTGGAACCTCTAGGCTTTCCGAGTAGCAACCAACAGCTCCTTCGAGAGGTCTATATAAGGTCTCCATTTCTTCACCGGAGGTACACGAGTCTTCTGTTTCTAAGCCACCTCTTTGTTATTCCTCGCCTGACTTGAGCGTCGGAGGGCCGTCGCCGGGACACCCCTCCCAGCTCGGTTTTGTTGCAGGTTCGCCAGAGCATTCGAGGATCTAGCAGGGAGCGCCGCATCCCCAGCGTTCGTTGACCCCTGGTTCGGACAGGATCAATTTGGCGCCGTCTGTGGGAACGCTCCTGCATCCGAACGGGAACGATGGACGAGGCTGGAAGAATACATACCGTGGCACTCTCACAAGAAGAGTGGGACGCCATAGTCGAGGCGAGGGCAGCCAAGATAGTGGCGCAGCAAAAGGAGAAAGCACAGGCTGAGCGAGCGCAACAGCAAACCTCGGCTTCAGCAGGCCGGGCGGCGCAAGCAGACCGCCCGGAATATGTTTCAACAGGAGGGTTCCCTCAGGCACTCTTCCGTACTCCCCCAGAAATCGCGCCCGCTCACGGGGGGCAAGGATCTTCATCTGATGAGCCTCCCGTGCGGGATCATAGGAAGGGTAAAATCCTCCGAGCGGACGCTTCTCCCGAGCGGAAGCACCGACTGCCACAGTTCCATTTCCCTCAAAAGCAGATACTTCATCTCCCAAATTCGACTTATAGCAAGCCCCTCCTTCTGGAACCTCAAGAGCGGGAGTTTGATGTCAGGCGATGAATCGACCGCATACGAGGAAGTTGGGTGGACGAGCCGCCGAGCGGATGAAGAGGGATTGGCACTTGGATCCACCATGAAGCACAAATTATCTCTAGCCTGTCCGGGGCAGGGCGAGAGGTGCACCAATAGAATATGTGCTGTATATTTTCCGTTTGGTTGTATATTTGAAATGTAGAAGGCAAAATGTTATAATGTGCGCAATTGGAATTATTGGCCCAGTGACCTATCTTCATGGTGTATAAGATACGAGCCAAGCGCTCTTGGATCGATGAAGAAGGCCTCGAGCCGTTCGGCTGGAGGTATAGTATCCGAGCCAGGCGCTCGCTGACGAAGGCTCATGGAGTAATGGGAGCAGAAGGCTCAAGTAAAAGGATAAAGCAGCAGGACGCCTCCACCTCTGGTAGGCCGAACGGCCATGGAGGACCGACCGGGAAGTTTCGCCATCCTCCTGGCCTTGGATGAATTTCGACGAAGTACATTGTATCCACCTCACTCCACGGGTATTCGGGAGTTGAGAAATTGCGTTAGATCTTATGCTGATCGGCAGGTTAGTTTTTCAGATATAGTTTCTTTCGGGCGTAGAATTCATCGTAATTTTCCGAATGAAGGCCCCCGAGCCGCTCGGCCGGGAGGTTGATATACGAGCCAGCCAGAGGCTCGAAGATGAAGGCCCCCGAGCCGCTCGGCCGGAAGGTTGATATACGAGCCAGCCAGAGGCTCGAAGACGAAGGCCTCGAGCCGCTCGGCCGGAGGTAAATTATTCATGCAAAGTGCTCAAAAAAACGAAGGCCGTCTAGCCCAGACGTTAAACCGTAGAGCCGCGCCGACCGGCTATAAATATCCGCGCCGAAGACCGTCTAGCCCAGACGTTAAACCGTAGAGCCGCGCCGACCGGCTATAAATATCCGCGCCGAAGACCGTCTAGCCCAGACGTTAAACCATAGAGCCGCGCCAACCGGCTATAAATATCCGCGCCGTCTAGCCCAGACGTTAAACCGTAGAGCCGCGCCGACCGGCTATAAATATCCGCGCCGAAGACCGTCTAGCCCAGACGTTAAACCGTAGAGCCGCGCCGACCGGCTATAAATATCCGCGCCGAAGACCGTCTAGCCCAGACGTTAAACCGTAGAGCCGCGCCGACCGACTATAAACAACTGCGCCGTCGAGCACCGACGTTAAAGATCGAGAGACGAGCCGGCGTCTATAAACGTCCGAGCGGAAGACCGACGAGCCCCATCGTTAAAAATCAAGAGCCGCGCCGACCGGCTATAAACAACCGCGCCGTCGAGCACCTACGTTAAAGATCGAGAGACGAGCCGGCGTCTATAAACGTCCGAGCGGAAGACCGACGAGCCCCGTCGTTAAAAATCAAGAGCCGCGCCGACCGGCTATAAATAACCGCGCCGTCGAGCACCGACGTTAAAGATCGAGAGACGAGCCGGCGTCTATAAATGTCCGAGCGGAAGACCGACGAGCCCCGTCGTTAAAAATCGAGAGCCGCGCCGACCGGCTATAAATAACCGCGCCGTCGAGCACCGACGTTAAAGATCGAGAGACGAGCCAGCGTCTATAAACGTCCGAGCGGAAGACCGACGAGCCCCGTCACTAAAAATCGAGAGCCGCGCCGACCGGCTATAAATAACCGCGCCGTCGAGCACCGACGTTAAAGATAGAGAGTCAAACCCGCGATTGTGAGCTTACTGGACGAAACTAAGGACGCCAAATAACGAGCGTTCGCAAGTACTAAATTGATTAAGTCCGATCGGCCATCAATGAATGCAAACAGCATAGCCAAGCGCTAAACGATTTCGGGGAAAACAAGTCAACTGATTAACCCGATCGGTCGTCCAGTGTGGAACACGTGGAGCTTAACTGATTCTACGAATACGCACCAAACAGACAAAAAACGACAATGAAGGGCAAGCAAAAATAAACAAAGGAAGACAATTACGCCGATCGGCACATGCAAAAATTTTACATTAGCAGATAAAATACAGAAAGTACTGGGAAGAACTCGCTTCACTCCGGGTCCTCAAAATTAAAAAAGGCGTCCGGGATATCGTCAATCATAGCCGCCAGATCTGAAGAGGGAATGCTCAGGTCAGCAGGAAGGTGCCCTCCCTTCTTCAAATACGCCATGGTGACCTTGACCGCCTCGGCGAAAGTTGAGGAGACGTTGCCATCGAACTTTTCGCCGAACCGCTCCGAGCGGAGGTATTCTTGGCGCGCTGCTGCTAGGTGACTCAGCTCCCCTTCCTTGTACTTTCTGAAAGCCGCTCGGGAGGCAATTAGCGAGTCCTGGAGAACTTTCTGGTCCACCTCCGCTTTAGTGCGTTCAGCGGAGCGCCCATCCCGTTCGGCAGCTAGCTGGGCTTCCAGATTTTTAGATTGCTGATCTAGGGCTCGGACTTCAACTTTTATCTTGTCCAGATCAGCAATCGCCCGCTTCTTCCGGCTACTGGCGCGCTTCATGTCTGTGTCGCGTTTCTTCACCAGGCCTTCAAGTCGAGCCACCTCTATAGCCAGGTCGGCGGCCTTCTTCTGTTCGGCCTCACGGGCTTGTTTCTCCCACTCGGCCGATGGACCCCCCGAGACTTGGAGTTTTTCCATGAGATCCTCCAGCTCGGCCAGCCGATGGCTAGTGGCGATTTGCTCGGCCCAATGCTGTAAGGGAAACAATAAAATCAGAAACCAAACAGTAGCAGGACACAAGAAGAAAAATGAACCTACCTGAGTGGCCTGCTGCATGTGGTTATCACCAAGCTGCTTGGGCGTCATGAGGGCCACCCTAATCTGAGCGTCCTCAAAAAGCTTGGCGAGCGGACCCCTCAAGGTTATCTCATGAACGGGGCTTGAAGGCCGATCGGCAAACAATAAATATTCCTCCGATGGGAATCGAAGGGTAGTCTTGACGGTCGGGTGGCCGGCCGGCACTTCCTCAGCTGCAGTTGCCTGGCCCGAGGACTCCCCTATGGTTGATGTTTCGCCCAACCGTCGTAAGCGACGACGAGTCCGAGGAGGAGAGCCAGAGGGCTGTGCGGTGGCCGAGGCCACTGAGGTCCCGATCTGCGACGGCGTGCGATCTGGCGAAGCGACCTCGATCGGCGCCTGTGGTTCGCCCTCTTGGGTCGTGGAAGGTGGGGTCTCTTGACGTTCCGCCGAGCTTCGATGGTGAATCCGGCACTGGGGACTCCCTCGGGCAGAGGAGGATCCGCCTCAACCTCTGTTGAGCGGATGGAATATCTGTTTCGGGGCGGACTGCGTCCCCCCCTCTCCTGTACCCACCTCGGTGAGTTCTTTTTTGGTAGCCGCCTCAATTTCCACGACTTTCAACTCGGATGATCAAGAGCCTTGGCGCCGCATGACTTCACCGCGGTAGAAAAAATTAAAATCGAGTTAGACAAAAAGGCTAAGTGAGTAAAGAGTCCTTACTCATGCGGTAGGGGAGATTGGCCGAACGGAGACAATCCAAAATGTACAACACCCTTGAGAAGCAATCGGTCGATTTTGTATGACCGGACAACAGCCGCATGAAGGTAGGCTGGATTGCTTCTGAATTTGCCGAGCTCCGGCTGGGTCGACACGACGGTCTGCCATTTAGTTCGGAATGCTGGCCGCTCGGGAAGTCGCATATAGAAGAAAAACTCCTTCCAGTGCTTGTTGGAGGTCGGCATATTATCAAAAAATTTGAAGCCTATTCTACTTTGGAAAATAAAAGTGCCCAACTCGGATTGTTTGGGGTAGAAGAAGAAGTGGAATATTTTGGGGTCAAGTGGAATACTATGCAGCCTAAAGAGGACGACCACCCCACTCAGCAGCCTAAAGGAATTCGGCACAAGTTGGCCGAGCGGGATCCGGAAATAATTACAGACTTCCAAAATAAATGGATGGGTAGGAAATCTAAGTCCGCCCTGGAACTGGTCTAGAAAAAAGCAAATGGTACCGATCGGCGGGTTATGGGGCCGATCGGTCGGGTCGGCTATAACTATTTCATGGTCGTCCGGGATCCCGTACGTCCGAACAAGACGCCGAGCGCCCTCCTCATCAAATTTACTTTCCATACTCATATACCATGGACCGTGAACATATGTAGCGGGTTCGGAAGAGCTCGCCATCTCGAAGAGACAAAAGGATAGCAACGAAAGAGAGGTGAAACGATTAGGAAAGACGTGGTAAGCGAGGAAAGAAGGCTCACTAAGAAGGAGATGGGCGGAGAAGATCGCCGGTGAGAGGATAGCCGCCGAAAAACGGGAACTGGATCGCCGGAGGCCGCAGCAACAGAGGAGGCAGAAGGACAAAGCACGAGCAAAGATGCGGCAGAGGAGGAGGGCTAAGGCTTTATACGGCCGAAGTCGATTGGCCTCCATCGTCCGATCCAGGTCACGAGAAACAAGGACGTCATCGGGCCGTCCATTTCAAAACAATCGGCGTCCCATCGTACGGATCATCACCGCCACGCGAGAAGAGCCACGTGGCGCTCTGTCACCAGGTGCAATTAATGCGCCCATACCGCGCATGCTTCGACTTAATGAAAAGGATTTGCGTGATTTTCGAGAAGATTTAGACAAGCAAACATCTACGTGAAGTGCCAAGACATTCAAAACGAAGAGCCGAGCGGCTAAATTTGGCATAAGGGCCGAACGGCTCAAGGGATATTATAAGCGACGGTAAGGCGACGACCGCCCGCTCGGACACATAGTCCAGTCAGTCGGACTCACTGCCTCCTTCGACTAGACTTGAAGGGGAGGCAAGTGATCCGGCGGTGAGAATGGGGGACCCACTTCCTGAAGGGTCCCAGCCTGAGGACAGATGGAGGGCTGACTAAGCGGGTAAGGGCCGCGTCGAGCAGTTGAGCAGGTCCGAGCTGAGCCAGATATAACCCAGCCATAGGCTTGGGTTTCCGACGCCAAGGCGGGAGGACTGAAGGGCCGAGCGGGTGTCTGCCCGGCTGGAACCGAAGGGCCGAGCGGGTGGTCCGTTCGGCCAGGATAAGGGCGAGGATACAAAGGTTAGCCGAATGGCCTATTCGTTCGGCTCGGGATATGGGATGTCAGCAAAGGCATGCCTAATGATTATGTCGTACACAAGATTTCACGATAGAGGATCTAGCCGTCACATCATGGAGAGGTTGATACAGTAGCGGTATGGCCTTATGGATGCCCTTCTGATAGACCCATACCTGGGCATGGTCGAAAGCAGGTGATTGCTTTGATTGGCGTGCCCAGGCTCCTTCGAGAGGTCTATATAAGGTCTCCATTTCTTCACCGGAGGTACACGAGTCTTCTGTTTCTAAGCCACCTCTTTGTTATTCCTCGCCTGACTTGAGCGTCGGAGGGCCGTCGCCGGGACACCCCTCCCGGCTCGGTTTTGTTGCAAGTTCGCCGGAGCATTCGAGGATCTAGCAGGGAGCGCCGCATCCCCAGCGTTCGTTGATCCCTGGTTCGGACAGGATCAGACAGGTACAGTAAGAAACGATTGACGATGAAGTAGAATGTCTTGATCAATGGTACTACCTAAATATCTTAAAATGTGCTTGAAAGCATTCCTATGCTCATTAGTATGACGATACATGTGATGGATCGTGAAAGCGCTAGAGGGGGGGGGGGGGAATAACGATCGAAAATTTATTGTATCTGATCATGTCCGAAAGCTGAATCAACGGACGCTGGGCACGTGGAGCTCTCCAGTTGCTGACGTGGGTCTTCGAATGCTGGTGCGAACTTCCGGCGATCCTGCAAAGAAGTCGGGCCGGGAAGGGGTTCCCGGCGGCGACCCTCCGATGCTCAAGTCAGGCAAGCTAACAGTGAAGAAGTGGCTCCCAAAGTTGTAGAACGCGTACCTCCGGCGAAGTATAAGGCTCTTTATATAGAGCGGTGAAAGAGCTCACGCACACCTACTGAGGCAAATACGTGTCCTTAGCCCATACCTTGGTATGTGTTTGTCAGAAAGCTTACTTGACACCATACTGCTACAGTCCCGGCACTTCTTCGATGGGACAGCAGAACACCTTACCGCCAGATTTGGAGTATGGCCTAGTCATAGGACTTGACAGCTGTCATAAGATATTCCTTGTCCTTCTCTCCCTACTCCATGCCGGGGCGTCCGGCCGGCCGGCACTCATCTCCCGTCCGGCCGGCCGACACTCATCTCCGGTCTGGCCGGCCGACACTCATCTCCCATCCGGCCAGCCGACACTCATCTCACGTCCGGCCGGCCGGCACTCACATCACGTCCGGTCCTCTATATGCATCGGTATGCTGGGGAGATCCTCGGTAAGGTGCTATGTGGGGACTGCTAGCAATATGTTACTTTATGTCTACGGCCGAGCATGACTTCCGCTCGGCCCTTCGTTACTGTTCAATCGAGCGCCGGAACCCCGACCCCTGTCGGGGCGCCTTTTACCATCGGTTATTTACCGACCGGCCGGCCGGGGGGTCGGCCCATCCTTCTCCGGTCGGCCGACCGGTCCGCTCTTCTCCGAACGGCCACCTGGCCCTTTGACTTCCACGTGGCGTTGACCCCTCAAAATGGGAGTCCCCTGTTCTAACCGCCGGATCACTTGCCTCCCCCTCAAGTCTAGTCGAAGGAGGCGAAGTCCGACTGACTGGACTGCCGATCTGACTGAGTAACGGCCGCTGCATTAGTCCGCTCGGCCAGGCTTAGGGATGCTCCTCCATTCGGCGGTGTCTTGCCCGTGCCTTGTATTCCCTTGGAATCCATGCCGAATCCTCTCCTCTACTGCCAATCACGTGCGCTGCGCGCGGTAAGGGGCACTCATTAAATGCGACCCGTGTCCTGCTAACACGTGGCGATCTCGCTTCTGTCAGCGTATGGCGGTGGCGTTACCTCTGATGGGACAGCCGCCGTTTGAAATGAACGGCTGGATGATGGCTTCGTTCTTCACGACCTGAATCGGACGGTGGAAGCTGCTTGCGGCCGACGTTATAAAGCTCGCGACTTCTCTTCTTCGCCGCATTTCGGCTTCATCGATCCCCGACGCCCCGCTGCTCCTTTCTTCTCCGGTGACCTCGAGGCCCCTTGCGACCATCCTTTCCTCGTAAGCCTTTCTTTTCCTCGCTTCCTCCCTCCTTTTCTTCCTGTTAGTTGTCTCTATCATTCTGCCCCCTTCTTTCCTTGCTTTATTTCCTTTTCCTTTCATTCTACGTTCGTTCCTTGATTTATACTATGACTAGTTCCTCACAGCCAACCGCCGGCGCTCCCGGTCTTTGGTACATGACCATGGAGAGCCGGTTTGACGAGGAGGACGCGCTGCGCCTCGCTCGGACCTATGAAATCCCTGCCGACCACCACATAGTATTAGCCACTCCCGCCGACCGGCCTCCTGAACCGCCGCCCGACACCGTTCTTTTCTTCCGAGACCAATTTTTGGCCGGGCTACGCTTTCCGCCCCATAAGTTTTTCTTGCAAGTTTGCAACTACTTTCGCATCCCGCTCGGCCAGCTAGTTCCGAATTCAATCAGGCTGCTAAGCGGGGTGGTAGTTCTGTTTAAACTGAACAATATCCCGTTGGACCCCAAAGTGTTCCACTACTTTTACTACCCTAAGTAAGCCGAGTGGGGTACTTTCGTTTTCCAATCTAGGATAGGTTTTGTCCTTTTTGATAATATGCCGAGCTCCAACAAACACTGGAAGGAGCATTTTTTTTACGTGCGTTTCCCTGAGCCACCGGCCTTCCGTATCAAATGGCAGACGACGATGCCAGCGCAACCGGAGCTCGGCAAGTTTAGGGGCGATCCGACCTACCTTCATGCAGCCGACTGGCTGGTCGGCCAGCGCTATCACATCGACAAGCTGCTCCTTCCGGGAGTACTGTATATATTCGGCTTGTCTTCTATCCCAGTCGATCTGCCTTGCAGCATGAGTAAGTTCTCTTATCTTCCCGTTTCTTTTGTTCTAACTGATTTATTCTTTGTTTCTGCAGTCGAAGTTATGTGGAGCGCAAAGGCTACCGAGCGGCTGAAACTGCGAGCCGCTGAGATCGAGGCGGCCAAGAATAGGGAGGTCGCCGAGCGGAGCTTGGCCTCAGCTAGTCCGGCCAGCGGAGAGGGTGAGGGGACTCAGAGTGTCCCCGAAGCCTTAGACGCTTCTGCCTCTCTAGACGAGGCTGCGGGCGATATAGAGCCCTCTACTCAAGTCGAGGTAGAGGGTCGTTCGGCCGACGAAGTTCCCCTGGCAGCTCGAAAACGCAGACGGCCAGAGCCAGCCTCTCAACCAACTCCATCTGATGAACCGCAGTCCGGGCGGGGCGATGAAGCTCCAGTGCTGTCCGGGACGGTCTCTATAGAGAGTACCCCCACGCCGCGCGGCTCTCCTAGGGCTACCTTTGAGGTGCCGCCCGCCAGTCCTCCTCGAACCATGCGTCGCCTTAGGCGATTGGGCGACCTTCCTTCCTCAAGCGATGAGCCGTCTGGTAAAGCGGCTTTGTCCCAAGGCGATCCGAGCGGCCCGAGATTGATAAAAACTGTCCTGCGCCTACCGTCGGAGGAATATATGGCGGCTGCTGATCGACCCGTGGTCCCCGAGCAGCAGATCACCCTCACGGGTCCTCTTGCCAAAGCTTGGGAGGATGCTCGGCTCCGAATTGCAATGATGACTCCCGGTCAACTAGGCGACAGCAATTTACAACAGGCGACCGGGGTATGTTCTTTGCCTTGTTAGTTGTTTGGATTTAGTTTCTAACTTGCTCCTGTTCATTTGCAGAATTGGGTGGAGCAGATTGCTATCAGCAATCACCTAGCCGAACTGGAGGACGAGCTGAAAAAGCTCAAAGTAGCGGGAGAAAGCAGACAGTCAATGACCGCTCTGGAGAAGGCCAAAAAGATGCTGGAAGCCAAACGGGGTAAGTCCTCCGGCTTGTCGAGCAAAGTGGCTCGACTCGAGGCTTTGGTCAAGCAGTGGGACAAGGAGATAAAGACCGCGACCACCCGGAAGCGCCAAGCCATCGACGACATGGATATGATGAAGGTAGAGAACCATGGGCTAGAGCAGCGAGTGAAGGAATTAGACGCCTTGCTCAAGACTGAACGGGAGGGCCGCTCGGCCGACCAGGTTAAAGCGGAAGGGGCTTTGAAAGATCTTCAGGCGACCCTTGACGCTTCCGGAGCCACTCTTAAAGAATATCAAGATGGGGAGCCCTGTCGGTCGGCGGAAGCGCGCAAAGCATTCGTCCGCTCGGATGAATTTGGCGAAAAGTTCAGCGACAAGCTGTCCATAACTTTTGATAGGCGATCAAAGTGGCAGTGGAATATCTGAAGACCAAAGGCCACATACCTGCCGAGCTGTCCGTCTCTCGAAGATTTGGCGGCCATGATGGGCTCCATCCCCGACTCTCTCTTTAACTTTGATGATAGTGAATGAGGGGTTTATGTAATTTCTCTAAGTGTGTAATCTTTTGTATGCCTGCCATTCGGGGCGAATATTATAAATTTTGTCTGTCCGCCGCTCAACGTAAGTGGATTGTCTCCTTTTGTTATTTGTTTGTTCGACCAGCGTCCCACCTTTACTTTCGTCTCAGTCACAGTTTTCTCGCGTCCCAAGTACATTTGATAAAGGAGCCGCTCGGCCCCACACTTTCTTTATTCTTGCCTCATCGGTATGCCCGATCTGAGGTCGACCTTTACAACCGAGTAGGACCACGCAGAGAGCTACCCGTCCTACGGCTTTATAGGCTCCGGTTGCCCGCCTTTTAACGTCAATTTTTACCATCGGAGCTCGACGGTCTTCCACTCTGCAGATTTAT
The DNA here is from genome assembly GCF_018446385.1 of Zingiber officinale. Taxonomy (NCBI): domain Eukaryota; kingdom Viridiplantae; phylum Streptophyta; class Magnoliopsida; order Zingiberales; family Zingiberaceae; genus Zingiber; species Zingiber officinale. Next base: position 149,936,980 of record NC_055997.1, read on the forward strand.
AGACGCCGGCTCGTCTCTCGATTTTTAACGTCGGAGCTCGACGGTCTTCCGCTCGGAGGGTTTATAGACGCCGGCTCGTCTCTCGATTTTTAACGTCGGAGCTCGACGGTCTTCCGCTCGGAGGGTTTATAGACGCCGACTCGTCTCTCAATTTTTAACGTCAGAGCTCGACGGTCTTCCGCTCAGAGAGTTTATAGACGTCGGCTCGTCTCTCGATTTTTAACGTCGAAGCTCGACGGTCTTCCGCTCGGAGGGTTTATAGACGTCGGCTCGTCTCTCGATTTTTAATGTCGGAACTCGACGGTCTTCCGCTCGGAGGGTTTATAGGCCTCGTCTCGATTTTTAACGCGGGCTCGACGGTCTTCCGCTCGGAGAGTTTATAGACGCCGGCTCGTCTCTCGATTTTTAACGTCGGAGCTCGACGGTCTTCCGCTCGGAGAGTTTATAGACGCCGGCTCGTCTCTCGATTTTTAACGTCGGAGCTCGACGGTCTTCCACTCGGAGGGTTTATAGACGCTGGCTCGTCTCTCGAATTTTAACGTCGGAGCTCAACGATCTTCCGCTCAGAGGGTTTATAGATGTCGGCTCGTCTCTCGATTTTTAACGTCGGAGCTCGACGGTCTTGCGCTCGGAGGGTTTATAGGCGGCTCGTCTCTCGATTTTTAACGTCGGGCTCGGTTTTTCCGCTGGCGGTTTATAGACGCCGGCTCGTCTCGATTTTAACGTCGGAGCTCGACGGTCTTCCGCTCGGAGGGTTTATAGACGCCAGCTCGTCTCGATTTTAACGTCGGCTCGGCGGTCTTCCGCTGGAGGTTTATAGGCCTCGTCTCGATTTTAACGTCGAGCTCGGCGGTCTTCCTTCGGAGGGTTTATGAGCCGGCTCGTCTCTCGATTTTAACATCGGAGCTCGGCGGTCTTCCGCTCGGAGGTTTATAGATGTCGGCTCGTCTCGATTTTTAACGTCGAGCTCGAGTCTTCCGTCGGAGAGATCACCGGCCGGCCTCTCGATTTTTAATGTCGGAGCTCGACGGCCTTCCGCTCGGAGGGTTTATAGACGCAGCTTCGTCTCTCGATATTTAACGTCGGGCTCGACGGTCTTCCGCTCGGAGGTTTATAGACACCGGCTCGTCTCGATTTTTACGCCCGAGCTCGGCGGTCTTCCGCTCGGAGGGTTTATATCGCGGCTCGTCTCTTGATTTTTAACGTCGGAGCTCGATGGTCTTCCGCTCGGATAGTGTATAGCTGCCGGCTCGTCTCGATATTTAACATCGGAGCTCGGCGGTCTTCCGCTCGGAGGGTTTATAGACGCCGGCTCGTCTCTCGATTTTAACGTCGAGCTCGGCGGTCTTCCTCGGAGGGTTTATAGACTGCCGTCTCTCGATTTTTAACGTCGGAGCTCGACGGTCTTCCGCTCGGAGGGTTTATAGACGCCGGCTCGTCTCTCGATTTTTAACTTCGGAGCTCGACGGTCTTCCGCTCGGAGAGTTTATAGACGCCAGCTCGTCTCTCGATTTTTAACGTCGGAGCTTGACGGTCTTCCGCTCGGAGGATTTATAGACGCCGGCTCGTCTCTCGATTTTTAATGTCGGAGCTCGACGGTCTTCCGCTCGGAGGGTTTATAGACGTCGGCTCGTCTCTCGATTTTTAACGTCGGAGCTCGACGGTCTTCCGCTCGGAGAGTTTATAGACGCCGGCTCGTCTCTCGATTTTTAACGTCGGAGCTCGACGGTCTTCCGCTCGGGTCGGGTGAATCTGCATTTCCTCTTTTTCTTCTTAAATTAGAGAGGGAGGCTTTTCAGTTATAGTGTTCACCTCGATCCGTGGCGACTTCCGAGCGGAATTGGCTTCTGCTCGGACCATCTCGACGTAGCATCGCTGAGCTGCTAGTTGATCTCCCCGTACTTCTCCCAGTTTGTCTTCGACGGGGAACTTGATCTTCTGGTGGAAGGTGGAGACGGCCGCTCGGAACTCGCTGAGCGCCGGTCGTCCCAAAATGACGTTGTATGATGAGGGAGAGTCGACCACCCCGAAGTTTGCTGTCCGCGTCCTCCTGAGCGGCTCTTCTCCCAGTGAGATAGCCAGCCGGATTTGTCCGACCGGCATGACTTCATTGCCCGTAAACCCGTAGAGGGGGGTTGTCATGGGCAGCAGCTCGGTGCGGTCAATTTGTAGTTGATCGAATGCCTTTTTGAATATGATGTTGACCGAACTTCCTGTGTCAATAAAAATGCAGTGAATAGTGTAGTTGGCTATTACCGCTTTGATGAGCAGAGCGTCGTCGTGGGGCACTTCAACTCCTTCCAAGTCCCCGGGCCCGAAACTGATTTCGGATCCACTCGCCCGCTCTTGGCTGCAGCCGACTGCATGGATCTGGAGCTACCGGACGCTCGCCTTCCTTGCTCGGTTGGAGTCTCCTCCGGTCAGCCCAACAGCTATGATGTTGATCTCGCCCCGGGAAGTGTTGTTTCTATTTTCTTCCTCCCGGGTGGACGGTCTGGGACGTTCCCTAGACATCCGGAGATTCTCCCGCCTCAGAGAGCGATGCCGCTTTGGAGTCTGTTGTTGTCGTCTGTCAGCTACCGTCCGATCGGCTTCACGAGGCCTCTGTCGCCTGTCGGCTGATGGCGACCGTCGACCACCGCCTCTGGGAACGGGGTGGGCGATTAGAGGAAGACTACGGCAATCCCTGGTGTTATGTGTGTCCGTCCGGTGGAAGGAGCAGAACATTGGGGTCCATCTCTTCTTTGGCTTGGGCCGCGCGGCAGCTACCTCTTGCACGTGGGACCTAGCATGGGGGGAGCGGATTGCTTCGGCCCTTGGTCCCCTGGGTGGCTGATGAGCAGCGTGCGGCTTCCGTTCGGCAGGAGGAGCCTGCTCGGCTGGAGTTTCTTTTTTCCGGGCCTCTTGCGCTTCCTCCACGTTGATGTATTCGTTGGCCCGGTGTAGCATGTGGTCGTAGTCTCGGGGCGGCTTCCGAATGAGTGATCGGAAGAAATCTCCATCCACGAGGCCTTGTGTGAAGGTATTCATTATGGTCTCCGAGGTGGCCGTTGGAATGTCCATGGCCACTCTGTTGAACCGCTGGATGTAGGCTCGGAGCGATTCGCGGGCTTCCTGTTTGATGGCAAACAGACTAACACTGATTTTCTGATAGCGCCGACTGCTTGCGAAGTGGTGGAGGAAGGTTGTACGGAAGTTTTTGAAGCTTGTGATAGATTCGTCCGGCAACCTCCGAAACCACCGTTGAGCCGATCCGGAGAGGGTGGTGAGGAAAACTCGACACTTCACCCCATCTGTGTATTGATGCAGGGTTGCAGTGTTATCAAATTTACCCAAATGATCATCCGGGTCGCTGGTTCCATTGTACTCGCCGATCGTCGGAGGCACATAGTGCTTGGGCAGAGGGTCTCGTAGAATAGCCTCTGAAAATTGGCGGTTGATCCGCTCGGGCGATGCGTCCACTCGGGGGGCTTTCCCTTTTCTGCTATCTCATCTTGGCATTTCATCCGAAGATGATCCCCGATCTCGATTAGTTGCTGCGGCTTCAGGAGTGCGGAATAGAGCTCGATGGAATGGGACCGTGGTATGTGGTGCTTCCGCTCGGCCACCTGATGCTGATGTGGCTTGCTGCTCAGGCCGCTCGGCTAGTGCCTTCTGTTTTTGTTCCACAAGCTTAGCGGCCCTCAACTCGATCAGAGCATCAATTTCCTCCGTGGAAAGTGTCACCGTGTGTTGTCGTCCATCCTCGTCCATTGTTTCCGTTCGGATGCAGGAGAGTTCCCACAGACGGCGCCAAATTGATCCTGTCCGAAAGCTGAATCAACGGACGCTGGGCACGTGGAGCTCTCCGGTTGCTGACGTGGGTCTTCGAATGCTGGTGCGAACTTCCGGCGATCCTGCAAAGAAGTCGGGCCGGGAAGGGGTTCCCGGCGGCGACCCTCCGACGCTCAAGTCAGGCAAGCTAACAGTGAAGAAGTGGCTCCCAAAGTTGTAGAACGCATACCTCCGGCGAAGTATAAGGCTCTTTATATAGAGCAGTGAAAGAGCTCACGCACACCTACTGAGGCAAATACGTGTCCTTAGCCCATACCTCGGTATGTGTTTGTCAGAAAGCTTACCTGACACCATACTGCTACAGTCCAACACACTCTCGATGGGACAGCAGAACACCTCCGCCAGATTTGGAGTATGGTCTAGTCATAAGATATAAGATTGTCCTTCTCCTCCTACTCCATGCCGGGCGTCCGTCCGGCCGGCTGCACTTTTCGTCCGGCCGGACATCATCTTCACCCGGCCGGACGGCACTCACATCACGTCCGGCCCTTCGCATGCCTCGGTATGCTGGGGAGATCCTCGGTAAGGTGCTATGTGGGGACCGCTAGCAGTATGTTACTTTATGTCTACGGCTGAGTATGAGAACCCCGACCCCTGTCGGGGCGCCTTTTACCATCGGTTATTTACCGACCGGCCGGCCGGGGGGTCAGCCCATCCTTCTCCGGTCGGCCGACCGGTCCGCTCTTCTCCGAACGGCCACCTGGCCCTTTGACTTCCACGTGGCGTTGACCCCTCAAAATGGGGGTCCCCTGTTCTAACCGCCGGATCAGTATCGAATTAGAGTAAGCATGGCGGAAGAATAAAAGCAAAATAATGCTAACACAAATCAATTTATTTGGTTCGGAGCTTTGGTCGACTCATACTCCAAGGCCTGCACTCGTCGAGTGCTTTCATTGGGAAATTACTAATAGTTCGCAAAATCAGATTACAATATTGAGTACAAGAACTATTAAGAAAGATATCGACAATAATGAAAGAAAGAAAACTTTAGCAGGTCATCGGAGAAGCAGCATCGCAGGAGCACAACACAGTAGAGCAGTCGTTGGAAGATGTTGTTGTTGTTCATTGCTCCAGGGCTCACCCTCCTTATATAGGAAGCTCCGGGCGCCCGGATCCCTTCCGGGCGCTTGGACTGTGAAGTAGCCTAGCCAACCAGTGAGCTCCACGTGCGATGACTACGACTGGATAAGATTTACACTCCGGGCGCCCGGACCCCCATTTTCCAGCAATCAACTTCTTGCAAGAAAATGTTAGTCTGAGGCAAATGCAAATTATACTATCCTGTAAAACAAAGTGTTATCACAGTTATGACAAAAGAATAGTAATTAGATTCTGTCTCACCGAGACCGGAATCTAGTCAAAATCTCAACTTAGATTTCCTAAATGGTTCTAAGTTGGATCGGCGCCTAAGTTCCCTAACTGGGAACGTGTCCTCACCAAGTCACTCCCTTCCAATGACTTACCTTAACTTACCTGACAAACGTTCGGTCAGCCCATCGACCCGTCTAGACTTCGTGTCAGCTATCAGGTCAGCTCGTTGACCTATCTGGACTTTGCACCAGACATCCGGTTAACCCGTCGACCAGTCTGGACTTCATGCCAAACATCCGGTCAGCCCGTCGACCAGTCTGGGCTTCATGCCAGCTATCCGGTCGGCCTGTCGGCTTATCTGAGCTTCTCGTGCACACTTCGTCAAAGTGTTAGATTACTATGAAACTAACTTATCTTACTTTGTCATTCATCAAAATCTGAGTTAGACCGTTAGTGATAACTGCACCAACAATCTCCCCTTTTTTGATGCAATGACAACTTGGGTTAAGTTAGTGAAAAAATATGCAAAACATAAGTAAGTGGAAGACGTGGTTTTTAAGTTAGCCTTGTTTTATGTTTGGTATTTTGTTGCTAACTAACTTAAACCACCTAACTCTCCCCTTTGGCATTCATCAAAAAAATGACAAGCATAGATAATTTTCGGGTTGATAATAAGCTAGAAAAACTTTAGAAAATAAAATTGGACAACAGTGAATTCTGATAAAATTTGTACGTTGACCTTGGGGAGTTAACTTAGAAAAATAAGTTAGTCAAAATATGTTGAAAATATAAGTTAAAATTTTTCAAAATAAAATTTTCTAAAATAATTTTCAGAGTAAGTTAAAATAATTTTTGTTTTGCAAAAATTCAACACATTTATCAAAAATAAGTTTTATAAAATTTACTTTTCAAAACTAAGTTTGTAAAATTAAAGCAAATTTTCAAAACATTTATCAAAAATAAGTTTAAAAAATTAAAACAATTTTGCTAAAGTATTTTGAGAAATACTTTTCAAAAATAAGTTTACAAAAAATATTTTCAAAGAAGAGAAAATAATAAATATGAAAATAATTTGAATTAATCCTCCCCTGAACCTAACATTAATATTTAACGTAAGATTTTCAAAGTATTTTTTTTTAAAAAAAATGAGGTAGGATTTTCAAAAGAGAAATTTGATAAGGAAAAAAAATCTAAGCAATTTTTAATAAAAAACTTAAGGAAATAATTTTTTAAGTAAAAAAAACTTGGATCTCTTCTTGAATTTGATATTCTTCCTTAATTTATTACTTTTCCTTAATTTATCTCTCTCCCTTATGTTAAATTAAGATTTGGGTATGTTAAATTTTAAAGTCTTAACACATTTTTCTAAGTGTTTTAGGGGATTTAGTAACAGTTTATCAAGTGTATTATTTACCAAAGAATTTCTATATACTTTTTTATATAAGCTTGAATAAAATAAGGTTATCAATAATAAATTATTCTAATTAAGTTAAGAATTTATTTGTTACTAACTCAATAATAAGTAACTCAATTTAATACTTATTTAATTAACACAACTTTAAATTTTATATTAATTGATTGAGTTAATTAATGAAAGTTTAGTGATCCTGTCCGAACCAGGATTAATGGACGCTGGGGATGTGGCGCTCCCTGCTGTATCCTCGAGTGCTCCGGTGAACCTGCAACAAAACCGAGCCGGGGGGGGGGGTGTCCCGGCGACGGCCCTTCGACGCTCAAGTTAGGCGAAGGAATAAGAAAGTGGCTTAGAAAATGTAGACCTGTGTACCTCCGGTTGAAGAAATGGAGGATTTATATAGACCTCTCGAAGGAGCCTGGGCACACCAATCGAAGCGATCACCTGCTTTCGACCATGCCTAAGTGTGGACCTGTCAGAAGGGCATCCATAAGACCATACTGCTACTGTATCAACCTGTCCGTGACGTGATGGTGGGGCCTTTAATAGTGCCATCTTGCGTACAGTCTAATCATCATGCCTTTGCTGACATATCATATCCCGAGCCGATCGAATAGGCCGCTCGGCTAACCACTGTTCCCTCGCCACGATTCCGGCCGAGCGGACACCTCCGCTCGGCCATTCTGTCCTCGGTCGAGCCGAAACCTTGGCTGGGTAATCTCTGGTTCCGCTCGGACGGGACCCCATCTGTGGGTCCCCCATTCTTACCGCCGGATCACTTGCCTCCCCTTCAAGTCTAGTCGAAGGGGGCAGTGAGTCCGACTGACTGGACTGTGTGTCCGAGCGGGCGATCGTCACCTTATCGCTGCTGCTGATATCCCTTGAGCCATTCGGCCCTCATGCCAAATTTATCCGCTCGGCTCTTCGCTTTGTATGCCTTGGCGCCCAACGTGAATGTTTGCTTGTCTAAATCCTCTTGAAAATCGCGCAAGTCTTTTTCATTAAGCCGAAGCATGCGCGGTATGGGCGCATTAATTGCGCTTGGTGACAGAGCGCCACGTGGCTTGTCTCTAGTGGCGGTGACGCTCCGTACGATGAGACGCCCTTTGTTTTGAAATGAACGGCTAGATGATGACCTCGTCTCTTGTGCCCTTCATCCGACGGACGAGGCTGAGCGGTCTCGTTTGTATAAAGCCCTCGTTCTGGCCTTCACGCCGCACTTTCTGTTTCATCTCGCGTCCTCTGTCGAAGCTGCCTGCTGCTAGCTTACTCCGGCGACTCCCAGTACTTGCTTTCCGGTGGTTTTCGAGTTCCTGGGCTTCTTTCCTTTGATCTTCCCTCAGTAAGCTTCTTCTCTTCTCTCGTCCCCTTGTTTCCGAGTATTGCTAGGCTTCCATCCCTTCTTTAGTCATGGCGAGCACTTCTGTACCCGCTACCGAGGTTCACGGTTCGTGGTATATGAGTATGGAGAGTAGGTTAGATGAGGAGCGCGCCCGGCGCGTTGTTAGGACCTACGGGATCCCGCACGACCATGAAATAGTTGTAGCCGGCCCGACCGACCGGCCCCATAACCCGCCGATCGGTACTATTTATTTTTTTCTGGACCAATTCCAGGGCGGCCTTAGATTTCCTACTCATCCATTTATTTTGGAAGTTTGTAATTATTTCCGCATCCCGCTCGGCCAACTTGTGCCGAATTCCTTTAGGCTACTGAGCGGGGTTGTCGTCCTCTTTAGGCTGCACAGTATCCCACTTGACCCCAAAATATTCCACTACTTCTTCTACCCCAAACAATCCGAGTTGGGTACTTTTATTTTCCAAAGTAGAATAGGCTTCAAATTTTTTGAGAACATGCCGACCTCCAACAAGCACTAGAGGGAGTTCTTCTTCTATATACGGCTTCCCGAGCGGCCAGCATTCAGAACCAAATGGTAACCGGAGCTCGGCAAATTCAGAAGCAATCCGGCCTACCTTCATGCGGCAAATTGCTTGTCCGGTCAGCGGTACAAGATCGACCAGTTGCTTCTCAAAGGGGTGTTGTACATTTTTGGATTATCTCCCGTTCGGGCCAATCTCCCCTACCGCATGGGTAAGGACTCTTTACTCCCCTCGCCTTTTTTGTCTAACTGATTTTCTTCTGCAACTGAAGTCATGTGGCACTCCAAGGCTACCGATCATCGAAATTGAAGGCGTGAAATTGAGGCTACCAAAAGAACTCGCCGGCGGGTCTTATCTCACCGGCAGATGCGGAGAGGGGGCGGTCCGCCACAAGCAGTCACCCAACCCGCTTCAACGGAGGTTGAGGCGGATCTGCTTCCTCTGCTCGGTAGGAGTCCCCAGTGGGATTCACCACGGAAGTTCGGCGGAAACGTCGAGTCCTTCCGCCAACCCCAGAGGGCGAACCGCGGCGCCGATCGAGATCGCTTCTCCAGATCGCACGCCCGCAGATCAAGACCCCGTGGCCTCGCCCACCGCAACCCTCGGCTCTCCTCCACGGACTCGTCGTCGCTTACGTTGGGCGAAACTTCAACCATAGGGAGTCCTCGGGCCAGGCGATCGCGGCTGAGGAAGTGCTGGCCGCCACCCGACCATCAAGACTACCCTTCGATTCCCGTCGGAGGAATATTTATTGTCTGCCGATCGGCCATCAAGCCCGTTCATGAAATAACCTTGCGGGTCCGCTGCCAAACTTTTCGAGGGGCCCAGATTGGTGGCCCTCATGGCCTAAGCGGCTCGGCGATAACCACATGCAGCAGGCCACTCAGGTAGGTTCATTTTTCTTCCTGTGCCATGCTACTGTTCGGTTCCTGATTTTATTATTTCCCTTACAGCATTGGGCTGAGCAAATCGCCACTAACCATCGGCTGGCCGAGCTGGAGGATCTTATGGAAAAGCTTCAAGTCTCGGGGGGTCCATCGGCCGAGCGGGAGAAACAAGCCCGCGAGGCCGAACAGAAGAAGGCCGCCGACCTGGCTACAGAGGTGGCTCGACTTGAAGGCTTGGTGAAGAAGCGCGACGAAGACGTAAAGCTCGCCAGTAGCCGGAAGAAGCGGGCGATTGCTGATCTGGACAAGATGAAAGTTGAAGTCCGAGCCCTAGATCAGCGATCTAAGGAGCTGGAAGCCCAACTAACTACCGAACGGGATGGGCGCTCAGCTGAACGCACTAAAGCGGAGGTGGACCAGAAAGTTCTTCAAGATTCACTAATTGCCTCCCGGGCGGCGCTCAGAAAGTACAAGGAAGAGGAGCCGAGTCGTCTGGCTGCTTCACGTCAAGATTACCTCCGCTCGGAGAGGTTCGGCACGAAATTTGGCGGCAGCGTCTCTTCAACCTTTGCCGAGGCCGTTAAGGTCACTATGGCCTACTTGAAGAAGGGTGGCCACCTTCCTGCGGGAATGCACATTCCCGCCTCCGATCTGGCGGCCATGACAGACGACATTCCGGACGATTTCTTCAACTTCGAAGACCCCGAGTGAAGAGTGTTCCTCGTCTCTATCTTGTTTTTGCGTTTCTTACGCCCAGCGCAACTTTTTGTACTTGCCGTCCGGTATGCTTTCCCTTTAATGCAATTATGTCTTTGCTTGCGTCTTCCTGATCATTATCCATAATATTCTTCTGTTTCCTTAACGTTTATGCTTGGAGTCAGTCATGCTCTAAGTGTTCTCCGTCACGCGGTCGATCAGCTTAACCCATTAAACAAAGTCCGAGCGGGAGGGCCTACTCGCTCTGCACGTATCTAGCCTGTGTGAAGTCAACAAACGCCAAGTATCGAAGGACCAAAGCCCGAGCGGGCCTAAATGTTTTAATACTTGTGGTTTCCGCGGTTTCTTATTCTTTGATATTCGTTCGTCCGCCCGGGGTATTTATAGTCGCCGGACCGACTCTCGATTTTTAACGATGGTGCTTGTCAGTTTTCCGCTCGGTTTTTATAGACGCCGGCTCGTCTCTCGATTTTTAACGTCGGAGCTCGACGGCGCGGATATTTATAGTCGGTCGACGCGGCTCTCGATCTTTAACGACGGAGCTCGTCGGTGCGGATATTTATAGCCGGTCGGCGCGACTCTAGATCTTTGACGACAGAGTTCGTCGGCGCGGATATTTATAGACGCCGGCTCATCTCTCGATTTTTAACGTCGGAGCTCGACGGCGCGGATATTTATAGCCGGTCGGCGCGGCTCTCGATCTTTAACGACGGAGCTCGTCGGCGCGGATATTTATAGCCGGTCGGCGCGACTCTCGATCTTTGACAGCGGGCGTCGGCGCGGATATTTATAGCGGCTCGTCTCTCGATTTTTAACGCCGGAGCTCGTCGGTAGCGGATATTTATAGCCGGTCGGTAGCGGCTCGATCTTTAACAGCGGGCTCGTCGGTCTTCCTTCGAGGATTTATAGGCCGCTTCGTCTCGATTTCTAACGTCGGAGCTCGACGGCGCGGATATTTATAGCCGGTTGGCGCGGCTCTCGATCTTTAACGACGGAGCTCGTCGGCGAGGATATGTATAGCCGCCGGGCCGGCTCGATCTTTAACGACGAAGCTCGTCGGTAGTCCGCTCGGACTGCGCGGCTCTCGATCTTTAACGCCGGAGCTCCGCGGCGCGGATATTTATAGCGGTCGACGCGGCTCTCGATCTTTAACGCGGAGCTCGTCGGGCGCGGATATTTATAGCCGGTCGGGCGCGGCTCTCGATCTTTAACGCCGGAGCTCGTCGGCGCGGAATTTATACGGCGGCTCGTCTCTCGATTTTAACGTCGAGCTCGACGGCGCGGATATTTATAGCCGGTCGGAGCGGCTCTCGATCTTTAACGACGGAGCTCGTCGGCGCGGATATTTATAGCCGTTCGGGCTCTCGATCTTTAACGACGGAGTTCATCGACGCGGATATTTATAGCCGGTCGGCGCGGCTCTCGATCTTTAACGACGGGCTCGTCGGTCTTCCTTCGAGGATTTATAGGCGGGCTCGTCTCGATTTTAACGTCGGAGCTCGACGGCGGATATTTATAGCGATCGGCGCGGCTCTCGATTTTAACGACGGGCTCGTCGGCGCGGATATTTATAGCCGGTCGGCGCCGTCTCGATCTTTAACGACGGAGCTCGTCAGCGGATATTTATAGCGGTCGGCGCGGCACTCGATCTCCAACGACGGTGCTCGTCGGCGCGGATATTTATAGCCGGTCGGCGCGGCTCGATCTTTAACGACGGAGCTCGTCGGTCTTACGCTCGGGATTTATAGGCGTCGGCTCATCTCTCGATTTTAACGGGCGCGTCGGCGAGGATATTTATAGCGGTCGGCGCGGCTCGATCTTTAACGACGGAGCTCGTCGGCGGATATTTATAGCGGTCGGCGCGGCTCTCGATCTTTAGCAACGGAGCTCGTCGGTCTTCCTCTCGATTTATGGGCTCGTCTCTCGATTTTAACGTCGGAGCTCGGCGCGGATATTATAGCGGTCGTGGCTCTCGATCTTTAACGACGGAGCTCGTCAGCGCGGATATTTATAGTCGGTCGGCGCGACTCTCGATCTTTAACGGCGGAGCTCGTCGGTAGCGGATATTTATAGCCCGGTCGGTGTCTCGATCTTTAACGACGGGCTCGTCGGTCTTCGCTCGAGGTTTATAGGCCGGCTGCGTCTCTCGATTTTAACGTCGGAGCTCGACGCGGATATTTATAGCCGGTCGGCGCTGCTCGATCTTTGACGGAGCTCGTCGGCGCGGATATTTATAGCGGTCGGCGGCGAGCTCTCGATCTTTAACGACGGAGCTCGTCGGTAGCGGATATTTATAGCCGGTCGCGGCTCTCGATCTTTAACGACGGAGCTCGTCGGCGCTCCCGGATTTATACGGCTCGTCTCTCGATTTTAACGTCGGAGCTCGACGGTAGCGGATATTTATAGCGGTCGGGCTCTCGATCTTTAATAGCGAGCTCGTCGGTAGCGGATATTTATAGCCGATCGGGCGGCTCTCGATCTTTAACGGCGGGGCTCTGGATATTTATAGCGGTCGGCGCAGCTCTCGATCTTTAACGACGGAGCTCGTCGGCTTTTAAGCCTAATTTAGACAATCGTTTACCGGCCGCAGGGTCTTCTGAATTGAGCCTTTGGCTCGTACAATATACCTCCAGACGGCTCGGGGCCTTCGTCGTCGAGCGCTTGGCTCCGATAATTTACCTCCGGCCGAGCGGCACGAGGCCTTCGGATAACCAACCGTTCGGCTATGAACACAGAATGCCTTGGGAATAATTTGTTTCCTGCGATAAAAGGAGTACAGCTATTTTGAATTTACACAAAATAGAGCAAAAGCACACCTCTCACCCAGCTCTATATGGCTGAAAGTGATTTGCACTCCATGGCCGATCCAGCATCCGACCTTCCGCATCCTTGAGGTAATAAGCACCCGAACGGAGCTTCTCGACCACTTCAAAGGGTCCTGCCCAGGGAGCTTCCAGCTTGCCGACATCTCCTACCGGCTTAACTTTCTTCCAAACTAAGTCGCCTACTTGGAAGGCTCTGGGGATCACGCACCGATTGTAGTTCTGTTTCATACGTTGCCGGTTCGCCATCAGCCGAACGGACGCTTTAGCTCTTTCCTCTTCGACCAAGTCTAGCTCCATGCTCCTCCGTTCGACGTTATCTTCATCATAATTTTGTACTCGAACGGACTCCACCCCAACTTCAATCGGGATGACTGCTTCGCCTCCATATACCAAGTGAAATGGAGTGACGCCCGTTCCCTCCTTTGTTTTACTGGCCGAGCGTCCGGCCGGATGTGAAGCTTATGTTGGGCTATGCTAGGGGAGACACCGGGCAGCTCATGCGTCGACCAAGCGAAGACGTCATGATTCATCTGGAGGCATTTGACCACTTCTTCTTTCTGTTCGTCCTCCAGGTCGGCGGCAATAAAGGTTGTAGCCTCCGATCGGCTCGGATGGATCTGAACCTCCTCCTTTTCATCATAAATTAAAGCAGGAGGTTTCTCGATTATGGCGTGTACCTCGATCCGTGGAGCCTTTCGCGCGGCGCTGGATTCGGCTCGGACCATTTCCACATAGCATTTCCGAGTGGCTAACTGATCTCCATGTACTTCACCGATTTTGTCCTCGACCGGGAATTTGATCTATCGACACAGCAGCTCGGAATTCGCTTAACGCCGGCCCAAGATCACGTTGTAGGATGAAGGGCGACCACCACAAAGTTTGTTGTCCTCGTTCTCCGGGCGGTTCTTCCCCTAAGGAGATAGCCAGTCTTACATGTCAGAACCTCATTGCCCGTAAACCCGTAGAGGGGTTGTCATGGGCAGCAGCTCGTTGATCGATTTGTAGTTGATCAAAGGCCTTTCAAGATGATGCCGAGCTGCCAGTGTCAATGAAGATACGGTGGATGGTGTAGTTGGCTATCACCGCTTTGATGATAAGGGCATCATCATGCGACACTTCAACTCCCTCAAGATCCTTGGGCCCGAAGCTGATCTCGGGTCCGCTCGCCTTTTCTTGGCTGCAACCCACCTCATGGATTCTGAACTGCCGGGCGCTTGCCTTTCTCGCCCTGTGTGAATCTCCTCCGGTCGACCCACCCGCAATAATATTGATTTCTCCCCGGGAGGTGTTGTTTCTGTTCTCCTCTTCCCGAGCGGACTGCCTAGGTCGCTCATTGGACCTTCGAGAGCGATCTTCATGCCTTGGAGGGAAACGCTGTTCGGGAGATCTTCTATATGTTCTCCGACCGGACTCTTGATGCCGCTACCGGCGGCCGGGTGAAGGCGATCGACGAGGGCCACCCCGTCGTACGGAATGGGTGATTGAAGGCAGGCCCCGACAGTCGCGGATGTTGTGGGAGTCAGTATTATGGAAAGAGCAAAACATTGGGGGTCCATACCCTCTTTTTCTTCATCTTTGACCGCTCGGCCGCTACCTCTTGGACCACTGGGGACTTCGCATGATGTGCCCGGGATGCCTCAACTCTTGGTCCTCTTGGTGGCTGATGGGCAGCGGGCTGCTTCCGTTCGGCATGGGCCGGACGTTCGGCATGAGTTCCCTTCCGTCGGGCAGCCTCCGCCTCTTCCACATTTATATACTCATTCGCCCGGTGTAGCATGTGGTCGTAGTCTCTGGGCGGTTTGCGAATGAGCGCGCGGAAGAAGTCCCCTTCCGCGAGGCCTTGCGTGAAGGCGTTTACCATTGTCTCCGAGGTGGCTGTGGGGATGTCCATCACTACCTGATTAAATCGCTGTATATACGCCCGGAGAGATTCTCTTGGTTCTTGTTTGATGGTGAACAGGCTGACGCTTGTCCTTTGATAACATCGGCTGCTCGCAAAGTGATGAAGAAATGCCTTTCGGAACTCCTGGAAACTAGTGATAGAGTCGTCCGGCAGCCTCCGAAACCACCTATGTGCAGATTCCGATAGAGTGGTGAGAAATACCCGGCACTTTACGCCATCGGAGTACTGATGCAAGGTGGCGATGCTGTCGAACTTCCCCAAATGATCGTCGGGGTCGGTCGCCTCATTGTAAGCTCCGATCGGCGGTGGTGTATAGTATTTTGGTAACGGATCCCGATGTATGGCTTCAGAGAACTGTCGGTGAACCTGCTCGGGTGGTGCGTTCGCTCGGGGAGCTTTGCCCTTCTTATGATCCCGAACGGGAGGCTCATCGGATGAAGATCCTTGCTCCCCGTGAGCGGGCGCGATTTATGGGGGAGTACGGAAGAGTGCCTCAGGAACCCTCCTGTTGAAACATATTCCGGGCGGTCTGCTTGCGCCGCCCGGCCTGCTGAAGCCGAGGTTGTTTGCTGTTGCGCTCGCTCAGCCTGTGCTTTCTCCTTTTGCTGCGCCACTGTCTTGGCTGCCCTCGCCTCGACTATAGCATCAAACTCTTCTTGTGAGAGTGCCACGGTATGTAGTCTTCCAGCCTCGTCCATTGCCTCTACTCGGATGCAGGTGCGTTCCCATAGACGGCGCCAAATTGATCCTGTCCGAACCAGGATTAATGGACGCTGGGGATGTGGCGCTCCCTGCTGTATCCTCGAGTGCTCCGGCGAACCTGCAACAAAACCGAGCCGGGGGGGTGTCCCGGCGACGGCCCTCCGACGCTCAAGTTAGGCGAAGGAATAAGAAAGTGGCTTAGAAAATGTAGACTTGTGTACCTCCGGTTGAAGAAATGGAGGCTTTATATAGACCTCTCGAAGGAGCCTGGGCACACCAATCGAAGCAATCACCTGCTTTCGACCATGCCTAGGTGTGGGCCTGTCAGAAGGGCATCCATAAGACCATACTGCTACTGTATCAACCTGTCCGTGACGTGATGGTGGGGCCTTTAATAGTGTCATCTTGCGTACAGTCTAATCATCATGCCTTTGCTGACATATCATATCCCGAGCCGATCGAATAGGCCACTCGGCTAACCACTGTTCCCTCGCCACGATTCCGGCCGAGCGGACACCTCCGCTCGGCCATTCGGCTCCGGTTCTTCTGCTTTGGCGTCAGAAACCCAAACCTTTGGCTGCGTAATCTCTGGTTCTGCTCGGACGGGACCCCATCTGTGGGTCCCCCATTCTTACCGCCGAATCATTTAGTTATAATATAATTTTTCATTTATTTCACTTTTTTGTTTTTAGATTTAATTTAAGTATTAATTGAGTTAAAGTTATTAAGCCAAGTTAAGTAATTTTGAGGTTCTTTAATTAAGATAAAGTAGTAAAAATTTTAATTAATGTTTTAATGTAAAATCAAGTTTGATTTAAAATGATTTAGAATAAAATTGATTAAGTTAAATCAAGATACTAATGATCAATCTTAGTTCTTAAATAAGGTTAGACTAAATAAATAAATTTAAATTATTATTATTATTTGATTAATTAAATTTAAAGTTTAGGTTAATTTAATTTTGATTTAAATTATTTTTTAAAAGAATTTTTAAAATAATTTTAAAATGACTTTTAAAAATAATTTTCAAGGATTTTAGAAATAATTTTAAAAGTATTTTTAAAATAATTTTCCAAAATAATATTTAAAAGTATTTTAAAAATAATTTTTTAAAAGTATTTTAAAAATAATTTAAAGTAATTAAAAGAATTTTTTAAATAATTTTAAAGGATTTTAAAATAATTTAAAAGTATTTTTAAAGTATTTTAAAAATAATTTTAAAAATATTTTTTAAAAGTATTTTAAAATAATTTTAAAGGATTTTTAAAAGTATTTTAATGGATTTTTAAAATAATTTTTAAAAGATTTTTTATATAAAAAATTTATAAAAAGAATTTTAAACATGATTTTGATTGAGTGTATTAATAGATTAATTAATCTTTTAAACAAGTTAAGTGATAAGTAGGTTAGGTTAATTTTTTTTAATTAAGATTAGGAATTAAGTAAATTAAATAAGTTGTTAATTTCAAATTGTTAATTTTGGTTGAAATTTAAGTTAAGTAATATAGATTAGAATTAATTTTAATTTTAAGATTAATTTTAATTTTAAGTTTAGGTTTATTTTAAATTTTACTTAATTTAATTTTAATTTTAATTTAACTTTAAAGTTTAATTTTAATGATAATTTTAAGTTTAAATTTTAAGTTTAAAGTTGAATTTTTAACTTAATTTAAGTTTTAAGTTTAACATAATTTAATTAGTTTAATTAAATTTAATTAGTTTAATTTAATTAAAATTTAAAAAATGAATTAAAAAAAAATTAAGTTAACTACATTTTTATTTTTAAAAACTTAAAAAAAATTAGCTTAAAATAATTTTTATGTTAAAAGAATTTCTAGAATAAAATTTTTTTATGTTAAAATAAAATTTAAAAAAAAAATATTTTTTTTTAAAAATAATTTTTAAAAAAAATTTTAAGTTAAAATAATTTTGCAAATAATTTTTAAGTTAAAATAATTTTAAAGAAAATTTTAAGTGAAAATATTTTTTTCAAATTATTTTTAAGTTAAAATAATTTTTAAGTTAAAATAAATTTTAAAGTAATTTTTAAGCTAAATTAAATTTTAAAATATTTCTTAGTTTAAATTAATTTTTAAGTTAAAATAATTTTTTTGTTATACTAATTTTTAAAATATTTTTTTTATAAATAATTTCAAAATAATTTTAAAGTTAAATTAATTTTAAAATAATTTATATGTAAAAAGAACTTTTAAATAATTTTAAAATTTGAAATAATTTTTAAGTTAAACTAATTTTTAAAATAAAATTTTATGTTAATTTTAAAATAATTTTTTAAGTAAAAATAAATTTTAAAATAATTTTTTAAAGTTATAATAATTTTTAAGATAAAATAATTTTAAAAATAAATCTTTTAAGTTAATTTTAAAATAAAGTTTTAAGTGAAAATAATTTTTTTAAGTTAATTGAAAATAATTTAACTATTAAAATAATTGGAAATTGAATTTTTAATTTAATTTTAAGCTAAATTTAATTTGATTTATTTTATTTTTAATTTAAAATTAATTTTTAAATTTATTTGAATTTAATTTAATTTTAATTTTAATTTAATTTTAATTTTAGTTTAATATAATATAATTTAATTTAATTTTAGTTTTAATTTTAATTTAATTATAAGTTTAATTTTAATTTAATTTTGATTTTATTTTAATTTATTTGAATTTAATTTAAATTTTCTTTTATTCTATTCGATTTGATTTGATTTGATTCAATTTGATTTGATTCGATTCGATTTGGTTCGATTTGAAGTCCTTAGTTATTTCAACAGATATATATTTTCAATTAGGGAAATCTATAATTTTTTTGAGATGAAGTTAAGTTTAATTTTTAGGGTTTGGTTTAACACTTTAACTTTGTGTTGGATTCAGATTTAACTTTGAGCTCAACAAATAGGTATTCTTTGGATAAATTTCTGGGTTGGTGAGTCACATGAACATCATTAGAGTAACCATGCCTTCGAGGTTTTCTAAATAGTCCTATCCACTGAACTTAGTATAAAACTTTGGTCTAACTAGTTAGGATCCGTAAGGGGTAACTTCGGTTAGTTCCACTAAGCCAAATGCACCACGTCGAAGTCATATCTTCCTAGACATGCATCAACAGAGTTTTTCTAACGTACTATCATACAAAACTTCACCAGTACCGTAAGTCAAGTTAAACTATTGTCCTTTTTTAAACTAGTCCTAATTACCTTGCCGGGTAGATTAGTTTTTGATTACCCTGTCGAGTAGGTTAGTTTTGGAGGTATCAGCTATTCTAGAGCCTCTCCTTAAATTATTGATCCGATTTAGGTTTTAGTTTTGGGTTTATGTCGATTACTTTTATAATTGTATTTAACTTGATGATAGTCTGATTTTTGGTAGGTTCTAAAATAGTTTATTTTTGGTTTAGTTGGTCTAGGTTTGTATTTTGGCTTTTGATTTAGTTTATTTGATTTTACATAGTATATTTTATCTTTGGGTATATAATATTAGTTAATTCCTACTTGCATGGTTAAGCATATTTTCGGAACCCAAGCTTTAATTTGTTGTTTGTGTTGAGTTATTAGAGATATAAACGACTTATTTGAATTCGACTTAGATCCAAGTCCAGATTTATTGTAAACAACTTTTTGATTATTTAATATAAGATCTAAATTTTTAGATCTAGTTGTAAATTTCTCTAAAAGCCCTTTTAATTTATTTATTTCTATTTTCAGTGTTGAATTTTCCTCCTCAAGTGTTAAATCTTGAGTTGGATTAGAATTCGTGATTTGTTCATTGAGGTTTTGGTTTTCCACAAGGAGCATTTTATTTTCGTTTTCAATTATAGTTAACTTTCTATCTAAACATGCAATGACTTTAAAAAATTTCTTATTTAAACTAAGGGATACTTCTCGGGACCTTTGGAAACAAGTACGGACTCGTGGCTTGTTTCAGGTTTGGACCCATCTTCCGATTCGTCCTCTGATTTGCAGGCCATTAGCGCGAGGTGACTTTGGTGCTTCTGATCTTCAACCTTTGATTCTTTTGAAGACGAGTCACCCTATGTTACTTTGAGAGCATTCTTCTTGGTTGTCTTTTCCTTGGAGGAACCTGCAAACAAAGCGATACCTTTCTCGGTTCTGGAGTTAGTCTGCTTGTGTAACTCAAGTTTGCAAAACAACTCGTCTAATTTCAACTTAGAAAGATTCTTCGAAATCTTGTAGGCATCCACGATGGATGCCCACATTGCATTTCGAGGAAACGTATTTAGAGTGAACCTGATTAAGTCGTGATTCTCCATTTGGTGATCTTTCGCGTGAAGTCCGTTGAGGATGTCTTTGATCCTCTCATGGAGCTGACTTGCCATTTCTCCTTCCTGCATTTAATATTAAACAGTTTATTTAAAAGAATGTCACATTTAGTTACCTTGGAGTCGTTCGTTCCTTTGTGTAGTTCGACCACCTTGTCCCATAATTCCTTTGCATTTTGGTGTGGACCCACTCGGTTCAGCTCTTCCCTCATCAGCTCACATTGCAGTGTGTTGAGGGCTTTAAAGTCCGTCGAGACTTTCTTTCTCATGTCCGGAGTCCATAGTTCTAGGTCCAGTGGATTTCTGGAGTTGTTGATCGACGCCTTGTAGCCTCTGGTGACGCTAAACCACTGGTCGAAGTTGGTCTTCAGATAGACCTCCATTCGCTTCTTCTAGTAGGGAAAGTCGTCACCGTTGAATAGAGGGGGATGAACAGTGCTATATCTTCGTTTAGGGCATATATCTTACACACAAGAAAATGAGGAGAGGAATCCCAAGACTTGGTCTTGGATTAGTAGTGCAGTATTAAATTAAAAAGAATCTAAAACTGAATTGGTGTTGCACCAGTTCATCTTAATTGCTACGAAAAAACTTCCAAAAAGGTAATGATTCCAGTTTGTATTATAACATAAAACTTAAAGCTGAAAAAATAAAAAAGAATTTCACCCCTTTGTCTGACTGGTGGTTGCACCAAGTCAGAGCGGTACCTGCTCTGATACCACTTGTTGGATCGTGAAAGCGCTAGAGGAGGAGGAGGAGGGGGGGGGTGAATGGTGATCGAAAAATTATCGTATCAAATTAGAGTAAGCAAAGCGGAAGATTAATAAAAGCAAAATAATGCTAACACAAACCAATTTCCTTGGTTCGGAGCCTTGGTCGACTCCTATTCCAAGGCCCGCATTCGTCGAGTGCTTTGGTTGGGCAATCACTAATAGTTTGCAAAATCAGATTACAATATTGAATACAAAAACTATTAAGAAAGATACCAACAATAATGAAAGAAAGAAAACTTTAGCAGGTTGTCGGAGAAGCAACGTCACAGGAGCACAACGCAGTAGAGCAGTCGTTGGAAGACGTTGTTGTTGTTGTTCGTTGCTCCAGGGCTCACCCTCCTTATATAGAAAGCTCCAGTCGCCCGGATTCCTTCCGGGCGCTTGGACTGTGACGTAGTCCAGCCAATCAGTGAGCTCGAGATAAGATTTGCACTCTGGGTGCTCGGACCCCCATTTTCCAGCAATCAACTTCCTGTAAGAAAATGTTAGTCCGAAGTAAATGCAAATTATACTATCCTGCAAAACAAATTGTTAGCACAGTTATGGCAAAAGAATAGTAATTAGATTCCATCTCACCGAGACTGGAATCTAGTCAAGATCTCAATTTAGATTTTCGAAATGGTTCTAAGTTAGATCGGCGCCTAAATTCCCTAACCAGGAATGCGTCCTCACCAAGTCACTCCCCTCCAGTGACTAATCTTAACTTACCTGCCAAATGTCCGGTCAACCCATCAACCAGTCTAGACTTCGTGCTGACTATCAGATTAGCCCGTTGACTTAGCTGGACTTCATGCCAGATATCTGATCAGCCCGTCGACCAATCTGAACTTCGTGCCAGACATCTGGTCAGCTCGTCGACTAGTTTGGGCTTCGTGCCAACTATTCGGTCGGCCCGTCGACCTAGCTGAGCTTCGTGCCAGCTATCCGGTCGGCCCGTCGACCTAGTTGGGCTTCTCCTACACACTTCGTCAAAGTGCTAGATTACTATGAAACTAACTTAACCTACTTTGTCATTCATCAAAACCTGAGTTAAACCGTTAGTGCTAACCGCACCAACAACATGAACTAAGATAACTTGTTAACCACATAAACAATATCAGGACGAGTAAGAGATAAGTACTAAAGACTATATGCTATAGTACAATACTCAGACGGATCAGAGAGAATTATGTTGGCGTAAAGTGTAAGAGTACGCATGGAAAGTAGTGGTGTGGAAACTAGACGAGCATCTATCATTTTGGTATGAACAAGAAGGTTAGCAATGTAACTGCGCTGGGAAAGTAATAAACCTAATAGAATAGTTCTAAGTCGTCTGGTGTATGGAGATATTAGGTACTTGGACATGTTCGGTGCCCCGGGATACTTGGTGCTCGGGCATGTCCAGTGTCTTGGGATACTGGGTGCTTCGAGATGTTTTGGATATTGGGTGCTTGGACATGTTCGATGCCCTGAGATATTGGGTGCTTGGAGATGTTCAATGTTCTGGGATATTGGGTGCTCGGATATGTTCGGCGCCCTGGGATACAGAGTGCTCGAAGATATTTAGTGTTCTATGATATTGGGTGCTAAGACATGTTCGGTGCCCTATGATACTGAGTTAGGGGTGTAAACGAATCGAGTCGATTCACAAGCTTTTCGAGCCGGCTCGATAAATATTTGATTCGTATTGGAACTTATTGAATTTGAGTTGAACTCGAACCTGTTCAAACTTTTTTTTAAGCCGAACTCGAGCCCAAATTATTTAGTTCGATAATTGGCGAGCCGCTCATGAGCCTTAATATTTTATTAATATAATATAATTATATATTAAATAAATATATTTCGAGCCTTTCGAGTACTTATTTTTGAGCAATAGTTCGAATAGCTCTAGAACATGTTCAAATCTTTCGAGTCGAACTTGAACCCGAGCTCTGATTCAAGCCGAATTCGAGCAAAAAATTTTAAATTTTTCGAGCTTCGAATCGAAATCGAAGTCGAATATAACTAATTCGAGTTGAATTTGAGCCTTAGATTTTTCTTCATATTCAGCTCGAATTGATTCGTTTACACCCCTACACTGAGTGATCGGAGACGTTTGGTGCTATGTGATGCTGAGTGCTCGGAACAAACTGACTATAAGCCTAATAACTTTCTTATGTAAAGGCATATAAAAGCGTCATTCTCCTCTCTCTTGTTGGCTGAGCAAATTGAACGAAGCATGGAGAAAGGAGAGCATCTAAAAAGTCTATCATCTACACACTTTCACCATAGAAATTTGAGAAAAATAAGAGACGAACCTTTTCTAATGATTGAAAGAGCCGGCGAACAAAAAATGTTTCCCATAGTTTTTTAACATATACATTAATGTTTTTCTGCCCAACATCACCTCTATCAAACACTGAAGTGGAAGGTCTCTCTAGATGCTAAACCCTAATACGGAGAGGACGGTCAAAAAAATATTATATTAGTGGAGCAACAGGGCCGACAAGGCCGGTCGGGCCGGTTGGCCTACAAGACCCTGCCCTGTCAGCCGTGCAAGCCTCGCCGGCCCTGTAGGCCCACCGGCCCAGCTAGCCTTGCAAGCCCCGCCGCTTTGAATATTTTTTAAGTACAAATTTTAAAACTATTTTTCAAAAATTAGTTTGAAAATTTTTTAAAAATTGTGAGAGAGAGTTTTGGGAAAAAATCTAAGGAAATTTTGAAAAGTTTTTGAAAATTAATTTTGAAAGTAGCTAAAATTGATGGATTCATCTCCCTTAATTAAATATATCCTAAAGTCAAAGTAGATATAAAATGCATAAATTTTGAAAATATTTCAAAGAGAATAAAAATATCTATAAAATAATATTTAAATAGAAGATAGTAGCTACTGACTCCGATTAATCAAATTGAATTTTAGTTTCTAACTAATTTGTTATTAACTAGAATATTTAAATTGATCAATCTATTTATTTAAAGCCTAGATTTATAGTGAAGTATTTGAAATCTTAAATTAAGTCCTAAATATCTTAGATCATTCTATGTTTCACATACTAGTTTAACCTCTCTGAACAGCTATTAAAAGCTTTAAATCTTTTTACGATAGAGTTCATCGTATCTAAAAGTTAAAAGGTCGATGGGGTTTCTTGTTCCTTGTTTTCATTGTGGGAGAAATTCTTGAATGTTTTTTGATTGCATGATGGCATGGAGTGGTAGTGGATATAAGTGGTGGTTGTCAATATTTTTGTAAGACAGCGAAAGAAACATATATTGCATGATGACATGTTGGGTTTCTGGATTAGTCGTCACGTATGCTTCCTGATTTATTCTGATGATCGATGAAAAATTTTTGTGGGATCAAATTAATCATCCTAAAAATAATTAATGAAATTAACTGAGATTATTATTTTTTTATTTATTAAAAAAAAGTAGAGTCTTGGTTATCCATATCTACCCTTTTAAATGGATGATTCAATTTACTATTTTATGATTCTTTTAATATAAATAAAAGTTTTTTTCCGACATTATCATAATAAATCATTAATTTGAAGTTATTATTTTATCAGATATCATTGATGTTAAATCCCTGGGGCTATGGTCATTCTTAGCTATGATTGAAATTTTTTCAGCGTGCCAAATTTATTGTTACCAAATCTGGCTATTTATTATTATTTTTTTCAATGGGCTAATTTAACACAACATCTATTAGCGCAACATCTTGGCTTAAGTTAGGATTCAACCAGTTCCAAAAAAAACTGTCTCTCAATTACTAA
This sequence comes from Zingiber officinale, assembly GCF_018446385.1. Classification (NCBI taxonomy): domain Eukaryota; kingdom Viridiplantae; phylum Streptophyta; class Magnoliopsida; order Zingiberales; family Zingiberaceae; genus Zingiber; species Zingiber officinale. The sequence goes on from NC_055997.1 coordinate 149,961,245, forward strand.
ACAAATTAAACCGAATCCAACTGAACCAAACCAAAATTGATTCAAAATAGCTAGGCAAGTTGGATGGAAACTCAAACACCATTCAAAGTAGATGCACGAATTAATTGTAGAGTTGTTCTCAAGGGATACTCAATTGGTTAGAGGGTGATAGATATGTTAAAATGGAGTAAGAGATTAATTTCCGACGGACGGATACATGCTTTCGAAAAAAATCCCTTAGTTATTTGACGGTCGGATATAAATTAACCCTGTGATGTGATTTATCCTTTTTTTATATAATCTGAAGACGAATTACTGAGCTATTTGATCTAGGCCCTATTTTTCACTTTTGATAATTTCAATTACTCATATCTGAGATGGTTTGTTTCCTTCGAATTCACAGTGCGTGCGGTGCCTTGTTATATTTTTGGATTAGTTTCTGCTATCTGGCTGGGCTTAAAGCCTTGGACAATTGGCTGACACCATGAACTCAGGTAGCTAGAAAGAGTTTAAAAATAGCATTGATCAATAACATTTCTAATTTAAGTACATTGTTATAGAAATCTAAATTTGCATGTAGCAAACTAATTAATTTTTACTCTTAATAGCTAGGAATGCTATTAAGAGTAAAATTATCGGTCAGTTAAGCTTGAGCATTTGATACTTAGCAGCAACATTCGTTGGCTAATGAAAGCCAACACAACCACAACAATAGAATAGGTGTTGAAGTACTAGCAAACATACTAAATCAAGAACATAAAAAATAGTCAACTAAAGAGGGGACGATGACCCCCATGGTAAGACCATATGTGCAACTAACAACTTAGAAAGTTTTATCAGCCGTTAGCAAAAGCTAACCAAAGCTAAAACAAGTGATGAGATGAAAGCGACGACGACGGATCAGCGGCGGCGGCGGCATCGGCGGGAGGGTTGTCGACGGGGAGGTTGTCGACGGGGACGACGGGGGACGACGACGGGGTCGGCGGCGGGGACTGGGACGGGGTCGGCGGCAGGGTCGGCGATGGGGACGGGGACGGGGACGGGTGTGGCGATGGGGTCGGAGACAGCGACGGGGACGGGGACGGCAGCAGCTGGGTAGGCCGCGTCGTCAGCTTCACAGGTGGTTAAAGCTGCGCAGGACGCGACGGCAGCTTTGTAGGACACGGCGGCAGCGGCAGCTGGGTCGCCAACGAGGTGGCCTACGCCGAGGCGTTCAGCTCTGTAGGCCGCCACGGCGGCGACTGCGTAGGCCTTGGCGGCGTTTGCCAAGGCCACAACGCGGCGATCGCGATCGGTATCCATGGTGGATGGTAGGGTTGGAAGGAAAGGGGGTTTAAATAGTTAAGTAGGATTTAGGGTTTGGAAAGGAATGGAATAATAGGAAATTAAATTGTTTGGTTTAATAATGTTAATTAAATCTAAAATATTAAGTAAATTAACAATATATTATTTTTTTAAAAAAACTTTTAGAAATTATTTTAAAAATATTTTAATAATTCTTTTAAAATCTTTTTAAAAATTCTTTTAAAAATATTTTAAAACCTTTTTTTAAATGATTTTGAAAAAAAAAATTTAAAATTATTTTAAAACCCTTTTAAAAATTCTTTTTAAAATCTTTGAAAATTATTTTCAAAACAGTTAAAAATCCTTTTAGAAAATTATTTTAAATATCCTTTAAAATTTTTAAAACACTTAAAGAAAATACTCAACTAAATACAAAATTCAATTAAATAACAAACTTAATTAAATACGAAACAAACTAAAAATAGAATATGGAATTAAAACCTAAGATAATAAATTATATTTCAAGTTATTAGGAATATGTTTCTAAAAATAGAATATGGAATTAAAACCTAAGGTAATAAATTATATTTCAAGTTAATAAATAAGAAAATAATTACAAAATAACATAGAAATAATTTTGGAGATAAAAATATATATAAACCTTATAGGAATATTATTACTTATTTTAAGGGCAAATATGATATTTATTGTATTTGTATTTCCAAACTTCTAACAAACTCAAATAATAGTATTGACAATCATACTTAATCTCAGCTTATAAACTAAGCAATAACATTAGAATGGCTAAATCCATTCTCATTCCAGTCTATCAAATCCATTCTCATTCTTATTCCTACACCCAAACCAAACGCTACCTTAATTTCATTTCTTGAATCTTGATACTGATAGATATTGAACTTCTTTGCCCCTGCATCATCCGTCTTGTATTTCTTGTCCAAGGACTCCTACAGCTCCTTAGCCGTTTTCTTCATGCTATACATAGCGTACAGCGAGTCGGCAAGGCAATTGAGGATATAGTTTCGGCAAAGAAACTCAGAATGAGTCCATGCCTCCACTGTACTGATGGTTTGCGCATCAGCATCCTCAGCATGCTTGGGAGGGTCCTCGGTCAAGAACCGAGCCAGATTGAGCGTGGTCAGGTAGAAGAGCATCTTCTGCTGCCACCTCTTGAAGTTCAGTCCACTGAACTTCTCTGGCTTTTCTCCATGACTAATTGGCATAGTTCCAATTGGGGCGGAGGGGGCCTGCACGTGTTGAGTCTGTTGCACCTCAACATTCTGTTCCGTGGCCATCTTAACAGAATCGAATCTGTTTCAAGATTGTTGGCTTACAAACAATCTTGCCAGAGATTTTTCGGGGTATTAGTTGAATTTAAATATATCGAATTTAAATTCACTTATCTGTTGAAAAGAGTTAAGCGGATGATCTCAGGCTGCCAGCAGAGGTTGGTTTCTGCCAAGTGATGAAGGCAGTCTGCACTGTGTTGATCGGGTGGGCGTAGCAGATCAGAAAGGTCGACCGAGCAGTATGACCGATCGGGCAAAGTCTTCGTCAGATCAGAGAGGCAGGTCGGGCAGACCACGAGGCTGGTCGGGCAGAGCAGACCGGCCGAGCAAGAGGCAGATAGATTAGGAAGACAGGTCTGTCAGGAGGCAGACCGGTCGAGCGAGAGGCAGACCGATCGAAGCAAACGGGTCGGGAAGGCAGGTCTGTCAGAAGGTAGACCGGGCAGCAGACAGGTCGGGCGACAGATCAGTCGAAGCAGACAGGAGTCGGTCGGGCGAACAACTGAGCTCAAGAGGGGAAAAGACCGAGAGGGCAGATCGATCGAATGGGTGGATCGACTGAGCGAGCACGTCATATCGGCCGAGTGGAAGCCAGGTCAGCCGAGCGGGAGTCGGGTCGGCCTAGAGGGCAGATCGGCTGAACAGATGGCGGATCGACCAAGCAGTCAGGTCGGCAGAGAGAAGGTCGGGTCGACCAAGCAGGTAGGTCGGCCGAGCGGGTAGGTCGGCCGAGAGGATCGACTAAGGCCTACAAGTCGCAGTTTCCTTGAAACAGATTCGCCCCCACCTCCGGATGTGCTTTGAGGCTTACTCGGGTCGTCTGTTTCCCAGGATACAACGGTCTGACCGTGAACTCCACCAAGCACTGGTGATCACGGCGAACTGAGAGGAACCTGATCGCTATCACGGGCACTCTGCCGAGTAGGAGTTGCACGACAGAGGAGGGGAATGAGGTGGAGAACTTCTGCTTGTTTCTTCTGTGTTTTCTTTTCTGCCTATGATCAGAGCCTCCTTATATAGGAGCTAAGATCAATGTTAGGGTTAATGGTCGATTAATGACCATTACTCATCGAGCAGTGCAACACCCACCGTTTCACTCAATATTCCTCGGTCGTTTTGCTTCTACATTAATCTCGAATTTAATGCATCCATTTCATAGCTGTAAAAAGCTTAACGTGGCAAAATGTTGGTTGCTCCACTTGGGCAAGTTTTTGCCTCGACCGGTCCGACATTCGTGTGCACAGGCCGCGCTCACACACGAGTCACCTTGGTTTAATGCAATCCGGGCCCTGGATTTGCACCCACGCGTGAGAGAGAGCCTCTCCCTATACATTTGTTCACATCCTCAATGTATGTGAATCAATATAAACCAACAAAAGTACTTTGAAACTCCCAATGTGGGACTAAAGTCTCATTCACAATGGAGCTTCTTCTCTTCCACCTCTTTCTCCATTCACACTTATTTAACATAGTCATGTGTCGATGTTTGCCTCGGAGCCATGAGAATAGGGTTTAGTGGTTATTTAGGGTTCGTGTCTTTCATATTTTTTTGGTATCATTAAAAAAATGGGCCCTTTCTTGGATCGGGCCCTGAGACGGTTGCTTCCTTGGCCTCATGGAAGGTACATTTGAATTCAATTGTAAGAGAAATTTGAATCTCATTTCTTCACCATGTAATTCAAGAAACACATCATAAACTTTGAGTTTGAGTCGGTGAAAATAGTTTCGGAACATTTGTAAGAAAGCATGAACATCGGGCTATAATAGAAATTGGTGACATCCATATTGTCGTAGTAGATGACAAGTCGACTTTTTGTAGGAAGAGAAGTCAAGCTCGCCAAGAAGAGAAGACAAGATTGCCAACGTAGTTCGGTAGTCGTGATCATGGCAGAGCAATATTCTGCTTCAGTAGAGGATTGAACAACAATGTGTTATTTTTTTTAAGCTCTAGAAAATAGGATTTCATCTAAGATAGACAATATAAATGATAGTGGATGTAAAATCATCTTTATTTTCACCCAGACTGCATCAAAAAAGACAGGTACAGTAAGAAACGATTGACGATGAAGTAGAATGTTTTGATCAATGGTACTACCTAAATATCTTAAAATGTGTTTGAAAGCATTCCTATGCTCATTAGTATGACGATACATGTGATGGATCGTGAAAGCGCTAGAGAGGGGGGGGGGGGGGGAATAGCGATCGAAAATTTATCGTATCGAATTAGAGTAAGCATGGCGGAAGAATAAAAGTAAAATAATGCTAACACAAACTAATTTATTTGGTTCGGAGCTTTGGTCGACTCATACTCCAAGGCTCGCACTCGTCGAGTGCTTTCATTGAGAAATTACTAATAGTTCGCAAAATCAGATTACAATATTGAGTACAAGAACTATTAAGAAAGATATCGACAATAATGAAAGAAAGAAAACTTTAGCAGGTCGTCGGAGAAGCAGCATCGCAGGAGCACAACACAGTAGAGCAGTCGTTGGAAGATGTTGTTGTTCGTTGCTCCAGGGCTCACCCTTCTTATATAGGAAGCTCCGGGCGCCCGGATCCCTTCCGGGCGCTTGGACTGTGAAGTAACCCAACCAACCAGTGAGCTCCACGTGCGATGATTGCGACGGGGTAAGATTTGCACTCCGGGCGCCCGGACCCCCATTTTCCAGCAATCAATTTCTTGCAAGAAAATGTTAATTTGAGGCAAATGCAAATTATACTATCCTGTAAAACAAAGTATTAGCACAGTTATGACAAAAGAATAGTAATTAGATTCTGTCTCACCGAGACCAGAATCTAGTCAAAATCTCAACTTAGATTTCCTAAATTGTTCTAAGTTGGATCGGCGTCTAAGTTCCCTAACTGGGAACGTGTCCTCACCAAGTCACTCTCTTCCAATGACTTACCTTAACTTACCTGACAAACGTTCGATCAGCCCGTCGACCCGTCTAGACTTCGTGTCAACTATCATGTCAGCCCGTTAATCTATCTAGACTTTGCACCAGACATCCGAAAAGAACAACGTCCATTAAACAAGCATGTAGAGAGAATTCTGCAATTTGGTATTTTTAAGAAAACAGGAAGAAAATTCAATTATCTCAAACTTACAATTCCATGAGAGATTCATATATCGAGCAAATTGGATTATTAACACAAATGCAGTGTGATTCTTGTGAACCAAGTTCTGTTGTATGAGCAATCGCAGTACGTGTAAAATCAAGGAAAACACACCCTCCGAATAAAATAGCCATGTCAAAGAAGTGTCTTTGGCCAAAAGGATCGACAAAATCCTCCAGATACAAAGATGGTGGAAAAGTTTGAGAAGTTGAGCATAAACAACTAACATCGGAATTAGGGGAAAATTAGTGATATCCTTTTGTCAATACAAAATTAGAGAGCAAGCAAATTGACTAAATTCATCTAGACTCACAATAAAAAAATTTCAGAGTCAGGTGGATCAGGCAAGCCACACAATCTTAAAATGAATAACTATCTTTATTAGTTAATGAATATCAGTTTTAATCTATCCTATCAAGCGATTGGTGGATGATGCTTAGCTGCTGCTCAAAAGCCAAACAGAGTCTCTTTACTTCCTCTTCATAAAAATGCTTTGTCCAACATCTGATATCTTGGCAAAAATGGACTGGTATGGTGGATATTTTTCCATCACACCACGGACCTGAAACAAAAATATAAATGCAATCATGTTTAAGGTGTGCTTGCTTTAAATGAGAGAGAAATAAAGTGACAATTTATTTCCTTCCAACAAGCTATATTGTCTACACCAAATTAGAGTGGAACTGGAAGGAAGAAAAACCAGCCTTCTTGGTTGATCAACAAATGCCAACTGGTCCTTGACAGATAGGCACGATTTAGTCCCCAACTGAAATTTCGGCTTCTATACTTCTCTCCAATTAAACACAACAAGAATTATTTCTTTCCCAATACCTATTCCTTCATGCAACTTAAATAACTTCTTTCATCCCTTTCTCTATTCCTTCTATGAGATGACTAACATATTTTTATCCCTAGATCTTTATGAGATGATTGACATTTCAAGAAAGAGCGGGTTGGCCTTTTGTGATACTAATACAACTTAGGCAATATGCATCTGAATGTGAGTGATTTTGACACTTTTTGGATGAGATGTCACCATTCCCCACCTACATTAAAATGCAACACAATGGTGTAATGCAAAATCAAATTAGATGTCTTGTTTCTTGTTGACAGTGACTGTCAAATGGCAAAGTTGATGAAAAGGAATTAAGGAAGGCCCAACAAGTAATATGTGGTGACTGAGATGAATGGTAAACTTCTTTTATAACATATCCTAGCTACCATGGCATTATAGCAATTGATACACTCATTCCCTCTCCTTTTTTGTCACTTAATCTCCCTATAAATAATTGATGCCAGTCAGCGCTATTCACCTATGCTGACCTATACCTTGTGTTGGCACAAGTTGGCATTAGTGCATGGCCATTTGAGTCTGGGACTGAAATTGGTTCCTCAACACTTTGAATTCTGATCTTCTAGGATAGGTCAGTGTGTTTCATCAAAAAAATGTAAGGGATGGTAAGACCAACACAATAATATAGATCAAGTGCTTTTCCTTATAGCTTAAAATAGTATCACAACAAGTCATGTCCTGGAATCTTGTCAATGCCCTATATTATACCCAAGTGGGCATATTGGACTTAGGCAAATCCAGCCCAATCGAACTTCTGTGGGAGTGTTATAAATAAAAGAAATTAGTTTTTCCTAAAACTCAAACTTTGGAAATAGATGATCTAATTCGACAAGCAATTTAACTATCTTACCTGGTCAATATCCTCACAGATAGCAAGTTCTTCATGGCCATAGGGATATCTGTAAAGAAAAAAAAAATCTATAAGAAAAGTGCAAACAACCAATACAAGCTAAATGATTATATGATAGAAGGGTGAAAACCATACAACAAACCGAAATTAGAATAAAGCTTCCGGCGATCATCTCTAGTCAACTCAGTGCCAATGCTATAAAACCAAGCCCTCAATTAATGAGCAAAAAATCTCATGCTTACAAATTTTTTAACTTTGATGAATGTGTTGGGTAAACAATACGATGAACATGGCCACCACTTGAATAATCTGAAGTTTAATTTTGGCTCACCTATTTATAGTAATATTGACAGCCCTTCTATCAACTTCAAATGCAAGAAGGTCGGGCATGATTTCAGCAGTTGCTCCACCTAGTTTCTGTTTTGATGTAACAGTTTAAGCCAAAAGTAGTAGAACAAACTATCTTTATCAATCATAGATATTGTGATATGTCATCATTGTTTACCTGACAGAAGTTATAGAAATCATCAAGGTAGGCCTTGTACAAGGTATTCCTCATGATCTCTATATTCATATCATCCAAATCCTGACAGAGTCAAATAAAGATAAAGTCTTTGCAATTAAACAAGTATATGTTTTTCCAATTATCCTGGTGTAGATCAAACTACAGTGATGCTCATACAGCATTTTGAAACTCTTGATATTTTGACACCAGAAACTGTTTTCAACTGGTAAATTTTTGTCGGATGTCCAAACTCAAAATATCTTTCAGCTTACTACACAGCCACTGGCTACATGTGCGATTCAAACCAGTCGAGAATATCACCAATAGGCAAGCTGGTCATCTCATGGTATGCAAACGCAAGATTTAACTCCTCCTCTACATGATCAAGCCATTCATACTTCTCCATTGAGGGATCCTTTTCCTTAAGAGCTTGCTTCCACCGAGTCGCTCGTCCATCGTTCTTCAAATATCCCCTCTCATCAATGAAACCCTTCTCCTGAAACAACTCAAATACACTGGCAGATACTGCCTCATCCAAACCAGGGATCCTTTCCGTCAAAAGCGTACGAGTCAATGGGAACTCCAGACACCTGACCTCCTTAACAGAAACACCCTTCTTCTTCAACGAAGCCATGCTCTTCTCTATCAGCCTCTTTGCACGCAAGTCTTTAGGCATATGGACAAAGAGAGTGGGAGGATACCCAACTGGAACGCCCATGGAACCGAACACCCCAGCTGAAATCATGAGCGCTATGCTGCTAAAATTCACCTCCTTTGCCAGCGCAGAAACAAAATAACCACCAGATGAAGCTCCCAGAGCTGTGACAGGAAGCTTTTGGAGCTCGTGGTTCTCAATCCACCATTGTAGTATCCCTTTAGCAATGCCGACGTCCTTCTCGATAGACCAGCATCTTCCGAGGCTGGAAACAGCGATGACGGCGAACCTGCGACCTAGAGCATTGAGGACAATCAGCCTGTCTTCTGGAAGACCGACGCAGTGGGGGCAATGAGCGGATCGATCCCAGAAATTAGTAGCTCGGCAGTTGCAACCGTGAGCTATGAAGACGACGGCCTGGGGGGACTCGGGAATTTGCCATATGACTTCGGTCCTGTTGACGAATTCGGCGGTAGGTTGGGATCGAACAGATGCAACAGCAACAACATGATTCCTTTCGCTCTTCCTATCAGATTGGGTCAGTGATCCAGCCGAACCATTAGAATTCATGGAGGTGGCTAGAAGAATCATGCCGACGAGAAGAAGAGCCAGCAATCCGACAGCAACCGGCCCTCCTCTCCGCTGCGCGCTCAGTGGCTTCTTCGCTCTCTGCGCGCGATTGGGGAGAGGCGTCATGATTTAGGGCAAGATCGAAGCAAGATTGAGCACACGATCGTGATGCGAAGAACGCGAAAAAAACATCCGCCAGAGAGAGGTGTGACGCTGCTGATCGATTGAGATCGAAATCGATAGTTAAAACCTCTTTCCAAATTGGGCCATTACGTGAGGGATTGTGGCCCACAGCAGCATTATATGCGCTGGACGAATCCATATGAAAGCCCAAAGCAATCTTAATAATTTACTTTTACAAATTAGCCCTTTATTTCCATGAATATAAGTTTTCACCATTGTATTTTGAAATTAAAATAATAATAATAATTATAAACTTTAATATATTGTTTTCATTTATACTAATTCTTTGGTTTCTACATTAACAGTATATTCGTAAATTTTTTAAACTTTACTTTTTAAAGTTCTCTCATATATCATGTCACACAAATATGATGTGATGTTCAAACGATGGAGAAAATAATGTTAAATTAAATAAAGTGATCGACCATTAAAAAGTTTTTTCTTTATTCTAAGGAACAAAAAAAAGTGCAATATAATATTTTTGGGTTTGAAAATAATTAACCATGCGTTAACTTTGTTTTCTTTATTGATGTTAGTGTTGTTGTAGCTTTCATTTTAGTTTGACATCTTGAAAGAATCTATCTTTTTCTTGATTAAATGGCTATTGTCTCTCCTTCTAAGTCACAATAACATGGCTTAACGTTTATATCTCAATCAACAAAGAATAAATGATTGCTCATCTTTTATGTAGGGATCCGCTCCAAGTAGTGCTTAAATCTTTTTACTCCAGTTACCTTACACATCAGGGAGAAGGGTAGTCTTGGTATAACAATAAAATTACTATCATATAAAATAATAGATCTTTCCTCATAATCAGGAAAGTTTTGTATACCATACTGTCTTTTATTCTACCTTACACATAAAAGAGATGAAAATATTAAATTTAACTTAAAACTCTAACTCAATTCCTTTGTTAGGTTTTTGTAGCTCCTACAAGTTAAACGGTAGCAAATGTAAAAGACGAGAGCTATGGAAAGATCTAAAATGATTTTATATCGTTAGGGATCAAAATCAATCATCTTAGTTAGTCTTATTCCAATATATACCACTGTGCGACTATGCGCAATTTTAATTGTAGAAGGAATTTTTTCTACTAATATAGTGAATATAGTGGACCGCCCAAGTTGAGTCAAAGTTAAGAAGGTTGACTAATGTGACAGTCAAAAGTAAAGAGAAGTCAATAGGCATGTCTGGTCACGATGATTAGGATTTTTTTTTTTCTTTTTATTTAGGAAAAGACAAAACCAATATTAGTTTAGGCATAATCAAATAAGGTTACATTAGCAATAAAGAGATCAGAAAGGCTACATTAGCAACAAACACATCTTTATTCTGTATATTTGCAACCAATAAAGCAGGTTTAGTTTGCCTAGATTCATAATCTTCAATGAGTTCCTTCTCACGTAGTTGAGTTAAGGCCTCCAAGTATAAATTTTGGAAGAGGCCATTTCCTGTAGAAATGAATCTCAAAGAGATTATCCATGCTTTCAGCCCATTGTTTTGTCATCATGGTAGCACAAAATGAACTGTTAAGGTAAGGAAGAGCCCATTTCTCTCTGCTCAGGTACAAATCCTTCAACCATACACTACTTCCAAGACCATGTTTAGAAATCAAGTTGTCCCATAGCTAACAATAACTTCTTTAGAGCTACCTCCAAATATCCAATCTTCAAAATCATTGTGAAAGTTGAGTTCATGGTTGAACCCAGAATGATTTTTTGGAACAATTTTTAATATATGCCATAAACAAAACCGATGGGATGCATGAGGGAAAGAGATAGTAACCCTTGGGACAATTCAGCACATCAATATGTGAAAATTGTTTTTGGTTTTCTACCAGACATAGCAGCCACAAAAGTATATATTAAATAGCCAAACGAAAAATCCTACAGACTCATCTAGAAGTAATGCATTCCCAACTATAACAATTTTCTTATAATTATTCACACCAACAACAAATGTTGCAAAAGATATGTTCATACATACTCGTCTGATAGGCAAAATCATTTTTAGACTGTCCATCTACCCAGAAGAATTTGGTCAAGCGTTCCTTTTCATCAATTTGTACTGCATAGAAAAATGATGGATCATCTGTTTATTTTCCAGAAAATATAGAAGGAACTGTGCATTTCCTTTCTCAAGATCCTTAAGTCTTGTAGTGCTCAAAGATGACTGATTCTTCATATATAATTCATTATATTCTGTGCCATGTAACTCCTTTGAATGGCTATCATGCATCTGAGATGGTTTAACCTCACTATTGTTTATTGATAGTTGATACATCAGCATAAGACAAAAGTTTAACCACACTAATTCTTTTTGTTAATCTGTTTATTCCATTTGTACCTTCTTCCGATACATCAGAAGCCACACTTCCTTCTAATGATCTATCCATGATCTTTGTGCATTTAATTACTAAGGGTCCATTCATATGATGTGTTTACTATTATTTACTAATATTATTCCTGCTCTAGATAGCTAGCTACCTTCAAGACAAAACTCCCACAAGAACCATACATCTTCAACCCAGGGAAATACTCAATAAACTTCAACCATATTTATTAGAGGTGCATGCTTTAGAATTTCAAAAAAAAAGCACAGTGAATATTCATTCAAACATATCTGCAAGAAAACAAAAAAAAAAAAAAAAAAATTATCGGTCAGTTAAGCTTGAGCATGTGACAGCTACTAAGCAATTCAGTAGCTGACAACAGATAAAACTTAAAGAAACAACTTCAAACATATTTTTTTTGTTTGTTTTTTTTATTTATTTTTCTTCGTGAAAATTTTTTCTGATTTTCTGTTCGTAAATAAATTTAAATTATTAGTTACAGATAAACTCTACACGGCAAATAATATTTTTTTTAATGAAAAAAATAAATAAATCAGAGAGCAGCTCAATGTTTTACTCGTTTCTTCTTCCAAATGGAGGCGATAAAATAACATGGGTCGATTAACAACATTAGATAGTCATAACTCCCTCTAAATTCATATGTATTTTCTATCATCGGGCGTTCCTTCTTCCCTTCACTGCCGAATGCTGCGGTGTTGATCTACCAGTTATTAATAATATATTTGTAGACCAAGACATCCCCGGCGACAGGAGCGACAGCAGGGGGGGGCGGGGGCGGAGGCGACGGCGGACGCGGGCGCGGGGGCGGCGGCCGGGTCTGCAGCGGCGGCGGCGACGGCGGCGGCTGCGGCAGCGGCGGCGGCGAGAGGGGCGGAGGCGGCAGGAGCTATGGCAGCGGCTTGAGCAGCTACGTGTGCTGCTGTAACAGTTAGGACTGCGTACAAATCCATCTCGCTCTCGCTCGCCATTTCTAAATCCTTCTCAACTCCTCCAAATCACTAGCAAAATCATCCGCAATGCTTGAATTATAAAGCCACTCCACCTGCAACGCCTGCCAAGAAATTACCACCTCCACTTTTTCGATCTGACAAAATCAGAATACACTTTCGTTTAAATGCCAGTCTGTAGTATCAGAACATGATGCATAGAGCGGTGCTTTTCGGCAACCCTCTGACACATCCCCTTCCCACCGCAAAGGTTACGTTTATACCCTTTGCATTTTCCACGCTTTCTCTTGAACGAAGTGATTCAGCATCTTGTTGTCGAAGTCCTCACCGTCGAGGTGCGTGTTGCCGGCGGTCGCCTTCACCTCAAAGATGCCCTCTTCGATGGTGAGAAGAGAGACATCAAAGGTTCCGCCTCTAGATCAAAGATCAGCACGTTCTTCTCGTCGGAGCTGCTCCCCTTCTTGTAGAGGCCACAGGCGATGGCCGCAGCCGTGGGCTCGTTAATGATTCGCATCACGTTGAGGTCGGCAATAACTCCGGCGTCCTTGATTGCCTGCTGCCGTTGAAATAGGCAGGGACGGGGGCACAATTCGTCAAGCATGACCGAAATTGAACAGAAAACACAACGAAAGAAGACGGAGCAACGAAACTGAGGCGGAGGTACCACCGAAGATGATCGGAACCGATTACGTCGATGCATCGAAGGAGCAGACTTCGCCGGCCGCCGAGCGCCCCTCTCTCTCTCTCTCTCTAACAAAGTATCAGAAGGATTCAACAAGATACAGCGACCACAGGACACCTTCGCTAAGCTATGAGACCGTGCCACGTAGCTCACTACTCGGGGACTGACGCGAGCTCTTCGCCGGTGCGCACGTGGCTGGACATGGAGTCGTTTGCAGGCTTTACTTCTTCGAGTGGGTCGCGGATGGGATCCTTTGCGGGGAGGACATGATGAACGGTGGTGTGGTACCCTAGCTGGGGGAGTCAGTTATTGTACGGTGAGGTTACCGCCCGTCCCATCGGATTAAACGAAAGTGGAGTCGTTTTCTGGAATCATGAACTGCGCACCGGTCTACGAAGCTACCTTATTTGTTTTTCTTTTAAAAAAAAAAATAGTTTGTTAATGCAAGATTTAGAAGATAATTATATCGTTTAAATTTATTAACAAAGTACACTCATGAAATAGATAAGACAACTAAACAAATATAAGTCCATGCTGACGTATGCAAATTGACAAAGCGATCGCCAATTTGAACAACTGGAAGTTTTCGAGTCGGATCTTATTTGGTGACGTGCCATACTGGACATCCGGTACCTGCACAGGACTCAAGGGGAGATCGGGCGCAGGGGACGCGGGCACAGAGGATCCGTTCTCGAAGAAAAGAGGATTAAACTCATAAGGTGGGTCCCACCGAACCCTAGTGTACCCGCTCCCTTGGAGAACGGATCCTTTGCGCCCGCGTCCCCAACAGCCATGGAGCTCTCCTCCTTGCTCGAGAACTTCCTATTACTCCCATCCAATGTAGAGAATCATAGAATTTGTTAAAAATATAAAAATTTAATAAGTTTCATAAGTTAAAAATATTTATTCCATTATTACTGTAAAAATGAAAAGAGTTCGATTAACCTATTAATTAAATAAATATATTAAATTCAATATATAAGCAAACGATGTAATTACAATCTTCAAATATCATAACCAATGAATTATTTTTCTAAAATTTATAAAAATAAATTTTTAGGCCAAAAATCTAAACTTTAAAATTTATAAACATCATCTTCAAATATCATCGTAACTCAAATAACAATATAATTTCAGTTATCGTATTTTACCTCAAAGTCGTATAATTTCAAAATCTACAATAATAAATCAAGCAATAAATAATATTAGTTCGATACATGAGTTGAAAATCAAACTAAATCAAATAGGTAAAATTTTTATTCAAGACACCTACAGATCGAATACAAGCTGGAATCAAGCTTCAAAATTCTTAAAATCATTGTTAAATTGAGTAGACAAAATTTTTAACAATCATATGTCGAAAAAAGTTCAAATCAAGGATCTAGAATCAAGTTGAAAAGTCCTCAAAAATGAAGCAAATTTATTTATGTCATAATAATATGGTCACGTAGTGGTTTTGCTAAAAATTATTATTGAAAACTCAAAGGGAGGTGATGATCATGCCTGGGCTTGGTCGGGAAAATTAGAGTTCGAATGCACACATCCTATAACCCAAATTCTAAGAAATTACTGACAAAATGATTAAAATAGAAAGATACTCATGTATGACCTGTACAAATTAAGCTCACCATTTTTTACTAAATATTTTAATTCAAACTTTTTCTAGTAATTTTTTTTATGGTAACGGTTGAAAATTAGAAGGGAGAGTTAATGGAAATAATCCATAAGTTGTGGGGGCTAGATAAAAAAATTATCAAATGAGAGCAAAAATTAGGTGGGACTGGCCGGAGCACACCTAGCTCATGGGTGGCTCTCCCCCAAAATCCTGTGAAGCGGACTTAATTAGACTGATTGAGATGGCAAAGAACTGAGCAAGTGTTATGAGTGATTAATGCTCATGATGTTTTGTGTATCTTTCTGTCATAGTGATCATTGTGGTATTCCTACTTGCTCCCGTGAAATATAGCCGAGCTGATATTTGAGTGGTAGATTGAGAGTAAAGATCGAATCCTGAAAAAATAATTGAGGTTATGAGGCATATGATATTTGAGTGGTAGTAGAGACCGCTAGATCACTGTTCTTTACTCCTTTAATCTGGTTCTGAGGCATATGATGAGGGGACACTTGGGGGGTTAGCCAATCACCTTTTGCACATTGTGATTTTACTACTTTCCATTTGTGTTGTTACTCCACTCTTGAAATGAATTGATGTAATAGATGATTGGAACAACTACAGGCATCTGTTGCTTGCCAGAACAAATTGCATTGGCAGAAGCAATCCACTCAAAGCCACAATTTTTCAACATCTAAAAAATCTATAAATCTTGTATTCGATCATTTCTACATGTGAGCACATATTTACAAGGAAAAAAAAAATCATTAATTTGCATATGAACAATTGAAGAAATTAAGAATGAATGTTGGAGATTATATCAATGCTAATAAACTTATCCGCCTCTGCTTGAAAGAGTCAGTCCTTGTTCATACATGCGTTGGATTTCTTCCCTGCACTTTGTCAACGACTTGCTGGGAAGAGTTGGAGTCAGCTCCACCACGTCGCCCATTTTGAGCTTCTGATTCAAGTCGGTCGTCGCCGGCTGACGGTTTACCCTCGGCCTCAGATCAGACTTCATAGAGAAAGCACCTCCAACCCTCTCCATCAGGTCGAATAAGGTGGACTCTGCCGGAAACTCTAGCACAGACATCTGCAAACAAAGTTATCCTTGTGTTACATTTTGTTAGACTTTTGTTTACAGACAATGAACTAATAATTTCATTGTTAAGAACACAATGAATAACTAAGAAGAATTGGAACGGTAATCACAATTTGGTCTTCCATGCTCAATTGGCTATATAACGAGGAACCGATACTCCGACAAACTAAACTTGTGTGAATGTTTTTCAAGCTGTGTTTTACTCCAATTGTTTAGGGATGGGAGTATAGAAAAGCTCACCTTCTCATTCTCCTGCATTATGACATAGATAGGACCATCGTGGGCACACCGCTGAGTGTAGGAATAAGGGCAATCTTCAGAGTGACAAGGGAACGGGCATGGTGAGTCCGTCGAGTTTGTTTCTTGGTGCGGTCCTTCGACTTTTATCATTGTGCATTGCCAACTCAAGACCCATCTTGCCCATTCCACCATTTGAAGCACATTAGATGAGTGTCTCTTGTTTCCTTCCTTGTATCTCCAATGCGCCGCGAACCCGTACTCGGCCTGCAAATGCATCTCTTTCGTTCGAATCTGAACTTCGAAAGGAAGCATATCTTCACTCGAGACAACCGTGTGAAGAGATTGATATCTGCAAGTAATGTTTACAATGAATAAGGATTTTCTATATATAAGTAATTTAGTTGATGGTCAACAGAAACTTACCCATTAAATTTGGGATGAGCTATATAATCCTTGAATCTTCCCATAACTTTGGGCCACAATTGATGAACAATCTCAAGCGCTTTGTAACAATCATCCTCGTTCTCGACTATTAAGCGTAAACCATGTATGTCATGGATTTGATTCATGCTCAACTTCTTCCTGTAAAAAAAAGGTCACTGTTAGATTCATAATAAACCCATTGTCAATAGAAGATGGCAAGTGGAGACCCATAAGACATACTTGATCATCTTCGAATAAATGCTATACAAGCTTTTGTGCCTCCCCGAGAGAGAATGGTAAGCAACATCCTCGTCTCTTAGAGCTTTTCCTAATTTCAGTACTGCAGATGCAACTAGTGCTTCGTCGAAGGAATTAAGAAGCTGCTTGGACAAATCTTTGTGCTGCACAGGATGCAGATGTTTGAAGCACAAGTTCTCCAACAGATCTTTCCAAGTTGAGATTCCCAATCTACTCGCCAGGGGAGCGAAGATCTCCAGAGTCTCCTTGGCAAATCTCTGCTGCTTGTCCATTGGCAAAGCTTCCAATGTCACCATGTTATGAATCCTATCTGCTAGCTTTATTAACACTGCCCGAGCATCTGCCATTGCAAGAAACATTGTGTGCAAACGATCGGCCTCAACATTTCTACTAGCGGTATTATTATCCCGAGCAAGCTGGCTCAAGTGGCTCAGCTTAGAAACCTGCAACAACAATTTATTAGCATATTCCTGTACGAGTCCAGAGAATGTTTCTAGTCATCACAACTACCACAGAACAAAATTAAAGAATGAATTTAAACGAACAGTTTGCGGATACGAGAAAGTTTCAGTGCTGTTGTTCAAGTGTGAAATGATGCAAAATGCATAGATAGAAAACTGAAACATGGTGGGCAAACTGAAACAAAGGGATAACCAGAAGTTCATCGTGACAACAACTAGCAACAAGATTGAAATATTAATATTTGCCACTGAACTCAAAATTATGAACTTTAGAAAAAAATGGAAATGACAAAAACTATTCAGTAGCATCAAACAAGCTAACTATTAATGTTTTCACTGAATTTTTTCCTGCATGAGGTCGTCTGCTTGACAATCAACATAGTTAGATAGTAATATATAACTTCAAATTTTTATTAGCTTTACACTAAACTTTGACAACACTTTAAAGATAGAAAAGAAAAAACAATCTGTCTCCGCAAAAAGAAACATATGGATATTCATTTGCCTTGGACAGTAGAAGAACTATGGCAAACAAAATCGCATTATTAGATTCATAAGCAACAAATATAACAGATGCCATAACTAAAGGAACATTTTGAAAGAATGAAAAAAGCATACCCCTTCCACTAAATCAGCTACCTCAGCTCCAAAGGACCTTAAAATATGGTCATAATCCATGAAAGAATCATCTAGAGTATCATGTAGAAGACCTGCAGCCACTACTGTAGCATTAGCCCCAATCTGCGCCAACAGTGCAGCTGTTTCAACACAGTGCTGCAGGTAAGGATCTCCGCTTGCCCTCATCTGTGATTAAGAACAAGAAATCTACCTTCTTAGCACACCATACATGTTAGGATCCTTTATTCTAACAAGAGAAATTTGTTAACCTGCCCCCTGTGAGCCTTCTCTGCTTCGTGGAAAGCCTTGACAACGATCTCCTCATGGAAAATATCATGCCTTGACTGAGCCTTTGCAAGCAACTCTTCGGCATACGGATCGGAAGGAAGCATCATGTCCATCGTACAGTCATCAAAACCAAAAGGCAACTCTTCGATGCAGAAATGGCTGCCAGAGAAGCTGGGGGAATCGTAATCCAGGCAAGGGCTGACGGCATTCCGAACAAAACGCTTGAAGAACCCATCTTTTCCCGTTCTCCAATCGCTCCCGATCGGATTCCTCATCCGAGGCGGGCTCCGGGAAGATACGCTCCCGCTGCACGGACCGTGGAACACCGACGCGGGGCTGTGGTCCCGGCACTTGAAAGGCGACGAAGAATACGAGTACGAGCTCCCGAGCTCGTCCGGCCTGTCGCATCTCAAATCATCGCCGCCGAAGTTGCGCGTGGCAGCGGAGGAAGAGAAGATGCGGGACAAGCCGCCGCCGATGGGCCTCGGAGCTGAGGAAGAAACATGGGCAGCGAAGGAAGTGGAGCGGGAGTTGAGATCGAAGTCCGCGAAGCCATAGATAGCTGCTCCAGCGGACGGGCTCGCGTAGAGCGCGATCGTCGGCACGGACATCAGGATCCGATATAAAAACTCGACCTTTTACCCTCCGCCACCGACCTCGGCGATCAGAAAACCTAGCTCCAACAGATCGGGATCTGGAGAATGAAATGGCGGAATCCAGTGGCGATCGGAATCGGAACCCCAGATATAGATCGGGGGAGGAAGGTGCGAGTCCTGGTTCGTTGGACAGCGAGAGCACGATTGATTTCTTGCGCCGGGGGAGAAGAAGAATCCTGCTGCCGTTGAAATGACTAAATTGTCCTTGATTTAGTTCATTGGTTTATCTCAACTATTTATTTAAACTGAAATTCTCACTCTTCCATACAACTCCGAATATTTAAAAAAAATAAATAAATACAAATTACCCCTTAATGTTTACAAATTTAACATTTTCTCTTTATTATCCAAACATTTCTTATCTAGTATATTCTACTTAAAAAAAAAAAAGAGATATATTTTGCTAGCAAAATAATCAATCTAAAAGGAATTCAAAAATATTTTGAAATTTATGAAAGTCAATGTCAAAATTAGCATAGGAGGGGAAAAAAAATGTCAACTTTCTTCGAGAAACACTACGATTTCAACGGTCAACTCCGCCGGCGGGTAAGAGTCTAAGCGAGGAGGGCATATTCGTCAACGCAAGAGGAGACAGCAACAAGAAGATTTTTAAAACGGCACGGCGCCGTTCCACGTGGACAGCGCTGGTTAGCCATAGCGTCGACGCAGCCTTCTCTGAGTCCACCACGTGGGCCGCACACGGTCTTCGATGACGACCGTCGCGCGTTACCAGCCCAACCCGCTACGCTACCTCTCGATAGCAACCGTTACTTGCTTTACCAGAAAAATCCGGTACCGATTGTAACCCGTTACCAGCAGGAATTCAGCACGTGTGGAGATTGATTTCTAGACGCGGCACTGGCTGATGTCTCATTTGGGAATAATGCCAACGGCAGTGACGTCATAAACACGATCAAATTAATTTATCCAAATAATGCTATTTTCCCATGGATATAGGAGATAAATATGGAATATCATATCTAATTTTTTTTATTAAGTTTTTGATTGTCTAGACTTTTAGATTTTTAAATTTATTTAATTAGTGTGTAAATTTGTATTTATTAATAACGTAATAAATTATCTATTAGATTTTTTAATCCAAAATTAAATAGCCAATTTAGGATGGGCTGTCATTCAAACACATATATCCAACTCATTAATATCATATTTCTTATTAATCGACTAAATAAATAAATATTTTATATTATCAAATTTAATAATCAAACTTAATATCAAAATTTAAAATATAAAATTTTAAATAATCAAATAGTGGTTATTTTTCTTAATCTAAAACAAAGTGATTTTTGTTTACATTTCCGAGGAAAAAAAGAACTTATTATTAATTATTTTTCCTTATCGACAATAGTCAATTATTATTAAAAGACAAATTAAATCTGATTTTGAGTGATTGATGGTTCATTGGACAAGGACTGAGGAGTCTATTTGAGTTAGGAGGCAGATCAAACTGAGAGATTTGCATAGTTACTTTTAGTTAATTATTCATTTATTTATTTATTAATTAATGAGCCACAAATATTCAGACGTTGTGATAGGCCGAAAATTAAAGATAAATGTAATCAATTTATCTACAATTAATTAATTTCCATATTTATTTAATTCAAATTGGATAAGGATTGAAATCGTAGCTGATCGATGTTGATTGCCCCCTTATTTTGTTACTAATTAGTGGATTAGATTATCCCACTTAATTAATTAATTAACTAATTACTTAATTAATATTCTCACCATCATAATCAAGGTGGTTGGCGAAAGCATCATCTTTGGATGCTATCCCGGTTTTCAAAACCAAATCGAAGAGTGAACCAAAGCAAGTCAAGGTATCGTGGTAATCGATTCGATTGAACTTGAATCGGGATTGGTCGAACCGGCGAACTTCTTTCGCGCATATTGTGTTTGACTTGATAGATCTTTTGAGAACTTTAACCGAATTGACCAACATTTGATTTTGGGGGATCAAATCCATATAGATGGAAATTCAACAAACTAATTTGTGGCCTTCTACCATCCACATTAATAACTAAAACTACAAAATTGTATAAATAATTATTTTATTGTTAGATACATATAGAATTAGAGATTGCATGTTGACTCCCTTATAAAGTCAAGTCAACGTATGTAGCCCGACATGTCATAGTTGATGGTGGTCGATGATCTCGCAATTACTTGATGACTGTAAGACTCCCATGATTTGTCGATGTTGCTGACGGGGAAGAAAAGGGATGGGGTATGTGATTCTGTCTACACAAATTAGGACACCGATATCTGGAAGAATTGATCCTCCATCCTCTGCTTTAAATCTGGGACAATTAATGGTGCCCGGTCTCTGTATGTGGAAGGTGTCCCAAATCACAGACTGCCTCCTTTTTTTGTATCCTTTTGTGCCTTTGGATCTGTATGGCAAGAAAGAAACTAGTGGGGAAAATGTAGAGCCAGTCTTGATTAATGCAAGTGATTTGGTAGGATTGGATCAATTTGTTTTTCAGTTTCTTGTTTAACTGGTCGAACTGATACAGTCTAGTCGATTTGGATTCCAAAACGTTGGATTTGTGTTGGAATGAGGCCATCGGCACCCTGTAGGTGAGCAATACCAGGCATTACTCTAAAATGGGATTTGATAATAAAGTCGGATGTGAATCTCTATGCCTTAGTTTGGTTTATAAAATAAAATAGAAGTTTTATGTCAATAATAATGCTTCTGTATAGAATATTCATAAAAGAAGTCTAATTTGAGCATTTTGATGCCAACAGCGATGAAGCTTATAGCTAGTTAGATAATTGCTCAAGGTATGAAGCAATAAATGAACTTGTAGATGGTAGTTCAGAGTAAGGTGGGCCACGTTGTATAAGAGAACTGATCGCTTGTCTTTCTTAATTTCTTTATTTTCCAATCTTCCGCTGACACATTCTGTTGAATATATGAATTAAGAAGCGGTGGAAGAGAGATAAAGTTATATTTACATAGGTGAGATTTTACCTCCATATTAAAAGTTTTAAGATATATTAGTTAGATTTATATGGATTCATATGTATATGTATTAATAATGTGAAAATTCTCTCATATATGGGTGAACAAGGAGAGAATGACTTCTGTGTGAATGTTGGATTAATCAGGATAAAATTTGTCCAAGTTGAATAATCAATATTTTACTGTATAAATTTTTTGATGTTTATTTAAAGGTGTAACATATACATTTAATTAAAAATTAATGCAATCGAATGAAACATTGGTGTTTCACAGTCGATGAATAATGATCATTAAATGATCATTAACGCTGTCTATTGGTCTGAGCTCTTATATAAGGAGGTTGCATCCGCAGGTAAAAGGTTACACACTCAAAAAATTGAAGCTCTTCGCCTATATTCCCCTTCTCTTCTGTCGTGCATCTCTTGCTAGGCGGTGTGCCCGTGATACAGTCGAGTACCTCTCATTTTGCCGTGACCATCAGTGTTTGGTGGAGATCATGGTTCACCATTGTATCATGAAAAACAAACGATCCTCGAAGCACAGCTAGAGGTGGGGCAAATCTGTTTCAAGGAAACTGTGACCCTCATAGGCCTCGATTCATCTGCCCACTCGAATTCTGCATTCGTTTGACCGCTAACTCGGTCGGCCTTTGCGTTCGCTCGACCGCTAACTCGGTCGGTCTTTTTGTTCGATCGGCTGCATGCTCGCCTAACATCTCGGTCACTTGGTCTGCGACCCACCCGTCTGGTTGGTTGCATGCTCGTCTAGCATCTTGGTCACTTGGTCTGTGACCTGCCTGTCCAGCCACTCAATTCACTCGGTCGCTCGCTCAGTTCGCTTGGCGGCTCGCCCAGTTCACTCGGCCATTCGCTCGCTTGCCCGGTTGCCTGCTCAGTCAGTCCACTCGATCGGTCACTTGCCCAACCGCTCGCTCGGTCAGTTCGCTCGGTCGTTCGTTCACTTGCTCGATCGCTCGGTTAGTTAGCCCGGTCGGCCACTTGCTAGGCTCTTCCTCCACTCGATTGCACGCCCGTCCGATCATTCATTCGTTCGGTCGCTCTACTTGTTCTACTACACAGCATGGTCGGTTATACTGCTCGCTCGGCCGATTTGTTCGCTCGGCTTTCTATTTGCTCGACCAATTTGTGCTTAGCACTTGGCAAAAATTAATTTCTGCTAACAGCCTAAGATTATCCGTCCAGGTTATCTCGGTAGATAAATTGGATTTAATTTGATGCATTTAAATTTAACTAATTCTGATCTTCGGTAATAGATTGGTGTGTCCAACATCTTCAATTATATATCCGTTTAAATCTGATTTGCATATTGAAAGAGAGAGATTTATTATTAGTATTAATCTCGGAATACTTAAATTGATATGAACTCCCATGAACTCGCCATTCTAATTAATGTCCATGTGAGGACCATTAATGGCGGTAGATTCTTCCTCACATCTATATGTTAATGATAGTTAACACAAATAAAAATTATTTGTATCATGGTAGATTGATGAAATATTTAAAAGTAGCTTAAAGTTAAGGATGTAGATGAGGAGAACGTCTTACTCATTTTACATCAATGACGGATCATAAGAATAATTTACTTTTAACTCTTTGCACAATAAGATTTACTCTTATTAAATAGTTTTCTGCTACAATTATTCTTTTGCATTAGTAGTTTTTTTAATCCATAAAGTCATTAATATTATTGCATATTTACTATCAGATCACAATCAGTGTTGTAAGTAGGAATGTAAATCTTTGATCAAGTGAAACGTTTTCCTAGGGAGAACCAAAAAGAGAGCGAATCTTTGTTCTCTCTCTCTCTATCACGATGGATTGGGTAAATCTATGTTGGATCCCTCTTGAACTTTGTATCCATCTCAATCTTCACCACCTTGTCCCAGATCTATTCATCCACATGGAGATGGTGGTCCTTCACCAGTTCTCAAACTAGCATTCGGTTCCTAGCCATTGGTTGCCGTTCTATTTGGAAATAAATAAATACGTGATTTTTTTTGATAAATTTGAATTATTAAGAGCATATTTATACCTCAATTAAAATACGCACTGTTTTTTATGCGCCCTCTCAAAATTAGTGCTAGATTATTTGTGTAGTTGTACTTTAATAATTGTGTAAGTAGTGTCCAGAGATCGTGATTACTTTAATCCCTTCTTTTCATGTGTAAGCTAGGGCTTACTTTTTAAAAACAATTTTTTTAAAAAAAAAAATACAAAGTTTGACTTGATTTAGCTTACATCTAGAGTCCAAGTGACTCAAAAAACAATCATGGAAAGGATATCTTAAACTGATACAAAAACAATTATGATGAGATAATAAGCCGTATATACTGGAAGGACTACTGTAGTTTTATACACGTACATGTTCTTCTCCGTTATACGGTGGCTTCCCGTTCCGTATGGATGCCCCAGTTGGTTAAAAGGAGCAACAACAACAACAAAAAAAAAAAAAAAAAAACAGAAAGGCGGTTATGGATTTGGACGCTGTCAGAAAGTCAGGATCGGGCTACCGCTTTCGCTAGCTTTTCCGCCTTCAGGGCCATCTCCGACGGTATCTTCACCGGGTCCCTCTTCCCCCGTCGCCGCTGTTGCCGGAAGTCGAATCCCAGTGCGTCGGAGACGTCGTCGGAGCTCCAGCCTGCTCGCCTCAGCGAGTCGGAGCAGTGATCCGCCTTCACAAGCAGCGCGTCCAGCGCCGCCTCGGAGTCAATCGCCGCTGTCCCCGCCTCGTCTTCACCGTCGAACATTCCGGAGGCCGGAACGCCAACGATTTCGCTCACTTCCGAGTCGTCCCAGCCGGCCGATCGGAGCACCGATCCGACTCTGTCCAGGTAGCCGTCGACCCAGCTTGGCAGTCGCCTCGGAGATCGGATCTCCACGAACCGATCCGGCGATGCCGATCTGCAGGAGGAGGATGAGGACGAGTAGGAAGAAGAGGAGTTCCGGCGGCGACGATTCGAGCTGGCATCGCTCCAAAACTCGATCCACCGCGGTGTCCTCCCGGCCACGGAGTCAAGGCTCCGCCGGGCAGGAGGCGGCGGAAGCGGGGGATTTGGGGATCGGATCAGATGCGGCCGCGAATCGGAAACGGTGTGGAAAGCGGGCTCCCTTTGGAAAAAGTCAGCGAGGTCGAAGCCGCAGCAGAATACTTTGTGCTCGTCGACATAGAACACGGGATTGCCGGCGAGGCACGGGGTGGCGGGGAGGTAGCAGCGGTCGAAGAGTGGGATGAGAAGCGGGGCACGGCGAAGGGCGGCGCGGGCGTGGCGGAGAGCTCGATCGGAGTCCGCCGGGCAGGCCCCCCGCGATTTCGGCCAGAGCGCGCCGCGAGCGACTTGGAGTGAAGCGGCGGCGAGGGGGAGGTCTAATCTGGCGCGGAGGAGGAGGCGGCGACGGCCGGGAGCGGCCTCCGGGCAGCGCCAGTCAGGGAAGCCGGGAGCGGAGGGAAGGCCGAGGACCAGAAGGGCGCGAAGGTCCGGTGGGAAGGATAGGCCGAAGTCGGCCTCCAGGCGCGCGAGCTCAGCATCGGAGAGACCGGGGAGGACAGGAATGGAGGCGGCGCGGAGGCAGGCGAGGATGGATTCCGCGAGGGGGCGGAAGGATAGTAGGCCGCCGCGATGCGATACGGAGAACGAAGGGGAGGAGGGCGCGGAGGCTGCGGCGCGGGCGGAGAGACGGCGGAGTCCGGCGGCGTGGGCGGTGGCGAGGCCGGCCATTCGTCTGTCAACATCCACCATGGCCTCGTTTAAATCGGATTCTCGACGGAGGTATAATTAAACGAGCGCATAGAAGAGCTGGTGGGTGCTCTGTTTCTCCGGAGGATAGATGCGGCCGCATCGTATATATACGGGAGAAGCACACCAACGGAGTGGTGGCCCACCCGCCGACCCAGGTGGCCAGGTAGCGATGCTTCTTTTTGGCTAACTGTTAATTAATAAATTATCATAAGTACGTAGTTTTACATCTAAAAAGCTTTAGATTGACATATTAATCACGACAAATTATGAAAATTTCACATAATTAAAGGAACATTAATTATCATTAATTGTTCGAATATATTAATAACCACATAATTATTTTGTCCCACACACTAATCATAGACAGCCTTCGAACCCATCACACTGGAATATTTAATTCCAGCATTTCAATTATGCCTTGTGTGTTTCCTTCACTTCTTTAATTGTGGTCTGTGGATCTTCATCACCAGCCACTTTATATTGTTCGTATTTACCAAAACAACGACATCATTTTCAATTTGGCAATGATTTCAGAATCATCAAATTTATTAGAGGTTAATTAATAATTTGTCATGCACCTTTTTGCACGAATTAATTTCATGGTGTGTAATATCACAGAAATTACGGGGTGAAAATAAATTTTATCACGCCTCTGCGGCGGTGCTATCAGCATGATATCCGAGTTCCTTTTTATTCACTTGATGGCATTTATTATTATTTTGTTCATTTATGTAGTATTTAATTTTGGGTTTTTAGTGATATTAATGTTCATTGTTTGGGGTGGGCTGGCCCAATGGGCCACCCATAGTCTATCCATTGACAAATTTTAATTTATTGCATGATCTATCCATGTTTAACAATGAGTTGGATTTGGATCGAATTTTATATCTTCTTTCTTCATACTTGGGAATCATATATACATCCCTAGGGGCGGTGGAACCCTTAATATTATGGGATTCCATCGGTAGAGATAGAGGATATCGTCCATTGTTTTTACGTAAAAATCACCCCCTTCGTGTTATAGAATTTCTGGATCCGCCACTGCATGTCCCTATATCCATTAAACGATTAGATATTTTCTATACTAATAATTATTTAGATATATATATATATATAGTCTATTTCTAATATTAATAAAAAATAGTTAGTGGATTTTTTTTTAAAAATTTTATATATATATATATATTATTTAATCAGGTATTCAGATTTATTATCAGTAGTTCCTCTCTACACTCCTCCATTTGAATTCAGAAAAAATTATCTTCCATGTTCCTTACTCTTAAATATTTAATTTATTATATCATTTTTTAAAGAAGAGTTTAAACTTAACTATAAACTTATTGTCTTGTGATCTTAAGATTACGAGTTCGAGTATTAAAAATAACTTTTTATAAAATAGGGTGAGAATGTGTATAATAAATTCTTTCTCGAAACTTTATATTGACGGGATATGGGAGCTCATGTACTAGGATGCCCTTTTATTCACTTTTTTATTGTCAAGGTTGGCAATGATAATGACAAGTACCCACATATATTGAAGCATGATGAAAATGAGGTAAGGGAAGTAAATGGTTTTAGCTTAAGGAAAGTATAATCATAGTTTAGAAGGTTTTTATTTAGTAAACCAGGACAAACACTAAGTAGAAGCCCTATTAGATCGAAAACAAGCCTATCGACTAAAAGCATTAAGTGGCTTAAATTTGATTTAATTTTTTTAAAGAACAAATTGAAATTATAAAATGTAAATTAAAATATTTAGAAACTATGTAGATACCTAACCTTCAAATTGGATCCGACAGGCCTACTATTTAGAAAAGAAACCTTTTTTAGTCCCTCCAACTTCAAGAAATTTTACCAAGTTGGCCGTGAATTTTGACAACTCCTTTATTATTTTTTTGTTTGAACATTTGTGTTCTAATATTTGTTATATATATATATATATATATATATATATATATATATATATATTAAAAATAATCGCATATAACCACATAAAAAAATTCTGAGGGAGTAAAATAAAATTTTCACATAAGTGAAACTATTGGATAAAAAAATCTGGCAATTGTTAGGCGAACTGTAGGACCAACTGAGAAACAAAAAACAACAGGGGCCAAAAAGTAAAGTTCCATCTGATGAACGGTTCGGATGGGCCCAATTGGTATATCTCCTCTTGATATTTTGCAGTGTAATAGTAGGCCGTTGCACTTTTTGAGCCACGTGTCCGAAAAGGTCGTGCCAACTCGGAGTTCGGTCTGACCTTTTTCCTTGCCTCTTCCCTTCCTCTTCCGCTGCCTGCCTTCTCATCTCTCCATTGCATCTCCCTCCTCCAAATCAACGTGAAAAATCTTCAATGGACGACGAAGAGATTCCGACGGAGGTTTCCGACGAGCGGCAGGAGGGCTCCGGGGAGGCGACCGGCGGCAGTGATGATAGCGTCAAAAGTGTAAGTTTGCATTCGACCTCCTTCCGCCTCTCCCTGTTTCAAGATTTCTTCCATGTTTTAATCGTTTAACACTCGAGAGCCTGATTTTGCTCTGAAAACCGTAGGATTTGTCTTTTTGTTTGTGAAATTTTGTGACTGTGATTTGGAATCTGTTTCAGGAGTGGTTGTAGAAGTTTAGGGTTGCGCATGCTTCTAAAGATTTGATCGTACCGCTTTTTAACGGATGAACCCTAGGTTGAACCGACAGATCAAATTTCAACCTTTTTAATTAATTTATGAATACAAATGAACAAAAGAAAACACTTGGCACGACTGGCAGAGATTTGAGCCTTTTTAACACGCACACAAACACACGAATTTTAGCTGACTGATGATATAATGTTGGAATTTTACCTAATTGCGGGCTAATATTAACTAATGCTTCGTTTTGGTTGATCAAAATTGTACCGTAGAAGTTGAACACGAAGTGTTAATCCATACGGTGTGATTGAGTTGGGTTAAAGCATATCTCATCTTATCTTGATGATCTTGATGTCATGGAAACCGTGTAGGTCTAAGATCCACTCTTCTTGTGTTGTGTTGTGTGTGTGTGTGTGCGTGTGTTGGGGTGGGAATGGGTGGTTTTTGACTCATAGAAGATTGTCGAAGAAGCGAAAAACAAGAAAGAACAAGCTATGGAGAATCAAGGTAACTTTTTTTAAAAAAAAAATAAGAAATTGCAATTTGATTTTATCTTGTTGTAGATCTTACATGATTAACTTGGGAAGATTTTCACAGCTATGGAGAAAATACCTACTGTGTTGGTGTATTTACATCTGTTTCTTTCTCACTTTGATGGATGCACAACTTGTTTTTGATTGTTTAACAATTCCCAGATGAAGTTGTGTTTGCTTCCAGGACTATCAAGCTCTCTTTCTACCCACAAAATGGACTGATGAGAAGCATAATTTATATTTGAACTCCATGGAATCATCTTTCCTTAATCAGTTATACAACAATGAGAATGCATCAAGTGATCTCCTTGATTTTCTGCCACCAAAACCTATGAAGAAGTTAGGTTCAACTTCCAACTTCTGCCAGTTCTCTTGCCAGGTTTTAAAGCCAGATTTCTTTTTCATAGAAAATTTATGAGGGGG
The DNA here is from genome assembly GCF_018446385.1 of Zingiber officinale. Lineage (NCBI taxonomy): Eukaryota > Viridiplantae > Streptophyta > Magnoliopsida > Zingiberales > Zingiberaceae > Zingiber > Zingiber officinale. The sequence goes on from NC_055997.1 coordinate 149,990,510, forward strand.
AGATTTTACTTTTTGATTATCCATTTACAATCCTTCTTGTTGATCGCGTGTAGTTTGACTTTCTCGGTACAAGTTCACATAACTTTGTGAGGAAAAGGACACAATTTGAGATGAAGAATGAACTCATAAATCGAGCAATGCCTTCACTCAATGCAAACACAAATCAAAAACAGGCCGACTCTTCGCACATGCCAAGACAGCATTATGCAGGAAATATTGCAGGTTCTACTTCAAACTAGTTGTGGTGACTTTAAATTTGCTCTGTTTATTTCCTTTGATATTCTTCTTCAATACGATACTGATCTCCACATGATTATTTACTATGAATACATGACTTAGAAACAGAGAAAATTACGAGCTAATTTATTTTCTCAGTACATTATGATACTAACAATATTGTAACTAATATAAGAAACCTTGGCCATTCCATATAGCAGTTAGTTTTTGGCATCATATCGTGGAAGATATTACACATTGATACTAGTCAATTTTTCAACAGTACATGTAGTTGAGTCCAACTTTATAATACTAGTTAATTCTTGGATCTGGAATGACTTCCTTTCGGTTATTCCTACATCACACGCTGATGCACAGTTGAATCAATGTTAAGGATCAATGCATATTTATGTGGGTTTGACTCCATTCTATTGTGACTTCCTTTCGGACGGCTCCGGTCGGCCAACCCCGAGGCTTATAAGCCCGGCCTCTACACTTCCTCGTCTTCGAGTTTTTCGGCATTTCTTCATCTGTGTTCCGACGATATTCTTCCAGTAGGCTTCCTTCTCCTTGCATCCTTTCGCTGCCTTTGTTTTTTGCGATCGCGAGTTCCTCACAGCCGCCTGAGTTCCTCACAGCCGCCTGTCGACGTCCCTGGGCTTTGGTACACCTCTACTAAGTCCAGGTTTGACGCCGACGATGCTAAGAGTCTGACAACCACCTTTGAGTTTCCTTCTGGATACAAAATTGTTCTTCCTTCTCCTTCCGATCGGTCAAACTCTCCGCTGCCCAGCTGTCTTTGTTTCTTTAGGGATCAGTTTACCAACGGTCTGCGGTTTCCTATTCACTCCATCTTTCCCATCATTTGTAAATACTTTCACATCTCCCTTCATCAATTAGTGTCGAACTCCTTTCGACTGTTGTGCAGGGTAGTTGTTCTATTCCGCCTGCACGACATTCCTCTCACTCCCCGAATTTTTCACTATTTTTATTATCCGAAATTGTCGAGCCAGAGACTTTTCTTTTCCAAGCCCGAGTGGGCTTAGTTTTCTTTGACAAAATGTCGACCTCCAACAAGCATTAGAGGGAATACTTTTTTTTTTGTACGCCTTCCCGAGCGATCAGACTTCCCAACCCACTGGTATCTCGAAGTGGCAAGTTAGCCTCCCTTGAAACAGTATAAGAGTCGGTCGGAATACCTCAACGCAGCTTCAATGTTGGTCGGTCAGAAATATGACATCCACAAGTTACTGCTGGAGGACGTCCTCTATATTTTCGGCTTGAGTCTGATCCGCACCCGACTTCCGTCCAACCTAGGTATGCAACTTCTTCACTCATTCCTTTAATTTTAACTGATTTTTCTTCCTCTTTTGCAGTTGAAGTCATGCTACATGCACGTCTAGCCGGCAAGGCTAAGCTTGCGGATGCCGCGATCAATGCGACGACTGTGGAGGAGTTGGAGAGCCGCGGTCTGTAGCCGGTCGACTCTCAAGAAGATCTACAAGACGAGAGTGAAGTGACTCTAGTCTTGGTGAGCGGAGTGGCAGCCAGCCAGATGCCTAGTGGTGGAGCGGTTGGTGGATCACAACCTTCCTCCGTACAGCTTCCGGTCGTTCAAGTTGAGGGGGCATCAGGCTCAGCCTCCTTAGGAGAGCCGTTGATCAGGCGTAAGAGGCACCGGGCGAAGCCTTCATTATGCTCTGCATCCTCGGTGGTGCGGTCCGCCGAACAGGTTGAAACTTCGACCCCCACTCTAGTTCAAGAAACTACGACCCCCACGTCATCTGATTGAACGCCCTCGTTATTCGGCTTGCTGCAAGGGACTCTCTGCGCGCTGCCAATGGCTTTCATGCCACAACCATCGAAGGTCAAGAAATCTAGCATCCGTCCGACATCCTCATCTTGGCCGTCCGGCCGAGCGACCTCTGCCTAATCAGCCCCGAGTGGCCAGTGCCATGTAACGGCGGTTCTTCATCTTTCGACTGAGGAATGACACAAGTCAGCTAGTGCTACATCCCGAGCCCTCGAGCACCAAATATTTATCCAGGGGCCGCTCGCACAGATATGGGCTGACGCCCGAGCCCGTGCAGCGATGATGCCTCCGGGGGCGCTTGCGGACAACCACACCCAGATGTCCACTGGGGTAAGTGTTGTATTCTTCTTAATCTATCTCTGCTTGGCGCTTATATTTTCCTGGTTATTTGTAGTAATGGGTAGAGAGTCTGGCCATGTGCTAGAGGCTCGTCTTTCTGGAGGAGGAAGTCAAGAAGCTGAAGGCGTCGAGAGGCCAATCCTCCACCTCTCAGGGGCAAACGAATGCTGAGGTTGCTAAGTTGCGGGCCGATATGGTGAAAAAGCACCGAGCTGCTAGAGGCCAAGCGGGGAAAGAGCGCAGAGCGGGCCTCTCTGCTGGCTCAGCATAACAATAAAGTCAGCACCTTTGATGCCAAGATCGAATCAGCTAATACGAGGAAGCTCCGTGCCATCGAAGACCTGGACCTGAAGAATAAAAAGGTCCGGGCTCTCGCTAAGAAGCTGAAGATTTTTTGGTCGTTGAACGGAAAATTCGATCGACCGAAGAAACTGCCCTTCGAGGCCAACTCTCCGCAAAAAATGATGAGCTGGCCACTCCGAAGGACGAGCTGGAGGCCTCCCGATCGGCCTTGAAAACTTATCAAGATGTCGAGCCTAGCCGGTTTAAAGCTATGAAGAGGAACTACATCTGCTCGGACACTTTCAACGACAAGGTCGCTGATCGGGCACTTCGCCTGTTCGACCTGACAATCGAAGGGGCATTCAGCCAACTCCAAGCAGATAGCTACATCTCTGCTGTTTTATCGAGTAAGGTCATTAGTCGGGACAAGCTGACTGAATCGTTGCCCGATGATGTCTTAGATTACCTTGAGTGAGGTTGAGAGTTCCGCCTTTGTAAAATTTTGAAGTTTCCACGAATGCTTGTCCGTTCGGCTAAACGTTATCTTCTTCTAGTATTTGTTTTTTTTCAACTTGTCTTTTGAATATTGCATAAACTCGTGGCCTCGTGACTCCTCCGATCGGCAACGACTAGTCTATCCAGCCGATCGATCCGTTTTGTTCTTAAGGTTGCTCATTATGATTCTACGACCTTCCGATTGGTGACGGAAGTATTTTGAAGAATAGTCCCGAACGGTCACTATATTTCGTGGTCGGTCGTTCATCATTCTTGAGTTATAAGATCGTCGCTTGACCATTTATCGAGACGAGGGTTTAAGATCACCGCTCGACCGTTGGTGAAGACCAAGGTTTAAGGTCGTCGCTCGACCGTTTATAAAGATTAGGCGAAGACTAGGATTTAAGGTCGTCGCTCGACTGTTGATGAAGACGAGGATTTAAGGTTGTCGATCGACCGTTGGGGAAGACGAGGGTTTAAGGTCGCCTCTCGACCATTGATGTAGACGAGGGTTTAATGTCGTCGCTCGACCGTTAGGGAAGACGAGGGTTTAAGGTCGTCGCTCGACCATTGGGGAAGATGAGGGTTTAAGGTCGTCGTTCGACCGTTGATGTAGACCAGAGTTTAAGGTTGCTGCTCGACCGTTGATGTAGACCAAGGTTTAAGGTCGTCGCTCGACCATTGGAGAAGATGAGGGTTTATGGTTATCGCTCGACCGTTGATGTAGATCAGGGCTTAAGGTCACCGTTCGACCGTTGGGGAAAACGGGGGTTTAAGGTCGTTGCTCGACCGTTGATGCATGTAGACCAGGATTTAAGGTCGCTGCTCGATTGTTGCGGAAGACGAGGGTTAAAGGTCACCGCTTGACCGTTGATGTAGACCAGGGTTTAAGGTCACCGCTTGACCGTTGATGTAGACTAGGGTTTAAGGTCGCCGCTCGACTGTCGATGTAGATTAGGATTTAAGGTCACCGCTCGACAGTTGATGTAGACCAGGATTTAAGGTCGCCACTCGACCGTTGGGGAAGACACATCTCAAGAGTGACATTCTTCACTTTTATTTATATTTGTCCTGTGTTCAGGAAACATACAAAGATACATGTATTCACTCGTGCACTTCTCATCTAACTCTGTAGGGTTGGAGATAATTCGCTCTCCAAGGCCTCTCGAGCTGTCTTCCCCCCCTCATCCTCCAAGTAGTAGGCGCCTGAGCGGAGCTTTTGCACGACCTTGAAAGGTCTCGCTCATGGGGCTTCGAGCTTGGTGACGTCATCGGCCGGCTTCACCTTCTTCCTCACGAGATCGCCGACCTGGAAGGACCTCGGGATCACCTTCCGGCTGTAGTTCTGTTTCATCCATTGTCGGTACGTTGTTAGCCGAACAACTGCTTTAGCCCGCGTTTCGCCCACCAAGTCAAGCTCCATGAGCCTCTGTTCGACGTTTCCTTCATTGTAGTACTGCACCCGATCGGATTCTACCCCGACCTCCACAGGGATGACTACTTCGCCGCCGTATACCAAGTGGAAGGGGGTTATGCCGGCCCCCTCCTTCGGGGTCATGCGAAGGGCCCACAACACACTGGAGAGCTCGTCAACCCAGCTGCCTCCGGCGTGATCGAGCCGAGCACAAAGAACTCTGAGGATTTCCTGATTGACGACTTTGGCTTATCCGTTGCTCTGGGGGTAAGCCATAGAGGTGAAGGCTTGTTGGATGTCATAGCCTGGACTATTCTCTGAGCCTCTGACAGGCGAATTGTCTCCCATTATCTGATACGAGCCGGCGTGGGATACCGAACCGGCATATGATGTTCTGCCAAACGAATTTAATGACTATATGTTCGGTTATTCTTGCAAGCGGCTCGGCTTCCATCCACTTTGAGAAGTAGTCCACAACGACGAGCAAAAATCTCCGTTGACCTGTCGCCATAGAGAATGACCCAACGATATCCATGCCCCATTGGTTTACGGGCAAGATACTATGGATGCCTTTATTTCCTCGGTTGGTCGATGCGGAAGGTTGTGATACTTTTGACAGGATAAGCAGGTGGTCATCGTACGAGCGTTGTTTTCTTGGAGGGTCGGCTAAAAATATCCGGCTAGGAGTATCTTCCGAGCTAACGCACGGCCGCCCCGATGGCCTCCGCAGGAATCTTGGTGCACCTCCCGCAGATGTATTCGACATCTTCCGATCCGGCGCATTTGAGTATGGGCCTGGAGAAGGCTCTCTTATAAAGATGGTCTCCGATCATGGTGAACCGTCCGACCCTCTTCTTCATCAAGCGAGCTTTTTCCTGATCGGCAGGGATCACTCCCGACCGCAGAAACTCTGTCAGAGTTGTCCTCTAGTCGTTCGGGAAGGTCATTCCTTCCATTCGGTCAATATGTGTCACGACCGAGACCTGTTCGATCGGCTGCCCTATGACGATCGGTGATAACGAATTGACAAATTTTGCCAACTCAGCAGTCGTCCGGTTCTCCGATCGAGGGATCTTTTGTATAATGACCTCCTGAAAGTTAGTCTTCAGCTTTTCGAAGGCTTCCACATAGAGCCTGAGTCGGGCATTGCTTATCTCGAACCTCCCGGATAGCTGTTGAGCGACCAATTGAGACTCCAAGTGGATGAGGTCTTCAACAGCTCCCACATGTCGGACTGCATGTAGGTCGGTTATCAATGGTTTATACTTAGCTTCATTATTGGTGGCGCGGTAGTCAAGCCGAACGAAAAGTTGCATCCGGTCTTCCCGTGGTGAGATGAGCAATATGCTGATTCCACTACTTTGCTGAGTGGACGAGCCGTCAACTATATCTTCCACGTTGCCTCCGATTCGACATTATGGACATCTATGACGAAATCCGCCAAGGCTTGAGCTTTGATTGCCGCTCAGGGTTGATATTGTATGTCGAATTCACCCAACTCAGCTGTCCATTTGATCAGTCTTCCTGATGCCTCGGGGTTGAGGACCCGTCCCAAGGAGCTGTTAGTCAGCACGATGATTGAGTGTGCGAGGAAATATGGACGAAGCCTCCAAGCGATGAGAATCAAAGCATAAGCTAATTTTTCCAGCCCGGTGTACGAGACTCTGCATCCTTCAATATATGACTTAAAAAGTATACATGATATTGCTCTTGGCCATTCTGCCTAACTATAGCCGACCCAACCTCATACTCGTTGGATGATAAATAGATCCAGAGCGGCTTACCAACAATTGGCTTAGCTAATACAGACAAGGAGTTAAGATATTCCTTAAGCTCTTCTAATGTCCGATCACACTCGGCGTCCCACTAGAATTTTGTAACTCGGTGAAGCACTTTAAAGAATGGCAGGCTCGGGTTGGACGACTTGGATATGCATCTGGACAGCGCCGTGATCCGACTGGTCAGTCGTTGAGCTTCCTTCAAGTTCCGAGACGGCGGCATGTCTTGTAACGCTTTGACTTTGCATGGATTGACTTCAATGTCCCGCTCTGTGATGATGTAACTCAAGAAGCGGTCACCCTTCACGCCGAACAGACACTTGCTCGGGTTCAGCTTTATTCCATAAGCCCTCAGTGTTCGGCAGGTCTTCTCGATATCTGCGCACAGGTCAGCAGCTCGAAGGCATTTTATTAATATGCCATCGACGTATACCTCCATATTACGATCAATCTACCGTCAAAACATCTTGTTCATCAGCCTCTGGTAAGTGGCTCCGACATTCTTGAGTCCGAACGACATGACGTTGTAGTAGTACGCTCTCCCTTCATCGATGCTAATTTCGGACGAGCTTGCTTCGTTTTCGTCGTCTTGATAGCTTGCTATTAACGCGAGTCCGGAGAAGGCCTCATCCCACGTCGCCTTCAGGTTTTTGTGCTTGTTCTCTTAGATGGGCTTCTTGTTATGGCCTTTGTCCTTGTTCTTCAATTTAGGGCAGTTGTCTTTAACATGCCCTTCTTCATCGCAGTGGTAGTATCTGATTTTTCTTCTCTTTCTACCTTGCAGATGATTAGATTTTTTAGACTTAAATAACTTTTTCATCGTCTTTGAAAGAAGATTCCTACTCTTGTTCATCCATCTTCGCCTTGAGGGCAATATTATGCTTCGGCTCCTTTAAATCTGCACATCTCGATTCATAGACTTTAAAAGTTGAAAATAACTCTTCTAAGGTAACATATTTTAAATCCTTAGAGATATAGTAGGCATATACTAATGATGCTCATTTCGTATTTCTAGGGAAAACATTAAGTGCGTACCTTAGCGAATCTCGGTTGCTTACATTTTCTCCGAGATTCGAAAGTCCGATAATGAGCTCTTTAATCCTCGAGTGAAGGTGTGCAATGGTTTCGTCTTCTTCAAATCGATGGTTGGTGAGTTGGTTGCAAAGTAAGTCTCGTCTTGCGAGCTTGGCTTCAGATGTCCCTTCGTGTAACTCAATGAACTTCTCCCAAAGCTCTTTTGCTGAGTTGTAGGTGTCGATCCAATTGACTTCTTGTAGTGGTAGGACGCTCAGCAGATGGAACTCTGCTTTGCCGTTTGCCACGTAGTCAGCTTGCTCCTTCTTCGTCCACTGGTATTCTTCCTTACCTTCGGGTGCTACAAAACCGAACTTCATTATTAAAAGTAATTCAAAATCGATTTTAAAGAATACCCGTATTCTCTTTTTCTAGCTCGCGAACTCTCCCTTGAACTTCGGTGAGTATATGCTTGATCCGTCCATCGATTCGGTGCTTCGATCGATGGTTAGTCTTCCTGAAGCGTCTTTGCTTTGATACCACTTGTTAGAACCCTTGGCGGCCGGCTAGAGGAGGGGTGAATAACCCCTGCACAAAACAAATAAAAGTACATTCCTCGGCTTATAACTTAAACAAACACTTGCATAAAAATAAAAGATAAACTTAAAAGATGAGGCTTATAGATTTACTTGGTTATAACTGAGAATGTTGTTAATCCAAGGCAGTTGAATCGTACTAAGAATCTCCTTCAGGTGGAGAAGTCTCTTGCAACAATGAACGCAAAGAAAAAGAAAGCTAAACAAAACAGAAAGTGTCTACAAGTGTTGTTGCACTATTTAATTTCTTGTTGTTCAGAAGCTTTGGGAGCAAGGCTACTTATATAGCCTTGTTTGAGGCGTCTAAAAGGGTTCCAGGCGCCTGGAGTGGGATAGAATTCTATCCCTGATGTGTCGGTCAAAGTCCACGTCGATCTTGATAAAATTTTAGTTCTGGGTGCCCCGAAGGGTGACTTTCTCTCCGGGCCTCCAGCTTTGGCTCCGCTTGCTTCGGTCCGGGTCTTCCGCTCCGACTCTGCTCGCTTGGGTGATTTCGACCATCCGGAATAGGGCTCACCCGAATCCAACTTCCGGCCTTCTTGAGCAAGTTTCCGCTCTCGGCTTCTCATCCCTTGGAAACGTCGCGCGCCTCCTTCTTGTTCGCTCGCGTACTCTTCCGCAGCTCCTCGTCCCTCAGACGCATCGAGCCCATCGACTCTCTCTCGTGTCGTCCTTCTCGCTAGCTGCGTCTTTTGCCCGACATCATGCGCTCCTAAGTTCTTGTACACTTAGACACAAGGTTAAACACAACAAGACCTAACCTAACTTATTTGACAATTTCAAAACAACCTTGGGGTACCATCACATTTAACTCAAACTTTAATTAGCCACATAATGTGTCTTCTTTTGGCTAATTCATTGTGCACATAATATGATACTTTATATGAATTATATATTGGTTCATAACTCACAACAACCTTAATCAGCCACATAAGTCATATAATGTCTTCCATTGGGACAACATATTTTGTGCATGATCTGAACAAAATAAAAAATTTATTTTATAGTTGTAAGTTAACTTAAGCGTATATCTGACATAAAAGTAACATTCCTTTGGGCCGATTACTCTTAGCATAAATATATGTCTATCGACACAAAATGCATTAAACTTAAAGTGTTCTTTTTTGAATTGATAACATATTAAGAACTATAATCGAACGGATAATCACTTAATAACTTTAATAATTCTAAATTAGATTTATTAATTAATATCATATAATAATCAATTGATTCATTTTAATCAATTATTCCAATTGATCCAGAAACTTACATTATATTATTATTTAATGGTTTTAATCTAGTTATGCAATGCATTAATCGATTCACATGCATTGCACTTAATCATGAAATCCAATAATCGGTTCATGAAATCCAATAATCGATCGACACATGCATACATTGGGCTGTTTCATGTAAAAACACTCTTTTAATAGATTAAAAAGCAAACTTAATCGTGAAAACGATCTTAATCAATTACCCTTTAACCTTTTAATCGATTAGAAATCATTGATAATCAATTCTATCTCGAGTTTAAGGTTGTTGATTGATTATCATCCTAATCGATTGAAAGCATCAATTAATTAGTTGATCAATTCTAATCGAATCTGTCACGATTTCAACCTGTTAATCGATTAAAAAAATTATAATGGATTAATAACATATTTTTTATCGAGACTCAAGCCTTTTAATTGATTAGAAAAATTTCTAATCGATCGAAAAGCTTTAATCGATTGATCGATTGATTCCAATCATTTTTGTATTCGATTTTAAAGTGTTTAATCGATTAAACATCTATTATCAAACCTGTAATCAACTAGAATTGATCCGTATTCGATCCTCATTAGCCAATTGATTACCAAACTAATTGAATCGATTAAGGTCAATTGATCGATTACGTCAATTGATTCCAGATGATTCTATTTGTAATTTTAGACTTGGTAATAATTAGGCTTGGTAATCCATTGCCTGACCAAGGCAATCAATTACACAATCATGATTTGACCTAAAATTAGATCAAATGTGGTGATTTTCGACAAAGAAGTGACGATTCACTCGTTGGTCTTCACGTTCTTCACAAAAACACACAAAACTCGATAACAAATGCATTAATTAGATATTAATGCAGTTGAGCAAAACGTTGGCATTTCACAGCTTGACGAATAATAATCATTAAACGATCATTAACGTTGCTTATTGGCCTGAGCTCCTATATAAAAAGACTGCGACTACAGGCAAAAGGTTACACACACAGAAAAGAAGCAGTAGCTCTCCACCTCCGTTCCCTTCCTTCTCTGTCGTGCAAGTGCAACTCTTGCTCGACGGAGTGCCCGTGATAGCAGTCGGATACCACTCAATTTGTTGTGACCACCAGTGCTGGTGGAAATCACGGTTAACCGTTGTATCATGGGAAACAGACGACTTAAATAAACCTCCAAGTACAGCTGGAGGTGGGGTGAATCTATTTCAAGGAAACTGCAACCATCGCATGCCTCGGTCCATGACCTGCTCGGCCTCTCTGCTCGGCCAGCTGCTCACTCACTTGATCGCCCACTCGACCGCTCAGCTTCTCTACCCGTCTAGCCGCCCGTTCACTCATTCGCTCGGTTGCAAGCTTGTCCGGCCGTTCACTCATTCAATCACTCTGCTACTTTGTCCGACTGGCCGAATACTCCCTCAGCCGCTCTCTCGCTTGGCCGCTCGCTCGCTCGACCACTCCCTCGCTCGGCAACTCGGCCGCACATTCACTTGGCCTGCTCAGCTTCTTAGTCCGCTCAGTTGAACCACCCGTTCGGTTGCTCTACTTTACCCAATTAACCGCTCTGTTTGGTCGGACTCTCTGTTTGATCGATCTGCTCGCTTAACTGATCAACCACTCGGTAAACTTTGCCTGATCTACTACATAGCCCAGTCGGCCATACTGCTCGCTCGACCGGTCTGCCTGCTCAACCTCTTTATATGTTTAACCAGTCTGCACTCAGCACTTACAGAAACTAGCCCCCATTGGCAGTCTGAGATTATCAGCTCAGGTTATTTCAATAGATAAGTTGAATTTAATTTTTGTATCTAAATTCAGCTAATTCTCCAGAATCTCTGGCAAATTGTTTAACAATCTTGAAACAGATTTGGTTCTGTTGAGATAGCCACATAACAAAGTGTTGAGGTGCAACAGACTCAACACATGAAGACCCCCTCTGCCCCGATTGGAATTGTGTAAATCAATTACGGGGAAAAGCTAGAGAAATTCAGTGGACTGAACTTCAAAAGGTTGTAATAAAAGATGCTCTTCTACTTGACCACACTCAATCTGGCTCGATTCTTGACTGAGGACCCTTCCAAGCGTGCTGAGAATAATGATGCACAGACCATTAGTATAAAACTCATTCTGAGTTCCTTTACTGAAACTACATCCTCAATTGCCTTGCCAACTTGTTGTATGCTATGTATAGCATGAAGAGAACGACTAAGGAGCTATAGGAGTCCCTGGACAAGAAGTACAAGACGGAGGATGTTAGGTCTAAGAAGTTCATCATGGGCTGATTCCTGAACTACAAGATGGTCGACTCCAAGACAGTGATCAGCCAAGTCTAGGAGCTTCAGTGATCTTGCACGAGATCTACTCAAAAGGGATGGTTCTGAGTGAAACATTCCAAGTGGCTGCTATCATTCAAAAGCTGCCACCCGACTGGAAGGATTTCAAGAACTATCTGAAGCACAAGCGGAAGGAGATGAATGTGGAGGAACTTATTGTTAAACTTCGCATCGAAGAAGACAACAAGAGTTCAGAGAGAAAGTTGTTCTCTTAGACTACTGTGAAGCCAACGTGATCGTGCATTGTCAAAACTCGAAATGAAAGAACCCTAAGTCTTCCAAGATGGGACCCAGAGGAGGCATCAGCAGAAGTTCTCTGGGAAGTGCTTCAACTGTGACTGAATCGGTCACAAATATTCGGAGTGCAGAAAGTCGAAGAAGAAGCAAGAGGTCAATCTAAACGAGAAATCAGAAAAGGACGACCTTTGCGTTATGGTCTTTGAATTGAACCTGGTAGGTTCAAACCCGTGGCAATGGTGGATTGATACTGAAATCACCAGACATGTCTGCTGCAATAAGGAGCTGCTCCACAACTTTGAAGAAGTCAATAGAGACAAGTTGTTCATGGGAAACTCAACGACCTCGGACATCATGGGCCAAGGAAAAGTGGTGCTGAAGATGACTTTGAGCAAGGGCCTTACTCTGAACAATGTGTTGTATGTTATGGAGATTCGAAAAAATCTAGTATCCGGATCACTATTAAGCAAGCATGACTTTCGCATTATCTTTGAGTCAGATATAGTTGTACTATCCATGAATGGAATGTTTGTTGGAAGATAAATAAAAATGAATGACCATTAAGCCTAAGATTAAGAAAAATGAAAGTTCTTCCACTCATATGCTTGAGTCTTCTTGTTTACAGACTAGGACATATTAACTACTATGTATTCCGTAGATTAATAACTATGTAAAACATACCTACATTCCACCTTAACCCAAAACACAAGGGTCAGATTTGTGTTGAAGCAAAAAATGACAAAGTCATCCTTTTAACATGTTGAGGAAGAAATGAACCATTCGGGCTAATTCACATTGACATGTGTGACCTCAAAGGTACTCCAACATGTGATGAGAACAAATACTTCATTACTTTTGTAGATGATAACATAAAATATTATTATGTGTATCTTCTCAAAAGTAAGGATGGAGCTATAGAAAAATTTGTTCTCTCTAAGAATGAGGTTGAAAACCAACTTAATAGAAAGATTAAGGTGGTTCAAAGTGACCGAGACAGTGAATATGTATCACCGTTCGTTGAGTTATGTACTGAATATGGAATCAGACACGAAATAATAACTCCTTATACTCCTCAGCAAAATAGAGTTGTTGAACGTAAGAATTGAACTCTAAAGGAGATGATAAATGCTCTTCTATTAAGCTATGGACTGCCAGAGTTCATGTGGGGGGAGCTATGTTAACAACTAATTACGTTTTAAATAAGGTATCTCGTAAGAAAATAGATAAGAACCCTTATGAGTTGTAAAATGAAAAAATATTGTCCTATAAATATTTATGAATGTGGGGGTGTATTGCCAAAGTGTTGGTGTCTGATTCAAAAAGGATTAAGATAGGATCAAAGATTGTTGATTGCATATTTATTAGATATGCGCATAACAGCAGTGCGTATCAATTTTTTGTGTATGAGTCATAAATACTGGATATACACAAAAACTTGATAATATAATCAAGAAATACCTTGTTCTTTAAGCATGTGTTTCCATATAAACCCCGAGAGGATTGTAGCTTCTCAAAACGGGCATATGAAATATAAGGCGAAGAAGATGATGATGGACCGGTTGAGGTTGAGCCTAGACGGAGTAAAAGAGCTCGGGTGGAAAAACCTACGAATCATATTTTATTACTTTCATGTTAGAAAGTGAGCTCCAAAGTTACTCTAAAACTGTAAGCTCTTCTGACGGACCTCACTGGAGAAAGATAATTGCATCTGAGATAGAATCTATCTTGGAAAATCACACTTGAAAACTTGTGGATCTTCCTTTTGAAAGTAAACCGCTAGGTTGCATGTGAATTTTCAAGAAGAAAGTAAAGTCAGATGACACAATTGATAAGTATAAGGCCAAATTGATAATCAAAGGATACCGACAGCTAGAAAGCCTTGATTACTTTGATATGTATTCTCCTATGTCGAGAATAACTTCCATTAGAGTATTGTTGGCTATAGTCTTTATATGAAATCTCGAAATACATCATATGGATGTAAAGACAATCTTGTCGAAGCAATCTGGGTACCCTAAGGTTTGATGTTTGGGCAAAGGTTTATGTTAGGTTTATTGTTATATTTGATATGCATTGTGAATGTTCAGGATACAGATATAACAAGGAAAGTCCAAGTGTGATCTTGGCAAAGGAGGAAAGTCCAAGGATGAGTCTTGGCGGTGTAAGTCCAAGCATGTAGTCTTGGCAATGTAAGTCCAAGTGTGACTTGGCAATGGATGAAGTCTCAGAGGCACGACCTCTTAGCAAAGGAAGACCCGACAACAATGACAAGGCCGATGGAAGCTCCAGAAGGCAAGACGTGAAGAATGGGGAGGCATCCGAGGGATGCAAGGCTGATGAAGGAGGCTAGAAGGCTAGGTCTAGGTTGGTCGGGTGAGAACGAGTGCTGAGTGAATGTACTCGGGGTAAAATCCTAGAATTAGGGTACTGTAGCAGTACTGTAGTGTCACTGTAGCAGTACTGTAGCGTCACTGCAGTACTGCAGCGTTACTGTAGCAGTCGACTGGTGGTTTCATCAGTCGACTGGTGCAGTCGACTAGGGCAGTCGACTGGGAGCGAACAAAGAGTTGGTATCGAGCCGTTGGGCTGCAACGGTCGAATTTCCACGAAGGGCAGTCGACTGCATGTTTTGGCAGTCAACTGGTAGGCGGGGTTTTCTAACTTGTGGCCTATATAACCAAGCATTGGAAGTTTGGTTAAGGTTGACGAAATAGAGGTGGTTAACCCCTATTAGTAGTCTACCAGTGCCCTAGCTTCTCAAGAGTCCTTGGTGAGAGTTTGTGGCGAGATTTCTCCACCCACAAGGAGTTACACGAGCTAGCCGGAGGTTTTCCGGGGAGTCATCCACCGACGGATCGGGATCGTCCACCTTACGGACAGCCGTGGAGTAGGAGCTTCATCTCCGAACCACGTTAAACAACGTGTCATTGGGTTTGCTTCTTGTTTATTGTTTTCTATGGTTAGCTTTGCTTTTGTTTGTTAGTATTTTTGTTTCCTCTGTGCACTAACAAGCGTAGGAAGCGACGATTTGGGTGAGACACTATTCACCTCCCTCTAGCGAATGTCAAGGTCCCAACAAATCTTTCTAAACGAGGATTTAGAAAAGGAAATCTATATAGAGTAACCCAAGGAGTTTTCTATACCAGGACAGAAAAACAAGGTTTGTAGACTGGTGAAATAATTATATAGCTTGAAATATGTACCAAATCAATGACATGAGAAATTTGATAATGCTATGAAGGAATGTGGATTTAAGATTAATGAATGTGATAAATGTGTCCACATGAAAGTCACAGAGAATGACTACGTCCTCTTATGCCTATATATAGATGACATATTTATCATTGGGAGTAATGATAAGATAATTAAATCCACTAAAGATATGTTGAACTCAAAATTTGACATGAAAGACATGTACTTAGCTGATGTGATTCTAGGAATCAAAATTCTTATAACAACAGAAGGACTTATTCTTAGTCAGCCTCATTTTGTAGACAAGATTCTTGAGAAATTCACTAAAGGCAATACTGCATTGGCATGAACGCCGATATATATGAGTCAACATCTATCAAAAAATCAAGGTGAAAGTATCTCTCAGATAGAGTACTCTCGAGTGATTAGAAATTTGATGTACCTGATGAGTTGTACATGATCAGACTTGGCCTACGAGTAAGTAAACTGAGTAGATACACCAGTAATCCCGATGTTGAGCATTGGAAAGGGATAACAAGAGTATTGAGGTACTTGAGGTATACTCATGAATATGGATTGCATTATATGAGATATCCTACGGTGATCGAAGGATACAACCATGTGAGTTGGCTATCTGATATAAAAGACTCTAAGTCTACGAGTGGATATGTATTCACTTCGAGAGGTGCAGCCATTTCTTGGAAATTTTCTAAGCAAACGATAATAACCATATCCACGATGGAATCTGAGTTTGTGGCTCTTGACAAATATGGTAAAGAGGCTGAATGACTACGATAATTCATAGAAGATATTTCGAGATGGCTGAAATCTATGCCGGCAATTTGCATATATTGCGATAATCAATTAGTAATCGGTCGGGCACATATCCATCTGTATAATAGGAAGTCTAGACATATGCATCGTAGACATAATACCATTAGACAACTACTCTCAATGGGAGTTATCATTGTTGACTATATGAAGTCAAAGGATAACCTAACATATTTGTTAACCAAGGAGTTAAACAGAGAGTTAGCTGCAAACTCATCGTGAGGGATAAGTTTGATGTTGTTGTCAGCGATCAGTGCAGAGGACACCCAACCTATGCTGACTGGAGATCCCAAGAACTATGTTCAAAGGGACAACTAATTTGCACTGACTAGACACACCGTGGGGATAACCCAATAAAATAGTGACTAGATCAGAGTAAGCCAATGGGTTTTTATTAATCAAGAAGAGTAGATAGGTATTCTCGAGAGATCACCTATGTGAGAAAGAAATGGGGTCGCTTCGAAGAGAATTGGAGGTACAATTCTTAGAATTTCTCATAGAACCAGACGTGTTCATGGCCAAGAACGAACACACTCATGAGAACTGAGTTGTATCAGGAACAGTCTTGGGTAAGATTTGACAATGGTTACACATATGGCAGAACAGTTCAAGAACATCGTGTCTACTGTCAGCCAATAAGTAAATAGATATTCACAAGGGAAGGTTCAAAAGATAAACTTACTTATCCTATACTTGACTCAACTGCTGAATGCTTTCATATTCTATATTTCCATTCATGTGGGGGATTATTGGATATATTTGATGTGAATAGAGAAGAGGTGGAATAGGAAAGAAGTTTCATTGTGAATGAGACTTTAGTCTCACATTGAAAGTTTTAAGGTATTTTAGTTGGTTTATATTGATTTACATGTATTGATGATGTGAACATGCATGGGGAGAGACTCTCTCTCATGCGTGGGTGCGCAAGGGGTACAAATCTAGGGCCCGAATTGCACTAAACCAAGTTCACTCGTAAGCGAGCATAACCTGCGCGCCGAATGCTGGACCGGTCGGGGTAAATTTGTCCAAGTAGAACAACCAACATTTTACCACATAGACCTTTTTGCTGCTTATTTAGGGTGTAATGATGCATAAATTAGAGATTAATGCAGTTGAGCGAAACGTTGACATTTCATAGCTTGACGAATAATGATCATTAAACGATCATTAACGTTGCCCATTGGTCTGAGCTCCTATATAAGGAGACTGTGACTACAGAAAAAGGTTACACATACAAAAAAAGAAACAGTAGCTCTCCACCTCTTTTCCCCTCCTCCTCTGTCGTGTAACTCTTGCTCGGCGGAGTGCTCGTGATAACAAGCGGGGATCACTTAGTTCGCCGTGACCACCAGTGCTTGGTGGAAATCACGGTTAACTATTGTATCCTGAGAAATGGATGACCCAAGTAAACCTCAAAGCACAGCTAGAAGTGGGGAGAATATGTTTCAAGGAAACTGCGACCATTGCAGGCCTCGGTCCATCGCCTGCTTAGCCTCTCTGCCCGGCATGTAACTCGCTCACTCGGTCGCCCGCTCGGCCGCTCGGCTTGTCTGCCCGTCCAGCTACCCATTCGCTCATTTGCTTAGCCTCTTCCTCCTCTCGGCTGCACGCACGTCTGGCCATTCACTTGTTCGGTTGCTCTGCTGCTCTGCCTGACCGATCGAATACTCCCTCGGTCGATTTTTCGCTCGGTCGCTCTCTGGCTCAGTCGCTCGCTCGGCTGCTCACTCGCTGAGCCGCTCGCTCGCTCGGTAACTCGGCCGCACATTCGCTCAGGCTCTCGGACTGGTCAGCTTCTCAGTTCGCTCGGCTAAACCACCCGGTCAGCTGCTCTACTTTACCATGTCGACCGCTCTGCCCGCTGAGCTGATCTACCACTCGGTCGACTCTACCTGATTTGCTACACAACTCGATCAACTATACTGCCCGCTCGGCCGGTCTGCCCGATTAGTCTCTCTGTCTGCTTGATCAGTCTGTACTAAGCACTTGGTAGAAACTAGCCCCCAATGACCCAAGTAAACCTCAAAGCACAACTGGAGGTTGGGCGAATTTGTTTCAAGGAAACTGCGACCATCGCAGGTCTCGGTTCATCGCCCGTCCGACCTCTCTGCCCAGTCGGTTGCTCGCTCACTCGGTCGCCTGCTCAGTCACTTGGCTTCTCTACCCGTCAGGTCGCCTATTCACTTATTCGCTCAGTCTCTTCCTCCACTCGGCTGCACGCCCGTCAGACTGTTCACTTGTTTAATCGCTCTGCTGCTCTGCCCGATAGGCCGAATATTCACTCGGTCGTTCACTCGCTCAACCACTCGCTCGCTCGGCAACTTGATCGTACATTCGCTCGGCCTTTCGGACTGTTCAGCTTCTCAGCCCGCTCAACTGAGCCACCCGATCGGCTGCTTTACTTTACCCGATCGACCGCTCTACCCGGTCGAACTCTTTGTTCGACCGCTCTACCCGCTCGGCTTGTTTGCCCGTCCAGCTACCCATTCGCTCATTTGCTTAGCCTCTTCCTCCTCTCGGCTGCACGCACGTCTGGCCATTCACTTGTTCGGTTGCTCTGCTGCTCTGCCTGACCGATCGAATACTCCCTTGGTCGATTTTTCGCTCGGTCGTTCTCTGGCTCAGTCGCTCGCTCGGCTGCTCACTCGCTCAGCCGCTCGCTCGCTCGGTAACTCGGCCGCACATTCGCTCGGGCTCTCGGACTGGTCAGCTTCTCAGTTCGCTCGGCTAAACCACCAGGTCAGCTGCTCTACTTTACCCTGTCGACCGCACTGCCCGCTGAGCTGATCTACCACTCGGTCGACTCTACCTGATTTGCTACACAACTCGATCAACTATACTGCCCGCTCGACCGGTCTGCCCGCTTAGTCTCTCTGTCTGCTTGATCAGTCTGTACTAAGCACTTGGTAGAAACTAGCCCCCAATGACCCAAGTAAACCTCAAAGCACAACTGGAGGTTGGGCGAATTTGTTTCAAGGAAACTGCGACCATCGCAGGTCTTGGTTCATCGCCCGTCCGACCTCTCTGCCCAGTCGGTTGCTCGCTCACTCGGTCGCCTGCTCAGTCACTTGGCTTCTCTACCCGTCAGGTCGCCTATTCACTTATTCGCTCAGTCTCTTCCTCCACTCGGCTGCACGCCCGTCAGACTGTTCACTTGTTTAATCGCTCTGCTGCTCTGCCCGATAGGCCGAATATTCACTCGGTCGTTCACTCGCTCAACCACTCGCTCGCTCGGCAACTTGATCGTACATTCGCTCGGCCTTTCGGACTGTTCAGCTTCTCAGCCCGCTCAACTGAGCCACCCGATCGGCTGCTTTACTTTACCCGATCGACCGCTCTACCCGGTCGAACTCTTTGTTCGACCGCTCTACCCGCTCGGCTTGTCTGCCCGTCCAGCTACCCATTCGCTCATTTGCTTAGCCTCTTCCTCCTCTCGGCTGCACGCACGTCTGGCCATTCACTTGTTCGGTTGCTCTGCTGCTCTGCCTGACCGATCGAATACTCCCTCGGTCGATTTTTCGCTCGGTCGTTCTCTGGCTCAGTCGCTCGCTCGGCTGCTCACTCGCTCAGCCGCTCGCTCGCTCGGTAACTCGGCCGCACATTCGCTCGGGCTCTCGGACTGGTCAGCTTCTCAGTTCGCTCGGCTAAACCACCAGGTCAGCTGCTCTACTTTACCCTGTCGATCGCTCTGCCCGCTGAGCTGATCTACCACTCGGTCGACTCTACCTGATTTGCTACACAACTCGATCAACTATACTGCCCGCTCGACCGGTCTGCCCGCTTAGTCTCTCTGTCTGCTTGACCAGTCTGTACTAAGCACTTGGTAGAAACTAGCCCTCAATGACCCAAGTAAACCTCAAAGCACAATTGGAGGTTGGGCGAATTTGTTTCAAGGAAACTGCGACCATCGCAGGTCTCGGTTCATCGCCCGTCCGACCTCTCTGCCCAGTCGGTTGCTCGCTCACTCGGTCGCCTGCTCAGTCACTTGGCTTCTCTACCCGTCAGGTCGCCTATTCACTTATTCGCTCAGTCTCTTCCTCCACTCGGCTGCACGCCCGTCAGACTGTTCACTTGTTTAGTCGCTCTGCTGCTCTGCCAGATAGGCCGAATATTCACTCGGTCGTTCACTCGCTCAACCACTCGCTCGCTCGGCAACTCGATCGTACATTCGCTCGGCCTTTCGGACTGTTCAGCTTCTCAACCCGCTCAACTGAGCCACCCGATCGGCTGCTTTACTTTACCCGATCGACCGCTCTACCCGGTCGAACTCTTTGTTCGACCGCTCTACCCGCTCGGCTGATCTACCACTCAGTCGGATATGCCTGATCTGCTACACAGCTCGATCTGCTATACTGCTCGCTCGGCCTCTCTGTCTACTCGACCAGTCTGCACTCAGCACTTTGCAGAAATCAACCCCCGTTGACAACTTGAGATTATCAACTTAGGTCATTTTAACAGATAAGTTGAAATTAATTTTGTGTATTTAAATTTGGGTAATTTTTCAGAATTTCCGACAGATTGTCTAATAGTTTTTACAAAAGCATGGCATAACAAAGTAAAACATAAACTATAAATCATGAAGGACCTGAATGCAGCAGATTGTTCTTCGTGTTGTGCTCGTCGATCCAGCGATCCTGCGGAAGAAGAAGAAGGAGGTTGATCTTCCAAGAGGCTTAGGATTTGACGACGTCGAATCCTCTTCGTCTAATGGGGAACGAAGAGTCATCAAGAAATTATCCCTAAACTCTTGAGGACGAACACTATATATAAGGAAATTCGATCCGTTATCAGCCCATAGATAATAACAGATCAAGTTAACAGGTTCTACACGATAAATTCATATCCGATAATTCGAAACCTAATGAACCTAAGTTTGATGACTTAAACGGGTTCTGTTCGTATTCACATGTACAATTTATAAATAAACCCACCAAATATGAAATATCTCACAAAGATCTTACTATGAAAAGGATTTCTTTACAGAAGAGATACAGATAGTTTGTGAAACTTATATAAATTAACATGGTTTTCTACAGAAGTCTCTGATCAGAACTTCGACATTGATTCTGAAGAACCAAGTGAGGAACAAGCGGCCAAGAGGACGAAATCCCACGCTGTGGAACCCCATGTCAAAGATGAGTAAACCTCGACTGCTTCTAGTAAATGCATTTGCAGATATTTAGCTTTCCCTAGTTCCAGGATATCGTTACTGAGTCTCTCATTTTCTACTGTGTTTGCAGACAGTTCTACTTAGGATGTTCGTAGCATTGGCACCGATGAGGATCATAACATCCTCGGAAGGAAGAGAACGTGGCTTTCGACGCACATCATAATGGACCATAGTTTCAGAAGAACACCTAAGATTGTTTATCAGCCATATAATTAAGAACTAGATTGGAGATTGCGGTATTAGTTCCATATAACTTCATATTTCTGCTCACATCAATAATGCAGTAGTCTACAATAATCTTACTCTATATGATGTAATAATTCGCAAAGCAATTGGGAGTTTACTTCATACTTTCCTCCTCCTTCCATCCACTGCTGCTGCAATAAATTTTTTGTATTTCTAGTAGACCAGCAAACTACAGGCCCAATAACAAGACTATCTCGGCCCAATGTTGCCGACTGGGCCGAGACATCCGCAGGCCCATTTATTGCTACTGCTTCTAGAAGTATTTTGACCTTCTTCGCCGAGGAAAATCCGCGCACACTGAGAAGTTGGACTGTGACGTCGAATCTGAATGAAAGAATCCTCTAGAATATTAACTGGAAATATTCGGTTCTAGTTTTCCAGTTTTACTCGTGGAGAAATTATTTATTTTAGTATTTATTATTTATTTTTGATTTCTCTTAACCTTCTCATTATCCACGTGTGGTCTGCTGCTGCTTCTTTATCCAGTTGGCGGACAGATGTAGCTCTCTATTTGGGCGGCCGCTTGCTGACTTGGTCGGACTTATTTGCCTGTCCGGTCGTCCGTTCGCTCATTCACTCAGTCTCTTCTTCGGCTCGGTTGCATGTTCGTCTGACAGTTCACTCGTTTAATCGCTCTGTTGCTCTACCCGACTGGCCGAATATTCCTTCGGCCGCTGACTCACTTGATCACTCACTCGCTAGGCAACTCGGTCATACATTCGCTCGGCCTCTCGGACTGCTGAACTTCTCAGCCCGCTCGACTGAATCACCCGATCGGTTACTCTATTTTACCCGATCAACCGCTCTATCTGGTCGGACTCTCTGTTTGACCGCTCTGCTC
The DNA here is from genome assembly GCF_018446385.1 of Zingiber officinale. Lineage (NCBI taxonomy): Eukaryota > Viridiplantae > Streptophyta > Magnoliopsida > Zingiberales > Zingiberaceae > Zingiber > Zingiber officinale. The sequence continues at coordinate 150,012,562 of NC_055997.1, forward strand.
ACTCGGTTGATCTACCACTCGGTCGGCTTTATCTGATCTGCCACACAGCCCGACTGACTATACTGCCTGCTCAACTGATCTGTCCCTCGGCCTCTTTGTCTACTCAACCAGTCTGCACTCAGCACTTGGCAGAAACTAACCCCTATTGACAATTTGAGATTATCAGCTCAGGTCATTTTAACAGATAAATAGAATTTAATTTTATGTATTTAAATTTGACTAATTGTCCATAATCTCCAGCAGATTGCTTAACAATTTTGAAACACATTCGGTTCTGTTATGATGACCATAGAACAAAGTGTTGAGGTGCTATAGACTCCATACATGAAGCCCCCCTCTGCTCCGATTGGAACTGTGTCATTCAATCACAGGGAAAAGTCAGAGAAATTTAGTGGATTGAACTTCAAAATGTGGCAACAGAAGATGCTCTTCTACTTGACCACGCTTAATCTAGCTTGGTTCTTGACTAAGGACCCTCTCAAGCATGCTAAAGATGTTGATGCACAGATCATCAGATTTGGTTCTATCGTGATGACCATAGAACATAGTGTTGAGGTGTAATAGACTCCATACATGAAGGCCCCCTCCGCTCCGATTGGAATTGTGTCATTCAATCACAGGGAAAAGTCAGAGAAATTAAGTGGACTGAACTTCAAAAGGTAGCAGTAGAATATGCTCTTCTACTTGACCACACTCAATCTAGCTCGGTTCTTAACCAAGGACCCTCTCAAGCGTGCTGAGCGATGATGATGCACAAACCACCTGTGCAGTGGAGGCATGGACTCATTCTGAGTTCCTTTGCTGAAATTACATCCTCAATTGTATTGCCGGCTTGTTGTATGTTGTGTATAGTATGAAGATAACGGCTAAAGAGCTGTGGGAATCCCTGAACAAGAAGTACAAGACGGAGGATGCTAGGGCCAAGAAGTTCATCATGGGTCGATTCATGAACTACAAGGTGGTTGACTCCAAGATGATGATCAATGAAGTCCAGGAGTTTCAGGCGATCTTGCACGAGATTCACTCAAAATGGATGGTTTTGAATGAAATCTTCCAAGTGGCTGCTATCATTGAAAAGCTGCCACCCGGTTGGAAGGACTTCAAGAACTAGTTAAAGTACAAGCAGAAGGAGATAAATGTGGAAGAACACATTGTTAGACTTCGCATCGAAGAAGACAACAAGATTTCAGAGAGAAAGTTGTTCTCTCAGGCTACTATGAAAACCAATATTCTTGAGAAATTCACCAAGGGTAATATTGCATTGGCACGAACGCTGATGGATACTGTTAGGGTCAATTTGTAGCTAAAGGGGAGAGGCGGGTGAATAGCTCGTCGCGTTTCATTTACTTGCTTCATGATGATGATATGTAGTGGATAGAACTCAAAGCAAAACTTACAACACTAACATAAGAATTTACTTGGTATCCATCTCAAGAAGAGATGACTAATCCAAGGATCCAAACACGACACGCTCTCCATTATGAAAAACACTCCTTCTCGGTAACTACCAGAGGTGGAAAAACCTCGTACAAACTCACACAATAAGATACAACACATGCAAGAAGAAAATACAAGAATACAAATGAAAAACCTCTTCTTGCTTGACCTTATTGTTGAAGAACATCTCTTGAACCTTGGAAGTGTAGCAGCACTTATCCCCAAGAGCTTCCAAAAACTGACGGAAAAGTCGTGAGCTTGGTGGAGAAGAATCGGAAGAAGCGATTTTTTTTTTGTGTTAGAACTCGTCATCACCTTTATATCTACACTTTTAGGGCTCCCAATCGATTGGGCATTCTCCCAATTGATTGCCACGTCAGATCCTAGTGATCTCAGTTATCCAAAACCTACATCCTGTGCAACGGTCACATCCAAATCGATTGGGGGGCTTGAATCGATCGATTCAAAGCGTCTCTGTGCTCTCGTTAGAAAAGCCTGAATCGATCGACCGATCGATTCAGCTTTCTCGCGTTCGCACGAGAAATCCAACCCCCAATAGATCGCTCGATTGATTGGCGGTGCCCAATCGATCGACTGATCGATTGAGGATCATTCTGTGCTCGCAACATCACTTTCCATTTGATTGACCGATCGATTGGGCCTGTCTTCACTCGTAGCATACCTCCAATTGATCGACTGATCAATTGGACTACGATTCAATCAATCAGTTGATTGATTGACCCCTCTTTGTCTTGATTAACTCAAGTCCAAAGTTCCCAAACTCAACATCCGGTCAACCGTGATTTGTTGAGACTTCTTCATGCTTAGCATCCGGTCAACCTTGACCTACTGAGACTTCTTCACCAAATATCCGATCAATTTTTTAATCCATTTGAACTTTTCTTCTCGTGTCAAGTGTCTGATCAACCTTCCTAGATTGGAGATTGCAGTATTAGTTCCATATAACTTCCTATTTCTGCTCACATCAATAATGCAGTAGTCTACAATAATCTTACTCTATATGATGTAATGATTCGCAAAGCAATTGGGAGTTTACTTCATACTTTCCTCCTTCCATCCACTGCTGCTGCAATAATTTTTTTTGTATTTCTATTGGGCCAGAAAACTACAGGCCCAATAACAAGACTATCTCGACCCAATGTTGCCGACTGGGCCGAGACATCCGCAGGCCCATTTATTGCTACTGCTTCTAGAAGTATTTTGACCTTCTTCGCCGAGGAAAATCCGCGCACACTGAGAAGTTGGTCTGTGACGTCAAATCTGAATGAAAGAATCCTCTAGAATATTAACTGGAAATATTCGGTTGTAGTTTTCTAGTTTTCCAGTTTTACTCGTGGAGAAATTATTTATTTTAGTATTTATTATTTATTTTTGATTTTTCTTAACCTTCTAATTATCCACGTGTGGTCTACTGCTACTTTATCCAGTTGGCGGACAGATGTAGTTCTGGAATTTCATTCCTGTCCGCGTGAGTCAACCCTCTCCCTCGCCGCCACTTTATAATCTCTGCTACTTTCACTTCCCGCTCCCATTCCAAAACCGCCCTGCGCCGGCCATGCCACCGCCGTCCTCCTCCCGCTTCTCGCCGGAGCAAGAGACCTCCATCATCGTCTCCGCCCTCGTCCACGTCCTCTCCGGCACTTCCGCCTCCCCCTCCGACCTGATCTTCCTCGCCCTCCCCTGCCGCCTCTGCCGCATCGACGGCTGCCTCGGCTGCGAGTTCTTCGACGGCATGACGACGACGACGACCACCACCACAGCTAGAAGCAGCGGAGGGCCGGCGAAGGCCCCGAAAATTAGTGGAAGACAGAGGAAGAGCAAGTACCGCGGCGTGCGGCAGCGGCCGTGGGGCAAGTGGGCGGCGGAGATCCGCGACCCACGGCGGGCCGCGCGCAAGTGGCTCGGCACCTTCAACACCGCCGAGGAGGCTGCTCGCGCGTACGATCGCGCCGCCCTCGAGTTCCGCGGCCCCCGCGCCAAGCTTAATTTTTCACCGCCTTCATCCGCCGCCTCTCTGCCGGCGCCGATTAATAATAATCCGCCGCCGCTGGCGGCGGAGCTCGCCGATCTGCAAATGGAGCCGCCGTGGGACGTGATCATGATCGACGAAGACGATGATATCTGTCAATTTTTTTAATTAGGAATAGATAATTGATTTAATTTATACGATTAATTTAAGTTCTCTTATTGAATTCACTCTAAATCTTCCTTTTTTTTTCTTTTTTTTTTTTGTTTTTTTGAAAATTAGTGTTAAATTTAAATGATACCAAATGTTTCCTTTGACTCGTTTTGAGCGAGTGTTGGAAACGTATGAACCTGTCCCCAGGACGAGTGTCATTAAGTTGTCGTTACGGTATATAAATTGTCATTCAGGTATTTATGATTCGAATTACGGTATATTTGTAAGAATTTTTCTTCCAAATAAAGGGCGTAACTAAAGGATGCTGGACTTCTGGGTTGATCGTCGTATGCACTTCTCGATTTACCCTGATGACCGATGATAAATTTTCATGGGACCTAACCGATTACCTCATAGATAGTTAATGAGGTTAACTGAGATTTTTTAAAAACGTATGAACCGGGTCGGGCTCACCGCGTTTCTGAATCCGACCCTAATCATAAATGGTCATCCCTAAAGTTTGAGGCTGGATCTCCTGAACTACTTTTTGTGGTCCAGTTGTGGTCGTATTGTGGCCGCGATAAGGCCGTAAATGGTTGTGATTCCTTCCTGGGTTCATCGTCCCCACCAAATTATAATTTTTGTTCGGAGCGGACGATCGGAGGACACCCTCACTCGGCGCCCAGTAACCTTGCCACTTATTCACCACCGGAGATCTCCAAGCGGCCTGCGGCCGTCCGCTCCGAACAAAAACTATAATTTGATGGGGACGATGAATCCAAAAAAGAATCGTAAAATTTACGACCGGATCACGACTATAATCTGACCGTAAATACAAATGGTACATCCCTGGGACCAGTCCAAGGGATATGTGCTCCTAAAGTTTACCTTATTCCTTAATCACTCATTTTTAATATTTTTAATTAATTATTTAAAGTTTTTTAAAATTCTAAAAGTATTTTAAATTCCCTTGAAAAATAATAAGAAAACCTAATTTGAGTCTTCTCCGATGGCAAATTGCTCGAATCCTACCACAACGATGAGCTCGGGCCTCGGCGGCGGCGACGGCGACGAGAGGGAGGAGGAACGTGCGATTGCGTGGAGCGTCTTCGATAGCATCAAGGGATTCCCTTCTTCGTCCCCTGAATCCCTCATGGCGGACATCGACGCCGCCATCGCCGCCTTCGAGTACGCCCGCGCCACATCCGCCGCCGTCCGCCTCCCCGTTTCCTCCTCCTCGTCCGAGGGGGAGGCCGATCGGGATCGTCCGGCCGAGGCGGCTCCGATCTACGACAGGCAGGTCGCCGACGAGGCGTACAAGGCCGCATGCGCCTCCCTTGCCGCTGGGAAGGTCGACGACGCCATACAGTCTCTCCACGTTGCGCTGTCCAAGTGCCCTCCGGACAAGACCTCCGCCCTCGCTAAACTCCGATCTCTCTTCGACATCGCCTCCTCGCAGCAGCAGAAGCAGCGGCGGTAGCCGCCGCATCGAAGAGTAGTGCCCTTTCTCGATCAGTTGCTTCTATTGTTCAATCAATATTCAATTTCCTCTAATTCACATGGTAAAATTGGATCTTGTTTTGATTTTTATTATGAGTTCCTGCACATGGTAACCTTGTTTTAAACCTTGACACTATCAGAATTATAGAGTAGAGTTTTGGAGAATTAGGATTGCATCAATTTCTAGACTTTTTCTCTCTGATATTGTTTGCGGTATGATAATTGATAGATGTCTTCCCCTTCTTTTGCTGCAAAAGGTATAACCCTCACTCGGGGTGGGAAGGGAGGTAAATCACGGGAGCAGAGCGGAGCTTCGCTACCACATGACCCATTGCAATAACATCGTATGCAAGTTGCCAGTCCGAGGGCGATTCTTCCTCTTCTTGAAACTCCAATTTGTATTTTTCAATGTTTGAAATAACATCTGAAGAGATAATACCACTTAATTACTATCAAACTTGTCCTTAATGATCTTTATCCATTTCTTCCCCATACAATAAATGAAAGGGAAGACAAAAAGAGATAGATAGAGGGGAAGGGAGGGAAGTATAAGAAAAGAAGAAGAGAAATTAACTCTCTTCCTTATTTGTGTGAATTAGGAGAAGGAAGAAAATAGATTGGTTTCTCTTAATTGATTAGAGTTTAGTGACTAGCTAGTGTAATTTGGAATGGAGAACCATTTTGTGCACTTCCCATATTTTAGTTGTGATTCCGTTTCAAATGAGAATGATTAAATTAGGAGTTTTAAGATTAAAATACATTTAGAAACCAGAAACTGAATGGTGTAAGTTTTGAGTGGGAAGTAAACTATTGGCATGAAGAACTATTACTCAATTTAGTTTTGCAAAAAGTTCGATGGTGTATACATGAGATTATATTATTTAAGAATGCATATTCAACCTGTAAACAGTAAAATATTACACGAAATAGATATTTAAGACTTCTCAGGTGTTCTCATTTTATTTTATGTTACCAGACATAAAGCACTACAAATCCACATCATTGAACAGTCTAGACAGTTACTGAGTAGAATGTTGAGCTTCTTTATGTTGCCAAATGAGCTTTTAGCAGGGGTCTGATTCAATGCCGATAACAAAAGAATCATCTCATCCGCCGCCAGCTACAAAACACTTGAAAAATTCCGACTGTGAAACACTTGGTTTATTTATTCTCAGGTCCTGCCTTGGTTGCCGTCTGGATTGACGCCCACCAGCAAATCTTTGAGTTCGCCCTTCTGGGGATAATGAACATGTAACTCAGCAAAAGAAGAGAAAGAAGAAACAGTTTAGGTTTAGAAGTGTGCGTAACCATTCACCTGATGCATATTAAGAAGGATGTCTGACCCTCCAACGAACTCTCCATTTATAAACACTTGAGGAAATGTGGGCCAATTGCTGAAAAAGAAGAAGAAGAAGAAGAAGAAGAAGAAAAGAAAAATATGATAGTAGATTGAACCAAGAACAAATTCACTTTTTGTCAATAAAGAACTTATCCAGAAAAGTACAAATCTAAGGGTGACCTAAGTGACTTCTCAAACTAGAAATTCTGGTTAAGAATGAAGAACAGAGGTTATATCTTTGAAAAAGTGTATGTTTTAGAGAGCTACAGCATTATTTAAAACCTTCTGTAAGATTCACATAACCTAGTCATTGCTAACAATACTAGTGACAGAATAAATGGTAACTTCTTTGTTTTGTTCCAGCAAATAGAGCACAAATTACCATTAAATGACAAAATAATAAAGGGCATAAAATGCACAACATAAGTATCCATATGGGAAGATCTACTAAAGTTAGAATGTTGCGAACTTACGTGTAAGTCTTCACACTTTCTTTGAGCTTAAGATCTCCCAAAATATCTCTAGCCTTAATAGGAACACCTGGAGCATCAATTTAAATGACGTAAGATGCAAAGTTACGAAGTTAAATGAGTAGAAACCTCAAATTCTCATTTAGAATTCAAATGAGTTCAAGGTAGCCTACCATATTGCTGTAAGACCTTCACAGCCAATGCACTGAATCCACATCGAGGTGCATCCGGCAGACCCTTCATATATATCATCACTGGACTTTCTTTCACATCCTGAAAACAATTGTAAAAGGCTTTTACAAAAAAAAATCGATCCATGTGCTGTGTTGAGTGTCTGCTAAAAAAAGGTATCTAGAAAACCTCATAAATACCTTCTCCACGATATCCAGCAAAGAGCCAGTCCTTTTGTTGGTTGGCTGAAAGTCTTCATGTGTATCTGCATCGCTTGTTATCTTCGTTGGGTATGTGGTAGAGGTGGAAAAATCAGAATCGCCATTTTGTTTGGTTGAGTATGTCATGTATTGGAGACAATATGGACCAAATCCACTCTGTGTATAAAAATAGTAAAGAACTACATAAGCAGAATCCAGATATCCTCTTCAAAATATTATAAGACTAAAAGGAAGTTGCAAAGTGAACTGTAAATTTGAATTTATGTCAGTATCAATTGTTGGATTAACATTTAAAAAAGCCAAAAACAAATATGCACAAGGAATCAATCCTTTACAAACCGAGAATGAAATGACATTTATCCATTGATTGTCATACATCCACATGGTTAATGCTAAGCCCTATGAACAAGCAATTATGAGAAGATAAACTAAGAACATTGTGGGATATTCACCATTCCACATAAAAAGTAGAATTTAAATTGCAAAATTCTATTATTTTACTCTAGATCCTAATGAAAACCTATAATGATTTAGATGATGATCCTGGCATCCTATGACCTGCATGAGCTATTTAAGATGAAACAGAAGATAGAAGCTTGCCATGAGTTTAGTGCTAAATAGGGATGATCATAATTTACTAATATCAAGATTCAAGAGTATGTAAATCCACGTTACTAAGTGAATATATGGAAGAATCCCTTATCCTCGCCGAGTACATGTTGCAGTCACATATTCATAAATAATTAGCGCCTAATGGGGAAAGTAAAACTTCCATTTGAATAAAAAATAAAGTTGCAATGTTGTTACCAGATGCTTATTCTACTTGTGGAAAAACAAAGTTTGCATTTCCAAGAACAAAAAACATGACCATTTGTTCTGACTCTGGCTGTATTACTATTCTAATTCATGTTACTAAACATATCGAGTGCATTTCCAACCGGGCAGAGGCTTTGAGTTGAGTCTTACCTTTGCATTGTCAAAGGAACTTGTCATGGCTCTCAGGATTTTGGTTGAGATTAGCTTTGCCATTTGTATGAATGAAATTGACTCTCACAATCCCACTTGACAAAGAACAATTTGAGCTGCAAAATATCAAACAAACTAAAGCAATTACAAGATACTCAATATTTAATATGGCAGATAAAATCTGAAATTGCCTAAGCAATTTATTTTCAATTCTTATCTAAGTTTCCTCTAGTAATAATTGGTTTCAATTGGCTTCAAGTGTGATGAAATATAAAGCAATTCTATAACTCATGTAAATGGTTTCTTCTCTGATTGAAAGAAATTCACATTCAAAAGAAGTGCTTTTCGAATTGGTGTATGTTACTTCTTATCACTTTTGATTAACCTTTGTCGTCTGAGCATTGTCCAACGCAATGACCATGTTAGTTGTTACTCAGGGATCTGTATGAATATGATCTTAATCTCCACCGATGAATTTGTTGCAAGCTCAGATAGAAGACACGAAAACAACATGGCAAAACCCTAACCTTGTATCTGAGAATCAAAATCATCGAGAATGCATGTTCGTATAAAACATACAGGCATTCCTAAGCCAGAACAAACCTAGATCTAGAAACCGTCGGCAAAAACCGACCGAGCAAAACAAGCAACTGCCTTGCCCTAGTTTTTTTTTTCTCGCTGTTGGAAAACCCGTGTAACAAGGAATGAGGAAGCTAATTGGGGCGGACAGCATAGGAAAGAGCGTACCGTCGGTGGGTGATCCTGAATCGCGCAGAGCCAGAAAAGCGTTGCGGTCGCCGACGATAAGCGGGGGCGGCGAAGCGGCGTTGAGGACGGAAGGCGAACTGCCAAGCGACTCGTCGGATGTTGTGTCAGAACTGGTATGGCAATTTTACCCACGGTTCGGGACCGCGAGGAAAATCGGGTCGGGTTCTGATAATTTTTTCGGATTCGGATTTGTAGAATTTTTCATGTTCGGATTTGGATTAGTACGGATCAAATCCGTCCTGATATGATACGATGGGAGACGCGGAAGAACCCGGGATGGAATGAAAATTACTAGATATAATAATAATAATTATTATTATTATTATTATTATTAGATATTATGAAAAGCTCTAATTCTAATTATATCATCATTTATATTTAAATAAAATTCATCTTGATTTATCATGAATAACTAAGTATTTTTATCTTTTATTCCTAGTTTGATATGCATATTTATTGGGTTAAAAAATCACCACGCTAAATATATGAGATTAAAATTATGGATGACGATATTTTTAAGATCATGAGAAAATTAGGAACCCGAAGAAACTTGTTTCATGAAATTCCGAGATCGTTAGGTCCATATTTAGTGAAACATAGACAGTTTAGTATTAAAAAAATAAAAAATAAAAGGAAAATCATTCGGAAGACCTAAATATGTACTTAACGATCTCAAAATTTTATGAAATAAGTTTTTCTGGTTTCTAATTTTCTCAAGATCTTAAAAATATCTTCATTCATAATTTTAACCTCATATATTTAGTGTGGTGATTTTTTAAAACGAATTTAACATAAATCGTAATAAAAAATTAACTGCGCTTAATAATATGTTAAAATTACGGATGAAGATATTTTTAAGATGATGAGAAAATTAGGAACCCGAAGAAACTTGTTTCATGAAATTCCGAGATCGTTAGGTCCATATTTAGGCCTTCCGAATGATTTTTCTTTTAATTTTTATTTTTCTTAAATTTGGGACGAATCCAGGATTCGTCCCAAATTTAAGAAAAATAAAAATTAAAAGAAAAATCATTCGGAAGGCCTAAATATGGACCTAACGATCTCAGAATTTCATGAAACAAGTTTCTATGGATTCCTAATTTTCTCTTGATCATAAAAATATCCTAAATCAGAATTTTAACCTAATTAATTAAGTGTGGTGATTTTTTAACATGAATATGACCTAATTCATAATTAAAAATTCACCGCACTAAAAACAATATGTTAAAATTATGGATGAAGATATTTTTAAGATCATGAGAAAATTAGGAATTTAAATAAACTTGTTTCATAAAATTCCGAGATCGTTAGGTTCATATTTAGGCCTTCCGAATGATTTTTCTTTTAATTTTTATTTTTCTTAAATTTGGGGCGAATCCTGGATTCATCCCAAAATTTTGGACGAATTTCTGGATTCGTCCCAGATTTTGGAATGAATTTCTGGATACGTCCCAGATTTAGGGACGAATCCAGGATTCGTCCCAAATTTAAGAAAAATAAAAATTAAAAGAAAAATCATTCGGAAGACCTAAATATGGACCTAACGATATCGGAATTTCATGAAACAAGTTTCTATGGATTCCTAATTTTCTCATGATCATAAAAATATCTTAAATCTGAATTTTAACCTAATAAATTAAGTGTGGTGATTTTTTAACATAAATATAACCTAATTCGTAATAAAAAATTCACCGCACTCAATACAATATGTTAAAATTATGGATGAAGATATTTTTTTATGATCATGAGAAAATTAGGAATCCATAGAAACTTATTTCATGAAATTCCGAGATCGTTAGGTCCATATTTAGGCCTTCCGAATGATTTTTCTTTTAATTTTTATTTTTCTTAAGTTTGGGACGAATTTCTGGATTCGCCCCAGATTTTGGGACGAATCCAGGATTCGTCCCAAATTTAAGAAAAATAAAAATTAAAAGAAAAATCATTCGGAAAGCCTAAATATGGACCTAACGATCTCGGATTTTCATGAAACAAGTTTCTATGGATTCCTAATTTTCTCATGATCATAAAAATATCCTAAATCTGAATTTTAACCTAATAAATTAAGTGTGGTGATTTTTTTAACATGAATATGACCTAATTCGTAATTAAAAATAAACCGCACTCAATACAATATGTTAAAATTATGGATGAAGATATTTTTAAAATCATGAGAAAATTAGGAACCCAAAAAAACTTGTTTCATAAAATTCCGAGATCGTTAGCTCTATATTTAGTGAAACATAGATAGTTTAGTATTAATTAAGTATGTTAGCGTTTAACGCATGTTTGAATATGTGTTTAAAACTTAAAATATTGATCCACAGATGTCATAATTTCATGAAACAAAAGTCTATAAGTTTCTAATTTTCCCTTAATCATAAATATATCCTCATCCTTAATTTTAAAAAAATATATTGAGTTTCGTGTGATTTTTACCTGAAATAGGTCAAATTCGGGTTAAAAAATCACCACGCTAAATATATGAGATTAAAATTATGGATGACGATATTTTTAAGATCATGAGAAAATTAGGAACCCGAAGAAACTTGTTTCATGAAATTCTGAGATCGTTAGGTCCATATTTAGTGAAACATAGACAGTTTAGTATTAAAAAAATAAAAAATAAAAGGAAAATCATTCGGAAGACCTAAATATGTACTTAACGATCTCAGAATTTTATGAAATAAGTTTTTCTGGGTTTCTAATTTTCTCAAGATCTTAAAAATATCTTCATTCATAATTTTAACCTCATATATTTAGTGTGGTGATTTTTTAAAACGTATTTAACATAAATCGTAATAAAAAATTAACTGCGCTTAATAATATGTTAAAAAATTCGTCCCAGATTTTGGAATGAATCCAGGATTCGTCCCAAATTTAAGAAAAATAAAAATTAAAAGAAAAATCATTCGGAGGGCCTAAATATGGACCTAACGATCTCGGAATTTCATGAAACAAGTTTCTATGGATTCATAATTTTCTCATAATCATAAAAATATCCTAAATCTAAATTTTAACCTAATAAATTAAGTGTGGTGATTTTTTAACATGAATATGACCTAATTCGTAATAAAAAATTCACCGCACTCAATACAATATGTTAAAATTATGGATGAAGATATTTTTAAGATCATGAGAAAATTAGGAACCCAAAGAACCTTATTTCATAAAATTCCAAGATCGTTAGGTCCATAGTTAGTGAAACATAGATAGTTTAGTATTAATATAATATGTTAGCGTTTAACGCATGTTTGAATATGTGTTTAAAACTTAAAATATTGATCTACAGATTTCAGAATTTCATGAAATAAGAGTCTATAAGTTTCTAATTTTCCCTTAATCATAAATATATCCTCATCCTTAATTTTAAAATAATATATTGAGTTTCGTGTGATTTTTACCTGAAATAGGTCAAATTCGGGTTAAAAAATTACCACGCTAAATATATGAGATTAAAATTATAGATGACGATATTTTTAAGATCATGAGAAAATTAGGAACCCGAAGAAACTTGTTTCATGAAATTCCGAGATCGTTAGGTCCATATTTAGGCATTCCAAATGATTTTTCTTTTAATTTTTATTTTTCTTAAATTTGGGACGAATCCAGGATTCGTCCCAAATTTAAGAAAAAGAAAAATTAAAAGAAAAATCATTCAGAAGGCCTAAATATGGACCTAACGATTTCAGAATTTCATGAAACAAGTTTCTATGGATTTCTAATTTTCTCATTATCTTAAAAATATCCTAAATCTGAATTTTAACCTAATTAATTAAGTGTGGTGATTTTTTAACATGAATATGACCTAATTCATAATAAAAAATTCACCGCACTCAATACAATATGTTAAAATTATGGATGAAGATATTTTTAAGATCATGAGAAAATTAGGAACCCAAAGAAACTTGTTTCATAAAATTCCGAGATCGTTAGGTCCATATTTAGGTCTTCCGAATGATGTTTCTTTTAATTTTTATTTTTCTTAAATTTGGGACGAATCCTGGATTCGCCCCAAATTTTGGGACGAATCCTGGATTCGCCCCAAATTTTGGGACGAATCCTGGATTCGCCCCAAATTTTGGGACAAATTCTGGATTCGTCCCAGATTTTGGGATGAATTTCTAGATTCATCCCAGATTTAGGGACGAATCCAGGATTCGTCCCAAATTTAAGAAAAATAAAAATTAAAAGAAAAATCATTCGGAAGGCCTAAATATGGACCTAACGATCTTGGAATTCCATGAAACAAGTTTCTATGGGTTCCTAATTTTGTACCGATCATATGAATATCCTAATCCTGAATTTTAACTTTATATTTTGAGTGTGGTGATTTTTTTAACTCGAATATGACCTAATCCAAGGTAAAAAATCACCAAAGTCATTATATTATATTAAAATAAAAAAATAAAATATTTTTAAGATCACAAGAAAATTAGAAACCCATAGAAACTTGTTTCACGAAAATACGACATCTCTAAGTCCATATTTAATGTCTCCGAATCATTTTTCTATTTTTTTAAAAAAAAATTTATATTTTGGGACGAAATCTGGAATTCGTCCCAGATTTGGGGACGAATTCCTAGATTCGTCCCAAAAACTGCCCTAAATCTCCTCCCACCCATCTGCCCCTTCACTCATCCCTTCACTGCAACTCTTGCGGCGGCTGATTCCTTCCCGATCGGCTGCGGCACAGGTAACCCTCTCCCTTCTCCCCTCTCCCTTCTCCCTTCTCCCACATCTGCCCACTTCTTCTCGCGAGTCGCCGCTGCTAGCACTGATGTCACAAGATTTGGAATGGTGGAGTACTGATCTGTGAAATTTAGCGCTTCATTCTTGTTTGTTAACAAAGAAAAGCACTGCAATCCTTGATCACTTAGATGTCAATGACCAATGATCTGTGAAATAGGGTTTAGCACTGTTTTTTGGATAAAGATTTGTAGTTCTTCTTGTATATAGATGTGCAGTTTAGGGGTGTGGAAGTAATAAAATCTCAACTACACTAGGGCAAAATTTTGATACTAGGGTTTCAAATCCTAAATGTATGGGGAGCTCCAATATACCATAGGTATAAATTTACCTTTGATTTTCTGTGTACTGATCCTCTTTATCATTACAAATACTTGTAGGATAGTTTTTAGATTGGAATTAATTAATGGAAGGACAAATTACAATAGAGTTGACATGTTTTTTTTTTCTTTGATACAAAATTTAAAGGGTGCTCATCATTATTATTACTGTTAAAAAACTTTTCTTTTAAAGAAAATAACAGAAGCGGCCCTATTCTATTTTTTATCTCAAAAATATCCTTATCAAAATATTTTATTTTTCATCTAAAAAATGTCAATTCTGATCCACAATTGCTCTAATATAGAGAGTAATTTTGCTTTTTCCAAATTTTGTTCCATTAAAATATTATTATTTCAATTTAATTACAATTGCTTCAACTCTATTAAAATTGTTAGATTAATACTATAATAATTGATAATGTTGTTTGTGCAGGTCTCAATTTGGCGTGATCTCAGTGTAGTTGAAGACAACTGTATTTGTTCACATCTTTTCGGTATTCCTAAGTTCATTAATATGCATTTAATGATCTGTATATAAAGTTAGCTTTAAATAGTTATTTTATAGTTGATTAATTGCGTTTCTTCTTTTTGATAAGTTGTTCTTTGTTGTTTCGTCTTCAATGATAAGATTTATCTCTTTTAATAATGTTTAACTAAATAGCTGAATTCAGTTAAAATGCAGAATGAGCGAAGTTGGATGTATAACAAGAATTCAGGTATAATGCAGAATGAGGAAGAGGAGGAGGAGGAGGATGATGATAATCACAATGATGACTTTGATTTTTTATGATGGATAAGTTTTGTTAGCTTATTTAAAAAAATTTCCCATACTTATGTATGATGATTATTTGTCTCATGTTTACTGTTTTACACATTAATCAATGGCTTATTAACTTTTCTAATTTTTATTTTAATTAATATTGTCAATTTGTTTTTAACAGGGTTGGTGAGGCGAACTAAAGGTCCGAGAAAAAAGTAAGTATTAAGTAACATGTTAAACTTTTAATTTTATTTATTTATTTATTTTTTAATTGCTTTTAATTTATTGAAATTTGTTACTATTGTATTATTAGTTCAAATTGCAAATTATGATTAGAGTTTACCTAGCAACCAAGTAACCATGATTACTAAAACACTTGTATCACGAAAAAATTAAGTTTAATTAGTTTGTGTTTTCTTCATTTGAGCTATTTTCATATGTTAGGAAATTTTAAGAATATCTTTCATGCTCTCCATGTGTCATGGACATAGAATATTTGTAGCTATTGATTGATATGGTGAAATAGGTATTATTATAACAATTTGATGTGCCATTTATATTAGGTTGTATCATATTTACGATACTTTTACTTAGCTTCAAGATACTTCTTATAATTTTATGACATGGATGGTTCATATCGTTGGTAAATAGGACATTTATTTGAATGTTTAAGGAATTTCACAGTTATGTCTTGTTTCCAATCTTTCTTGTTGCATGGGCATATCGTATCATATTTATAATCTTTCTTGTTACACATTATCTGGTTTATTTGTTTGTTGTTATGTAGGCAAAGAAGATTTGAGGGGGTGCAAAGCTTTTGTGGCAGACGAAGATGACTTGATGTATTCTTAGTTTATTTACCTCCTTGGATGGATGATGGATTTATATAACATTTGATTGTTGAACTTTATAATATTTTCTAGAAGCTTGAACAAGATAGATCTTCTAAAATTTGTTGAGATCTTTATGTTTGTTGAATTATGAGTTGATCGAGTTCAATTATTACTCCTGTATGTGAAATTAGGATGTGTTGAATGTATATAATATGTTATTTGAATTTGGTGTTTATGTATCTATGGATTGAATTATAGAAAGAAATTTAATTTGGAAAAAAAATTAATATTAGGGACGAATTTGGCGACGAAAACGATTTATTCCCACTCTATCGTAATCCTCGATAATTTTGCGACAAATTTATTTTCGTCCCAGAATCTGGGACGAATATGTGGATTCGTCCCGGATGAATTCTGGGATGAATCCACAAAATTCGTCCCAGATTTTGGGACGAATTTTGGGACGAATCCACAAAATTCATCCCAGATTCTGGGACGAATTTTGGGACGAAAATTTATTTATTAATTAAATTAGTATTTTTGTTCCCAAATTCGTCGCAAATGCTTATGAAAATTATCAACAAATTTGGCTACGAATATTTAAGTCATTGCCAAATTTTGTTGCAAAATACGTTGCCAATTTTGCAACAAATTTATTATTTGTTGCAAAATTAGGGACAAATTTGGCAACAAAAAAAAATTTGTCACCGAATTCGTTGCAATATTAGGTACAAACTTAGCAACAAAAAATAATTTGACACCGAATTCGTCCCCAAATTTGTTGCAAAAATAGGGACAAATTTGGCAAAAAAAAATTATTTCCTCCAAACTGTATTCATCCCCAAATTCGTTGCTAAGTTTGCAACAAAAAATTATTCGTTCCTTTTTTGCGACGAATTTGGGGACGAAAATTTTATTCGTCGCCAATTTTGTCCCCAAATTCGTTGCCGAATTTGCAACAAACCATAATTCGTTCCAAAAGTTGGCATCAAAGATTTTGGGACGAAAATATTTTCGTCCCTGATTTCATCCCAGAAAATTTTGCAACGATTTTTTTTTTAAAATTCGTCCCAAAATGTCTTTTTTTTGTAGTGAGCTGAACACATATGTATTCAACCTTATTTGTTTAACTTAACGAGCTGTTCAAGCTTGTTTATTTAATTAATCTAATGTATATTGAACGGACATAAACAAGCTATTAACAAGCCAAACACCAAACTTGTTCATGGACGCTTGGTTCATTTACAGCCCTACGTGTTTGTTATAATTTCACATCATCTAATTAGAACATTTATTTGTTATCTAAGTACATATCATATTCTTTTAAATTTATTTTCTGGATGAAAGGGGGATAAAGATGTCAGTACCTCAAGGTAGTTTTGATGTAATCAACTTAGTCAGATTAGGTCCTGTTGGTATTTAACCCCTGTGTCTAAGTGTGCAGGAACTTAGGAGCACAGGAAGTCGAGCGAAAGACGCAACTAGCGAAAAAAACGGCATGGAAGAGAACTGACGGGCTCGATGCGTCTGAGAGATGAGGTACTGCAGAAGAGTATGCGGACAGACGAGAAGGAAGTGACGACGTTCCGAAGGATGAGAAGCGGGAGCAGAACATTGCTTAAAGTCCGAAAGTTGGATTCGGGTGGGCCTTATTCCAGATGGCCGAGTTCACCCAAACGAGCGGAGCCGGAGTGGAATACTTGGACCCAAGCGAGCGGAACCGAATCAGAAGACCCCGACCAAAAAGTCAACGGATGCTGCTTTTAGGTTTTGGGCGCCTGGAGTTGAAAACTTAGTCAAACTCTACGTGACGCGAGTCGTTGTGACAAGGATAAAATCTTATCCTCCTCCAGACACCTGGAACCCTTCCAGGTGCATCGAACAAGACTATAAATATAGCCATGATCCTAATAGTCTAGAACAACTTATATATGAGTTTCTTTAAGTGTTCTACTACATTGTGTGTTTCCAACACTTGTAAGAGGCTTCTCCACCTACGATGAAAAAAGAATTGTATTACTTCAGAGTCTTGAATTAACAACCTTGCCGGTTATAACCAAATAAAAAATCGGTATCCTCTTATTTTTTTTTGGTTTATTAATTCTGTTTATACAAGTATATCATTATTTTAAAAGATCGAGAAAGGTTTATTTGTTATTATAGTGTAGATAATTCATCCCCTATTGTCAGCCACACGAATCCTAAAAAAAGATAGGTATGAAAATTTATAGAGTGGAATAGGGATTTCCGGATAAAAGAGTCGGAAATAAGGATTTCTAGATAAAATATAATTGGGGATGGGATGGAGAGGTAATTCAAGATGAGTAGGGCTGTAACTGAACCAAGCATTCGTGAACAAGTTTGGTGTTCAACTTGGTAAGAGCTTGTTTATGTTCGTTCAATATACATAAAATTAATTAAACAAACAAGTTTGAACAGCTCGTTAAGTTAAATAAACAAGCTTGAACACATTTGTATTCAGCTCGTTAACATTCGTGAACAACGAACGTTCTTCATGAATCATATTCATTAATAAAACTCTTTTCAATATGCTAAATAAATAATAATATATAAAATAAATAAATTTTAATTATCAAACTCAATAATCAATCAAACAAACTTGAATTGAGAGCTTGATAACATCTAAACGAACCAAGCTCGAACCAAGCTCAAGTCAAATTTGAATTGAGAGTTTGATAACATCTAAACGAACCAAACTCGAACCAAGCTCAAGCCAAATTTGAATTGAGAGTTTGATAATATCTAAATGAATCAAGCTCAAGCCAAGTTTCAAACAAGCTCAAGCTCATAAAAAATAAATTAAGTCAAGTTTAAATACTCATTTTAAAAACTTGATTCATTTTAAGCTCGACTCGACTCGGCTCGATTACCTTATCAAATAAATTTGAACATCCTAAAATTTAGTTCAGCTCGATTTATTTACAACCCTAAGGATGAGGATGGAGATAGAGATGATAAATCCGCTCGAGTGTCATTCCATTCCATTTCGTCCCATAGTCATCCTTATAGTAAGTACAGTTTGAGTCCAAAATGATAATAAATTGAAACTTTGGGAGTATTGTAAAAACAGAAGACGATAAGGTCCGGACCGAAATGAAAACTTTAAGCTTTTTAAAGTATAATTTTTTTTTCAGTACCCGCAATGTACCCAATATCTGACACAGGACCATCCTACTGAAATGACTAAATTGTCCCATTACCTAAGCCCTATTAATACGAGGCACTCTGTCTATTATTGTCATTTTACCAGGAAAGAATCCTTCGGGTAAAACATAAAAGTAGCGGAAAGTTTTCAGTCTTACTTCCGACACGAGATCTCCGGTGAGCCTCGCAACTCCCGGCGAAAAGATCAGCCATGAGCGCCGATGGGGGTGGCCGTGAGGAGGCGGCCCGGTGGCTCGAGATCGCCGAGAGGCTACTCCGAGCGCGGGATCTCGTAGGGTGCAAGCGTTTCGCGGAGCGCGCGGCGGAGGCAGATCCCTTCGTCGGAGGCGGTGCGGCCGATCAGGTCATCGCGGTTGCCGACGTCCTCCTCGCCTCCCAGATCCGCGTGAACAACCATGTGGACTGGTACGCCGTGCTTCAGCTCGATTATTCCTCCCCTTTTGACCGTCAGCCCTCTGCCGTCCTACGCCAGTACAGCCGGTTTGCGCTCCTCCTCCGTCCGGATCGCAACCACCTCGATGGGGCATCGTTTGCCTTCAACCTCGTATCTGATGCCTGGGCTGTCCTCTCAGATCCCAGCAAAAAAGCCCTTTTTGACTCCGAGCTCGACATCGCCGTTGCGGCCGCAGCGGCTCATCCACCTCCGCCTCCTCCTCCGCTTCCCCGTCATGATTCGACGATCTGGGCGGCGTGCACGTCCTGCTTCCATCTTCACCAGTATGGCAGCGAATACAAAGGCAAGATCCTACAGTGCCCTAACTGCCGGCGGACTTTCTGCGCCACTCCTTTGCAAGCCGAGCCGCCTATAGTCCCGGGCACCGACACGTACTACTGCTCGTGGGGATTTGTTCCCCTGGGGTTCGATCCGCCGGAATTTGGCGCTGGATGGAAGCCCTTCCGGCCAATCTTCCCACTCACTCCAGCCCTTCAACCTCCATCCTCGGAACAAAAACAGGCGGCCGCTACCCCTGTAAAGGCGACACCTTTAGTTTCCAGAAAGAAAACCATGGCTAAGAAAAGCGTAGGGGGGAGCATGCCGAAGAAGGTTTCGGTATCGGATGGTGGAACGAGGAGCTCTGAGAGGCTCAAGGCTAGATCGGCCACTATCGACATGAACATCGAAACTCAATGAATCGATTTGAGACCTCGGAGATCAAGAAGCTCAAAGCTTGCTTTCGATATGGTTGCAGATGGCACTGAAACCTTTCTCACTGCATTGCCTGATGCAACAATTCCTGAATCCAAAAATGTCTTAGATTTGTGTTCACAGGAATCATGTGTAGCTGCTGCTTCAGTTGATTGCCATCATGAAGAAATATGACTTCCAAACAACTTTGTTTGAGGTAATTACTACTTTTCTTAATGTTAATTCTGTCCTTCTTCTTTGTTTGTTTGAAAAATAAAAAATTGGCATTGAATCTTGAGTCCTGTTGAACTATCCTAGGAATGGAACTGATTGTTATATTGGTTCTATTGCTCATGTGGCCATTACATAATCTTATGCTGATTTAGTATTGTGATTCTGCTCTGCTTGTTCTCTATTTCTTGGTACAGCTCTGTAATTTGACAATGATGAATGTTTATTTTCAACTAGTAGTTACCTTGCATCCATTCCAATGGGAATCTAGGATTTGATGTAAATAGAAGGCAATTTGATGATGGTTGTTGAGCTTGTTTGTCAAAAGTTCAAGGACACAAGTTAAACATTCTCATTGTTTAGAAGTAAACTTGATGAATTTGAATCTCAAATAGAGCCTAGATTTTTTCTTATAGTTGACCTCAAACATGAACCAATGGAACTTACTCATTTCTCTTATCAGTTTAATAGATATCTTAATACCCAAATGTGATAATCCAGAGAATGTTGGGTTTATGACTCAATATTGAAGCAATCTTATATATGTTCTGCACTGATATTATTCATTCAGATAGTGTAGTAGCTAAACTATAACTAAGCACTACTGCAATCTAGAGTATCAAATATCTGAAGACTCAATAATGATGGAGCAATAGTGAGTATCACATGTCCCAACAGAGATGGCCAGTTTGCTAGAGGTAACACATTTACTATAATGGGGTAGAGATCAATTTCCGGTGGGCGCATTCTCTCAGGAAAAAGACTCCTTTCACCTTCTTGCCATTTGATGGCCGGCTATATGTCGACCCCGTAATTTACCTTCCTTCACATAACCTGGGGACGAGCGGTGAGGGGCATCTGGGGTGTGCGTAATCATCCTTTGCTACAATAGTAAGTATCACACTCGTATGCGGAAACTCAAAATGTATTAGAAGCTCCACGAATCATCGAAGAAACTCATCGAAATGGTCAGGACAAAACCTATATCTGGAAGATTATTTCAAATTGTTTACTCGAAAAGGAGGAACTAAATTTGTAGTTGATACCTTATGCTAAAAACTACAGATGAGTTAGCTACTGGTAGGTAAATTGCCATTCATGCATGTGAGATTAGGAGGAAAGTAGCTACAACAACAATAATAATCAAGTTTTACAACAATAATAATAATCAAGTTTTATTCTACGGATGGGATTGACTATATGTATCTTTTTATATCATTTGATTCTATTTTCTGCTATATCATCATCTATATTTAAATAAATTTTATTTTATTATTACTAATCAATTGTTTTTTAGTCTTTCTTTTCCTAAAAACACCATAAGAATCTAAATCTTAGTTGCCATAGTTCCTTGGGTGATTGCCATTCGGCGAGAGTTTGGTAGTGACTGAGGATCTCCCTGTTCATTGCATAGCAACAATACTTAATGCTTACATGTGATTTTGTTGGTTGAAATCCCTGAATCTGAATTCCAATTCTTCAAATGGATCAGATAGACGCTTTGGAAGATTTTCTAATCGAAGTATGTTTTTCCCTGTAAATGAGATGCGGGCCACTCAGCGAGATTCATTAACAATGAAAGTATGTTTTTCCCTGTAAATGAGATGCGGGCCACTCAGCGAGATTCATTAACAATGAAAGATGAGAAAATATCAAACTAAAGAAGCAAGCAAACTTAAGATGCCAAATACTGAAAACTTCAACAATTAGATTCAGATTCAACAGTTAAAGAGCTGTAGAGTCCCAAACAGGCATATAATCAAACAGGTTGCAGGTGTAATAATGCAAAAAAGATGATTGACATCATCATTGATCCTGTCTGAAAGTAGAAAAGATGACGCACTGGTAGATGACTCTGATGTTAACTAGGCGAAAACTTTTAGCTGACAAAAAATGATTGTGAGCAACCTTGTGTGTCAAAAAGAAAGTCAGGAACTGGCCCAGGGAAGAGTTCTTAGCGTAGACACTCCTATGCTTAAGTCAGTGATCGATTGAAACGATATAATCAATGAATAGTGGATGCGTAATGTAGTTTGTGTATAATGTCTGCGTAATGCAAGCATATCAAAACATACCTGTACATGTAGATGGAGACCCCTTTTTATAATATTATTGTTCTTATGCGCACAAATCTCGATGCATGTCGAAAAAGGAATGACCATAAAGATGTTTGGACATCTTTCTCAAAATGAATCTGCGATCTCTGTGTTTTGCAGAGTAGAAACTTCTAGTGTACAACTTGCATAAGGGATATTCCTTGATTCTCTGATAGTTGTTGCATAAAACGACAAGAAGGAATGTTAGATTGTTAGGTTGAGGGACTCTTAATATGAGTAACTGACAAGTCGATCGAGTCCTTTTTGTAGTCCGATCGGCTGTCGCTTGCAGGAGCGACCAAGTCGGATGAATGCTATCAGGGACTCGACCTTCTTTCGTTTGGTTGAGAAATCCGGTCGGATCAAGTATCCAGTATGCTCGATCGGACTTATGGTTCGATCAGCTAAACCACTTAGCCAGAATAGTTGATCATGTATCCTCGAGTGATAAAGAAGACTTGGTTCTGAAAGATACTGACTCAGCTCGGGGCTTCACCAGTATTAAGGGACTCGAGATTCGACCGACCCAAGGGTCCAATCGAATAACCTTTTGGCCTAGACAATCGACTACGTTGGCCGGAGTGCTAGCCTCCCCTTGACTTTAATCGTCATGTCAGTTGGTCTTTGACCCGACTCAGAGGCCCCACCTTATTCGTTGTATCGCAAGCCTCCCCTTTATGTTTAATTGAAGGAGATTGCAGGTCCGATTGACTAGACATTTGTGTTGTGTGTCCCTTGTTCTCCGATCGGACGCCCACTCTTTGTTCTGACGCCTAGACACTAGCTTAGGGATGGCAATGGAGCGGCGCGGGGGCGGGTTTGTCATTCCCATCCCCGCTCCGTTCTCATTTTTTCGGGTTCGGGGATTTCCCGAACTCGAACCCACGGGGATCAAATCCCCATCCCCACCCCCATCCCCGTCTCATTCCCCAATTTAATTTATATTATTATTATTATTTAATAATAATTATTAATGATAATATTAATATTAATAATATTATTATTAATAATATTTTCAAACATTTTAATATTAATATTAACACTATTATTAATTCTTTTTTAAAAATCATATTATTATTTATTAATATTAATAATAATAATATTCGGGACGGGTTTGGGGATGGGGATAGTATTCCCATACCCTCCCCGAACCCGCCCTATCCTCGAAAAATCGGGGATTCCCATCCCCATTTCGGGTTTTTCCCGCGGGGCCCCAAACCCGCGAGGAAAATTGCCATCCCTACACTAGTTGATGTTATACTTAGTTGCTGGTCTAGTGTTCCTTGTTTCCTGATCGGACGCTTATTCTCCATATCGTCACTCGGCTTGAACTGACGTCACTCTGGCGCCTAGGAAACATGGCACATCATTTACTAATTAATGCTCGATATGATGGGTACACCTTTTTACCATAAGTTTGCTTATTGTCTCCCATCCCTTATAAATGCAGCATGTGTCTTGCTGTCACGCGTCGCATGCATGTGATAAGGAATATCCGATGTGACAGGTGACTGTTGAGATTTGATATGATTGTTGGCAGTTTAAATTCAACGATCTAGATTAATTCTCCTTCCGCCATCTCCTTGATCGAACGATCGTGAGCGATCGTTACTAGGGTTTTTAAGGTTCACACTTTGACGCAACTTTATCGTTCTCTCAAGCGTCATCTTCTTTGCTTTCTCCTTCCTGCTATCGTTGACAATTTCTCCTAGCTCTTTGTTTTCATTGTAAGTTCGTTTTCTTTCGTTCTTCATTCAACTTTCTTTCGTTCTTCATTCAACTTTCGCTCCTCTTGTCGCTATTTACAGGCTCTGGTACACCTCCACCGTCTTTAACTTCAATGACAGGGAGGTAGACTAGATGCACCTCACCTATAATATCCCTTCCGACCATCGCATCATCATCCCCTTTGGCCACGACTACCTTAATCTTTTTCTGGTCGGATATCTTACTTTCTTCAAAGACCAATTCTTTGCTGGTTTCCATTTTCCTTTGCATCTTTTTTCTCAAAAGTTTACTCTTTTATATTTCCTCGCAACAATTAGCATTTAAATCAATTAGGTTATCGTGTGAGATCATTGTACTATTTTGTCTGTATCAAGTTTCACTATATCCCGATCTTCCATTACTTTTACTATCCGAAGAAATCTGAGCCGAACTAAACCCTTCACCAAATTGCAATAAAACGGTTAGGAAACACTTCTTCTCGTCGAGGATTAAGATTTATAAACAAAACCCTCCACCAACTCACAATAAAACGGTTAAACATCGAGCTCTCATGGATCAAATTTGCTGCGATAGTTCCAAAATGGAGGCCCTGCCGAACTAGTCTAGGCTCAAGCAAGTTACCGAACTAGTCTAGGCTCAAGCAAGTTACAGAACAAGAAGTTTGCCCCATTTGCACCGGCAAGGTCATAGGAAAATTGGTCCTCATTCTTCCAAACCTTTCTTCATGTATTCGGCAGGCAATCGCCTTTCAATATCGATCGAGCTAAGCAAGCCCCGTACTCGGAAGGTTACAACCTCTCGGAGCAAGACCAATTTGCAGCGGGGGAATGCCGTGAATGCAAGGAGCATCCTCCATCAGTGGAGAAGGTCTGAGTCCTTTAAAAATATATAATTTTAAATAGACATTCAAATAACTCCTTTAACATATTATCATTTATAATAAATAATTAAGTTTATCATTATTCTTTTTATTTTTTTTATTATTTGTAAAAAACATATTAAAAAAATCCGATTTATATTTAATGATGTTTGAGAATATAAATATAATCAAGAGACTACATATGATTTTATTTCATATCATTTCGAGTTTTCTTAAGTTCATCAGTTGATTTGAACATGAATATATCTAAAAA
Organism: Zingiber officinale; assembly: GCF_018446385.1. Classification (NCBI taxonomy): domain Eukaryota; kingdom Viridiplantae; phylum Streptophyta; class Magnoliopsida; order Zingiberales; family Zingiberaceae; genus Zingiber; species Zingiber officinale. Next base: position 150,037,736 of record NC_055997.1, read on the forward strand.
ATTTGATTCGTGTTCAAAAATTCATTACTCTTAATATGATATATCAAATTGATGTTTGAGATTATAAATATAATAAAAAAAAACTAGAATACATATGACCTATTTCAAGCTCTTTAGTTCATTCTGGAGGTTTCAGTCAAAATTATCCGTTGGATTTATAGAATTCAGAATGTAGGTCATTGACTGATACTTTTAAACATCAATTTGCATCAATTTGATATAAGACTTTTTAATTGTTATTTTTTTTTACTAAATCGATTGTTATACTATAACAATTAATTTAGCGATCAAAAGTAAACAAGCAGAGGGATAACAATTAAATTTTTTTTTAAGGGTGTGTATGTAATTTAGATTTTTTTAAAGTTGCATAGGTAATAACTAAACTTAAACTACGTGGTTAAGGAATTTGTCCTTTTTTTTTTGTTTTTTTTTTGTTTTTAATATATATAGAGATCTCAAAATGTCAATCCACGGCTTCAGAGAAAGAGGAAGACACGCCTGTTCTTTCCCTTTGTTGAACCCTGCTAAAACCCTACGCCTCCCTTCCTCCTCCATCCGATCGAGCATCTCTTTCGGGCGATTCGAGATGGAGCTTCCCAAGGGCTTGAGTCTGGGGAGGGGCGGCGCCTCCACCACCGCCAAGGTCGCGATCGTCGTGGGGATCACCGTCGCTGGTGTCCTGATCGTCGCGGAGGCTGCTCGCCGCCGCCGAAGAAGGTCGCGGCATCTCGATGTGAAGGATTTCGGAGCCTTTGTCGAGCGATTCGAGATATATCCCTCCCCCCAGCCTCCGCCTCCTGCCGCTCGCCACCGTTTGTCTGACCTCAAGTTCGCCGTCAGCGACAAGTCAGTCTCTATTTGTGTCTATATCCTTCCCCCTCAACCTAATATTGATACTTCCTATTTTTTTTTTTTGGCTTTGGGCTGTGTGTGTTTATCATCTGAAGCTTTGAGATCGAGGGCTTTGTTGCTGCTGGATACGGGAATCCAGATTGGAAGAGGACGCATGAACCTGGTAGCCAGACAGCAGTAGTGGTGTCGTGGCTTCTAAAGAACGGGGCAACTTGTGTTGGGCGGACAGTCCTGGATGAATTTGCATTTGGGTTAGCACTTAGCACTCCAGTACAATATGACGTTTTTGTGTGTGTATATATTATTTCAAAAAGCCTTTATTGGACATGTTATTAACAAAATTCTTTGACATACACATTGAGCAACCACACGGATACTTACGAATACATGTATTATCTATCTGCTTTCAAATCATTATGTAATACATAGATATGTTGTAGAGAAACCAAAAAATTTATGTAAATTAATTTGGCTAACGGAAGAGGATTATACAATTATACGGACACATTGTCATCACTCATGTTGTTAATCTTGTATTAGTTGTCTGACATATCTATGTATGTGTGTGTGTTTTTTTTTATGTGGCTCAACAGCATTGTTCTTTGAGCAGAAGTTTGCATTCTTTAGGTTTGCTTACTTTTCTGTAGGCTGATGGGAGGTGTTAATGCTGGCCATTATAGTAGAGCTTCTAACTTTAATGTAGCAATCGTTAGCAATTTTTTGATCATTAGTGAAACCAACAGAGACCAATGAATCTAGTGAAAGATTGAGGGAGTTTGAAGAATTAGATTGTGACATTAGACCTTAAACTTGGTTTAGAAGGAAATAATATATGATCTTAAGGTTAGAATTTTCTGAATATAACTTAAAAGTTAGATGTGTAATTTTGATATATGAACTGGAAAATATTGTCTTTTATTTATTTTCCATTTTCGTTTTGTATAGTTGCTTAATATGTTTTGCTTCTGTAAAACATCTACCGTGAAATTGGAAAAAATTGTTCAGTTCTTTGGGATTTCTGATGTAACCTTGAGGTTGGTGTTTGCAAGCTTTAATGATTAGGGATTGAGTTAGGTCCTTATTACCTGCAATTGTCCATATCTTATTGTAAGCTGCCTCTAATTTAATCAGAAGAGAATTATCTAATTAATGTTTCGACAGTGTTACAGGAGAAAACTTGCACTATGGTACACCATACAACCCAGAACTGCCATCTCTGGTCCCTGGGGGATCATGTAGTGGTTCAGCTGTAGCCGTTGCTGCTGAGCTGGTTGATTTTGCCTTGGGTATGTGAGCATTTAGTGTTTGGTTTTTCAGCAATTAAAACAACTAACCACTATGTTTCTAACTGCAATAAAATTATTTATCTTTATTCATAACTTGGCTCAACTTTTTAGTTGCATGACTAACCTGAAAATTGATCTGAGGCATTGTTAGGTTGAAATATTGAATAATAATTAGTTTCTCATTCGAAGGGGAGCCTTGGCACAATGGTAAAGTTGTTGTCATGTGACCAAAAGGTCACGGGCTCGAATCCTGGAAACAACCTCTTGCAAAAGGTAGGGTAAGATTGCGTACAATGGATCCTTCCCCGGGACCTCGCATGGCGGGAGTTTCGTGCACCAGGCTGTCTTTTTTTTTTTAAATTAGTTTCTCATTCATGTCCTTTTATGCTTCTTTTATTGCTTATTGGCCAATTGAAGTTTTTTCTGATTGTACTCATCCAAGGATTATAAGATATTTTTATGTCTTTTATGTTATTTGATTTGTAAGATTATCCACCTTTAACTTAGTTTTAAATTTTCTGTATAAGACAGCATAGCATAGATGGCTCATGTTTGACATTGAATTCATTATATTTGGTTGCAGACTTCTGTCATTTCATTTGACTCGAGTGAGAATGGTATGAAAAAAACATGAAGTTTCATAGTGTTGGGGGATGACTGGACTGTAGTTATATATGTATCCCATGACATTCACTCTTAAACTACAAGTAACTTTTGGTGTATTTCACAGTTTTATCACGTGTTTCCTATCTAGAAAGGAGAGAAATAGGTGGGGATGAGGGAAAAGGATGACGGGAGTTGTCTTTCTCTCTGTTCATTGGTAGGAAACATGCAGAGGGAAGGAAACAATAGGGGAAGCAATTGCCCACCGCTTTCTCGCAAATCACCTTCTGCTCAGGTCCTGTAGAAAGAGATTTTGTTGGATTCAAACTGGCAATTTTCAAAAAATTTGTTTATCCTATTTTTAATTTTGATTTTGAATGTTTTTTAAAACTGAATTTCACCTAATGAAGAATGTTTTCTTCTTTCTTTCCTTTCATGGAACAATGGATTTCCTAGATTTCCTCCTAGTATCGTACTGTCCAGAGAAACACAGACATGATATCAATTTCCTTCTCCTTTCCATTCATACTTCTATCCCCACATTGACTCTCTCCTGCACTTCCCCTCCCTTGTAGGAAACAATGCTTTTTAGTGTATTTGACGATGGCATGCTCATTGGCAGCAAATGCCCCTGAACCAGATTTCAAGTATTTAGAAATTATGGTGTATTATTGTATTCATCATGTGACTAATATCATTGTTATATTGATAAGTCTGTGGCGTGCAGGTACTGACACTATAGGAGGTGTAAGAATTCCTTCAGCTTTTTGTGGAGTATTTGGGTTTAGACCTTCCCATGGAATTCTATCTATGCTTGGCATCTTAGCAAATTCACAAACCTTGGATACCATTGGTATGGTTACATCTATCTTGTAAGCTTTATCCTGTTTTGATGCACATGAGTAGTCTGGCATGTAGTGCACATGTTCTCTTAGTCCAGAACTTTACTTTGTGAAAAATTGAAGTAGAGATTGATATATCTTGATCATTATGGTACCCAAAGAAATTTGTTATGTTTTCTATGATGGTTATGTTTGCTGTTGTCCAGTATTTGCTGAGCAGAGTTGCATTGACAAATTTTTCATAAAGTATAGGAATGAGCATATATACTACTAAAATCTAGAAGCCGACGAATTGTCTCTATAAAATTAGATAAGCAGGCAGTCACAGACTAGAACAGCAGAGAGTTTTTTGATGGCTAGTTTTGTAGTGCCATGACCATGCTAACTTGTTCTGGACACTACCCTGCTTCTGTGGTTGTTCTCTGCATGATTATATATCTCAATTTTTATAATTTAAATGATCAGTTGGACTAAATTTTTTACTGAAAATTTGTTCCATCTCATACTTGGTTGCTTGCTAACTTATCTTTGATGATCTTGTTGAACCAAAATAACTCGTTATGTAATACTCTTTATCTGCTCTAGAAATTTGAAAACTCTTTCTACCTGCAATACAATCTGTTTCAGGATGGTTTGCACGGGATCCATCTATCCTTCACTGTGTTGGGCATATATTACTTCAAGCATCACCATTGGGACTTAAACGAACACGGAGGTTTATATTAGCTGATGATTGTTTTCAGCTTTTAAGGGTTCCTAAGCAGAGGACAGTGGATGTTTTAAGCAAAGCTATCGAGAATTTGTCTGGATGTAAGCAAATGTCTTTCTAGTTCTGTTTTTCATATAATGGTTCTGACTTCTGATAAGTTCTTGGAATTCATTTCAATGTCTCTTACTGGGGAAAATGTGACTGTATGCTATGGATTAAGTAGTCATTTACTATTTTTGTGCAGACCAACCTTGTAAGCATATGAATATCAGTCAATATTTGATGACAAATGTTTTGAGTTTGAAGGAATTCACTGAACCAACACCTAAAGAAGGAACATCCATTTTGAAGGCAGTATCTTCAGCTATGGTATTGCTTCAAAGGTAAACAATCATCATGTGGTGTTGCATTGTTAACTGATTCTAATTATGGAACATGAATCTAAACTTGAATTTAAGGCTCTCAAATTAAGAATCACACCTTTCTAATTTTCCATTGGAAAAACATAGCATAAAGGACCAATAAATTCCAGTTTTGCAGGAGTAAATGCTCACTGCTAGTGGATATTATGTTCCTTAATTATTATACATGTAACTGCAATGAAGTCATTACACATTTTTTGATATATTGTGGTCATGTGTTCACTGTTTCCTTTAGACAGGATTTAGCTAATAATGTTTACCTCAGTTTTCTTAAGGAGTTATTTATCCCTTTTTGTATTACATTTTTACACTAGTATGTTTGAAACTAGTTGTCAAATGGTTTATATGGTCTGAAATGTCATTCGCCTTTCCAGATGTGAATTCAAGTTAAACCATGAGGAGTGGTTTAATACAGTGAAACCCAGAATAGGAGTTCGTAATTCCTCACAGGTTCTGGCAGCTGTGAATTCTACACAGGACAACACAAAATCTTTGTACAAAGTGAGGGCAGAAATGCGAAGTGCATTGAACAGTCTTTTGAAGGTGCTTCTCTAGCTTTTACCGTTTACATAATTTTTGAATAGCCTGTAAGATACTAGTGACAATCATGCCATTTCCTCTTTGCTTATGAATGCCATTTCCTCTTTTGAAGGTATTGCCATCATAGGATTGTGTCTGATATTTACCTGCCCCACCCATAAAATAGAAAAGAACACCTTCAGTTACATGTTGCTATATCATTTATTGTTATGCGTTGTGTAGCCTTGTTCTTATCATTAGTTTTACCAGGTTCAATATGCTGCATCTATGAAAATCAGAAAAATGTGTTTACTGAATGAATATTTTGTGTTTTGAAGGTTGAACATGTAGTGATAGATGTTTCATGATACCACTTAGTCTTTAGGCTGCCTACCGAAACAGGAAAGAATCTTTGCAATTCTAATGTTGCACCTGAGATTGCATCTTGGTAGAATGCATGGATCTTCTGATTGATGATCTTCTGATTAATTTGCTAAGGGGATAGATTTTGCTAAAGTTACTCTGCTTAATTTCTCTTCTCAAAGCACATCCTGCATAATGATCTTCTCTCTGTTCTATTTTTTCCTACTTGGAATTTTGATTCCTTAGATATTTTGTAGGATGATGGAATTTTGGTTATTCCAACAGTTGCAGACTTTCCATTCAAACGTGATTTGAGAAAAAAATTGACTTGTGAGATTGAAGATAGACTACATGCACTGTTGAGCATTGCTGGAATGTCTGGCTGTTGTCAGGTACTTGATTGCATCATACTGCACATTAATTATGAAAGCCATAACTTTTGTTGAGAAAAAAATTGAAATCTAAAACTAGGATGCATTTTGCAGTAAAGTTGCATGTCAGTTATCGTCAAATTGGAGTGACATAACATGTTATTTACTGCACTTCGCAGGTTACGGTTCCATTAGGAAAGTATGAGGAGTATCCCATTTCTATTTCATTTATAGCTGCACATGGAGCAGATAAACTTTTGCTTGATACTATAGTGGATATCTACCCCTCTCTCCAAGAACAGATTAGTGTTGCATCCAACTCTGGGCCAATACCATATATCAATGGGGATATGGATGCGGCTGAGCTTTTAAAAGAAAAGGTTTCTTCTCACTTTCCTTCACTATGTATTTAATGTCAATGCAGCTAGACTCCATTTGTATTTTTTTTCCCTCTGCTTCTTCAGTTGATAGATGTTATGTAAAGCCATAAATCCTCATAGGTCTTGTTATATCATACACTTATAGTTTTAAAAATGTTTAAGTAGTATATGATCAAATTGCCTAATAATGTGCACATGGCTTGCTTAAAAAGCATAGAAGCATATTTGATTTTGTTAATAAATTATTTAAGTTTGCAGAATAAATATTTATAGTTTCTTATGCAAAATTAGCAACCTTGTCTGAGAGGTGGAATTATCTTTTAGTTTTTGGGGATTGTGAAACACTATACATTAAGCTAAGTTTCTAGAGTGGTACTTGTTAACTCAACATTCATATTGCAGATCTGTAGTGATATGTATTCTATGTATTTGAAATGTTCTACATAGTCGACCAGTATAGATTGTTATGCATTATTATTTTTGTTGTATTATATATTTGTATATGGAATTATTGATTGTATGGATTATTAGTATTCTTTGCCATATTTTTAGTATTTTTGTTGGTAAAAATAATTATCACGATTTATTAGTATGCACTGCATATGCTCTGTGTAGTGTACAGACACATATACCATATGCCTTTTAAGATCTTGGTTCAACTGGAAATGTTTTCTGATCAATGTCTATCTCACTCAGATGGACCAAACTGGCTGTCAGAGATGTCCATGTCTAACATAACTATCTTTAAGGCTTATGGGTAAACGGTAATTAATCATTAATCCTGTAGCCACTTCAAAATCAAATTATTTTTTCCCTTGTCAGCAAATAATTTAAACAAATGGAGAACATGCTCGACATTGCCAGTAATAGTCAAATTACTGGCTGATATTTTCTCTTGTCGTTGTGATTTAGAAATTACTATTCAAATTTCTTTTGTTGGTGAAACTTGGTGCTTGTATTACAGGGAAATGCTGCTTACAAAGGAAAACAGTGGAACAAGGCTGCTAGCTTCTACTCTGAAGCTATTAAACTGAATGATACAAATGCCACATATTACTGCAACAGGGCAGCAGCTTACTTGGAACTGGGCTGGTATATTTTTATAGGAATGGTTAATTGGCACAGTATGAATTACAAAACAATTTCATTCATAACAAACAATTGAATTGCAGCTTCCAGCAGGCTGAAGCTGATTGCAGCCAAGCTATTTCCTTGGACAAGAAGGTGAACACATTCTTACAACCATCTCTCTGTGTGTTATACAGAATTGTGCATTTTTTTCTTCAATTTGTGTACGCGTTCCTATTTCTTTAAATTGGTGAATTATTCTTCCATGTCAATTGTATTTGTGAGATTACATGCTTGCGTGTGCTAAATTCTTCCAGATATAGTTGGTCGTGCATTATGGACTAGAAAGCTGATTTGTTAGGAAGCAACCTACAATAAGATAATTTAGCTAGAAAGAGTGGTAAAATTGATGTGTAGGATTATTAAAAATAAAAAATAAAAATATTATGATCAGGGAACAAGTGTAGCTCTGATAGTCAAGATATGCTAGAGACATTTAGCGATGACTAACAGATTGTATAGTTTAGACAAAAATAAATTAATTAGAGTTGAAGGTGCAAATGTTGGAGGGATACCAAAAAAAAGTGATTTAATGTAACAAAAGTTGATCTAATTGCCTTGGTGTGAAGGAGTGATTCTATTGGTGTACATATTATTAGTGATATAGCATTGCATGACATGATGCATGCTCCTATCCCTGAATAGTTAGGAGTTAGGACAAATATAACTTTTGATGATGATGATGGTGATGTCTGATTATAAATAAACCCTTCGTAACCCTATTATCTTTTGCCCATCTTTAGATGTTTGATATGAGATTGCTGGTTCTAAATCTCACAACTAATTCAGTTGATGAATCAATTTAAGTTTTGCATGTAGTCGGCTTTCCTATTTCCATATTTTTGACACAGCTCGAATTCTAGTATTTCTCTCTCAATTCAGTGATGGAAATTTGCTGAGACACGAGTTCCTAGTCATGTTATGGACAGATTTTTCAAACTCATGTTTGCTAATACTTGGCTATTTTTCTTTCAAGCGCATATTGGTCAAACCATCCACGCAATTCAAGGTTTCTAAGATTATTTTTTGAATGACTCGGGTGGTATTTTTGTTACTGCATTTTAATTCTGAAGCCTATGTTTATCTCTTCGGTGATGCCCACTCTTAAAAAAAAAAAAAAGACACGAAGCTCTCGTTATGCGGGGTCCCAGGGAAGGATCCATTGTACGCAGCCTTACCCTGCTTTTTGCAAGAGGTTATTTCCAGGATTCGAACCCGTGACCTTTTGGTCACAAAGCAATTTTACTATTGCGCCAAGACTCTCCTTAACTCTAGTATTTTCTCAACCATGTCTATTGCTGTTTTTCTAACTTTAAAATACTTTCTCTCCAGAATGTTAAAGCGTATCTAAGAAGAGGTACTGCCAGGGAAATGCTATTGTGTTACAAAGAAGCTCTTCAAGGTGAGAATCTTAGTATCTTTTCAATTAAATTTTATTCTTGCTAGTGGACCACTTTAAATCATGCCTATTAGTATTTGTTCTGATAACTTGCAAACTTTCCATGGGATGTCTCATTTAGATTCGTCGTAGGTAGAGCAGGATGCAAACTGTGGTAATTGTTGTTCTGTTTTACATCAGAATTTTAAGAAAATGACCAATTTTTTTGGCATTTTAATTCCTTCATGAAACAAGGCACATTTGTAGCTACCAGTGTGTGTTTCCTCCCAAAGAACCCGAGATTGAAACTTTAGTCGAATGTATTTGCGAATGATCATTTGCAGATTGCTGGCTTTCATGATGTATTTTCCTATGAACTTTGTGTTTGTAGATTTTAAACATGCCTCGGTGTTGGAACCACAAAACAAGACTGCACTTGCTGCAGAAAAGAGACTGAGTAAACTAATTGGCTGAAGGCGATTGCATGCTTACATTCACACAAGTGAAATGTTCCTCGAGTTCAACAAAAATCCGACGCCAACGAAAATATTTTTGGCTTCCTGAATCAAATCCACTTCGTTCATGAAGTCACAATTTGCTGACTTGTCACTTTTATTTATATCTTCTCCAGAAATTTTGTGATAATGAACTATGCAATGCAGAGCTTTGTCGCGCCACATTGAAGGATTTCATTGTACGTTTCATGGAACGGAACCTAAATTAAATAGTGTTTCTTGTTTATTTCACGAAGGAATAAGTGTCTACTTATTACATCCATATTTTTGATGTGGAATGGACTGCTAGTTCGATCAGTAAAAATCGTAATTGGATAATTTTCTAGCCTGGATTTGGAGCATCAGAAGATGCTTTTTTTTTTTCTTCAGAATAATCAATTGCAACATTGCTTTTTTGGAAAAATCTTAACAACGATCACATCCAAAGTCTCGTTCACGCGAAATGCAATCCGACAAGCACACGAATTCAAATTAAACAACAAGAAGCACAATGAATTTCCTCCTCGCCGAATAAAAACAGTGCACAAGGAAAAAAAATAAAACCAAAAACAGAAGGAAAACATAAACGCGCAGTGAAAGGCAACGTCTGTCAAGCCGCCGCTGCCATGGCGACCGCCCCAACTGCCAACCACAAGTAAGCAGTATTCCTCGTGGCGGCGCTCTTAGAAGCGGCCTTCTCGTCTGCCGGCGCTTTCTGAGCACTAGTCGGCGCCTCCACCGTCTCTGACGATGCTTTGGCCGGCGGCGCTTTTTCCGCCACCTCTGGCGCCGGGGCCAGTGCTGGCGCCCGAGCAGGCTTGAACAGCTCCACCGGCTCAAGCACCCCGTTGATCGCGTACACCGCGAGGGGGTTCTGGTCGACGAGCGTGGCGGTGATGGTGGCAACAATGACCCCCGTCCGCAGAGTGACCTGATCCCCGTCGTTCTGCACGGCAAGCTTGTAGTCCGTGGCGGCACCACTGGCAAGGGTGGAAACGATGCCATTGCCATCCTGCAGCATCTCAAAGGAGCAGTAGACGGGGACGGCATGGTAGAGCAGCAGCGAGAGCTTGGCGTCGGCTGTGAGGTTCTTGAACGCCGGCAGGAAGGGGCGCATGGCATCATCGACAGGGCAGAAGGCGGTGAGACCGCTTCCGAGGTTGTCTGCGAAGGACTGCACCGCATCAGGTACCCCTGAAAGGAGGCGGGAGAAGGCGGAGCAGCCATTTCGGGCCATGATGGCTGTGAGGTTTGCGTGTGGCTCTGGCAATGCAGCCGCCACCGGAGAAGGGGCGGAGGCTAGGGCTGAGCAGAGTGGCAGTGGTAGGATTATGAACACAATCAGAACGTCGGAATGGAATTGGAGGAGTCTGAGGAGGAGCTCCATCGCAGACAGTGGAGGAATGAGGAGTGGGAATGGAATCGAAAGGTGGCGTCGTCGTTACTGAAAGCAAATCTCATGCCTCCCTCCTCCACGCCACAGTCACGTGAACGAGAACATAAGTGGCAATAAATCGATTCATTGTAAAGGTAAAAAATAGCATCCACCTGATTAAAGACCCAATTGAACCGGATTGGCCCAATCGAACCGGCCGGATTAAGACCCTTTTGCCATGGGACAGCAAATTCTTGGGATTTGGTTTGACCGGGAGTAGTCTTTAATCAGATGAGATTAAGGTAGAATCCACCTTAATATTCCTTCATGTTTAAAGCTGATAAAGATGGTGACAGAGAAAGATAAGTTCCACCTTTGGCACAATGGATAGATACTCTGGGTCTGAACTTGTCCCTATGAGCTAGCAGAGTTAATATTTACATATAGTGTTGCTATAATAGATTACGAAGTCGATTCCTAATGTATGCAAAACGCATCGCGGGTCACCTGACCCCATGCAAAGGCTTGGACAAAATTTTTCATGATTTATCTCTCTTTCAGATCATATGAGACAGTCCTAGAAGAACCCCCGGAATGAAAGTTATCACCTTATGCTGCAATCAAATTATCATTCTTTCGCGTCCCTCTTACTTTCCACTCAAGTAAACGAACACTTAATGAAATCAAAGGCCTTTTCTAACTATTAGAGAGGCTGAGCAAATTTCTAGCACATTTTAAGGTACAAGGACTTCTAGAGGATCTAGCTTTGACCCCATCATATTTAGCATCCTTTATGATAGATCTAAGGCTTTCTTAGCTCAAACAGTGTGTATATATATATCCATGATGGATTTGCCCATTGAGATTGAGGGACCTTTAAGTAGTGACTCATTGGTGTGTATTAAGGTTAGATTGAGGACTTGCACACTGGGGTAAATTTAAAAACATTATAAAATTGCTTCGGGAAATTAAGATTGACACCCACATATTTGGTGCAATTTCTAGTAGAAGGATCGATGACAAATCGAACCTAAGAAGGTTTACACAAGCTTTAACACAGAAATATGGAACTCAATCGATATTCAACTAGAGCTTTTACATTGTGAAAGTTCAGCATGTTTACAGTCCTAAGTGGATATTTTAAAGTGTATTATCAATTATAGTGATGGAGATGACAACTACGGCAATTAGGTGAAAGAGTAAAAATATACTGGAAAGATATAAATGTATTTTTTTTTTTGAGAAATAGATTTTGTTTCCTAATGAATTATCATTAAATAACGACCAAAAGAGACTATTAAGACAATGAGTAATTATTTGATTATTTCTTTCTCCCACGCCTTATCCCTTCTACTCCATTTAAAATCGAATTAAATTATGAACTTAATTACTCTAGTGGTAAGAAAACCATAATAATGTAATTAAATTAATTGTTCATAATAATTAATTAGTCTTCCAGAAACACTGCCAAAGTATAAGTAACATATTAATGACAGAATCACACTCTTAAAAATAGTTGAGCCATGGTTGATTACCTCATGCAGCATCATGAGAGAGCTTGTCTTCCTGTGGCTTTGGTTTTGCTGCATCCTCCACCCCAATCTCAGCTTTGAGGTCGTTGATGCTCTGCTCCAGTTCATCAATCTTGCTTCCCATGTCATCTAGTGTATTGAAGTCAAAGAGAGGAACAAAATTGCTGATGAAAATAGGTGGAATGCACTACAGTTAATCAAAGATTGAAGTCTCATTTTGTATTTGTGATTTGATCCCTGACCAAAGTAAGATGCCAATTGGCACTCATCAGTGAAAGGGATCAATGGGGAAGGAGGAAGTGAGGAACGGGCTAACAAAACTTCTTGGGTCATGGAGGATCTTCCACCTGAATCCTAACTTGCAAACGAACTTGTAATAGACCTTGCCAACAATCTTCAACTCATCAACATGTATGTTGGTGTAAACCACATGTTCATTATGATTTTGTCTTCAAGAGTTCTAGAAAAGAAAAAAAAAATACTTCTTAAAGTTATACTTCTTGTCAGACTAAGAAACAGGATATTCTTCAAAAGAATGCCCTCGGACATAGCCTGGAACCTATTTTGCTGCAAAAGGAGATTTAACCATCACATACAACATAAATGGAACTTATCAGCTAAGTAAGCAAAATCTTCCTGAACAAAGAAAAAAAGATCATACCATTTGCACAAGAAGGTTTTGGACCTGCAAAAGCCCAAAAGAAAGGGGTTAACAAAACACCAATTTTACTTTAAGATTACTAAAAGTATATGCAAATGTCCAGTTTAAACTGTTAAAACCCATGAATGAGCCCCAATCTCAACCCAAATTGCCAAGACACTAACGTGTGGTCTCTTGGTAATTAAGGGATAGAGTTTATCTTCACCTCTCACATCCGTTCCTTTTCACATACCCTCTTAGACCCAATATTATTTTCTAGAGATGAGGGTTGAACGTATAACTATGATATGTTAAAAGCCTAAGAAAGAGCACAATCCAATCCCAAATGCAAAATCACTAGGTGGAGAATTTTTTGACATTTAAAGATGTTTAAAGATCTCTCAATTGGAGATGTGGGTTAAAGGGATGGAGTTTATCCTCTCCTCACACATCCATTCCACTGAAATAGATAAGTTCATATAGAGTAGAAGATCAACTACTACATTAATAAAATTGTAATGTATAAACATCTTTGCTGGAAAAGTGACTGTCTCTGTGAAATTCGAAGATAGACACACAGATAAACTCACAAATGCAGTCATGTCAGCAGTGCTTTGTGTTGGGTACTCTGAATCTTGTTCGACCTGAAATTAAAAAGAATATGCTGAACCCAAATATATATAAATATGTCTAGTAAATGAACAATGAATCCACGATTCTGAACTACATTTCATAATCATACTTTACTAAGCCCACCACAAATGACATTAACGCTATCAGCTACCAAAATGTAACATTTACAGAAACGAAAACCCCTAATACGAGCAATATGGCAATGCAATCAGGCTAACTATAAAATTAAGAGTAGTTTATATACGGAATTATTAGGAATTAGTCTTCCTTATAATCTTCTCCGTTTCTGAAACCTAACCATTTTTATTGAGATAAACTCGAAGAAAATCGAACCCCCAATGAGATTGCAAACATGGAACCACAGAGTAGGAGATCTGAGAGAAAGCAAGTAAAAGAGGCCAATTGATTTCCTCGATCGTTCTAGGGCAACCGAGCGAGCGAGGGAACCGATCGGAGAGATGAGCACTGTTTAGATGAGAAGGTTTAGGAGAAAGTAGACATCGATGGAACTGACCTTGACGCCTCCTCCGGTGTTCGAGCCGGCCATGCCGAAGCCCTCTCGTTTCTGGCTCTTCCTCGCGCTGTTTTCGGAGGAGGAAAGAAAGTGGAGAAGATGAGAGCGAATGGGATAGATATTTAACAACGTAACGGCCGTGGTAACATGACTCAGGCAGGTAACCGGAAAGTCCGTTACATAGTCTTTTGCCTGTTATATTGAGCCAATGGAGTAAGTGCGACCTATTTCTGCACCCACCGCTGCTCTTCTTTCTTGATTGTCTGTTGAGAAATGGTCATAGCACACGCAAGCAAGATTTTTATGCGCAAAGGCCATAAGTCATCACCTCTCTCTACAAATATGCCCATCCTTTACTTTCCAGTAACGGCGGAGCCACTCTGGATAATTTACCTGGGCTGATCATGGAAGGTGGGCTACAAGCGTCAACGACAACATCGTCATCCGAGTTATTTTTAATTTCTCTCTCATTATTTTTACTTCTCCCATAATAAATCTATGGCAAATCCCTTTGTCAAGGTTGAAGGCTACCCAAGCTGTAGCCCGGGTAACCTTCAACCTGGCTCCGCCCATACTTTCCACCCACCATGCTTATAATGCATTGCATGGATGGCAATGTGACAAAGTTGATTAGTTCACCTGTAATATTTTCACCGTCTATTTCATAATCATAATGATCGAACACCGCTTTAAATATGAAAAATATTATCCTCAAGATTATTTATCCTGAATTTAATTATCGTTCCCATATGACAATCTATAGTGGCAACTTAAGTGGAATAGTAATCTGTCCGTGTACTTAAAAATTTGAAATTTTACTAAACTCTTTTTTAATATTATGGAATAGCTGTGAATGCCGCTAAAATGATGATACCAATCAAATGGAATAAAAATGATATGCTCAATCTTAATAAAATATTAAAAAATAGACTTATAAAATAATGGAACATACAAAATGAAATACAAAATGAAATAGTAAATCATGAATTTTAAATTTTCCTTATGGTACCTCTAAATGGAATGCTGTCAGACGCACCAGCAGGTATTTCAGTTTGCTCCCTTGAATTTCGAAAATAACAATTTACTATCTAGAGAGTATTGTGTTACATAACTGTATCATTTTTTGGAAATCTAAGGAGCAAACTGAAAAACGCCAAATCACACTCAATTTTTTCTCTCGCTCGGTTGTTTATATAACGAACTCATCTCCTTCTCTGCAACTCAACTCGCATGCTCCTTCCTCCTCTTCCTCGGATTCATCAACTTCCGATCACTAATCTACGATGAACTGACCACGACTGTACCGGCGGAGGCTGCAGAAGGCTGCGAGGGGACAGCGAGAGCAAACTGCTCAGGGCGGCCGTGTCGGTGGCGGAATCAAAGCGACCGCGCCGGCGAGGGTGGGAAGGAGGGTGAAGGAGCTGCAGAGGCTGGTGCCAGGCGGTCGGGATCTGACGGCGACGCAGCTCTACCTCCGTGTGGCGGTTGGAAGTCCAAGTCTTGAGGGTTATTACTGCACCAGCTGCTTAGTTAATCTATAATTAATCCATCCTTTAATTATTAAACGGTTAATTAAAATATAAAATCCGTTCACGAATTTTTCAAACAAAATCATTTGTGAAAAGTTAAGCTAGCTGATCTTGTCCGAGCGCTGAGTCAACGGACGCTGGGGACGTGGCACGCTCCGCTGTCTCCAACTGGTGGTGTAGCTCTCCGACGAACCTGCAAGGAAGCCGAGCCGGGAGGGGTTTCCCGACGACGGCCCTCCGACGCTCAAGTTAGGCAACGAGAGAGGCAGCGTAATGAGGCTACAGTAGAGATGTGTGCATACCTTCGTCGACGTCTGGGGGTCATTATATAGGACCCGGGGGAGCGCGGGCACGCTTCCCGATGCGTGCGCGCTTCCCCAAACATACCTTAACGAGCCTGTGTCTGAAAAGTACCTTTGGCGCCATTCCGCAATCGTCCGATCATATCCCGGATGTGACGGTGGAAGCTTCTGCCATATGATTCTGTGTACGGCTCGGCCGTTAACTCTGCTGCTTGTCGGCGGCAGGTGTCTCGAGGATGATGTTATCCCCTGTCTCCGTTGTCCTCTTGCGTTCCTTATCTATTCCAGGGCCGAGCGGATCGGCCGCTCGGCAGACATATCACTTCTGCATCGGTCATATGCTCGGATGAGATTGCTCCTGCCTGTGTTGCCTTGTGCACCGACCGAACGGACATACCGCTCGACCCTTGAAACCTTTTTACCTTGAGCATCGGAAACCCGACCCCTAATCGGGTTGTCTGTCCTTCGGTTCGGGGGATTCATGGTCGGTCGGCACGTGGTGCCCAGTCGGTGGGCTTGCTTCGTCCGGTCAGCCGGTCTCTGGGTTGAATCTCTTGACCTTTGACCTCCACGTGCCGTTGACCCTCCGTCAATGAGGATCCCCCGTCCTTATCACCGGATCACATGCCTCCCCTTCAAGTCTAGTCGAAGGAGGCTCTGAGTCCGACTGACTGGACTATGAATTTGGTCGAGCGACATTCACTTTGTCGCTCCTGAAAGTGTATTTCCGATCGGCCTTAGGAGGCCCCCTCGGCCGATCGGAGAGTTGATAGTCATGCCTTGTAGTTTTGATTTCCATTCGCTGCTTGTTGCGCTACTGTTTCGGGGGTGGTCGGCGTCATCGGGTCTCTTCGAAATTCGTGCCAATCCGTATTAAGCTGCCCACGCGCGAGTAATGACGCTCATTAAATGCCACCCAATCGCTGATCGCCACCTGGCAAGTCCGCCATCATCGTACGGCGAGGGCATCAACTTCGATTGGACAGACGTCGGTTCAAATCTGGCGGTCCGATGCTAACGTTTGTTTCGATGACCTGGATCGGACGGTGGTGGTGGACTGAGCCCGGGGTTTATGAAGCGCCGACGCTGACCCTCCTTCCATCGTTCTTGCCTTCGCGTTTTTGGTGATTCCTCTCGCAAACATCTTCCCGACGTTCGCTCGCCCCGGTGCTCCGACGAACTTTCGACCCTCTCCTTCACGCTTTGTTCTCAGTAAGCTTTCTTCTATCTCTATTTTCTTCTGTTTTCTCCCTTCTGGTAGTCTTTGCATTCGTTCAGTGTAGTTTCAGTCTCGTCCCTCAACCCTTTCATTTTCTTCTCCTCGGTCCTTCCTTCCTCACTACTGTTCAGGCGATGGCTAGCACATCGCAGCCTTCTGATCCTTCTCCTGGTCTATGGTATATGACCATGGTTAGCCGGTTCGAGGAAACTGACGCGGGACGCTTCCTTAACGAATTTGAACTACCTCCTGACCATAGACTAGTTTTAGCCATCTCTTCCGATCGGCCCCATAATCCACCGATCGGCACTGTTTGCTTCTTCCGCGACCAATTCGTGGTCGGTCTGCGCTTCCCTTTGCACTCTTTTATCCAGAAAGTTTATAATTATTTCCGCATCCCGCTCGGTCAACTTGTCCCCAACTCTTTTTAGGTTGCTGTGCGGCGTAGTAATCCTTTTCAAGTTGCACGGCATTCCCTTAACCCCCAGAATCTTCCATTACTTTTACTACCCCAAACAGTCCAAGTGGGGTACTTTCCTCTTCCAGTCGTGGATCGGCCTCGTCTTTTTCGATAAGATGCCGACATCGAACAAGCACTGGAAGGAAAATTATTTTTACCTTCGCTTTTTCGAACTGCCATCCTTTCGCACCCAGTGGCAGACCACCATGCCGAGCCAGCCTAACCTCGGTAAATACAAGAGCCAGCCGGATTATCTTCATGCAGTCAATCTACTGGCCGGCTAGAGGTTCAGTATCGATAAACTACTTCAAGAGGGGGGTATTGTACATATTTGGTTTGAGTCCGATCCGAATGAAGCTTCCGAGCAGCATGGGTAAACACTTTCCCTATCCTTTTTCCTTTTGGTCTAACTGATTTATTCTCCTATTGTGCAGCTGACATCATGTGGCGCGCCAAGGTTGCCGATCAGCTAAAGTTGAAGGCTGTCGAGATTGAGGCGGTGGCAGCCAAGGAGATGGCCGATCGAGGCATCGCGCCGGTCGGCTCGCATGAGGGCGAAAGCGGAGGAATTCCAACGGAGACCCGAGAGTCTGCCGCTCAGGTCGCCGCAACTGGAGCGGCAGGGGATGATATCTCTTCGGCCGATCAGCAGCCTACGTCTGAGGACACGGAGCGGTCGGAAGGCGATTCCCCACTGATAGTACGCAAGCGACGCCGGACGGCCATTGCGCACGCTGAGCCGGTGATTGGGCCAGTCGACGCCCCCTTAGAGGTAATCGACCTGCTACCTGCCGCGCATGAGGCCATTTCGTCTGATCGGACTCCCTCCCAGCTCGACCAGCCAGCAGCTTCGACTGGAGCGTCACCCGTTAGTTCTGTGCCCCGGGTCCGCCTTCGGCTAAAGCGCTCGGACATTAGTTTTGCGTCGCTCGACGAGTCGTCCAGCCGAGCCATTAGTTCTGTCTTTTTCATATGGGGTGTTAGTGCTTGGCCCGATTCCTTCAGCAAGCTCCTCATACTGGTCCAATAATTCATAAGGCCAGCAAGGTGCTGAGAGGCCTGAAGATGAGGCTTGTCCTCCAGTTGTTCCATCGTTTCTTCAAAGTGGGCTATAATTGCTGTATCCTCGTCAGACGGGTTCCATGGCCCTATAATAAAACAAACAAGCCTTGATAAAGCGTCAGCCAAATGGTTATCCTTACCCTCTATATGCTGGAATTGTACGGTAATGCCTAAGCCAGTTATAAAATCTGTGAAAGCCATCCAGTGAATACGGGAAGGTTTGTTTTGTGCCGTCTTGTTGAAGAAGCTTATTATTGCTTGACAATCTGTTCTGATTAGAAGCTCCTCCTTATCAAGATAATATATCTTGAAACTATTCATGCTATTCATTATGGCATGAATCTCGGCATCTATAGTTGATTTCAAGGGAGAAAACTTTCCACTTGCATAAGCACATATCAATTCTGAGGATTTTGGATCAAACTTCTATGATTTCCATTTAAGGATTCCCCCCCATCCTTCCATACACCCATCTGATTCAATTATAACAAAGCAATTTGCTGGGGGTATTGCTAGGTCTGGTAATATCTTAATCATTTATTTGACCTTTTCCACTAATGCCCAATCCTGAGAATTCATCCTCTTTTCTCCATTAGGTGATACTTTTGAATATAATGGTCCAAGTATTTTTCCGAGATTCGGGATGTAAGAACGAGCATAATTGAGAATACCAAGCCATGATCTCAATCCCTTGGTAGTTTGAAGATCTTGATTTTTAAAATCAGCTACCTTTGAGATTATATGCGGCTGCAATTTGATTTTTGAATGCCCAATAGATGCTCCCAAAAATTCTATTGTTGGGCTGCCAATCTTCATCTTTGTTGGACTTAATATCAGCCCATTTTGCTTACAAATTTTTAGAAGGATCTTTAAGTGCTCTCGAAGTTCTTCCTCATTTTCTGAAAAGACCAATATATCATCAATATAAACTGCTATAAATTTTTCCGTACCTTTAAAGCAGTTATCCATTTTGCGCTGGAAGATAGCAGGAGCATTTTTTAAGCCAAAAGACATCACAAGCCATTCGAAAAGGCCATCTGGTACCCAGAAGGCTGTCCATGGCACTGAATCAGGGTCCATTGCAACTTGGTGGAAGCCGCTCTTCAAATCAAATTTTGAGAAAATCTTGCTTCTTCCCACCCTGTGTATTATTGTATTTATTCCAAGAAGGCTATATTGGTCTTTATGGGTATTGTCGTTCAGCCTTTTATAGTTAAAGACCATTCTTTCTTTTCCTTTTATCTCCTTGCCTGTCTTTGGATCTATAGTTGTACCAGAATAGACTATTATTGCAGTAGTTCTGTGGCGACTGCTGCTTGGTCTAATAACCTTCAGGTCAAGCAAAGACTTATTGTGTCTTCGGAAAGATTCTTGCATCTGTGGAGTCACATGTTTAAGTGGTCTATCTTCAATAGTTAAGTCTGGATTTTTGATCTCCAGCTTGCAAGTCACAAGATTGGACTCCCAAAATTTCATTGGGTTGTCCCCAATATAACCCGAATTGGTTAAGTCAGAAATTAAATCTTGTAGATACTGACCTGGTTGCCATACGCATTCCTGCTCTTGAATTTGATTGTATTCTTCTTCATCAAGTTCTAGTTCTTCAATGATATGGACTGCAGGTATCACTTGTTGAGTATGAATGGTAGTAACATTTTTATAGAATGTTACCTCATTGCCTTCTATTCGCACTCCTCCATGCATAGAACGTATAAAACTACAACCAAGAATCATGGTGGTATTACTTCCCAAAGTAAGGGGGAAAGCATATGTATATGGTATCCTGAATTGATGATCCCCAATCTTCATGTTACCATATTTCAGCTTCTTATTGGCTGTTGTCTTTGAATTAATACCACTGAAATTGACAACAAAAGTGTTATCTTCAATTGCAAGGGGAGGTATTGATACCTGGTCTATACAGCAAGTAGTGGCGCCTGTATCAAGAATAGCATTTACTTTAAAGTTGTCCATCCCCGGGATTGATAGTTCTACTATCAGATTGAAAAGGCCATTTGTTTTAGGCTTTGGCTGCCTTGCCTCTTCCATAGAAAACACCTTCTCCTTTCCAGTATCAATTAAGACATGCAAGTCTTCTTCATAGAATTCTTCTTCTGGAGAAATATTTTCTTTTTCTAGATTTTCTAATCTGTTCTTAAGATCTTTATTTTCCAACTCTAGGAGATCAACTTTGAGTTGAAGTTCTTCATTTTCTGTATCAACTTCCAATTTGTCAGCTTGATGGATTCTAATCAATTCTTCTTGTTGAAGAGAAAATTCCTTCTTCAAGGATTCAACTTGAAGTTCTGCTAATGCTTTAGCACTTGTAACTTCCTGCTTTAATCTTTCAATTTCTGCTACTGCCCATGTAATATAATTCTGCTGTTCCTGAATTAATGTAGTGGGAGAAAATGGAACAGGAACTGACCTTTCAACCGGAATACTCATATCAAAATAATTCCGAGTGCACATACCACATGATGTTATTTTGCAGATACTACAGTGCATACGGTGTCTTTGCATAGTCTCCCTTTTGCAACATGTACATTTGAGATAGGGGGAGGGTATTTCCCCATTTATTTCCCATACATGGCTGCAATCATGCTGTAGCTTGGAGATCTTTACCATAGGCTGCCGTCCTTCTGTTTTTCCTATCATATAGGAATTTGTTTGTTCTATAAAAACAAATAGGAATTCTTGGTTTAGAATGGTGTTCACCTGATGGTCCTCTCCTTCTGATATGCTAAAGATAGCATCTGATGGCTCATCTCCTTCCTGTACAGATAAGATCTCATAGTCATCAGGTATCTCTAGTCCTTCAAATAAGGCTACCCTTTTTTTATTCTTGTATTCTTTAGGGCAATCTCTTGCAAAATGCCCTTCTTCTCCACACAAAAAGCATTTGCATTTCTTATTACGAAGTAAATGCTTCTTTTTCTCCACTCTTGCATGAGTTTGGTGAGGCTTGCCTTTATAGGTTGTAGATCTTCTAAGCCCATATTTCTTCTTTGGATCTTTGTAATATCCAGGAATAGGCATTTGACTGCAGAATGATAAATCCTTCAGGGATCTACTAAAAACAGCCTTTTTGTATTCTTCCTCAAGGTATTTATAAGTGAAAATTACTCTGGGATGTACTCCTGTGGTATTTCCTTGATATTTTTCCTCAAATGCCGCTTTTATTCTTCGACCCAGTTCTCCGGGAAGCTTTAGCCAAAATTTCTCTGATAATTCTGGTCCAGTAAAAAGTCTTCCTGTCTTTGCAGCAAGATTCATATAATCTGTTAGGAAAGGAATTAAATCTTTTACCTGAGGACAAGTTAACCTTTCCAGATCTCTATAAGCTTTATCTTGCATATCTGTGGATCCTTGGAATGGATCTTCTAATAAGAATACTCTTCGTATCTGTGAAATAATATTCTGAGTACCATTTCTGCCATCGCTTGTATTAACTAATTCTTGGTATTCATTGGGATAAGCCATTCTCCATTGAATCCAAGTTAATCGTTCTGTTTCACCGAGCAGGTTTTCAATATATTCAGCCTTGTCCAGGGGGTCTGTAAAATTTTGTAGGGCTACCACATTTTTGGTTATTGCTTCCCACCTTAGAAATACATCTTCTACTCGATGTAATTGAGTAGGAAGTGTAAGAATTGCCCCAGTTGGTTGTTGTGCAGATGGCAAATTCCACCATTCTGAATCCTCCTTTCTTTTGAATTTATTTTTGGCAGAGGATGTGGTCATACTGACTGGCTCCTCCTTCTAAGGTCTATTGGGAGGATATCCTACAGGATTCATTGTAACATCAGCAGGTGGCCTGTAGGAAGAGGCTTCTTGGGAATAAATCTGTTCCTGCAATTGTTGTAATCTTGGATAATCCATAACCCATTCTTTTGTAATTTCAGAAGCATCACCATCCTTTGAAGTTGTGGCTGCGAAAATCTGTTCTTCTTTCCCACCAGCTTCCGCGAATGGATTAACAAATTCATCTTCTGAAGCAGGATAAGCAGGAACATCTTGTAGTGCTAGATACTGTAAATAAGCAAGATAATCATCATCATCATCAGTATCATTGGTCGTAAATGTACACAAAAACTGTGTTGGTGAAGAAGCTTGTGAAGATGTCTGTGCTGAATTGATAGGATCAAGCTCAGCTTGTAATTGTCGCCTATATTCTCGTGAATCTCGTAATCTTCTTTTTGTAATAGCAAAACTTCTTTCCATTGATGGATTTTCATCCAGTAGATTAAGGTAGGCTTCTTCTTCATAAAATTTATGCTGCTCCATAGCATATTGTCTGGCTTCCTTCTGCATAGCTAGTAATTTTTCTTCAGGAAAAGGTTTAATAGCTAATGGTGAAATAACCTCTTTCTGCTTTAACTGTTGGTTGCATTCATTAGGTTTGGGACGAGCAGCTACATATTCAACGTATTCAGCCACATAGTCCTCATCACTACAGCAATAATGACAACCATTACAGTTAGGATTGGCTTTATTACTAGAGCAAACCTGCTTTGTTGTAGAGCCAAACCCTAGCATTCCTCTCGCAGTTGAGCCCAAAACTTCAACCTCCCTTACACTTGGTGTGGATATTCGCTCAAAAATAAGCTGAGCTATAAACTCCTGTTTTCTCAAAAATATATCTTCATTTGTTATATTGAAAGCCATGATTTTTACCTCGCCTCTGTAGTCAGAATCAATAACGCCTCCCATGATAATTATGTCTTGTAGTGCAGTACTAGATCTGGGAGCTATCCTGGCATAAGTATTTTGAGGAATTTGTATACATATACCTGTTGATAATAAAGATCTTCCTCCAGCAGGTATATCCTGTGCATGTGTAATGGAAATATCATACCCTGTAGCTCCTGGTGTTCGTCTTTCAGGCATCTGGGCTAGTGATGATACCCTTTTGACTAATAATTCTTCTTCAGGATTTCTTTCCTCAATCAATACTGAAACAATATGGCCAGTAATTTCTTCTTCATCTGACTGTACTTCCTCATCTCGGGAGTTGAACTTAGGCGGGGCTACTGAAGTTGCAGCTTGGTAGCTATCAAATTGTAGGGAAACACTTCCATCCAGCATATTTCTTGTATTAACTTCAGTTGGCTGCATCGGTATACTGACTGTTGACTGCCTTATAATCCAGTTCTGTCCAAGAACATCCCTGGTGCTATAGCTTCTTCCTGGGAGAGCTCGTACTCCATGACTAGCCAAATAATCAACCACATTTTGTACTTCATAAGCAAAACCCACATTAGGAGTATTAGATAAACGTCCTACCAGTCCTCTGGTAACCAGTAAATTGGCTTCTCCATTTCTCCAATTTTCATATCCCCTTGTTAGAATCGACACCTGTATATTTCTGTAAAAATCAGAAATTGTAAGCATTGTGTCAGGGATAACATAAACTAATTGACTTCCATGGGTTAAGTCAATCTCCATTGTAGCAAAAATACCTTGATCTCCCTGCCATCTATTATCTCTGAAGACTATCAAGGCTAGAGTTCCTTCCTCTTGACGATGTAAAATTTGAACTCTTACTTGTATTACACCCATATGAAGGAAACGCATGCCACTTCTTTGTAATTGGGTATAACTTTCTGGTTGTATAAAAGCTCGATCCACTTGATTACCTGTTACCAACATTGCTTCTTCAGATCTATGGACATACACCCTATGGTGTACATCATCTCTTCTGGAATGATACAGGACCTCAGCTGGAACAATAGCAGCTCTCTCCTGCATAGAAAGTCTAAGCTGAACCTGTGGATCAAGTTGTTGTTCCAAGGAGTTGTTGTAAGTTCCTCCAATAATTCTTATAGTAACCCGTTGTACTGCTCTTCTGGCGTTGTATCTTCGCCTTTGGTTCTGGTGATATTCTCGTACTTGGTCCTCAAATAAAGGTGCTCCTTCTGTTCTTGTGATAGCTGTGACAGGAGGGTCTTGATTTCTCAGGGCCATCACCTTTTTATCTTTGCTTGCTCTTCCTTTAGGATCTGAAAAGGATCTGTGAAAACCCTTAGTTTTCCTTTTGCTTCCTTTGATTTTTCCTAAATAGATAAAGCTTGAATTTTGTTAGTTATGCTTTGAATCACAGCTTCTGGAAGAGGTTGTTGCTGTGGGGTCTCTTTTGCTTCAAGCTTTTTGATCCTTTCTTCTAGAGCTTCAAGTTTCTCGAGAATAGTTGTAAGCAGCTGAATTTGAGTATTAGCTTGCTTAATAAGAGCAATATTACTACTAATACCTCCTTTGTATTCAGAAGGTCTGCAAAAGCCAAGTGTCGGGGCTTCAATTTCTTCTGTAGCTTGAAGGGCTTCTTTGTATGAGCTTGTTGCTTTAGTATTGATGTAGCTCATGAAGATACCCAATTCTCTACTTTGTGTAGTAGGGCTTCTACCCTATCTACCTTTCTTTTCAATTCTTCTGACAGTTGTAGAGCTTGTTGCTCTGTTATCTTTGTTATAAGATCTTCCAACTGTCTTTTCGTTAATGGTTTGTTTTCCAGAAATTCCTTAGTAAGATTTCTCAAAGCTATACTAAGGTTTTGATTTTCTAATTTTACCTCTTCTAATTGTTCTTCTATTTGTTTGAAATTTTTGAGGTGTACTCTACAGGAAAGACAAACTCTGTCGTAGATGACTGAAATATTGTGAGCTGATTCTCTTTTAGTAGGCTGTTTCTCTGTTTTTGCTAAATCAAGGTATTCTAGGTTCGAGGTATGAGATTTGGTGTACCACTCCTGAATATGTTCTTCTCAACGTCTAGACATAGACACAATTATAACTTCACCCTTTTTACCATCTTCTTAAAAGCTGTAGCTTACGGCTTAGAGGGTTCTAGAGGCTTTCTTGCTCACACAGGTGTGCCCTTGGGTTTACAAACGGCATCCCTTGCCTAATTACCAAGTTAGGACCTGTTCTTTTGCAATCCACCCGTTGTTCCCCGGTCGCTTTATTACTACAGATTTTTCAGTTGAAGGTTTATGGAGTTTGGTTAATAAGATACTGTATTAGTACATGTTTTCGCTATAACTGATCAACAGTTGCAATTCGCTAGACATGCCCTCGGGTTTCGCTATAACTGATCAACAATTGCAATTCACTAGCCCGAATTTTAACTAAAAGACATCTGTTATTGCTTTAGGAAATAAGACATAGAGAAATTGTAACCATTCCCAACCTTTTCCCCTATGAATACCTCGTGAGTTTTACTCAGCCATGAGACTTAGCTCTGATACCAAAAGTGTGCGGAAAACGTCTTCTTTTCAAATAACTTAGATAATGTACCAAAGAGAAAAGTACAAGACTAAATTACAAGAAAAGGAACTTCAGACTTACAAATGCTTAAGATGCTTAGCTCAGAGTAGAACTTGTACCGTGAAGCGGTGTGTGTTCTGCAATGAGAAACTAGGATGCTTAAATAGAGAAAGATGAGATGAATGAGGCTGTGAACCGGGTGCTCATTGGGCCCCATCGTCACTCACAAAAGCCTTATCTTCTCATCTTGATATGACTTTGATGTAATGCATGCATGCTTTACAGCTATACTCTTTTCAAATGAGCGGCTCCCCGAGGCTCAGCCCATGTGAAAAGATTCCCTAATATCTCTTTTGGATTTTCAGGGCCCACCATTGCTCTGCTTTCTTATGGTGGTGTGTCTTTTACTCTTTGGACAATGCTTTGCACGCGAATAAAGGTGTCTAATAATGCATCTTTAGTCTGAATCACCTCTGGTAAAGCGTCCTTGAAGTATAAGTGCAGTCCTCTTTTGACCTGGCATCTTCTGGCAAAGTCACTTTCTTTCGCCTTGATGATAAGCATGAATTCCCACAAACTGTTGAGGAGATTCTTTGCTGCCGTGTCCTCGATGTCCTCCATATGTTGTCAAGTCCTTCCGAGCTGCTGATCTCTACACGGACATGGAGGAGACCTTCCAAACATTGAGAAGGTATGGCGTCAAACTTAACCCTCAGAAGTGCCTGTTCGGAGCAAAAGGATGACGCTTCCTGGGTTACATTGTGACCGAGCGGGCCATAGAGGCGAACCCCAGCAAGATAAAGGCATTGCAGGACATGCCGCCTCCTCAAAATCTCCGAGAGGTACAGCGTCTCACCGGTCGGATAACAGCGCTGTCAAGATTCATCTCTAAGACCGCCGATCGGAGCTTACCATTTTTCAAGATTCTCCGTAAAGCCACTAAGTTTCAATGGGACGAGGAGTGCGATCGGGCGTTCGAGGAATTGAAGACTTACCTGAATTCCTTACTCGTATTGGCGAAACCAGCCGTAGGTGAGCCGCTTCGCATTTACTTATCTTCAACTGAGCATGCTTTGGGCTTAGCATTAGTAAGGCCGAGCGGCGAAGAACAGCCAGTGTACTTTTTAAGTCATATCTTAAAGGATGCTGAGTCTCGCTATACTAGTCTCGAGAAGTTGGCTTTCGCCTTGGTTATGGCCGCTCGGAGGTTGCGTCCTTATTTTTTGGCGCACACCATTATTGTGATGACAAATAGCCCGCTCGCGAGGGTACTCCTGAACCCTGAGGCCTCCGGACGACTCATCAAGTGGACGAGAGAGCTAAGCGAATTTGACATCCAATACCAACCCCGCTCGGCGATCAAAGCGCAGTCCTTGGCGGATTTCGTGACCGAAGTACAAAAGCCCGAGCCCGAAGCTACATGGAAAATATATGTGGACGGATCGTCCACTTGGCTCGGAAGCGGAATTGGGATCATGCTACTTTCACCTAAGGGAGAGCGGATGCATTTATCCGTCCGGCTAGACTATCGGGCAACCAATAATGAGGCGGAATACGAAGCCCTCATAGCCGGATTGCAAGCCGCACTGCATGTTAGAGCCAGTCGGGTCGTGATCCACTCGGATTCCCAGCTTGCCGCTCAGCAACTCATGGGCGCTTTTGAGATAAACAATGCAAGACTCAAATTGTACGCGGAGGCCTTTGAGAAACTCAAGACCGACTTCACCGAGGTAGTGGTCCAGAAGATACCCCGAGCGGAGAACCAGGCGGTAGATGAATTAACCAAGCTCGCTATCGCCGCTCGTCATACAGCAACCGATCGAACAGGTATCCTTGGTAGCGTATATAGACCGGATGGAAGACCTCACATTCCCAAGCGATTGGAGAACAACCATCACGGAGTTTCTGCGCTCAGGGGCCTCATCGTCCGATCGGGATGAAGCTCAGCTAGTCCACGTACACTTCCAAGTTGCGTCTGATTTGCTCTCTAAAGACCTTGTTCATCAGCTGCTGGTAGGTAGCTCCTGCGTTCTTCAGCCCGAACGACATTACATTGTAGCAGTAGGTGCCGTCCACCGTGACGAAGCTGACCTTCTCTTAGTCTTCTCGGGCGAGCGGCACTTGATGGTAGCCTTGGTATGTATCCAGTATGCATATCAGCTCGCATCCGCCTGTGAAATCCACCAGTTGATCGATCCGGGGCAGGGGGTAGAAGTCCTTCGGGCATGCCTTGTTCAAATCTCGAAAGTCGATGCAGACTCTCCACTTGTTGCCCGGCTTGGAGACCAGAACCACATTGGCAAGCCAACTTGGGAATTGCACTTCCCTTATATGGCCGACCTCTAGAAGTTTTTCGACCTCCACCCGAATGATTACATTCTGCTCCGCGCTGAAGTCCCTCTTCCTTTGCTTCACCGGACGAGCGTCCGGCCGGACGTGAAGTTCATGATGAGCTACGCTCGGCGAGACCCCTGGCAGCTCATGGGTCGACCAAGCGAAGACGTCGCGGTTTCGTCGTAAGCATTTGATCAACTTCTCCTTCTGCTTCGCCTCCAGATCGGATGCTATAAAGGTGGTGGCCTCCGATCGGGAAGGGTCAATCTGCACCTCCTCCTTTTCTTCATAAATTAAAAAAGGTGGCTTTTCAGTAATAGCATGTACCTTCCGAGCGGACTTGGTTTCGGCTCGGATCATCTCCACGTAGCATCTTCGAGCGGCCAGCTGGTCTCCCCGCACCTCCCCTACTTGATCCTCCACCGGGAATTTGATCTTCTGGCAGAAGGTAGAGACGATCGCCCGGAACTCGTTGAGAGCCGGTCGCCTCAGGATGACGTTGTATGCAGAAGGAGCATCAACCACGATGAAGGTGGTGGTCCTCGTCCTTCTGAGCGACTCCTCGCCCAACGAGATAGCTAGTCGGACTTGGCCAACCGGCAAAACTTCGTTCCCCGTGAATCCGTAGAGGGGGGTTGCCATTGGCAGTAGTTCGGCTCGGTCTATTTGTAGTTGGTCAAAGGCCTTCTTGAATATTATGTTGACCGAGCTGTCTGTGTCAATGAAAATGTGGTGAATAGTATAGTTAGCTATTACCGTTCAGACAATCAAGGCGTCATCGTGTGGGACTTCGACTCCTTCGAGGTCCCTGGGCCCGAAGCTGATCTCGGGTCCGCTCGCCCTTTCCTGGCTGCAGCCGACCGCGTGGATCCTTAGCTGCTGTGCGTGTGCCTTTCTGGCTCTATTGGAATCTCCGCCGGTCGGGCCTCCGGCGATAATGTTGATCTCTCCTCGAGATGCGTTGCTCCTATTTTCCTCCTCCCGAGCGGATGGTCAAGGTCGTTCATGCGACGCTCGACGGTGGCCTCCGTGTTCCTGACGATGATGCCGCTCGGGGGATCGTCTTTCTATCCTTTGCACGGGGTTCCTTTGTCGATGTCGCTGGTCTGGTGAAGGCGATTGACGGCGGTAGCTTCTTGGCACAGGATGAGCGATGGGGGATAGACTCCGGCAATTGCGGGTATTGTGAGTGGCCGACTGATGGAGTGAACAAAACATCGGGGTTCATACATTCCCCTTGGGCTTGGGCCGATCAGCCACTACTTGCTGGACGGCGTGCGACCGAATGTACTGATGAGGACGGGCGACTTCGGCTCTCGGTCCTCTGGGTGGCTGGTGACTGACTGACTGCTTCCGCTCGGCGGGAGCTGGTTGGTCGCTCTGGACTTCCTTTCTTCTCGCCGTCTGGGCCTCCTCCACATTGATGTATTCGTTGGGTTTATGCAGCATGTGGTCGTAGTCCCGAGGCGGCTTCCGGATGAGCGACCGGAAGAAGTCACCGTCCACGAGCCCTTGCGTGAATGCGTTCATCATTGTCTCCGAGGTGACCGTTGGAATGTCCATGGCCACCTGGTTGAAGCGCTGAATGTACGCTCGGAGCGGCTCCCTCGCTCCTTGCTTGATGGCAAACAGGTTGACGCTTGTCTTCTGGTGGCGCCTGCTGCTTGCAAAATGATGGAGGAACGCCGTTCGGAATTCCTTGAAACTTGTGATGGATCCGTCCAGAAGTCTTCAAAACCATCGGTGTACCGATCCCAAAAGTGTGGTGAGGAACACTCGGCACTTCACACCATCTGTGTACTGGTGCAGAGTGGCGGTGCTGTCAAACTTACCCAGGTAGTCGTCTAGGTCGGTTGTCCCATTGTACTCCCCAATTGCGGGGGGCGCATAATGCTTCGGCAGCGGGTCGTGGAGAATGGCGTCTGAAAACTGCCTGTTGATCCGCTCGGGTGACGAGTCTGTTCGGGGCGCCTTTCCTTTTCTGACGTCCCGGACGGGTGCTTCATCCGATGAAGATCCCTTGTCTTGATTGGCTTGCGCTACCTCTGAGGGCGTCTGGAACAAAGCCCGATGGAAAGGTATCGGGGCGAGCGGCGCCCCCATTTGAGTGCCGGCCGACTCCTTGTTTTGCCCCCATATTGAGAGCTACTCTTGCCTGTCTTCGAGTGGGGCTCGGCCCCCCGAGGCTGATGTCGCTTGTTGTGCTGCCCGCTCGGCCTGAGCTTTTTGCTGCTGCTCCACGATTTTTGCTGCACACGCTTGGACGAGTACTTCGAGTTCTTCGGGAGAGAGCGTTACCAGAAGTTGACGTCCAGCTTCTTCCATCTTCTCGACTTGGATTCAGGTGCGTTCCCACAGACGGCGCCAATTTGATCCTGTCGGAGCGCTGAGTCGACGGACGCTGGAGACGTGGCACGCTCCGCTGTCTCCGACTGGTGGTGTAGCTCTCCGACGAACCTGCAAGGAAGCCGAGCCGGAAGGGTTTCCCGGCGACGGCCCTCCGACGCTCAAGTCAGGCAACGAGAGAGGTAGCGTAATGAGGCTACAGTAGAGATGTGTGCATACCTTCGTTGACGTCTGGGGGTCTTTATATAGGACCCCGGGGGAGCGCAGGCACGCTTCCCGATGCATGTGCGCTTCCCCAAACATACCTTAACGAGTCTGTGTCAGAAAAGTATCTCTGGCATCATTCCACAATCGTCCAAGCATATCCCAGATGTGACGGTGGAAGCTTCTGCCGTATGATTCTGTGTACGGCTCGGCCGCCAACTCTGCTGCTTGTCGGCGGCAGGTGTCTCGAGGATGATGTTATTCTCTGTCTCTGTTGTCCTCTTGCATTCCTTATCTATTCCAGGGCCGAGTGGATCGGCCGCTCGGCAGACATATCACTTCTGCATCGGTCATATGCTCGGATGAGACTGCTACTGCCTGTGTTGCCTTGTGCACCGGCCGAACGGACAGACCGCTCGACCCTTGAAACCTTTTTACCTTGAGCATCGGAAACCCGACCCCTAATCGGGTTATCTGTCCTTCGGTTCGGGGGATTCATGGCCGGTCGGCACGCAGTGCCCGGTCGGTGGGCCTGCTTCGTCCGGTCGGTCGGTCTCTGGGTTGAATCTCTTGACCTTTGACCTCCACGTGCTGTTGACCCTCCGCCAACGAGGATCCCCCGTCCTTATCACCGGATCACTAGCAAAGGCTATTATGGATCATTTGAAACCAAACTAGCAAGAAAATAGAGAGAAAATAAAATAACATGAGTCACAATCAATTTTTGATAAATGCGCAACTGATCTGGTTGAAAGCAGAGAATATGGAATGGCTAGAATGATGTAGCTGAAATGTTGATCGAGTTATCATGATCCAAAGGAGGAGGGTATGATGAGCTGTCTTTTATGTTGACCAAATCGTTAGAAGGTCTCTGGTCAATGCTATTTACAGATAGCGACTAGATTGCTCTGGTCTCTGACATCCTGATGCTTGAGGTAGATCCTAAAAAATAGATAAAAAGCCGAATAAATAATAGAATAATGAAGTGCATGGAGAATAAGTAGGACTGTAAATAAATCAAGTGTTCGTGAACAAGGTTGGTGTTCGGCTTAATAAGAGCTTGTTTATGTTTGTTCAATATACACAAGATTAATTAAACAAACAAGTTTGAACAACTAGTTAAACTAAACAAACAAGCTTGAACACATATGTGTTCAGCTCGTTAACATTTGTGAATAATGTTCGTAAACAACATTCGTGAACAATATTCGTGAACAATGTTTACGAATCATATTTATTAATAAAACTCTTTTCAATAAACTAAATAAATAATAAAATAAAATAAAATAAAATAATCAAGTAAATTTAAATTATCAAACTCAATAATCAATCAAACAACTAAAAATTTCAAACAATCAAACATGCTTAAATTTAGAGCTCGATAACATCTAAACGAACCAAACTCAAACCAAGCTTGAACTAAGCTCAAGCTAAGCTTGAATTGAGAGCTTGATAACATCTAAACGAATCAAGTTCAAACCAAGCTTCAAACAAAGCTCAAGCTAATAAAATATAAACCAAGTCAAGTTTGAACAATCATTTTAAAAGCTTGGTCTATTTTAAGCTCAGCTCGACTCGCCTCATTTATCTTATCAAACAAGCTTAAACACTCTAAAATTCAACTCGGTTCGTTTACAACCCTAAGAATAAGTATGGAAAACATACCCTGGCTCAGGGGGCGCCCTCTAGTAGACTGGTGAGTTGATCATGACGTTGATCCAGTCGCTGTGACTCGGAAGAGTGGATGAATGTGAGTAGATGAGGAGCTGGATCTGACGACACGGAACCAAACGGGATATGACAATGACACACAAGCCGAACAGTACGAAGACCGGAACATAGCCTCAACTCGAAAGCCAGAACACCATATCAGATCGAAGGCCAGAGACAGATTAGATCGAAGCATAATGGCACGGAGGCTCGAACAACATCAGAGGCAGATGATAGTGCAGAACTATGTTGGAGATGGTCGGATCTACGCCAAAATGGCCGACGGCGAGGCAGCAAGAGAGACAGTGAGCTGTAGCGTCTTGGAGGGCCACACGGGTTGACCGTAGTGCGAGGGCAGTGACCCCAGAGCGCAAGGATGAGCCCTCGGCGCTGGAGAGGGTCGAGGGTGGCCAAAGGCTGCTGTGGGAGGCGATAACCACCGGAGGTGGCGGTGGCCTAGTGCGAGCATTGAGGGAGAGAGGACGGAGCCCTACTCAAGCATCGACGGAGGGTGTGGAAGAGGGAGGCGACACATGAACCCTTGTGGCAGTGGCGGGTTAAAGCGGTAGCAGAGATCGACGAGCGACGAGGGAGGCAACGAGTATCCACTGGCGGTGGCTTGGTCGTAGAAGCGAGAGAGAGGGGGCGATGAGTGTCGTAGGGGAGATAGTCTCAGGCGTCTTGCACGTGTGAGGGAGCAAAGAGACGACGTAAGGCGACGGTATGCCTGAGGCAGCGACATTCATGAGAGGCGACGGACGTGGCGATGGTGAGAAGCTGTTGGCGTTCCTGTGAGAATGTGATTGCTATGCTAGCGCCACATGGAGGGTGAGACCATCGGCGAGGTGTTGTAGGACGAAGAGGTGGCGTGAGTGCCGACATATGGTGAAGGCGGAGAGAGGAAGTCAGCGGCCACTGGAAACGACCTCGTCGTGGAAGAGAGAGAGAGAGGGTCGGTGTTGATGCTGGGGATAGGCGACACTGGTCAAGGGAGGCAGCGCAGTGGCGGTCTCATACATGAGATTCAGTGGCGACCTCCAGAGGTCATGGCTGCCTACCCCCAGCATCAGCGCCGACTCTCTCTCTCTCTCTTCCGCGACTAGGTTGTTTACAACGACCGCCGACTTCCTCTCGCCACCTTCATCGTATGTCGGCGCTCACGCCACCTCTTTGTCCTGTGATGCCTCACCGACGAACTCGTCGCAGCCTCCGCGTGGCCCTAGCACAGTAGCCACGTTCTCACAGGAACACTAACAGCTTCTCGTCGCCACCACGCTCATCGCCTCTCATGCACGCCACCACCTTAGTCATACCGTCACCTCACGTAGTCTCTAATTGCTCCCTCACACATGCAAGACGTCGAAGACGATCTCCCCTACAGCATGCGTCGCCCCCTTCTCTCTCTCTCCCGCGACCAGGCCACCGCCACTGGAAACTACCTCGTCGTGGAAGAGAGAGAGAGAGGGTCAGTGTTGATGCTGGGGGTAGGCGGCAATGGTCAAGGGAGGCAGCGCAGTGGCGGTCTCATACATGAGATTCGGTGACGACCTCCAGAGGGCATGGCTGCCTACCCCCAGCATTAGCGCCGACTCTCTCTCTCTCTCTCTTCCGCGACTATGTCATTTACAACGACCGTCGACTTCCTCTCGCCACCTTCGCCGTATGTCGGCGCTCACGCCACCTCTTTGTCCTGTGACGCCTCACCAACGGACTCGTCGCAGCTTCTGCGTGGCCCTAGCACAGTAGCCACGTTCTCATAGGAACGCTAACAGCTTCTCGTCGCCACCACGCTCGTCGCCTCTCATGCACGCCACCACCTTAGTCATACCGTCACCTCACGTAGTCTCTGTTTTTCCAGCCTTTGAGTCGATATTGTGTTCCGACCTTCAAGCTGAGGCTGTGTTTTGGTCTTCGTGTTGTTCGACTTGTGTACCATGTTCTAGCCTGTGTGCCATTGTCATATCCCAACTTGCATGCCACTGGCATATTTCGACCAGCGCACCGCCTTCCGGATCCATGTCACGTTCAGCTTTTTGCCGTCAAATCCAACTCCACATCCGGCTCATATTCATATACTATTCCAGGTCACGATAACTGGATCAACGTCACGACCAGCTCACCAGTGTACTAGAGGGCGCCCCCTGAGCCAGGATATGTTTTCCATACTTATTCTCTACGCACTTCATTATTCTACTATTTATTCGACTCCTTGTATATTTTTAAGACCTGCCTCAAGCATCGGGGTGCTAGGGACCGAGGCAATCCGATCGCTGTCTGTAAGTAGCGTTGAGCCTTCTGACGACTTGGACAATATAGAAGGCAGCTTATCATACCTTCCCCCTCCGGATCATGGCAACTCAATCAACATTCCCGCCACATCATTCCAATCATTCCGTCTTCTCAACTTTCAGACGGGATCATCAACTATTATGAAAAGATAGATATTAAAAGAATTACAATGATAAGAAATAAATATTTTATACTTTTACATAACTCTACTTTTTACAACTATTTAACCGAAGGTTAAACTTGATCACATAGATGGGCAATCACTAATCTCTTGGAGGACAAAAAATAATTTAACCAGGATAGGTAACATCAAGCTAACGTAACCGGTCCGATCCTACAGAAATTTTCCATTGACTATCAGGGTAAATCGAGAAGCATATACGGTGGACGACCCAGAAGCCCAACATCCCTTAGTTGCAAGTCCCATTTAGAGAAAAAAGCTCCTGCAACTACGTCGTAGAATCTCTTGGAGGACAAGATAGTAGATGAGGAATGATATGGTGAATAGTTACGAAGGCTACGTGTATGGAGGGTAGGAGGGAGATTTTACTGTAGCCCATTTTTAGGGCTTGAGTGGTTCGCAGAAAGGGCTCTCCGTTTTCTTCTCTGCACGAGCGTCGCCCACCTTTTCCACGCCGATGCCATCGACCCCCCCTTGCCGCCGCTTCCTCTCCCATGAGCGGTCTCTCCCATTCACACACACCGCCGCCCCACGCCGCTTCCAATGCCGCCTCTCCCTCTTCTCGTCTACTCACTCTCTCTCTCTCCAAAGAGGTCGATGATGTCGCCGGCCAAGCGTCAACGCTCTCTCTCTCTCTTCCGCGACTAGGTCGCTTCTAGCGGCCGCTGGCTCCGCAGCCACCCCTGTCACATCCAGTGGCCACCACCGCCTCTCACGCATGAGGCCGCCTCCGATGCCCTCTGGACCACTAGAGGACGCCCCCTAAACCAGGATACATTTTTCATGCTTATTCTTCATATATTTCATTATTCTACTATTTATTCGACTCCTTATATATTTTTAGAATCTGCCTTGAGTATTAGGGTACCAAGGACCAGAGCAACCCAATCGTTGTCTATAGTTAACGTTGACAAGACCTTCTGACGACTGAGTCAATATAGAAGACAACTCATCATACCATCCCCTCTGGGTCATGACAACTCGATCAACATTCTAACTACATATTTCGGCCGTTCCATCTTCTCAGCATCCGAACGAGATCAAGGAAGATATATTAAATAAATCAACTATAGATGACCAAAATTGTACAAAATTGCAAATTGATTCATAAGATTCAGACACATGTATATATTGTTCACTGAAAAGAAAATTGTGCAAGAGCAAAGGTCCCTTGTGATTTACCCGCTTTCAAAGAATATGGAGGGACCGACTTCATCTTTTGCTCCGACTGACAAACTAAAAAACATCTTGTGCATTTATCCACATATTGACAATCGATCCTTAACTTCAAAATTCATTTGGGGATCTCCAACTCAACCAAATGAAAGTTCATGTGGCACATCAAAACAATTTCAAGTTTAGACACATTGTCCTAATAGTTATGGGCACGAATATATATTATCACACAAGTAAACAGTAAAAACTGGTACGAGGCATACTTAAAAATGAATGAATGCTCGATCGATCGATCGAATAATTATCATTTAATTATGCTTTTCTGTACAGTACACAAAAGAGGCAGCAACATCTTAGACTACGTACTATGATGTGTTCAGTTTTGGATCACAAGTTGCAAGTGGACCTGGAAATAAACAATGAAATGAAAACATGTGGACTTGCAGAGCAGCAACTAATTTCAAGTCCTAAACTAGCAATATCTCACTCTACATGATATGATAAACTTTGCATGGGCAGGTTGGCCAATAAATTGCCACCACTTCCCTAGCTGAACACTCGCCATCTTTTCACTGCCTATTTATGCTGCATCAACCTCCACTCCCTTGGCCAGGATCTCTTCAATGGCAGGGAGAGCTTCAAGAGTTCGACCAAGGAAGAAGAGCTCAGCCCAGCATTGGGTGGTGAGGAAGCTTAAGAAACTAGAGGGAATGGTCCCTGGATGCCAAGGTGGTGTTGGAGTTGAGGAACTCCTGCGGAGAACTGCAGAGCACATTGTGTTCCTAGAGCTGCAAGTTGCTGTGCTAAGCAATGTGTGCCAAACTGGATTGCTGGATCGCGGTTGATTTATGAGGTTAAATCAACCAGAATTTTGGTTCGACCCTTTTGGTTGGCCATTAACTGGTTGACCTGGTTAGTCTCATTAGTATAAAAACTTAATATTTTAACTGAGCTGCCCTTGAGGTTAGTGATGTATGTGTTTCCCAGTGACCGTGTAATAATACATTGTTAAAATCCTTAAATCAAAATTGGCCTAACCATAATTTCTCTTCATACTTGCCTTCAACATGTTCTATGTTTGCTTTAATGATTGATTGGTTAATTTAAGGATGTTTTTTTCACATTAATTAGTGACTAATGAATTGATTAGTCATGGCTGAAATATTAAGAGGTATTTTCTTTAAAAATTGTCCATCTATTGATATCTTGCCTTCAAGGTTGATTATCAAAATCATATGATCCAAACTAACCTAAAAAGTCTGAATCCCAATTAGGATTTGAGGCTGGAATCATTCAGTTGGTGGTTACTCAACCAACTAGCTCTAATAGGTATAAATTAAAAGGTTGTGTTTGGAGTGGAGTGATTCATTTCTATTGAGAGTCGTTTCTCTGTTTGGTTGCCTATTTAGTGAATCAAAATGAAATCCAGTATTCTCCTTCCAAATGTAATCAAGATTCCAGGTTGTAGACCCCTGAATAAAACATTACAGGCCTAAAAAAACTCAGAAGAAACCCATCCCTCACTCGATCCTATCCCACTCCACATGAAAAGCTCTTAAATCGACTGAAAAATATTTACTTGCTAAAACATTGGGTATTATGGGTGGTTCTTATAACCTCTCATCCATGTATAATTTACTTGTGCATCAAACTAATTGTGGATTAACCTCTCATCCATGCACTGTGGCCAATTACTTGGCTGTAAGTTATAGATGTATCTGATCTATGAACAAGCTTTGCAAGTTGTGAATGTGTTTGACATCACGTTTTGTAAAAAATGTCATCCATACATATGTTCAATGGATACTTTATATCTTCATTTCATTCTATAATGCAACATAGGAATGGAATTAAACATTTCACTAAGGATTCCTCTCTAATCCAATCTCATTTCCATTCCCATTCTATTCTATTCTATTCTATTCACGCCTACAGAACAACCCAACCTACAGTCTTTAGTAGTTTAGTGGTAGGATGGGAACTCGTTGTTTCAGTGTAGTTTCCACCTAAATTTTTAACGTAGTAGTAATCATAAAGAATCTGGTTCTGTGATCCTTCAATGTCCTCCTTAGGTAGGTTTTGATCCTCACATCCTAAACCTAAAATAGAACTCAAGGAAACATGTATCTATCCCAGGTAATATGCCATCACGATGTGATGTAATCAATTGCATTAACACAATCTATTATCTGATCATCAAAATTTCTAAGCACAAGAAACAACTTGTATCTACCATAGACAAGATTATTAGGGTCATCAATTTGGGTGATATAATGAACAAATTTTCCAAATACATAGTATACACACCAACTTACAGGTTATTAAGGACTTGATCAATAAAAATTATGATAAAGGGGTTTTGTATAAACCTCTCAGTAAAGAACAAAATTCAAATAAGCTTTTGTATCTACCTCTCAGTAAATTAACAATAACATATGGGAAACAAGATATGAAATCCTGTTAAACATTGGAATGCTGGAGTATTTAGAAAGATAATCTGCTCTTTAACAACCAAGTCACGGACTCGGCCAGTATATTCATGGCTAATAACACCATTAGTCAGGATTCAATATATGTGCGTTTTTAACATTTTCTATAAATCATCTAAAACTCCCTTATGTTGACTAAAATTGATCTGGAAGATATAGAAGCATGAAATTATTTAACAAATCCCGACGATCCAAATTAAAAGAAGTCTGCAAAATCTAGAAGGGGGTCCAAATTAAAGAAATCCCCAAGCACAGATCGGCAAGATATAGAAGTATGAAGAACAAAGCGATTGTGATCGAACTGAGAAAATACAAAGGGAGAAGAAGCGATTCGCACCTCGCCATTGTCGGACCAAGTGGGAAGACGACAGGAACGAGACCAGCCGCTTCTGCAACGGGCGCAAAATGGAGGACGTCACGCGCCACGTAGGCCGAGAAGGCAGGTCGGGTCTGAAAAAGGGAGCTGTTCGCGAATATTCCAGCTGTGGACATAACACGCGCTGTAAAGGCTCGGAGAGAGAGTGTTACAGCTGCGCATCATCACTGATCAGGGACGTCCATTTGGCCCATGGCCAGCTGTCTCCTCCGCTGCGACCGCACGGAATCATTCCGTGTGGTTCCACTGAAGCTGGCGCTCACTCCCCGATGCACCACGCGGTGGACTCCCGATCGGCGCGTGGGCCCCGCGAATTCAGCCATTGATACGGAAGGTGGCATGATGGGTGTCCCGGGCACTCAAAAGTGTAAAACAACGCGTATATCTCGATAAGATAACATCATTAATGGCGACAAATTTAAAAAAGAGACACTGAGCTCCGATCTTCTCCGCCGCCGGCGATTGGGAGCGGGCGGATTGCCGGAGAACCAGGATTTTGATTAATATGAACGAAGGAAAAATAGTGCGAATAGAATCGCAAGGACAGAGTGGAAGTAGAATTAATAGTTTCCTTCTTTCTTGAAGAAAGAATCCATTGTGATTTTTATAAGAACCTAAATTTGAACAAAAATGTAGAAAGGAGCAGAGGAAAGGGATCTTTACAAGCTTTTGGAAGTTCTGGCGGTGGATCTGGGGTTGTAGCCGTAGTAGGAGAGGTACCACTTGACGAACTTCTTGAGGCCGACCTCCAGGTTGGTCGTTGGGTTGTAGCCGAGCTCGGCGCGAGCAAAGCTGATGTTGGCATGGGTGAAGGGGACGTCGCCGTTGCCGGGCATCTCCACCTCGTTGATCGTCGCCTTCACCTTGAGGTGCTGCTCCAGGATGCGGACGAGAGCCGGCACAGTGACCGGCGATGTGTTGCCCAGGTTGAAGATGCGGAACTGGGCTGGACCGCGCTTGCTGCCGCCGCTGCCAGTACTCTTGGACGCGGTGTCGAGGGAGGCGACGCAGCCCCTGACGATGTCGTCGATGTAGGTGAAGTCGCGGGCGAGGTCGGCCCTGTTCTTGCCGCGGTAGACGGTGATGGGCTTACCCTGGAGGATGTTGCGGGTGAAGGAGAAGTAGGCCATGTCGGGGCGGCCCCAGGGCCCGTAGACGGTGAAGAAACGAAGGCCGGTGATGGAGAGGCCGTAGATGTGGTTGTAGGTGTGGGTGATCTCCTCGCCGGCTTTCTTGGTGGCGGCGTAGAGGGATGCAGGACGGTCTGTGCGGTCGGACTCCGAGAAGGGCACCTTCTCGTTGAGGCCGTACACCGACGAAGACGACGCCCAGACGATCGCCGGCTGCGGATCAGCGGACTTGCAGGCCTCGAGCAGGGCGACCAGACCAGCGATGTTGCTGTGGACGTAAGACGCCGGGTTCTCGATGGCGTAGCGGACGCCGGCCTGCGCCGCTAGGTGCATCACGTGGGTGAAGGGCACGACATCGAAGAGCTTGGAGAGGAGGCGGGCGTCGTTGATGTCTCCCTCCACCACGAACACGCCGTGCGACGCCAGGACCGCCTTGCGGGCCTTCTTCAGCGACGGATCGTAGTAGCTGTTGAAGTTATCCAGCCCGACGACGCCGTCGCCGCGCTTGCGGAGGGCCATAGACACGTGCGTGCCGACGAAGCCGGCGGCGCCGGTGAGGAGCACGGACTTGCCGCCGGCGCGGCGGGGGGTGGCGGACGTCCGGATCTGCATCTCCCACCGCATCCCGCCCCAAGAGGAGTTGAAGTAGCGGGAGGAAGAATCGACGAAGCTCTCGAAGCTGAGGTAAGAGGCGGTCAGCGCGATCAAGAAGAGCGCCCACAGGAACATGGTGCCGGTGGAGGCGAAGCACCGGTGGAACTGGCGATTCATGGAGTGCGCCCGCTCGATCTTGACCTTCCCCGGCGTCGACGGGAACATGTCGTCTTCGTTCAATCTCATCATCTCGACCGATTTGGGGCGGATGAAATGGCAGGCCAGGCGTTCGACGAAATGTCTCACTGCACCTGCCAAAGGACCGTTCCCGCTGGGGCGAGACTTTAAATAGCAGATAGCAAACGGAAGGGGGAAAAATTAACCAAATTAATGCCCTTTTTTTTCCCCAATTTATAAATAGCTGTCACGGCTATTTACCAAACCGCTTCGCTTGCTATTTTCGGGTGGATATAATCGCCTGAATATTTAATAATAGCAAAAATCCTTTAATTGGGTGCCGGGGAAACGGATTCACCGTCGAACGCGGTGGGCCCCGCAGCAATTAGGCGGTCCCACTGGGAGACGGCGAAGCGCCTGTTTCGCCGGGATTGGTCGACGGTGGTCAGGACGTTTGAGTCGGCGCTGCGTTGTCGGCTCCCGATTGGATGATGTTCAATTTGGATAAAGTAATTGACACGGACGTTGAATTTGGATAAAGTGTTTGACACGGGGTGTGAATTATTTTTAAGCATTTTAACCTTTTTAATTTATTTTTTATTCAAGGTTTCTCTCATCAAGATTATTAAATTCTTATCCGCGAGTTGGTACTTGAATATGACTTAATATTAGATAGGTATAGTTCGATTTTTTTTTTATATATCATCGGTCGTTAGGATAAATCGAAAAATATTCGTAACGATCAGTCCAATATCTTTTAATTGTGTGTCTCATTTGAAGAAAAAATTTCTACAAATTTATTATAGCTGGGATTCGAACCACGGGTAACTGGATGACAACCTAGATACCTTACTACTGCATCATAACCCGGAGACTTTTCGGATTATTTCATGTCCCTTATCTAGATCACTCGCTTGAGACTAGTGGAAAAGTTTGTTTCAAATTCTTGTTATTAAACTCCTACTCATCTAGGATTAACATTATTAAGATAATGACGTTGCAATTATGTTGTTGATAACTATTGAGTTTTGTTTTTGTTGTTCTATAATTCATATAATAGTGATTGATAACTAGGTGCATAAAAAAAATCTAACTAAAGACATAATTTCCAAGAATAAACCAGGTGTGACTGTAGAAAAATTGCAGGGGGGAAATCTGGAATTACAATTGAATTTTATTTCTCACATTCTTCAATTATGGAGAAAATAATAGTTATGAACATGAGCCGGGTTCCTCAAGGTACATAAGTCAATTCTATCGAAGTACATAAACATCCCTTATTCTGGATCAGGGCTAGCAAGGACTAACGTTAATGATAAGCCTCGTTTTCAGTTTCATTAAGAATTTAACTTCCATGGCAATTTCTCCTTTTTTGATGCTTAATCTAGAGGAGAAGCAAAGGTCCGAGTTGTAGGTTGATCATAGCCAGCATCAACTTATTCTCGCTTTAGACCATGCCCCTTTGTCTTCGACCCACGACCTCAACATCAGTTTCGCTGTCACTGTAGTCAGCCCAACATTTTTGCTTGTCGATAGACCTTGCTGATTCTGGTGCATTATCTGCTAGTTGAAGGTCATCAGAGATAGTAATCTGTTCAGGAGTCTCTTGTTCAGGAGTAATCTGTTCAGCATTGATAGTAGCGTCTGTACATTCTGTAGATTGCTCAACTTTAGTGATATTGTCAGCTTCCTCACTTTGTGACTCAGAGGCAGAAACTGGAGTTGGTGATTCCATCAAACTTTCTGGTGATGAAGGTAAACATTGAGGGGAGAGTGAAATATTGTTTGCTGATGCTTGAGAGCCGCTTGGGGACACTGGGTAGTTGCTCTGAATCAATGGCTGGGTAGGAACGAATTCGGCGGCATTAGGATTCATTGTTGGACTCAATGAGTTACCATCCTGAGAAGCCAATTCACCATTCTGAAATGGCAGTTTGTTCCGATGACTACGATAACCTGAATGGTTATAACCCCCAGTTATCCGCGGGCCATAGGGCACCCTTGATGTGGCAGACTGGTGGAGATGCTTATGAACAGGAATTACCACCATGGGAGGAATACTTACAGGAGGTGGTAAAATTCCTCCATGATCTTTGAAGCTTGGCAAGGGAACTGAGCTAAAAACTGGTATTGTGGATGGATTGAATGGCGCTGCAGCTGCAGAAAGTTTGCTGATGGGCTCTTTGGCTGTCTCATTGTTCTTCTCTTTTATTGGCTCACTTTCACATCCACTTG
This sequence comes from Zingiber officinale, assembly GCF_018446385.1. Taxonomy (NCBI): domain Eukaryota; kingdom Viridiplantae; phylum Streptophyta; class Magnoliopsida; order Zingiberales; family Zingiberaceae; genus Zingiber; species Zingiber officinale. The sequence continues at coordinate 150,080,852 of NC_055997.1, forward strand.
ATACTTGTTCCTGCATCTCCTCACCTACATTGCTCACTTCTTCGGTGGAACCAGGGACATCAGGTTCGTGCATAGCAGCAGTTCCATCTGAAGCAGATGCACTTAATTCTAATTCTTTCACTTCATGGCATATCACTGATATTTTACAAGATTCTTGCACTGCAGGAGCTTCCTTGCTATCTTTTTCTTCCACAACAGGATTTGTCTCCTGCAGAGCTGTTTCTACCAGAATAGAATTCATTTTCTCCTTGCTATCTCCTTCCACAACAGAGCCATCAGACTCTCCATGAGTAGATGCATGTTTGCATCCCTCAATATTTTTATGTTTGCTCATCTCCCCTTTAGAACCATAGTTTGTTTGTTCTCTTATAGCGTGTGACATTTCCATATCGTGGTTATCTGCGACCTTGATGATAGTTCCCGGAGCAGCCAATGCCACATCTTTATATGATAAGTTTTTCCTTGTCGAGGGACTAGTGTTTGCAATTGGCGAAGAAACTGAATTGGGAGCCATAGCAGTGGTGGCAGGATCTGCATCCATTGAAACAGGAATGTTGCTTGCTTTCTGATTGAAGCTTAAATTCTTGATGAACTTCTTTGAAGCAGGGCTAGTAGCAGCAGGCATACTATCATCATTTGCTGGTGTTCCAGGAGAAGAAATGTTGGGGGAAGTTCTAGCTCGATATCGTGGACTTTCTACATTGTTCAGCGAATTTGTATTGATTTTCGCCAAACTAGGTCTCCTTGATACAGATTTTTGGTTTGCGAGAGATCGTGCCTTTGAGAAAGCTTCTTGCCATCCTTCTTCAGTTGAATATTCCCCCATGGCATCCTCCTCTGGATTCGATCTTGACACATTAATGACGACGATATTGGGCTTCTCATCCTTAAACTCCATGGGTGGATGAATGTAGGAGTTGTTTTCCTTGTCATTGGTTGCCACCCATTCCTGCTTTGGCATATCAACCTGGTCGTCGTCAATCTCAACAGTTTCAAATTGGTTTTGTTCATTTCTGCTTTTTATCTGCAAAGATAAGAAAACATAGTCAACGCATGTCAAAAAGTACTTGTGTAGATAATAACGCCTTGTAAAGACCCAATCAGAACCTTTGCAAGGGCTTGCTTCTTTTGAAGTTCTCTGGATTTTTGTTCTGCTTCAGGGTTGATATAATCTAAAAGGTCAGACACACTGCATTGAAAGTGCAGCAGAAGTCAACGAACCAGATAAACTGTAGAGAAGCAAGACAGGGAAGTAAAGAAAAGACTATGCTAGATTTTTTTTCAGAACAATGCTAGACTACATTTTGACAACCACTTCTGAAACTAACTCTACTAGCTTGGTCTTCAACAATGGCTTCATGAATTGTCAAATGGAAACTTCGCGACTTGTTTCATTTAAAATTTCTGAACCTCATCATGATGTTCCTGCTTAGTAATGGTTTTATTTACCTCAGATGACCTTTGCTAGCAATGGAAGCATCAGGCTTTGGAGTACCATTTCGTGCAGCTTCCTGCTGCTCGAGAGCCTTAGACTCGAAATACTCAAGCCATGCAGCAGCATCCTGCATTATAAGATGAACACCATAGTGATGATCAAACAATGAAAACAAACAAAATAAATCTGTTCTTATGGGATGGTTACCTGTGTCCGTAGATCTTCTGATCCAAGCTTTGCTTTAAGTATGCGGAGAGTTTCTGCTCATGCTGGACACTTAAAGAATAAGCTTCCATCAAAGATAGAGCAATGGCAATAGCATGATAACTAGCTGCAGTCTGTGATATGAATATAAGTCAGTACATATCCAAAAGTGATAAGCAATTTCATGGTTTACTCCGTAAGATAGAAGAGCGTAGGAAACAGAAATTATGATAAACGAGGATTAGTATTAACCTGTATATGATCACTTCCAAGTAGTCTCTGGTTGCATTTCAATGCCTCATGTAGGTATCTAAGAGCAACGTGCACATTACCTAACCCCTCTTCCATCATAGCCACATTTATGTATGTTGCAGCAGTGTTAGGATGTGAAGGGCCACAAGTCAGGTGCAATAGGTACAATGCACGATTAACGTACCTATGATAAACAAATCACAGAAATTATGCTATCACTATTAAGATCTCAAGTTACATGTCTATATGGATTATGATGAGCAAACTCAAATCATGCGCCAAAATAAATCAATTGTTAAGCAACAAATTTTGAACTTTTGGCCTAGATGATTTATGCACTGTACAAAAAGATATGAATAATGGTAAAAAAAAAAAAAGACTCAACTTACTTCAGTGCCAGTTCTGTATGCTGAAGACGATAGTAGAAAACGGCAAGATCACCATAGCTTTTCATTGTATCTGGATGATCAAGACCTAGTTCCCTTTCATTAATATCCAAAGCCTTTTGTTGATAGACGGTAGCCTAAGAAGAAAATGGAACTCATCTTATTGGCAATAAGAACCAACATGGTAAAAGTTCTCCAAAACATAAACTACTTATACAATGAAAAAAAAACAAATTAAAATATATAAAGTAGTTAGCCAGCCTAAAAAAGTGATTTCTTCTATGGAAAAGAACTCCGAGACTGCATTTATTACTTTCAAAGCATAGAGAGAGTATCCTACTTTTTATCTTCCAATTACTATGGCTTCAGCTTTTGATGCAACAAGCATTGCAAATTGGCCAAACAAGTTCTGTTCAACTCATTGGCTTTATCTTTTGGTAAACTAGCCTGCAAGTTGGTAAACTAGCTGCTAGACTCATTTGCCTGGATGGCTTACAGAAGATGTATTCTGCCAACTGACTGACTGACACCTGACAAATTCTCTAAAGTTCAATAATATCTCCGTTAGGCAGTTTTTCCTATATTGTGTGGCATGCTGAGCATCGATTGCATCTATGCTCAAGCCTGGGAAGTGTTAGATTTAATTGTTTTATCCAAAATAGGATTTTAGTCAGTAAATATTATTTTGAGAGATAAGATATGTGAATCTAGTTTCCACTTTTACATTGATTAATACTGCTCTATCCTTTGGTTTTCATGCTTAGAACCAATTCAATAGCATAGAGTATCATAATCAAATTTCTTGATGAACATTCTCCAAGGCATGTACCTGGTTGAAGTCACCAGTATGGTAGAGAACTACAGCCAAAAGACTGTATGCACCTGCCGTCGTTCTGTGGTATGGACCACATACTGCAACTAGTTTTGCTAACGCCTAGATTTTAAAAGGAAATAGAAGGGAAATGATTAGAAGATTTTTGAAGCCAACAACCATGACAAAAGCAATAATAAATAAAAACTTGTACCTTGGTCCCATAATTAACAGCATCCTCCAGTTTTCCTTTATCTAAAGAAGTTTTAGATGACTCCAGCAAAGTGCGTCCATCAGCTGATGCACAGGTAACGTGCTGCAATTTCAAGTCAGAACAATCGCTTACAGAAAATAAGACAAGATAATATCTAAAGCTACAAATCCTTACTTTGTATACAGGAACCATGCTCACAATGTCTGATTTCCTAAAAGGATGTGGAGTTTCAAAATCATAGTCTCTTGGTACTAGCTCAAGTCCTACCTGCAGCATAAAAAGCAAAAAGTGCTTAGAAATTAAATCACCAAGAACAATTTGGCAGGAAATCTCAGACAACAATATGACGACAGATACAGTCCAGGACCTTGTGGCAAAGACCACGTAGAATTGCATACTTCCTCAAGTCCTTGCTGTCCTTATCTTTCAAATTCCACCCAAATCGCTTTAATAGGAAAGTTTCCAGCCACTTATTTTTGAGACCGATTTCATTGCTCAAGTAAATATCTGCAGTATCTGCAGGCACTGATCCAAGCAATACATTTAAACAAGATGCGATGGTCCAAGCCATGTTAGACATGTCACCAACAACTGCAATGACAGCTTGAAGTATATGCTTATAAGCTCGAACTATCATCTCATGCAAACAAAGGGACTGCACATGAGGGAGCTTGTCTGCAAGGTCAACCTGTTCAGAATGTGAATGGAAGTGCAGAAAACAAAAAACTTATTATCTTAGCTTTTATATTAAAAGTTAAACTTAAGGCATGCATTAACAAAGATTTGCATTGGACTAAAAATATGTTCACTATTATTTAATAGTTTACCACACGTCCAAGTGAACACATCTGCAACCCCCTGGTATGCATAAAATCTGTCAACGTCCTACCATCAACAGGAGAAAGTTCGAGTGAAGCAAAATCTGCTACCTGAAAGAAAATTGTCATAATAATAACGGACTACCTTGCAAAGCACCAAAAGATATAAAGAACTAACGTGAAAGTTTAGGAATTATACCAACTTTGGCAGTGCAATATCCTCATAATACTTGAATGCCATCTCAATCAGCTCATCTGGTGACTGACATAAAATAATTCACAGGAGTCAAGATAATGCAGAAGATTGAATACATAATTATAAGCAACGTATTCTCGGAGCCAAGGTTTTGTTGAAACAAGGAACTTGATTCAAGTAATACGTCAGAGTGAAAGTCAATCCAGACAGATGGAATCATGACCAATTATACAACTAAAGTTGAGGATGATATAAGGGATTGAACAGTAAAATATTTGTTGTATGCATTTGAAAGAATCCTGCAGCTAGCAAGAACAATTTCATGTAGCTCAGTTTTAGTGAAATACAACAATGAAAAAGTCAGGGAACAGGTAAAACCTTAACATGAAGACCAGTATTAGATTCTTTGAGGCGTATGTAGTCTGCTTCAGGAAGCAATTTTTGTAGCATCATTTCCTTATCTTCCTTACGTTTAAAACCATCCACATGTTCCTTAATCAAGCCCATGCTAGGAGTAGAGTTTTCATTTGTAGAATCAGTTTCCCCATTATCCTGCACCTTCTTCTTTATCTGCTTTAATTGACCAAAATGTTTACCGAGCCCTTTTACGGTTGTTTCAACTTTGCTGTCTTTACATTTATTGGAATCAGTATTCTCCGATTGATTCTGTAAATGCTGCACCCAACAAGCCCCTAGTTCCCATCTAATTGACATTTTCCGTTCTTTAGTTTCTTCATCTAACCTCAGCATACTATCTGCTAATACTTTTAGCACCAAGGACCTGAAGGAGTGTGAAGCCTCCATGTCTGTACAATGGGATTTCTGGGCTCCACATGATGAGGACTTGTGCAAAAGCATTCTCAAGCTGAAAGGCATAAAGCACAGAATTCATTATCTTCCCCTAAAGAAAAATGAATCACATTATAGATGGCTTAGAACAGACGGCCTATGCTCATACAAGGTCATCATGAAACAGTTAATAAGAGCTTATCCTCTTAAGTTGTACCTGTTGACATTTAAAGAGTTACTACCTCCCTCAGGCTGCTCTTCAATATGAATGCCTTGTTCAATCAAGGGACTTTCACCTGAACCAGCATCAACTTGAACTCTGACAACAGCAGTATAACCACAGTGTCTAACCACCATGACACCTAGGGTGGCAGTATCCTGCAAGAAAAAAATGCTACTTCAGGTCTTAAGTCCAAGGAAAACTAGATGCAATAAAATTAACCAAGTGGTGGATTTGGAAGTAGAATTACATGAACAGTTGCACTCTCATCTGCAGTGATTCCTTTTAGTAAATTTCGTTTACAAATATCCTTAGAAGACTTTTCTGGGACTTGAATTCTGTCCAATTTAACATCCAATTTAGAGCTGGCATCAGCATTGTCCTTTGTAACTGTAATTCTTAGATCTCTGATTTGTTCTTCATGTAAAATTACAGCGGAGGGACCATATGGTGATTCATTTGAGCACTTGTTCTTGATGATTAGTTGTTGAATAGCCTCGACAGCTTTGATAACAGTGACATCAATGAATAAGCTGTGAAGAAGGAAAGCCTTCCTATCACGGACTTGCCTTTCCTCAGATGTTTTACAAGGCATTGCTGCAAGGATTGCAAATTCTTTGGCCCATGGCCTCTCAGCATTCTTGCCATCACACCCCTGGCCTCCACCATTACCACCCCAAGTTTCATCTTCTGTAGGAAGAGGAGGAAAAATTGATGGAAAATCTGCAGCTATTGGAGGAACCACCCAAGTGTTTGCTCGAAATCCATATGGAAGATTTCCAAACTGAAAGAATGCAGAATGAACAGAATAAGCCTTAACCAACCAAAGGTTGCCATTGTTTGCTTGATGCTCAGTTTTCAAGTGGTGATAAACTGTATCTAGCAAGATAAGCAGTTGCAAGAAAAAAAATGCAAATCCCTGCGATATATTTTGAACTTTGATACTCCTTCTAAGAAGTTCTCTACCGATAAAAGGAAAAAAGGCGTCATAATAACTGAGTTTGTAAGGTGAAATGTAACTATTGTAGTATTGCTCAACTTAAGAATGAGCAACAACATGTATCTCACTTCCAAGCCTAGTAGTCTTAGATTTAGCAGTCATCCCCGATTGAACGCGCTTAATTTTTGATGCTACCTTGGGCCAGCACAAAGGATACCGCCAAAACATTATAAATTTCGAGTACTATAAAAGAAATGACATGCTCCTGTGTTTCTCCAATTATAAAGATTTTACTACACAGGCTATTGATGCCCGTCCTTTCAATCCAATAAACAAGAATGTTGTAACAGGAATATCCCAGCTAAGTTGGCCATTATAAATGCAACATCATCACCACTATTGAGCTGTGTTAGCCACAACAATTTAGGTTCGTCTAAAATAGATCTTATTCATTTATCAAACTCTTTCCAAAGATATATCATAGTAATTTTTTCTCCATTTCTTAAATCATATTTAATTATGTTAACTAAAGCTTTTCAGTCTTGATAATGAATCAAGTCTTGAAAATAAGTGGAAAAAAATTGACAAAGGGCTAAAAGTAGACCAACCTTATTGTGCTTAACGAAAGCTTTCATCAGTGACTTGTATGCCTATACGTACAATAACTCTTGGTAAGAAGGGAAACAGAAAACACTGGAGGGACCATAAGACCAAAAAGTTTATGTGAAACCTTACACTATCAAAGGCTCGGCTTATTTGCTGCAACAAGTAAACTAAAGAATGACTTATAAGAGACCTTCTTCCAGAGGGATAGAACCCATCTTTCGTAGAGTTTATGGTCACAAGTTTCCCATTGCAAATCTTCACCTGCTCGTCGATTTGAAGACTAAGATGAAGTTGGCTGAAATAACTAAACAAATGTAGTATTTGTTGGACCAATCTGAACTACGAACACCAAAATAAAGGGGAAAGGATAACGCACATCAATCTGAAAGAAGTTATCTTCCTTTTTATCATCCACAAATGGTCGCGAAGTCCTCCTTATATCTGGAACAATTTAGGAGAATATAATTTCAAACTCCATATCCAGTTTTATCACAAAAAAATATGTGTTTCTTAAAAAAGGAAAAGGAAGAAAAAAAAGAAGGAGAAGAGAATGGCACAAACATTGGAGCGGCGGAGTAAGGTGGGAGAACGAGAAGAACTCGTAGAATTGCCCGAGTTTGGGGGGAGGGTACAACGGATCGTCCTTGTGCACGTTAACCGTAGAGGATATGAGAGAATCAACCTTCTTTCTCCCGGCAATGCCATCGGCTTCGTCTTTACATTCCTCCCCGTTTGTCTCGCCCGACCTCGCAGCGTCGCCGGGGCGCGTATCGTCCTTCCCTCCGCCTCCGCCTCCACCTGCAGTACGAGGACTTGCTGGTCCTCCATTCCTCTCCGGAGAAGCGCCGAACGCGGTCGTGCAGGCTATGACGTCCAGCAGTCGGCGGATGTGGGCGACGGCGAGCTCCTCCGTATACTCCTCTGCGAGAGAAGCTTTTATAATTAATAACAATCCCCTCCCTGTCTTCTCCCAGCCAGGATCCACATTTTCACCCAATAATATATAGCCACAAACACAGCATGAGTTTCCCACCCAAAATGATAAGAATTTTGATTACATTTTTTTAAAAAATAATAAATAATAAATATATATTTAAAATTAATATCATTTATTATTTAATTGTGTTTACCTTGGACGATAGTAATATGGCATGGCTTTAGTGAGACAACTTCCACCGTATCCTTTAACTTGTCTCCTCGTGACTGTCATATAGAAAATTAGTGAAGATTTATAGGGCAATTAAAGAATATCAATCATTCTATTTTCTCAATAATAAAATAAAAAAGTCAAATAAATATCAATATAATAAAATTACCTCATGGGAAAGGGAGAAGTTGGTGAAGTGGCAAGTGTCCACGTGTACGGACAATAATTTACGGACATCAAGTATCTTATCCGTCGATATACCCTACAAAGGAAATCCCCTTAAATTCTTCATGAAATTACAAATAACCTCTAAAAGATTTTTAACTCTTATCCTGTCAGAATTAGAGGGTGAGATACTAAATACACAACTTAAAGGAATCAAAATGAAAATTTCTTTCATGCACTAATCTTGATGCAAAGTCAAGTAATTATCATTTCGCCCCCTTCCCCCATAATTTATTCTTGCTGACTTTTCAAATTCATCCTCATTTCCCCTGAAAATGAGAATCGAACCTTGAGGGTGAGCAGCGAGTAATCCGGCGTCTCGACGATGACATCCACCGCCGCCGGCAACACTGCAACCAAAAGGCTCCGGCAAGTCAATGCGCAGACTCATCGCCGCCGACGGCAACCATCGAAATAAACGGCACCATAAAGAGAAAAAAGAGAACAGGAAGAAACAAGCAATTAAAGGAGCATTCACCTTTCTCTTCCTTCTTCTTCTCGCCTTTGACTCTATGCGCCTTGGCCTTCCCAGCTTTGGGAGCCATCTCTCCTCCTCTAAAGCTTTCAAATAGATTTCTGTCTTAAATTAAGCTCCAAGAGGGCAAAAGGAACTGTAAGTTACAAACTTTACATAAAGAGAAGGAGGAGGAGGAGGAGGAGGAGGAGGAGGCAGAGGTGGAATGAGAGGATAAGGTTGTTGCTGCAGCAGCAGAGAGGTTTAAGCGAGCAGAGCGTTTGAAGGAGAGCTGGAGGGGGGCTGTAAGATCTGGGAGCCCCTCAAAATCTATGGCCAAGACTTCCTCACTTGCAAATCCATATCTTCAAGTTACACCCTTCTCCATTTTCCACTGCATTTTCTTTTTGTTTTTTTTTTTGTTTTTGTACTGTTTGTTTATCTTTACATGGATTTGAGATAAGTAGATGTTTGGAGTTTTGTGCTTGGTGCTGGAAACGCAAGGACCAGAATTGTGGTGGCGATTTCAGGAAAGAAAATATGGATGGATGGCGTTTGGTTGTGTGTTTGCTTTGTGCTTCTTTCAGTTAATCAGGATTCAAATTCATGTAACAAATACTCTCCTTATAATTTAGGTAGTATAAATTGATTTAATAAATAAAATTGTATATATATATATATATTAATGCCGTTATGATGATGGGTCCCGCCTCGTTGCCACGGTGGAGGTCAAGGGGGGTCAGAGTTAAAACGGTCAACGAACGGATGACTGATCGGGTGGGGCGTATTCCGACCAGGGGTTAAGTATCGACCCACCATCTTTGACATAGAGTAATCAAACCGACGCTTTAGGGACGCGTAGAAGCTGAGCCAAGCGACTCTTCCACTCGGCGCGACAGCGGACAACACGGACTGAGGACTTTCAAACTAGCGGCTCTCCCACTTGGCGTAACAGTGGGCTTCTGGCCGGGCGGCCATTCAGCTCGGCCAAGCAATAGACACAGTAGGATATCATTCAGCATCCTTTTGGGAGTTAAGTGTCGCCGACGGATGACATGATCAAACAGAGGATCGTACGGCGGAAGCTTCCACTGTCACTTCATAGATATGCTCGGTCAGTTAAAGTACTGTGTCAAGGATACTTTACTGACGTATCTCTTCAGGGAAAGCTTGGGATAGCGTGCCCGCTTTGAGAAGCGTGCACATATGCTATAGGAGTCCTATATAAAGAAGGACCCGGGCATCGGCGGAGATATACTTTTCTCGCGATTTCTACTATTGAGCTATAGTTCTTGTTTCGTCGGAAGCTGACTTGAGCATCGGAGGGTCATCGTCGAGGACCCCTTCACTGGTTCGACACTGATGCTACTTAGGTTATAGGTGGGAGCGAAGTCCACATGATATCAGTAGTATATATATAGATATATATAAAGGTATCATAAAGAAAGGTTCACTACATTTTAAAGAATGAGAAATATTTTTAATCCTCCATCTAATCTACTCATATAAATATAATGTTTTCTGGATCACATAAATTGCATGTCAACTCATTTGAGGAGGATTCAGTCATCAATAAAGTCTCATCAAGTGAGCTCTTCTTCTTCTTTCTTCTTCTGGTTGGGTTCTTCCAACATGGAGATATGATCTTGTCCTTTCAGATTTTCTTGGTACCATTTATTGGATTACGATATCATCAATGGTTGGTCGAAGAAAGTGAAGACAAATAGGTAAATGGTCTTTTTTTCTTTTCTTTTTCTCTTTGGTAGATTTTAAATTCATATAGAGATGTAAATTGGATTAGGCGGTATGGATCCGACATTATATATATGTGTTGTGCTGACCCATATCGAGTTGCTGAACCAATTCTTCAAACATTCAGCACACAAAGGACACACCAAATTTAGAGAAAATGATTCACATATACCCAAAACAAGGGAATTTGCAAGTGTTCCCTCGAAATCTCACATTACATCGAGGAAAAAAAAGCCATAGCGGAAAGAAATAGACTACAAGTATATTTGGATCGTCGCACGAAATCATCACCTCTGACCAAGAAATGAGATGTGAATTGATTGATAAACTTCACCAATCTTCAGTAAAATACCTTGGATTGACTAATAATGCCGCCTGTTGCTATTTCTTGCCGTCGAATGAATGCATCATTCATGAAACACACATTAAAATTTGCCTGAGTATTGATTGTGAGACGGAACATCAAGTTGAATATTAGAACGCCCAACAAATCTCTCCCTCAAATTCAGACTTAAGCCCTGGGATCATCCATGTCAGTGTTTTGCTTGCTTGTCTGAAGGATCACCATTTGGATGGACTTATTGCTTTATTATCAGTGTGATCATTCTCATCCAGAACTGCTACTTGCTAGTTTGTACTCACCTTCTAGAAAATTGCTCATCGTCTAGAGGCTCCCTGAACATTCACTACGGTGGCCCGAATCCTCGAGTAGCCTTCCCTTGCTGAACATCTGCGTTCCTACCACAAAGGATAGTGTCTTTCATAGTTAAGCTTTCATTTTTTTTTCCCAATGAATTCAAAAGACAGCATAAATCTGTGTAAAACTTGTGTTAGTAACTATGAAGTGGAAACAGAAACACAGTTTCCAGTTCATGCAATAAGTATCAAAACATGTTCATTTGTCTGTAGAGAATGCCAAGCTATAAAAAATGAGCATTTGGCCCAAATGCCAAGTTCAGACAAATTTAAGCAAGGTGCAAATGTAATAAATAATATTTCCTTTAAGAAAAAACTATGGATTATCTGAACAAATACAGTATGGAAGGGAAGAAGAATGTAAATCAGATTAAATAGTTGATTTTTTCAGACATTCCTATAAATAGTTGAATATCTATGAGATGAGTTATACAAATAACATCAGGAATCCTTGAAGATCAATATGAGAACTTGAATCTGTCTTGCTTAGAAATTGCTAGCCTATAGACAATGCTTACAAGATGATATATATAATTACATATGGACCGGAAGATGTAGACAAGGACAAGCAGTGAAGGCACTAACCTGAAGCTTACCTTGTAGAGAATGCTCATTTACAGCAAAAATAAAGTTAAGACAGATGGCCTTTTTCTTATATTCAGACACAAAAGGTCCTATCTGATTGGAGCAGAGTCATATTTATCATTCATAGCATGCAATTACTGGCTAGCAGATCTATGATGGGCAGAGCTCAGAATGAGATTCCATCTGCTTCATCCACAGTGACCATTTAACAGCCTCTAGGAAACTTTCGTTCTTTTGGAGGGAGGTTATGAGGTTGGAATATGTTATTCTGTCAGGTCTAATCCCTCTACTCCTCATTTCTTGTACCACATTAACAGCCTCTTCTACCATTCCAGCAATTCCATATGCCTTGATCAAGGTGTTGTAACTATACAAATCAGGTTCAAGCCCACGATTCTTCAGTTCAGCAAGCACACAAGCAACCTCTTTGATCCAGCCCTTTGTCCCATAGATGTTTATCATAATGTTGTAAGTATAATGATCAGAAATACACTGAGCTTCCTTCATCTTACGCAAAATATCATGGAACTCCACCAGTCGGTTATCTTTTCCATATGCATCCAGCAGGCAGTTATATGCTTCCAAGGAAACAGGGTGACCTGAAGATTGCATTTTGTCAATAACAGTTTCCATGCTCTGGAAATCCTTGCTTTTTCCGTATGCTGCTATGATGGTGTTGTAGGAAATAACATCTGCCAACCCCTGCTTGTGGGCCACGCAAAATACTTTCCAAGCCTTCTTAAGCATTCCGGTTTTTCCATAGACATCTAGCATTACATTGAAAGTTATAGTGTTGACGGCACACCCATTCCGCATCATTTCCTCAAACAACCTTGAGAGCTCATCCACAGGTAAGGCACGGGCACAACAGTTTATAACACAATTGTACATTGCCTCATCCCATACAACTCCACTTTTAAGTATCCAATAGTAGACATTTGCCAACTTATGTGTCATGCCACATTGTTGATAGGTCCGAAGCATGTCACGGAATAGAAATGTATCGGGGACTACATTCTTCTCTTTCTCCATCATTTCCAATACCACACAAGCATTCTCCAGGGACCCTGCTCGGATATACATCCTCACCACTATACTATAGGCAATCATATCAAGGGTGACACAGTTATCTTTCAACTTTAGGTACAACTTCTCAGCTTCATTAAACCTATCCATGGCACTGTAGATATCAATCATAGAACATGTTATATGAAGATTTTGATTAAACCTAGAATCAGACATCTGCAGATAGATCTTGACTGCATTCTCGTAATGGCTAGACTCCTTGCAAGAACATATCAATAGATGATACAAGTTTTCTTCAAAACTAGTATCTTCCCATTTTTTCTCCTTTAAAACTCTTAAAGCATCATCAATCAATGAATTTTTCACATAGGCAATAGCTAAAATAGAACATGACGTAGCATCTAACAATATTTTCTGATAAAAAGATGCCTCTAGAATTTGAGGCACACTTTCTATCCTTCCTGCCTTTTCATAAGCCTGAAGAAGACTACTAACAATTGAAGAATATTGACAACCTGCTATTCTCATGTCTTCAAGTGTTTGAGTAGTGCCCATCACATCCCCATATTTAGCTTGCAGATTAATTAGGGTATAGAAGTTGGAAGAGTTTGGGTGAAATCCTAAACTTTTAAGTTTCTCATAGTACCACAATGCTTCCTCATAGTTGTCAGTTCTTCCAAAGCCTTCAACCATGGACCTATAGGTGGTTTCATCGGGATTTAAACCAACACTTTCAAGATTTTGAAATAAATGCTTTGCAGCCTTCATGTTAGCAACCCTCCCATACCCAGTGATCAAGGTATTATATGCAATAATATTGGGAGGCATCCCAGTTTCGAGCATGGACTTCAACACAGCTTCAGCCTCTTCTGTTTTACCTTGTTGACAGTAAGCATTAAGGCGCACTAACCAGTTCTCTGTATCTGGAAGGATTTTCTCTTCGTTCATAACCCTGATGATATCTTCTGATTTGTGGTACAGCCTGAGGCGAGTGCAAATGGTGATCATGGCTGAGTATGCTTTGATGCATTTCAATTTCAATCTTCTCATGTGACCAAATGCAAATTCAGCTTGAGAAAGACAAGACTTCTTTTGGTAAAGTGCCATAAGCATGCCAATCGTAGCAACATTAGGATCGATGCCCTTCTCCAACATCATGTGAAACCATTTTGTTCCCCATCCAACTAGCCCCCTTTTGGCACATACATATATTAGTGGATTGAAGACCTTAACATCCAATTCGCACAGGGACTCAGAAGTCATTTCCTGAATTAACATACTGGCTCTAGACCAATCCTCCTTCCTCGCCAAGGCTCGCAATACTAAGCAATAAGCATCAATATTTTCTCCAACTTTTCCATACTGCCTCATCCATTCAAAGAACTGCACTGTCTTTTCCTCACTTCTCTTCTCAAGGCGCTTAAGAATAGAGTTACAGTGTTCCATACTAGAATCAGGATTAGCATTAGATTCTCCAGCATCAATTTCGCCTTCAGCAATCCTTTTCTCAAACACATCCTTGCTTGTAGGAATTAACATACTTGAAACTTTCTGCTGCGATGCTTTCTGCATTCTCTGGAACCGATTCCATATTTTCCTCCTGTTCTTCGTACTTGTGGTCTTATCCTGAAGATCCAGCGTCTTTGAGACCGGATTCTTAAGGTTCAAATTCCCGTCATTTTTGTTGACAGATCTAGTGGCCAAAATGGACCCATCCTTCCTATCCAATCCACAAACCACAAAATTCTCCAATCGAACACTACGTTTGAGCGACAAACCACTCGCGTCTTCATAAGAAGAAATCAAACTAGTCTTCTCCCGATTGCCTACATTCAATCGGCTCGAACCCTGCTTGCCTGCTTTCTTCTTGCCCACGATGAACCTGAAGCCAAAGCCTGATTTTGATGAGTCGAAACAAAGCAAAGCGACCGCACACGAGTTAGGGTTCCTCAATTGACTGCGTTGCTTCAGCTCGTGGACATCCCAACCTGCAGCAATCTTCAGCGAACCCATGCGATCGTCTAACGAAACTGCAACCTGAGACCACAAAGCAAGTACAAGAATCGATCAGGAAAACGAGCAGACCACGAATCCAAATGCACAGAAGACAGAATAAAGGCGCGATCGAAGGAGAAGAAGCGCTAAAGCGCACCTGGTCAGCATGAGCGGATCGAAGCAGCAGGCAGAAGAGGAAAAAAATAAAAAGGATTTGAAGATTTTTAACACAAACTCAATTTATAGGGAAGAGCGGAACCAGCGATTCGTTGGTTTTCTTATCTCTCTTTTGTTCGCAAGATATTTCTCCATCGCCAGATCACGATGCACTTTGGATGGTCACCACGTGTCCCATACAAACGGCGGATGTATTTGGATGAATTGGGCTGCCATAGACCGAAACTGGGCCGGATCTAGGTCATCAACCATTGGAAGGATAAACAAACGAATAAAACAAAATTAGCTCTTGGATGATCGATCTAATTCCATAAAAAGTTTTCATCAGTCATTAAGATAAATCGAATGATAATTTAGATTTCTGTAAATATGTCATAGTTGAGGATCAAACTATAGATGATAATCTGGATGCCCTACCATGACACCATAGTCCCGAGGACGAGTTCCTTCATGTAATGTTTACTATTTAAGTGGTGAAAAAAATTATTCATAATTTATCTTTCTATAAATGACTATGGAATCGATTATGTGAGGTACCGAGGGTTAACGTATGATCTTTTGTCACCAATGTTTGCTCGAATAGACCTCATTGGGTGTCTGACTTCCCTCATGTAAAGGGTCATTGTGCTAGGATAAAAATACCCCTCATGATTTACCAACCTATATTTAGCCGAGGGCCGAAGATACTAGGCTGCCTAAGGTAAACGTTATTACCTTTTGCTCAAATGTTTGCTCCAATAGGTCTTGGGGTCCATTCTTAATGGGAGCAAAATGTCTCGTTGGATGTCTAATCTCCTAAATGTAAAGAATTGTTGTGTTAGGACAAAATATCTCTTGTGATTTACCTATATGTATCTTATCATGAGATCGACAATAATGACTGATCCGGTGACAAGGACGGGGGACCCTCGTTGGCGGAAGGTCAACGACACATGGAGGTCGAAGGTCAGGAGAGTCAACCCGGAGATAGGCCGACCGGAAGAAGCAGGCCTACCGACCGGGCATCGCAGGCCGACCTGCCGTGAATGCCCCGAACCGAATGAAAGACAACCCGACTAGGGGGGTCGAGTTTCCGATGCTCCAAGGCAAAAAGGTTTCAAGGCCGAACGGAATGTCCGTTCGACCGGGCACCAGGCAACAGAGGTAGGGCAATATCATCCGAGCATACGGCCGGGAGGTATCCCGGTCGGACCGATGTCTATAACCGGCGACAGGAGTAATATGCCTGTCGAACGGCCTACCCGCTCGGCCCTGGAACAGACAGGGGACGCAAGAGGACAAAGGAGACAGGGGATAACTGTTGGAGCAATACCAATGGTCCGTGGGATCATGTGTTTTGGTGTTTGGGCAAAGAGTTTAAGTTAGGTTTACCCTTGTTATTTGATATGTGTACTTGAGTTGTGCAGGACTGCAGGTGACACATATGACTCAGGTTGACGGCTTCGGGTCCGGTGAAGGATGGAGCATCCGAGGGACCATGGACAAGGCAGCGAGGACAAGGGCCGAGGGAAGCGACTTCGAGGCATAGGCGAAGGATGGCATTGGGGACGAGCCGCGGGCTTGGATGCATCCGAGGGACGAGAGCCAAAGGAAGTAGGCTTGAAGGCAAGAGGTCAAGGCTGCAAAGAAGAGTCAAATGAGTCGTGAGGGTACGAGTGCATGAGAGATTGTACTCGGAGTAAAATCTTAATTTTAGGGTTTTACTGTAGAGGCGCTGTAGCAGTTACTGCAGCGCACTGTAGCAGTCGACTGGTGTATGGACCAGTCGACTGATGCACTGTAGCAGAGAGCCGTTGAGATAGCCGTTGGGCTGACATCAGTCGACTGGTGCAAGGACCAGTCGACTGGTAACGGGCAAATCAGGTTCTGATTTGTTCCAAGCTCTATAAGAAGGAGCTTGGTATGGCCGGCCAAGGCGACGAAATTAGACTTGGTTAAAGCCTAATTAGTAGTCACCAAAGTGCTCAATGTTCTCTTGTGTCCAAGTGTTCTTGGTTGGAGTTGTGGTGAGATTTCTCCACCCACAAGGAGGTTGAGCTAGCCGGAGTTTGTCGGGGACTAATCCACCGACGGATTGAGGGATCGTCCACCTTACGGACACGCCGTGGAGTAGGAGCAAGTTATCTCCGAACCACGTAAACGAACGTGTTAGCGGTTTGCTCTCTTGTTCTTGTATTTGTATTTAGCTTTCATATTTGTGTTGTATTATTTGTATTCCGTTGCGCAACTAACAAATACGTAGAAAGCGATCAATTTGGGGGCGCCGTCTATCCAACCCCCCTTCAAGCCGGCCACCGATCCTCCAACAAGTGGTATCAGAGCGAGGACGCTCTCCGTTGGACTAACCTCCAAGGAAGCATAAGATGGCCGGGTTCATTGTCCCTCCAAAATTTGAAGGAGGAAGCCTTGGGGACATCACCTTTTGGATGGTGAAGATGAAGAGCTTCCTCGACACAGATTGGGACACAATGATGGTCGTCGAAGAACCATTTGAAGCCCCAAGAGACAAGAAAGGAAAGAAGCTCCGAACACGACATTGGACGGAGGAGCAAACCTCACGATCGGAGGCAAACTCAAAGGTAATAGCAATTTTAATTGATTTATTGCCTCCTAATGTGATAAATGGTGTAGGTGAGTATAAGAACGCCCATAATTTGTGGAGCAAAGTGAAGAAATTTCCATGGGAGGAATTTTTGCCTACATAAGAAGAAGAAGAAAAATCCGAAGAAAGTGATGAAGTGGTCCAAGAGGAGAAAAAGGACCAATCGGATGTGGAGCCCAAGGAGTTGAGCTTAGTAGCTCAAGAAGAGGAGGTGGAGCAAACGGAAGTTGAGTCACGCTCAACATCCGAGGAGGAGAAGGAAGATGAAGCATCATCAACATCCTCAAGGGTTGAAGAAGAATCCAAGACGGATGAAGAAGAGGTCTTGGAGGTCAACCTAGTGAGCACCTCCACCGAAGCTAAGTTAAAGGACCACATTGTATGCTTCGGGTGCAATAAGAAAGGACACTACAATAGTAGATGTCCTATGAGTAAGAAGAAGGTAATTCCTAAACCTAATCAAGTTATTTTAAATGCTAACATGGGTGGTAGGAATGAAGAAACCCAAAAGAAGAGGATGCACATTGTATGCTTCACATGTGGAGAGAAGGGCCACTACCACACCAAATGCCCCAAGAAGGGAGAAATTAAGAAGCTAGCGCATCTAAAGAAATGGGAGAAGAAGAAGAGAAGCAAGAGTCAAGGGGGAGTTTCAAGGGTAAGGGAGGTATATCCTAACTTGAAGTTTAATTCAAATTTAAACTCCTTCATGCATGTTAGAAATAATTCTTATTATTTACCCATGCAAAATTTTGGTTTTAGATATCATGATAGGAATAGGGTAAATATCGATCATAACCCTAAGAGGCCTATGCATGATAGACCTAGGCAAGTTAAATTCTCATTACCTAAGGAGAAGAAGGTAATAGAGAACCAAGGCATTAATCCCAAGAAGGGGAGACATATGCCTAGAAAGGGTAGGTCTAGGAATGTCCAAGGAGGACATGTTGACTCTAGGTTTAGGAACCTAGAAAGGGAGAATCAAGCTTTGAAGGCAAAGCTTGATGGTTTAGAGAAATTCCTTAAGAGATTCACTATTGAATCTAAGGGATTGAGTATGGTGTTGGGGAGTCAAAAATCCAACAATGATAGATCGGGCTTGGGATACCGATCTAGTCCCTCCAAGGCTAATAAGAGATCATATGCTAGGGTGACAAATGATCATGGCAAGGGAGAGTCCTCCAAGGCTAAGGGAAAGTCTTATGCTAAGGTTGCATATGACTATGGCAAGGAAAAGTCATTTAATGGTAAGAAGAAATTAACCAAGGACAAGGTGTCCAAGGTTAAGAAAGTTACGTTTGTAGGCCAAGTGTCACCGGGGGTGGACCGATGTGGCCTAGCCATTGTGGATGAGTCACCTAGGGAGGTGGCTAAGGCTAAGAGCTCTAGGGGGAGCTCCAAGAGTCAATTTGGGACCCATGGCCAATGGATCTTAGGTGGGTTCTACTTGGGGGTCTAGAGGAGCCATGGAGTATGCCAAGTGGTTTAGAGACGGACTTGAGTCTCAAACCTAGGGAATTGACACACATGGTTTGTGTTTCATGCAAGAAATATGACAATTGGGGTCATATTACATGATAATTGGTTTTGGATGTATAGATGCCATATAAACCAATGCTAGGGATGCATTGTGGGTTGGTATGGGCAAATACATCAAGAGGAAGCCAAAACTAAGACTTTAGGTCAAGGTTCAATTGAACCATTTAGCTAGTTTTGGATTTTGTGTCAATCTTGGGATTGGTGATAGATACATTTTGTAATATATTTTTCCCAAGTAGACAAGGGTACAATAGACCTCTCCACAAAATTTGAGAATTTTTGGAGGTCTAGGGAATTTCTGGTGCATTTCTGAAGTTGGCCTGAAAAGGCTGATTTTTTCAGAAATAGGGTACCAGTCGACTGGTACAGATACCAGTCGACTGGTAACAGTGTTTTTGAGCACAGAATGTCTCTGTAAGCTCATTTTGTCGATACCAGTCGACTTGTGCCGATACCAGTCGACTGGTAACAGTAGATTTCGACCACAGAATGCTTCTGTAAGGTTCTGTCGAAGGGGGCAGTCGACTGGCACTTTGGGCAGTCGACTGATACCAGCCTGAAAGTGTTTTTCAGCGCTGATCTTGACCATGTCAACTCGTTTAGATATATGGGATCCATGGGGGATAAATACATGAGTTTAGGGTCAGTTTGGATGATAAGTTTTCAACAATTGGGATATTGTTGGAGAACTTTTTGGATGTTAGGCAAAGGGGGAGAAGTAAGGTTTAGTTGGGAAAACCTGAAAGTGCCTTTGCGTAGGGGGAGCCTTGTGATAGGTTCTTAAAAAGCCCTGTGGTAAAATCCTAGCTCAATGGAGAGCGTAGGTGTAGGGAGAGCCTTGTGATAGGTTCCAATGCATGTTTGCATTTTGTTTCGGCGGTTGCCAAGTGAGCCTTGGCAACGTAAGTCCATTCGGCGGTTGCCAAGTGTGTAGCCTTGGCAATGTAAGTCCATTCGGCGGTTGCCAAGTGTGTAGCCTTGGCAATGTAAGTCCATTCGGCGGTATAAGTCAAAGTGTGTAGCCTTGGCATCGTAAGTCCATTGTATTAGCATGTTTATTTGCTATTTGTTTTCCCTAACTTAAACGTATTGCCAAACACCAAAAAGGGGGAGATTGTTGGAGCAATCCCAATGGTCCGCGGGACCATGTGTTTTGGTGTTTGGGCAAAGGGTTTAAGTTAGGTTTACCCTTGTTATTTGATATGTGTACTTGAGTTGTGCAGGACTGCAGGTGACACATATGACTCAGGTTGACAGCTTCGGGTCCGGTGAAGGATGGAGCATCCGAGGGACCATGGACAAGGCAGCGAGGACAAGGGCCGAGGGAAGCGACTTCGAGGCATAGACGAAGGATGGCATTGGGGACGAGCCACGGGCTTGGATGCATCCGAGAGACGAGAGCCAAAGGAAGTAGGCTTGAAGGCAAGAGGTCAAGGCTGCAAAGAAGAGTCAAATGAGTCGTGAGGGTACGAGTGCATGAGAGATTGTACTCGGAGTAAAATCCTAGTTTTAGGGTTTTACTGTAGAGGCGTTGTAGCAGTTACTGTAGAGCACTGTAGCAATTACTGTAGCGTACTGTAGCAGTCGACTGGTGTATGGACCAGTAGACTGATGCACTGTAGCAGAGAGCCGTTGGGCTGACACCAGTCGACTGGTAACGGGCAAATCAGGTTCTGATTTGTTCCAAGCTCTATAAGAAGGAGCTTGGTATGGCCGGCCAAGGCGACGAAATTAGACTTGGTTAAAGCCTAATTAGTAGTCACCAAAGTGCTCAAGGTTCTCTTGTGTCCAAGTGTTCTTGGTTGGAGTTGTGGTGAGGTTTCTCCACCCACAAGGAGGTTGAGCTAGCCGGAGTTTGTCGGAGACTAATCCATCGACGGATTGAGGGATCGTCCACCTTACGGACACGCCGTGGAGTAGGAGCAAGTTATCTCCGAACCACGTAAATGAACGTGTTAGCGGTTTGCTCTCTTGTTCTTGTATTTGTATTTAGCTTTCATATTTGTGTTGTATTATTTGTATTCCGCTGCGCAACTAACAAATACGTAGAAAGCGATCAATTTGGGGGCGCCGTCTATCCAACCCCCCTTCAAGCCGGCCACTGATCCTCCAACAATAACATCATCCTCGAGACACCTGCCGCCGACAAACAGCAGAGTTAGTGGCCGAGCCGTACACAGGATCATACGGTGGAAGCTTCCACCGTCACATCCGAGATATGCTCGGACGATTGCGGAATGACGCCAGAGGTACTTTTCTGACACAGGCTCGTTAAGATAAGTTTGGGGAAGCGTGCACGTATCGGGAAGTGTGCCCACGTTTCCCCAGGGCCCTATATAAGGACCCTCAGACGTCGACGAAGGTATGCACACATCTCTACTGTAGCCTCGTTACTCTGCCTCCCTCGTTGCCTGACTTGAGCGTCGGAGGGCCGTCGTCGGGAAACCCTCCCGGCTCGACTTCCTTGCAGGTTCGTCGGAGAGCTACACCACCAGTCGAAGACAGCGGAGTGTACCACACCCCCAACGTCCGTCGACTCAGCGCTTAGACAGGATCAATGACCATTTAGGATGAACGATATTACTTTTTACTCTAATATTATGTCACACCTCTATCCAAGCAATGTTAGGCCACACCTCTATCATGAACCCCAAGTGTTTTTTTTTTAATTTCCTTTGACTTAAATACTTTACCCTAACTCTTATTCCCTAACTCATAAACACCGAACCATAAGCTGTAAACGTAAATACACTCGGTTCTCGTAAGGAGCTCACGGATATATATATATATATTAGGTTTGACTAACTACTATACATAAAATACTATTACATCAAAATATTTTTATTAACTTTGTCAAAATTACTAAAATACTATCAAAATTTATTTTAATTTGACCGAAATCACTTTAAATTTTTTATCAACTATCTAGGTAGATAGTTCAACTGTTATAACAACTAATACAACGTAATAGGAACTGCTAAGTAGTTATTACAACACTGTAATAATGTAATAATATTATATTAGTTGTTACAATACTATAGCAACTTCTATAAAAAATTTTAAAGTAATTCTAAGTAAGTTAAATGAATTTAATGGAATTTAAATGATTTTGACGATATTTTGATATAATAGTTTTGTATGTATTGTAATTTTGATTAGAATAAAATTACAACCCATGGTTTTTTAAACTTTTAATGGGTTCAAAAAAAAAATAAAGGTAGGACTCAGGTTCGACCAAAAGGAAATTCCGTTTCCGTTCACCAAATTATTTGATCACACTGTAGTAGCTATAACAGTAGTCAGAATAATGATATCCTCGGAATAAAATATATGATGAAATTCTTATTTGACGATCATTATAAAAGAGACACCCATTAAACATAGGTGTTCTTTTTTATTTTTATCCTATATATTTAACTGAAACCACACTTAAAAATATAAAAATAAAAAGTATTTTCTGATCTTCAATCATTACTTGGAGGATCCATTGAGCAAATAACACATCAAGAGAAAGGAACGAAAGAGATGGATCACTAATGGAAAAAGGGAGAAAGATGGATCACCTGAATTGCCTAACGCATTATCTTCACATCCAGAGGCCATCAAAAGCAGCAGCAGCAGATCATTCAAATTGACTTTTGTCAAGTGGCGGCATCATCAACAAGCATTGGCCACAATGAATAATGGGACATCAGCCATCTTCTCCACCCTCTTTAGCATCTCGTGCATTACGACATTGTGGGAGACAAACCTTGAAAAGCCAAATGCAGTGCAAGACACATCACTTAGTAGCAATGACAAAAGATTGAGAACCTCTAGCAAAATATAGAAGTTTCATGCTCATAATTCTCTTTTCTTTTCTTTTTTTTTGATGATTTATATGAAATCTTTTCATTAGTTGACTTACCACTGAAGTGTGCCATCATATTGACAGAGATATCCACAGACCAGTTCCCTTTCATTCTCCTCCACCTTTGAGATTGTGGATTAGAGTGCTACATTGCATCATTGCTTAAGAAGATTGCAGCAGGTAAACACACACTAATAACATAACCTCGTCTCGATGGATTGCCACATGATTGTCTTGGTTAAATTTGCTCTCCTCCTCTTCATTCCATCTGTTCTTCCTTTGCATCAGAGTGGCACAATTTGGACAGACCAATCTGCGCTTCTGGAGTTCAAGAAAGGCATAATTTCTGATCCGGAAAACGCGCTCAGCAACTGGAGTCGGCAGAATCATGTCTGCGAGTGGAATGGCATCATCTGTAGCCTAAGCCCTCAAAGAGTGAATAGAGTTACTCTTAAAGGTAAGTCCTTGGTAGGCACCCTCTCCCCGTCCTTGTCCAATCTTTCTCAGCTCATACTGCTTGAATTGTCGGTGAATACCCTCAGAGGATCCATTCCTGTGGAATTTGGATCTTTGTCTCAGCTACAGGCGCTTGCTCTGAAGCAAAATGACCTACAAGGAAGCATTCCTGAGAGCCTTGGAATGCTTGCAAACCTTGAATTCATTGACTTTAGCTATAATAAGCTCCACGGCCAGCTTCCTGTTAGTCTTTTGTACAATTGCACAAAATTGAGCTATGTCGACTTTTCGACCAACTTGTTCACAGGTTTCATTCCTTCAAAGCTTGGATACCATCTTCCTTGGCTGACTAACCTTCTTTTGTATTCGAACCAACTCGTCGGTGGCATCCCTGCATACCTCACCAATTCAACAATGCTGGAGGAGATTGACATTGAGAACAACTCGTTCGGCGGGATATTACCATCGTACATCTTGATGCAGTTGTCTTCTTTGAAGCTACTCCACCTTTCCTATAACAATTTCTCTAGTGACGATCGCAACTCCAATCTTGTCCCCTTCTTTGACGCCATTTCAAACTTGACTCATCTGGAGGAGCTAGAACTGGCAAGTAATCATCTGGGAGGAGAACTGCCTGCAACTATTGGTCTTTTAGGTGTCAATCTCTCTGAGATCGATCTCGGTCACAACCAAATTCAAGGAACAATCCCTGCAAACTTGACAAAGCTTGTCACTTTGGAATGGCTAGATCTGTCAAACAATCTTTTGCATGGTTCAATTCCATCAGAAATACTCCTGATGCCTAAGTTACTGAGGCTCTGGCTGTCCAACAACTCCTTGTCTGGAGAAATCCCTTCTCCTGCTCTAAGTCAAATTGGCCTCCTCGACTTATCAAAAAACAAGCTCAATGGTACAATTCCAGCAGCCTTTGCAGATCTAACTCAACTGCGACAGCTCAAACTAAGCGAAAACCAGCTCACCGGAACCATACCTCCAAGCCTAGGAGACACAAAGTTGGAGCTCTTAGACCTGTCCTACAATAGGCTCACAGGAGTTATTCCAGCTCAAGTTGCGAGCTTGAGTTCACTGCTCGTATATTTCAATCTGTCACACAACTTATTACAAGGGCGGCTGCCCGCAGAGCTGAGACAGATGAACAAGGTTGGCGCAATCGATCTGTCATCCAACAACTTCAGTGGCGAGATTCCTCAAAGCTTGGGAGGCTGTGTGGTAATTGAGCTGCTGGACTTGTCGCACAACAGTTTACAAGGATCAATTCCTCAGTCAATTGGAAGCCTGTTAAGCATCAAAACACTGGACTTGTCTTTTAACCAGCTTTCAGGACCAATTCCAGACTCTCTGCGGCGCTGCTCCAGCCTCAGACTACTCGACATCTCCTTCAACAACTTCTCCGGACCCTTACCCGAAGGTGGAATCTTCAACTTGTTGACGTCTGATCGGATCAGAGGTAACCGTTTCTGTGGCTCGCTGCCTGGAAATGGAATTCCCAGTTGTCGACACAAGAGGGGCCTAATGCATTCTCGCCTGGGACTGATATTGCTGGTCAGCATTGTGACTGTCGTAGCTTTCATGGCCACTGTCATATGTGGAACAGTTTACATGATCATGAGAAAAAGGAGTAGGAGAAGACGCGAAGGAGACGATCCAAGCAAGAATCTTTTCTTGAGTATTACCTCGGGCTTTCCGAGAATTACTTACAGAGAGCTCGTGGAGGCAACGGGAGGGTTCGAGGAGAGCAGATTGGTAGGATCCGGCGGCTTCGGCCAAGTCTACAGGGGAGTGCTTAGAGACGGCACGGCGGTGGCAGTCAAAGTCCTACAACTGCAATCCGGCAACTCCACGAGGAGCTTCAAGAGGGAATGCCAGGTCCTGAAGAACATTCGGCACAGGAACCTGATGAGGATCATCACCGCGTGCAGTCTCCCGGATTTCAAGGCCCTGGTTCTCCCGTTCATGGCGAACGGAAGCCTGGAGAGCCATCTCTATCCGAAGGGGGAGCCGAGCTCGCGGCTCAGCTTGCAGGAGCGGGTCAACATCTGCAGTGACGTCGCCGAGGGCCTGGCCTATCTGCACCACCATTCGCCGGCCAAGGTCGTGCATTGCGATCTCAAGCCCAGCAATATTCTACTCAACGACGACATGACCGCGCTGGTGTCGGACTTCGGGATCGCGAGGTTGGTGATGACGGCGGAAGAAGGGAGCGCGGAGGCCGCGACGGCGACAGCCAACTCAACCGCCAACTTTCTCCATGGATCGATTGGCTATGTTGCTCCAGGTACAAACCCTAAAAATTAAAATTTTTTGCCCCTTTTAATGATTCGAATCATACATTTCATTGCGTTTGGATTCGACGCAGAGTATGGTTATGGGAGAAGTGCATCGACCAAGGGCGACGTCTACAGCTTTGGGATTCTCGTGCTCGAGATGGTCACCGGAAAGAGGCCGACCGACGACATGTTCGGGGAAGGCGTGAGCTTGCAGAGGTGGGCGAGGCGGGGGTGCCGGAGCAAGCTGGAAACGGTGGTGGACGCGACGCTGATGAGGGAGGTGAGCGATCGAAGCCAGGAGGTGAAGAAGATGTGGGAGATCGCGATCGCGGAGCTGCTCGAGTTGGGGCTCGTCTGCTCCAACGAGAGCCCGGCAGATCGGCCGACGATGCTCGACGCCGCCGACGATCTGGACCGGCTCAAGCAATACCTCGCCGGCGACGCCACAGCGACGTTCACGTCGAGCATCGGGATGTCGTCGGCCAGCGTCGGAGCCGCCTCGTCGGACTACGGGTAGCAATCAAGGACGGACGCGATTATCCCGATAGGAAGCTTGTTTGCTTTAAGATTCGCACGCGCGCGCGCTGCCCGTTTGCCAAGGTGTGAATTTGATTATATTTTCTTAAAATAAAAAATACATTTTATATTAAAGTTTTCTCTCTATTTTCTTACATAATTCGAACTAGAATTTAACCAAATCTCATAGAGATCAAATGTTTCCACTAATCCACAATTTATCTTCCTTTTCATCTGTAAAACTTATAATATTTGGTGAATGATAGCGATATTAGCAAACAATTTAAATCGTTTGCTACTACAATTAATTAATTTTAATTATTGATCAATTAGGAGGTGGGCAGTGGTTTCCCTGCCAAGAATGAAGCAAAGAGTTGGAATGCTCTCTTTGGCTGGAGAAGTGGGACCTCATGGCCTGCACCTCTCACTGAAGCAAATGTCATCCCTTCATACACCTCAGTCCACCCTCCAACCTGAAATTCTTTTGTATATATAATTTTTTTTGACAATTTTACACCAAAAACAATTAAAGTGAAGTTTTTTTTTTTCTTAGAAAATTACCTGCCTTCCCAAGTACCATGGATACCAAGGGATCTTGATCTTCAGTCTCAAATGGCTGATGGCAAACCTCGTCGCGGTCACGGGAACTACCGAATCGATGTCACCGCTGCAATGCACAATGGATATGGTTACACATTGTTTTCTTTGAGCAAGTGTGAGTGTGTACCTGAACATCCATATCCTTAGTCCGGCTGCTATCAGCTCTTTGTAGGTTGGGAGCATGGAAATCTGAGTGTCGGCCCATGTCTTGATCAAGATATCACTGGATGAGAGACCGATCTGATCGGTATTCATCGAAAATGGTTTTCAAACATACGCAATGTCGGATTTAGCTATTATGTGAATGCACCTGCACGCAGTCCATTTGTAGGGAATGCCCGTGGTGTTGGCGTGCATTGCCTTCTGAACATCTTGTCGATTGTAGTATTTCTCTGAGTAATTCTCGGTGCAAGGGTCATAGCCGAAGGAGGAGCGGCCATGGATGAGAGTGTTCTTAAACCTGCAGCACTCGTTTCGATCTGAAATGAGTTAGGCCATTGAATTCATTGCTAAAAGGAAAATGTTTGCACGAACCTTATTTTGTGTTGCCTTGTTGTGTTCTTGGGTGATGAAGCAACACAAGAAGGGGTGTAAATGCTATACTGATCTATATCGCCGAACTCGTGGTTCATTGCGTAGCTAACGACATGGTCACACTCGTGGGATGCTTTGGGAGAGCTGAAGTTGCAGGATGAGAGTATCGATCGATACGTTTGGTCTGAGATCATGGAGTGAGTCCACCAGTATGAGATCGTGCCAATGCTGTCAAAGTAATTGTCTGTGACTGCATTGCCTACCTGCCAAAATAAGCTTGTAAATAGATTGCATGAGAACGGCTTTCAGTTGCGCCATCTTATGGCTCGACCTCATCATGAAGAGAAACATGAAAAGTGTAGCTAACTCACAAGAATTCCTTTGAGGTTGATAAAAGGTTTCAAAGAAGCTTTGTTGTATTCAACAATCTTTTTAGCCAGTTGAGGCACATAGTGTCCTGCAACAAAGCCAAAGCATAAAGATGGTATTAAATTCAATATTTAGAGAGTTTATATATATATATAGTTTTACCTGCATAGCTTTCTCCGGAAATGTAAAAATCTCGATTCTTGTATTGTGGAAATCTTGACATCCAATGGATCAAGAACATCAAGGCATCTTGAGCTGCAACAAACAGATAAATAAACTTGATTGAACATTTTCAGAGGAAAAATCTCACTGTTTGTTATCTCATCGATTACCTGTGCGTTCATCACCAGAGTTCTTAAGGTCGGACACGGTGTCGGTGTAGGAGAAACCAACTCCAGCCGGCGATTCCAAGAACAGTAAGTTTGCTTCTGTTGTTCACATAAGAATGTTTGTGCTGGGATTTGCATTGAACCAAGAATTATGCTGTAAATGTTTTGCTAACCTCTGTTCCATGAGAACTTATTGAGGTAGAGAGATGAACCGGTTTTGTTGATCCGGAATGGTCCAATTTCTTCGGATGCGCCGTAGGCCACCGACGAACATCCCGGTCCTGGGTTGAAACAAATATGCGCCCGGCTCATCAAAAGCTTTATAGCTTGTAAAATATTTGGTTTACAGTAAAACTGCCCAGAGTATCATATTATTTTTGTAAAAAAAAAAGAAAAAGAAAATTACTAAAAATAAGATAAATAAATACTTACCACTAAAAGCATTAAATTGATAGGTGGGACGAGCAGTGGGCACAAAGTTTGGAGGGTGGAACCAATAATGGAAGGTGGACACTCAAGAGTCACATTACAAAAAAGTAAATGACAAACCTAATTTTGGCTTTAAAAAATAAAAAAAATGCTCTTCACTTTAAAAATATCAAAAAATTACTCTTAAGTTTTTGGTGCAGTCAAACATGTAAGGTTCAACACACAGCATGATGATACTAAGCCTCCACTTTAGTTAATGGTGGAAGCACAATTGCATGCCCTTTGAAAATGAAGCAAACCAGCTCAGAGACAGAGACAGGCCATGGTGGAAAAGTTTTACATGGAAGCTTGAGAAGGGGAGACAGGGCAACTGCTAATTCTTTTTGTCCCGGTGAATAATCCAAAAGTTGGCAGGGAGAAATAATAATGCACAAAGCTGAGTAAAAAAAGTTGCCAAACAAAGCTGTTGTTTTTATGTGTTTGTTTTTTTTCTCAAGTTGATGATGGCCATGGGAAGAAGCAAAGAGAATTTTGCAGGAGGAAAAGTGAAGCAACTTCTTGCAGCTTTGCATCTTTTGTGCAGTAGAAACCAAATTAAGTGAAGTCACATGAATCTGGACCTTCTGAAATGTTGAAGTAAAAGAAAGATAGAATTCACCACATCATTTAATTGGTTTTGCACAATGTTTGGTTTTTGTTTTCAGATAAGCTAAGGTCATTTTTTGTTTGTTTGTTTGTCTGCTGCATCAGTGGCGTATAGAAGTCTGTGAATGCCAATGCAATGATCTGACACAACATGGTCCTTGAGACTTTCAAATTTAAAATTACTTGTTCGAGTTCTTTTACACCTTAACATTCAAAGAGTTATCTACTCTTACATTTATGAATCTGATAAATATAATCTAAGGATGACAAGAGAAAAAAAAAATAATCAGATGCATTCCTATTCTGGTAAATTTCTCATCAAAAACATTTTAAAAAAATAAATCAGTGGGACACACGGAGGCTTTGTTGGAACACATCTATAATTTGACCCAAAAAGTTATTATTGCACAAAGAAAATTCATCCTCCTACACCACCATATGTGATGCACGCCTCTGCAGACAACACTAGTGATCTACAGAGAATATGCTCTCTCACACAGACCCAACTTAATTTCCTTCACATTTTACTGAGTAGTCAAGCAGGTGGGCACGAGAAAAGCTGATGAATATATAAACAAGACATTATATCTTAAACCATGTATTATGTGCAAACAGCTGGAATAGCTGACAGCAGCAACAGAAGAAAGAATCATAGAGGAAGTCTTGTACCTTTTGTCTACAGAATATTAATGATCCATCACTACTTCCCAAGCTGACATATCATATATATGAGCCAAAATTCAACACTCAAGTAAGTTCTCAAATATTGTGGATTTGCAGTTTGCATGAAAATCACACCGCAGTAGACAAAACCAGTACTAATTTACAAGGCAAAGTGGATAGTTTAAGCAAGCAATGCATCTAACCTGTTGGATTTCATGACACCTGTTTGTCGGCTAGATGCTAGATAACCTTCCACGTGGAAAGTGGAGTAATAAATTGTGTTTGGGCTGTGCATTTATTGCGTGCAGTTATTGTCATACCAACAACAGCCTCATCATCATGGAATCAATGCTATTTCCCAAGTCAAATCAATTTACATGCTCAAGTTTCTTGATTAAACAAGCAGTTGCCACCATTGATTAAACAAGCAGTTTATTGAAAAATATATATGATAAACTAGTACTTAATAAGTCAATCAGATATAACGGGCCACTGAAAGATGTATGAAGAAAGACTGACCTCCATTGAGCCAAAGAACCAGGGGCTTCTTGGCCGAGTAGCTAGCAGCCTCCGTAAGCCAGTAGAAGAGAGCCCTGCCGTGCTCTTTGTTCACTGTAACATAGCCGGAAAACTGCAAGAAGGCGACTGGTGGCTGTCCGGGAAGGGCCGAGATCTGATCACGAGCTTGTTCATCAGTCATGGCAGTAGTAGACAACAGTAGGAGGAGGAAAGGCAAGATGAACAAGAGAAGCAAAGAGGAGAGGCATCTCCTCATTGTGAAAAGAATAAACTCTTGACCCATTTCCAAAGTGTGTGGTTATATAGTGTGTATAGCATATGGATCAGCTGGAAGGAGAAGAGGCCTATATATAGTGAGAGAAAGGAGGACAAAATTTTAAAGGACTTAAATGCTTATAAAAGTTTTCACATGTATGTAGGTGAATAGGTAAAAGGTAAGGGAAGAAGACATTAGAATTTACTGCAAAGCAACAACAGTACCATAAATGCAAAGTTTGATCATGCATCTCTCTGTATCTCAACTTGCATTTGTTGTAATGGGGGTGTGGTCCTGCAAATTAGATGGCGCAGGGAAAGGATGAACAGCTGAAGACTAAAGTTCATTCACATCTAGAAGGCACTATTTGTAATTTGCATAACCTTAATTCACTGTAATCTTTGTTCAAAAAATATTAGTTATCTAATGGTTACATAATATGTAACCTAACAACCAAAACAGATGGATTTAATAGATGAACCCCACTATGTTAACCTTTTCTTCTTTCTTTTCGTATTCATTGTGTCATGGTGACAATGGTGCTGCATGGTCACAACAGCAATGAAGGGACCCTCATGCCCTTCTTCACGAGGGATTTTGACCATTTGACTCAAAAAGAAATAAATATCTTAGATCACTTTATTGCCGGATCCATTATTTTTTCTCCTTGTCTACTAGCTAAGTTGAACAGATAAGGATGGGTAAGATGGAGTTTCCTAGATCAGCATATAATTAATACGGTGATACGCTAGGCACTGCATTTATTACAACATAACGACATCTCTCCTTTTAAGATGTAGCCAATGGAGTTGGTCAAACTTTTAACAGATCTTCATACCCCAAAAGTCCACAGTGTCTCATTATTAAATCATACCAGGATTTATGGGTGAGTTTGTCTGCATTGGAAGGGCCATGCTTTATGCTTGCCTCACTTGCACTGTGATATAGCAAGGTCTTTTGTCTTTCTTATGTTTTGATACGATTAACTTACAAGGTTGAGATATATTCCATGCACTGATCAACTTGCAGCAGACACATTAAGATGCAGAAAGATGGCAAGAAGAATTTATACTCGAACTCGAGGTTTTAATTTGGGGGGAAGGTTGGAGGTGCGCAGGCGAAATAAATGAACAATGCAGGATCAGGAGGGGAATTCAAGGTCAAAGGGATCAGGGCACCAAGTCTGGCGAGTTCATTAATAAGCATGTAAATTTTCATTCATGTGCCTTAAGGTGCTAGAAACAGTTTCCCCTCTAGCTCCAAAGATTGGTGAGAACTTTATAAAAGTTCAACGGGCAAAATTGATTTAAACATAAATACTAATCAAGAGTAGTTTGCTTTTTTTTTCTTCTTAAGTTCTCCTTTCTCACCTTTCAGTAACAATTTTGAAGTTTACACTATAAATGCATGCGACACTCATGCATACATGCATCCCCTTCAGAAAAAAGACAAACAGCTCACAAGATGCAGGAAAAATGTCATTTGAATTACTAGGCTTGAAAGTGTTTTTAGGAATTTGATATACCTCATCAATGAAATCCAAATATAATATACATGTACTTCTCGTGCACGCAAGACCAAGAAAATTCTTGTGTATGTTCCTTTTAACTTCAGTTGTCATTCCAACGCTTCTGCAGTATGATATGAAAGCTGGAAAGAAATAGCTTCAGTATATGAATAGCCTAGTTTCTTGAGCAGAAATAGTTCATTCCAATTTCCATCACATTGGGAGGAAGAGGAAGAATTTAATGGCTTAACTGTCATAGACTTAAGGGAAGCTGAGTTGTAGGATGAGACAGCCAACAGTTTCAGTATAAAGACAATTAATTGGTGAACGGTGATAGCATTTGCAGCAGCCCATGCACAAGAACTGTTACTGACTTGTACAATGGGCCTGGCCAAAAAGTTTAAAGGATAAGTCGCGTTGTCAGATAAGACTAGAGTTGACTGTAAATCCAATCTGTAATTTCCTATCTTTGATTGAGCTATAACATCTCTGGTTACAGAGAATGGATGATAAACTTATTAGGAACTTAATTCTAAGATGAAACAAAGTATGCTCCCACAATAAATAACAATGACATTCTGACGAATTTGTTCCTGCATACTTCAATCTGATGGGCCTTCTGTTGCAACTAAATTCTGCCAAGCTTCACATAGTAAATAACAATAAGAATGCGATAATTACATTGTTTTTTTTCAATTAAATGCCGACAAGCCCTCGGGCCTCAAGGATGTTCTCCATGTTTGCAAGAAAAAACAAACAAGTTAAAAGAGCCCTATAAGCTAGAGAAATGCTGGACCACATAAACAAATGAGAGACCCCTATAAACTTATAAGCTAGAGAAAACCAAAGGTTTACAGATTGAACCATAAATATTACTTGAAATATTAACTACACATACAGTGAAAGACAGCTAGATATGAAAATGATTCACTATTCCAGATTATCAGATGAATGTACGCATGCCAGAACATGAGATTTACAAACACACATACACAAACGATTAAAGAAAAAAAAAAGATTAAAGACAATTCAATTGATCATAGAAAATATTTGATGCTGGTTAAAATCCATATGACAAAATCTCAAGCCAAACATGGAGGGAAGATACATACATACGAGGGGGAGATTCAGTCTTGCATGTCAAATTATACCGTCTCCAATGTCAAAAACTTTTTCCTCGAATCATCCGTCACTATGCAAAGCTCACATAGCAGCTACTTCCAAACAATAATTGCATCATCCTCTCCTCATATGCTTCGTTCAGTCTGGAAAACACCTCCTGGCATCCATCAAGAGAAAAAGAGGAGAAAGAAAGAAAACGGAAGGCCATACTTTTTTAAAGAATTATGGAAATATTTATGCTAAAAAAGAGCCAAACTTGACCTGCTACAAGACAATACAGGAGGTCACACAAGTCGGAATAGACGGAGGTCCCGACAGATGAGGATATCGTGGGCAAGGGTCTTCACCAGGGTCTAGCTTCTGTCGTCGACGGTTCCATCATGGGGTATGGAAGCGTGGAGGCATCCTGACAGAAGTCCACTGGAAGAGGGTCACGATCAGCCTGAAGCAGCGATTCGGCGGTTAAACCCGGAATGAATAACTTCGTTAGTAAAGTATCTGGTTCGGCGGCCCTCTACCC
The DNA here is from genome assembly GCF_018446385.1 of Zingiber officinale. Lineage (NCBI taxonomy): Eukaryota > Viridiplantae > Streptophyta > Magnoliopsida > Zingiberales > Zingiberaceae > Zingiber > Zingiber officinale. Next base: position 150,114,524 of record NC_055997.1, read on the forward strand.
TGTTCTGTTTGGCCCATTAACTTTAAGACGTTGGACGGGGAAAACAATCCACATTGCTACAAATTTCATTTCAACCTTCAAGAACCTGTACGGTGATAGAACCTGTAAAATGGTACTGTTAAGATCTTGTGCATAAACCTATATTCTTTTGTTAAAAAAAAATTGAATTCTCCATGTGGATTAGGCATAAGCCAAAACCATTCTACACGAGTATTACTGTGTCCGGAAATTGCCAGTAACTTTTGGTGCCATTGGTGTTGTGTGGAGACGGAGAACTTTTATCAGACAAGATGTTATGAAATGATTCACTAGCAAACACTAGGAGATTTGTGGTATATTTTTCTTATGGAAAGAGAAGAAAGTAAGATAATGCAACAAATCCCCACTAAAGAAGGATGGACGCTAGAGCATTACAGCTACCATATCAGATAAAAAAAAACATGAAGCAGTTATAATGAAGTGGAAAGGTTGAGCAGTGCCATTAACAAGGCTCACATTAAATGTACGATTCGCAAATCTATATGATGGTTATTTAGTGCAAATTCTTTCAATCTACTATCTGATTTGTGTAAGATAACTGTATGGAAATATATGCAGATTTAGAACTTCATACACGCCAGAACTTGACTGTGGTTGTGTTAATATGATATATTCCAGGGTTAACCTTGTGAGCCAATGCAAGATTTAAATGAAATTAAATCGATTCCTAAAAAGGGATGGCTGGGATGCTACAGAAGGTTGTAGATTTTAGGGATACAAGTTTTCCTCTAGGATTAAGTGTTCTCAAGGCGTTTGGTGCTCCTGAGGTCAGAATTAGCATAGGTTTTTATTTCAGTAATCATAACTACATAACAGAAGAACTTGGATTCATTAGTTCTCTGTATCAAACTGTAAAATCCAATTCTGATTAGATGTAAATTGAATAACATTATATTACATTAGTACGTTTTATGTTTCATGAGATATTTGTACTTTTGGTGTTGTGATAAATTAGAGAGCTCAGACAACTACAAAGTATATGCATGCATATATGGTGTTCACTCGATGAGAGAAAGGATATAAGCATTGTAATGGTATGCGATAATACTCTGGGTTATGCTTGATAAGAGTCGAGTTGATTAGGGTTGTTGGCTGAGAGTTCACTTGATGGTAAAGATCAATCAATCCAAAGCAACTATATAACATCCTATCAAAACTGAAAATTCCATGAATCAATCATAAATGTAAGATTCTTCAGTCGCGTGACACATGTAATAAAAGTGGTGCAAACAACAATTGAGAACCAGTTCAATTACACTGCAAATTAAAATAGATCAACAAAACAAAGATGGTGTCGCCATCCTATCAATCTTTCTAGAATCAAGTAGGAGACTTACTTCCCATTTCAAAGGAACTTCTGAAGCTGTCCTAGAGTCATCTATGCCTAATTGCCTATACGTGTTATTAGGGACTACTAGTACAATAATGATATAACATGAGACCAAGAAAACTATAAGAAATACATTAAGATTGTTGGTGCAATTTCTCTAGGTCAAGATTGACCAGTTTGACTAAGCATGGATCTTGATGTTTGAGTTTTAATGTTTGACAATATATGGAAACTGCAGGTGCAATTGTCCGTTTGGGAATATTGTTGATGTAATTCCCCTCTAGTCAAAGTTTGACCAGTTTGATGTGAAGAAGAGTCAAATATGTTAAGATTGACCGGATACTTGACTGGAAAGTCCTAACTGGAGGTTAGGCAAGAGCAAGACTAACGAGAAAGTTAGAAGAAGAAGAAAATTCAAATGGGTCAATGCTGACCGGACACTTGGTGTGAAAATCCTAGTGAATGAAGCCAAGCGGTTAAAAAGTCCTAGTGAGTGAAGCTAAGCAGATGAAAATCCTGGTGAGTGAAGTCATATGAAAATCCTAATGAGTGAAGCTAGACAGATGGAAAATCCTGATGAAAAATCCTGGTGAGTGAAGCTAGGCAGATGAAAGTCCTGGTGAGTGAAGTCAAGTGAAAAGTCCTAGTGGAAAGTCCTGGTGAGTGAAGTCAGGTGAAAAATCCTAATGAGTGAAGCTAGGCAGATGGAAATCTTGGTGAGTGAAGTTAGGTGATAAAAAATCCTTGTGAGTGAAGCCATGTGGTGAAAAACTCTGGTGAGTGAAACTAGACATGAGGAAATCTAGGTGAGTCAAGGTTGACTGGACACCTAGTGTTTGGAAGTCCAAGTGGGTCATGGAGTATCAGACACTTGGCACGAGACGGTTAGTCCAAGTGGGTCAAGATTGACCGAACATTTGGCATAGGGAGAAAAGTCCAAGTGGGTCAAAGGTTGACCGGACACTTGGCACGAGGAGAAAAGTCCAAGTGAGTCAAAAGATTGACCGGACACTTGGTGACGAAGCCCCAACAGGTCAAGGTTGACCGGATGCTAGGCACAAGGAAGTTCCAACATGTCACGGTTGATCGGAAGTTGGACAAGAAACCTTAGGACTCAAGTTCAGGAGCTAGGGTTGCTGAATCGCTTAAGGTAAGCGATTCAACAGGCCTTAACCGATCAGGGTGATCGTTCAAGGACCTCTCTATGAGGAAATAGAAAGGGTCGTAATCGATTACGGCATACTTAGTCAATTATAGTAATCGATTAAGTTAGTTTTCGCGAGTGCAAAAAGAGGTACCTAATCGATCATGCTAATTGATTAGGCATATCTTAAATGATTAGGGTAATCGCTTACAGGTTTCTCGCGATCAAACAGTAGGGTTCTTAAGCGATTAAGAACACTTGAGCGATTAAAATAATCGCTTAAGGTTGAAAATATAGTCATTCTGAGCAGGTTGCAGAGGCATAAGCGATTAAGGAGATTCTTAGTTGATTAAGGTGCCAATGATGACCCTCGAAAAGGTTTTTCGTGCATTGTTTCATCAGAGCTCTTGTCGACATTTCTTACCGACTTCACACCAGTTCTTAAAGGCTTAGAATGAAGTATTGATGCACTTCCAAGTTCAACAAGCAAGAAGTAAGAAGCTTCATTTGTTGTAAATCTTGTAATACTTCATATTATAATAGTTTCTTCTTGTTCTTCTTCTTGCATTTTTGTGTGTGAGCTTGTATGAGGCTTTTCCGCCTCCGAGTTGTTTCTGAAAAGGAGTGTTTACATAATGGATGTGTGAGAGAGGATCGGATCCTTGGATTAGTCATCTGATTTGAGGTGGATACCAAGTAAATTCTATTTGTTAGCCTTGGAGAAGCTTAGCTCCGAGTATTCCGCTGTAAATCATCATCATCGAAGCGAAGCAAACTATTCACTCCCTCCCTCCTCTAGCTCTGAAGTGTCCCAGCAAAGATAATGACCACCCTATCAATTTTTTGAAAAGAAGGAAAGATCTATTTCACACTTTGATGCATGGAATGTCAGAAACTACATCTTAGTGTTGTTCTAGACATTCCAAGTCATCTTGCATAATTGCCTTCATGTGTCATATAGACTATCAGTATGATGATATATAGCAACACTCCCCTTGTGCACAGTGTGCTCATCCAGCTCGAGAAAGCAACATTGTTTGCCATCATCATACCATTCAGAATCTTTCAGTGAATAATTCCAACATCTAGATAGTTGTTTGACAGGGAATTTGTATGAGTAACTATTTTATGAAGCTAATATCCTCAGATTTAGCAATTAATTTTAATATTTTTTGGATCACTTCCCCAAAATCTCACCTAATGCCAGATCCAAAACAACTGAGAAGCAACAAAAATATTCATATTACATAATCCACTCCACTAAATACTTGGTCACTCCTAAAATCAACCTCAATGATCTTTCCAACAAATTAACAAGGGTCAATATATATAATAAATAAATAAGCCATTTATCTTCTAGCTTTTGATCCATTGCCAGCAATGCTATTTGGTAGAATTTTATGCATCCCATTTTTTGTTTTTAAAAAAAGACAGAAACTAATGTTCCAAAAATAATGGAGCTTGTTTAACCATTCCTTAACTGAAAACTTTCTCGTCCATGGTTAATTGACCGAATGATGTATTCAATAGTAAGGATGTTTTACCTACCACCAATACGAATACCGCAAGACAGGTTTCCTGTAACTTCTAATATTATCTGCATAGGCCTGTAGCAAGCACAGTAATTTGATCCAGAGAAACTGAACTTTCAAATTTAATGTGGTCCAAACAAGCTGGGGATGGGCGTAATTTCCTATTTTCCACCAAGAAATTTTCTGGTCTCAGTGGAACATCCAATAATTCAAGTTCACTACTGATGAGTTCCATGAACCAACAGCAACTTATTCTGTCGCTAGTATAGTTATTCCATTGCTTATGAAGTGCCTTCACCATTAACAAATACACACTACACACTCGCATGCACACATAGGCACACATATGCTATGAGTTTTCAATAATTATTGATAGCCTAGTGTAACAAAACAAAAGTTTGTGGATAACCAAGTGTAACAAGAGTTAGTTGATAGCCTAGAATAACAAAACAATTGTTGATAATCAGGATCCATATATAGTGGGTAAAGAGGTAGCCATGATTGATATATTTCTGCATTTAGAAGTCCAGTGTAACCAAACAAAAGTTTGTTGAATTTTAACATTTTTAACATTAGAAAGTGAGTATGATTTAATATATGAACCAAAACAATGGCAAAAAGGTTTAAATGAACTTGCCTATCTTAAAGAGTCGCCTTCCTTTTTAGATGTATAACACTACTTTTTTCCTTTTTTACTTTATCAAAGCTGTACCCATATACTGCCCAACTTACCTACCCTCCAAATCTTACCCAATTCAATTGTGAACTAAAGTTAAATGGGAGTAGGGCATTAATTAAGGAAATTGATCATAAAGAGGTGGTGATTAATAAACCATCTTTGAAGTTAACTTATTGTACAACCTTTTGCTAATTATCTGTACTTCACTGATGATCATTTTCATGTTTCAAATTATTGTTATCTAGAAGAAAATAATTCTCTAAGACAAAGATATGTAGGATCAATCAAATACTAGTGAAGTAAACAATGGGAAAGTATACCATCCTAATTGAGGTCAAACAAATACAATAATTAGACATGTTCGAAGAATTGTCGATATGCACATTGATATTCATTATATCGGCCGTGTCTTTGCCATAAATTAGCAAAGGGAAAAAGCATAACCTAGCCCACCCAAGACTGAAACTGATTATTTTATTTTATTTTTTGTTCACACTCAATGTTGAGTGCCTAAAAACTTTTATCCGATTATACATATTAGGTGTAGTATTGTGCAGTACAACTAAATTATTAAAGAAGGTAATGTTTGTAGTCATAATATAAGAAACAACAAAGACTGAGCCTAAACTATCTGTGGTCGGATAGAAATAAATGAATGTAGCTATGTACATTTACTATGGTAAAAAGATTTGAAGCATTCTCAACAAAATCAAATCAGAAAAAAAGAATTTTCGTTACTTCAATGGAAGAATATAGAAACTATAAAACTTTGTTCTAGCGGCTATACTAAACTGTTCAATGATAGCTAATCTTTTCTGTGGTTAATTTTTTAAAATCTTAATTACAAATAAATGTGCTCTAACGAGTAGTAATGAGAAGATAATCGATTCTAGTCATGATGGCATAGCAGCATAGCTCACATCACAGTATTCCCCATGACACGAAAACACTTAAAATCAATAAAGGTCCAATAATAATTACTAATGGGATATAGATTCTCTGGTACGATGGCATGGTTCATTACTGTATTCCCGACGGTGTAAAACACCTTAAACCAACAAAGGTCCTCTACTACTTGTTATTTGATTAATAAAAAAATAATTACTACTTTTTATTCTACATTGAAGTTGAAAAACAGTCTTTGCGTCTTCCAGATAAACTACTAAAAAAATCTACCTATGCTGGATCATTTCAACATAATTGCTTTAAATTTGAATCTGCTACTCATAATCGTGCACAGCTTGACGTGATGCGCGTGACAATTTGTTTGAATCTTTGCGACTCTTCAGTGTTATTCATCGCGCGAGGTTCCGAAATGAGATCAAATATGTAGCAAAAAATTTAAAAAACCACAGGTTTATTACCACTCTTTGATAATTTTTCTTCGTAAGAACCATGAACAACATTGTCAAAGTTGGGCGAGAAAAATACATAAAATCAGACGATGGGAGAAAAGAAGCTATTGCATACCTCGAGCTATCGAAGCCTTCTACCCAACATGTTATGAACCAAGGAACAAAAACTCCACTCGGATGCACTTGCTTCCTCAACTTGCTTCGCCACTGACCAAAAACGGAGCCAACGACCCAGAAATCGGGGATCAACAACATGTCCGAAGCAGCCTTCAGCTTCTTAAAACTTAGGTTAATAAAAAAAATCAAGAAATAACATCAGATCTAGCAACAAAATTAAATGACAGAACTTGAAAAGCACAGGAAAGAGGAAAGAGAAACAAGACCTACTAAGAAATAGAGGCAGAAGCTTACCGAGAGAGAAAGTCATAAGAACGTATTAGAAAGCAAGCAAGAAGGAGTCCACAAAAAAACCCAAAAAAAGAAAAAGAAATTCGAAGACGAGGAAGAGGAGCTGGAGAAAGAAAACAAAGTTAACAGTGATGCTGTTAAATCCGCACAAGAGGCAGGAGATACAGATTGGGATGTTATGCGTACCTCCCCTCAATCGTTATCCAATTCCGGTCGCCATCCAAAGTATTATTCATCTCAAAAGTCACGCTTGCACACGCCGATCCACCTTAAAAAAATTAATTTTTTTTCCATTTCTTCGGTCTGATCCATCAGGTTTAGCATTTTCAACAACGATTATTAGAGAGGAAGAAAGCTCGATCAAGTCCCCAAGACGTTTACGCCACACCTGCCATAAAATGATACACTGCAAACCCCTGCCTCGGAAACCCCATCGGATGGAACGTATCGGCCAGAGAGCAGCAGATGGCCGACACGAGATAAGCAAGACCAAGTCCATTGCCAGCCCTCGACCGTATTTCTATATCATCTCCAAAGGGGGAACAAAAGGAACACCTCGATCGATTAGTTTTCCCTCACCGGCGTCACCGCCGCCGGCCCGGGGAGATGGAGATGACAGAGAGAGAAGTGAGCACGCCACAGCGACAGCACCACCGCGATGCCGTCCCCGCCGTGTGCTCACTCTCTTCTGTCAACCCAGATCACGACCCCGGCCGATCGCCTCGGCGCAATGCAACCAAACAATCAACCAAAATAGATCGAATCACACAGATCGCAAAACAAAACACGGATCGATCGATCGAGGACGACGACGAAGAGAGGAGGAACCCATAACCTTAAAGCTAGCACCGTACGCGGTCGCTGTTGGCTGCATCCAATTCTATTTCTAGGGCAAGGCGTTCGTGCATCGCCTCGCCTCGCCTGCGCTCAGCCGATCCTTTTATCGCTTGCCACTCGCACGGGTCGCCATTCGAGGAGCGTGGCTTCCTGATTTTGTATTAAAATTTAATTACATTTTGCGACATTACTTTGTCCTCTCAATTATAATTAATTAATTACGTGGTGGAGTAGACGACGACAACGAGGAGCGAGAAAATCAATTAATATTTCTTTAAGATATATATATATATATATATATATATATCTTTGTTTTGGCGGATTGCGGACGACGCCGACCGTCCATTCGTCCGGATGTGCATGGCGTACGTCTCCGGGCCGTACGATCAATGGAGTGCGGGGCACCTTGCGGACGAGGCCGGTCTACCCGTATCTGTACCCGCAGCGCGATGGTCTCCTTGACAGCTCCGCCGTGGGACCCCTTTTTAGAGAGAGATAGAGAGGGCGTGTCTGTTTGTGTGGGCCCCGATGTCAGGATGGCGACGGGTGGTCTTTGCTGTGTTTCCCTGCGGCATAGGGGAATTTGTCCTTTGGCGTGCGGAATTATGTTGGATAAAATGTCTCTATTTTAGTTGGTATTAGATAATTTAATTTATACTAAAATTGAGAAGCATTCACATTAAGACGACATAAAAAAAAATTATTCGTTAATTTATATCTTGCCGCTACATTATTACCCGAAAGCAGCAGCAAAAAAAAAAAAAAAAAAAAAATACTGAAAATGCTGATGGATGTTGATGAATTGAATAAAAGCTAAGCTTAACAAATTTTTATCACCTGGGACCCTCCAAGACGGTCTCATGCAATTTGAAAGGAAGATAAATTGTAAAGAACTTCACCAAATACAATGCCCATTCGTATCCGCAATGTATTTTACATATTGAAAATCCACCGCATAATCTATTACATCACATAAATAATTAAATATCACCTGTACCAACTCACGGGGACCTTCAGCTTCCATGTTCTCGCCTTTGGGAGAGCAACGAGATAAATGACAGTCTGCACTATTTATATAACTGGAAAAAGATTGAATGAAATTTCACTGCCCGCAAAGTCGCAATGTAAGTAAAACTCGGTTCAAAACTTGAAATGAGTGACAAATTTCTTCTTACTAAACTGGTATCCCAATCAATGCAGTGGCATAACTCCCTTTGGGAGAAAGGCGGTCGAAATGTTTCTTCCCCTTTAAAGTTCCGAACATAATCAGGAAATGTCGACAAGTTTCTCAGACACAGTGAGCTGCCTTGAATTAGAGTCCCATGGGGAAATTTTGATCTGCCATTCATGGTGTCATTGTGAATTATCAAACTAGATCTGATCAGAAAGGAGTGGATCAGTTTCTCAGGAGAAACGAATTGCTCGGAGGCATCTGCAAGTGCTGTGAGTGTGTTAAGAACATCATTCGTATCGTCCAAGAAAAACCGGGCCTGGCTTGGTTTCTGGCCGACAGTGCAACCAAATATGGATGCATCAGGAGCTATCAATTTCTCTGCTACAGGTCCTGCAATGTTTTCAAACATGTCCTCGTCCGACCTGTCATCGCCAATACACAGCACGAAATCAGCTGGTCTTCCCTTCTCAGCCAGTGACGATAGAATCTTTTCGGCCACTAGACCTTTGCTAATGCCCTGGAGAAGCAACAACAGCACGATGAGATGCATGAATGCGAAACAAGATTCGTAAATAACAAGTATGCAGTGACAGTAGTTCGCAATGGTAGATAGTAGTATGCGAGATACAATGTCTTCAAATTATGTAGGCTACATATAGTTCAAAACTGTCAATCAGAAAACTCTAACTTCTAATCATGGTTTTAAGTGTTTCAGTGAAATAAACCTGGATTAGAACGCAATGCATCTGAGAAATCAAACTCAATGCATCATGCAAATGCATACCTGAGGCTTCACTTCCACGATAAATTTGCCGCTCTTCACTGAGACTGGTTCATTTGCAAGCACACTTTCTAGATGGTCAAGCATCTCCTTTGCCTGAGCAGAACCAAAGTCTGGGTCTGCATCTCTATGGTGCCAAACTAAAGCACTATCTTTGGTTTCAATACAAGATCCATCGGTAGACTCTGTATATAGATTCATCACTGGGTCAGCGATCTGCATCCATGTAAAGTCAGTGGTATGGCTGTAGGTTTCCCATTCTTGATCTTGGGTCCACCTGCATATATCGAGAAGACACGAGGATACTGATATTATTTATTCTTCTACTAATAGAGCAGCATAACCACAACACTACAAGTAAGTGTAGCAAATTCCAGAAAGGCAAGAAATTTCTTTGGTTAAGGATGTTCCTGCTGTAGCAAGCTTTTCCTCTCAGTTCAGTAACAGATAAATATCAATCACCACTCTAATATGCATTAGATACTTAGCACAGATCTTGGTGGCCTTCATGATCAATAACACAATCACTATACTCACTAAACATCATAAGCAATATGCACAACAAAAGAGGTGTAGATTTGTTAGATTATTTCGGCAATTTGAGCACCATACACCCAATGAGTTGCAATTTATCAGATAGCATAGCACAGTTACAGCAACAAGAAATATACCTGATGAAGTATCCATGCTCCGCTGAAATACCGAGCTTCTCGCATGGCAGAAACCATTCATCTAGACTTTGTCGGCCTCTTCCACTGACGATAAAAACTACATTCTGCTTATCTTCACAAAGGGTACTGACTATTCGAATAACTTCTCGGCTAGGCTTTTTGTTAATGGATGTTTGTGGCACCAATGTTCCATCGTAATCCAACAGGATAGCCCTACTCTTAGCCTTTGTATAAGCGGAGGCAATCCCATCAGCATGAAGCTTTCTGAAATTGGGATCGACTGCAACTACTCTAAATCCAAACCCGAGACCACTTCCCCAGCAAGTCCTACTGAAATGATCCTTGCATGTTCTCTCCAAGCCCTGCATGAAGCTCTTTGACCAATAAGCAACATTGTGAGTGGAGACATATCGGTAGTGTTTCTCATGCCGGAGTTCTTTTTCTGCATCAGAAAGAGAGATTGCCTCATTCAAAGCTTCTCCTGTAGTCTGTATATTCCACGAATTGATCCGAATCGCACCGCTAAGGGACGGAGAGCAGCCAATGAACTCTGAGACGACCAGCATGCTCTTTGCTGGGCTTTTAGCCACTGAATCTGCGGAATCGAAGATCCCCTGTCTGTAGACAATGTATTCATAGGGAGTTAGGTTCATCCCATCCCTAACCGCAGTGACAACCACACATTCTGCAATACTATAGTAAGCGACCTTCTCGACAGCAGACATGGAGCGCTCAATTAGAACCACTGGGCTGTACCCTTCGTGCCCGAAGGTCCTATTGATCCTTTGGCAGCTCTCCTGGATCTCATCTTGTATTTCCTTCAGATCCTTTCCTTGCGCCCTGGCCGGATTGGCAATCTGAACAAGAACAGCTCTCCCCTGCCACTTGTGGTGAATCTTAAGCATGTGTTCAAAAGCCAGCAGCTTGAGGTTGATTCCTTTGAAAATGTCCATGTCATCGACGCCAAGGAGCACGGTCTTTCCGTCAAACTGCTGGCGGAGATCATCGACCCGTCACTACTTGTCGGGGAGGTGGAGCACGGACTGGAGCTGGCCCATGTGAATGCCAACAGGCAGTATTTTGATCCCGATGGTGCGGCCAAAGTAGTCGAGGCCGATGTAGCCACGCTTGGATTGGTACTCGATGCCAAGTATGCGGCTACAGCAGGAGAGGAAATGATGGGCATAATCGAAGGTGTGGAAGTCGATAATGTCGCAGTTGAGGAGGGCTTTCAGAATCTCTTCACGGAATGGAAGAGTGCGGTAGATCTCTGAGGAGGGGAAAGGTACGTGGAGGAAGAATCCCAATCGAAGGCGGTTGAAGTGGCGGCGTAGGAAGGTGAGGAGGGCCATAAGGTGGTAGTTGTGGATCCACACGTAGTCTTCCTCCGGGTTGATCACCTCAATGACCCTCTCGGAGAAGAGCTTGTTAGTGAGGACGTATGCCTCCCACAAGCTGCGGTCGTAGCCACCGCCGCCGGAGGAGGAGAAGGGAAGCATGTAGTGAAACAGCTGCCAGAAGCGATGGTAGAAGTAGTCATGGAGATCCGGGGGGAGGAAGGTCAGCACACACTTGAACCGCTCGAGCAGCGTCTGCGCGACGTCGTCCTGTTCGTGGGCCTCGACGTCAAAGCTGAGGGAGCCGATGTAGAGCACCTCCATGTCCGATGGGAGGGCATCTTTCAACTGGAGTAGCAATGAATCCTCGTCCCACGCGAAGCTCCACCCCCGTCCCTCCGCCCGGCGGCAGGCGCGCACCGACAGCTGGTTCGCCACGATGATGATGCGCTCCAGCACCTGTGACGATTGCACATCCGACGGCATGCTGCTCGTCCGCTCCTCCTCCTGCAGCTCCGCCAGCGTCCCCTGCACCGTCATCACCCGCGGCATCCGCCGCAACACTCCTCCTCCTCCTCCTCCTCCACCACCACCCACACTCAGAGCCACAAAGTTCCCCTACGCCAGATCGAGCAGATTGGAGTACGATCTGGACATCATCCTGCTCCGATCACAAGCGAAACCCTAGAAGAGACGGGAAGGAATGAAAATTCAAACACCACGATGTACAGCCACAGATCGGACTGGACGAGGAGGAAGCAAGAGAAGCGATTGTTGGATGCTACTTGGAATTCCGATGCTATTTGGAATTCCGTTCTGTTTCCTGTACAAAAATTTGTACAAGCACAAAACTTTTCCTAGCAACTCATGTGTTCTTTTAGAAGTTCAACTTGGATTATAAACGAAATTTAATATTTTTAATCCAAGTTTAACTCATGTGTTCTTCAAAAATTAAATCAATTTACAAAAGTTGATTAAATATATATTTCAAGGATTAGCTTCCAGGTCATGGCGAGGCACTCGGCCTTTTTGGGTATGAGATCATCCACCACTTCCTAGACAAAACCTTTCGAAGAAATTGAATATTAAACTCCTTACAGTAACCTTAGGTTTAATTACAGAGACCACAATCGAAGCACGAGGTCATTGGCCTCTTGTGTTGGTATTTCAGGATCCATACAAAGGAAAACTAAACTAGTACGCAGTGAAAACAATTAATTAGTTATGCCTTTCTTTATAGCTTAAAGACCTCTTGATCTTCTGTTGTATTCCTCTCCTCCTCTTGGACGTCGTGTGGACGCGTCATCTACCAAGACAACACCCAAACCTCTCCTTTGCTTCCAAGACTTTCGTCCACTAAGGAATGCTAAAATAGGAAACATCCTCCTCCTCTTCTTCCCCTCCAAGCAACCGGCCACAAAAGGATGGAAACCTCTTGATGTGCCGCCGGCCTTAAGAAAAGGAATCAAGGAGAGAATAAGAGGGGAAGGGACCGACCACAAGAGAATAGAAAAGAAGACTTAGAATTGTGTTATACCCATAAGGCATCATCTACCTCTCTTTATAATCCTTGTGACAACTTAAAAAGGAAATATTTTTAACAAAAATTAAAATCTCCCTTTTTAATTCCTAATGTGGATGATAACAAAAGAAAAATTAAAATCTTCCTTTTTAATTTCAAATGTGGATGGCAACAAAAGGAAAATTAAAATCTTCCTTTTTAATTCCTAATGTGACCGACCCTTCATTGGACAACAAAAAAAGAAAATTTTAAAATTAAAATCTTTCTTTTAAATTCTTTTGTGGATGACTATAAAAAGAAAAATTTTAAAATTAAAACCTCTCTTTTAAATCCTTTTGTGGATGACTATAAAAGGAAAAATTTTAAAATTAAAATCTCTCTTTTAAATCCTTTTGTAGATGACTATAAAAGGAAAGATTTTAAAATTAAAATTTCTCTTTTAAATCCTTTTGTGGATAGCTATAAAAGGAAAGATTTTAAAATTAAAATTTCTCTTTTAAATCCCTTCGTGAATGACTATAAAAGGAAAGATTTTAACAAAAATAAAATCTTCCTTTTATTCCTTTAGTGGTCGGCTCCTTGCTTGGGCACCAAGCAAGGCTTGGCCGGCCCCTTGCTTGGACACCAAGTAAGGATTGTGGCCGGCCACATCTTGGACACAAGATGGGTTTGGCCGGCCCATTACTTGGGTAAGAAGCTGGGCTTGGGTGGATGCGAGGGTTATATATATAGAGGCTACAACAGGGACTTAGAAGAGAAATTTGTTTTGACCTCATGATGAGCTTGAACTTCCTGTGTTCGACTCGAACACCGGACTCAAGTTCATCAATAATAATTCATACTGCTAAAGAGTTATTATTGAACTACCACACCAATCCCATATTACATTATGAGTTCTTTCTTATCATAAGTGCATTAATCTCCCTGTGTTTAAGATATCGAATGTCCATTAATTAAATGAGTTACTGACAACTCACTTAATTAATATCTAGCTTCAAGAGTAGTACCACTCAACTTTATTGTCATGTCGGACTAAGTCCACCTGCAGGGTTTATATGACAATCCTAATGAACTCCTCAAGGGGACATCATCAACCTAAATAACTAGGACACAGTTTTCTTCTATAATCAACAACACACCATATAAATAATATTATTTCTCAACTTATCAGACCTATTGATTTAACGAATATATCTCACCCATTGATAAATTAAAGAAATAAATACTAAGTATATGTGCTTGTTATTATATCAGGATTAAAAGTACGCACATCCATAATAACAGAAGTTCTGTTCTTTTATGCAGTTAGTATAAAAGGAACAATCTCAAATGGTCCTGCTCAATACACACATAGTGTACTAGTGTAATTTTATAGTCAAGATAAACTAATATCAAATTACACTACAACCATTCCAATTGTTTGTCCCAATCCATCTTGGTTGTGAGCTACTATTTATAATTTATAAGGAACTAATAACATGATCTTCTATGTGACCCCACACACCTTGTTATCTATAATATAAATTAAATGGACAACTGTATTTAACTAAATGCAGATATTTGATCAATGTGATTCTCATTTAAAAATAAATGTTCATATAAAAAGTTAGGCTTTTAGTATACATCCTAACAACGATTTGGGTGGAAAAAAAAATATTGGTCTATAAATTTATTGTTAATAATTGGCAGAGCATCGCATTCGGCATTGAAGAGAAGAAGACACGAGTAAAGATTGAGCTATTGTTTGATTTTTTTTTATAAAAAAAATATTATTTACCATGTATAGTTTATCTGTAACTAATAATTTAAATTTATTTATGAACAGAACATCAGAAAATTCTTAAAAAAAGAGTACCGAGCGACGGAATATCCAGTGGAATTTGCCTTGTGTCAGCTGGAGGCACGCAGTCAACCTCTACGGCCACGGGGGTCCACCTCTCCGTCGGCTTCTTCCTTGCTCGCCACGCGTCCACCGTACTTTGTCTGGGTTGAATGTAATTCGATGTGCCCGGCGACTACTTATTCCCTATCTCGTGCGCCTCGTGTTTATTTATATTTTACAAAATTACGCTATTACTGTAGATTAAAAAAACCGCAACTTCAAAAAATTATGACAAACTTTAGGCGATTAATACATACTGTAATCAATCAATTATTGAATGAAAAACAAAACTATTAAATCTATATTTAATTTTTTCACAAGAATACTAAATTTCAGGGACACTAAATAAAAACTTAATTAGACGATTAATACAGAGGAAAATCTTCTGCCTCCTCACGTGCAAACTTTAGGTGAAACTTCATCTGAATCTTGTAGTCGCCAAATGTCTTAAGAACTTCATCTGAATCTTGTAAACTAACTGCACTCATGATGAGTCCTTGTAGTTCTATGTTCCAAAGGGGTGCTAAGTCTCTCTGAACCACCACGTCATCGTCGAGATAAATCACCTTCTCTAATTTCGGAGAGAGTTGTCACGTAAGATATCATTAGCTTGCTCTTCATAGTTACTGCAATTGAGATGTGGCTTATCTCAGGAAGATGCATCCTGATATAGTTCAAGAGAGAGAACATGTTCGGTCTGAGATTTAAAAGCCATCTGTATTCCTTATATGCTCTTCTGTAATGTCGATAAGCGGATAAGCTCCAGCGGAGTTCTTCTACGGTGTTCATGATCATGGCATTCACGTCTAGAAGAAAGTCAAACCGGTGAAGTCCCCTTACCTTCATCACTACAGGAAAGAAAGAGTGGAGAGCAAACCAGGCATGCATTGAGTTGCAAGTTTTCCTGTCAGTGACGATGTGGAATACTAGTTTCTCAGGATTGGAGCAACTAGAAATGGTGGATGAGACGACGACAGAAGCAGCAACTGTAAAATACCAGAAAAATAGTGACTCATGATAAGGGAAATTTTAGAAATTTTTCGAGAATTTTTCGGAGCTCGTATGAACGAGTTTACGGGGATAAAAATAGAGTCCCGGGAAAGCCTGTTTAGGTTTCCCACTTAAGGAAGGAAATGTTTATTTTCTTAATTTCCTTTTCTATTTTCTTTTCTTTATTTTATTTCTTCACTTCCTCGCTGAAACCGTGCGCGCCGAGTTCTTCTTCCTCGTGCCGAGTCGCCATCTCCTCCCGTGCCCTAACTGCCACTCGGCAGTTCCCTACTTCCTCCTCGAGCCGATTTCCCCTCTTCTTCTTCCCTGGATTGCGCCACTCCTCCTCCGTCCGGCTGTGCCCTAGTTCACCCTCTGCCTCACGGCGAATTTGCCCTAGCCGACTGCCACAATCCGCTCGCTCACCGCCGGCCGAACCCTTCTTCTTCTTCCTTCCTCGCGTCTTTATCGCCGTCGGCGTCTGAGTATCACCCGAGCCTTCGCCTCTTCAGGTCGGGGACAGGAGCCGAGCACCCGAGTTGATCTGTTGCCGGTGCCCTAGCCATTGCCTACCCCTTGAAGTGGCGTTGACGCCGGCTCGCCACCATCTGAGTCTGGTAGCTCTCTGGTTGGACATCCATCGACCGACCATCTTTTCCTTTACTGTTGGATCCCTGTTCGTTCCCTCACCGGCACAGATCTGCTGCTGATCTCTCAGCCACCGTCTATTTAGTCTTCGATGAAGGGAAGGTTGCCAACACAGATTTGGATCTGGTCGGATCGACACTAGCAGTGAACATCTGGTATAAACAAGGTAACAACTAGAGAGTTTGGATTTAGGGATTTTGCTTAGATTGTATTTGATCACTGGTTGTAGTAATCTTTCAATCCGAGGTTGGGTTGCAAATTCCAATCAGTGCTGATTTTGGGTATTTGATGTAGGGATCTGTAATTCCAGGTAGTTGCGGCAAAAAATTTGGCAGTAGACTCCTCAGGATTTGAGCAGTGCCGAGGCATCAGAATTTGGGTAAGTTTCGTGTTGAGTTGTTATTGAACTAAATATTGAATTAGGTCTGAGGTAGAGGTAAGGTGTATAAATTTGCTCTGGTATTAAGTTTGTCTTTGGAAGAGTTCAAGTTGATTTAGGTTTAGACCTAAATCAAATTGTATAGTGGAACGAATTAGGATTCTGGTAAATAAGGAATTCCTTTAGCTGTGTGATATATATGTAGCTAAATTAAATATGGCTATTACAGGATTTTTATTCGAGACGGTATCTCTACGAGGGATCTATTTCGGATTGGACCACTGCTATTTGAGGCGGGTATCTCTTGACTTATCTTTTATGATATTGTCAATTGGATATGCATAGTATTTTATAGCTACAAGCAATGATCATGTTTGCCTTTAGTATGTCACTGTTTGATACCCATAGCATGTTCGGTTTTGTCGCTTGTTATGTATCCATGTTTATACCTTGTGATTATTGTCATGTGTACCTTAGTTCCTAGAGTAAGTGACATACCATACCTTATTGAGGTTAGGACTAGGTTCTGGATTTTATTTTCTAGCATGTGTATCTAGATTATCTGATACCTAGGTTTTTATACCATACTTGACTTGTGTATCTGACTTGTGTACCTTAGATCCTTGGATCTGACCATCGATACTGTGGTACCCATTTTATATATATATATGGATTTTTCTATGCTGATCAGGATATTGTCATGTTTAATGTCATGCATCATGATTGCATGCTGAGCGATAGTCGACTCCATTATTTTGAGCATATTGCCAGTTACATGTATCTGTACACACCACCACTCATGGGTTAGTGGTATATCAGACAAGTGTGTGGCGGTTCTGCTGTTTGGCTCCGTTGGTCTAAGGACTCAGCGTGGTAGCCGGCAGACAGTTCTTCTCTGTTTGGCTCCGTTGGTTTAGTGTAGTAGCGTGGTAGCCGGCAGGCAGTTGGACTTTGTTTGGCTCCGTTGGTCCGCTCATGGGCAGTGTGACGCAGCGTGGTAGCCGGCAGAAATTTCCTCCCCGTCACTGTGTACCGGGAGATGAGAGCATTGAGCTCCCCCATTTATGATTTAGGATAGGAGGATAGGTGTACACCGACAGCATCCCGTCCACTCGGTCACTCATCAGGAGTAGTGACGTTAGAGTGCTCGGTTGTCACAGCCCTACCCACTCGGTCTCACCATTGTGTGTGAGATGGCTGACTGACGTCAGGGGTGACCATGTCATTGGCATCATACGCATTGATGCATTTATTTCTTGTGCTTGCTGCATTTATTTGCTGCATTTGGTTGGATGCATATGTTTGACATGCATACAGGATTTATGACACACTCGGTTTGACGACCCTTTTATTCTGGATAGGAGTTCCTGGTGAGTACAGCTTCCTCAGTTACCTTTCAGTTTTACATTTCTTCCTATATATGATTAGGAAGCTGTATTCCATGTTTATTGCTGTTAGATATATCTTACTAGGCATGTCTATTGGTATTCGCTGAGTTGTTGAACTCACCCCCTGTGGACACTATCTTTTTCAGGTACCAGATTGTTTATGGAGTCGCTTGGAGTATCCTGTCTGTCGGTCCCCACGTCACATCAGAAGACTTATTGGTTTCATTTATGTTTTGTTTGTTTATGTGTCAGTGTGTTTAGTTTGTGCTCCGGTTTTGTTTCTGGAGTGTTGAAGTTGTTATGTGGTATTTTTGTATTGGTTGTTAGTTGTGTAAACCTAGCCGGCTAGTAGTTTTGTGTTCTGGTTTGTATTTGGTTTCTGTCATTCTCCGTTGTGCTTTGGTTCTTGTATCAGCCGAGTAGGCTGTATTATAAAACTACGTGGTTGTGTGTATATTCCAGCCGCCTGTGGCTGATGTATATTATGTCTGTAGAAATGCTTCAGATTGTCACCCGTACAGGGGAGGTGCTGCCGAAATGTCTTCGGACAGAGATTCCCCCGGGGCGTGACAATTTAGTGGTATCAAAGCAGGTTTACGATACTTGCTATGTGTTTTGGATTTTCGAGATTTATTTGATACCAATTTATTGGTATCAGAGCTCGATTTATGAGTCTTATTTCTGGTGTTTCGGATTTCGTGATTTAGTTTTCTCGATGTGACTTTTCAGGTTTTGGGACTTGGCAGCAGCAGGACATCTCCAAGCTATAGGAGGTATGTTGGTATATTGTTATCCTACCTTTTTGTTAGTATATGCACCGTTGACTATTACAGTTTATGACATATATTAGCATTCTTTATTAGTACCTGTCTGGTTGTTGTAGCACATATTACATGTGATTGGTTAGCCACTGATGATGATCGACCTTAATAGAGATTAAGGGTTATAGTTTCTGGTGATTTTTCATATCATACACCAGTAGTTTTTAGTTTTCTGTTATTACTAGTTGGTTAGCAGATTGATGCACATACCAGCCTCTGCTATTATTAACTGGGTAGTGGATAGTATCTATATCTTTATGTTGACCTAGCCAGTAATATACCATGTTATCTTAGTTAATTTCATCAGTAAATATTGATTTACTCTTGTTAGATCGGTCAGTAGAAGACTGATTTACGTTTGTCAACTTGGGTAGTCGTGGATCGATTTACCTTAAATGTTTATGGAGGATTAGTGTATTCTTGATTAGTTAGTAGATGACCGATTTAGTTATGTTGGTCTGATCAGTAGGGGACTGTCATACTCTATTTTTAGAGGTTCGAATCTTTGGATTATTTGTGCTTAGTTAGGTATCTAGAGCACATTTGAGTACATGACTCGTACTGACGTGGAAAAGACTGAATTAGCCTATACCATTGTCGGCTTGGTCAGTCTATAGAGGATCGATGTATCCTATTCCATGGGTACTTTAGTTTTAGACTGTAGGTACCTAGTTGGATTGTCTATGATTGCATTTTCCTGTATGATCTTTATGTTTGATTTTATTTAGTTATACCCCTAAACCATGAGAGTAGGTAGCATAAGGTTTGTGTGGTAGATTGGATTAAATATGCTGATTTTACATACTTGTGTAGTTTATACACTTGATTATTATGTGATGTAGGAGTTCTATGATAGACGGTTAAATTTCATGTAGTGGGTGTATATTTGTCCAGATGATGATTATTGTGGGTATACGTTTCCAGTTAGGATGGTTGTGGGTTTCTAGTAGATTATACTCGAGTGGTCTGATTGATTTATTGGAGGTACTTTGTCGATTAAATCTGAGTTGTGCTATGTGCAGATGTGTTTGGTGTAATATTCGAGGTATCTTGTTTATTATATGATTGTTCTGAGTGTACACTTGTGTCTATTAGGCTTTATTGGAAGTATTAAGTGATTATACTCATTTGGTATGTGTTGTGAATATTATTGGAGGTGTATTGTTGATTATACCTATGTTGATATATACACACGGGTTCAGTATGCATTATTGGAGGTATCACGATGATTTATACCTATGTTGTGGGTATGTTTGGTGTGTATTAATTGGAGGATTATGTCGATCATACCTATGTTGTGTGTGCACGTATGTCAGGGGTATGGTTGGTAGCATCATGATGATTCTACCTATGTTGAATGTAGAATGTGAGTGTCTACATTATGTTATTGGTTGTATTACCCTGTCAACTAATTCTCCTATTAGTGGGTGACCGACCCACTAGGATGATGATAGAGTTGACTATGGATTTGATTTGCTTACTAGGTTGTTATACCCTAGGCTACCCACAGTGACCTGTGGTAGAGTGACCTCGTGCAGCCTCTAGCTAGATAGTTAGTGCCTTGGGCACTTATGGATCGTTTGTGGTGAAACGTAGCTCTCACATATTATGTTTGTTTATGGTAGAGCGTAGCTCCCACATATTTAGGGATTATTTTGTGGTGGAGCGTTGCTTCCACATATTGCGGATTGCTTGTAGCGGAGCATTTCTCCCATATTTATTACAGATACATATTTCGGATTATTTGTGCTGGAGCGTTGCTCCCACATATGGAGGATTTCTTGTGGTAGAGCATTGCTCCCACATAATATATTCATGTCTTTCACTATTATCTTTACCTTCCTTATTTCTTCTCTTATACTATCGTTTGCTTTGATTCATGTTTCCGTTATATTTCAAATAATACTTTCATTATTTTATTGTGCACTCGTATGTATATAATAGTGGAGATTAGAAGTAAAGCAAGCATATGGTAGTGCATGAATCCATGAGTAGCTTGAGTGACCTCTACTATTGCATGTACAAGAGAGGAGAGTCACCATCACTTTTCTTGTGAGGTTATTCTGTTATCATTCTCAATTTATTGATTGTGGATTGAAGTTATCATGCTTATTAATTAATGTATGAATTGAATTCATGAATGCTTAAGTCATTTGAATTGAAGAATCGTAGGTAACTTTCTTTTCACTATTTTCTAAGCATGATTAAGAATTGCTAGGTGGATACATTTTGTTATTTTCTTCTTTTATTTACTTGCTCGAGACGTGCAAGAATAAGTATGAGTGAGTTGATAAGTAGTATTTTTATGTGATATTTTAGCTCTCATACTTAGCATTTGCATCCTTTCATTCACTTAAATCTTGCTTAATATCATAATTCACGAGTTATGATATATTTGTGAGCTTATTATAATCTTTCTCTAATTTTAACATTATTTCATGATTTTGTAGGGAATTAAAGAGGAGCCATAGACATGAGTTGAGTCAAATCAATTGGAGGCAATGCTAGGGTTGAGCATGAGCTAATTTGAAGAGCTTAGTTCATTTCATTCCAATTTGGATCAAGAAAGAAGAATCCAATCCAATCACAACAATCCACTTCTAAGCCTACACTTCTAAGTCTAATTCTAATAGCCCAATTTCAATCCTTATTAGTTATTGGATCCAGATCTAAGCTCTAATGGATCCAAATCCGAAATCCATTAAGAAACCTTCCCTAATTCATTCACGCGGATGAACAGTGCCCGACCCCCTTTCTGTTCGCGTTTTTCTTCTTCTGCTAGGGCTCGCGACCACCGGCGGCGTCCCCTTCCTCCTTTCTTCTCCTCACCACCGGCCGGTGGCATCTTTTCTTTCCTTGCCGCCGGCCGGCCAACTCTTTCTACTTTCTTCTCTTCTCATCACTGTGCGCGTCTCTTCCCCGCACGCCGACGCCCCCTTTCCATTTCTTCGCACGATCTTCTCCGATCCGACGACGACAACAACTCCGGCGGCCTCTGTGAGCGACGGCGACCTCATCTTGGTGTTATCTGACGGCGTAGTATTCTTCTCCGGCGGTGAGTTCCCTTGTCTCTCGACCTTGTGCCGGCAGCCGACATCTAGGGCTTCGGAGTGGTTTTCTTCCAGTGAGGCGTTTCCTCTCCGGTCCTACTGCAGAAGATTCCCTCGCGGTTGTGGGTTGTAGAAGGAGGGAGTTTCCGGCGGTGCTTCTCCGAAGCTACACCAACCTTCATCCCAATTTTCGGCAGAACTCACTCACTGTGTGCTGTGGAGATTTTCTGTGGATGGCGTTCCGAAGCAGAAGAATCATCCATTTCATTGAGCAATTCCATTCCAATTTCAGTCGGACACTACACTTCACCATTCGTGATCAGCGGTTAGTCATGTGTTGCTGTCCACCTGTTATGGTGTTCCAGATCTGGGTCTCCGTGTGACGATGGAGGTAGTCGATTGGTGGTTGATCACAAGAAGAGGTTTGGATAGTGTAGTTTATTTTACTGTTTAGTTGTTACTACTTTCGTGTTTGATTTACTGTTATTTCCTTATGGTGCATGTTTGATTGTTATTTTTAGTACTTTGTTTAGTTTCACTATGTATGATTGTTGATTCTGTATCATAGTGTGACAATGTGATGTAGGTTATCAATTATGCATACTTAGATTTCGTTTAATCGCTGTTAAGTTCATTTAGTTTAATTGCACTTGTCTTTGTTTGATTGCTGCTTTCTTTATGCATGTTTCTTTTGTAGAAGGGATCCTCACAACGTAGAGTGACACTGCGCTGTGAGTTAATTTTTGCTGGTTAGTTAGAATTTCATTTATTGTATTAGATTTAGAAAACTCCAAAACAAAACCCTCCTTGTTCGATTTTGTCTGAAAACAAATGTCCTATCACTAGTTCCACGTGAGAGACGACCCGGTCCTCTACTATACTACCTTAGTGTAGGTTAAGAGGTTCGGTAGATTAGAAATGAATTAATTTGATCCTGTGCAAGTGACAGTTGCGCGCTTATATCAAATTTTAAAAAACCATGTTTCCATGGATTGAATCATGCTTATGAAGGTTATTCTATTTTTCCCCACATGTTTCTTACTAATCTCCTTGTTAATCATCAATATCATTTTCTTTCTTTCATTTCTTAATCTTTTGGATGTGGATACCTAGATTGTTATATGATGAATTATTTGGCCAAGATGGATAAAGTTTGAGTGTGGAGGAAGATTTCGCATGAGTTTGAAATTGTAAAGATTTTGTAAGGATTTACGAAGCTTGGTACATTTTCTTTGTGTTTAAGTTGTGTGGGGAAGATGTTGCTTTATTGCTTTAAGAATATTAAAAAAAATGAGAAGTCACAGAATGGATTTTGAATTCTGTACCAAGAAGAGTTTGGAGCTACATTGTGTTACAAATTTTATTTCTTCTTCAGTCATTCAAAGATTAGTTCAATCTTTACAGTAACTCAAAGTTTCTGAAATAGACAATTCAAAAATTCAATTATTTTTGCCAAGTTGTTGATTTTTTGTGCCAAGTTACTGATTTTTGCGCCAAGTGTTGACACTGTTTTTGAGTTACTGAGGTTTTGAATGTAAGCTCTGAATATTGCAGTGCTTAATGCAATCATTTTCCAAGTTTAATCCTTTGAACAGCAATATGAAATTATGGAATTGGACACTGTAGATGGAGATTTTCATACAGGAAATTCAGAGTGTAACTTCACTCAAACCATTAGGGAACATGTGTAGAAGGGAAGACTTTAGAATGATCCATAAGTTAATGAAGTTTACTTGATAAACGTGTGAACCATTTGAAGTTGAAATTGGAAAGGGCAGTGGAGAGGTTGAGAAATTGTGTCAAATGAGTACCAAAATTTTGGAGCAGCACTAAGTCATTGAAAAACTCAAGTGGAGCTCTTGTACTTTTAGTAACAAATGGTATGATGTCTTACCATGACCTCCATGAATTATATATCTGAATTTTAGAAGCTTGGAATTATTGAAACAGTGAAGGAAAATTCAGAAACTGTGAATTACTGAAACTGAAGTTAGAAAACTGTGGGTGACAGTGAGCATGTAGTGCTACGAAGCATGAAACTGGAAGCTGCTGTAATGAGAAGTAATTTGTTGCAAATCAGATAAAGTTTGGCGGCTTCAATTTGGAATCAAGTTGGAATTTTCTCTGTCATCTTTTGCTATTAAGTCTTTAAAACTCCATCGAGCTTAATCCCATATCTAATCTGATCTCAGAAAAAAAAAAACTCTGTCAGCAGAGTTTGTCAAGGCAGAATTTGGTGCCAAAATGTTTATGTTATTTTTGGATAGTAATAATCTTACCAAGTGTTTCAGTTCATGATGGAGAACAGTGGCAAAAAGGGAGCAAGAGCTGAATGAATGGCAGTCTTTGACAATGACAATTTCAATTAAAGCTCAACTTCTGCACGACTCAATGCCTGCAACTTCTTTGGACCTGATTTCTCGGCTGTGATTCTGAAACTTGTTGAGCTAAGTTCATTAAAAATTATTGATGGAATGCATACTCTTCTTGCTGATGCTGAGGAAACTCAGGAATAAATTGCATTACATAAAACATAATCTGTATCAACTCTTGTCTGCCACATAGCTCTTGTGATTCTTAAATCAGTGAAATGCTCAAAAATCAGGTTTTGATGCTGGAAGAGTGAAAAGATATATTAGATTGAAGAGATGATGGATTTTCAGAAATGAAGAGAGAATTGTTTAAGAGATGATGAATTATATCTCTCTCATTAGCAAATAGTGAAGATTAAAATGTGAGTTTTACATGGATAGATGTGTATGTTATGGACAGATAATAAAAATTCTGAAACTGAAGATTGAAGTAGCAAGGTTTAGGAATCAGTTTAATGTCTGAAATTTTCAGAATTGTTTATACACCTGTTTCCTGGAGTTCTAAATTACAGAAACTTCCTAAGCAGAGTATGGAATTGATTTCCAAATGGCTGGAACTATTTTACTGATTTTAAATCTTTGAGATCTAAAGTCCTAAATCTGAAACCTGTTGCTGCTGTAAGTTGATTTTCTGAATTCTAAAAATCAGTGTATTAAATTCTTATCAGCAGTTTTTGAAATTAGTGAGACAGTCACGTGAAGCCTTGGAAATTTCAGAAACGGAAGCAAAAACAGTGAGAATTGCAACTGTTGGTTATCTGATCATTATGGATCAAGATTTAAAATTTAATTGATGAGTACCATTCCACTCATGAAGCGGTTCAGAAGGTAATATGAATTCTGAGAATTTGAAGTTGGAAGCTGCAATTGGGAGTTAGGTTCAGAAATGCAATGCAGTAAGGCAGCACAGAATTCAGTTTTAGGTGTTGTATCAAATGTGTATCAATTTTTATCACCAGCTCTCAAATAGTGAGGAAAAATAGAGGAGCTTTGGCATTCATAGTAACAAATGGAGTTCATTTATTTCCATGTTTTCTACAATTGGATGGAATTGATTTATGATTTCTGAAATACTCAAATTGCTGAAATGAATTCTGCTGGAAGCCGCTGTTTGCTTTTAAATGGTTGAAAATAGTTCTGTTTGGTTGCTTTAATGCAACAACATGAAATAATCTTATCTTCCAGCTAACCAAGGGATGAGTTCTAATTACAAAAGAGGGAAACAGCAAGAAATGCAGCTGGAAGTGAAGCTGAAAACCATAATTCTGAAACTGAATTCTGTTTTCAAGAAAGTTCAGTTTTGTGCCAAAGTTTTCTTGATGTTTCTAATCTGAAATGAATGGAATTCAATCTCCTCTTGATTCAATATCAAATGAGCTATCTTCCAAAGCTAAATTTGCTGAAAATTTTACTAAAATGACCTTGTATCAAAATCTTGAGACTGCAAGGTAGATTCAGAATTGAAACTAGTCTTATTTTAAAATTTCTATTTGGGCCTGATTTTTCTTTGTATTTAGCTGTGAATTCATTCCATTGGATTCTTAGTTTCTGGAACAAGTAGTAAAGTGAATTATAAGATGCTAGAGTTGAAGGAATTAGCTGGGACTGAAGTTGATAACACAACTAATACTATCTCAGTGCAGAAATGGTATCAGTATGAAATGCTGTTTTTATTGGAGAACAAATCTGCTGTTTCCTTAACTACACTAAACATAGGAAAACATCTTTGAGCTGAGTGAGAAACAAGTGCTAAAGGCAAATGAAGAAACAGATTTTAAAAGCTATTATTGGGAGTTATATTCACAAAGCAGTAAAGGCATTAAGTTGAAAGACAGAATTCAGTTTTCGAGTTGTATCAATTGCGTACGAATCTTTTATCACCATCTTTCAAAATAGTGAGGCAGAACAATTAAACTCTTGTATTATCTGTAACAAATGGTTTTCATCTCTTTCTATGACTCCTCAAAATGTATGGAATTAATAGAGGATTTATGAAACTCTCAAGCTGCTGAAATGCAGAAACAGTGATGTGTTAGAGCTACTGGTAACTTGATCAAGAATAAAAATTTGAACTATAATTGGGGAGTACCATTCTATTCATGAAGCACTTCAAGATGGTATCATAAACTTAAGTGCAGCTGCAAATAAGAATGGATCAAGGAACTGAAACTGTAACAGAAATGAAAGGCTGCTGGAATTGAGCTGCACATTGCTACTGCATGGAAGTCAGAAGCTAATCACATTTATTAAGAGACATATGTTGTAGAAGAGATTTGGGAATGTTAAGGAAATCAAATGAAGCTTAATCTGAAATAAGAACTCTTGTGAAATATAGTGGGTTGTGGGGAGTTTGTATCAAAGTTGTATCACAATTCAAGAGTAGAATTCAAATCAGTTATGATCTCAAGTGAAACTCTATTAATTTCAGTAACAAATGGTTTCTCATTTCATTCCATGGCTTTTCAAACTGAATTTTGTGGAAACTAGAAGCATCAAGTATATGAAAATAGAAGATTTGAAGCTGCAGAATTAGTGGTTGACATGCTGGAAATCTGAATAGTATGGATCAAGATTCAAAATTGATTTAATAGAGTAGACTGTTAGAGAGTTGCTGATATGCATATATGAAGTACTAATGGTAATTGAAAGGAAGTTAATGGAAGTAACTCGAACTCTGAACTCTAAAATTTGTCAAAACAGAATAGCAGTGAGTAATTTTAAGTAGAGAACTTGACTTCCACAGCTATTTGATGTTTCAACACGCTCAACTATGCTTTAGTTTAATTCTTTCTTACCAATGAAGTGCAAATGAGGAAACAAAATTTCGGAATTGAAACGAGTGACAGAAATGCTGGAATGCAGTTTGGACTTTGAAAGAGTTGTACCAATCAGTGAAAATGATACTCTGAGCTGAGATAAGTAAATTTTAGTTCTTGTTAATTGCTTGCTAAATGAAGAATCAACCTGGGAATTCTGTAACTCTGAAAACAAGTTGTGACAGTTCTCTTACAAGTAATTTTCAGAAATCAGGTTTGTGATGAATTTTGGGAGGTTGCTGGATGGTGCACCAGTGAAGAAATTGTGAGAAGTTTTTGTTGATTTGAAGGGAGTTCTGATTTTCCAGAAATTAAAAGAATTAGAAACTGATAGAGCTCTAGATAGAAGACCAATGAAGTTGTAAAATGAGGTATCGGCAGCAACAAGCTTGTTCTGAGATGATCAGAAATAGTATCAAATCTGCATATTTGAAACTGTTTTATTAACTTAGAGTAATATTATTGAGTTTTATTGCTTGAGATGATCAAAGTTTTAAGTGTGTGTTTGACATTTGGTAAGCTTCTTTGAATGTGATTTCTGAATTAATTGTATTGTGTGATTGGAACTTTTGGTACTGGATGGAAATTCATTTTTAAGCAAGTTTGATGAATGCTCAAGAAGGTAGTAGTAGCAAGTTTTGGAAGATTACATGAGTTGAGTTTTCAAGTTACAAGCTGAATTTGTTCAGGAAATTTTTCACTTTGAAGTTGGATCCGAATTTTGGAAGAATATTGAAGGCTATTTAGTTTGGATAACTACATATAAAGTAAAGATCAAGGCTTGATCAGAGAAAAAGGTGGAACAGAACTGAAATCTTTTCACTTAACAGATTTTGTGCCAAGTTGTTAAATTGTGTTTTGGATTTAATATGAACTGAATTTAAGCTGCTAATTACTGGGTACTAAATGAGAAAGGTTATAGAGCTTAAATTTCAAAGATTGAACTGAAAGTTTTGGGGAATAGCAGAAATTGGAGATGAAGTTTGAAACTTAGATGAAGAAGTGCATGAGGCTGAAATCTGTTTAGTATGTAGGAGCTGTAGTAACTTGATCAGATTGTTTCTAATCTGAAATGAATTGAGAACAAGTTTCAGCCAATGGAGTGTAAAACGAAACTTTTACAGAGACCCAATTCTTCAAGATTCAAACCCAGACACTTTGCCATTCAAAATTCAAAAATAACAAATGCAAAATCAGCTCACTTCTTTGAAATTCTGGAATTTATTACATTGTTATGGATTGAAAAGAAGCTGAATTTGGGAAACAATTATTGAGCATTGGAGAGTAAATCAGAAAGAAGGGACGATAGTTGAGCATGGTCAAGAAGTTCATCTATATAGCATTTTTTAGTGTCCATGTCTTCCATTATACCTTTGAATTGTATTTTCCTTATTTTTTTTCTTACACAAACTCTCATTTGATTTGATTCATGCTTTCTTTGCCATCATTATAAACCTTCATAATTATGTGTTATAATGCTTTGGATAGTGGTTAAGAGTAAAAAATAAGCAAGCTTATGGTAGTGAATGAAACATAAGTAGCTTGAGTGATCTCCACTATTGGTTACATTTGAGATTAGGATGAGAGCCACAAAACTTACCTTGTGAGATTTAGCTGTGAAATCATTCTCAATGCAATCAGTTTGGATTGAAGTCATTATGTAGTTAACCAAGGTAAGATTTGAGTCCATGAATGCTTGAATTGCTGAAACTTGACAATCCTAGGTAACTTGTTTTAATTATTTTCTAAATATGAATGAGAATTATTAGAGGGTACAACTTTAGTTGTTTCTTAAGTTTTGTTCACTTGCACGAGACGTGCAAGAATAAGTGCGGGGGATTTGATAACTCATTTATCTGACATATTCTTTTGAGTTGATATTGGGGTTATTGGATTTAATTGCATGTGTTAGTATACAATTTTTATCATACATGTATGTGGATGATTATTTTGAGCTTAAGTGCATTTCTCTTCTAATTCATAATATTTTCTCACAATTTGATGCTTGTTTTGTATGACACTTAAATTGACTCCAAGTGGTGCATGATCATGGGTCAATAAGTGGTTCATCTAACCAAATGAAGAAGCTCAAACTCAATTTGATTCAACCCATTCCAAGGAGCTTAACCTAAGTCAAACTCACCTCACCAAAACCCTAAATTCCCCACTAAACCAAACCTAAACCCAACCCAAAGTTCAGCTCAAAATCTAGTATAAAAACCCAGATTTCGCGGATAAACAGTGGCTTGCGCTACTGTTCATCCGTGACATCTTCTTCATCGCGCGCCCCTTCTCCACTTCCAGATCCATCTTCCGGTCAACTTCATCGGCGACGAGGTTCCCAGCTACTGGCGATCAGCTTCCGTCCATCTGAGCTCGCTTAAAGGCGTTCCTGCGGCGACAATTCGACTCTGGATGCTCTGTTTCCGTCGATGAACAGAGGCGTTCCTCCGTTTCAGCGATTTCGCCCACAGCAGTGTCCTCGGCGGCATTCCTCCTGTGGCACTAGATCCCTCCCGATGACATCCCATTCTCTAACAGTGCCTCATCAGATCAGAACTACATAGTTTCATAATTGGCAGTTTGTTCTTCACAACTTCGCAGAGAGGGTTTCTTTGCGCGATTGTTGGTGAGATCGAACTGAGTTTAGTTGCTGAGATCTTCTTCGATTGTCGAAGTGAGGTTTCACCGAGCTTCCTTGTGTGACGGCAAGGAGAAGTTTCTGTGTAGAGTGGTTTGGTGTGGAGATGGTTTAGGTTTTATTTTTGCATTCTTTTTATTGTTGATAGATTTAGATTTCAATTTGTGTTATTTAGATTCAGTAATCAAAGGTCTTTTTAGCTTAAGTGTTTGAATTCAAGTGTATTGGGTAATTTAGTTTCAATTGAATTTGAAGTTGTTGTTAATCTTGCTTTAGCTTAGATTGTAATACTATTGAGTAGTTTAGTTTATGTAGTTAAGATTTAATGATTGCTGTAGATCAGGTTTCATTTATGTCTTACTATTTCATTCTTAGTTTAGTTATGTTGATGATGAAACCCATTGCGTAGCGTGACAATGTTTCATGGATTGATCATTGACACTTAGTTAGATTGCGTCCAAGCATTAGATTTCATTTACGCAGTAGATTAGTTTTCTATTTGCTCTATTTTAATTTGTTAGTTTTAGAATTCAAATCCAATCCCCCATTTACATGTCAAAAATCCCAAAATTATAAATAACAAACAATTCCATATTACCATCCTACTGTTAGTTCGTTGAGAGATTCGACCCTGGGCTCATTATTACAACATCATTGTATAGTTAAGGAGTTCATTGAATATAAATTGTAAAATTTGATTTACGGGTGTGATAGACTCATCATCAACGCGCATAGGCACCTCTCACACGAGGAGGCACCTCCAATGATCAAAGGCACTTCCCCGCGTGAGAGGCGTTTATGCACGTTGTGTAGGCTAACAATCCTCTCTCTCTCTATATATATACACACATACACCACACACACTAAAATGATATCGTGTCCAACTCTTCATACGCGATTGAGGCGTCTGGAATCGATCCAGGCGCCTCAACTGTTAAATCAACTTTTTTTTTACTGAGGCACTTGAATGCTTCAATTGGTATCAGCGTTTTTTTTTGTTTATTTTTTTTTAGCTTAGAGTTAAGCCAATTAGATTTTGTCTTCAGGGTTTAAGGATTGGACTATAGTGTTTAAGCTAAAAAAAAATTTTAGATGCTCATGAGATATATTATATAGTATTTAGGGTGCAATTTTTTAAAATATTTTTTAAGCTTTGAGTTTAGGATTTGGGATTTAGGGTGCGTAAATTTTTTTAGGGTTTAAAATTTATAACTTAGGGTATACTATTTAGGGTTTAGGATTTTTTTTTTAAAAAGTAATGCTTGAGGCACCTGGATTAATTCTAGGCGCCTCGAGCACCTGTCACACATATGTGTTGATATATATATATATATATATATATATATATATATATATAGAGAGAGAGAGAGAGAGAGAGAGAGAGAGAGAGAGGTTATAGTCTGCACACCCATGGTGGGCACGGTGGGCGACCCTCACAAGTCGGGGCGCCAAGATCAAATTCGGGACCCTGATCATGTTTAGCATGAGGGGCGCCCACAGTGGGCACCCATCACTGGTGTGTAGGGTAAAAAGGTCATTGATGTGGCAGTAATAAGGAGCCCCCTGGCATGGGTTAACTGCCATGGTGGATGGCAAAGTCAAGGTGGTCAACGCCCATGTGTCAAAAGGTCGAACGAAAGAAGCTTGTAATGGTCGGTCGGGGAGATCGGGCTGCTGACCGGTAGGAGACAGGTCCGAGCCGACCGCACATTCGGCTCGGGATGAGGAGCAAATAGTCAACACTCAGTATGACACAGCAAAATACCGAACGGAGGGAAGTACAAGACGAAAGGGGCTCAGCCTAGCGACTACCCCACTTGGCCAAGCAACAGGCCTTGGTCACAGACGGAGCAAGAGTCCCAGCCGAGCGTCTGCCTCGCTCGGCTTCGCAGCGGGACATGACTATGACTAGAATAGAACCCCGGCCGAGCGGCTACCCCGCTTGACCCAGCGACAAGCCCAATGTAATATCTCCCGACATCCTTTAGGGAAAGAGCGTCACTAACACCAAGCATGGTGGACAGGAAGATCGTACAACGGAAGTTTTCACTTCATATCAAAGATATGCTCGGCTTGTTAAGAGATGGTGTCAGAGACACTTTACATACAAGTCTTTTCATGGGAAGCTTCAAGAAGTGCGCTCGCCTTGGGAAGTGTGCACGTGAGCTACAGGAGCTCTATATAAAGGGTGGTCTAAGCACCGACGGAGGTACGCTTTTCATACGCGAGATACACTGCTTGCGCTACTGTTCTCGTTCTTGTTGCTCCGCTTTCTACTATATCACTGGTGATTGTCTTGAGCGTCGGAGGGCCAACGTCGGGGACCCCTTCCCTGACTTGGCATCGATGTTACTTATTTTGGAGGGAAGGTCATAGTGCGGTCTACAGTTAGTCACCAGAGCAGCCACATCCCCAGCTTTCCATCTCCCCAATTTTCGGATAGGATCAGTCATGTATATAAATTGCTGGTACAATCAACCTACAAGATTTCAATGTTGACAATATATCTAAATCTGGTCAATTTGACCAAGAGTTGATCCAAACATGACTTGATGTTTAGAAGAGAGAAGTTTAATTAGATAACTAGCAAGGGAAAGTCCTATTCGGAGGTTATGTAGGTAAGAAGTCTACTGAGTGACTAGTACTAACTAGAGGTTAGGCAAAGGATTGTCCTAACTAGAGGTTAGGCAGGTGAGAGGTCTTGATGAGTAAAGTCAGGCAGTGAAAGTCCTGATGAGTAAAGTCAAACAGTGAAAGTTCTAGTAAGTGAAGATAGGTCCTAGTGAGTGAAACTGAGTGATGAAGTTCTGGTGAGTGAAGTTAGGCCGTGAAAGTCATAGTGAATGAAGCTAGGGTCTAGTGAATGAAGGTAGGTCGTAAAAGTCCTGTTGAGTGAAGTCAGACGTTGAAAGTCAAGTTAGGTGTGGAAAGTCCTAGTGAGTGAAGCTAGGCAGTGAAAAATCCTGGGGGGGGGGGGGGTAACCATAGGTAATGAGAAGTCTTGGAGGAGTAAACTCTAAGCATTTATGACTGAATGGTTTTCGGTCTACCGCGCATAGTCGACCGGACCAGCAAATCTTGAATACTACTAATACTATTTTACTTTAATATTTTAGATCTATTGTGCTAACTTGGTATTGTAGGGATGTCTTAGTTGATCAGGTTGATCAATACTAAGCAAGACCAGAGAAAAATCTAAACAGTTCTAGAGGACCGGATGTTTGACAGGTAAGGTCAGGTAAACTACTGGAGGAGAGAGATTCATTGACGACGAGTCCTAATGAGACTGTAGACATTGGTCCAACTTTGATCTATTTTAAAAATCCAAGTTGAGACCAAGACTAGATTCTGATCGTGTCAGACAGGATCTAATTCATATTATTTTGCACTAACATGTTTTGTAAGAGTTTGAGCAAAAAATAAGACTTGGATGAACAGTGCTCAAGGCACCTCAGTTGATTGGAGGCACCCTGAGTAAGGCACTTGAGGCGCCCTGGTTGGTTGGAGGCACCTCATAGTAGATAAACTTCAATGATAAAATATCAATCATTGAAGGTGCCTTGGAACTAGTTGGAGGTGCCTCGGAGTTGGAAGCGCCCTCAAGCCTAATAGAGGCACCTTCAAGAGGATAAATGTCGATTACTTGAGATCATATCAGAGTTGTTGGAGGCGCCTTGGATTATTGAAGGCACCCTCAATGCTGTTTAAAAGGGGCCTTGGCTAGCACTCAACTCAGCTTCTCTACAAGTTTTCAAATCATTTCTGCTACATCATTTCGTTGATACTACTATGTTACAACTCTACTACGCCCCACTGTTGCAGACACACCGACATCGAGTTTCATTCTTCAACTACATTTTCGTGTCCATAAAATTAGTGTTTTTAATTAAGTTATTATTGTACTTGCATAAGAGAGTGTAGGTTGTTATACTCTCTTCATTTGTGTATTCGACATTTCTATCTGAAGGTTTTTCGAAGGATAATTTAGTGGATTGTCCAATTGATACTATCCAAGAGATCGTAGACCTTGGAGTAAGAGTCGTTGAGGGCTTCAAACTAAGCAAAATCAACTCGTATACTGAATCAAACCTTCATCCAATTAAAACCCACTTAATAATTGGGATAAAATTAGAAGGGTGTCCCATTTTTTTTGAAATCATTAAATGGCCATCCAACTTTGATTTTTTATTAAAAGGACATCCTATCCGTGTAAAATGACATAGATGTCCTTTGACACATTGCATGTGCACTCTTGCCTATTTTCTCACCTAAATCTGGTCATGTTGTAGCAATCACAAAACTGGAGCTACTACAACTTGATGCCGAGCAGAATAACAATTATCTTGCGGGCTAATAGAAAATGAGATTGAAGGAGAAGACACCAAGAGAATTATGAAAAAAGAAACTTTATTAAATATACAGGATAATAGCTTAAACAGTTAAACATGCTTTTATATAGAGTCTAGACTTTAAGACTTAAAAATGAAAGAAATTATAATATATAGATTTCAATTTCTATCTTGAAAAGAAAAGAAAGAAATTTTTTAAGAAAAAAAAAATTAACAGAAAGAAATTATCAAAATAGGACACTTATATAGATAAATCTTAACCTATAAATAGAAGAAATATCAATAATATCCTAAATATCATTAAAAAAAAAATTACTAAAACTAGTAAATAATATGTTTAGAGGCAATGGTGTCTTTTGGGCTTAAAACTTGATAGTTATAGGTTCTATGGTAATAAACGTATATTTTTAAACTCTACACGTGTGAACACTGATAAAATCTGATAGAATAATTCTCTGGACCTTGCATCCCGTAACTTGATAATTCGAAGGACACATATAAAATTCCTCCCCCAAATGGGTTATTCACAAAATTTATAAATAATCTTTCATTAAAAATAACATGTCACACGAGTCAAGACATCCTTGTAGGTCTAGAATATTAAGTTATTTTTTTTAAAAAAAAATAACAATTAGTGAAAATTTCACATTAAGTCCAAGTATAAAATTACAAGTCACAGAATACCCAAATATCTAAATTGAATATTCATTAATACTTGAAAGGAACAACTTAATATAACACTTCTTTACTATATATTAACCATTATTGGCTAATAATAAGAAGCACATCCTTTAGCTCTTACCATAACACAATGTCATAAAATTCAATGTACAATGCAAAAACAACGAACTAAATGTATAAAAAAGAATGCGATAAATCTCAAGATCCACATTGAACCTTACCCTAACACTCTATATACATCAATCACAAAAGCACATCTCTTAATTGCACTAACCCTTCTCTATATTTGACTTGAGAATTAATCCTTATCCTTACACGGACAAAATTTCATTCAATCACCAAAATTGAATCAAACCTCTATCCAATCAAAATCAAAATCAAAACCCACCTAATAATAAAGCCTCGCAAATAGTCAAGACTTAAGGGATGCATTTATATATTAACTAAATTAATATTGATAATTGAATTCAAAACATAATACATATCTCAAAATAAGTCTCTGAATAATCAAATAATAAATATATAGGATCGTTGCGCTAGAGGGGGTGAATAGCGCTCGTGACTTTCACATTCGTTTAAAACAATCGAGTAAAACATAGCGGAATAAAAACAAAAAGACGAGCAAACATCGCTAACACTTTGATTTACTTGGTTCAAAGCCTGTGATGACTCCTACTCCAAGGCCCGCACGTGAGAGTGCTTTCGATGAACAATCACTAATCAATCGAAAGTTACAAAAATGATTTACAATTGTAGTACAAGTAACTAAAAAAAGAATAATACCGACGACTTAGAGGATTAGATCTTCAGCGTAGTCATTATTAGAATAGCTTTCGGGCGTCGAGGAAGCGAAACTTGTTCGAAATGTTCTGAGTAGCACGAAGAAGCGAAACTTGTTCGAAATGTTCTTTTTGAGCCACTAGTCGAAGACTTCTTTTATAGGCTGTTCTGGGCGCCTGGACCCCCTTCCGAGTGCCTAGATCATGTTGACATGGCATGCTTTCGTCAAAAATTGATTTTGAAAAATTATCCACCTCCGGGCGCCCGAACCATGATGTAGGCCCATCCAATCTTGTGATTGTTGTCCTTTTGTGTGTCTTTATCTTGTTGCTTTGCGCGATCTTTTTTTTTCTCTTCCTCTTCTTCCACACATTAGAGGTTGAGAGGTGTTACCCCCTCTTTGCGCAACAATGGTATTAGAGCAATGGTCCAGACCAGATGCCATGTGAGGCGGCTTTGAACGAAGTTGAGGATGGCCCAGAGTAGGTCAAGGTGACCGGGATGTTCGCGGGGAGGACTGAAGTAGGTAAGGTTGACTGGATGCTTGCGGGAAGGTCCGAAGCAGTTTAGGGTAATCGGATGTTCGCTTGCGGGGAGGCTTGGAGTAGGTCAGGGTGATTGGATACTTGCGAGAAGGTAAGTAGGTCAAGGTGACCGGATGCTCACAGGGAGGCCCAAAGCAGGTCAGGGTGACCGGATTCTCGCGGATAGGCCCGAAGTAGATCAAAAGTGACTGGATTCAGCTACTTGCAGGGAGGCCCGGAATAGGTCAGGGTGACTGAATGCTCACGTGGGCCCAGACCATGAGAGTAATAGTGATCCTTCGTTTGAGGGGAGGATTGTTGAGGTTTAATCAAAGTCTCACATTGGAAAGATTTGATAAAGATCATGGGTTAAAAAAAATGCATGATATCTCCTTTGGCATGAGGCCTTTTGGGGAGAGCCCAAGAGTAAAGCCATGAGGACCTAGATCCAAAGTGAACAATATCATGCCATTATGGAGACATGTGGACATCTTTTTGGGCACAACAGATGGTATCAGAGCTTTCCAACAAATAGGTCCTCCTGCCACAGTGAACACGTTAGAGTGTATACTAAAAGCCTAGCTTTTGTAAATATTTATTTTTGAAATAAAAGAATCACATTGGTCAATATCTACGTTTATTTGTTAAATGTAATTGTTCATTTAAGTTATATAGTAGATAACATGGTGTGTGGTGTCACACACAGAAGATCATGTTATCAGCTCTTTATAAATTATAAATAATTGCTCACGACTAAGAGGAAATGAACAAACCATTAGTATAGTCGTAGTGTAATTAGGTATTAGTTTATCTTGACTAAAAAATTACACTAGTACACTCTAAGTGTATTAAGTATGATCATTTTAGGTAAGTTCTTTTTTGTACTGACTTAATAAAAGAACTAGACCTTAGTTATTATGGAAGTGTGTACTCTTAATTCTAATATAATAACAAGCATATATATTTAATATCTATTTCTTTAATTTATCAAAGGGTGAGATTTAGCTTGATAAATCAATAAGCTCGATAAGTTGGGAAATGATATTATTTATAGTGTGTCTTGTTGATTATAGAAGGAATCTGTGTGCTAGTTATCTAGGTTGAGAATGTCCCCAAGAAGATCTCATAAGGATTGCCATGTTAAACCCTGCAGGTGGACCTAGTTCAACATGACAATGAAGTTGAGTGGTACTACTCTTGGAGCTAGATATTAATTAAGTGAGTTGTCAGTAACTTACTTAATTAGTGGACATTCGTTATCTTAAACACAGGGAGACTAACACACTCATGATGAGTAGGAGTCCATAAGGTAATTTGGGATTGGTGCGGTTGTGCGATAATAACTCTCTAGTGGAATGAGTTATTATCGATGAACTTGAGTTGTGTGTTCGGGGCGAACATGGAATACTCAAGTTCATCGGAAGGCCAAAACTAATTTCTCCTCTAGGTCTCTGTCGTAGCCTCATTATAGCCTCAAGTCCATCCAAATATAAGCTCATCTTGGTGTCCAAAAAGGGGACCGGTCTAATGCTTGGTGACCAAGCAAAGACCGACCACATCCTCTTCCAAGGGGGCCGGCCCTATTGTTTGGTGAACAAACTAGTAGGGGTCGGCCACATTAATCAAACAAGGAGGGTTGTTTTGAATTTTTAAAAATCTTCTCTTTGTAGAAAACTATAAGTTTTAAGAGAGAGATTTTAAATTTAAAACTTTCCTTATTTGAATTAGGCCATATGTTTTAAAAGAAAGTTTAAAACTTTTCTTTTTTAACCATTCTCATGGTTTAAGAAAAAAAAGGAAAAGAAGTTTTAAAATTTAAATTTTCTATCACCATGTTAAAAAAAGGGAAATTTTTTATAGAAGTTTTAAATTTTAAAACATGGTTTTAAAATTTTAAAACTTTCCTTTTTTAACATTCACTTTAAGAAAGAGAATTTGTAAAATTTTATAAGAGGATTTTTTCTCTTGTAAAAATTTTATAAAAATTATTCCTTTCCTTATTGTGGTCGGTCATCCTTGCTTGGTGCCCAAGCAAGGGGCCGGCCAAATAAAATTAAAATAAATCATCATCAAATTATTTTTGGTGATTGATTCAATCAAGAGGAAAGAAAAGGAAAAATTAAAAGGGAAAAGGAAAACTTGAGGAAGATTTTAATTTTTGTAAAAATTCTTCCCTTATTTGCCTTGGGCAAGTAATATAAAAGAAGGGGTGAGGAGGTCTCATGAGACACAACTCTTATTCTATTGCTTGGTGTTCCTCAAGTGGCCGACCCCCTCTCTCCCTCTCTTCTCCCTTTGCTCTCTTTTGTGTTGTGGTGGTGGTGGCCAAATATTAAAAGGAGGAGAAGTTCTTTTGGGTGGTTTTCATCTTGGAGGATCGTCGTCCACACGACGTCCAAGGCGAGGCGAGGAATACGGCAGAAGATCTCTAGGTCATTAGCATACAAAGAGAAGGTATAATTAGCAATTGTTTTCTGCATCATGCTAATTTTTCTTTTTGTAAGAATTCCAAACACAAGAGGCATTAGATCTAGTTTATTTTCGAATTTATTTTCAAGTTTGTGTTTTTTTTACTTTGTCGAATTTGTGATTCGATTGTTCTTTTTGGTTAACCTAGAGTTATTTAAGGAAATTAAATATTAGCTTTTCTTAAAAAGCTTTGTCTAGGCGGTGGTGGTTGCTCCGATATCCAAGAAGGTCATGTGCCTCGCCATGCAGTCCTGGAAGTCGATTTTGGAAATTAATATTTAATGAAATTAATAACGTAGGTGTGTTTGGATCAATAGTGTTAAGTTCCGTTTGCAATCCAAATCTAAACCATTAAGAACAGATAAGTTAAATTTGGAATCAACGATGTTAAGTTCCGTCTGCGATTCCTAATTTAATTTCTAAAAAACACAATAAGTTATTTAAGGAAAGATTCGACACTTGTATAAAATTTTTGTATAATGGAACCGGTACGCTTTTCCTAGGATTAACCAACAATTGATATCAGAGCTAGGGTTTGCCTCTGTGTGTTTTGGTTTTCAAATTAATTATGCACATGTCATACATAATTTAGGCAGGATAATAGTAGGATGTGTTAACTTTGTGGTTGCAGGCTCCAACTATTATGACATATAGATATTATGTGTGATTGGACCCTTGGACATGTCAAGGGCATTATTTTTATGTGTGCATGATTGTATGTAACTAATATAACAGGAGCTATATTAGCCCTAGGTTTTAGAATTTTATTTTTTTCGATCTAGATTATATGTACATTCCATTTATGAAATATAGGATCGATATATATAAAATTATATATTTGTCGCGGATCGTATCTTTGCAAGGCATGGTGCTATTGGAGGACCAGAGGCGTAGCGGAATAAGAAGCAAGATAGATGCGACAACTCGACCCGATGGCGATGGCTAAAAATGACAGCAGCTAGGGTTAGAGCACACAGAGGACAGTGATGGAAAAAGGTCATAATAGTTGAAAATTTTATTTCCATATTTATTGCTTTTATTTACTGTGATGTGTGTATGTGCATTTGATGTATGCTAGCATAGGTTAAAAATCCTCATTTTAAATAACTAAGTGAGAGAGAGATTTTAATAAATCACGCGATCTCCATTACTAGTTTGTAAGTAATGCAAATAAACTTGCGCGTTGGCTCTGAGTGTCTTCCTCCATATCGGATGAGTTTATTTGTGGATCACTAGATCAAACTTCCATTTTGGATGACTATAGGAAATTAATTAAGAGCGTGTGATCTTCCCCATCGGAAGGGGCACAGTCTTATTAATGGACTAAGTGTCAAGTAATGGTATACACTTAGGCACGTCTAATAGTATCCTC
Organism: Zingiber officinale; assembly: GCF_018446385.1. NCBI lineage: Eukaryota > Viridiplantae > Streptophyta > Magnoliopsida > Zingiberales > Zingiberaceae > Zingiber > Zingiber officinale. Next base: position 150,154,495 of record NC_055997.1, read on the forward strand.
CCCATCGGAGTCACTGCTATTATTTGTGTGATCAAAGAAAACCAACTATTAATTATTTGTCATAGGTTGACAAGATAATTAATGGGTAAAACTCTCCTCTTACAAATACTCAATTTTGTATACGTCCACACTATCGTAGCATGCAAAATTCACGATGTTTGAGGTGTTGGTAAATTTATATAATATTGTTTGAGTAATCAATGTTATTTTAAATTTAGAGTTTTGACCATAATTTATTTTGTGATTCTTAGGATGACTTTCAACCCACTGGCTATCATACTGAAAGAGAACAGACTTACTGGTCCAAACTATATAGATTGGAAAAGAAACCTGGACATTATCTTGACTACTGAAGGCTATAAATTTGTACTATCAGAGGTCTGCCCAGATACACCTAACAGAGATTCTATCCCAGAGGAGATTATCATAGTAAATGGGTAAAAGCTGATGAGATGGCGCGGTGTTACATTTTGGCTTCGATGTCAAATGTATTGCAACATCAGTTTCAGGACTTACCAACAGCCTATGATATAATGAACAATCTCAAGGAACTCTTCGGGCATCAGAATCGGGCTGCTAGGCAAGAGGCAATGAGAAAACTGATGACAGCCACCATAACTGAGGGGACTCCCGTTAGGGACCATATTCTCAAGATAATGGCTTATTTAAACGAAATACAAGTGCTTGGAGGGGAAATTGATGAGGAAACCCAGGTCGATATTATCCTCCAAACGCTGCCTAGAAGTTTTGAGCATTTTTGCCTGAACTATAATATGAATAAAAGGATGTATTCATTGGCGGAACTACTGACAGAACTTCAGGCAGCCGAAGGGTTATTTTGTCAACATTCTCAAATTCACTATGCTGAAAATGGTTCTACTTCTAAACCGAAAGGCAAGAAGAAGAAGAAACAAAATGGCTCAGTAAAGAAGGTGAATAAACCTCAAGGTGCAGGACAAAAAGTTGGAATAAAGAAGTCGAAGGGCAAGTGCTTTATTTGCAAGCAGACTGGACATTGGAAGGCGGACTGTCCTCGTAGGAATCAGAACAATAAAGGTATATCTCATGCTCTAGTAGTTGAAACATGTTTAGCTGTGTTATCTACTAGCACCTGGTGTGTAGATACAGGAGCCACTGATCATGTCTACAATTCTTTGCAGGGGTTCCAGGAAATCCGACGACTATTTGAAGGAGAGATAACCGTCTACATGGGTAATGCTACAAAGGTGGCGGCTGTTGCAGTGGGAGACGTCTACTTATCTTTTGATAGGAATAGAAATTTGATTTTAAGAAATTATCTTTATGCACATAGTTTTAGAAAGAATTTAATTTCAGTTTCTAAACTGTATTTGGATGGATATTCTATTTCCTTTAATAACAATGTGGTTATAAAGAGAAATAGGGTTATTATCTGTTCTGGTGCATTGGTTAGCAATTTGTATACTTTAAATCCAATTTCACCCACAAAGTAACAAATGGAAATTAATAACACATTTTCTAATTCCAATAAGAGAAAAGAACCTTCGGAGATAAACCAAGTGTATCTTTGCTATCTAAGGCTTGGTCATATTAACTTAAGTAGGATTCAAAGGCTTATAGCTGATAGAATCTTGTGTTCATTGAAGTTGAAAATTTTTCCAACGTATGAATCTTGCTTGGAAGGTAAAATGACCAAGAGGCCTTTTAAGGCCAAGGGGTATAGAGCCAAAGAAGCGTTAGAACTGGTTCATTCTGATTTGTGTGGTCGTATGTCTATCCAAGCGAGAGGTGATTTTGAATATTTTATCTCTTTTATAGAAGATTATTCAAGATATGGATATATTTAGCTAATGCGCCGCAAGTCTGAGTGCTTTGATAAGTGCAAAGAGCACAAGGCTGATGTGGAGAAACGTCTAGGCAAAAGTATCAAAATACTATGTTGTGATCGTGGTGATGAATACCTCTTAGGAGAGTTTAAGAATTACTTATCAGAGGTCGGGATTCAATCCCAGTTGTCCGCACCTGGTACACCCCAACAGAATGGTGTGGCAGAACGAAGGAATATGACTATTATGGAGATGATTAGATCGATGATGAGTTATTCAGAATTACCAAGTTTGTTTTGGGGATACGCTCTGGAAATGGTAGCGCACATTCTGAATTTAGTACCTTCTAAATCAGTATCCTCTACTCCCACAGAATTGTGGAATGGGCGAAAGCCCAGTCTAAAACATATTCGGATTTGGGGTAGTCCAGCACATGTGCTGAAACCAGATGCTGATAAGTTAGAATCTTGTACGAAAGTTTGCGTGTTTGTGGGTTATCCCAGAGGAACGAAAGGTGGTTTATTTTATAGTCCTAAAGACCAGAAGGTCATTGTTTGCACCAATGCCCAATTTTTAGAAGAAGACTATATAATGGATCACAAGCCTAGTAGTAAAATTATTCTAGAAGAACTTAGAGAGGACACGTCTACTTTAGTACCAACAGTACAAGATGTAGTACCACAAGAGACTGCAACACGTGTCACACATGATACACAACCACAGACAGTGCCTCGTCGTAGTAGGAGCGTTGTAAGGCAACCTGAGAGATTCATGTTTTTGGGAGAGTCTTCGGACTTGATCCCGGGTAAACATGAACCCGATCCCCGGACATATAACGAAGCACTCCAAGATATAGCTGTAGTATCTTGGCAAAAGACGATGAACTCTGAAATAGAATCTATGTATTCTAATAAGGTTTGGGAGCTTGTAGAACCACCTGATGGTGTAAAAGCCGTTTGATGCAAGTGGATCTACAAAAGGAAAAGAGTGACAGATGGGAAGGTAGAAACCTTCAAAGCAAGGCTTGTTGCGAAAAGGTATACTCAGAAAGAGGGAATTGATTATGAGGAAACTTTTTCGCCGGTAGCTATGCTAAGTCTATCCGGATACTCTTATCTATTGCTGCTCATATGGATTATGAGATTTGGCAAATGGATGTCAAGACAACTTTCCTTAATAGAAGTCTTGAAGAAAACATCCATATGAAGCAACCAGAAGGGTTTATTGAAAAAGGCAAAGAGCATCTAGTGTGCAAGTTCAATCGGTCCATCTATGGACTAAAGCAAGCTTCAAGATCTTGGAACATCCGGTTTAATGAAGTAATCTAGTCATATGGATTTATTCAGTGTCTGGATGAGTTTTATGTATACAAGAAGTGTAACGGAAACGTGGTGGTATTTCTTATATTATACGTGGATGATATTTTGTTAATTGACAACAATGTTAAAGTGTTATCGGACGTAAGGGTATGGTTGTCCAAACAATTCGATATGAAGGACTTAGGAGAGTGTGCACACATTCTTGGGATCAAAGTCATAAGGGATCGCAAGAAAAGAATGTTGTGCCTATCTCAAGTTTTATATATATATACGATCTTTGCTCGTTTTAGCATGCAGAACTCTAAGAAAGGTTTCTTACCTTTTAGGCTTGGAGTTGCTTTATCTAAAGAGATGTCTCTGAAAACATCAAAGGAGATAGAGGACATGAAGACAGTTCCTTATGCTTCGGTTGTGGGAAGTCTAATGTATGCAATGCTATGTATGAGACCTGATATCTGTTTTGCCGTGGGCATGGTTAGCAGATATCAGAGTAACCCTGGACAAGGACATTGGACTGCTATAAAGCATATATTGAAGTACCTGAGAAGGACTAGAGATTATATGCTAGTTTACCAAGCAGACGATTTGCTCCCTGTGAGTTACATGGATTCGGATTTCCAATCCGATAGGGACAACAGTAAGTCTACATCAGGCTATATGTTTACTCTAGGAGGTGGAGTCATTGCATGGAGGAGTGTTAAGTAGAAATGCGTATCAGACTCAACCATGGAGACTGAGTATGTGGCAGCCTCTGAGGCAGCTAAAGAAGCTGTATGGTTCAGGAACTTTTTAATGGACTTAGATGTGATTTCTGGTTTGCCCAAAATTATTACAATATATTGTGGTAATAGCGGTGCAGTTGCAAACTCGAAGGAACCACGAGCCCATAAGGCAAGTAAACATATAGAGCGCAAGTACCACCTGATACGAGACATCGTCAAGCGAGGAGAAGTTGTCGTCGCCAAGATTGCATCAGCAGATAACCTGGCAGATCCTTTTACTAAGGCCCTTCCGGCGAAAGCTTTTGATCGACATGTGGAGGGGATGGAAATTTGATGTATGACAACAGATATGGCAGCTTAGTCTTTTAGTATAAGTGGGAGATTGTTAAAGTGTATACTAAAATCCTAGCTTTTGTAAACATTTATTTTTGAAATAAAAGAATCACATTAGTCAATATCTACGTTTATTTGTTAAATGTAATTGTTCATTTAATTTATATAGTAGATAACATGGTGTGTGGTGTCACATACAGAAGATTATGTTATCAGCTCTTTATAAATTATAAACATTTGTTTACGACTAAGATGGAAAGGAACAAACCATTAGTATAGTCGTAGTGTAATTAGGTATTAGTTTATCTTGACTAAAAAATTACACTAGTACACTCTAAGTGTATTGAGTAGGATCATTTTAGGTAAGTTCTTTTTTATACTGACTTAATAAAAGAACTAGACCTTAGTTATTATGGAAGTGTGTACTTTTAATCCTAATATAATAACAAGCATATATATTTAATATATATTTCTTTAATTTATCAAAGGGTGAGATTTAGCTTGATAAATCAATAAGCTCGATAAGTTGGGAAATGATATTATTTATAGTGTGTCTTGTTGATTATAGAAGGAATCTGTGTGCTAGTTATCTAGGTTGAGAATGTCCCCAAGAAAAGCTCATAAGGATTGTCATGTTAAACCCTGCAGGTGGACCTAGTTCAACATGACAATGAAGTTGAGTGGTACTACTCTTGGAGATAGATATTAATTAAGTGAGTTATTAGTAACTTACTTAATTAGTGGACATTCGTTATCTTAAACACAGGGAGACTAACACACTCATGATGAGTAGGAGCCCATAATGTAATTTGGGATTGGTGTGGTAGTGCGATAATAATTCTCCAATGGAATAAGTTATTATCGATGAACTTGAGTTGTGTGTTCGGGGCGAACACGGGATACTCAAGTTCATCGGAAGGTCAAAACCAATTTCTCCTCTAGGTCCCTGTCGTAGCCTCATTATAGGCTCAAGTCCATCCAAATATAAGCTCATCTTGGTGTCCAAGAAAGGGGACGGTCCAATGCTTGGTGACCAAGCAAAGGCCGGCCACATCCTCCAAGGGGGTCGGCCCTATTGTTTGGTGAACAAACTAGTAGGGGCCGACCACATTAATCAAACAAGGAGGGTTGTTTTGAATTTTTAAAAATCTTCTTTTTGTAGAAAACTATAAATTTTAAGAGAGAGATTTTAAATTTAAAACTTTCCTTATTTGAATTATGCCACATGTTTTAAAAGAAAGTTTAAATGTTTTAAAACTTTTCTTTTTTAACCATCCTTAAGGTTTAAGAAAAAAAAGGAAAAGAAGTTTTAAAATTTAAATTTTCTATCACCATGTTGAAAAAAAATGAAAATTTTTTAGAAAAGTTTTAACTTTTAAAACATGATTTTAATGTTTTAAAACTTTCCTTTTTTAACATTCACTTTAAGAAAGAGAACTTGTAAAATTTTATAAGAGGATTTTTTCTCTTGTAAAAATTTTATAAAAATTATTCCTTTCCTTATTGTGGCCGACCATCCTTGCCCAAGCAAGGGGCCGGCCAAATAAAATTAAAATAAATCATTATCAAATTATTTTTGGTGTTTGATTCAATTAAGAGGAAAGAAAAGGAAAATTTAAAAGGGAACAGGAAAACTTGAGGAAGATTTTAATTTTTGTAAAAATTCTTCCCTTATTTGCCTTGGGCAAGTAATATAAAAGAAGGGGTGAGGAGCTCTCATGAGACACAACTCTTATTCTATTGTTTGGTGTTCCTCAAGTGGTCGGCCCCCTCTCTCCCTCTCTTCTCCCTTTGCTCTCTTTTGTGTTGTGGTGGTGGTGGCCGAATATTACAAGGAGGAGAAGTTCTTTTGGGTGGTTTTCATCTTGGAGGATCGTCGCCCACACGACGCCCAAGGCGAGGCGAGGCGAGGAATACGACAGAAGATCTCGAGGTCATTAGCATACAAAGAGAAGGTATAATTAGCAATTGTTTTCCGCATCATGCTAGTTTTTCTTTTTGTAAGAATTCTAAACACAAGAGGCATTAGATCTAGTTTTTTTCGAATTTATTTTCGAGTTTGTGTTTTTTTTACTTTGTCGAATTTGTGATTCGATTGTTCTTTTTGGTTAACCTAGAGTTATTTAAGAAAATTAAATATTAGCTTTCCTTAAAAGGCTTTGTCTAGGCGGTGGTGGTTACTTCGATATCCAAGAAGGTCATGTGTCTCGCCATGTAGTCCTGGAAGCCGATTTTGGAAATTAATATTTAATGAAATTAATAACGTAGGTGGATTTGGATCAATAGTGTTAAATTCCGCTTGTGATCCAAATCTAAACAATTAAGAACAGATAAGTTAAATTTGGAATCAACGATGTTAAGTTCCGTCTACGATTCCTAATTTAATTTCTAAAGAACACAATAGGTTATTTAAGGAAAGGTTCGACACTTGTACAAAATTTTTGTACAGTGGAACCGGTACATTTTTCCTAGGATTAACCGACACACCTATCCTGTAGTAGATCTCCTGCTATCTAAATCTTCTGCATAGTCTGCATCTACGTACCCAACAACTGAAGGATCTTCCTGTTGTCTACTGAACATGATGTCATAATCAGTTATATTTCTCAAGTATCTGAAAATCCATTTCACTGCATCCCAATATGGTCGACCAGGATCTGAGAAAAACTTGCTTACTATACTAACTGCTTGTGCGAAATTTGGTCTCGTGCAAACCATGGCATACATCAAACAACCAACTGCACTGGCATAAAGAATCTTTGACATCTCTTGGATCTCATCATCCGTCTTTGGACACTGTGTACTGGATAACTTGAAGTGATGCACCACGAGTATGCTCACCGACTTTGTATTCTTCATGTTGAACATATCCAGCACCTTCTCCATATAGCTACGTTGAGACAACCATAATTTCCCTGTAGCTATATCCCTGTGAATCTCTATCCCAAGAATCTTCTTGGCCTCTCCCAAATCTTTCATATCAAATTCCTTGCTCAGCAGCCTCTTCAATTTGTCAACCTCTTTCATCTTCTTTGCAACAATGAGCATGTCATCTATATATGGTAGTAAGAAAACCCGTGATTCATCTTCAAAGCTCTTCATATATATGCAGCAGTCATACTCACATCTCCTATATTCATTTTGAATCATGTATGAATCAAAACGTTTGTACCATTGCATAGGAGATTGTTTCAATCCATATATATGCAGTAGTCATATTCACATCTCCTATTTCTTCAACTTGCAAACCAACTGCTCTTGTCTGGGCTGACTAAATCCCTCGGGTTGTGACATAAAAATATGCTCCTCCAAATTTCCATGAAGAAATGTCTTCTTCACGTCCATTTGTTCCAGCTGCAAATCGTGATGTGCCACTAAAGCCAACACCGCTCTAATTGATGTATGTCTTACCACCGGAGAGAAAATTTCTTCATAGTCAATCCCCTTTCTCTGTGAATATCCTTTTGCTGCCAACCGAGCCTTGAACTTCACTTCTTCTCCCTCTGACATTGCTTCTTTCTTCTTGAATATCCACTTGCACCCTATAGCGTTCTCTCCTTTAGGAAGATCCACTAGATCCTACGTTTGGTTGTTATGCAACAACTCTATCTCCTCTGCTATAGCACCCGCCCACCTGTCATTCTCAGAGCTGTGTATCGCCTCCTAAAAAGATGTAGGGTCTCCACTACTAGTGATAAGCGCATAAGATATCAAGTCTTCGAATCCGTATTTAGTGGGTGGTTTTACAACTCGTCTCGTTCTACCACCAGTTATAATGCGATGCTCTGTGTGCTCTAAGCTAGAATCATCGAAGTTATGAGTCTCTAGCTCCACCTGCATAACATCTTTCTTCATGTTACTTTGTGTTGTTTCCTTTCCTTCTTCCTGAGTATGATGTAACATAGCTTTCTCGTCAAACACCACATCTCTGCTGATCACCACCTTGTTTGCCTTAGGATCCTTTAACTCCTTTCTGATACCCCAGAAATATGCACTACTTTGACTTCACATTCAGCTTTGATCTATCCTCACTATATATGTGCATATAGGTTGGACATTCAAAAACTCGAAGATGAGAGTAATCTACTTGATTCCTTGTCCATACTTCCTTTGATACTTTGCCTTCTAATGCTGCCCTTGGTGATCTATTAATGAGATAACATGCCATGTTAACTGCTTCGTCCAAAAATTCTTTGCAAGCCCTGCATTTAGCCTGAGACATCTTGCCTTCTCTATGATTGTCCTGTTCAACCTTTCCGCTACCCTGTTCTGCTGAGGTGTCCTGCAAACCGAGAAATGCCTCATTATCCCATGCTGCTCACAAAATTCCCGAAACTTTGAATGTGTACTCAGTCTCATTATCTGACCTAAGGCATTTGATCTTTCTTATGGTCTAGTTCTCCACTTCAGTTTTCCACAATTTAAACTTTGTAAAAGTTTCCGACTTGTGACGCATAAAGTATACCCAAACCTTTCGTGAGAAATCATCAGTAAAACTCACAAAATACAAGTGCCCTCCACGTGATGCTACACTGGCTGGTCCCCATAGATCCGTATGTACATAGTCTAGAATCCCTTCTGTGTTGTTTGTTGTCGTCTTGAATTGCACTTTGCTCTATTTTCCAAGAACACAGAATTTGCAGAATTCAAGTTTGCACGTCTTGACACCCTTTAACAAATCTTTAGCATCCCACGTTCACCCATATGCCCTAGCCGCATATGCCACAAGACAATAGGTTAGGGTGATTGGATGCTCGCAGGGAGGCCTGAAGTAGGTCAAGGTGACCGAATGCTTGTGGGGAGGCCCGGAACAGGTCAGGGTGACCGAATGCTTACGGATAGACCCGAAGCACGTCAAGAGTGACAGGATCCAGATGCTTGCAGGGAGGCCTGGAACAGGTCAGGGTGACTGAATGCTCACGGGGGGTCAGACCATGAGAGGAATGGTGGCCCTTCGTTTAAGGGGAGGATTGTTGGGGTTCAATCAAAGTCTCACATTGAAAAAATTTGGTAAAGATCATGTGTTTAAAAGGATGCATGATATCTCTATTGGCATGAGGTCTTTTGGGGAAAGCCCAAGAGCAAAGTCATAGTGCCTAGGCCCAAAGTGGACAATATCATATTATTGTGGAGATATATGAACATCTTTTTGGGCACAACATACCTAAACAGAGGATAGCAAGAAATCAAATGAGCACTTTCTTCATACTATCATAATTCATGAGCCAAAAAACATCTCTATAAACTTCAATGGAGTGTGGAAGGTGTACAGTAATCAATTTGCAGCTTATAGAGAAGCTATAGATAAGAAATGAAAACTGACCAAGATAAGCAAGAGGTTTAACTAAGCCAAGCAAGTGTAGATTGGAAAGATGGTTCACTCAAAAACGATGTGGTGGATGACATCAGTATGCTTTGGGTGAAGCAGATACTATCAGTAGCTTACTTTAGGTTGGACAAAGAAGTATGCGAATGTGGAAATCGTGACTATGTGCGGTTTTGTTCTTCTGAATAAATATTATATATTACATTGACATTGTTTCACAAGCAACACACAACTATAGAATTCAAACTCACAACAAAATTTGACACAAACTAGCCAGGACCAAGCTTAGCAGACTAGTGACTATAATTGGGGTTACCAATATCAAACATATGGGAATGTTGATGTTGTTAAGCCTGAGAAGACAACTACAGTAAATCATTCCAGAAAAGCAATGACGCACAACATCTATGGATGTAAAATAGATAATCCATTGTCTTTTCTGATAATTTTGAACAAATAATTAATCTATTCACAAAAATTACATGAAAAACAAGGTGAAATAAATGGTTAAGGTTGCTGAAATCTGAATAGCTGATTGCCAAAAATGGTGTAATAGTAATTAAAATAATGGAAGACAGTCTTGATTGATCTCCAGTATCAATAGATAATTCAGGACATGACGTTGTAAGGTATATTAACTAACCACTTACCCCAAAAGTATTGTTAAAACTTCTGCTTCATGTGTGAGTGACGTAGTTGACTTGATTGGCTCAAAGCTAACATATGAATTGATTAAATTCCTTTTTTGGACACTCTCCATTCATGTGTGGGTGGGAGACTTAATTTAGATTTTTCTTTGAGATTTGGACCCATCAACTTTTGTTCTGATACCATGTTAAATTGATTGGCTGACTACTTATCCTAAAGCTCAAATTATTAGACAAGGCATCGATTTTTAAATTCATATTGTAAACCATAAGGCATCTATTTTATTTTATTTTTTTATTTTGTTGGAAGGAACAAACTTTGTATTAAAATAGTTTGTTGTTTTTTACTCTTGGTTTACCAACCTTAATGGATTATATGTTTTACCATGCAATGACAATTCAACAAAATTAAAAAAAGAAACTTGAAAACATACTCGGGATCAACATATCCCGGTGTTCCAACCACATTTGTAGACACATTAATCTCATCATCACCTCTGTAAGCCTTGGACAATCCCAAGTCAGCTATCTTTGCCTCTAGATCTGGTCCCAAGAGAATGTTAAATGACTTTATATCTCTGTGAATTATTGGTGGGTGGCACTAATGATACAGATACTCTAGCCCTGGATCACGTTGAACAGAGTTAGTTGTTGGATGAAAACTATGGTGCTAAGCATAGTGCTTTCAGCCAAACCTTCTGCAGCTCCAATAGTAATTTTGAGTCGTTCACTCCAAGACAAGGTCCTACCTGCTTTACCTGTAATGGTCAGTTGATGCAATAGAAATGCCTAAGCAACCATTCAGGCGAATCGATGAGAATAACTGGCATATGATCAATCTTATGTTTTACTGTACCTATCTAAGCCTAATCAGGTATAATTAGGTATAGTGGTTCGTCTACTGTCTACATAGATTCTATTGACTAAACAAGAAGAATGTAACAAGGATTTTTGATGAGAGAATCAAATATGTGAAAACTTATGAAACAATTTTCTACCTCGTCTAAAGGCTTATCCTATAGATACCCAAGGAAAGACCTTTAGCAAAATTTTGAGATATGTTGGAAGTTTAAATATGAGAGTACAACTTAATGTCGAAGCTTAGCTAACAGCTAATAACCACTATGTCAGATCTCTCTCTCTCTTTCTGTTCTTTATATAACAAAGAAACATGAATATTATATCATCAAACAAAAAAATATGAATATTAGCTTCAAGGTGGTTTCTAGCAAAATTGTTAGTTATGCCAATCAACTGTGTGTATGAAAATCTCATTATATGAGGGTTTGTCTTCAGAGGATGAGGCTGTGGAGGATGAGGTATTTCATATAGACTCTTTTTTCCCTCAAGATGTCTTTTTCCAGGATTAGGGACTGAACCTGTATTGCAAACCAAGAGATAATGATTACGCCATATGAAAGCCTATAGATCTTGGAAAGGAATTAAAATTGAAATTAAAGCATTTCAACCAGATTTACCTACCTGGATGACGTTTCCAAATGCACCACCAAACAAATACCACAGCCATTATTAGCACAAAACACCCACCAATTGCTGATATCACAATGATAATGGTCTTATTATTGCGGGAAGGAGGTGGGCTTGGAGGAGGAGCAATGTCAAATCTGGCACCAAGCAATTTAAGCAGCAATAATCAGATTCAGAAACCAATTGAAGGAATACTCATTTATCTGCACTTAATATCATATTGTAGATAACAAACAAGAGGATAGAAAAGATAACTTAACCAGCAACTCTGATAAAGATTGTTTATAAATATATTTATCAACTATCATCCATAATCATGTTTTTCGTAATGGATCAAGTGGATTATAACTTGTAGACATCATTCCTTGATCAAACGTCTGACCTGTAGACGTGTAGAGTGCGCCTGGTCAAAAGTTTTAGGGGTAGGTAGCAGGCGGTAGGCGGCGTTGTCAGTTTTACTGACTTGTGAGAGGCTGGCAAGTTTCGGTCGGTGGGTAGGTGGCGAATTCTATCGCTATATAAGGGTTGAGAGTAGCGTTGAGTGAGCAAGAAGTAGCTGCGATGGAAAACTTTGCGAATCTAGCTACTGTAGCAGCAAACATAGCAACCGTCGCCGCCGCCGCTCCTGCTGCCGAGGCGGCCGCCGCTCTTGTTGCCGCCTTCCTTATCGTCCCCCCTTTCGCTGCCACCCTTGTCGTCACCCACCCCGCAGGCCCGGGCAATGACTAGATCTTAGGTTTAACCCAGGGCCGTCTCAAGGTTCAATGAGGCCCTAGGAAAAAAAAAAAAAAAAAAAATCTTTAATATTTTTTTTTAAAAAAAATTCCTCACCTTTTTTCATTCGAATTACTTGGACCGAAAATGGTGGATTTAATTTTTTTTTAAAAATAAAATATTAATTTAAAAAAATTTTAAATTCAATTAATTTTCAATTATATTATTTTCTAAGTTTTGATTTTTATTAATAATAATAAATCTATCGAGTGCGCCTTTTTGAGATTGAATAAATTCTTCTATTTTTCTTTTTTTATGCGTTTCATATATTAGAATCATATTTTTTTCATAGATATATTTATATTAAAATAATATTAAAAAAGAAAATATAAGTTTCTATTATTTTATCAAAATAAAATTACTTAGAATTAAATGAACAATAAAACCTTATTTACGCCGTATAGTTTTAATTTAATGATATTTCAAACTAATTACTGAGTATTACCTGCACAAATATAATAAAAAATATTAAATATTAAATTTGATTTGAATCGGTTAATTTAAACAGTTTATATTTTATAATAAATTATACTTAACAAATATATAATAAATGAGATAAGTGCATATATCAAGTTTGCGATGGTAGTAGTTTGTTTACGAGAGAGGAAAAATGAGAAAAAAAAATTTCACACAACTGTTAATAATCTATTTTTCCAACCATATTTCATATTTGGGTTCATTCATCAATAATTTATTATTTTTACAGAACAATAAAGAACATTTCAAGAATGAAGAAAAAATAAAAAAATATTACCTGACAATAAAGGAATGCGAAGGACGTTTTGTCGTATTTAGAATCACCGTCGAAATAATGAGGGACAAAAAATATAAATTAAAGAGGATGAAATTTAGAGGATGAAAATATGAGCAGGATGAAAGTATGTGACTTAGAGAATGAAAACATGAGCAAATTAAATTCGGTAGTGGTTTTATATAGAATTCTAGATTTCTAGGAGAATGATATAATTAAATTGAGTTTTTCGTTGGAATAGATGGTTGTACAGTGAATTAATGTGGAAATCGAAGCGGCAATGGTAATCTTCAAATGTTCAAGTCTTCAAGAGATGGCTGTACATGGTTGTACAGTGTGCACATAGGAAATCGAAGCGATGTGCAATTTCAATTGATGGCGGTGCACACTTGCACGGAAATCAAAGCGTCGAAACAATATGCTTGAAATGAAACCTCCAGTACTCATTAAAATTAAATTTTAATTATTAAATGTATTTTTAAAAAATATAATATTAATGAGCCCCAATTATATTGAGGCCCTAGGCATAGGCCTTATTAGCCTATGCCTTCAGCCGGACCTGGTTTAACCCCGACCAATGATTATATTATATTAGGTTTAGGTGGAACTAAATAGGTGAATGATGTTAAATTGTTTGTTGTGTTAAATTTCGTTGTTGGTAAAAATCAACACTATCAGTAAAACTCAGTTCAAAACTTAAAATGGGTGGCAAATCATAAACTAAACTAGTATCCAATCAATGCAATGACATAACTCCCTATGGGAAAAAGGCCGTCGAAATGCTACATTTTTTCGAAAGAAAAAAAATTTGAAAATTCTTGTATTTGAGTTTATAGAGCTGAGGTTGATGAATTGAATCAAAGCTGAGCTTAAAGAATTTTAGACTTATTTTTTCCACAAATTTTTAATTAATTTATATATTTTACCACCATTGCCATGTTGTAACAAAAAAAAACTGATAACCCTCAACTGATACCCCTCCAAGACCGTCTAATGCAATTTGAAGTCGCTAAGGACTTCGCTCAATACAATGACCCTTTGTACAAGGTCATGTGATCTATCGTACTTTTCCCACACATTAAAAATTGATCACATGATCTATTACAACAAGTATCAACAGCGACATAATCTCAAAACGGACTGAGCCCTTTTGCTACACTCAATTGTGCCAACTTGTGGGGCACCTTCAGTTTCCATGTTGCTTGCATTTGAGGGAGCAACGAGATAATTGACAAAGTCTGCGCTATGCATATAACTGGAAAAAGATTGAATGAAATTTCACTCATCGGCCGACAAAGTCGGCACTATCAGTAAAACTCAATTCAAAACTGAAAATGGGTGGCAAATCTCTTCTTACGAAACTAAACTGGTATCCAATCAATGCAGTGGCTTAACTCACTTTGGGAGAAAGGCTGTTGAAATGCTACATTATTCCGAAAGCAAAAAAAAATCGAAAATGCTTGTATTTGAAGAATGTACAAAGTGAAGGTTCGTAGTTTTTGATTCTCTACTCCAAATAAACATAGTTAAAATATTTTCCTTCTCTCTTTCCTTCGTACCCTTGCCCCCTGTGCGCTTTCACCCAATTGCATAGGGCCTAAGCATTACATGTATTGGTATGAAAGAGCACTGAATCAATCTATACTCTTTTTGCTTCAGTGTTCCAAAGTTACAATTATATCAAGGTTATGACGATATTAAAGATAGTATTTCTATGGTATAATGAACTATCCTAGAGCTTGGTATACATTGGAAAAATTATCTATATCAGGAATGATGAAAAACATCAAATATACCTCTTTCTCCTCACAAGTCATGTTTGTACCAATTACAAGAGTGAACTATAGGTATTTTATCAGTTAGCTTTATGCAAGGTATACCACTAGCAAAATCCAAATCAACTAAAATCATATTTTATGACACCAACTAAAGTGTTCTTTGATCTCTCGCTACTTACACCTTCACTTCTAACTATAGAGTTTATTTGTCACCTTCGAATATTTCCATACCAGCTAAAAAAAACTATATACCTCTATTTTATATCAATTGGAACTACATCTAACTATTGTAAATTATAATCCTGTCTAGTACTTCATTTATCAATCTTTATTCATATTACTAATTTACTACAAATAGCTCAATATTCCAATCCACAAAGTGCAATGAATTGCACTACAAATTTTTTTTTTCCCTTTTAGCCTAAGAGGCGTGCCTCAAACAAGAGGATAGAAAAGATAACTTAACCAGCAACTCTGATAAAGATTGTTTATAAATATATTTATCAACTATCATCCATAATCATGGTTTTCATAATGGATCAATTGGGTTATGACTTGTAGACATCATTCCTTAATCAAACGTCTGACGTGTAGACGTGCAGAGTGGGCCTGGTCAAAAGTTTCAGGGGTAGGTAGCAGGTGGAAGGCTGCAGGCGGCGTTGTCAGTTTTACTGACCTGTGAGAGGCTGGCAAGTTTCGGTCGGTGGGTAGGTGGCGAATTCTATCGCGTTATAAGGATTGAGAGTAGCGTTGAGTGAGTAAGAAGTAGTTGCGATGGAAAACTTTGTGAATCTAGCTACTGTAGCAGCAAAAATACCAACCGTCGCTGTGGCCGCTCCTGCAGCCGCCTTCCTTGTCGTCCCCCCTTTCGCCGCCACCCTTGTCGTCACCCACCCTGCAGGCCCGGCCAATAACTAGATCTTAGGTTTAACCCCGGTCAATGACTATATTATATTAGGTTTAAGTGCAACTAAATAGGTGAATGATGTTAAATTGCTTGTTGTGTTAATTTTCGTTGTTGGTAAAAGTCGGCCCTATCAGTAAAACTCAGTTCAAAACTTAAAATGGGTGACAAATCTCTTCTTACTAAACTAAACTAGTATCCAATCAATGCAGTGGCATTACTCCCTTTGGGAGAAAGGCAGTCGAAATGCTACATTTTTTCGAAAGAAAAAAAAAATTGAAAATGCTTGTATTTGAGTTTATAGAGCTGTGGTTGACTAATTGAATCAAAGCTGAGGCTAACGAATTTAAGACTTATTTTTTCCACAAATTTGTAATTAATTTATTTATTTTACCATCATTGCCATGTTGTAACAAAAAAAAACTAATAACCGTCAACTGATATCCCTCCAAGACCGTCAAATGCAATTTGAAGTCGCGAGGGACTTCACTCAATACAATGCCCCTTTGTACAAGGTTATGTGATCCGTCGTACTTTTCGCACACATTGAAAATCGATCACATGATCTATTACAACAAGTATCAACAATGACATAATCTCAAAATGGACTGAGCCCTTTTACTACAATCAATTGTGCCAACTTGTGGGGGCACCTTCAGCTTCCATGTAGCTCGCATTTGAGAGAGCAACGAGATAAATGACAAAGTCTGCACTATGCATATAACTAGAAAAAGATTGAATGAAATTTCACTCATCGGCCGACAAAGTCGGTACTATTAGTATAACTCAGTTCAAAACATAAAAAGGGTGGCAAATCTCGTCTTACTAAACTAAACTGGTATCCAATCAATGTAGTGGCATAACTCCCTTTGGGAGTAAGGTTGTCGAAATGCTACATTATTCCAAAAGCAAAAAAGCAAAAAATCGAAAATGCTTGTATTTGAAGAATGGACAAAGTGAAGGTTTGTACTTTTTAATTCTTTCCCTTCAAATAAACATAGTTAAAATATTTTCCTTCTCTCTCTCCATCTCTTACCCCCGGTGTTGCCACCGCTGATGACGCCGATCATCCTCATCACATGTTTTAGCTTTTGTTAGCTTTTGCTATCGGCAGATAAAACTTGCTAAGTCGTTGTTAGTTGCACATTTGGTCTTACCAAGGGGTTCATCGTCCCCTCTTTATGTGACTTGTGTGAAGTTGTTTCTTTAAATTTTATCTTTTGGCATAGATGATGATGGAATAAGTTTCTTTTCTCAAAAATCATGAATTAGATGAACTTCACTGTTAGATTGCATTACTATTATAAAATGTTTTTTTTCTTCACGTTTTCCTTGTCAAAGTTTTTGTACGATGGTTTCTGACTATTTTTTATGTTCTTGATTTAGTATGTTTGCTAGTACTTCAACACCTATTGTTATGATTGTGTTGGCTTTCATTAGCCAACAAATGTTGCTGCAAGTATCAAGTTGGAGTTTGCAGTCATGTACTGATGTGTTTACTAGCTGTTAAATGCTCAAGCTTAACTGATCGATAATTTTACTTTTTTTTTTGTTTTCTTGCAGATATGTATGAATGAATATACATTGCTTTTTTGAAATCTTGCACCTCTAATAAATATGGTTGAAGTTTATTGAGTATTTCCTTGGGTTGAAGATGTATGGTTCTTGTGGGAGTTTTGGCTTGAAGGTAGGGGTGGACATCGGCCGGTTTGGTCCGATTTTACTCTACTACGGTTTAATTTTTTCAGTTTCGATTTTAAAAATCTTTGATCCAAAAACAAACCATATTATTACAGTTCGGTCCGGTTTTTGTTGTAATATGGTCCGGTTTATATGGTTGGTTACATAAGGTTTATATAATGAATTAAATTGATTTTGTGCGACTACAAATATTAATTTAGAGACCAAGAAAAAAATCAATTTATTAAAATAATTATGAATTTAAAGCAATACTAAAATTTTGTTATCCGGTAACAATAAGTAAATATATAAATATATAACTTGTTTTAGCCCCATCACTTGTTTTAGCTTTTGTTAGCTTTTGCTATCGGCAGATAAAACTTTCTAAGTTGTTGTTAGTTGCACATTTGGTCTTACCAAGGGGTTCATTCACCCCTCTTTATGTGACTTGTGTGAAGTTAATTCTTTATGTTTTATCTTTTGGCATAGATGATGATGGAATAAGTTTCTTTTCAAGAAAATCGTGAATTAGATGAACTTCATTGTTAGATTGCATTGCTATTATAAAATGTTTTTTTTCTTCATGTTTTCCTTGTCAAAGTTTTTGTACGATGGTTTTTGACTATTTTTTATGTTCTTGATTTAGTATGATTGCTAGTACTTCAACACCTATTGTTATGATTGTGTTGGCTTTCTTAAGCCTATAAATGTTGCTGCAAGTATCAAGTTGGAGTTTGCAGTCATGTACTGATGGCTTACTACCTGTTAAATGCTCAAGCTTAACTGATTGATAATTTTACTTTTTTTTTTTTTTGTTTTCTTGCAGATATGTATGAATGAATATACACTGCTTTTTCAAAATCCTGCACCTCTAATAAATATGGTCGAAGTTTATTGAGTATTTCCCTAACCCTCTGTTTGGGAGGAGGTGAGTAAAGGGGAGGGAAAGGTAAACATGAGTAAAATGAATTTTTACCCTTGTTTGGGAGAGAGTGAGCTATGAAGGGGAAGGGGAGAGAAGGGTAAAGCCTTCCCTTGCATGCTCGGGAATAAGCGAAATTCCTTACACCTCAAATTGGGGTGTAAGGAAGGGTAAGGAGAAATTATTACAATTATATCCTTATTTATTTTTTCACATGCAGATTTATTAAAAAAATAAGAGGATATTTTTGTAAATTTGTATATTTAACCTTTATTCCATCCCTTTCCTCTCACATAAACTTTCCCTCCCTTCCAAACAAGGGTAAGATAAATATATTACTTTCCTTTCCTTCCCCTCCCTTCCCCTTCCATCCCCTTCCATTAATGAACCTTATCTCACCCCATCCAAACAGAGGCTAAGTTGAAGATGTATGGTTCTTGTGAGAGTTTTGACTTGAAGGTAGGGGTGGGCATCGACCGGTTTGGTCCGATTTTACTCTACTACGGTTTAATTCTTTCGGTTTCAGTTTTAAAAATCTTTAATCCAAAACCAAACCATATTATTACGGTTCGGTCCGGTTTTTATTGTAATACGATCCGGTTTATACGGTCGGTTATATAGGGTTTATATAATAAATTAAATTAATTTTGTGCGACTACAAATATTAATTTTGAGACCAAGAAAAAATATCAATTTATTAAAATAATTACGAATTTAAAGCAATACTAATATTTTGTTATCCGGTAACAATAAGTAAATATATAAATATATAACTTGTTTTAACCCCATCACTTGTTTTAGCTTTTGTTAGCTTTTCCTATCGGCAGATAAAACTTTCTAAGTTGTTGTTAGTTGCACATTTGATCTTACCAAGGGGTTCATCGTCCCCTCTTTATGTGACTTGTGTGAAGTTGTTTCTTTAAATTTTATCTTTTGGCATAGATGATGATGGAATAAGTTTCTTTTCAAGGAAATCGTGAATTAGATACACTTCACGGTTAGATTGCATTGTTATTATAAAATGTTTTTTTCTTCATGTTTTCCTTGTCAAAGTTTTTGTATGATGGTTTTTGATTATTTTTAATGTTCTTGATTTAGTATGTTTGCTAGTACTTTAACACATATTGTTATGATTGTGTTGGCTTTCATTAGCCAACAAATGTTGCTGCAAGTATCAAGTTGGAGTTTGCAGTCATGTACTGATGTGCTTACTAGCTGTTAAATGCTCAAGCTTAACTTATCGATAATTTTAAATTTTTTTTGTTTTTTACAGATATGTATGAATAAATATACACTACTTTTTTGAAATCCCGCACCTCTAATAAATATGGTAGAAGATTATTGAGTATTTCCCTGGGTTGAAGATGTATGGTTCTTGTGGGAGTTTTGGCTTGAAGGTAGGGATGGGCATCGGTCGGTTTGGTCCGATTTTACTCTACTACGGTTTAAGTTTTTCGGTTTCGCTATTAAAAATCTTTGATCCAAAACCAAACAATATTATTACGGTTCGGTCCAATTTTTATTGTGATACGGTCTAGTTTATACGGTTGGTTATATATGGTTTATATAATGAATTAAATTGATTTTGTGCGACTACAAATATTAATTAAGAGACCAAGAAAAAATATCAATTTATTAAAATAATTACGAATTTAAAGCAATAGTAAAATTTTGTTATCCGATAACAATAAGTAAATATATAAATATATAACTTGTTTTAGCCCCATCACTTGTTTTAGCTTTTGTTAGCTTTTGCTATCGGCAGATACAAAACTTTCTAAGTTTTTGTTAGTTGCACATTTGGTCTTACCAAGGGGTTCATCATCCCCTCTCTATGTGACTTGTGTGAAGTTGTTTCTTTAAGTTTTATCTTTTGACATAGATGATGATGGAATAAGTTTCTTTTCTAAAAAATCTTGAATTAGATGAACTTCACTGTTAGATTGCATTTTTATTATAAAATAATTTTTTTTCTTCACGTTTTCCTTGTCAAAGCTTTTGTACGATGGTTTTTGTCTATTTTTTATGTTCTTGATTTAGTATGTTTGCTAGTACTTCAACACCTATTGTTATGATTGTGTTGGCTTTCATTAGCCAACAAATGTTGCTGCAAGTATCAAGTTGGAGTTTGTAGTCATGTACTGATGTGCTTACTAGCTGTTAAATGCTCAAGCTTAACTGATCGATAATTTCACTTTTTTTTTTGTTTTCTTGCAGATGGGTATGAATGAATATACACTGCTTTTTTGAAATCCTGCACCTCTAATAAATATGGTTGAAGTTTATTGAGTATTTCCCTGGGTTGAAGATGTATGGTTCTTGTGGGAGTTTTGGCTTGAAGGTAGGGTGGGCATCGGCCGGTTTGGTCCGATTTTTCTCTACTACGGTTTAATTTTTTCAGTTTCGATTTTAAAAATCTTTGATCCAAAACCAAACCATATTATTATGGTTCGGTCCGGTTTTTGTTGTAATACGGTCTAGTTTATACGGTCTGGTTTATACGGTCGGTTATATACAGTTTTTATAATAAATTAAATTGATTTTGTGTGACTACAAATATTAATTTAGATACCAAGAAAAATATCAATTTATTAAAATAATTATGAATTTAAAGCAATACTAAAATTTTGTTATCCGGTAACAATAAGTAAATATATAAATATATAACTTGTTTTAACCCCATCACTTGTTTTTAGCTTTTGTTAGCTTTTCCTATCGGCAGATAAAACTTTCTAAGTTGTTGTTAGTTGCACATTTGATCTTACCAAGGGGTTCATCGTCCCCTCTTTATGTGACTTGTGTGAAGTTGTTTCTTTAAATTTTATCTTTTGGCATAGATGATGATGGAATAAGATTCTTTTCTCAGAAATCTTGAATTAGATGAACTTCACTGTTACATTGCATTGCTATTATAAAATGTTTTTTTTCTTCACGTTTTCCTTGTCAAAGTTTTTGAACGATGGTTTTTGACTATTTTTTATGTTCTTGATTTAGTATGTTTGCTAGTACTTTAACACATATTGTTATGATTGTGTTGGCTTTCATTAGCCAACAAATGTTGCTGCAAGTATCAAGTTGGAGTTTGCAGTCATGTACTGATGTGCTTACTAGCTGTTAAATGCTCAAACTTAACTGATCGATAATTTTACTTTTTTTTTTGTTTTCTTGCAGATATGTATGAATGAATATACACTGCTTTTTTGAAATCCTGCACCTCTAATAAATATGGTTGAAGTTTATTGAGTATTTACCAGGGTTGAAGATGTATAGTTCTTGTGGGAGTTTTGGCTTGAAGGTAGGGCATCGGCCGGTTTGGTCCGATTTTACTCTACTACGGTTTAATTTTTTCGGTTTCGGTTTTAAAAATCTTTGATTCAAAACCAAACCATATTATTACAGTTCGGTCCGGTTTTTATTGTAATACAGTCCGGTTTATACGGTCGGTTATATACGGTTTATATAATGAATCAACTTGATTTTGTGTGACTACAAATATTAATTTAGAGACCAAGAAAAAAATATCAATATATTAAAATAATTATAAATTTAAAGTAATACTAAAATTTTGTTATCCGGTAACAATAAGCAAAAATATAAATATATAACTTGTTTTAGCCCCATCACTTGTTTTAGCTTTTGCTATCGGCAGATAAAACATTCTAAGTTGTTGTTAGTTGCACATTTGGTCTGACCAAGGGGTTCATCGTCCCCTCTTTATGTTGTTTCTTTATGTTTTATCTTTTGGCATAGATGATGATGGAATAAGTTTCTTTTCTCAAAAATCTTGAATTAGATGAACTTCACTGTTAGATTGCATTGCTATTATAAAATGTTTTTTTTTTCTTCACGTTTTCCTTGTCTTAATTTTTGTACGATGGTTTTTGACTATTTTTTATGTTCTTGATTTAGTATGTTTGCTAGTACTTCGACACCTATTGTTATGATTGTGTTGGCTTTCATTAGCTAACAAATGTTGCTGCAAGTATCAAGTTGGAGTTTGTAGTAATGTACTGATGTGCTTACTAGCTGTTAAATGCTCAAGCATAACTGATCGATAATTTTACTTTTTTTTTTGTTTTGTTTTCTTGTAGATATGTATGAAAGAATATACATTGCTATTTTTAAATCCTGCACCTCTATAAAATATGGTTGAACTTTATTGAGTATTTCCTTGGGTTGAAGATGTATGGTTCTTGTGGGAGTTTTGGCTTGAAGGTAGGGGTGGGCTTCGGCCGGTTTGCTTCAATTTTACTCTACTACGGTTTAATTTTTCGGTTTCAATTTTAAAAATCTTTGATCCAAAATCAAACCATATTATTACGGTTCGGTCCTGTTTTTATTGTAATACGGTCCAGTTTATATGGTCGATTATATACGGTTTATATAATGAATTAAATTGATTTTGTGCAACTACAAATATTAATTTAGAGACCAAAAAAATATCAATTTCTTTAAATAATTATGAATTTAAAGTAATACTAAAATTTTGTTATCCGGTAACAATAAGTAAATATATAAATATATAACTTGTTTTAGCCACATCACTTGTTTTAGCTTTTGTTTGCTTTTGCTATCGGCAGATAAAACTTTATAAGTTGTTGTTTGTTGCACATTTGGTCTTACCAAGGGTCCTTTGTCCCCTCTTTATGTGACTTGTGTGATGCTGTTTCTATAAGTTTTATCTTTTGGCATAGATGATGATGGAATAAATTTCTTTTCTCAAAAATCATGAATTAGATGAACTTCACTGTTAAATTGCATTGCTATTATAAAATATTTATTTTCTTCAAGTTTTCCTTGTCAAAGTTTTTGTACGATAGTTTTTGACTATTTTTTATGTTCTTGATTTAGTATGTTTGCTAGTACTTCGACACCTATTGTTATGATTGTGTTGGCTTTGATTAGCCAACAAATGTTGCTGCAAGTATCAAGTTGGAGTTTGCAGTAATGTACTGATGTGCTTACTAGCTGTTAAATGCTCAGACTTAACTGATCGATAATTTTACCTTTTTTTTTGTTTTCTTGCAAATATGTATGAATGAATATACACTGCTTTTATGAAATCCTGCACCTCTAATAAATATAGTTGAAGTTTATTGAGTGTTTCCCTAGGTTGAAGATGTATGGTTCTTGTGGGAGTTTTGGCTTGAAGGTAGGGGTGGGCATCGGCCGGTTTTGTCCGATTTTACTCTACTACAGTTTAATTTTTTCGGTTTCAGTTTCAAAAATCTTTGATCTAAAACCAAACCATATTATTATGGTTCGGTCTGGTTTTTATTATAATACGGTCCGGTTTATACGGTCGGTTATATACGATTTATATAATGAATTAAATTGATTTTGTGTGACTACAAATATTAATTTGGAGACCAAGAAAAAAATATCAATTTATTAAAATAATTATGAATTTAAAGCAATACTAAAATTTTGTTATCCGGTAACAATAAGTAAATATATAAATATATAACTTGTTTTAGCCCCATCACTTGTTTTAGCTTTTGTTAGCTTTTGCTATCTGCAAATAAAACTTTCTAAGCTGTTGTTAGTTGCACATTTGGTCTTACCAAGGGGTTCATCGTCCCCTCTTTATGTGACTTATGTGAAGTTGTTTCTTTATGTTTTATCTTTTGGCATAGATGATGATGGAATAAGTTTCTTTTCTCAAAAATCTTGAATTAGATGAACTTGACTCTTAGATTGCATTGCTATTATAAAATGTTTTTTTTCTTCACGTTTTCTTTGTCAAAGTTTTTGCACGATGGTTTTTGACTATTTTTTATGTTCTTGATTTAGTATGTTTGCTAGTACTTCAACACCTATTGTTATGATTGTGTTGACTTTCATTAGCCAACAAATGTTGCTGCAAGTATCAAGTTGGAGTTTGCAGTCATGTATTGATGTGCTTAGTAGCTGTTAAATGCTCAAGCATAACTGATCGATAATTTTTACTTTTTTTTTGTTTTCTTGCAGATATGTATGAATAAATATACATTGCTTTTTTGAAAACCTGCACCTCTAATAAATATAGTTGAAGTCTATTGAGTTTTTTCCTGGGTTGAAGATGTTTGGTTCTTGTGGGAGTTTTGGCTTGAAGGCAGGGGTGGGCATTGGCCGGTTTGGTCCGATTTTACTCTACTAAGGTTTCATTTTTTCGGCTTCGGTTTTAAAAATCTTTTATCCAAAACCAAACCATATTATTACGGTTCGGTCCGGTTTTTATTGTAATGCGGTCCGATTTATACGGCCGGTTATATACGGTTTATATAATAAATTAAATTGATTTTGTGCGACTACAAATATTAATTTAGAGACCAAGCAAAAATATCAATTTATTAAAATAATTATGAATTTAAAGCAATACTAAAATTTTGTTATCCGGTAACAATAAGTAAATATATAAATATATAACTTATTTTTGCCCCATCACTTGTTTTAGCTTTTGTTAGCTTTTGCTATCGGAGATAAAACTTTCTAAGTTGTTGTTAGTTGCACATTTGGTCTTATCAAGGGGTTCATCGTCCTCTCTTTATGTGACTTGTGTGAAGTTGTTTTTTATGTTTTATCTTTTGGCATAGATGATGAAGGAATAAGTTTCTTTTCTCAAAAATCTTGAATTAGATGAACTTCACTGTTAGATTGCATTGTTATTATAAAATGTTTTTTTTTCTTCACGCTTTCCTTGTCATAATTTTTGTACGATGGTTTTTGACTTTTTTTTATGTTCTTGATTTAGTTTGTTTGCTAGTACTTCAACATCTATTGTTATGATTGTGTTGGCTTTCATTAGCCAACAAATGTTGCTGCAAGTATCAAGTTGGAGTTTGCAGTCATGTACTGATGTGCTTACTAGCTGTTAAATGCTCAAGCATAACTGATCGATAATTTTACTTTTTTTTTTGTTTTCTTGCAGATATGTATGAATGAATATACACTGCTTTTTTGAAATCCTGCACCTCTAATAAATATGGTTGAAGTCTATTGAGTATTTTCCTTGGTTGAAGATGTTTGGTTCTTGTGGGAGTTTTGGCTTGAAGGTAGGGGTAGGCATCGGCCGGTTTGGTCCGATTTTACTCTACTACGGTTTAATTTTTTCAGTTTCGGTTTTAAAAATCTTTGATCTAAAACCAAACCATATTATTATGGTTCGGTCTGGTTTTTATTATAATACGGTCCGGTTTATACGGTCGGTTATATACGATTTATATAATGAATTAAATTGATTTTGTGTGACTACAAATATTAATTTGGAGACCAAGAAAAAAATATCAATTTATTAAAATAATTATGAATTTAAAGCAATACTAAAATTTTGTTATCCGGTAACAATAAGTAAATATATAAATATATAACTTGTTTTAGCCCCATCACTTGTTTTAGCTTTTGTTAGCTTTTGCTATCGGCAGATAAAACTTTCTAAGTTTTTGTTAGTTGCACATTTGGTCTTACCAAGGGGTTCATCGTCCCCTCTCTATGTGACTTGTGTGAAGTTGTTTCTTTATGTTTTATCTTTTGACATAGATGATGATGGAATAAGTTTCTTTTCTAAAAAATCTTGAATTAGATGAACTTCATTGTTAGATTGCATTTTTATTATAAAATAATTTTTTTCTTCACGTTTTCCTTGTCAAAGTTTTTGTACGATGGTTTTTGTCTATTTTTTATGTTCTTGATTTAGTATGTTTGCTAGTACTTCAACACCTATTGTTATGATTGTGTTGACTTTCATTAGCCAACAAATGTTGCTGCAAGTATCAAGTTGGAGTTTACAGTCATGTACTGATGTGCTTACTAGCTGTTAAATGCATAAGCTTAACTGATCGATAATTTTACTTTTTTTTGGTTTTCTTGTAGATATGTATGAATGAATATACACTTCTTTTTTGAAATCCTGCACCTCTAATAAATATGGTTGAAGTTTATTGGGTATTTCCCTGGGTTGAAGATGTATGGTTCTTGTGGGAGTTTTGGCTTGAAGGTAGGGGAGGCATCGGCCGGTTTGGTCCGATTTTACTTTAATATGGTTTAATTTTTTCTGTTTCGGTTTTAAAAATCTTTGATCCAAAACCAAACCATATTATTACGGTTCAATCCGGTTTTTATTGTAATATGGTCCGGTTTTTACTGTCGGTTATATACGGTTTATATAATAAATTAAATTGATTTTGTGCGACTACAAATATTAATTTAGAGACCAAGAAAAAATATCTATTTATTAAAATGATTATGAATTTAAAGCAATACTAAAATTTTATTATCCGGTAACAATAAGTAATTATATAAATATATAACTTGATTGTGCTATTATATTAAAAATGATTAGAGGCTCAATCCACTTGTATGGCCAATAATTCATATTTTAAGTATAATATGGTCGGTTCGGTTTACTCAAATTTTTGGGAGTCAAAACCGTAAACCGAATCGAATAACCGAATTTTAAAAAACTTAAATCGAAACTGGCCGAAACACCGAAAAAACCAAACCAAAAAAATTAAAAATTTTCGGTTCGGTCGGTTTTTCCAGTTTTAACTAAATTTGCCCACCCCTATTTGAAGGTAGCTAGCTGTTTAGAGCAGGAATAATATTAGTAAATAATAGCAAACACACCCTATGAAAGGACCCTTAGTAAATACTAAAATGTAGGGGTGACAATTTTTGACCCGACACGAAAACACGACCCGAACCGAACACGAAAAAATCAGGTTAGGGTTGGGTAGTTTCGGGTTCGGGTCGAAATCGGGTCGACCCATTTGACCCAATTAATAAACAGGTCGGGTTCGGGTCAACCTGAAATGACCCGATTACAACCCGCGAACCCGTTTATAAATAATTATAAATTTAAACTAAAATTACAAATTTAAAAAAGTTAAAAACCCTAAACATAGAGATATTTTATGCTATTGATTGCAATGTTGCTATGGCTTATCATTTATGATATGAATTTTCAATTTGTGTAGATAAATGTTATTTTTAATTTTTAATTAAATATACAAATTTTATTTAATGAATTCAGGTCATATTCGGGTCAAACGGGTCAAACAGGTTAAACGGGTCAAACGGGTCGAACGGGTTAAACGGGTTAAACGGGTCAAACGGGTTAAACGGGTCAAACGGGTCGGGTTCGGGTCGGGTTCGGGTCAAGTGTAAATAAACAGATCAGGTTCAGGATGAATATTTTGACCCGAAATAATAATCAGGTCGGGTTCAGGTTGTCATTTGCCAACCCGCCAACCTGCCAACCCGAACCTGTCAACCCGAACCCGAACCGAATTGCCACCCCTACTAAAATGATGGACAGTTCAGTGGGAAGCACAAAGATCATGGATAGGTCATTAGAAGGAAGTGTGGCTTCTATGTATCGGGAGAAGCACAAATGGAATAAACTGATTAACAAAAAGAATTAGTGGGGATAAACTTTTATCTTTTGCTGATGTATTAATAAATAATAGTGGGGTTAAACCATCTCAGATGCATGATAATCATTCAAAGGAGTTACATGGCACAGAATTTTAAAACATTCCTAGCTATTAAGAGATAAAAGAATCATCCGCATCTGACATATTTTCTTAGAAGGTTCATAATTTTTTTTAAAAAAATCTATTATATAATAGTGTAAATATAATCCCTGACGCTCTAATTATCTTATCAAATAAATTGCAACATGAACATGAACTTGACAAACTCAACCAGAAAAGGCAAAGAGAGGAAATTATAACAGAATTTAAAACATTCCTAGCTATTAAGAGTAAAAATTAAATTAATTAGTTTGCTACATGCAGATTTAGATTTCTATAACAATGTACTTAAATTAGAAATTTTATTGATCAATGCTATTTTTAAACTCTTTCTAGCTACCTGAGTTCATGGTCTCAGCCAATTTTCCCAGGCTTTAAACCCAGCCAGATAGCAGAAACTAATCCAATAACTATAACTAGGCACCGAGCGCACTGTGAATTCGAAGGAAACAAACCATCTCAGATATGAGTAATTGAAATTATCAAAAGGAAAAAAATGGAGCCTAGATCAAATAGCTCAGCATGTTTCTCACAATTCATCTTCAGATTGTATAAAAAAGGATAAATTTTGCGGTCAGCCTATATCCAACCGCCAAATAACTAAGAGATTTTGTTTTCGAGAGCATGCGTCCGTCGGAAATTAATCTCTTCATTTTAGCATATCTATCACCCTCTAACCAATTGAGTATCACCTGAGAACAATTCAACAATTAATTCGTGCATCTATTTTGATTGGTGGTTGAGTTCCCATCCAACTTGCCTAGCTATTTTGAATCAATTTTGGTTCGGTTCAGTTCAATTCGATTTAGTTTGGTTAGTAATTGAGAGATAATTTTTTTGGAACCGGTTGAATCTTAACTTAAGCCGAGATGTTGCGCTAATAGATGTTGTGCTAAATTAGTCCATTGAAAAAAATAATAATAAATAGCCAGATCAGCTAACAATAAATCTGGCACAATGAAAAAAAAAATCAATCCAATCATAGCTAAGAATGACCATAGCCCCCAGGGATTTAGCATCAATGATATCTAGTAAAATAATGACTTCAAATTAATGATTTATTATGATAAGGTCGAAAAACTTTTATTTATATTAAAAATTTATAAAACAGCAAATTGAATCATCCATTCAAAAGGGTAGATATGCATAGCCAAACCTCTGCTTCTTTAATTAATAGTTACTATGTTGTCAGATGGGTGTACTGAACAGGGCCTCCGCTCCAAACCCAATCTGCCAAGCATGTAGTTGGTTAGCTTTACCATTGTGAGATGGAGGAGCTAAACGCAGATCGAGATGAATTACGTTTCTTTGGCTACCTTACAAAAATATTGGCAACCACCACTTCTATCCACTACCACTCCATGCCATCATGCAATCAAAAAACATTCAAGAATTTCTCCCACAATGAAAACAAGGAACAAGAAACCCCATCGACCTTAACTTTTAGATACGCTCTATCGTAAAAAGATTTGGAGCTTTTAATAGCTACCCGAGAGGCTAAATTGGTATGTGAAAGATAGAATTAAGTGAGATACTTAGGACTTAATCTAAAATTTCAGATGTTTCAATATAAATCTAGACTTTAAACAAATAGATTGACCAATTTAATAACAAACTAGTTGGAAACCAAAGCTCAATTTGACTAACCTAAGTCAGTAACAACTATCTTATATTTAAAGACTATTTTCTAGATATTTTTATTCTCTTTAAAATATTTTCAAAATTTATGCATTTTATATCTGCTTTGACTTTAGATATATTTAATTAAGGAAGAGGAATCCATCAATTTTAGCTACTTTCAAAATTAATTGTCAAAAGCTTTTCAAAATTTCCTCAGATTTTTTCCCCAAACTCTCTCACACAATTTTAAAAAAATTTTCAAACTAATTTTTGAAAAATGGTTTTAAAATTTGTACTTAAAAACTATTCAAATTGTTTTTAAAATATTCTCTTTGAAAATTTTAAAACATAGAAAATTTCAAAAAAAAAAGAAAATTTTTTTTAACAATTTGAATTTAAAAAAAAAATTGGAAACTTTAACACTTAGAAACTTTGAAAGTTTTAAAACTTAGAAGATTTCAAATTTTTTGAAAATTTTAAACACTTTGAAATTTTCAAAAAACAATTTTGAAAATTTTAATATTTTGAAATTTTCATTTTTTAAAAAAAAATAACACTTTGAAAATTTCAAAAAAAATTGAAAAAAATTAGCACTTAGAAGATTTCAAATATTTTCTTTGAGAATTTTAAAACTTATAAAATTTTCAAAAAAATTCCTTTGAAAATTAAAACACTTAGAAAATTTTCAAATATGTTACAAATTTTTTCTTTAAAAATTTTAAATTATTTTTCAAAAATTTTCATTTGGAAATTTTAAACACTAAAATTTTACTCACAACTTGTTTTTAAAATTTTCCTTGAAAATTACCAGCCTTACTTTAAAACTTTAATTTTCTCTGAAGTTGATGGTCTTGCGTTTTGTCCCAATTTTCTATATATGTTAAAGGGCAAGATATAGTAAGTTAAGAGAGAGTTATTAAACTCAAGAGGAGAGTTATAGAAAAATGCATATTTACTTAATTCTACATATATTAAACTTAACTGTGAACATTGGTTATCAAACATAAAAAAAAAAAAAAAAAAAATGTTGATGCATGATGCACCAGTATCTTATCTGAGTTTTGATGTTATTAAAGATTCAAGTTAAGTCTTGTTGTGATCTGGACTAAGTGTGCAGATTGTTTACTCAACCTAGAAAGTCCTAGTCGCGGCTAGACAGAAAAGTCTTAGTAGATCGTAGAAACCAGGCAGGAAGTCCAGGTGAGTTGAGAGGACCTGACACTTGGCAGTGATACTCGATATGTCTGGAGGACCTAATATCAAGAGGAAGCCCAGGCGAGATGATCCAATGCTGAGAAATAAAGTTTAAATAGGTTCGAAGAATCCGATCTTTGGCAGGTAGGTTGAGGTAAGCAACTAAAATGGAGCGACAGTGATGTCATGCTTTAGGAAGGAACAAAACCTTAGGTCGCTGATCCAACTGAAGAAATCGGGAGGTTTCTAATTTGAGATCAAGACAGAACTTACTGTCTTATCTTACTCATGCATTATATTATACTGTACTAACTCTGTTTTACAGGAGCATCTATGTAACTCTATTTTGTATAAACTGGGGTGATCAGTCTACCGAACAAGAGGTTCAGTCAACCAAACCAGGCTGACATAGCCCAGAGTTTAGATCGAGTAGAACAAACTTCGTATTTGTTGTTCCCGTACAGCTGGCAAGAGAGGGGTGAATTGCCTGCTAAATAAAAATAATCTCTTTCTCGATCTTTCAACTTAGTTAAATAGCGCAATTAAAATAAATTAGAAATAAATTGAACAGCTAAAGTAGGTGGTTGTTAATCCAAGGTGATTCACATTAAAAGTTCAATAAAAATATTTTTCGTTGAAGGCTGAGAAACATCTTACACTTTTTAAAAGTTAAAAATAAATTTAAAAAATAAATATCAGAGTTATTATTTATTTCCATTTGTTCTTTGTCAATTAATCAAGGAAAAGATAGATTCTTTCACAATATCAAACTAAAATGAAAGCTACAATAACACCAACAAATTAAGAAAATGAATTTAGCACATGGTTAATTATTCTCAAACCCAAAAAAATTATATTGCACTCTTTTTTTTCCTTAGAATAAAAAAAGAAACTTAGTTGAACATTATTTTCTCCAACGTTTGAACATCACATCACATTTGTGTGACATGTCATGTGAGAGAACTTTAAAAAGTAAGTCGATTAAAGTTTTAAAAATTTATGAATATAATGTTAATGTAGAAACCAAAGAATTAGTATAAATGAAAGCAAGTTTCCATACAATATATATTAAAGTTTATTATTATTATTATTATTTTAATTTCAAAATACAAGGGTGAAACTTATATTCATGGAAATAAAGGGCTAATTTGCAAAAGTAAATTATTAAGATTGCTTTGGGCTTCATATGGGCTCGTCCAGTCCATATAAAGCTGCAGTGGGCCACAATCCCTCACGTAATGGCCCAATTTGGAAAGAGGTTTTAACTATCGATTTCGATCTCAATCGATCAGCAGCGTCTCACCTCTCTGGCGGATGTTTTTTTCGCGTTCTTCGCATCACGATCGCGTGCTCAATCTTCAGCAGTAAAGCTTCGATCTTGCCCTAAATCATGACGCCAGAGTGCGAAGAAGCCACTGAGCGCACAGCGGAGAGGAGGGGCGGTTGCTGTCGGATTGTTGGCTCTTCTTCTTGTCGGCATGATTCTTCTAGCCACCCCCATGAATTCTAAAGGTTCGGCTGCTGGATCACTGACCCAATTTGATAGGAAGAGCAAAAGGAATCATGTTGTTGTTGTTGCATCTGTTCGATCCCAACCTACCGTCGAATTCGTCGACAAGACCGAAGTCATATGGCAAATTCCCGAGTCCCCCCCCCGGTCGTCTTCATAGCTCACGGTTGCAACTACCGAGCTGCTAATTTCTGGGATCGATCCGCTCATTGCCCGCACTGCGTCGGCCTTCCAGAAGACAGGCTGATTGTCCTCAATGCTCTAGGTCACAGGTTTGCCGTCATCGCTGTTTCCAGCCGCGGAAGATGCTGGTCTATCGAGAAGGACGTCGGCATTGCTAAAGGGATACTACAATGGTGGATTGAGAACCACGAGCTCCAAAAGCTTCCTGTCACAGCTCTGGGAGCTTCATCCGGTGGTTATTTTGTTTCTGCGCTGGCAAAGGAGGTGAATTTTAGCAGCGTGGCGCTCATGATTTCAGCTGGGGTGTTCGGTTCCATGGGTGTTCCAGTTGGGTATCCTCCCACTCTCTTTGTCCATATGCCTAAAGACCTGCATGAAAAGAGGCTGATAGAGAAGAACATGGCTGCGTTGAAGAAGAAGGGTGTCTATGTTAAGAAGGTCAGGTGTCTGGAGTTCCCATTGACTGGTACGCTTCTGACGGAAAGGATCCCTGGTTTGGATGAGGCAGTATCTGCCAGTGTATTTGAGTTGTTTCAGGAGAAGGGTTTCATTGATGAGAGGGGATATTTGAAGAGCGATGGACGAGCGACTCAGTGGAAGCAAGCTCTTAAGGAAAAGGATCCCTCAATGGAGAAGTATGAATGGCTTGATCATGTAGAGGAGGAGTTAAATCTTGCGTTTGCATACCATGAGATGACCAGCTTGCCTATTGGTGATATTCTGGACTGGTTTGAATCTCACATGTAGCCAGTGGCTGTGTAGTAAGCTAACAGATATTTTGAGTTTGGACATCCGGCAGAAATTTACCAGTTAAAAACATTTCTGGTGTCAAAATATCAGGAGTTTCAAAATGCTGTATGAGCATCACTGTAGTTTGATCTACACCAAACAATTCTATTGAGACATATTTTTAATACTAGGGAAGTTTGACAACAATGCTCAAGGAAATTCCCTACTAGAGTTCAAGGAATTGAGTGATCTCGAGTTACTACCAGAGGTGGTCTTTTTTTATGCCATTCTACTTTGTGGCAATTAGATGAGAGGGAAATTTGTTTATATTGAATGTCATTTTCAATTTCTTTATTTATAGAGGCTGCCTTCACTGACAGCACTAAAATTGAAGAAGATTTCAGGGAAATAGATTTTTGCAAGGTTTTCTCTATACCCAAAATTCAACTAATATTTGATGCCTGTATCATATTTTTCTTCTGTGCAAGATGTTGATTACCTAATTAAGGTGGAAAAATGCTCCTCTTTATGCTACATTTTCTGATTTCTCAAATGCTACTATTGTTCGTCTAACATAATTCCCACAAGCTTTTACAAAAAC
Source organism: Zingiber officinale (assembly GCF_018446385.1). Lineage (NCBI taxonomy): Eukaryota > Viridiplantae > Streptophyta > Magnoliopsida > Zingiberales > Zingiberaceae > Zingiber > Zingiber officinale. The sequence goes on from NC_055997.1 coordinate 150,188,293, forward strand.
ATTATCTTTACATCTTTTATAGGGATGCTCGACCTGTTTCTGTTGTGACCTTCACTAACTGGAAAATTGAAGAAATGTCAACTTACTATGTGCTATTAATATCTAAGAACAAAGCTGTTGATGTAACTGATTTTGTTATTCCCACCTATTGATGTATAAGAACTAGTTGTTATATCAACTACAGAATGATATTATGTCAACAAGATAGCTTAAATTGTGTTGCCTTTGATATCAGGGAAAAATGTTGGGTAAAATATGCTACCTTTTGTATTGCGAAAGACTTCTGTTCACTAGAGAAACAATAGCTATTCGTAGTTTGATAGAACATAATTTTCAGCTTGTGGCCCCAGCAATTATCTTTATGTTTTCTCTCTTTTTGAGATACTGTCAAATTGTTGTTTGAATTAGTGATACATTTTCAAACTTGGAAATGAATACTGAGTGGTATGGAACCATTATTATAACTAATGTTCTCTTAGCTTGAGCATCATTATTGTCTGTGAGCCACGCCTTATTATTCTTTATGATCAGTTCTTGTCTCTACTGCGTCATTAGATGAATATGTCACATAATACCTCGTACATACAACCTCTCAATTGTTATGTACTGATTTCAATATTAGGCAATTTTTACAGTTGACATCCATCTATAGGATAGAACTGCCATGGTTCTCTAGTTAAATATCTTACTACGTGGATCTGGCATTTCAAGCATAAGTCTGACACAGAAACTGGTGGTATATGAATGTTATAAAAAAAAAATTACTGCAATGAGGAACATAATTAAAATAAGAACATGCTGCTAAACAACATGAATGCATAACGACTTGTGATCCCACATCATTCATCCATCCTGCTATCAGCCATCATTTGACCAGCTTCATCTCCTCCAAGCAGCACTTCACTACAGATATGATCCGGCACGAGCTTGAGGATGCCCTAGCTCGGGTTCTAAACACCTTTAGGTCACTATTGTCATTTCTATTTGTGTGAACAATTAGATGGATGTTCCATTTCCTCATACGATTGGTGAATTTGGATTAGCTTGATTAGATAGTTATTTTGTAGTTGATTAATTGATGATTACTATTCATGTTTGATTTGTGTTCAACAGTAGGTTAAGCTAGGTTAGATTACTGGCTTTCCAATTTCGTAAGTCAATTTACATTTGCATTTGTAGTTTAGTTTCCTTAATTCTCTATTCAATGCAAGTAGGTGATAGATTTCATTAAATGCTTAATTTCCTTAATTGCTTATTCCTTTTTAATTCATTACAATTGTAGTTTAGGTTAGATAGGTTGTATTTCGTTATTTTCTTTTAGCATTAGCACGAAAACTCAAACCAGGTAAGATGGATATTGTTTCAGCTCTTCCTTATCCTACATGGGTGTGGAAGGCGTGTTCCTTCTCTAGCCATGCAAGTTTTTACTGGACCTTGAACTGGATACTTTTATTGAACCATCTCTAACCACCAAGAACTAGAGAGAAAATGGTAGAGGAAGCAGTGCTTATCTCAGCTCAGATCACTTCAACCGCTTAGGAGAACTTTTGAGGAGATGATAATGGAGGGGGCAACATGTAACGATAGCACGAAGGCCCTCTCCTCCACTGGGTTTATTCCACTACCAGTATGGATTTTACTTTCGCCAAGAAATGCACCCACAACTTTCTGTGTGCTAGTTGTTTGATCTCCCACCGAGTTTGTGATAGCCACGATTATGTTCCGCTTGTTATTTCTCTTGACCAGGTCGCTGAAGAATTTGGTACGTCGGTCACTATGCTTGAGGTATATGCATTGCACTCGTTATTGATAAAATGATCGTTCTGCCTCAGCTTGACGTGTGGCTACTACTTGTAGTTGGCTTGTTGGGTTTGTCCACTAAGTATACTGTGTTGCACTATCTTCAGCTCCTCATTTGCTCATAGGGTCTATTGGGAAATGTGTTGAAAATACAGTTTGTTTAGATCGCGTAGCCGAGATTTAAGATGTGTGAGCTTCTTCTTGAGGATGCACTGTGCAGTTCCATGAATTCTCTCTGCCCATGACTCGATGACTAGCTCAAGAAAGTTGTGGTGAAGCGCCCACATGTTGAAAAACTTGAACATTCCTCCAATCAGGGAGACAATGCAACAAGAATGATCCAAGAAGCATCCCAACGGAATGAATTCTGCAAAGTTGTGGAAGTCCTGCGTCAACCTCTAATGATTAACCAAAGTCCGATCCAAATTTCTTGATACCGTGTCATTTGTCCATATGAAGTAAAGTGGCATCTAATGGATTGTAAGTTCACCAAGTGAGATAAATGAACCGTTCTTTCCAAGTCTTGCAATTTATAGTGCGTGACCGGCATGCCCGCAACTTTATCATTTGTTGATAATATGGAATTGAAGTCCCCAATTATCATCCATGGTTCGCCGGATCGTTCCCCTAGCTCAAGGAGGAATACCCATAGAGGTCAGTGTCGTACCACGCTATGAAGGCAATAGGTGAAGGTGATAAGGATGCATCGTCCAATGACTTTGAAGCTAATAGAGCATCTCAAAGAACTAAGATGCACCCATGATTAGAAAGACAAAAATAATGAACAATCTCCATACCTGGAAACCACCTTTTGAAGGGTGTGGTGTTAAGGTCCCCTCTGATAATTTAGTCTCCAATAGACCAAGGACATTGATACATCGTTGCTTAAGGAGATGTTGAACCCCCTTATATTTAAGGGGCTTGTGAAATCCCCTTAGTTCCAGGATGTGATCTTCATCTTCTAGCATGGCCACTGCGTGTATATCCTCGCCGTCTGAGAGTGACGGAAGCGGTCTGTTTGCGCTCGCTGCTTGCCGATGAGGATGCTACTGCAGTTGAGGTATCCTCGCTTTCATGAGGTGGATGAGGTCGAAGTGTTCAATATACAACGACCTTCCGTGTCCAATGATGTACCCTGTGATACGTCTTCTACATAATTGTTAGGGCCGCCATCTCTTGCTGTAGGCACTGCTTGGTTAGCACTACCTTTCATTTCCTATACGCTTGGTTCGCTTAAATCTGTTGCTACAGTTTGATTTGCGGTTGCTGCTCCTTGACCATCGCGACTCATCGTGGTTACGTTATTGGTGTCGATGATGCTCTGGCAATGTCAGTCCTCAAAATAACAAGGTTCAGCTGTTGTCTTACACACAATCTTATGATAATAATATTTTTACTATCGTGTCAAAGACTTCCCATTCTTTATTTTTGTGAATATAATTTATCAAAATAATCAATTGTTTCTTTTCACTGTTTGACACTAAAACTTATCTCTCACATCATCTTTTCATTAAATTACATCATTACAGTAATACTCAAAATAATTATTTTAAAATTTTTAAAATTAAATATCTTGAACTGAAGGAGATAAATAAAAAAGAAAATAAGGGTAGGGAGAAAAACCAGCGGTGGAAAGAACAATTCCATAAATAAAAGAAATAACCAAATTTTTTATATTTTTAAACAATTATTTTTGAAATTTTAAACTTTCTCTCTCTCTCTCTTTTTTTTTTTTTTTTTTTTTTTTTTTTTGTAACTTTCAAAGAATCACAAATAAAATCTTTTTCTATGTATCACTTTCAACTTCTTTTTCTTGTTTCTTTTATGCACACTTTTATTTAATTATTTTTTGGACTCAAGACAACAATGGAAGGTGTACTCAACGCAATGGGAATTGAGAATAGAAGGAAAGGCTGCAAACTCACTGTTGGGATTGAAAGGAGGAAAATATTGACTGATTTTGATGGAATTAAAATGAGGCTAAAACTCAATTCATAAATGAATTGCAAATCCATCTTTCAACTAATTCCACATCTAGTAAACAGCAAAAAAAAAAAAAAAAAAAACATAGTCCCCTTCACCTTCAATGATTTCCACCTCTAAATAAACATATCCTAAGCAAATAGGACTAAAATCTAATGGTTTATTGCCACTTCTTACAGTTAAATAACTTGAGAAGCAACATCTCAAAAAACAACATCTAGATGAGCACAATGGTACCAGTTTTTTTTATGATGAAATAGTACAAAAACTTGCAAGACCATGTAGATTCTAAATACTAAGCTGATTCATGGCACTTCCATCCTTAAAGCCCATCACATGCTCTAACTTCTATGCCATTCTGCAGCAGGTGTTGTTTGACTGACAATATCGGAGCCTGCATCATCAAAATTAAAACATTAACCTTCATTTTCTATTAGAACAGAGAGTGAAAGTTTCTTTTTAATCCATCAACACTGGAGAAACTAATCATACAAAAATCTCAAATCTATTTTCAGATTGATAGGGTTGCAAGCTTGTCTATATAGCTTCTTGTCAGTTATACCATCAAATAATCAGCAAAAGATATGGAGTTATGAAATTACCTCCTTCCTGTGGAAAATTCCAGCTGCAAGTGCAGCTGATGCATTTGTCTTTTCAAAGACTTCAGAGAAGTGCTCAACGGCACCTGCTCCACTGCTTGCAGTTACAGGAATCGTGATGGCATCAGATACCAACTTGATTAAGTCTATGTCAAATCCGTGACCCTGACCTGCAAACAAATCTCTTATGAATTTTTTTTTCAGGTAAACGATGTCATACATTTGCTATGTATTTAGCAGACTGATCATATTTTCAGAATGACAATTTGGTAGTTTCTACAGAAACTGTGTGACTGACTAGTGCATATTAACAGAAAAAAGAATGTGCTGTAAAATTATCCACCTCCATGTAAGAAAAATTACCATCACAGTCTATGCAGTTTAATAGTATTTCTCCAGCTCCAAGTTCTTGGACAGCTTTTGCAAGTTCAAAAGCTCCAATAGGCCGAACCTCACGTCCACCATTGACCTGCACAAGAAAAGGTCAAATCAGACAAGAGAAAGATTTGAAGACCTTGTTTGTTCATCTGAGGTTAACACAAAGTAATCCAATTTATACTTACGAGTTTGGGTTGAAGCATCCAGACTAGTTTGAAGAAATTAGTGACAAAATACATGACTAGGGAAAATAATGTGCATAAATAATGAAAAGCTTACTGTGCACTGATACCCAGGGGCGGATCCAGGATTTGAACATTGGGGGGGCCAAAACTTGTGCCGCTACATTCATTGTCGATGGTGCGGGAGAATTTAGAATTCATTATATATTTAGAAAAACTCGTGACCTAAGTTTTCTATTGGTAGTTTGATATCAATATCTCGAAGTAATATTGTGACATTGAAATAAGCTGTCGGCCCTTGTTTCACATCGGAGCTACATGCGAACTTGTATGGTCTAAAGACCAGTTATATGATAACGTTAGGGTAGAATTCAATTTGCCATCCTTTTGATCATTCACATCTATTCAGCATCTATTACTTTGCATTTCATTATTGCTATTCATAATATGGGTTTATTAATTGGTTAGGTACTCTAATTACTACATCAAGCTGAAGCGTCTGAGTATTCGAATTGCTTTCCTCTCACATTCGTGACATTCTTCACATGCAGGTACTCCTTATCTACAACTCTATTTGCCATCAAACAAAAATATATATAGCTTTCACCTGCTCAACTTCACCTATAGAGCCCAGTAAATTCTTCACTGTTGACCAACATAACTCGATGTTTTTCAGGGGGTCTATTTGTTGATCGCAAAATGCCTCTATTTGGCATCCTATTATCAATATATACACTATTTCCATTCCCTGAATTTTGTAATAGCAGATCTGGAGTTTGTCAATGTTTTTCTTTGGCTTAGTTTATCCTTTGTTGAATGTTCATTGTATCTTATTCTTTGGAACACTCCAGTCTAGTAGATATGGAGTCTGTCAAGTCTGCAACTGAAGAGTAGAGACCTCCTCCACACTGACAGCACCCTACTTTTATCTTTCTCGTTGTTAGCGACCTCAACGCCACTGGCTACGCAATATGCTTCAGTGTTGGGATAAACCTTCACCATGATCCACCAACTTTTGGTTTCTCCGGACGACAATTTTGAAAAGAGATCTCTGCTTGAGTGTCTTCAAATTTTGCTCATGAGAAGAGAGCTAAAAGCAGGACTGATCCAGGATTTACACATGGACTGGGGTGGGGGGGCCATGGCCCCCCCAAGTCACTATGTAAATCCGCCTCTGCTGATACCATGCCTACTCTTCACCTGAGGGGCCTGAAGTTATCATGGAAGAAGAAATGTAATCATAGAGAAGTGGAAAGAAACATATAATGAGAAAAGCAATAATTTGTGGAGCTAAAAGAAGCAAGAAAGGCTAAATTATAATTATATAGTACCTGGGGAAGAAACCTTAATGGTCTTAAATTCAACATCATCAGGGCTCCCGACAAAGACTCTCCGAGGGTCAATGCTCACAACTACTGCCTGATGGAGTTAAAAGTATCGACAATAAACATTATCATTGTCATTGTTTTTTTTTGTAAGTCAGATGCGTACTGCACAAAATTGAAAATCTTTTTTCCACAATAGTGAATATCAAGAAAAGAAGGTGACAAGAAATGCAACTTGAGTTGTACTCTCAGTAAACAATTAACCTATCACATACTTTCATTGAACAGGTTCAGATAGGGAGAGAGAACAGCTGAAATATAGGTGCAACAAACATAGGAAGCGGATAAGTAACAAAAAAAAAAATGTCAACCTGGTTCCCATAAACACGAGAAATCTGCTCCAAGCTGGTTTTCCCAGTCTTCACCTTAAACATGTACAAGGGTAAGATTAGCAAAGGATAATGGCGAAGAGTGAATGCCGAGGAAAGCATATATAGCTAGCTGCCTACTCCAGTTCTTAAATACAGTAAGTGTTGTTCTGAATGAAGAGGATCAGAACTCTATTTATAGTCCACTGGTCGAAACTAGCCATTTGTTGATATGGCGACTCCAAGCGCCTGGACCCTTTCTGGGCACCCTCAGCAAGGTAATCTCTATCTCCGCACAACGGGTAAGTGATAGAAATTTATCCATTCCTGGTTGCCCGGACTCGCCCGGGATCTCAAACTGTTGTTGACGTGGACCCAAAGGTGATCCACTCGACAAGGCGTCTGTGCGGCACCAAAGTGGTCCGGGCGCCTGAAAATCTAGTCACTCGGACGAAGTCAACTTAGGTTGACTTTGTCCAGTCTTTCGCTCCGGTTGCTTGCGTGATTTTTTGGCCATCTAGAGTTTAGCTCACCCGAACCCAACTCCGACCTTCTCTTCTCAAGCAGTCTTCTGCTCCGGCTTCTCGTCCCTTGGAAGCGTCGCACGTTTCCTTCTCGTCCGCCAACGTACTCTTCCGCAACACCTCTTCCCTCAGACGCACTAAGCCCGTCAAGTACCATCTCGTGTCATCCTAGCTGCGTCTTCCGCTCGACTTCTTGCGTTCCTACGTTCTTGCACACTCAGATGCAAGACATCAAATACACAGAGCATAACTTAATTTGGTTGATCACATCAAACCATCACGGGGTACTTCCAATCGCTCCCTTTTTTATGTGGATCAACCCAAGTCAGGTTAGGGTTAAACCAAAATATTAAAATAAAATAAATATGCAAATTAAGACAATTAATATTCAAATTAAAATAATTGATACAAAAAAAATGTACTTCCCCCTAGATTTAACCTTATTGTTCCCCCTTTGATTACATCAAAAATAGGGGTATTTATATTAAAAAAAAATCTGAGAAAAAATCTAAGGGTTACTAAAAAAGTGATCAACATTAAGAAAAAATTGAAAAATTATTTTTTGAAAATCTAAATTTTTACGATTTAAAAACTAGTTTTTGAAAAAAATAATTCTAAATTTTTTTGTCACTTTTAAAAATAATAATCCAGAATAGTGATAAAATTTTCACGAATAAAATTTTCACCGGACACTCAGCCTGATCTGTGACTCGGTCGCACTGCTCGGTCGGTCCATCTGCTTGCTCGGTCTCACTACCCAGTCGGCCACACTGATCGGTCGACCTATCTGTGACTCGGCCACACTGCCCACTTGGTTGCTCTTCCATTTTGTGGGTCAACCTGATTAGTTGCTCTGCCTGCTCGATCGATCTGCCTGCTCTACCACTCTGTCACTTGGCTGCTCTGCCTCACCGCTCGATCTGCCTGCTCAGTTGATTAGGAACATAATCTTGAGGCATGCACATGAGACGTGATCCTAAGACATGATCTTGAGACGTGATCCTAAGACATGATTTTGAGATGTGATCCTGAGACATGGACCTAAGACATGTTCTTGAGACAGGGACGGGTCGTTGAGATCTAAGTTGAAACTAGGGACAATGTCTGCGTCGGGATCAAGATTTGAGACTGAGACAGGTTGCTGAGAACCAAGATTGAACCAAGGTAGATACTGTTGGTGCAGGTTGCACTGATAATCAAGTTTTGATATATGACAAATAGGTTAACGTTAGATGTGTTGTGGTCTAATTGTTTTACCAAGTGTACAGGAGTTGACGGGTCTGGAGCACCCGACACCATGCTAAAATCCAGCTAGGTCCTCGGGACCTACTAGCTGGTGCGAAGCCCAAGGACTGCGGGACCTGATATCTGGCGGGAAGTCTGATTGGGTCCACACGACCTGACAATCGGCTGAAGTCCAGTTGGGTCTGTGGACCTGACAACTGGCAGGAAGACCTGGTGGGTCAAAGGAAAGTCAAGAGACTGAAGTTGGTAATTGGAGGTAAACAACTGAAGGAGAGATCCAGTGAGGATGCGTTCCTGATTGAAGGAACTATAGGCGTCGGTCCAGCTTAGGTCCATTTGGAAAGCCTAAGTTGAGACTTTGACTAGATCCTGTTATCAGGCAGACAAGATCTAATTACTATTACTATCCTGTTGTATTGTGCTAATTTTATTTTGCAGGATAAATATATTTTTTGTTGCATGGACTAACTTTTTGTTACAGGGAAGAAAAGAGACAAAATGTTGCCCGGGTGCCCGGACTCCGGTGACCTGGAGCTGGTCCAGGCGCTTGGACCAGCTCGCCCGGGCGGGTGCCGCAGGCTCCAAGGCGATCTGGGCGCCCGAAGCTGGTCCATGCGCTCGGACCAGAATAATTATTTAGGAGCCGAGTTGGAGCGCTTAGACTGGCCAAGCCCACGTCAATGATCCAGGTGCCCGAAAGGGGTCCGGGCGCCCAGAGGTGGATAAAACTTCGCGAATGAAGTTTCGACGAGAGCTCGCCACATCAGCATGGTCCAGGCGCCCGAAATGGGCCTATATAAGGTTCTTTGACCAGCAGCTTCAAACAATCATCTGTTATAACTTTCATATTCAAGTGTTGCTTCGAAAAGGTTCTGACGATACCGAAAGGCTGCTCCGAAGTTCGAAAAATGAAGACTTTCAATTTCCTTTCTATTTGTCGGTAACAATTTTATTTTCAGTTATTGTACTCAATCTTTGTAATCCATTTACGAACTGATAGTGATTGCCCAACGAAAGCGTTCGACGATCACGGACCTTGAAATATGAGTCATCAAATGCTCCAAACCATTAAAAAATCATCTGTGTCAGCATGTGCTTTTGCTTTCTTTATTCCGCTGCGTAACTTGTTTTAAATCGTGATTTTCGACGAACGCTATTCACCCCCCCCCTTTTAGCGTCTCTACAATCCAACAAATACCCGTGTCGAGGTCAGGAGCTGAGATTGAGAGAGGTTGCTGTCTGTGTCAGGGTCAGGAGCTAAGACTGGAAGAGGTTGTTGAGACCCAAGACTGAATCAAGGAGTCGAGTAAAACTTAAGTCTCGTTAAGACTAAGTTGACTATTTGGGAGTCATCAGCTCAGTTTGAACTTTAATCTTGCGGAACACATGTGAGTCGCATAATTTCGCCACATCACATTCAATTTTGATTTCCTATATTATTTATATGTTGTTCTTTACTTCAATATCTACCGGTACCAAGTTTCAAGAAATGAAATTAAGGTGGCGTTTGGTTTGCGTGCAAGAATAGGAATGAGAATGAATTTGATAAATTGGAATGAGAATGGATTTAGTCATTCCAATGTTGTTGTTTAGTTTATAAACTGAGATTAAGTATGATTGTTAATACTGTTATTTGAGTTTGTCAGAGGTATGAGAATGCAAATACAACAAATATCATATTTGTCTTTAAAACAAATAATAATATTCCTATAAGGTTTCTATATATTTTATCTCTAAAATTATTTCTATGGTATTTTATAATTATTTTCTTTTTTACTATTCCTAATTACTTGAAACATATTTTATTACCTTATGTTTTAATTAGACATTCTATTTAATTTGTTTCGTATCTAATTAAGTATGTTATTTAATTGAATTTTGTATTTAGTTGAGCATTTTCATAAGTGTTTTAAAATTTTTTAATGGAGGTTTAAAATAATTTTCGAAAAGGATTTTTTTAAAGGTTTTAAAAATAATTTTGAAATATTTAAAATGAATTTTTTAAAGGGTTTTAAAATAATTTTTGAAAAGTTTTTTTTCAAAAACATTTAAAAAAGGTTTTTAAATAATTTAAAAAAAATTAAAAGAATTATTAAAATGTTTTTTAAATAATTTCTAAAAGTTTTTTTAAAAAAATAATATATTGTCAATTTAATTAAGATTTTAGATTTAATTAACATTATTAAACCAAACAATTTAATTTTCTATTATTCCATTCATTTCCAAACCCCTAAATCCCACTAAACTATTTAAACCCCCTCCTTCCAACCCTACCAACCCTAATGGATCCCGATCGCAACTTACGCTTCGCCACGGCCTACGCAGTCTCCGCCGCAGACCACACAGCCGCCGCTGCAACCGCCTACGCAGCTGAAGGCCCCGGCGGCGACATAGTGCCGCGGCCTTTGCAAATGCCGCCACCGCATATGGGGTCGCCACCAAGGCGGCCTACGCAACTGACCGCTTCAGCCGAGACCCAGCTGCCGCGGCCTACTGAGCTACCGCCGCGCCTACAAAGCTGCCGCCGTGGCCTATGCAACTGTAGCCACCTGTAAAGCTGACGACGCGAGCTACCCAGCTACTGCCGTCCCCATCACCTCACCCGTCCCCGTTGCCGACCCCGTCATCATTCCCCGTCTTCAACCCCCCGCTGATGCCGCCACCGCTGATCACCCCCATCACTTATTTTAGCTTTTGTTAGCTTTTGCTATCGGCAGATAAAACTTCCTAAGTTGTTGCTAGTTACGTTGCACATTTGGTCTTACCAAAGGGTTCATCGTCCCTCTTTATGTGACTTGTGTGAAGTTGTTTCTTTAAGTTTTATCTTTTGGCATAGATGATGATGGAATAAGTTTATTTTCTCAAAAATCTTGAATTAGATGAACTTTACTTTTAGATTGCATTGCTATTATAAAATGTTTTTTTTTTCACGTTTTCCTTGTTAAAGTTTTGTATGATGGTTTTTGACTATTTTTTATGTTCTTGATTCAGTATGTTTGTTAGTACTTCAATACCTATTGTTGTGGTTGTGTTGACTTTTCATTAGCCAACAAATGTTGCTGCAAGTCAGGTGAAATCCTAGGAAAAAAACTTAAGTTCTTTAATATATATTTTTTTAAATTTTTCTTAACACTTTTCATTTAGATTTGGTATTGAAAATGATAGGTTTAAAATAAATATTTTTTAAAAAATTAAATATATATTTTTTAAAAAATTATATAAAATTTAGTTTTCTAGCTTATATTTTGATAATAGTTTTATTTTGTATTAAAAAATTGCTAAATTATTTTTTTTCAGCATAAATAAGATTTTATTAATTTTAATTTTAAAAATTTTATTTTTACGAAAGCATTTTACTTGCGTTGTATGGATAAAAAATCTCTAATAGGCTTTTTACGTTTTATAAGACATATAATTGAATGGAATAGAATAGAATAATGTTTCTAATTGTAAAATAATAATAATAATAATAAATTAAGAAATATGTCAATTAAGAAATGAATTATATTTAAGTTAGAATATGATCTCATATAAAATTATGGAAGGCAATTAACGAGTAAATAAAGATTGGGGTAAGGTATAAATAGGAAGCAGAATAGATAATGAATTAATTGATATGGTGCCATTAATAAATTAGCCAGCCATTTAAATTTTTTCAATGTTTTCAATTAATTACTTAGTCAATGGCCCCAATAAAATTGGTGTCCTAGTCCTGGGCTATTACCGAGCCTGCTGCAAGTATCAAGTTGGAGTTTGCAGTCATGTATGTGCTTACTAGCTGTCAAATGCTCAAGTTTAACTGATCGATAATTTTATCTTCTTTTTTTTTGTTTTCTTGCAGATATGTTTGAATGAATATTCACTGTGCTTTTTTGAAATCCTAAAGCATGCACTTCTAATAAATATGGTTGAAGTTTGTTGAGTATTTCCTTGGGTTGAAGATGTATGGTTCTTGTGGGAGTTTTGGCTTGAAGGTTGCTAGCTGTCTAGAGCAGGAATAATATTAGTAAATAATAGTAAACACACCCTATGAATGAACCCTTAGGAGTGTTTGGTTGATGGATTTAGGAATTAGGTAATGGAATGATAATAAAAGATAATGTTTGGATTATGGATTTGGGAATGACAATTTGAAAATGATTTCAAGATTTATGGAAATCAACAAAACTCATATAACTAGGTGGATTTCATTTCCATTCTCATTCTTATTCCACTTTACTATCAAATCTATATTCATAATATTTTAGTAAATACTAAAATGATGAACAGTTCAGTGGGAAGCATAAAGCTCATGGATAGGTCATTAGAAGGAAGTGTGGCTTCTGATGTATCAGGAGAAGGTACAAATGGAATAAATAGATTAACAAAAAGAATTACTGCCTTTTTAGAAAATGAAATTTGCAGGAAATAGCCAATGTTGTAGATGGTTCCAAACAACATGTAGTTGACAAAGACACGACAAGAAGTACAATTGGTGTCGATGGATGTGTAAAAAATACTGGAAGCGTGGATCCACTAGTGAAAAGATGTCTGAGACAACTGATTATCTACGGCTGGAACACAAGGTGGGTATGGTTTTTCACTCTGAAGAGGAAGCATTTAATTTCTATAATTCATATGCTAAAAGAGAAGGTTTTAGTGTACACAAGGGACGTCTTTCTCGAAGAAGAGATAACAACAAACGGGATAGACACTATGTATGTAACAATGAAGGTACTCGTCAAGAGTATCACACTCATGTAACTAAGAAACCTTGACCATTAGAGAGAACAAAATCTTTGACTCGTATTGAGTTCAAAGTAAACCATTGTAATGCATGGGTAATAAATAAGTTTGTTGAAGTGCGTAATCATCATTTTCAAGTCATTGCAACGTCTTTTCTTCATTTTTATTTTTCATTATTAGTCAGAATTGGTGAAATATCCCGTTTAACAAAAGTTAACGTCGTCTGCGGGAAATTTCGCCTGAACTAAGAATCGGAGATGGATGAGGCTGGAAAACTCACCACTGTTATTTTGACGCAAGAGGACCTAGATCTACTAATCATGGCAAAAGCACAAAAATTAATGTTGCAGCAACAATAACAACAAGGAGCTCCCAGCGGTATTTTGCTGTCATCCAATCCTGTAGTTTCAACGATGGCTCACCAAAGGGAGCGAGGAGTGCCGGAGGAAGGTCCGACCCATTTACCTAGGGCATCTCATTCTCCAGCTCCACACAACCGAGCCCTTAGCTAAGATTACTAAGCAAATGGTCATTAAATTCTTATGGCAACATATTCTATGTGGATTTGGAATTCCACACAAACTGGTTTCAGATAATAGGAGACAGCTCCAGGGCAAAAAAATTAGAGAATGGTGTGCCAGGTATGGTATCACCTAGGCCTTCACCTCAATGACATATCGTCAGAGTAATGGGCAAGCTTAGGTGGCGAATAGAGAAATTATACGACTCAAGATAAAATTAGACCACGTTGGGGGAAGTTGGGTTGATGAGCTACCTAGTGTCTTATTGACCTATCGCACAACTCCTCGGAAGCCACCGGTATAACTCATTTCATCTAGTTTATGGTAGTGAAGCAGTGATTCCGGTCGAGGTGAGTGTGGAATCTGATTGAAGGTGATTATATGACGAAATCAACACCGGTTGGTGCCTTATGGAACTCGATCTGATAGAAGAAATCAGAGATAGAGCGGTCGCTCAGTTGATGGCGTATCGTCAAAGGATGAGACAAAATTATAATAGAAGTGTCATCCCCAGGCTCTTTCAGGTTGACGATACGGTCTGAAAGCGGATTAAACCGTCTGAAAGCGAATTAAACCAGTCAGAGATGTCAACAAGCTTGAACCGTAATGGGGAGGTCCATACAAGGTGGTCTAAAAAATCATCTCAGGCTCTTATTACCTCAAGGATGCAGAAGGGAAAAATGCTCGAACGACCTTGGAGTGCAAACCATCTACAACCCTACATGGCTTGAAAAGTACGCCTGTAATTTACTGGTGTTTTATGTAAAATCTCTTAAAATCAATGAGAATGCAGGTAAATTTACATGAAGATTCTTACAAATTATAAATTAAAGTCCTCGGCTTAATGACCAGGTAAAATTTCAGACTCCTGAACTGTTCGGTCAGGTTATAAGCAAGCATGCTCTTGCTCCTCAGAAATTCAGAACTAGCTTAATGATCAAATAAAATTCTAAACTCTCGAGCCGATTAGTCTGGTTATAAGTGAGCATACTCTTACTCCTCAAAAATTCAAAGTTGGCTTGATGACTGGCAAAATTCTGAATCGTTCAATCGGGTTATAAGCGAACATGCTCTCACACCTAATAAATCCAAAGTCGGCTTAATAACCGGGTAAAATTCCAAACTCCCGAACCGGTTAGTTGGGTTATAAGCGAGCATGCTCTCGCGTCTCAAAAATTCATAGCCGGCTTAATGACCGGGCAAAATTTTGAACCTTTTGGTCAGGTTATAAGCGAACATGCTCTTGCACCTCAGAAAATTAGAGCCGGCTTAATGACCGGGCAAAATTCCAAACTCCTGAACCGTTCGGTCGAGTTATAAGTGAGCATGCTCTCACGCCTCAAAAATCCAGAGCCGGCTTAATAATCGAAAAATCCCAGAATCTTGAACTATTCGGTCAAATTATAAGTGAGCATGCTCTCACATCTCAGAAATTCAAAGTCGGCTTAATGACTGGAAAAATCCCAGATTCCCGAACCGTTCGATCGAGTTATAAGCGAGCATGCTTTCACGCCTCAGAAATCCAAAGCCAGCTTAATGACCGGAAAAAAATCCCAGAATCCCGAACCGTTTGATTGGGTTATAAGAGAGTATGCTCTTGCGCTTCAAAAATCCAGAGTCGGCTTAATGACTAGGTAAAACTTTAAACTTTATATAGTTGAATGACATTATGTTCTCGCCCAGCTAATTATTTCGCTCAACATTATGTTCCAACCCAGTTTATTATTCAGTCTAGCCGTCAATTATAAAAAATTTCATCAACCTATGGAGGATGCAAATGGAAAGCTTTGTCCTGGTCAACAACTTCGATGGTGACATGATGCTGAAGCGATTTTCTCAGAATACGGAAGCGAACTAAAAGGTAATAAAGTTAATTTCAGATTTATTACCTAATAAAGTTATATGCGGGATAGAAAAGGTCAAAGATGCCCACGAGTTTTGGACATGTCTGACCAAGCTTCACGAGGAGCCGTTGAAGCTGGAGAAACAAGACAAAAATAAATTCAAGCTCGAGTCCAATCCAACAGAAAAATCTACAGAATTAGGAATTGGAATTTCAATGAGTATATTTTATTACGAAAATGCCTTCATGAGTGATATATTACAGAATAATTTGAGCAAGAAATTAGATAATATTCTGCATGATAAATTGGAGTTCAAATTTTGACAAATTTTAATCACTTCAAACTTAATAAAAATTCAAATTCAATTAATTTAAAAAATTTAAATTCAATTAACTTAGAAAATCCAAATTCAAATAAATTAATTATTAAAAATCTTATAAATTCAAATAATAATAAATTTTTAAATTTAAATAGATATGAAAATTCAGATGATAGGAATGACCAAGTCAATACCGATAAAATTAATAAATTTTTCAATAAATTATTTGATCTAGATAATGTCAATCTTGGAATTTCTATCTAAAATAAAAATAATTTAATAAATAAGAATTTAAATCTTAAGCATAAACTAATAGATAAAACTAATTTGATAAAATCAAAACTACACCATACAAATTTAAAATTAATAAAAAAACTTAAATAATTTTTTAAACAAAGATAACTTAACCAACTTAAAAAATTTGAAATTAAAAATTAATAAAAAGTTAAATATTAAAGATGATTTTTTAAACAAAAATAACTTAACCAACTTAATCAATTCAAAATAAAAAATTTTAAAACTAAAATTAAATTAAAAATTAAAAATTAATCAAACCTAAACCAAAAATTGATTAATAAACTTAATTAACAAAAACTTAAACGGAAGTTCAATAATTCAGGGGAGGTACCAAACTAGTTGACCCTCCAAAATAATAGTTTACTCAGTTGGATAATTAGATCTAGCTTAATTAGGGATAAAAGTTTAACTTGACAAGTAGCACTGAAAATATTTTGGATGATAGTAGGTTAGAGAAAT
The DNA here is from genome assembly GCF_018446385.1 of Zingiber officinale. Lineage (NCBI taxonomy): Eukaryota > Viridiplantae > Streptophyta > Magnoliopsida > Zingiberales > Zingiberaceae > Zingiber > Zingiber officinale. The sequence continues at coordinate 150,204,862 of NC_055997.1, forward strand.
TTTGTCTATGCATGTTTAGGAAAATATGTTTTTGACCTGGTGCATTTGACTTAGTGGAACTGACTGAAGTTACCTCTTACTAATCCTAGCTGGTTAGACCAAAGTTTTATACTAAGTTCAGTGGAATGACTATTTAAAAAATTTCGAATGCGTGGTTACTCTAATGATGTCCGGGTGACTCACCATAGATTAGACGTTTATTCAAAGAATGTTTGTTTGTTGGACACAAAGTTAAACTTGAATCTAACACAAGTTAAACCAAACTATGAAATTCAACTTAACTCATCTTACAAAATTATAAGATTTCCTGATTAAAAATATATATCGGTTCAGAGAGATGAATAAAGATTAAATTTAAATTTAAATTTAAATTTAAATTAAATTAAATTAAAGTTAAAGTAAATTAATTAACATATTACATTAAATATAGATGATAGTTTAGTTGGAGATAGAGCTCATTGGCGTAAAAAGATCTATATAGCCGACATCACCTAGTGGGATAAGGTTTGGTTGTTGTTGTTGTTATTGTATTACATTAAATAACTTTTAAATTCTTTAAAAATTATTTTAAGAATCCTTTAAAAATTATTTTTTAAAAAATCCTTTAAAAATTATTTAAAAAAATCCTTTTAAAAATTCTTTAAAAAATCTTTTAAAAATTATTTTTAAAATTATTTTTAAAATCCTTTTAAAAAATTGTTTTAAAAAAATCCTTTAAAAATCCTTTTAAAAATACTTTAAAAACCCTTTTAAAATTATTTTATAAATTGTTTTAATAATTATTTTAAAATCTTTTTAAAATTATTTTAACACTTATACTAAAACTTTTTCTAAATCAAATCTAACTTAAAACATAATAAAATCCAAAACACTAAATAAACTTACTTTAATTAAATTAAGTTATATCTAAAGTTTACTTAAATTAAGTAAATAAATTAATCCTAATTTAAATTAACTTTAATTAATAATCTAATCAAAAGTTAAAATTAACTCAAATAAATTAAACTAAAATAATTAATTTAAATAGATAGAAAACTATATTTGAGTAATCTGAGACTTTGGGGTCAGCTGCTTATATTCATGATAAGGCTCACAAATATGGAAAATTAGAACACAGAGGTAAGAAGTGCATTTTTGTAAGGTATTCTAGTACTTCTAAGGGTTATATTTTCATTAGTGAGCAAGATGAAATCATTTCTAAAATAGAGTCGAGAGGTGCTATTTTTTTACACTGTATTTCCAACAAGATGTTAAATTAATAAGATAATTCCTTTATTTGCATTAGAGGAAGAGGATAATATTTCTTTATCAATAAATCAGGAATCACGAGATATGTTTAAATCTAGTCAACCTAGTGAGAGTAATTTGCCAAGTCATGAGTTGATTTCTCAACAACCTAACTTATGAAGAAGTGTTCGTAAGTTAAACCTCAAAAATGGTTTGATATTGAGAATGGAGCATTAATAACATTCCTAGTTGACGATAATAAACCTCGAACGATTGATGAAGCATTGATATGATCAGTTAGAGAAGAATGGAAAGTTGCAATGGATGAGGAAATATAGTAGAAAGAATCAAGTTTGAGATTTAGTCAATCTTCCTCCGGGCCGAAGGGCTATTGGGAATAAGTGATAGAAGTCAAATCGTGACTTTTATCACAAATTTAAATAATAGATAAAGGGAGAAGTTGAGTACATCTCAAGAGTAAAGATTATTAGAGATCAATCAAAAAGACTTTGTCTAAAGATTCTTATATCACTAAGATGCTACTACACTTCAAGATGTTAGATTACAACATTGAACAAACACCTACAGTGAAAGGTATTGTTCTGAGCAAAAGTATGCTTTCCAAGACTCTTGAAAAAAATACCTGAAATGATGGAAAAGTCATATGTCATTGTTATTGGTAGTTTGATGTACATTATATTGTGTATTTGTCATGATATAAGCTTTGTTGTTGACTTAGTTAGTTATTTCCAATCAAACTCAGGATCGAGACATTGGAAAGAGGTGAAAAGAAAATTCAGATATCTTAAAGGGACAATAGATTATTGTATTTATTTTTGAGGATCTAAGATGAGCCTAAAGGGTTATACAATGCAGATTGGGCAAGAGACTTTGATGACATAGAATCTACATCTGACTATACTTTCTTGCTAAATAGTGGCGTCATCTTATGGAATAGCAAGAAGTAGGCTTATGTAGCTTTGTCGACAATGGAAGCTATGTGACTTGGCTTGTATAGCCTTGTCGACAATGGAAGCTATATGACTTGGCTTGTATAACCTTGTCGACAATGGAGCTATGTGGTTTGGCTTGTGTATCCTTGTTAACAATGGAAGTTGTGTTACTTATGCAGCGGATGTGCAAGAAGCTGTTTGGTTAAGAAGGTTCCTGAAGCATCTAAAGATTGCTGAGAACTATGAGAGTCATGTTACAGTGTACTGTAATAATTAAGCTGCTATAACTTTTTCTAAGGATCCCAAATATCACAACAAAGACAAACATATAGAGATTAAATATAATTTTATAAAGGATATTGTTGACAAGAAATAAATAATTGTTGAGTATATCCCTATACGTACTATGTTTGAAGATCTTTTACTAAATAAAAGAGTCATTTCAAGGATATGAGAAGTCTTTGTGACTTCGTAAAATGTAACATGTTGTAAAATATCATGATCTTGTTGGAATGTATACTGAAAGCCTAAGCTTTTGTAAACATTTGTTTTGAATAAAGAATCACATTTGGTCAAATTGTCTACATTTTTTTTTTAGTTGTTCATTTAATTTATATTGTAGATAACATAGTATGTGCTGTCACATACAGAAGATGATGTTATCAGTACCTTATAAATTATAAACAGTAGCTCACGACCAGAATGGAAAGGAACAAACCATTAGAAGGTCGTAGTGTAATTAGATATTAATTTATCTTGACTATATAATTATACTAGTGCACTCAGAGTGTATTGAGTAGGACCATTTGAGGTCGTTTCTTTTATACTGACTTTATAAAGGAACAAAGACCTCGGTTATTATGGAAGTGTGTGCTCTTAATCCTAATATAATAACAAACACATATATTTGATATTTATTTCTTTAATTTATCAATGGGTGAGATTTAGTTTGATGAATCAATAAGCCCGATAAGTTGGGAAATGATATCACTTATAGTGTGTGTTGTTTATTATAGAAGGAAACTGTGTCCTAGAGATACTAGGTTGATAATGTCCCCAAGAGGAGCTCATAAGGATTGTCATGTTAAACCCTGCAGGTGGACTTAGTCCGACATGACGATAAGGTTGAGTGGTACTACTCTTGGACTTAGATATTAATTAAATGAGTTGTCAGTAACTCACTTAATTAGTGGACATTCGATATCTTAAACACAGGGAGACTAACACACTCATAATAAGAAGGAGCCCAAAAATATAATTTAGGATTGGTGCAGTAGTTCAATGATAGTTCTCTAGTGGAATGAATTATCATTGATAAAATTAAGTTGTGTGTTCGGGGCGAACACGGGATGCTTAATTTTATCAGGAGACCAAAACTAATTCCTCCTCTCGGTCCCTATCGTAGCCTCTTATTTGTAGAGTTCTATACCCACCTATACCCACTTTCTATACCCACCCAATAGGGGCCGGCCAAGCTAGCTTGGGAAACAAGCTAGGGCCGGCCTAGGTATAAAATTGGGTGGCCGGCCCTAGCTTGAACCCAAGCTAGTGGGGGTCGGCCAAATTAAATTAAAAAGGGATTTTAATTTTAGTTTTTATTATGTGGAAGAAATAATTTATTAAAGAGAATTAAAATTAAAATATCTCTCTTGTAAAAGATCTACAAAAGATTAAAGAAAGAGATTAGATCTCTTTCCTTATTTGTAGATTGGTGAGTTATTTTATTTTCTCTTTAAAAATTATCCACATGTTGAGAAAATTAAAATTATAGAAATTTCCTTTTATCAACTATGAAGAGATTTTTAAAGAGAAATTTTAGTTTTTAAAATTTTCGGAAACAAATTAGGAAGTTTTAATTGTTGATTGAAACTTGTCCAATTTGTTCTCCAATGATGTGGCCGGCCAATGTAGATTTAATTGGGAAATTTTGTTTTATTTTTCTCAATTAAATCATGTCAAGGAAATTAAGGAAATTTTATTGTAATTAAATTTCCTAATTTGCCTAGGCCAAGGAATATAAAAGAAGGGGTGAGGGTGCCTTCATGAGACACAACATCTATTATTTCTCTCCCTCTTTTGTTCCTTGGTGTGGCCGGCCATCCTTTCCCTCTCTTCCTCTTGTGGTGGCCGAACCCTTCTCTTCCCTTGGAGCTCTTGTGGTGGCCGGATACTACTTGGAGAAGAAGAAGAAGAAGGAGAGGAAGCTAGCATCTCTTGGAGCTTGGTTGGTGTTTTGATTTTCTTCCTTGGTGAAGCTTCTTTCTTTGTGGCCGAACCTAGCTAGGAGGAGAAGAAGGTGGTTGGTGGTTTCTCATCTCGGAAGATCGTTGCCCACACAACGTCCGAGGTTAGAAGAGGAATACGGTAGAAGATCAAGAGGTTTTTCTACAAGGAATAACTAGTAATTTTTCTTTCCGCATCATGCTAGTTATTTATGGAAATAATACCAAATACAAGAGGCTTACGTTTTAGAATTTCGAATATGTTTTTCGATGTTGTGTTCTTTTGTTTTTTCTTTTCCTTGTGATTTGATTGTTCTCTTTGGTTAACCTAAAGTTATTTTAGGAAATTAAATATTAGCTTTCTATAAAAGGTTTTGTCTAGTCAGTGGTGGTTGCTCCCATATCCAAGAAGGCCATGTGCCTCGCCACGTCAGTACTGGAAACCAATTATGGAAATTAATATTTAATGGAATTAATAACTTAAGGAGACTTGTGTCGAACGTGTTAAGTTCCGCAGGAGATCCAAGTCAAAACCTAAAAGAACAAACATATTAAGTTTTGGATCAAACGTGTTAAGTTCCGCAGGCGATCCAAAATTTAATTTAAAAGAACACATGGTAGCTAGGAAAAGGTTCAGACCTTTGTACAAAATTTTTGTACAGTGGAACCTATAGGTTTTTCGAGTAGCAACCAACAATTGGTATCAGAGCTAGAGTTTTGCCTCTGTGTATTTGGTATTAGGTTAATTATGCACATGTCATACATAATTTAGGCAGGTTAATAGTAGGATGTGCTAACTTTGTGGATGTAGGATCCAACTATTATGGCTTTTAGTTAATTATGTGTGTGATTGGACCCTTGGACATGTCAAGGGCATTTATATGTGTGTGCATGATTGTGTTAAAATACAGCAGGAGCTGTATTTAGTTTTATTAGGATTTTATTTTTGATTTAGATACATGTACATTCCTTTTATGGAATATAGGATCAAAAATGTAAAATTCTATTTATGTCGCGGATCGAATCTTGCAAAGCGTGGAACCTTCTTAGAACCAGAGGCGCAGCGGAACTAGGAGCAAGATGGATGCGACAGCTAGATCCGGTGGCGGTGGCCAAATATGGCAGCAGCTTGGGATCACAATACACGGAGAACAACTAGAGATAAAAGCCATAATAGTTGAAAATTAAATTTTCTATTTATTGCTTTTATATTGTGCTGTGTGTGCATGTTAGTTTACAAGTTTAGTAGGCTAGCATAGTTAAAATTCCTCATTTATAAATAACTAAGTGGGAGAGGGATTTTTAAATAAATCCCATGGTCTCCATTACTGGTTTGTAAGTGATGCAAACAAGCTTGCGCGTTGGCTCTGAGTGCCTTCCTCCATAACGGATGAGCTTGTTTGTGGATCACTAGAATAGACTTCCATTTTTGGATGACTATAGGAAATTAATTAAGAGCGTGTGATCTTCCCCAACGGAAGGAGCATAATCTTATTAATGGACTTAGTGTCAAGTAATGGTATACACTTAGACATATCTAATAGTATCCTCCCCAACGGAGTCACTACTATTATTTGTGTGACCAAATAATACCAACTATTAATTTTATTTGTCAAAAAGTTAGGTTGACAAGATAATAAAATTAATGGGTTAAAACCCTCCTTTTACAAATGTTGAATTTGTATACGTCCACACTAACGTGGCATACAAAATTCACGGTGTTATGAGGTGTTGGTTAATTTAAAATAGTATTGTTTGAGGAATCAATATTATTCTAAATTTAGAGTTCTGACCAAAAGTTATTTGTGATTCTTAGGATGACTTTCAACCCACTGTCCATCATACTTCAACAAAATAGACTTACTAGACCTAATTACATAGATTGGAAAAGGAACCTGGACATTGTTCTGACTGCTGAAAGCTATAAATTTGTACTGACTGAACCTTGTCCTGATGCACCCACTGGTGAATCTACCCAAGAGGAGATTGAATATCATAAGAGATGGGTAAAGGCAGATGAGATGGCGTGGTGTTACATTTTGGCTTCAATGTCAAATGTATTGCAACATCAGCATCAAGATTTACCAACAGCTTATGATATTATGAACAATCTCAAGGAGCTCTTTGGTCATCAGGATAGGGCTTCTAGACAAGAAGCTATGAGAAAGATAATGACAGCCACCATGCAAGAGGGTACTCCTGTAAGGGATCATATCCTAAAGATGATGGCTTATCTGAACGAGATACAGATCCTTGGAGGAGAAATTGATGGGGAAACCCAGATCGATATGATCCTCCAAACGCTACCTAGAAGTTTTGAGCAATTCCGCCTGAACTAAGAGGATTTATTCATTAGGGGAACTACTGACAGAACTTCAAGCAGCAGAAGGATTATTTCGTCACAATTCTCAAATTCACTTTGCTGAAAATGGTTCTACTTCTAAACCGAAAGGAAAGAAGAAGAAGAAACAAGCTGGCTCAGCAAAGAAAGTGAATAAATCTCAGAGTACGGGTATGAAGAAGCCGAAGGGCAAGTGCTTCATCTGCAAGCAGGCAGGACATTGGAAGGCGGACTGTCCTCGTAGGAACCAAAACAAAGGTATATCTCATGCTCTAGTTGTTGAAACATGTTTAGCGGTGTTATCTACCAGCACCTGGTGTGTAGATACGGGAGCCACTGATCATGTCTGCAATTCCTTGCAGGGGTTCCAGGAAACCCGACGACTATCTGAAGGGGAGATTACCGTCTACATGGGCAATGCTACTAAGGTGGCAGCTATTGCAGTGGGAGACGTCTACTTATCTTAGAAATAGAAATTTGGTTTTAAGAAATTGTCTTTATGTACCCAGTTTTAGAAAGAATTTAATTTCAGTTTCTAAACTGTTTTTAGATGGATATTCAATTTCTTTCAGTAACGATGTAGTTATTAAAAGAAATAAAGTGATTATCTGTTCTGGTGCATTAGTTGGCAATTTGTATACTTTAAATCCAATTTCTTCCACAAAGCAAAACATGGAAATTTATAACTCATCTTCTAATTCTAATAAGAGAAAAGAACCTTCGGAAATGAACCAAGCATATCTTTGGTATCTAAGGCTTGGTCATATTAACTTAAGTAGGATTCAGAGGCTTATAGCCGATGGACTTTTGAGTTGGAAAATTTTCCAACTTGTGAATCCTGCTTAGAAGGAAAAATGACCAAGAGGCCGTTCAAGGCCAAGGGGTATAGAGCCAAAGAAGTGTTAGAATTGATTCACTCTGATTTGTGTGGTCCTATGTCTGTCCAAGCAAGAGGAGGTTTTGAATATTTTGTCTCTTTCATAGACGATTATTCAAGATACGGATACATTTACCTAATGCGCCGCAAGTCCGAGTGCTTTGATAAGTTCAAAGAATACAAGGCTGATGTGGAGAAACGATTAGGTAAAAGTATCAAGACACTACGATCTTATCGTGGTGGCGAATACCTCTTAGGAGAGTTTAGGAATTACTTATCGAGGGATTCAATCCCAATTATCGCACCTGGAACACCCCACAGAATGGTTTAGCAGAATGAAGGAATAGGACTCTTATGGAGATGGTTAGATCGATGATGAGTTATTGAATTACCAAATTCGTTTTGGGGATATGCTCGGAAACAGCAGTATGTTCCGAACTTAGTACCTTCTAAATCAGTTTCTTCTACTCCCATAGAATTGTGGAATGGCGAAAACCCAGTCTAAGACATATTCGGATTTGGGGTAGTCCAACACATGTGTTGAAACCAGATGCTGATAAGTTAGAATCTCGTACAGAAGTTCGCGTGTTTGTAGGATATCCCAAAGGAACAAAAGGTGGTTTATTTTATAGTCCTAAGATCGAAGGTCATTGTTAGCACCAATGCCCGCTTTTTAGAAGAAGACTATATAATGGATCACAAGCCCGAGAAAAGTTGTTTTAGAAGAACTTAGAGGACACGTCTACTTGATACCAATAGTACAAGATAAAGTACCACAAGAGATCGCAACACGTGTCACACATGATACACAACCACGGACTGCTTGTCGTAGTGGGAGGGTTATAAGGCAACCCGAGAGATTCATGTTTTGGGAGAGTCTTGGACTTGATCCGGGTAAACATGAACCTGATCCACGAACATAATGAAGCACTCCAAGATATAGATGCGATCTTGACAAAAGGCAATGAATTCTAAAATAGAGTCTATGTACTCTAATAAGGTCCAGGAGCTTGTAGAACCACCGATGGTGTAAAAGCCGTTGGATGCAAGTGGATCTACAAAAGGAAAAGAGGGATGACGGAAGGTAGAAACCTTCAAAGCTAGGCTTGTTGCGAAAGGGTACACTCAGAAAGAGGGAATCGATTATGAGGAGACCTTTTCACCGGTGACCATGCTTAAGTCTATCCGGATACTCTTATCCATTGCTGCTCATATGGATTATGAGATTTGGCAAATGGATGTCAAGACAGCTTTCCTTAATGGAAGTCTTGAAGAGAACATCCATATGAAGCAACCAGAAGGGTTCATTGAAAAAGGCAAAGAGCATCTAGTGTGCAAGCTCAATCGGTCCATTTATGGATTAAAGCAAGCTTCAAGATCTTGGAACATCCGGTTTAATGAAGTAATCCAGTCATATGGATTTATTCAAAGTCCGGATGAGTCTTGTGTATATAAGAAGTGTAACGGAAATGTGGTGGTATTTCTTGTACTATACGTAGATGATATTTTGTTAATTGGCAACAATGTCAAGGTATTATCAGACGTAAGGGTATGGTTGTCCAAACAATTTGATATGAAGGACTTAGGAGATTGTGCACACATTCTTGGGATCAAAGTAATAATGGATCGTAAGAAAAGAATGTTGTGTCTGTCCCAAGCTTCATATATAGATACAATCCTTGCTCGTTTTAGCATGCAGGATTCCAAGAAAGGTTTTTTACCTTTTAGACATGGAGTAGCTCTATCTAAAGAGATGTCTCCGAAGACGTCGAAAGAGATAGAGGACATGAAAGCAGTTCCTTATGCTTGGTGTAGGAAGCCTAATGTATGCAATGCTATATACGAGACCGATATCTGTTTTGTCGTTTAGCAGATATTAGAGTAACCTGGACAAGGACATTGGATTGCGGTAAAGCATATATTAAAGTACCGAGAAGGACTAGAGATTATATGCTAGTTTACCAAGCACGATCGCCTCCCATGGGTTACACGGATTCAGATTTCCAATCAGATAGGGATAACAGTAAGTCTACATCAGGCTATGTGTTTACTTTAGGAGGTGGAGCCATTTCATGGAGGAGTGTTACGCAGAAATGCGTTTCGGACTCAACCATGGAAGCTGAGTATGTAGCAGCCTCTAAGGCAGCTAAAGAAGCAGTATGGCTCAGGAATTTTCTAATAGACTTAGATGTGATTCCTGGTTTGCCCAAAATCATCACAATTTATTGTGATAATAGCGGTGCAGTTGCAAACTCGAAGGAACCACGAGCTCATAAGGCAAGTAAACATATAGAGCGCAAGTACCACCTGATACGAGATATCGTGAAGCGAGGAGAAGTTGTCATCGCCAAGATTACATCAGCGGATAACCTGACAGATCCTTTCACTAAGGCCCTTCTGGCGAAAGCTTTCGATCGACATGTGGAGGGAATGGGAATCAGATGTATGGTAGAAGATATGGCAGCTTAGTCATTAGTATAAGTGGGAGATTGTTGGAATGTATACTGAAAGCCTAAGCTTTTGTAAACATTTGTTTTGAATAAAGAATCACATTTGGTCAAATTGTCTACATTTTTTTTTTAGTTGTTCATTTAATTTATATTGTAGATAACATAGTATGTGGTGTCACATACAGAAGATGATGTTATCAGTACCTTATAAATTATAAACAGTAGCTCACGACCAGAATGGAAAGGAACAAACCATTAGAAGGTCGTAGTGTAATTAGGTATTAATTTATCTTGACTATATAATTACACTAGTGCACTAAGAGTGTATTGAGTAGGACCATTTGAGGTCGTTTCTTTTATACTGACTTTATAAAGGAACAAAGACCTCGGTTATTATGGAAATGTGTGCTCTTAATCCTAATATAATAACAAACACATATATTTGATATTTATTTCTTTAATTTATCAATGGGTGAGATTTAGTTTGATGAATCAATAAGCCCGATAAGTTGAGAAATGATATCACTTATAGTGTGTGTTGTTTATTATAGAAGGAAACTGTGTCCTAGAGATACTAGGTTGATAATGTCCCCAAGAGGAGCTCATAAGGATTGTCATGTTAAACCCTGCAGGTGGACTTAGTCCGACATGACGATAAGGTTGAGTGGTACTACTCTTGGACTTAGATATTAATTAAATGAGTTGTCAGTAACTCACTTAAATAGTGGACATTCGATATCTTAAACACAGGGAGACTAACACACTCATAATAAGAAGGAGCCCAAAAATATAATTTGGGATTGGTGCGGTAGTTCAATGATAGTTCTCTAGTGGAATGAATTATCATTGATAAAATTAAGTTGTGTGTTAGGACGGGATGCTTAATTTTATCGGGAGACCAAAACCAATTCCTCCTCTCGGTCTCTATCGTAACCTCTTATTTGTAGAGTTCTATACCCACCTATACCCACTTTCTATACCCACCCAATAGGGGCCGGCCAAGCTAGCTTGGGAAACAAGCTAGGGCCGACCTAGGTATAAAATTGGGTGGCCGGCCCTAGCTTGAACCCAAGCTAGTGGGGGCCGGCCAAATTAAATTAAAAAGGGATTTTAATTTTAGTTTTTATTATGTGGAAGAAATAATTTATTAAAGAGAATTAAAATTAAAATATCTCTCTTGTAAAAGATCTACAAAAGATTAAAGAAAGAGATTAGATCTCTTTCCTTATTTGTAGATTGGTGAGTTATTTTATTTTCTCTTTAAAAATTATCCACATGTTGAGAAAATTAAAATTATAGAAATTTCCTTTTATCAACCATGAAGAGATTTTTAAAGAGAAATTTTAATTTTTAAAATTTTCGGAAACAAATTAGGAAGTTTTAATTGTTAATTGAAACTTGTCCAATTTGTTCTCCAATGATGTGGCCGACCAATGTAGATTTAATTGGGAAATTTTGTTTTATTTTTCTCAATTAAATCATGTCAAGGAAATTAAGGAAATTTTATTGTAATTAAATTTCCTAATTTGCCTAGGCCAAGGAATATAAAAGAAGGGGTGAGGGTGCCTTCATGAGACACAACATCTATTATTTCTCTCCCTCTTTTGTTCCTTGGTGTGGCCGGCCATCCTTTCCCTCTCTTCCTCTTGTGGTGGCCGAACCCTTCTCTTCCCTTGGAGCTCTTGTGATGGTCGGATACTACTTGGAGAAGAAGAAGAAGAAGAAGGAGAGGAAGCTAGCATCTCTTGGAGCTTGGTTGGTATTTTGATTTTCTTCCTTGGTGAAGCTTCTTTCTTTGTGGCCGAACCTAGCTAGGAGGAGAAGAAGGTGGTTGGTGGTTTCTCATCTCGGAAGATCGTTGCCCACACAACGTCCGAGGTTAGAAGAGGAATACGGTAGAAGATCAAGAGGTTTTTCTACAAGGTATAACTAGTAATTTTTCTTTCCGCATCATGCTAGTTATTTATGGAAATAATACCAAATACAAGAGGCTTACGTTCTAGAATTTCGAATATGTTTTTCGATGTTGTGTTCTTTTGTTTTTTCTTTTCCTTATGATTTGATTGTTCTCTTTGGTTAACCTAAAGTTATTTTAGGAAATTAAATATTAGCTTTCTATAAAAGGTTTTGTCTAGTCGGTGGTGGTTGCTCCCATATCCAAGAAGGCCATGTGCCTCGCCACGTCAGTACTGGGAACCAATTATGGAAATTAATATTTAATGGAATTAATAACTTAAGGAGACTTGGGTCGAACGTGTTAAGTTCCGCAGGAGATCCAAGTCAAAACCTAAAAGAACAAATAGATTAAGTTTTGGATCAAACGTGTTAAGTTCCGCAGGCGATCCAAAATTTAATTTAAAAGAACACATGGTAGCTAGGAAAAGGTTCAGACCTTTGTACAAAATTTTTGTACAGTGGAACCTATAGGTTTTCCGAGTAGCAACCAACAGATCTATTCAATGTATATATTGTTACATTTTGAATTAAAGTCTCGATGAGCATGTTGGCTGGTTGAAATTGGTCCACTCACATGGACAATCATCTTTATTTTAAGTATAAATAGAAGTAAGACGGTTACTTATAAGACAACTTATATAGCTGTGAATAGAGACATATTCATAAGTTAAGGTCACCTTGATAATTGTGTCAAGATAAAATGATTTATATAATGATCAAAGTAAATGAAACCACCATTTATTGAATCTGCTTAAGGCTAGATTGAAATTTATATGTTGAATTCAGGATTAGGAATTAAGTATGTCTAGATCAAAATATGTATGATGATAAATTTTGAGAAAAACACACGTTCTTTTTAGTAAAGAGAATAACATCATAGTATGTGATTATACCACATGTGTTATGGTGATAATAAGGGTAGTAGGAGGATGAATTCTTATTTCTCTACTATGTGAGATCCTTGAGATTATAAGTTAACCTCAATCTTATCCTAAATGAGTATTTAGTTGTATGCACTCTCTAATCATTGTCTGCTACTTTATCATGTATCATATTGGATATGGATAACTTGGTGTATGGAGCATAATTCAGAAAACGACTGATTAAAATGTTGGTGCAGGAAGCATCCGACGATCGAACTCGTGTTTTGATAACGGCAAAGAATTCAAAGTTAAGATGTTTTGTAGTCTAACAAGTCTACTTGAGGATTTCAGGAAAGTCCTAGCTGCGGTTAGGCAAAGGGAAAACCCTAGGGGGCGGTAACCCTAGGTCATAGGGGGTGGTAACCCTATGCGGAAAGTCTTGGCAGGTCGATGGCTTCAGGCAAAAGTCCTAGGGGGTGGTAACCCTAGGTGAAAAGTCCTGGTGTCGCGAACCAGGTGAAAGACTGGACGGGCCGGGAAGCGGAAGTCCAGCAGAAAGTCCGGAAGCTTCGAACGCTGAGCAAAAGTCCAATCGATCTGGAGGATCGCACTGGCAATAGGTAAATCTCCTGAGTGGAGTAGGTGAGGACGCGTTCCCCGTAGAGGGAACAGTAGGCGTCGGGTCGACCTAGGGTTTCCGGATGGAAACCCGAAGTCAGACTCGGACAGTCCGGAGACTGTCTATACTTCATTTATCATGTTTATTGTGCTAACTTTGTGTTGCAGGATAGTGTTTGGGACTAACGTATCTTACAGGTGCAAAGGAGCAACCTAAAGCCTCAGATGAACAGTGTCCGAGGCGCCTCCATGGAGCTTGGAGGCGCCTCGGGTGCAAAAGCTGAGCTGGCTTCGAAGCAGGCAGAAGGCGCCTTGGAAGGCGCCTTGAGAGGGCTATAAGGCGCCTTGAATGGATGAAATTCGACCAGGTCAGTTTTGATCCACGCGGAAGACCAGGCAGCATGGAGGCGCCTTGAACAGCCTTCAAGGCGCCTTGAACACCCTTTATAAGGGGGTTTCGACCAGCACTTCAGTACAACGAATTCCAAGTGATCTTTCATCAACGTGCTGCTCCAAAAGACGCTCCGAAGTGCTGCTACAAGTGCCCGACGACCCGAAGCTTCAGAATTAGCATTTCTTGTTGTCGGTATTGTTGGAACCCCGAGGTGTTTTGATGTGATCAAACAAGTTAAGCTAGGTCCTGCGTTGTTTAACCCTTGTGTCTAAGTGTGCAGGAGCTTAGGAACACAGGAAGTCGAGCGGAAGACGCGACTAACGAGAAGGACGGCACGGGGAAAGAGCCGACGGGCTCGATGCGTCCGAGGGACGAGGTGACCGTGGAAGAGTACACCGGCGGACGAGAAGAACGTGCGCGGCGTTCGAGGGACGAGAAACCGGGAAGGAAGGCTGCTCGAGGAGAAGGCCGGAACATGGGTTCGGGTGAGCCCTATTCCGGAAGGCCAAGATCACCCAAACAAATGGAGCCGGAGCGAACAGACCCGGACCGAGATGAGCTGGATCGAGACGAGCTGAACCGGAGTCGAAAAGTCAACTTATGTTGACCTTAGGGCTCCGGGCGCCCGGAACCATTCCGGGCGCTCGGAACCGACCGGGGCGCCCGGAATCGACTTTTCAACAGGATCGAGTTTTGACTCGATCCGACCGTTGGGGGATAAAATTTATCCCCCCAGGGCACCCGGAACCCTTCCAGGCGCCCAGACCAAGACTATAAATATAGCCTTGGTCCAGAAGCAATCATCAATCAAAAACAACTACTTATAATCCAGTGCTTTCATTTGTGTTATTTCTTTCTGTGCTTTCAACGCTGTAAGAGGCTACTCTGCCCAGAGGAGAATCAATTTGTGCGCCTTGGATTAGCAATCCTCTGATTGCAAACCAAGTAATTCCTCTGTGTCTATTTTCTGTTTTAATTAGTCTCTGCCTTTTTAATTACAAGTTCTTTTAATTTAGTTGAATATCCGAGAAGGGTTTTTGGTTTTATTTTGTAGGGCAATTCACCCCTCCCCGCCTCCAAAGGACCTACAAGTGGTATCGAGCGAGGGCCCAGAGGACTAACCGATCAAGCAACAAAGATGGTCGACCAAGCATTGTTCCACCAAAATTCGAGGAAGACTTCGGAGGCGTCGTATGGAGGTATTCCTAAAATAGATTTTGAAATTCGGTTTATTATGAAATATGGTTTTGTAGCTCAATAGATAAAGATGGAAAAGAAAAGAAGAGAGCGATTGGACAAAGAAGGAGCGGAATGAGTCGGTAGCAAATAGCCGTCATCACCTGCTGAGCGTGTTACCGCCCAAGAGGTCAACCGCATCGGAAACTTATCGCTAAAGAACTTTGGGAGAAGTTCTTGGAACTCCATGAAGGAACGTCGAAAGCTCGCTAGAAGGGACATCCTCCGCAACAAACTGATGAACATCCGTCTGGAGAAAGGTGAGAAAATAGTCGGTCTACATGCAAAGGTAAAAGAACTAGTTACTGGTCTCGAAAACCTTGGTGAAACGGTAACAAACCGGGACACTATACGCTACGCGCTCAACGCGTTTCCAAGAACTCCGGAGTGGATATCAATCGTCGATGCTTACTACATCTCAAAAGACCTGGAGGTAAGTACTTTAGAAGAGTTGTTTTCTACCCTTGAATTACACGAAGCTAGATGTGCAGAGATATCAAAGGACACAACCTAGACTATGGCGCTGAACGCAACCAATAAGGATGAACCCGAGTCAGACTCCGAAGACGATCAAGAAGCGTACATGGTAAGAAATTTTAAAAAGTTTTTTAGATCTAATAAATTTAAAATGCAGAATAAAAAGAATCAAGGTAGAAGAAAGGTACGGTGCTACCAGTGTCAGAAGGAGGGACACCTAAGGGAAGACTGCCCAGAACTCAAGAAGGTCAAAATGAAGACACCCAAGAAACACAACCTAAAAGCAACTTGGGATGACACTTCTTCATCTGAATCAGAAGCTCAAGAATATGCGGGGATTGCACTGATGGCAAGCCACGAAGGACAAAGCACATCAGAACCCAGCATCGATGAAGGGGGAGCGACGTCAGATGGAAGTAGCGAAGCAGGGGGAGATTCAGGCTTCAAGTCTGATATGGTAAGTGAGGTATGCCTCTTACCCCCTGATCAACTTTACTCCGGCATTAAGGCAATGACTAAATCCATGTATAAATTAGAAAATGAAAATATCAAATTAAAAAATGATATTTTGGAAACAAAAAGAATTTTAGCAAAATCATGTCTTATAGAGGATTTTGATAAATTGAAAATTGAAAATTGAAAATGAAAAACTAAAAGAAGAAATAGAAAGATTGAAAAAATATAAAAGTTCAAATATTTCTACTTTTAGAAATTATAGAGGTTTAAATTAGCATTATAGATTTCATCAAAGTCAAATTAGAAATATATCAAAAATCTATGTACCTAGGAAATACTTGGTTAACCCTGTAGGTAGGAACCTCTACTGGGTTCTAAAACCCTGTTTAATTTAAATTTAGACTTAGCATTTTCAGCAAGGAAATTAAACGACTAATTTCATTATGAGGCTTTGTCTAAGGAAGTGGTTGTTGCTCCAATAACCAAGAAGGCCTAGTGCCTCGCCACGACCTGGAAGCCAAGTATCGAAATGAAAAGTTTAATTGACTAACTGAAAAAGCATTAATTTAATTTACCTAATGCTTTAAAAGAGTTATTCAATGTGTGTTAGAAAATATTTAAAATTAATTTATAATTAAAAAAATTATTTTTTTTTTGAAAATAAATATTTTTTAATTAACTTAGAAATTTTTCTATGAATATTGTCTTATACATTTTTTCTTTGAAAATTGCCTTAGAAATCTTTTATGAAAAATAACTTAAAATTTTTTTCTAAATATTGACTTAGATATTTTTTAATTAACTTAGAAATTTTTCTATGAATATTGTCTTATACATTTTTTCTTTGAAAATTGCCTTAGAAATCTTTTATGAAAAATAACTTAATTTTTTTTTTCTGAATATTGACTTAGAATTTTTTTAAACTAGATATTCTCTTTTGAAACATTGCCTTACAAATTGTTATTAATTGCCTTGGAAATTTTTTCACTTAAAATTTTGTTTACCTTAGACTTGTTTAAAGAACCCCTATTTTTAATGTGATCAAAGGGGGAGAAGAATGTTAAGTCTAGGGGGGAGGTAAATAAATTTTTTATTTATGAAATATCTTTGGACTTAATTGCAAATAAATTGTTTTTATTGCATTTGTTTTTCCCTAGCTTAACTTGGGTTGCTCACATCAAAAAGGGGGAGATTGTTGGAACCCCGAGGTGTTTTGATGTGATCAAACAAGTTAAGCTAGGTCCTGCGTTGTTTAACCCTTGTGTCTAAGTGTGCAGGAGCTTAGGAACACAGGAAGTCGAGCGGAAGACGCGGCTAACGAGAAGGACGGCACGGGGAGAGAGCCGACGGGCTCGGTGCGTCCGAGGGACGAGGTGACAGTGGAAGAGTACACCAGCGGACGAGAAGAACGTGCGCGGCGTTCGAGGGATGAGAAACTGGGAAGGAAGGCTGCTCGAGGAGAAGGCCGGAACATGGGTTCGGGTGAGCCCTATTCCGGAAGGCCAAGATCACCCAAGCAAACGGAGCCGGAGCGAACAGACCCGGACCGAGATGAGCTGGATCGAGACGAGCTGAACCGGAGTCGAAAAGTCAACTTATGTTGACCTTAGGGCTCCGGGCGCTCGGAACCATTCCGGGCGCCCGGAACCGACCGGGGCGCCCGGAATCGACTTTTCAACAGGATCGAGTTTTGACTCGATCCGACCGTTGGGGGATAAAATTTATCCCCCTAGGGCGCCCGGAACCCTTCCAGGCGCCCGGACCAAGACTATAAATATAGTCTTGGTCCAGAAGCAATCATCAATCAAAAACAACTACTTGTAATCCAGTGCTTTCATTTGTGTTATTTCTTTCTGTGCTTTCAACGTTGTAAGAGGCTACTCCGCCCAGAGGAGAATCAATTAGTGCGCCTTCTTTGCCTTGGATTAGCAATCCTCTGATTGCAAACCAAGTAATTCCTCTGTGTCTATTTTCTGTTTTAATTAGTCTCTGCCTTTTTAATTACAAGTTCTTTTAATTTAGTTGAATATCCGAGAAGGGTTTTTGGTTTTATTTTGTAGGGCAATTCACCCCTCTCCTCTTGCCGGCCTCCAAAGGGACCTACAGGTATAATATTTATAGCTTTTATTTGTATTCATAATTGTAATCTTTTAACGAGCTTATAGTTGTTGCCCACCAGAAGCGATCAAGGATCGCGAGCCTTCGAGTAGGAGTCGATCAAGGCTCCGAACGAAGTAAAAATCCTCCTGTCTCTGTGTGCTTACTTTGTTTTATTCCGCTGCTTAATTACTCCGATAATTCTTACGTTTCCGATAATCGAACAAATAGCCACGAGCGCTATTCACCCCCCCTCCCTCCTTCTAGCGCTTCTCGATCCAACATAAAATGAATAAATTCTAGCTAAAAAATAATATTTATTTATATTTTTGACATTTATTCACTGGTCGACCAGTTATATTTTTTTGTTAAGTACTTAAAATGTGATTGTGAATAATTATATTGATTGGAGATATTGAACATGCTGTTGATATAATAGATTAAAGATATTTATAATAATGTAAATAATTAATCTGGAGTAAAGGCAAGATATTAATATCTTAGATTCGTTCTATAGAACAGTTAAGTGTAATAACTTTCTTAGTAATAATTGTTCAAAGTGTTTGTTATTGCACGAACCGTTTTCCCTAAAGTATGAATTGAATGTTCTTCCATGGTTTTTGTGACTAAACGATCTTTATAGATTGACTTGGATGAGCGGGAGATGTTGGTATTAAAAAAGTGATAGCGTCTTTTCCCTTTCATCTTCCAACCCTTTTGCCTTCCTCTGAAAAGGAGAAAAAGTCTTTCGAGACTCCGAAAAGGCCTTAAACGTCCTTTTTGGGGCCTGAAATTGGACTTTATTTTATGGGTGAACTTCACTTTGGAGCCTAATACATCTCGAAATTCATCCTATGTCAAAAGTTACGACCTGTACAAGCACACCCTCTCGTGATCTTGCTGCATCAATCGTCCTTGGCGAAAAAGAACTCGTTCTCAAATTTAGAATAGATCGAAATTAAAAAATTATTGTGTTCCACTTGTCCATTCTTTTATTGTCCTCTTCTCCTTCTGCCTTTTTTTATCCAACATTTCTCTTCTGTGGCGGCAAGCAGCGTCTTCTGATCTGACCACACCACGGCGTGCTTGCCGAGCTTAACGAGGAGGCGCTTGATGAGCACCTCTACATCCACATTGCCAGTCACCACCACCTTGTGCTACTATGAATCCACTGTCGTCTTGTAAACCCGTGAATCAATCAACACGACCAAATTAAAAAGTAATGTTACACACACACACGCAGTTTGGAGACCTTGACATTTTTCTCGCAGCCTTGGCAGTAGATGGAGACCTTGATAATCCAAGTCTGGAACACACACCCACAAAATCAAAGACTTAGAGAATGGATTTGTAGATACAAAGTTTAGGTGGAGAAGGGGAATTAACGAGTGCCTAGTACTTGAGAGGCTCTGCACACTCTTCGACTATTGCCATGGCTAACAACAACATCAACTTGCCAACTAGGGCTAGGGCTAGGGCTAGGGCTAGGGCTTGGGCTTGGGTTGGGCTTGTTAAAATTAAGAGGTGGTTTGGGGCATGTAGTGGTTACTCTTAGCATGATATATAGCTAGAGAGCAAGGAAGGAAGAAGAAGTACTCAGCTCGTATGGGTATCAGAGTATGTATATATATGCATGGTAGTTACTGGCGTATAAGGATATGTGATACATTTGATCATGCTTGGTTCCACCATTTTAATAGGAAACAAAAAAAGATTCAACATGATTGGTGTTGCTTAATCAATTACCTTTCACTCGATTGATAGGTATAAACACATTGATGATCGAGTTTGTTAATTACCGACAGGTAAATCTATATGGCTAGAATTTGTTCAACTAGAAAATGAATCTGGCCGGCTAGAAAATTAATTAGGTATTATTAATGATATTTACACATAATAAATTATTGATTAGACCTTAATTAAACTATTGATTATTCTCATCTTTTACTTTTTTTTTTTTTGCAGAAATTGAAACCAGTCAGAAAATTTATTGGAAATTGTTAATTGCATTTCCATAAAAATTAGTAATTATCTCTTAATTGTGCTACTTTTTTCAATGGTGACTTTAACTAGTTAAAAAATAAAACTGATCTGAAAGTTGAAAATCACAACACCAATTCTATTCTTCTCTATTAAAAACTATGGAGATCGAAAACGTCATAAATATGGATTCTTTGACAGCATAAAATTTTTGGTTTTGATGATGAAAGTTTGTTCGAGGAAAATTCAGAACATGAACATGAATCCAACTCAGACAAAATCGACAGTACCCAGATTGTGGAAGGATTCTTGAATATTTTAAATGTTGAAGTCGAGCCTTCACCTAGTATGATTTGATAGTATTGATAGTATGTTCACCGCTTATCAAGAACATGCTTGACTCAAAGGCTTTAGCATTGCGAAGAGAGTGCAATCACAAGGTTAGTGGAGAAGATAAGTATGTAGTGATTATTTGTGATAGGGGTAGAAAATGACGGTTTGAAATTTCTTCAAAGAGAATAGATTGTCCAGCTAGAATTAACGCAATCAAGCAAGTAAATGGTTGTTGGGTGGTTTTAAAAATATGCATAAACCACAACTATGAACTCAATCCTAAAATGTCAATTTTAATGCCAAGACATAGGTCTTTGTCAATGCACATGAAGAGACAGTTAGAAGCTAACGACGTTGCAGGTCTAAGGCCATGCAAGAATATAGGCTACTAGAAGTTCAAGTTGGTGGACTTGAGAATTTAGGATGCCTTCCTAAAGATTGCAGGAATTCTATCGAGAAGAGAAGAAGGTTGAGACTTGGTGATGGAGACGTTGAGGTCATTCACAAGTTCTTTATAACAATGCAACTAAGGGACAGGTGTTAGGGAGATTGACGGGGTGCGTGCTAGAACACGTTTCATAAATATGTGCACTGAAAAATAAAAATAATAACAATTCATAATTATTACATTACACACACCACACATATACAAGGATACAACATGTTGTTAGTCCCCGGTGCAGCCGGCAAAAGAGGGGTGAATTGCCTGAAATAAAAAAACACACCATTCTCAAAGCTTTCGACTTAATTTAATAATAAAACTCTAATAAATAAAACTAAAATGCATAAGAAATAAGTACGAGACTGTTGGATCGAGAAGCGCTAGAGGGGGGGTGAATAGCGCTCGTGGCTATTTCGTTCGATTATCGGAATCGTAAAACTATCGGAGTTGTAAAACATGCAGCGGAATAGATAAAAGAAACAACACAAAGACACAGGTCGATTTTACTTCGTTCGGAGCCTAAGGCGACTCCTACTCGAAGGCCCGCGATCCTTGATCGTTTTCCGTGGGCAACAACTATATTTCGGAAATGTGTTACAAAACTAATTACAATAAAAACTATTAAATTTACCAACAACAAGAGAAATAGTAGATGCAGAGCTCCGGGTTGTCGGTGTCAAGTTGCAGCACTTCGGGATCGTCTTGTAGGCAGCTTATATCAGAAGGATTGCTTGGACTCGGATGATTCAAGCTGCTGGTCGAACCCTCTTTATAAAGAGTGTTCAAGTCGCCTTCTACTGTTCACCAAGGCGCCTTGAATGAGCCGAGTCAGCCGCGGAGATAAGGGGCGAACTGGTCGAACCTTATCACAGATTCAAGGCGCCTTCCACTATTCACCAGGGCGCCTTTATCTGTTCAAGGCGCCTTCCACTGTTCATCAAGGCGCCTTGAACAGCTTCTCGCAACCAGCTCCAGCCTTGCACCCGAGGCGCCTCCAAGCTCCATGAAGGCGCCTCGGACACTGTTCATCCGAGGCTTTAGGTTGCTCCTTTGCACCTACAAGATACGTTAGTCCCAAACACTACCCTGCAACACAAAGTTAGCACCTAATACAATAAATATGATAAATGAAGTATAGACAGTCTCCAGACTGTCCGAGTCTGACTTCGAGTTTTCGACCGGAAACCCTAGGTCGACCCGACGCCTACTGTTCCCTCAGTGGGGAACGCGTCCTCACCTACTCCCCTCAGGAGAGATTACCTGTTGCCAGTTCGATCCTCCAGATCGACTGGACTTTTGCTCGGCACTCGAAGCTCCCGGACTTTCTGCTGGACATCCGCTTCCCGGCTAGTCTAGTCTTTCACCTGGTTCGCAACACCAGGACTTTCCACCTAGGGTTACCACCCCCTAGGACTTTTGCCTGAAGCCCTCGACCTGCCAAGACTTTCCGCATAGGGTTACCACCCCCTATGACCTAGGGTTACCACCCCCTAGGGTTTTCCCTTGCCTAACCGCAGTTAGAACTTTTCTCCATCTAGGGTTACCACCCCCTAGGACCTAGGGTTACCATCCCCTAGGGTTTTCACCTGCCTAACCGCAGTTAGGACTTTCCTGAAACACTCAACAAAGTTGTCAGATCACAAAACCCCTTAACTTTGAATCCTTTGCCATTATCAAAACTCGGGTTCGATCGTCGGATGCTTCCCGCACCAACAGAGACAACCGAGGTTTCTTGGTTTGCAACTGGGGAGATTGCTACTGCAAGGCAAATGAAGCTCTATATGTCGCCTCTTTCTTCGACACAAGTCAGAGGCGGAGAAATCTCGTATAAGACGTTGATAGCTCAGACAAATGAAGATCAGAATGGAAAGCTCAATTACAGTAAGTGTTATTCTGAATGAAGAGGATCAAGACTCTATTTATAGTCCACTGGTCGAAATTAATCATTTACTGACATGACGACTCCTAGTGCCTGAACCCTCTCTGGGTGCCCCAAGTGAGGCAATTATCTCTATCTCCATGCAATGACTAAGCGATAAAAATTTATCCATTCTTGGTCGTTTGGACCCGCCCCGGGCTGACGTGGACCTGAAGGTGATCCACTTGACAAGGCGCCTATGCAACACCAAAGTGGTTCGGTCTTCCTCTCTGGTTGCTTGGGTGATTTTTCGACCATCCAGAGTTGAGCTCACCCGAACCCAACTCAGGCCTTTTCTCCTCGAGCAGTCTTCTGCTTTAGCTTCTCGTCCCTCCGAAGCACCGCGCGCTTCCTTCTTGTCTGCCAACGTACTCTTTCACAACACCTCTTCCTTTGGACGCACCGAGCTTGTCAACTTCCATTTGTTGGATCGAGAAGCGCTAGAGGGGGGTGAATAGCGCTCATGGCTATTTCGTTTGATTCGAATTTGTAAAGCGTTCGAGTGTAATACAGTGGAAATAACAATAAAAACAAACACAGAAAAAGACCTAAGTGTTTTTACTTGGTTTGGAACCTTGGGCGACTCCTACTCCAAAGCCCTCGCTCATTGAGCGATTACTGTGGGCAATTCACTATCAAATCGCAAATTCGGTACAAGAAGAGATTACAATTGAAAGTACTAAAAGTAAATTATACCGACAATACTAAGAGGAAAACTTGTAGCTTTGGGTTGTCAAAAACTTGTCGTAGCTTCGCCGGGTCGTTTTTGAGCAGCACGTTGATGAATAACAGCTTTTGCATTGATTGTGTCGAGCTGCTGCCTCGACCCCCCCTTTTAAACAGTGCTGGAGGCGCCTCCAAGCTTGTCTGAGGTGCCTCTAGGCCGTCAAGTCGCACGCGTGGATCAGCTTTGATCTGGTCGCGCCTTATCTCATTGAAGGTGCCTCAAGGCTGGTCTAAGGCGCCTCCAGCTTCCTCCGAGGCGCCTCCAGCTCCTCTGGACAGCTGGCTTCGGTTTGCACCCAAGGCGCCTCCAAGCCCCATGGAGGCGCCTCGGACACTGTTCATCCGAGGTCAAATGTGCTTCTTTGTTCCTGCAAAATGTGTTAGTCCCAAACACAAAAACCCTGCAAAACAAAGTTATACCAGACATATTATAAGTGATATAATCGAGAATCATCGGACTGTCCGGGTCTGACTTCGGATTTCCAACCGAAAACCCTAGGTCGACCCGACGCCTACTGTTCCCTTTATGGGGAACGCGTCCTCACCTACTCCACTCAGGAGATTTACCTATTGCTAGTGCGATCCTCCAGATTGATTAGACTTTTGCTCAGCGTTCGAAGCTTCCGGACTTTCTGCTGGACTTCCGCTTCCCGGCCCGTCCAGTCTTTCACCTGGTTCGCGACACCAGGACTTTCCACCTAGGGTTACCCCCTAGGACTTTTGCCTGAAACTCTCGACCCGCCAAGATTTTCTGCATAGGGTTACCACCCCCTAGGGTTTTCCACTTGTCTAACCGCAGCTAGGACTTTTGCCTAAGTACCACTTAGGACTTTCCTGCAAGCTCCATGAACTTGTTAGATCACAAGATGACTTAACTTTGAACCCTTTGCCATTATCAAAACTTGGGTTCGATCGTCTGATGCTTCCCGCACCAACAATCTCCCCCTTTTTGATAATGGCAACTCAAATTCAAAGTTAAGTAAAACATAATGCATAAATAAACATAAGCATACTTAAGTAACAAGTTAAGTACAAGCTAAAGAAATTTTAAACTTTATGAAAGTTAAGGTTTACAAAGTTAAGGCTCCCCCTTAATAAGAGAACTCTTATCCTTAATTTGAATTTTTTTTGTTCTACTCTCCCCCTTTGGCATATATCAAAAAAAAAATTGTAGAAAAAAACTTTGTAAAACTGTTGAAGCCCAAAAAAAAAATATTTAAAACACCTGAGTTTTAAGACTCTGTAGGGAAAACTTTGTAGGAAAAACTTAGCTAAGTAAAAATAGTTTAAGTGCAAAACAATTCTGTTTAGCCAAAATTTTGAAAACTTAAGCTTTTAAAGACTTTATTTAAAGATTTTTCATTAAACTTAAAAGTCTTAGAAAGGGATTTTCTGAACTAAGTTTGGAAAAAAACTTTTAAAGAAAACACTTAGCTTTAAAGAAAAGATATTTAAAGAACTTTTCAAACACTTAGCTTTATAGTTAATATTCAATGTAAAACTCTTAGCTAAATGTTTAAAGAGATAATTATCTTTCAACTAAGTTTCAATTCTATTAGATAGATTTTCAAAGCTTTATTGGTAAATATTCTTTTAATTTTGAACAAGTTTTTTTTAAAATAATAGTTTGAAAAGAACAAAATAAACTTTACTAAATTTTCAAAGGATTTTGAAAAAAATATTAAGAAAGTTTGAAAAAGTATTTAAATGAATAATGAATTCCAAAATACTTAACGGGCAAGGAGGAGCAAAATAAGGTTAAACCTTAATGTCCAAGCATGAGTTGAGTTAATTTGATTATAAGTTAACTAAGTTATTTTAGTAAGGTATCAGAGCCCTAATGTGCAAATTGAGTAACCCAAAAAGAATCAAATACTTAATTTCTTGGCCACATGTCTAACCATCTAGCTACTAGCTGATTGTCTAAAGGACAACAACTTTCACTTGGTTAGTCAAGTTAAGTCAATAGATCCAGTTAGATTTGACTAGGGCTGGATGACTTGACTTGATTACTGTATATTAGGTATTTAACGCCTAGACTCATATTGATGCACAGATATAAGCATTCTTGAGTCCAGGTCGTGCCCTATGCATCTCACACCATTCTATGTTTTTCAAGCACAATCAAGGTACACCTAGGTGTTTGTGAGATGCTCTGGCTGAATTCTAGGGGAGCATGATTTCTAAGGTAGAGCCTAGGCTAAGTCCAAATTTAAAAAACTAGTAAAATTGGGATTTTGAAAACAAAATTTTGCCTAAAATTTAGAAATATAATTTTAAACTTAAGCAGATTTTGAAAACAAGTAAAACATTTAAGAGTAAAGGTAGGAAACTGATTTGAAAATCAATACCTATTCTACCCAACACATTTTTATTTGCCTTCTATGTGCACTGAACTCAAGTTCAGGTAAGGGTTTTGTGAAAATGTCAGCTAGGTTTGATTTGGACTCAACATAGTTGAGTATAATTTCACCCTTGGTTACATGATCCCTTACAAAATGATGTTTTACCTCTATGTGTTTAGTCCTTGAGTGATGAATTGGATTTTTGGTTAGATTAATTGAGCTTATATTGTCAATTAAGATTTTTGTATTTTTGTATTCTAGTTGATAGTCTTTTAATGTATGCATCATCCACAAGAGTTGAGAGGCACACTCTCCTAGGGCTATGTATTCAGCTTCAGTAGTGGATAGAGCAACACAGTGTTGCTTTCTGCTTGACCAACTTACTAGGCACTGACCTAGAATTTGGCAGCTACCACTTGTGCTTTTTCTGTCTAGTTTACACCCGGCATAGTCTGAATCAGAATAGCTAAAAAGGTCAAAGGTGCAAGTTCTAGGGTACCAAAGTCCTACGTTTAGGGTACCTTTAATGTACCTAAGTATCCTTTAACATATGTTAGGTGCGATTCTTTTGCACAAGATTGGTATCTTGCGCACATACCTACTGCAAATAATATATCGGGTCGACTTGCAGTTAGGTAGAGTAGGCTAGCTATTGCACTTCTATAGTACTTTGGGTCTACTGGTTTTTCTTCTGGGTCAGAGTCAATGTTGATGTTGGTTGCCATTGGAGTATTTATAATTTTTGAATTTTTCATGCCAAATTTTTTAATTAATTCCTTAGCATATTTAGTTTGATAAATATAGATTCCATCTTTGGTTTGTTTGATTTGTAAGCCTAAGAAAAAGGTAAGTTCCCCAACCAAACTCATTTCAAATTCATTTTCTATTAGTTTAATAAATTCTTTTAAAAGTTTAGAGTTAGTTGAGCCAAAAATTATATCATCAACATAGATTTTGGCTATGAAGATGTCTTTTTCTACGGGTTTTACAAATAAGGTCGGATCTAGTTGACCTTGGTTAAAGCCTTTGGATATCAAGTGATTGGATAGTCGTTCATACCATGCCCTAGGTGCTTGCTTTAATCCATATAATGCCTTTTTCAGTCTAAGTACATGGTTTGGATTATCTAAGTCCTCAAACCCTGGAAGTTGACTTACATATACTTCTTCCTTAATAAACCTATTCAAAAAGACTGACTTGACATCCATTTGATATAATCTAAATCCTTTATGTGTTGTATAAGCCAGTAGCATCCTAATGGATTTGAGTCTAACTACTGGTGCATAGGTTTCGTCATAGTCCAAACCTTCAATCTGGCTGAACCCTTTGGCTACTAGTCTTGCCTTATTTCTCACTATATCACCTTGATCATCTAATTTGTTCCTAAATACACATTTGGTGTTAATTATGGACTTATCTACGGGTTTAGGTATAAGTTCCCAGACATGGTTTCTATCAAATTGGGCTAATTCTTCCTGCATGGCAATGATCCAGTCTGAGTCAGGTAGGGCTTCTTCAATGGTCTTAGGTTCAATTTTAGAAATAAAGGCAATCTGACTCTGGTTTCTATAGGAAGATCTGGTTCTGACTCCTAGGTTTGGATCACCCAAAATTTGGTCAGGTGGGTGAGAAGTACTTACTCTTGTTGGTCTTATATTTGGGGCAGAGGTTTGTTCCTCTGGTTTATTAGAGTTAGATTGAATTTCATCATCTTCAATAATTCTTGGGTTAAGATTTTCTGTATTATTTTCATTTGCTATTTTATTATCTTCATCAAATATTACATTTATTATTTCTTCAACTTTTAGAGTATGTTTGTTATACACCCTATATGTCCTACTGGTTGTTAAATACCCTAAAAATATTCCTAGAATTGTTTTTGATGAAAATTTTCCTAAGTAGTCTTTAGTATTTAAAATGTGTACTTTACATCCAAAAACTTTTAAGTAATTTAGATTAGGGATTTTATTGTAATATATTTCATAGGGTGTTTTATTATGGGATTTGTTAATTGAGATTCTATTTTGGATATAACATGCTGTATTTATCACTTCAGCCCAGAATTAGTTGCATAGTTTGTATTCATTTAATATAGTCCTAATGGCTTCTTATAGGGTTCGGTTTTTATGTTCTACTAAGCCATTTTGTTGGGGGGTCCTAGGGCAAGAGTATTCATGTTGATACCCATTAATTTCATAAAATTCAGTAAAGTTGTGATTTTCAAATTCCCCCCGTGGTCACTTCTAATTCTTTTTATTTGGGTGTCTTTTTCATTTTCTATTAGTTTACAGAAGATTTTAAATACTTCAAAGGTTTCACTTTTATTTTTTATAAAATTTACCCAAGTAAATCTTGAGTAATCGTCGATTATCACTACGCAATATTGATTTTTACTTAGTGACTTGGTTCCATGTGAATCAAACAAGTCTAGGTGAAGGAGCTCAAGTATTGAGGTTGTTCTATTAACGTTGGTTAATTTGTGGTTTGCTTTAGTTTGTTTACCTTGTTGACAAGCATTACAGGTTGAGTTTTCAATAAATTTTAATTTGGGCAAACCTCTAACTAGACCATTTTGACTCATTTTTGCAATGAGTCTAGTGTGAGTGTGTCCCAGTCTTCTGTGCCACAACTCACTTTCCTCTTGTTGTGTTAGAAAACACTTTATTGAGGATGTTGGTAGATTAATGGTGTAGATATTATCTTTCCTAGTGCCCTTAAGTATGATTTCAGGATTATCAATATTTTTAACTATACATTCATATTTTGTAAAGTGAACTGAATAACCACTATCACACAATTGGCTTATACTGAGTAAATTAAAGTTAAAGTTTTCAACTAGTAACACTTTTTGAATAGTAAAATCAGATTTGAGTTCGATGTTACCTCTTCCAATTACCTTAAGTTTGTCGTCGTTGCCGAATGCAACAGACCCTAAACTCTTTAATTTGAGCTTTGTGAACTTTAACTTATCTCCAGTCATATGTCTGGAGCATCCACTATCCAACATCCACTGATCCAATTCTTTATGTTCCTACACATAAAGTGTTTGAATTGGACTCTATTTGATGAAAAGAAAGTGAAGTGATTGAGTAAGTATTAGGATTGTGAAAGTTAATTAAATGTTGAGGACTAATTAAGTTGATTGAGTTTGAAAATGAGATTGATTAACTTTTTGAAAAATATTTAAGTTGATTATTTTTTGAAAGAATATTAATTAAATTTTGAAAAAGTATTAAGTTTAAATTAATTTTTAAAACTATTAAGTTAATTAAATTTTGAAAGAATATTAATTAAATTTTGAAAAAGTAAATCAATTTTTGAAAATATTAAGTTGATTAAGTTAATTAAATTTGAAGATAATTAAGTTAATTAAATTTAAAAAATATTTAAGTTAATTAAATTTGAAAAAATATTTAAGTTAATTAAGTTTGAAAAATATTTAAGTTAATTAATTTTGAAGATATTTAAGTTAAGTAACTTTGAAAAATATTTAAGTTAAGTATATTTGAAAGATAATTAAGTTAATTTAATTTGAAAAATAACTAAGTTAATTTAATTTGAAAAATAATTAAGTTAATTATATTTGAAAGATAATTAAGTTAATTTAAATTTGAAAAATAATTAATTAATTAAATTTGAAAGATAATTTAATTTTAATTACTAATTTTAATTTTGAATTCAAATTTTTAATTCGAATTTCGAGTTTGTATTTGAATTTTGAATTTTAATTTGAATTAATTTAATTTTAAGTACGAATTTTAATTTCGAATTCGAATTTTTAATTCGAATTTCGAGTTTGTATTTGAATTTTGAATTTCTTTTAATTTCTATTCCTTAGTCATCTCACCCGATCTAAATTTTCAATAAGGGAAACCTATAATTTTTGTTAGATGAATTATGGTTCAATTTTAGGGTTTGGTTTAACTTTGTGCTAGATTCAGTTTTAGCTTTGGGTTCAACAAGTAGGCATTCTTTGGATAAACTTCTGGGCTATGGTGAGTCACAAGGATATCATTAAAGTAACCATGCCTTCGAGGTTTTCCAAATAGTCCTACCCATTGAACTTAGTACAAAACCTTGGTCTAACTGGTTAGAATTCATAAAGGGTAGCTTCAGTCAGTTCCACTTAGCCAAATGCACCATGTCGAAGCCATATCTTCCTAGACATGCGATGATTAAGCTTCCCCAACGTACTATCATCCAATACTTCACCAGTACCATGAGTCAAGTTAAACCTAGCCCATTTTAATCTAACCTTAATTACCCTATCGGGTAGTCTACTCTTGGTTACCCTTGTCGGGTGGATTAAGTTTGGAGGTGTCAGCTATTCTGGAGTCTTCCCTTGGATTTTTAAGATTTTATAAGAATTTAATTTCTGAATTTTAATTTAATTTGGATTAATTTGAATTTTAATTTAATTTGATTTTATTTGAATTTTAATTTAATTTAATTTTTATTGTTTTTCTTCTAGCTCCCCCTGGATCATAACCTCGATACGGTCTATCGAGATAATGTATTTGATCCTTAGGGACCCAATATTGACCAAGTCCAACTTGATTAACTAGGTTGGACTTGGGTACCCATGCTTGGACTGATTTGCTATTTTGTCTGTATACTAAGAAAAGGTAAGATCTATATTTCTTTTTGGTTTTATACCCTAGCCCAGTTCTATTGTAAACGGCCCTTTGTGTCTCAAGAATTAAGTCAATCTTCTTGGAGCCCAAAGAGAACCGTTCTAATGTATGTTTCAAATCCTTGACCTGAGTTTTCAGACTGGAATTTTCTTCCTCAAGTTTTTGAACTTAAGTTGAATTTCCAGTCTGAACAGGGTCAGGCAAGGTTTTGGAGTTAGTCACTTCTTTAAGGACTGCTACTTCCTTTAGAAGTGACTTGACCTTAAGGTTTGATTTAGCTAATTTACGTAATAAGTAATTAACTAAATTGTTTAACTGAGGAATACTTACAGCGGTGTCAGGCCCTTCGGAAACGGATACGGATCCGTTGCTTCGCTTGGACTCGACTTCCGACTCGCTCTCGCTCTCGGACAGATTGATCTGGTCCTGGGCCATCAGTACAAGTAGACTCGTTTGATAGAGTTCGTCGTCGGTATATTCTTCTGAGGATTCGTCCCATGTCGCTTTCAGCACCTTCTTTTTCTTCTGCTTCTTTGCATCCTTCTGATTTGGGCAGTTGGCCTTGATGTGTCCTTTCTGGTTGCACTCGTAGCAAGTTACTTCGAACTTGACTTTAGAGCTTGGTTGACTCTCCTTGGATTGGACTGCTTTCTTTATGTCTCTTTTGTTGAAGCCCTTCTTCTTCTTGTAGAGCTTCTTCACCATATTCACGAGTTCGAAGGTCAATTCGTCGTCTTCATTGTCTGAGTCGAGTTCGTCTTCCGACTCCGGTTCAGTTCTTCGCCGTGATCTTGGTTCGCGTGTTCGACTGATACCTGCAACCAAAGCAATACCCTTTTTGGTTGGCTGTGTATTAGTTTGTTCATGCAGTTCGAATTCCGAAAATAATTCATATAGTCTAATAGAAGATAAGTCCTTGGAGACTTTGTAGGCATCTACCATTGATGTCCACAATCTACTCCTCGGAAAAGCATTGAGTGCGTACCTTATGATGTCCCGATTCTCGACTCTTTGCCCGATCGCATGGAGGGAGTTGAGAATGTCTTGTATGCATGTGTGGAGTTGACTTACTGTCTCTCCGTCCTGTATTTTCAGATTATATAATTTATTAAACAAAAGGTCTCTTTTACTCACCTTGGTGTCGGAGGTGCCCTCGTGGAGTTCGATCAGCTTCTCCCATAGCTCTTTTGCGTTGGAGAACGGTCCAACTCTGTTGAGCTCTTCCTTGGTTAGTCCGCACTGGAGGGTGCAGGTTGCTTTGGCATCGGCTTCCACCTTCTTAATTAGGGTCGGTTCCCATTTTTCGCAAGATGTAGGCTTGCCGTCTTCGTCGGTTGGTAGTTGCAATCCCGTCTTGATGATCATCCACGTGTCGAACTGAATTTTGAGGAAGGTTTCCATTCGCCCCTTCCAGTACCCGAAATCTTCTCCGGTGAAAAGCGAGGGACGAACGGTGCTGAATCCTTCTTGTTGGGCCATTGATAATATGTAAAATAAAAGAAAAAACAGAAATGTCCCAAGACTAGGTCTTGGATTAGCAGTGCGGGAAATAAAGTTAATATCACGAGCTCGAGTGGTGCTGCACCAACTTCGAGCAAAAACCTATTCGAAAAAAAAAATTAGAATGTAGCTATTAAGCTAGATTCTAATTGACTCCGTAAAAATTGAAAATACCACGAAAAATTACGCGATTGGTGGTTGCACCAGATCAACGCGACCCCGCTCTGATACTAATTGTTGGATCGAGAAGCGCTAGAGGGGGGTGAATAGCGCTCGTGGCTATTTTGTTCGATTCGAATTCGTAAAGCGTTCGAGTGTAATGCAGCAGAAATAACAATAAAAACAAACACAGAAAAAGACCCAAGTGTTTTTACTTGGTTCTGAGCCTTGGGTGACTCCTACTCCAAGGCCCTCGCTCGTTGAGCGATTACTGTGGGTAATTCACTATCAAATCGCAAATTCGGTACAGGAAGAGATTACAATTGAAAGTACTAACAGTAAATTATACCGACAACACTAAGAGGAAAACTTGTAGCTTTGGGTTGTCGAAAACTCGTCGTAGCTTTGGGTCATTTTTGAGTAGCATGTTGATGAATAACAGCTTTTGTATTGATTGTGTCGAGCTGCTGCCTTGACCCCCCTTTTAAACAGTGCTGGAGGCGCCTCCAGACCGCCGAGTCGTACGCGTGGATCATCTCTGATTTGGTCGCGCCTTATCTCATTGAAGGCGCCTCAAGGCTGGTCCAAGGCGCCTCCAACGCCTGGTCCAAGGCGCATTCAGCTTCCTCCGAGGCGCCTCCAGCTTCTCTGGACAGCTGGCTTCGGCTTGCACCCGAGGCGCCTCCAAGCCCCATGGAGGCGCCTCGGACACTGTTCATTCGAGGTCAAATGTGCTTCTTTGTTCCTGCAAAATGTGTTAGTCCCAAACACAAAAACCCTGCAAAACAAAGTTAGCCCAGACATATTATAAGTGATATAATCGACAGTCATCGGACTATCCGGGTCTGACTTCGAATTTTCAACCGGAAACCCTAGGTCGACCCGACGCCTACTGTTCCCTCTACGGGGAACGCGTCATCACCTACTCCACTCAGGAGATTTACCTGTTGTCAGTGCAATCCTCCATATCGACTGGACTTTTGCTCAGCGTTCGAAGCTTCCGGACTTTCTGCTGGACTTCTGCTTCCCGGCCCGTCCAGTCTTTCACCTGGTTCGCAACACCAGGACTTTCCACCTAGGGTTACCCCCTAGGACTTTTGTCTGAAACTCTCGACCTGCCAAGACTTTCCGCATAGGGTTACCACCCCCTATGACCTAGGGTTACCAACCCCTAGGGTTTTCTACCTGCCTAACCGCAGCTAGGACTTTTGCCTAAGTACCACTTAGGACTTTCCTGCAAGCTCTATGAACTTGTTAGATCACAAGACGACTTAACTTTGAACCCTTTGCCATTATCAAAATTTGGGTTCGATCGTCTGATGCTTCCCGCACCAACATCATCCCGTGCCATCCTTCTCATTAGTTGCGTCTTCCGCTCGACTTCTTGCATTCTTAAGTCCCTGTACACTCAGATACAAGACATCAAATATACAGAGTCTAACTTAACTTGGTTGATCACATCAAAATCATCACGAGTTACTTACAATCTCCTCCTTTTTTATGTGGATCAACCCAAGTTAAGTTAGGGTTAAATCAAAACATTAAAATAAAATAAATATGCAAATTAAGATAGTTAATATGCAAATAAAAATAATTGATACAAAAAAATGTACTGCCCCTAGACTTAGCCTTATTGCTCTCCCTTTTATTACATCAAAAATAAGAGTATTTATATAAAAAAATCTGAGAAAAATTCTAAGGGTTACTAAAATATTGATCAGTACTTAGAAAAAAATTTAAAATTATTTTTCAAAAATTTAAATTTTTACGATTTAAAAACTAGTTTTTGAAAAAGTAATTAATTGTTTTTAATCTTTTAAAAATTCTAATTTTTTTGTCACTTTTAGAAACAATAATCTAGAATAGTGATAAAATTTTCATGAATAAATAAAATTAAAAATTATCTGCCCGCTCGACCTCACTACTTGATCAGCTGCTCTGCCCCGTCGGACACTCGGTATGATCAGCGACTCGGTCACATTGTCGGATAGGCCTATGTGCCTGCTCGATCTCACTACCTAGTCGGCCACACTGACCGGTCGACCTATCTGTGACTTAACTACACTATCCACTTGGCTACTCTTCTATTAGGTCGCTCGGTTCGATTAGTTGCTTTGCCCACTCGATCGATCTGCCCGCTCAGCCGATCTACCCACTTGGCTGCTCTGCCTCACCTCCCGATCTGCCTGCTCGGTCGATCATGTACATGATCCTGAGACGTGATCCTAAGACATGATCTTGAGACATGATCCTATGACATAATTTGAGACGTGATCCTAAGACACAAACCTGAGACATGGTCTTGAGACAGCGACTAAACAAGGGTGAATATCTACTTTAGGATCAAGAGTTGAGATTGAAAGAGGTTGCTGAAAACCAAGATTGAACCAGGGCAAATACCTGTGTCGAGATTAGGAACCGAGATTAAGAGAGGTTGCTATCTCTGTTAGAGTTAGGAGTTGAGACTAGAAGAGGTTGTTGAGACTCAAGACTGAATCAAAGAGTTGAGTTAAACTTAAGTCTCATTTAGACTAAGTTGACTATTTGGTAGTCATCAACTCAGTACGAACTTTAATCTTGTGGAACACATGCAAGTTGTATAATTTCGCCACATCACATTCAATTTGGATTTTCTATATTATTTATATGTTGTTCTTTACTTTAATATCTACCAGTACCATGATTCAAGAAATGAAATTAAGGTGGCGTTTGGATTGGGTGCAGGAATAGGAATGAGAATAGATTTGATAAACTAGAATGAAAATGGATTTAGCCATTCCAATGCTGTTGTTTAGTTTATACACTGAGATTAGGTATGATTGTCAATACTGTTGTCTGGTTTGGGAATACAAATACAACAAATATCATATTTGTCCTTAAAACAAATAATAATATTCCTAAAAGGTTTATATATATTTTATCTCCAATGGTTAATTGGAGAAAAATCTCCAACCACAACTTTAACTTTGCTTGTAATTCCCATATCTAAAAAACTTTGTTTCCACTCCTTATACACTCCTTATATGCAAAGTATTGCTCCCTCATGCAAACTTCATTACCAAATTACCCCTAATAGTTTTTAGATATAAAAGGTCCAAAAATGAGTACAAAAAGTCTAAATATGAGTATAATTCCTTTTAAATTTAGCACTTTAAACTAGAATCGATTATATTTTCTATCAAAATTGCCCCTCATATTTTTTAGGTCCAAAAGTCCAAAAATGAGTATAATTCCTATTAAATTCAGCACTTTAAACTAGAATTGAATATATTTTCTATCAAATTGAGTATGATTTTTTTCCCGCTTAATATAATTCTTCCTAAATTCAGCACTATTTAAAGAGAATCTAGTATAATTTCCATTCAATTGAGTATCATTTAAAAAGAATATAGTATATTTTCTATCTAATTGAGGTGGAAAAAAATAATGCTCAATTTGATAGAAAATAAACTAAATTCTAATTTAATGTACTAAATTTAAGAGAAATTATACTTATTTTGGATTTTTTATACCTAAAAAATATAAGGAGCAATTGTTCAACCTCATGGGTGTTTTGATGTGATCAACCAAGTTAGGTTAGGTCCTTCTTGTTATCTAATCCCTGTGTCTAACTATGTAGGAGCTTAGGAGCACAGAAAGTCGAGCGGAAGACGCAGCTAGCGAAAAGAACGGCACGGGAAGGGAGCCGACGGGCTCGGTGCGTCCGAAGGACGAGAGAGCTGCGGAAGAGCACACCGGTGGACGAGAGGAATGTGCGCGGCGTTGGAGGGATGAGAAGCTGGGTCGGAAGCCTGCTCGAGGAGAAGGCCGGAAATTAAGTTCGGGTGAGCCCTATTTCGGTTGGTCGCAATCACCCAATCAATCGAATGTTCGGAAGGATAAAAGAAGTCAGAAGGAGCTAAAGAAGTTAGCCGGAGGCGCCTTCAACGAGTGCTGAAGGCGCCTGCGCTGACTACAGTGCTGGAGGCACCTTCATTACGTTGAAGGTGCTCTCAACCTGTCCGGGGCGCCTTCAAGAGCATTTGAGGTGCCTCAGACCCAGTCTAATGACCGTCTACGAGTCGGATAAAACTTTATCCGGTCAAACCCCTTGGAGACGCCCTCAACCCTCTTGGAGGCGCCTTCAACACTCGGGATAGATTTTTCAGGAGTTATATAAAGGCCCCTGGAGCTAGGAAATTAATCAATCAACTCTGTATTCAATTCCTTGCAACTTTTGAGCGTTTTTAGTGTGTAAAAAAGGCTTCTCCGCCTACAGTGAAGGAGCCATTCTAGTAGAGCTGTTCGACTGCCTTGGATTGACAACCTTCTTGGTTGTAACCAAGTTAAATTTCTTGTATCTCTTTTATTATTGTTATTTTATTTAACTGTTGCTTTTATTTTTGAGTTGAAAGCCTTGAGGAGGGTATTCTTTGATTGCAGGTAATTCACCCCTCCCCTCTTGCCGGCTTCGCTGCACCAACAAGTGGTATCAGAGCCAGACCGCCTCAGAAGGACTGACTGCCGACTGAAGCACAAAGATCAAGACGATGGCCGGAACAAATATTCATCACCCGAAGTTTGACGAAGACTTCGCTATGTGGAAACGCCGAATGGAGGTATTCTTCAAAATGAATTTCGATATTCTTCTAACTATGAAATTTGGTTTTACAGCTCCAAAAGACAAAGAAGAGTATCAGTGGACAAAGAAAGAGCAAGCCGATTTTGTGGCCAACGGAAAGACGGAGTTCCACCTGCTTAGCTTTCTGCCGCCCCAGGAGGTAAGTAGGATCGGAAACTACGACTCCGCTAATGACCTCTGGGAAAAATTCCTGGAGCTCCATGAAGGCACCTTAGAAGCTAAGTTAGCAAGGTGCGACATCCTCCGGACCCAGTTGACAAATCTCCGGATGAACCTCGGCGAAAAGGTAGCGCAACTCCAAGCGAGAATTAAGGAGCTGATAACGCAATTGACCAATCTCGGAGAATCGGTAACAAACTGAGAGTCTATCCGGTACGCGCTTAACGCCTTCCCAAGGTCTCCAGAATGGGCGTCCTTATTAGATGCATACTACACCTCTAAGGACTTTGAGGTAAGTACTTTAGAAAGTTTATTTTCAACATTTGAACTTCACGAATCGCGACTTGCAGAGCCTAAACAAGTAGAGAAGCCAAATCTCAAAATTGCCCTATAAGTCGAAAAGGACGATCCCGATTCTGGAGCATCGATCGTCGAAACTGAAGCGACTCTTTTGGTAAGAAAGTTAAATAAATTTATTAAAACTAATAAATTTAGATCGTAGTCAAAAAAGCATTAACGTAATAAAAGGACGGTTCGATGCTACAACTGCAACGAGGAAGGGCACATCAAGGATGACTACCCCAAATTAAAGAAAAAGGGAAAATCTCAAAGATCGATGTTTCCTTAAAGCAAGAGTCTGAAGGCTACATGGGATGAATCCTCATCCTCCGAGTCAGAAGTAGACGTCTTCTCGGGATTAGCACTGATGGTCAACCATCAAATAGAAGAAGATGAGTCCAACTCAGAAATAAGCATAGATGAAGGAGGAGGATTCTCAGAAGAAGAAAGCTACGATGAAGGGGGAGCATCACCAAGTGAGGTAAGTAAGGTACGTGCTCTCACCCCTACTCAATCTTTTCAATTTATCAAAGTGCTTACGAAAGATCTAGCAAAATTAGAAAAA
The DNA here is from genome assembly GCF_018446385.1 of Zingiber officinale. Classification (NCBI taxonomy): domain Eukaryota; kingdom Viridiplantae; phylum Streptophyta; class Magnoliopsida; order Zingiberales; family Zingiberaceae; genus Zingiber; species Zingiber officinale. The sequence goes on from NC_055997.1 coordinate 150,242,750, forward strand.
AAAAATGCTGAATTGAAATTGAAATTAGAAAAATCATGCCCCTTAGAATTATTTAACAACTTAAAATCAGAGAATGACAGTTTGAAAATGCAAATTGAAAATTTGAAAATTGCTGCATGTTCAAAAACAAATGTTTTTCAAAAATCAAAACTTAAAATTTATAGAAAGCTAAATTGATATATAAGAAAACATAGGGACAACTTAGAAAGATTCCCAAGATTTATGTACCGCCCAGATATTTAGCTAACCCTATAGCAAGGAACATATACTGGGTTCCAAAATCTTTACTAGATTAAAATTCTTTAAGTTAAGGCTTTCAAAAAAAATTAAACAGTGAGTTTCTTTATGAGGCTTTGTCTAAGGAAGTGGTTGTTGATCCAATAACCAAGAAGGCCTAGTGCCTCACCACGATTTGGAAGCCAAAATATTGAAATAAAAGATTTAATTAACTTTCTGGTAAAGCATTAAAATTAGAATTAAATAATGCTTTAAAAAAATTTTCAAACTTTTTTTTGGAAATTCTTCAAAAAAATATTTTTATACTTAAAAAAATATTTCTTACTTAGAAAAATTCTCAAAAACTATTTTTGATCACCTTAGAAAAAATGTTTTACTTAGAGAATTTTCAAAGATTTTTTTTAGATTTTTTTTTTCTAACTTAGAATTTTGATCACCTTAGATACTTTTGCTTAAAAGTTTTTTTTTTATTTTGATCACCTTAGAGTTTTTTTTATTCATTTTTTTATGTGATCAAAGGGAGAGAGATAGTAACAAGTTTAGGGTGAGTTAGGAGAGTTAAGAATCTTTAAAAAAATTTATGTTGCAAATTCTATTATTGCAATCCTTATCCTTAAACTGTTAGTTTAGTAATTTCTATAAATTACTGTTTGTCTATTTTGTTTCCCTAACTTGAATTTGGGTTGATGCATATCAAAAAGGGAAAGATTGTTGAACCCCATAGGTGTTTTGATGTGATCAACCAAGTTGGATTAGGTCCTACTTGTTATCTAATCCCTGTGTCTAAGTGTGCAGGAGCTTAGGAGCACAAGAAGTCGAGCGGAAGACGCAACTAGCGAGAAGGACGGCACGGGAAGGGAGCCGACGGGCTCGGTGCGTCCGAAGGACGAGAGAATTGCAGAAGAGTACACCGGTGAACGAGAAGAACGTGCGCGGCGTTCGAGGGACGAGAAGCTGGGTCGGAAGCCTGCTCGAGGAGAAGGACGGAAATTGGATTCAGGTGAACCCAATTTCGATTGGCCGCAATCACCCAATCAATCGGAGCTTCGGAAGGATAAAAGAAGTCAGAAGGAGCTAACAAAGCTAGCCGGAGGCGCCTTCAACGAGTGTTGAAGGTGCCTGCGCTGGCTACAATGCTGGAGGCGCCTTCATTACGTTGAAGGTGCCTTCAACTTGTCCGAGGCGCCTTCAAGAGCATTTGAGGCGTCTCAGACCCAGTCTAATGACCGTTTGCGAGTTGGATAAAACTTTATCCGGTCAAACCCCTTGGAGGCGCCCTCAACCCTCTTGGAGGCGCCTTCAACACTCGGGATAGATTTTCTAGGAGCTATATAAAGGCCCCTGGAGTTAGGAAATTAATCAATCAACTCTGTATTCAATTCCTAGCAACTTTTGAGTGTTTTTAGTGTGTAAAAAGGCTTCTCCGCCTACAGTGAAGGAGACATTCTAGTAGAGTTATTCGACTGTCTTGGATTAACAACCTTCTTGGTTGTAACCAAGTTAAATTTCTTGTCTCTCTTTTATTATTGTTATTTTATTTAACTATTATTTATATTTTTGAGTTGAAAGTCTTGAGGAGGGTATTCTTTGATTGTAGGTAATTCACCTCTCCCCTCTTGCCGGTCTCGCTGCACCAACAACAATTAGGTAAATTGATGTCCATTATGTTTGATTAGGGAGTGGAAATAAAATTTTTAGAGTATGGAGAGTGCATACAAAATTAAAGTTATGACTGGGGAGTGCATGCAAATTTACCCTTCTTTCTCTCATGATTTGAAATTATTTTATTATTTACTATTCCTAATAACTTTAAACATATTTTACTACTTTAGGTTTTAATTACATATTCTATTTAATTTGTTTCATATCTAATTATGTTATTTAATTGAATTTTGTATTTAGTTGAGTATTTTCAGTGTTTTAAAAATTTTAAAGGATGTTTAAAATAATTTTCTAAAAGGATTTTTTTAAAGGTTTTAAAAATAATTTTCAAAGATTTGAAAAAAATTAAAAGTTTGTTTTCAAAATCATTTTAAAAAGATTTTTAAAAGAATTTTTTAAAAAAAATATAAAAATATTTTAAAAGAATCGTTAAAATGTTTTAAAGATAATTTTAAAATAATTTCTAAAAAAAATTTAAAAGTTTTTTAAATTAATATATTGTTAATTTAATTAAGATTTTAGATTTAATTAACCTTATTAAACTAAACAATTTAAATTTCTATTATTCCCTTTCTTTCGAAACCCTAAATCCCACTTAACTATTTAATGCCCCTTCCTTCCAACCCCACCGTACACCATGGATCGCGATCGCAGCTTCCGCTCCGCCGCGTCCCACGCAGTCGCCGCCGCAGCCGCCTACACAGCTGGCCGACCCGGCGGCGACCCAGCTGCCGTTGCCGCCGCGGCCTACAAAGCTGCCGCCGCGGCCAACGCAGCTGTAGCCGCCTGTACAGCTCACGTCGCGACCTACCCAGCTGCTGCCGCCGTCATCGTCGTCCCCTCCGCCGTCGTCGTCTTCCCCGTCTCCGTCTCCATCGCCGTCTCTGTCTCCGTCGTCATCGTCGTACACCATCAGTAGAGGACTCCAGTGCCCAAGGTTAATAGTAAAAAGTACTCTCTCCATATATGGCTTTGAGATCCTTGAACATGAACTCGACAAATTTATTGCAGAATTAGAAAAATATTTTACATGGTGCTCCTTGGACCAAACAATCACAAAATATGAACATGGTTGGTTATGGGCAGCAGAACACATTAGCGACAAGTGGTATTTATTTTGATGATTTTGAATTTTCTGCTAGATGACAGTAGATTCATATGTTTGCTGAAATCCTACTCGTGGTCCACCTGCAACTTGATGCTTACCTTTATCTTACTAAATTCATGGTCTAAATTGTTACTCTTGTGCATGTAGAAACTTCTCTAATAATTATTTCTCTAATAATTGAAAATTGATGTTTTAATTTGAATAGCTTTATGTGTATACAAGAACAAGTCTTGGGTCCTTTCATATTTTAAAGCATGCTAATCGTATGGTTTTGGCTGACATTTGCACCTTACAAAACTAGAGTAGAAGTGCTGTCAATTAATATATTGAAGCATGAGAACTTCAATTTTCTTCCTCTGCATCATCATATTGACATCAATGAATGAACATGATACAGGTGCGAATTTAATGTTGTAAAACAATTTTATTATTTTTTATTGTTATTTGTATAAACTGGTCCTTGTTGTTGTAATATTTAAAAAAAAAAAAAGAAAAAATGTCGGTGTCCATTTTTTTTTGAAAAAGGTTGTAGCCTAATGGGCGATCTTTGAGAATTCTTCAAATGGTGCTTTGCCGGCAGGAAATGGGCTTTGACAATTGTTAATCTATCACATTTATACCTGTTGTTGATTTATGTCGTCTGATTTCATGCTACTACAACTTTTCTAGAGCATTTATAGCTCTTATTTTCTCCTACTCTATTCTAATTTGCCTCCATTGTCATCTATGGTCGACAATGTATTCCATCTAAGCCGCACTGCTTTACTTGCATTTCTTTTGTCTGATATTACCTCAACAGAGTATTTGTATAGGATTTCCTTTTATAAATAGATATAAGTTGGTAGATTTATTTAAATTACTTATGGCAAATTAGGAACTTTTTATTTATCGTCAAGTATAGTGTTATTTTTAGAAAAAAAAACTTTTAACCTTGCCTTGTTTAAGGAGACGCCATTTTGTGTTATTTTATGTTTTAGCCTAATAAAATTTAGTTTCCTGTTTTTGTTTTTGTTCATCCCGATGCTGTATCATTTTGTGTAGTACTCTTGCAATCTTTTGCTTGTATTTTCTTTGTTGGTTCATTGTTGTGTTTAAGATTCAGTTTTATGGATTTGGTCCCAATTTAAAGTTTCATGGATTGTGATCAATATGATGTAATTTGTTTACTCCCTGGCTGAGCTGAGTTTCAATGGATTGTATTAGAAGATGCCATCCTGGTAATGGTAAGTAGTTACCAATTGATCTTTCAATAGTTTGAGAATTTATTTTACTATTTTTGCCTAGAAGAAATTCATCAAATAACTGAAATTCTTACCTTTTCAATTTTCTGCAAACCTGATATCTTGAGAGTATTAAAAATGTAAACATCATATTTTTCATGGTTGATCTTTCTTTTCTCTTTGAGAATAGCAATTTTCATAGCCATTATGAGGTAGACCATTCAACAACCATTGTTATTTAAAATAAAACTTATTATTGATCAACTGGTGATGATTGTTGAACTACAACTTAGTTATCTGTAGGTCGATATGGACGACAACATTTACAACTTGAGGATTCTATCAAGTTCTCATATATCTAGTTTGGTTCACAAACCCACTTATCAAGAGTGGTAACATTTTGGTTCAAATGAGTATGAATTATTATTTTGTTGGATTATAATTAAGCTACTGTCAGCTCTAAAGCTCTGCTTTTTGTTCTACATGATGACCATGGTAGAAATTCTGTTACTGGATTTTTGAATATATAAAAAGATATGATTTGACTATTACCATAGTTGACCACCCGAAGCGAATAGAAATAGTAATAAATAGCAACATGAACTTGAACTTGACAAATTCAACCAGAAAAGGCAAAGAGAGAAAATTATAACAGAATTTTAAAACATTTTTAGCTATTAGCAATATAGATACCTAAGAGTAAAATTAATTAATTTGCTACATGCAAATTAAGATTTCTATAACTATGTACTTAAATTAGGAATTTTATTGATCAATGTTATATATCTTTAAACTCTTTATAGCTACCTGAGTTCATGGTGTCAGCCAACTTTCCACGGCTTTGAGCTCAGCCAGATAGCAAAAACTAATCCAATGACTATAAAGTTACCGCATGACTGTGAATTCGAAGGAAACAAACCATCTCAGAGATGAGTAATTGAAATCATCAAAAGGAAAAAAGCAAGACCTAGATCAAGTAGCTCAACACGTCCATCACAGTTCGTCCCCAAACTGTATAAAGAAAGCTAAATTTCGGGGCTAGCTTATATCCTACAAATTTATTTGGCGGTCGGATATAAGCTGACTCCATAATTTATCTTTCTTTATAATTTTCTCTCTTTGCCTTTTCTGGTTGAGTTTGTCAAGTTCAAGTTTATGTTGCTATTTATTACTATTTCTGTTCGCCTCGGGTGGTCAACTATGGTAATAGTCAAATCATATCTTTTTATATATTCAAAAATCCAGTAACAGAATTTCTACCATGGTCATCATGTAGAACAAAAAGCAGAGCTTTAAAGCTGACAGTAGCTTAATTATAATCCAACAAAATAATAATTCATTCTCACTTGAACCAAAATGCTACCACTCTTGATAAGTGGGTTTGTGAACCAAACTAGATATATGAGAACTTGATAGAATCCTCAAGTTGTAAATGTTGTCGTCCATATCGACCTACAGATAACTAAGTTGTAGTTCAACAATCATCACCAGTTGATCAATAATAAGTTTTATTTTAAATAACAATGGTTGTTGAATGGTCTACCTCATAATGGCTATGAAAATTGCTATTCTCAAAGAGAAAAGAAAGATCAACCATGAAAAATATGATGTTTACATTTTTAATACTCTCAAGATATCAGGTTTGCAGAAAATTGAAAAGGTAAGAATTTCAGTTATTTGATGAATTTCTTCTAGGCAAAAATAGTAAAATAAATTCTCAAACTATTGAAAGATCAATTGGTAAACTACTTACCATTACCAGGATGGCATCTTCTAATACAATCCATTGAAACTCAGCTCAGCCAGGGAGTAAACAAATTACATCATATTGATCACAATCCATGAAACTTTAAATTGGGACCAAATCCATAAAACTGAATCTTAAACACAACAATGAACCAACAAAGAAAATACAAGCAAAAGATTGCAAGAGTACTACACAAAATGATACAGCATCGGGATGAACAAAAACAAAAACAGGAAACTAAATTTTATTAGGCTAAAACATAAAATAACACAAAATGGCGTCTCCTTAAACAAGGCAAGGTTAAAAGTTTTTTTTTCTAAAAATAACACTATACTTGACGATAAATAAAAAGTTCCTAATTTTCCATAAGTAATTTAAATAAATCTACCAACTTATATCTATTTATAAAAGGAAATCCTATACAAATACTCGGTTGAGGTAATATCAGACAAAAGAAATGCAAGTAAAGCAGTGCGGCTTAGATGGAATACATTGTCGACCATAGATGACAATGGAGGCAAATTAGAATAGAGTAGGAGAAAATAAGAGCTATAAATGCTCTAGAAAAGTTGTAGTAGCAAGAAATAAGACGACATAAATCAACAACAAGTATAAATGTGATAGATTAACAATTGTCAAAGCCCATTCCCTGCCGGCAAAGCACCATTTGAAGAATTCTCAAAGATCGCCCATTAGGCTACAACCTTTTTAAAAAAAAACGGACACCAACATTTTTTCTTTTAAATATTACAACAACAAGGACCAGTTTATACAAATAACAATAGAAAATAATAAAATTGTTTTACAACATTAAATTCGCACCTGTATCATGTTCATTCATTGATGTCAATATGATGATGCAGAGGAAGAAAATTGAAGTTCTCATACTTCAATATATTAATTGACAGCACTTCTACTCTAGTTTTGTAAGGTGCAAATGTCAGCCAAAACCATACGATTAGCATGCTTTAAAATATGAAAGGACCCAAGACTTGTTCTTGTATACACATAAAGCTATTCAAATTAAAACATTAATTTTCAATTATTAGAGAAATAATTATTAGAGAAGTTTCTGCATGCACAAGAGTAACAATTCACACCATGAGTTTAGCAAGACAAAGGTAAGCATCAAGTTGCAGGTGGACCACATGTAGGATTTCAGCAAACATATGAATCTACTGTCATCTAGCAGAAAATTCAAAACCATCAAAACAAATACCACTTGTGCTAATGTGTTCTGCTGCCCATAACCAACCATGTTCATATTTTGTGATTGTTTGGTCCAAGGAACACCATGTAAAATATTTTTTCAATTCTGCAATGAATTTGTCGAGTTCGTGTTCAAGGATCTCAAGGGCATATTTGGATAGAACACTTTTTACTACAATAGAAACTGCCTTGTGACTAAGAACATGGAGATATTTGGCCACAGCCAGCAAAGAAACCGATGTAGTCTCCAGAGATGATGCTATGTGCCGGAGAAGTGTTATCCATGACCTTCCCTCTGTGGGTGGGGGCAGCCTGTTGTGTTGCTCTTTGGCGTTCGTCATCATTTCTCTGGGTGAACAAGAACTTAAAGATATTTGGCCTCACCCTCACTGTGCTTGGTCTCTTCCTCTCTGCCTAGCATTTGTCCGATTACTCACGGTTAGGTATTTTTATTTGAGCTAATTGAGGGTTGCTGCATGTTTGGGCATGACACTGACGCTACAAGATATTGTGATGTGTGTTATTGTGGAGATATCAAATTTAAACAAAGTCAAAGAGAGTTATATAGAGGACTTACTTCTGGTGATTTGTCTGCATAAACTCCTGATAATTTTAGTTATCTTTTGCTAGTACACACAATGATGCCTTTTAGATGTTTATGCTGTTGATAAAAGGACGATAAACAATATTCTTTTGTATATGCTGTATGGATTCAGATGTTGATCTATGATTATTAATTTGTTTCAACGAAAGCTTCTGACTTTAGTTTTTCTTGCCCTTTTTTTGTAAATTTTAGAATCCTAAAAGAAAGGTACACAAGCCTGTTAAAGGTGCATTGAATTGGAGGTTGACAAGCTTCATACTTCACTCGTTGATGTGGGCAATCTCTGACAATGGAAGCATAATCGTTGACTCAAATGATGATGGTGATTGTTTTACTGAAACTTCTCTAGGAAAGCATCATAGCAATGGTCCCGATATCTCCAGTAGTGGTAGTTTGAAGTTCATCGACATTAATCGAAAATATATTTGTAGGAATGTGTCAATTCCAGTTGGAGAACATCATCCTGATTTTAGTGACCATGTAAGTAGTATTTTGTCTGCTATTTATCAACATTCAATCTGTAATCTTGCTTTAGCACATCCTGAAGTTCAGCAGATTTGTCTATTCACTTTACTTAAAAGCATAATGTTTCTAAATTATAGGTGCTACTTTGCTAGTATTGTTGTCATATTTTCTTTACAAAACATTACTCTTCCTGATTCTTAAAGCTAGCTTCTCTATGCCATCTCTTGAATTTTATCCGTGGGCACCTGTGAACATTCTCTATTGGCGATTCTGGTGGCTCTCTTAGGTAAAAAACACACTTTATAAGGTTATTCTTTCATGGATATGTAGTAATTTATAGGAAGTGTATCTTAGTTGTTTTGAGTTGTAAGTTTATTATAGTCGTTTTGCATATTTGTTTGTTTGTTATTTTTTTCTGTCACGTGTTATTTTAGAAAATTAAATTAAATTAACTACTATTTCTGCTTGCATGCTATTATTTGGTAGAACAATATCTCATTAATTTCTTTTAAAATATCCTCTTGTATCCTTGCTAGGCAAATTGTGGAAACCTGTATCTATTTAGTTACCTCTCTCTTATCAGAACTTCATGTACAAATAGAGTTTTGTTGATTAGGGCATATAGACAATTAATTAGCCCATTTTGTTTTAGGCTACTAAAATTTTAATCTTTATAGCTCATGATTTTACATTCAAGCTTTTGGTTTTTGGAGGATGATTAGAAGTGAGCCATTCTCACAACTTTTCCATTGTCTTTATGTTTATGCTTTAACTGTTAACTTGGGTCGTAAAAGAAATTTGTTCATAAGGATATAAATGCGAAAGGATGATGCTGACATCCAAAAGCAACCATTAGAGGTCTGTGTTAATGAGAAGTGGTTAGGTTGTTGTTTATCACTTTCACTTTAGAATTCTTCAATCTGTTGAGTTTCTGGTTGTTTGGTTGCTCAGGCTGAGTTTCCAAAGGAACAAGGTCAAACTCTTGAAAAGTATGCTCACACAAATTGCAGTTGGAGCTAGAATGGCTTGCTACCATGATGAAGTTAAACTTTGCCTCCTTTCTATTTTGACACCCCAATACCATCTCTTGTTTATCTTTTTTTCGTGTCAAACTTCTGATGAAACGTGAAGCTCCCAAGCCTGTAAGTGCTAATCATGCTTTTGATTAGTTTCATAGGTGGATTATGTATTTCTGTTAAATCACATGTGTGGAACATTCTTCCTATTTTTAACTGATAGTTCAATATGTAGGTGATTATTGGTTATGCTGCACTACCTTTGACTTCCCACATTCAGTAAGTGCTGCATATCTAAATATGATGTCTTTTATATATTTCTGATCTTAACTTTGCTTTAAGCTAAATTAATCCTCTTCATTTATTTATTTTCTTTTGAAATCGACATACAAAAGCTTAGCCAATCCAGATGTCAAAAGCAATGAAATTAAGAATATTTTGATGTTAACTATCTGAGATTCGGGTGAGAAGACTGATTTTCATGTATTGCATGTATAACTATCTGAGATATATTTTGATGTTATTTAATGTTATATCAGCTCAGGATGGTTATTTTGTGTTATTTTGCATGTATAACTATATTGAATATATTTTGATGTAATTTTGCATGTATAATTATCTTGGATATATTTTGATGTGATTTTGCATATATAACTATTTTGGATACATTTGTATATTAGTTTTTGTATGTTTTAATGTTATTTTGACGATACGAAGTACGCTTTTGCAAAGAATTATTATTTAAAGTTTATAAATATGAATATGTTTGTTCGACAAGATTTGATGTTGAATTCATTTTTTGGAGCCTTGAATTCTCATCTCTTGCTTGCATTATCCTGAATTCTAATAACCATTTTTTCTGCTTTAAGAGTATCAATAGCACTAAGCTTTTGAATATTCTTAATTTCATTGCTTTTGACATCTGGATTGACTGAATTTCTCATAGCCATGTTTTTCTCATCAGTTGCAGTGTCGGCTCAAGCAAATTGCGTGCAGACATGACTGAAATCAATCTTGGGAGGAAAGTATTATGCTATTCTTAATTTTGACATCTGGATTGACTGAATTTCTCATAGCCATGTTTTTTTTTTAATTTTGGGAAGAATATTCTTAATTTCATTGCTTTTGACATTTCAAAAGAAAATAAATAAATGAGAAGACAGATATCTTGAATTCAGCAATACATGCAATACATGAAAATCACTGTCTTTATACAGTGATACATGAAAGAATAGGATTTCTTTGTTACACATACAATACATGAAAATCACTGTCTTTATACATTGTCAAAAGCGGATTTCTTTGTTATACATGCAATACATGAAAATCACTGTCTTTATACATGCAATACATAAAATATATCTCAGATAGTTATTCTTTTACATGGACGAATAACAAGATATGGAAGAGGTTGGATAGGATTCTTTTGTCCTCTTCTTGGAGTGTCAAAGATTTTAATGTTCGGTTTGAGCATTTGAGCAGGGCAATGTCTGATCATTGTCCTCTTTCGATTTCTTTTACTAGTTTTTCTCCTCCGTTGGCATCTTTTAGATTCCAAAATATGTGGATAAAGCATTCAAATTTTCTTTGACAGTTCGGTTAAATTGGATGTTTCCTTGCTTTGGATTTGGCTTGCAGAAATTGCAGTTCAAACTGAAGCGTCTGAAAGGACACTTGAAGTGGTGGAAATGGAATTCAGACGTTATTGGGAATATTCTTGATACGGTAAAAGAGGCTGAAGATCAATTTGCTATAGCTGAAAGGGTTTTTGATTCAGCCCCTACAGTGGAAAATAAACTTTAGATGGCCAAGGATGATGCGCATTTACTCAAAATTTTAAACATGGAAGAGATCTCCTGGAAACAAAAAGCGGCTGTTAGGTGGATAGGCGAGGGTGATAGAAACACTAGTTTTTTCACAACTTAGTGCAGAAAAGGAGATTGGCTGCCCGGATTTTCAGAATATGGGATAAGATAATGGAGTTTGTTTAGAGAAAGCGGATTTAATTCAAGCTTCAGGTGCTGAATTTTTTGAAACGTTGTTGTCGGGGGAGGGGGAAAAGCTGATTTCTGCAGATTTAGAGCTTATTCCAAGTTTAATCAGCCCGGAAGAGAAATTAGCTTTGTTAGCTGTATCTGCAATGGAAGAAATGAAATAGGTTGTTTGGGAGATGTGTGAAGATAGCACAGCAGGGCCGGATGATTTTTCTGTAGCTTTTTATTTGGCTTGTTGGGAGATCATTAAATTGGCTGTACATAATGTTGTATTGGATTTCTTTCCAGGAGGATCCTTTCCAAAAGGGATGGCCGTGACCACTATAGTTCTTATGCCTAAAAAAGATAACGTGTAACAGTGGCAGAACTTCAGACCTATATGTTTATATAATGTATCAAACAAGTTTATTTCAAAATTGTTGGCTAATAGGTTGAGTTTACTTTTGGATAAAATTGTATCTCCTTTGCAAAGTAGATTTGTAGCAGGGAGGTTGATTTCAGATATATCATAAGTTGAATTATCATGTTAGAGGGGTGAGTTTAATTCTAAAGCTTGACATGGCTAAAGCCTATGACTGGTTGCAATGGAATTTCCTCTTCAAAATAATGGGTGCTTTTGGTTTCTCGGATTCAGTGATTGATATTACAAGGACATGTATTGCGGATTGCTGGTTTTCTGTAAGGTTAATGGTCATTTATTGGGCTTCTTTTATTCTAAAAGAGGTCTTAGGCAAGGGGACCCTATTTCTCCATTATTGTTTATTATTGCAGTTGAATTTTTGTCTGGAGGATTGGATAAATTGTTTAACAAGTTTCCTCAAATGTTTTTCAATTATGGCTGTGATTATAAGGTGTCCCATTTAGCATATGCAGATGATGTGATGATCCTTATGAATGTGACAGTGAGCTGTGTTAAGAGAGTTCAGGATTTTCTGAAAAAATGATAATTCCAGTTAACCTCATTGATTATCCCTGGGATGACTGGTTCGACCCCACGGAATTTTTCCATCGGCCACAAGAGTAAATCGGGAAGCACGCGGAAGCCCAGCAACCTTTGGTTGCGTGCTCTATTTGGAGGAAAAATTTTTGCAAATACGCCATAGCTGGGATCGAACTGCATGTGCTCGGGTGATAACATGGATACCTTACAATGACACCATAGGCCCGGGGACAAGTTAAGACTTTTCTAGATTCATATATGTCATGCTCAGGGCAATTGATTAATGTTTCAAAAAGCTCTTTCTTTCCTTCTAAAGGCATTTCTAATGCTAGGAAAACTCAAATCTCTGGCGTGACGGGTTTTATGGAAGGAAATGGACCTCTTATTTACTTGGGAGTTCCTATTCTTTCGGGTAATTGGAAAACTGTACATTTTCAATCTTTGTTAAAAAAAGTGAGGAAGAAATTGATTGGATGGAATATATCGAGATTATCTCATGGAGGGCGCCAGCTTTTGATTCAAAGTGTCTATGTTCATTCCCTGTTTATTTGTTACAAGATATTTTACCACCCCTTTCAATTTTGCATCAATTGGAAATAATTTTTGCAAATTTTTTCTGGGGATCTTCAGGTTCGAAAGGGAAAGCTCACTAGATTTCTTGGGCAATTGATTTAGGGAATATAAAACTGGGCTAGGTTTCTTACTAAAATGTATTGTGGTGCGACTTCTCCGATGATTGTTTCTATAAAAGGCAATGCTTCTCCTTGCTGGAGATTGATGATGAAAACTCGCGCTATTGTAGAAAATCAGATTGGATGGATTGTTGGTGGCGGCCGTGTAAGTTTTTGGTATAATGAGTGGTTGGATAGAGGGCCTTTGTTCCATACTTGTCCAGTGGAAGGGAATCCGGATGCCTTAATTACTGTTTCTATAGTGGAGCAGAGCTGGAATTTAAACAAAGTGTGAGCTGTTTTACTTTATTTGGTGGTTGAAGTTGTAATTCAGAGAGGGGTTTCGCCTAATATGAGTTGGAAGTTGTCTTCGGATGGAAAGTATTCTATGAAATCTACATGAAATTGTGTTAGGGTTTGTGGACAGCAGGAGGATATAGGGGTTGCAATTTGGAGTAAATTGTTGGTTGCTAAAATATCTTGTGCAGTGAAAGGGAATCTGGATGCCTTAATTACTGTTTCTATAGTGGAGCAGAGCTGAAATTTAAACAAAGTGAGGGCTGTTTTACCTTATTTGGTGGCTGAAGTTGTAATTCAGAGAGGGGGTTCGCCTAATATGATTTGGAAGTTGTCTTTGGATGGAAATTTTTCTATGAAATCTACATGGAATTGTGTTAGGGTTTGTGGACAGCAGGAGGATATAGGGGTTGCAATTCGAAGTAAATTATTGGTTTCTAAAATATCTATTTTTGGTTGGCGGTTTTGGTTGAAAAGATTACCGGTTGATTCAGTTTTGCAAAAACGTGGGGTGTCATTAGCATTTAGATGTCAGTGCTGTGAGGAGATGGAATCATAGGGGGCATTTGTTCTTTAATGGACATGTTGCAAAAGAGGTTCGGGCGTATTTTGCCAATCTATTTTGTGTAAATAGGTTTTTTGACTTTCGGAGTTGGAGATTGGGAATAGAATGGTCTCACGGTGGACATGTAAGAGAGGGATGCCTTTCTTAATTTTTTGGTTTATATGGGTCTCTAGGAATGATGCTAAACATAGGGGGATCAAGATGGGTGCTCAAAAGATAATCCGAAATATTATACAATAATTTTTCTTTGGTGTGGCTGCTGGTTTTATTAAAAGCAAGCATTGGAAAGGGTTCTTTAGGGTTGCTGGTCAGTTGGGGTTTCCTTTGAAGTTTTTGTTGGGAGGACAATTTCGGTAGTACATTGGAGGAGGCCGGATTTGGGGATTTTCAAAATCAACACAAACGATTGCTCTAAGGGAAATTCTGGTACATCTTATGGTGTCATTATTAGGGATCATGGTGGGCAAGTGATTATGGTTAAACATGGGATTATTGGGGTTGGATCCAATGTAAGAGCTGAATTGGTAGCAATTCTTAAAGGTTTGGAGCTATGTTTAGAAAATATTTTTTTTCCCTTGTGGCTAGAGTCTTGATTCTTTGGTGGCTTTGAAGATTATTCGGTCTTCCTTTATTTGTTGGGAATTTCGTAATGTAGTATTGAAAATCAGAGATGTAATTACAAGGTACCAAGTTTTTTGCTCTCATATATTCAGAGAAGCTAATTCTGCTACAGATTTTTTAGCAAATCAAGCTTTTAAATATCATGGATATAGAGTGTGGTTTAGCCATGATTTGGATAGGAAGTTATTTGAGATTTGTAAGGTTGACAGATTGGGTCTTCCTTATATTAGATCCATAAGTAAATCTGTGGAGTTCTGAGAAGCGTTGTTTACAGAAATTTTTGGGGATGCTTAAGTAGAGGAGTTGGGGGTTTCTGGTCTTTTAGAATTTTTTGGTCAGGCTTTTTGTATGTTTTATTGGTGCTTTGCTGTTATTGGTTTTATTTGATGCTACTTATACTCTTTTCCTTTGGTGGTTAGATCAATCAATTGTGTGATAAAAATTGATATCTTTTCTGTCTACTGTGGCTTTCTGTTTTAAAGGGGCAGTGAAATCTGCTGATGTTATTGATTTGTAAATTTGATGGGATATTCTCGATGCTTCCGGATTTTGTTATTATGTTGCAGATAGCTGGATGATTTTGTGTGAGGAAATGCTATTGGTCTCTTTCAAGCATGGATAAATTTTGGGGATGTTGTTTTGCTTGTGGAGTTTCTGGTTTTGTGTACATGCTGTTGGTGCAATTAAATTTTGGTGCTGCTGGGTTTTCTTTTGGAGTATCTTCTTCTGTGTTACTTGTGCAGTTCTTTTGATGTTGTATATGAATGCTGGTGGAAATGTTGTCTCAAGGAGTATGTGAATATGGAGGGTTATCTTCAAGGTGGTGTATGCTGTGGATGAAGGAATTTTGTTGGTGCTTGGTTCACTGTTTCAAATTCGGAGGAGGAAGGTTTGAGGTGCTGGGATTTATATTTCTGTGTGGCATGATGGTAGAGTGGATGGATTCGGGAGTACATGGTTGGCTGTGGATTTCTGGTGATGGGATTTTGGCAGAAGGGGTTTTTTATTGTGGGGACCTTCATTTTGTTCAATGTGGAAGGATGAGGTTTGTTGTGTGGAGCTGATGCAAATCTACTGGTGATTTATGTGGATGCTGGTGTTATGTGTTGGGTTTTATATTGGTGAAAACTTGTGTTTGAAGAAGTGAAGCTGATGGCAGATTTGTTTAAAATTGAGTTGAGATTGGTGGAGTTGCAGGGTTTTCTTATGCTGTTGAAATAATGCACTTGAGGATGTTGAAAATTCTGAGAGTTTTGTGGATGATCGGGAATGCATGTTCTGTGTTCTTTGATGTGTCTTTGAGCAATGAATTGGAAGGGAGATTCTGTTCTTTATTTCTCTTGAGAGTTTATCGTTTATTTTGATATACATGTTTGCAAGAAAGTGGCTAAATATCTTTGGTATGCTGGAGTTAGGGCTGTAAAAGCTGAGCCGAACAGTAAGAGGCTTGAGCTCAGACTCGGTTCGTTATCCTCAAACTTGAGTTCGGCTCGAGTTTGATTCGAGCTTTAGTTCTTAAGCTTGAGCTCGGATAGTAATAAAATTAAATAGCTCTAGTTCAGCTCGAAAAAAGTTCGTTTAAAAATTAAACGAGCTTAGTTTAGCCTCTTAACGAACACGTTCGCGAGCCTCATAATGAACATGTTCGCGAGTTTCTAAACGAACATGTTCGCGAGCTTCTAAATGAACATGCTCGCGAGTTTACGAACTAAATACTGTTAAGCCCGAGCTCGGCTCGATAATATTTTCGAGCTCGAAATCAGGCTCGAGCTCGGCTCGTTAACTTAATTGAACAAACTTTTTTTCGAGCCGAAATCCCTAGCTAGAGTTAAGAGAGTATAAAAGTCCAGTTTTAGATCCTAAAAAGGTCGTTTAAGGTCTTTTCAGAGTCTCGAAAGACTTTTTCTCCTTTTTTATTCTCCTTTTTGTTATTATTTCTCAGCTTTAGGATTTAGAGGTATTTTAGTGTAAATCTTTTGGAGTCCATGTAAATTATAGTATGAGGTTAGGTTTGGTCCCCTTATACTATGTATCTTTTTTCATATATGAAATGGTCTTTTCTTTTTTTTTTTTAAAAAAAATAGCCATATATGAGGCATGAAGGATCCATCATACCTTATATCAACATCAATACGCCCTAGACTGCTCTAAATTAGTAAATTCTAAATGAACCAAATGTGATAATTGACCCATTAGTGTGGTAGGCAAACAATTGGCTTTAAATGCTTATACCCAAGAGAATTTTAATAGATTCATTGGGGCGTTATAAATTTCCTCAATTAGCGTACCCTCCTCAAAAGTGCAACTAAATTAGGGGTGGGCCACCATTGACTTTTATTAGGATAAGTTATAAATCAATTGTTTGCTTGAACTTCAAATCATGCAAGAAATAGTTGGTGAAGTTGAATATCAAACCATGTTTTTCTTATTGAGAATTTTATGTTGCAGATTTATTTACCTAACATTGGTCTTATCATTAGGAATCTTTTGCAGAATCTCAAATAAGTGTTATAAGAGATGCGCAAATAAATTCTAATGTAGACATAATTCATTCTAATTTGACATTGTGTTTCTTGTAGCACATTTACAAGGTGACTATTCTTGTTGATGCTATTGAACAACCGGTCAAGGGTACTTGATCAGTCCCAAGATGTGTTTGTTGCTAATGTAGCCTTTCTGATCTCTTTATTGGGTAGGTGTCTACTTCCATTGTCACACTATATCCTGCAATATTGTTTTATAGACAGATTGTGAATGCCGGTTCATGTTGATGCACTTTCTTTATTTAAGGATTGCATCATTCTCGTCAACAAGGCTTCCCGGCAACAACATATAGGTGATTTGGCATAATGCTTGTGTCTATCATCTATCAGCAATCTTTTGATACTCATCCAACTGTAACCATGCAAGAAGGCATGGAATAAAAAATATTTGATATGTTGCAGCTAACATAAATATCAGCAGAAAGATATGAGCTTCATACAAACCAAACTATATATATATATATATATATATTTAATTCCTTCATTCCACCATGGAAATCAATGGAACATTGTTATGCCAAACTTTGAAAACTTATATTTTATAGTTAGTACAGAAAAAAATGAGATTTTTTTAGACCATAGTAATCTGATGATATCATTTTGATTTTCCAATACATGCTGTTTAAGAATCATAAATTGTGAAGTTTAGGTTCTTTAGTTCTTTTCTTATGTTAAACAGAAGGTTTTCATATGTTATACCTTATCTATTTACTAAAGGAACCAGACTTCACAATTAGTCTGGTTGATTATTAAATTTCATGCACTGAGTAGAAAATAACATTAGCAGAACTTGCAAGTTACAAAATAGATATTCCTACTTCATTGGAAAATATCTACTTTATGTTTTTTTTGGAACAATCATCAAAGTCGTTTGATATGTGTGATAATGTTGTTGACATTTCCAAACTTTTTCGTTGTCATCATTGGATTTGAGAAGCTCTTGAAGGTGTTAACAGAATCTGCAAGATTTGGTACCCTTAATTAACAGATGTACCAAATATTAATGTCAAGCCTATAACATCTCAACAACTTTTACCCGCTTTATCACCAACTCCTATGTTCTCATTCTGCTGTCTCATACACGTTGTAAACTAGATCTAGCTGATTTGTACCTTTACTAACTCTGCCAATTTCTAGCACTATGTACTTCTTTTAGTTGCTCAAATGAGTTTGATTTCACAAGCACAAGTCCTTGAGCGCTGTCTGCAGCCAAAATGAATGCAGATGCCCAACCAAGTCCACTAGGGGTATTAGCACACTTCCTTACAAAGACCTACATAAATTATCTCAGATGCACATGGATGAAAGCCAGACTACCACTTCTTTTAAAATACCTGTTTTGGCTACATCTTCTCTGAGCTTGTGGAGCAATCATGAGATGAAACATCATCTTTCTGGATCTCCAAGTTATCTGTGGATGTATTTTCTGAGAGTCAATCTTCAAGAGGTGATTTTGAAACTTCAATGATGCTTTTTACCCTGTAATTTTGTAAAGGCCTTCTCTTCAAGTTGTCTTAAGTGCCACAAATGTCTTCCTAGCATCACTGACAATACCAATCATAGGGAAAATGATTTTTTCAAACTAGTTTAGCTGCTCATAATTGCTCATTCCAATCAATATAGCAGGTTCTGAGCATGAAAGGAAAAGGTGCTTCTATTGCTGTATCATAGCTGCTGGCTGGTATCCCAAAGTTATCTCCTGAGGTAATGTTATGAACACAGAGATTCATTATGATCAATCCACCGTATTTCTTGCTAAAAGATTCATTTTCTAATGTTAGTTGAGAAATGTGCTTGGAGTTATTAAATTCTATTTGGTGGTATATATTTGAATGCTAATTGTTGGTTAGGGGAGCCTTGGCACACATTTTATATTTCTTTTTAATGTTTATGATTTGGCTCTCTTGTGTGAATTATATCTTATCATAGCACCATCTGAATGAGTGTATTGTTCTTTCCATTTTGATCTATATTAGCTTTACAGTCTAATCAAGGAAGAAGGATCTTTTTTGAGTGAATAGCAGAAGGATCTTTCTCGGTTCCATCTATCGTCATTACCATCTTTATTCTAGTTGACTACCTGTAATCTCTTTGTTGTGAGCTGCATGTGCCCTTATTCTTTTTAATTAACCACTGCCAGCCAATTCAAGGATTTCAGGCTAGCGCGGTTGGTTCATGCAAGGGTATTGCTACCAATAGACTTGGGGTCAATTGCCAGCGGATACGGAATGTCTGCTAGTTGCCTCAACCCCTCCTTGCATCTCCTTGGGCGAAGCCCCTCGTGATTTACCTCCCTTCCAAACAGTGGGGGGTCACCTGGAGGGGCCGTCGAAGTGACAGTTTCATGTTTTTGCTTCCAAAGGATTTCATATTCTATATCTTATTCCTCCTTGTTCATCTTATCTTAGGGAGACACATGGAAAGATGAATATTACTTTTTCTATGACAACAATTGCTCAAATAATAATGATGGGGCTCAAGCAGTTATGATCCACGAAGATGATTTTGTATCGGCAATGCAGTCCCTGCAGCTGAAAACCCTCTGCATAACAATGCTCATCTCCTGTGCCACTTCCATCCAGCATTCCTACCTCAAAACAGAAGCCATTGAAGTTGGTCTCGATTCCCCTCCATAATCTTCGTCGCTGGCCTACATCTGCCCATCAACAACTCCTATTGATACAATACATATTTGAGACCTCAAGAAATTGCATTTCGTCAAAGTAGGTAGTAGTTGCAGTGATCTGATACATCTTCCAAAGAAAAGTAACATTGGAACTTTTGGTTCTTAAAGTACAAGGAGAGAACTGTGACTTCTCTCCTCTTGTTTTGTGTTTTTGATGGCCGCAATAGAATGCAATGCTGCACCTTGTTGTGTCTGTGGTTTCTGTCCTCAGTCAGTGTTAGAACAGTGAATGTAAACAGATCTGTACTATATATTATGTGGAAATAAGTGAATGTATTTTAAAGTCTTAAGGTATTTGATTGTGATATTTGGAGACAACATTGCAGTGACAATGCTGGCAAACAATTATGCAAGATTCTCTCACAAGTTGCATGTTGCTGGGTCCATGACTTGAAAAGATTTTGTCCCTTGCCTTCTGTTATGATGCTTGCTTCATTTTTTTTACAATGACTTTCATGGCCATATCAATATACCATCACTCCAATAATGTGTGATTTAATCTGCAGAACTTTTGAAAGGGCTGCGCTTGGCCAAGTGGCTGTTTGAATCAACTTCAATGTGCATGTTGTGAACAGGGATCCCCTAAAGGTAAAATTAGAAGGATTTGATTTCAAGTGAGTGCATGACTTTCCAACTCTATGACATATGTTATCTTAAATTATACACTTCATTTGAACTTTAGGCTACTAAGACATCTCCAAACAATCTCCTGAAGAAACTACTGAACCACAAAGTCATATTATAGCCAAAAGAAAACATTTTAAATTGCATGGAAATTAATGAGTGATCATTTCAGTGGTATCTCGGGCAGCACTACCATCTCTTTCTGGTTTCTAGTTGGAGAGACATGGCTGGTGGGTCTGATTTGCTCATCTTGAGTAACTCCTGCTTCATCACATACTCCCATCTGCATTGCAGGAGGTAGAGAAAGGCCATGAATGAGACTTCTGCAGTGAAGAGGACAGCCCACAAGCTTACAATTGTTGAGGTCTTCTTATGGAAGGTGTGCAGGCCAATGAAGATGTTGCCTATCCCCAACACAGACTCCAGTTCCAAGCAGCCAATGCACCAGGTACCATAAACTCCTGGTTTTCATCCGCCTGATAGGAATTCGTTACACTTTTTAAGTTTGAAAATCAGCATGTGCTTAGAGTTTATTAAAGATTAGGTGGATGATTTTTATTATTTATTATTAAGGGAAAATGGTTCAAAAATACCTTCTAGGCCTCACAGAGGCCATTAGAGGTTGAATCAAATGAGTCCATATAGAATCAACCCAATTTTCTGATGAGTATTGTTGAAGGAATTCTCAAAGTTGATTAGTGAAAGAACAGCTGCAACAGTAGCAAGTAGGATTGCCAGAATCTATCGGATGATGCATCGAGAATAGCTTTAGTATCAAGTAAAATTCAGTATTTTCTTCGGAATTGGAAAACTGATATGAGCAGTAAATCTATTATAACCATTAAATGTTGATGTTTAATACAATATATTGATAATTTTCAGTTTCTGTTAGAAGAGTTTGTATTGAGGACTTGTAATCCTGAATAGTCGCAGTTTGTAGCAAGAACAAACTAGAGTTTACCGACCTGAACAGCTACATGAGTGTAGAACAAAACCTTGATCATTTTAATTGATTTGGCACTCTCTGTCATTCTGATAATGACCACCCCTAGTGGCATTAAGAAACCAAGTGAAGCCCTGAGCAAGAATCCATGAATTTTGATATGGATCGATTGCTGTGGTGTCAGCTGCAGAGTAATTGCTTATAACTTCATCAAAAGACATTTTTCAGCATCATAAACAAAAAAAAAGAGCAAGAGAACAGCTGTTTCATACCTTTAGAGAATTAGATTGATTTATCATATATATTTACTTGAGCTAATTTAGAAATGTTTTTCAATGAGTCTGCAAATAGAATAAGAGAAATGGCCAGAGCTTACAAATTTGTTTATAAGGAATCTTTATTGGAAAAATGCAAACAAGATGCCATACCTTGTAAGAAATGGAGCAAAGGTCTTTAATCTAAGAAATCCCTCTCTTCAGATACCCAACGCCCAAAGAATAGATAACCAGATAATTTAAGAGGAAACAAATCTGAAACCTTCACTAGTTCTTTGCAATATGCATTTGCATTTTAGATAGCTTGAAGATGACTACAAGTATCTCAAAAGTGATGAACCTATTGGAAATCTCTATAGAACCCTATGCGGGACTAGAATAAGAAGCTTTTGGACTAGCTCTATTAGTTTATTAAAGAATTAAAATACATGTCTATCATTGTTTCAATGGATCAATCATAGTAGCCGAAAGTGAAATGGAGTTTAGCTGTAATATAACATCTTCAGGTCTTCAATGTTCAAGCTCCTTGATGTAAAAGTGCTCAGGGTACCCCTTGGTGACTCTGTCAATCCCTCTTGTATTTCTGAAAAGAATTGCTGACATTAAATTGGTGTTTAATAATGGGTTGTGTGTGAAGATGTGTTCTTGTACATAGATCATCATTAAAGTCGATATAGATATCTACGAGAATTTGAGTATGTCGGGAAATCTAGGGACCCCAAATTAGTGCCCACTTTTTTTTTTCAATTTCATGAACTACATTAGCTTTGATGTCTTAACTTTATTCTAATGATCACTGGAGTCTCCCGACATATTGATTTTGTTGGTTCCTTCAATAAAGATTGAGCAATGATGCATGGAAAAGCCATCAAGCTACGAGGGTAGGAGGTAGAGTATTCCTTATGAAAGAAGAATAATTATGTGATTCTTCCACTCAAACACTGATGTGAACAAGCTTAATGGTTAACACAAGTTTACATCTTCCATGCAGGATTCGTCCGCCTTTCTTTGCTGTTATGCCGATTTGGCTTTGGAGCAGCACTTTCTGATCTACTAACATAATGATGTCGAGCAGGTGAGTCTAAATCCACCAACTTGTTTCATTTGTTCCTTCTCACAACGTCAACCTTATAAGAATGAACCCTCCATTGTGTGACATTTTTTCTCCCAGTGATAAAGTCGATAACCCACATGCATGCATTCTTCCTTTTCCAACTAATAATCATTGTTTCTTAAAAAGAAGACTCACCATCTCACTTCTGGTAGGGTTCTTTTTAGAGCAAATACCCAAATCCACCACTCTATCAATAAAATTTCTGAGTTAGGCCTCTTGTTTGGAAATGGCTAAATCAAGCCTCCTCTTAGCCTGTTATACCAAAATATTTGTTTGGCTCAAGAAGTTTGATGAAACAAATTGATGGACTTAAGATTATATATTTTTGAATCCTTATCGCCACCTCAGGAGTGGGACGATGCCCAAAAATAATTTAAATTTACACAATTTGAATCTTAATCAACAATTCAACTAATCAATGCCAAGATCATGCAACTCCATCTTCATTTCACTTGCTCGCTATCATAATCTTTGTCATGATTGAAGTTGACACCTTCTTAGGTATTAATGACATTCTCCAGAGGGAAATTGAGATGAGCTCTCGGACCTTTCATCCTCAACTCTCAAGGCAGCTCTGTCGTAGGCGATGGCAGCTTCTTCAGCAGTGTTGAATGTTCCAAGCCAAACTCTAGCACCCTTTCTCGTAACATCTCTTATCTCCGCTGCAAATTTGCCCCAAGGTCTCCTCACCCCTCTATAATTCCTCCTATCATCGTTTTTTGATGTAGTGTTGATATTAACGTTAGGGTTAGAATTAGAGTCTGTGTTAACCTTATTAGAACAAGGTGAGGCCAGAATGGGGGTAACATTGAGCAAGTCCTCCCATACCTCAGCTCCCATGGAGATCCACCTACCAAGGCTTGGAAGCCTCTGCAAGAGTTGAAGGTTGTCGTTGGTTGTTTGGAGGCCATCTTCCTCATCTTCTTGTGTTTTGCATGGCTTATGTTGCATGGATCTATCAGTGCTAGTGCCACTTATGAAACTAGCCCACACATCCTCGAGAATCATTTGGTTGTACTCCGATTTGTCGTCCATATGGGCAGAAAAAAAATATAGAAGAGTTTGAAATGAGTCTAAAGAATTGAAGAAGCTCGCCAGGTATATATCAATCGGCTATAGAACTTGCAACAAGCTATGAATTGATGCATCAATCAAGATTGGGTGTTAATTGAGTAACAAATGTGGTTTTAGGATGTAGAAGAACTTGTGCGAATTAATGCGAGTTGATGCTTCTATATCGGAAAGGAGTAGACGTTTGGGTATAGAAGATGTTTCGAGGATGAAAACAAGTATGGTAAAAGAGAATTTGTGTAGTTGGATGAGAGCAGGAGAATATTTATAGAATGGAAAATGACAGCAAATAAACAGCTCAAGGATTCATTTGCAATCAGGGAGCAGATTCTTTTAAGTAACTTGAGTTTTAGTCCAAGAATCCACAAATTAAGAGAGGTCATTTAAAGGGTACTTCTTCTTCTTTTGTTTTTTTTTAAAGAAATATTCGTAAGGTGAATATTTAGGGTTTAATTTCATTCGCATCCTCGTTTTTTTTATCTACTTGCTTATTTTTAAAAAAATTATATGTTGAAATTTCTACATTTTATTATTATTTTTTTGAACATATGACTTTAAAAGTTTTAATAAAACAAATATTTAATATTTTTTTTTACACTTTTAGATTTATCAAAAGTGATTAATGTTATAAATATTTATTTATTTCTTCTTAATTTTCATGGATTCATTTTAGTTTGCTAACAAAAATTGAAAAAAAAAATATATTTTCACTAAACTTTTCTCGAGGAGTGCCGATAGTAAATTTCTTTTTTTTTGTGTGTGTATAAATTAAGACCTTTCAACCTCCTGAGTGCTCGACGTTCGAGTGGATTGTTAGGATCTTCGGATGGCTAGAGAGGGAGTGTGAATAGTCTCTTCATAAACTTACACAAATTTTCTTCCAGAACTTTGTTAGCACAGCGGAAATAAGCAAAAACAAACTAATACAAGGAAGAAAACAAAACACCACTAACACAATGATGTACGAGGTTCGGGGATAACTTGCCCCTACTCCTCGGCGTGTCCGTAAGGTGGACGATCCCTTGATCTTTCGGTAGATCAACCCCCGGACAGATTCCGGCTAAGTATTTCTCCTTCTCGGTGGAGAAAACCTCTCCACAAAGTCTCAAAAGGATTTAAATGAAGCACAAGACTTACAGGATTTAGTGGCTACAATGAATGCACAATTAACTTACAGCCACAATGAAAGCAGAGCTTAAAGAAGCGGACCCTCAGCAAAGAGCTTCACACGGCACTCTTGCTTAATCGACGACAGAGAGTTTGCAATACCAAAGAAAAAAAACTTCTTTCAACCTCTCTTCTTCCTCCTTATTTCATGCCTTATTTAAGTTTCATACTTTATGTCATGACATCATGACATTGGCACATATGTTCACTTATGATATTATTTTATGCCATGTCATCATCTCTTGCATTTATGATCAATTAAATTGATTTAAGGATAAAAAACTCAATTTGATATGGAAATCAAATTGTTGTTTAGAAAATGCATGAGAGCTTAGCTTAAGATGACCTAAACTCATATCTCACATCAAAATTGACTTGGATGTGTTTGATATACCTTAGATGTGTGTGAGATATTAGGATAATGAGTTAGGATCAAGGTGCATAGTTCTTGTACCTAGATGAGCCTAATTCGAAATTGAGGATCATAGGGAAAGCTTCTGTACAAGTCATGTACATTTAGCCCTAAGATTGTGGTCCTAAATTAAATGGTTTAAAATCATTTCAAAATTGATTTGAAAAACCTTGATGAAACTTTTCTAGTGATAGCATTCATCATTGAGCAAGTTGATACAAAGTTTTTGAAACTTTGAGCTATTTCAAAATTTTTCGAACTTTGTATCAAGATTTGAAAATGGAAGTTATTTTCATAGAAAACTATTTTTCCATGATAGTATATGTTATGAGGAACGTATCCTCAAAATTTTATAATTTTTGAAATTTTCTGTAATTTTGTAGGGGTTTCTGAATTTCGGGAGGAAGAAATTCAGAAATAAGATGTGTGACCGATCAGGAGGTTCCCTGATCGGTCCAGGGGATGCTGGATCGGTCACTGGACCGATCCAAGGAGCTCCTGATCGGTCTGGTGACCAATTGGGCGTGCCAAATTCTGTCTGAAATTTTTGAAATATGCTGTCTGAAATTTCTGAAATTTCAGCTGAAAGTTAAAACACAGTTTGTGTTTTGGATTTCTAAACGTTTGAAACTCTCCGAGACATTGTTGGTGCAATGGTTAAGGGGGAGTTGACCTTTAGGGGGAGATTTACCTATTGGTCAGGCGGGAGTTGACTTTTAGGGGAGTTTTTACTTGTCATGATTAGTGATATGGGGATTATCACTAAGTTGATTGTTGACTTTAGTATCAAGGGGGAAATTAAGGGTTTCAATGAAAGGTATGGGACTTTCATTAGGAAGAAACTCTTGACCTTGAATCACTCTTTTTGATGTGTGTCAAAAAGGGGGAGAATGGGAGAATGTCCAAAGAATGTTCAAGGAAGAACATTAGAGTTTGGGGAGAATGTTCAAGGAAGAACATTGGAAAACCTAAGTTAGGTTATCGGGTTAACCTAACTTGATTATGGTTTTTGTCAAACATTAAAAAGGGGGAGATTGTTGGTGCAATCTTAGGTCGAGGTTGACCTGGTTGACCTGACTCGAGTTGTATTTTGATGTTTGACGAGAATAGAAAAGTTCTATTCTGATGTTTGATGAGAATAGAAAAGTTGTATTCTGATGTTTGACAGAATACAAACTTGGGAGATTGTGGGTGCAATCTTTGGTCAAGGTTGACCTGGTTGACCCGAGGTGAGTCGACCTGATTCGGGAAATCCTGGTGAGTGACCTAACTCGAGTTGACCTGACTCGAGTTGTATTTTGATGTTTGACGAGAATAGAAAAGTTCTATTTTGATGTTTGACGAGAATAGAAAAGTTGTATTCTGATGTTTGACAGAATACAAACTTGGGAGATTGTGGGTGCAATCTTTGGTCAAGGTTGACTTGGTTGACCCGAGGTGAGTCGACCTGATTCGGGAAATCCTGGTGAGTGAAGCCAGGTGAAAGTCCTGGTGAGTGAAACCAGGCAAGGGAAAGTCCTGGTGAGTGAAGCCAGGCAGTTGGAAAGTCCTGGTGAGTGAAGCCAGACAAGGGAAATCCAGATAGGTCAAGGTTGACCAGACATCTGGTGAAAAGTCCAAGCAGGGAGCTTGGCACGGGAAAAGTCCAAGTATGGAGACTTGACACGGAAAAGTCCAAGCAGGGAGCTTGGCACGGGAGAAGTCCAAGTATGAAAGCTTGGCAGACGAAGTCGGAGAGGGCTCGGTAGCTCGTTCTCCGGATTAGTTCGGAGAGGGCTCGGTAGCTCGTTCTCTGGACCGGACGTGAAAGTCGGAGAAGGCTCGGTAGCTCGTTCTCTAGACTAAGTCAGAGAGGGCTCGGTAGCTCGTTCTCTAGACCAGGAAGACCTTGGTCGTCTGGATCGGTCTGCAGACCGATCCAGTGATACTAAAAGATCACTGATCGGTCTGGTGACCGATCAGTAACCACACAGAACTTTCTGTGGGTTATCTGATCGGTCTGGTGACCGATCAGGAATCACACAGAAACTTTCTGTGGGTTATCTGATCGGTCTGGTGACCGATCAGTAATCGCACAGAAACTTTCTGTGGGTTATCTGATCGGTCTGGTGACCGATCAGTAATCGCACAGAAACTTTCTGTGGGATTATCTGATCGGTCTGTAGACCGATCAGTAAGAAACAGAACGGGAGGGGGATCGGTCTGCTGACGATCCACCTGAGTCCTGATCGGTCCACAGACCGATCAGCACCATCCTAGACCGATCAGGATGTGTCCTGATCGGTCCAGAGAGCCATGGATCGGTCTGCTGACCGATCCACAGCGATGTCGTTTGTATTCTGCTGTTTTTCTGCAACTTCTGATTTCTCTGAACTAACAATCTTCCGTGAGCTTTTTGAGTTACAGGTTGCAGGTATCATGACGATGCTTGAATTCAAATTAAGGTCTATCAGAGGAATAAGACAAAATGGTTTTTCTACCGAGCTTGGCTGCAAATGGTGCATTTGAAGCATCAACGGATACTGGCGATCTGGGTATGTTCTGGCTGCAATCAGCTTGACTCCTTGGCATTGGTTCGAGCTCAGAAGACACCAGTGAAGACCATGGATGGTATTGGTGTGAGTTCAGAGGACCAGATGAGGAGGAGGAGTGATTGGTGACGCCTGAGTTGATTGCAGTGATTCGATACAGGTTGCAGCGATTCTATGCAGCTTGCAGTGATTCGATGCAGGCAAACACAGTGAAGAAAGCAGAGAAATAGTAGAATACAAACGACATCGTTGTGGATCGGTCAGCAGACCGATCCATGGCTCTCTGGACCGATCAGGACACATCCTGATCGGTCTGGGATGGTGCTGATCGGTTTGTGGACCGATCAGCCTATGGGTGGATCGTCAGCAGACCGATCCCCCTCCTGTTCTGTTTCTTACTGATCGGTCTACAGACTGATCAGATAATCCCACAGAAAGTTTCTGTGCGATTACTGATCGGTCACCAGACCGATCAGATAACCCACAGAAAGTTCTGTGTGGTTATTGATCGGTCACCAGACCGATCAGTGATCTTTTAGTATCACTGGATCGGTCTGCAGACCGATCCAGACGACCAAGGTATCACTGGATCGGTCTGCAGACCGATCCAATGCTCATGTGAGTTTGGAGCTTTCCAGCCCGAAACCCTAAGGTCTTCCTGGTCTAGAGAACGAGCTACCGAGCCCTCTCTGACTTAGTCTGGAGAACGAGCTACCGAGCCTTCTCCGACTTTCACGTCCGGTCCAGAGAACGAGCTACCGAGCCCTCTCCGACCTAGTCCGGAGAACGAGCTACCGAGCCCTCTCCGACTTCGTCTGCCAAGCTTTCATACTTGGACTTCTCCCGTGCCAAGCTCCCTGCTTGGACTTTTCCGTGTCAAGTCTCCATACTTGGACTTTTCCCATGCCAAGCTCCCAGCTTGGACTTTTCACCAGATGTCTGGTCAACCTTGACCTATCTGGATTTCCCTTGCCTGGCTTCACTCACCAGGACTTTCCAACTGCCTGGCTTCACTCACCAGGACTTTCCCTTGCCTGGCTTCACTCACCAGGACTTTCACCTGGCTTCACTCACCAGGATTTCCCGAATCAGGTTGACTCACCTCGGGTCAACCAGGTCAACCTTGACCAAAGATTGCACCCACAATCTCCCAAGTTTGTATTCTGTCAAACATCAGAATACAACTTTTCTATTCTCGTCAAACATCAGAATAGAACTTTTCTATTCTCGTCAAACATCAAAATACAACTCGAGTCAGGTCAACCTCGACCTAAGGTTGCACCAACATGGATAACTCTCTCGTGTGCTCGAGCCTGAGTGCGTAATTGGAGGTGACTAATGATTGCTTGGGCACTGAAGCATTTTGAGCGCTATCTGATGCAGCCCGAGTGGATTTCTCGAGTACTTCGACTCAGTTAAACACAGATGCAAGCTTAAGTCGGCGGTCTCGAGTGCTTAGTGCCTGAACATAATAACATCCTAATGCTTGAAGAGGGGAGAACGTGGCTCAGTGGAGGCGCAAACGCGGGGCAAACATGGAGTCAACATTTCTGACGCAACGACAACTATTGATTTCGTTGATTTGAACACGAATACTAAAATAATAATCTTCTAAAAACTTATCGATTCAAAAGAATATGCATCCAAAAACTTGAAGTTTTGAAGAAAAGACAATTGAAATTTTATTAATAAAAAACTTCCTAAAATCAACTAAATCTTTTGAGACTATGAAAAAATCTTAAACAACCTTTTTAGAGCTAGAAATTGGATTTTTATGGATGAACTTTGATTTGGAGCCTAATACATCTCAAAATTCATTCTGTGTCAAAAGCTACGATCTCTACAAGCACACCCTCCCATTATCTCTGTATCAATCGCCCCGGGTGAAAAAGAACTCATTCTCGAATTTGGAATAAATTGAAATCAAAAAATTATTGTGTTACACTTGTCGGTTCTTTTATTGTCCTCTTCTCCTTCTCCCTTTCTTATCCAACATTTCTCTTCTACGACGGCAAGTGGCATCTTATGATCCAACCACACCTCAGCGTGCTTGCCGAGCTTAACAAGGAGGCGCTTGATGAGCACCTCCACATCCACGTTGCCAGTCACCACCACCTTGTGCTGCTGCGAATCCATCATCGTCTTGTAGACGCCTAAATCAATCAACACGACCAAATTAAAAAGTAATGTTATATATATATATATATATACCTTCCATAGTTTGGAGAACCTTCTTGACATTTTTCTCGCAGCCTTGGCAGCGGATGGGGACCTTGAGAATCCAAGTCTGGAACACGCACTAACAAAATCAAAGACTCAAAATGGATTTCTAGATAGAAAGTTTAGGCGGGGAAGGGGAATTAGCGAGCACCTAGTACTTGAATGCCACCTAGGGCTAGGGCTTGGGCTTGGCTTGTAAAAATTAAGAGGTGGTTTGGGGCATGCAGTGGCTGCTCATAGCATGATATATATATAGCTAGAGAGCAAGGAAGGAAGAGGAAGTAATCAGCTCATAAGGGTATCAGGGTATGTATATATGCATGGTAGGTGCTGGCGTATAAGGATATATGATACATCTGATCATGCTTGGATCCACCATTTTAATAGGAGACAAACAAAGATTCCACATGATTGATGTTGCTTAATCAGACACCTTTCACTCGATTGAGAGGTATATATAAACACATTGATAATCGAGTCTGTTAATTATCAGTGGGTAAATTTATATTGCTAGAATCTGTCCAGCTATATCGATATTTACATATAACAAATTATTAATTAGCTCTTAATTAAACTATTCATTATTCTCATCTTTTACTTTCTTATCGAATTTTTGGATCGATATGCATGTGAGAGAGAGAGATGGGGGGGAGGTGAATCACGTGGTATTCAAAAATCTCATTTTATCATTTTAAAAATACGAGTACGCACAGTGGAAATAGACAAACAAAAAACAATACGCAGACTCGGTCAGTTTACTTGGTTCGGAGCCTTCGACGATTTCTACTCCAAGACCCAGGTCCCACGGACCTATCACAGATAATCCACTAAAATACCTCTTCCGGTATTTCCGGAAGAGGGAATTGAGTACAAAGAAAGTAGGGAAAGTGTAACACGCTACACTTTTCTTTTTTCAGAAATTAAGTACAAAGAGTAACTAGTTACCGACACTTATGATTGAAGTGGGAGCGCTGGTGTAGATGTCGGTATGCCGGTCGCGATCGAAACTCCTCGGTGCAATCGTCGGGCACAGCAGCTTCCCAACAGAGTCGTAGCAGGAGCCCGGAGCAGTCGGAACCTCAAAAGAACGCGTAGTAGCTTGAATAATAGTTATATTGTGAAGCTTCCTCGAGACTGCCTTATATAGGCTGTGGAAGGCGCCTTCCATAGGCGTGTAAGGCGCCTTCAACCTGTCAAACTTTATCTCGAACAAGCTGGCCCTTATCTACGACAAAGTCTAAACTTTTATCTCTTGGAAGGCGCCTTCTATAGCCATGGTAGGTGCCTTCTATGAACAGTGCGAAGGCGCATTCCATTGCTGAAGGCGTCTTCAGGCACTATTCACCCGAAGGCAAATGTGCTCATTTGTTCTGTAAAATAATGTTAGTCCAATAAACCAAATAATAATCAGCAAGACAAGTGTTAGCACAATAATACTAAGTAGTAATTAGTTCATGTCCTTCCAGGATTAGGAGCTAGTCAAAGTCTCAGTTTAGGGATCCAAATGGACCTAAACTAGACCGACGCCTACCGTCCCTCAACCTGGGATGCGTCCTCACTTAGTTACTCTCCTCCAGTGACTTATCTTTACTTACCAGTTGTCCAGTCCACAGACTCAACTGAACTTTCCGCCAGATATCTGATCGGCTCATTGA
Source organism: Zingiber officinale (assembly GCF_018446385.1). Lineage (NCBI taxonomy): Eukaryota > Viridiplantae > Streptophyta > Magnoliopsida > Zingiberales > Zingiberaceae > Zingiber > Zingiber officinale. The sequence goes on from NC_055997.1 coordinate 150,274,347, forward strand.
CCTTTCTGAACTTCCCTGCAACACTGAGTTAGCATAATAGATAAAATACTAAAGTAAAACAGTGTCAACAAATTTCAAGATTCACTGGTCCAGTCGACCGCGTGCGGTCGACCGGAAACAGTTGGTTACATATAATCTAGGGTTACGTCCTCTTAGGATTGTCCAGCTTCACTCACTAGGACTTCCATTACTTGACTTCACTCACCAGGACTTCCACCACCTAGCTTCACTCACTAGGGCCCGACTTCACTCACCAGGACTTCCACCATCTAGCTTCACTCACTAGGGCCCGACTTCACTTACCAGAACTTCCACCACCTTACTTCACTCACTAGGGCTTGACTTCACTCACCAGGACTTCCACCACTTGGCTTCACTCACTAGGGTCTGACTTCACTCACCAGGACTTCCTCCATATAGATTCACTCACTAGGGTCCGACTTTACTTACCAAAACCTCCACCTTGCCTAACCTCCAGTTAGGATTAGTTGCTTAGTATACTTCTCACATGTCTATCCTTCGATTAAGACTTACCTTTGCTAGTTATATAGTCCTGACTAGACTTCTTTCTTTTAAACATCAAGTCCTATTTGGATCAACCCTTGGTCAAACTGTCAAGACTTAGGTACATTGTCAAACATCGAAACCCTAGAAGTTGATTGTACCAACAAAAATCAGCTAGAAAATTTATTGGGAATTGTTAATGACATTTACCATAAAAAATTAGTAATTAGCTCTTAATTATGCTACTCTTTTTGATGACGACTTTAACTAGCTCAAAAATAAAATTGATCTAAAAGTTGAAAATCACAACTCCAATTCTATTCTTCTTCTCTATAAAAAAACTATGGAGATCGAAGACTTCAGAAATAGGGATTCTTTGATGGTAGAAATTTTTGGTTTTGAACATGAATCCAACTCAGATAAAGTTGACAGTACCTAGATTGTGGAAGGATTCTCGAATAATTTAAATGTTGAAGTCGAACTTTCACCTGGTATGATATTTGATAGTATTGATAGTATGTTCACCGCTTATCAAGAACATGCCCGATTCAAAAGCTTTAGCGTTGCGAAGAGAGCAAGTAGCTCACAAGGTTAGTGGAGAAGATAAGTATGTAGTGATTAGTTGTGATAGGGGTAGAAAATGACGATTTGAAATTTCTTCAACAAGAATAGATTGCCCAGCTAGAATTAACGCAATCAAGCAAGTAAATGGGTATTAGGTGGTTTTAAAAATATGCATAAACCACAACCATGATCTCAATCCTAAAATGTCAATTTTAATGCCAAGACATAAGTCTTTGTCAATGAACATGAAGAGACAGTTAGAAGCGAACGACATTACAGATCTAAGGCCATGCAAGAATATCAGGCTACTAGAAGTTCAAGTTGGTGGACTTGAGAATTTAGGATGTCTTCCTAAAAATTGCAGGAATTGTATCGAGAAGAGAAGAAGGTTGAGACTTGGTGATGGAGATGTTGAGGACATTCACAAGCTCTTTATAACAATGCAACTAAGGGACAGGTGTTAGGGAGCTCGACAGGGTGCGTGCTAGAACACGTTTCACAAACATGTACAGTGAAAAATAAAAATAACAATAATTTCTAATTATTACATTATATACACCACATGAATACAAGGATACAACATGTTGTTGGTCTCCGATGCGACTAGCAAGAGAAGGGTGAATTGTCTGAAATAAAAAAACATACTATTCTCAAAGGTTTCAACTTAATTTAATAATAGAACTGTAATAAATGGAACTAAAATGTATAAGAAGTAAGTACGAGACAACTGAGGTTACTTGGTTTGCAACTGGGGAGGTTGCTAATTCAAGGCAAATGAAACTCTATATGTTGACTCATTCTTCGACACAAGTCGGAGGTGGAGAAGCCTTGTACAAGACGTTGACAGCTCAGACAATCGAAGAACAGAATGGAAAGCTTGATTACAGTAAGTGTTGTTTTGAATGAAGAGGATTAGAGCTCTATTTATAGTCCACTGGTCGAAATTAACCGTTTGTTGACATGGCGACTCCGGGCGGCTGGATCCTCTCCGATCGCCCCCAGCAAGGTAGTCTCTATCTCCACGCAATGGCTAAGCGATAGAAATTTATCCATTCCTGGCCGCCCGAACCCGCCTCGGGCGTTCAGACTGCTGCTGACGTGGGCCCGAAGGTGATCCACTCGATAAGGCGCCTGTGCGGCACCAAAGTGGTCCGAGCACCCGAAAGTCCAGTCGCTCGGACAAAGTCAACTCAGGTTGACTTTGTCCGGTCTTTTGCTCCGATTGCTTGCGTGATTTTTCGGTCATTCAAAGTTGAGCTCACCTGAACCCAACTCCGGCCTTCTCTCCTCGAGCAGTCTTTTGCTCCGGCTTCTCGTCCCTTGGAAGTGTCGCGTGCTTTCTTCTTGTCCGCTAGTGTGCTCTTTCACAGCACTCCGTCTCTCGGACGCACCGAGCCCATTGAGTACGATCTCGTGCCATCTTTCTCATTAGCTGCGTCTTCTACTCGACTTCTTGCGTTCATAAGTCCTTGCACACTCAGATGCAAGACATCAAATACACATAGTCTAACTTAATTTGGTTGATCACATCAAAACTATCACGGGGTACTTACAATCTTCTCCTTTTTAATGTAGATCAACCCAAGTTAGGTTAGGGTTAAACCAAAACATTAAAATAAAATAAATATGCAAATTAAGATAGTTAATATGCAAATTAAAATAATTGATACAAAAAAATGTACTTCCCCCTATACTTTACTTATTGCTCCCCCTTTTATTACATCAAAAATAAGGGTATTTATATTTAAAAAAATACGAGAAAAATTCTAAGGGTTACTAAAACAGTGATCAACACTTAGAAAAAAATTAAAAATTATTTTTCCAGAATAGTGATAAATTTTTCACGAATAAACAAAATTAAAAACTATCTGTTGGAACCCCAAGGTTATTTTGATGTGATCAACCAAGTTAGATTAGGTCCTGTGGTATTTAACCCTGTGTCTAAGTCTGCAGGAACTTAGGAGCACAGGAAGTTAAGCAAAAGATGCAGCTAGCGAGAAGGATGATACGGGAGAGAGCTGACGAGCTCGGTGCGTTTGAGGGATGAGGTGTTGCGGAAGAGTACACCGACGGACGAAAAGGGAGCATGCAATGTTTCCGAGGGACGAGAAGCCGGAGCGGAAGATTGCTCGAGGAGTAAAAGATGTAGTTGTCCGAGGGACGAAAAGCTGTGGAAGAGTACGCTGGTGGATGAGAAGAAAGCAAGCAACGACTCCGAGAGACGAGAAGCCGGAGCAGAAGATTGCTCGAGAATGCCGGAAGTTGGGTTCGGGTGAGCCCTATTCCGGATGGTCGAAATCACCCAAGCGAACGGAACCGGAGCAGAAGACCCAGATGGAAAAAGTCAACACTATTGACTTTCCTGGTCCAGGCGCCTCGACCAGTTCGGGCCACCCGGACCAGGTCAGGGTGCCCCGACTAGTCTGGGGACCCGAAACCCGAGTTTTATCTAGAATGACGTGGTTTTTGACCGTTGCATTCGGGATAAAGTTCTATCCCATTCCAGGCGCCTGGAACCCTTCTAGGCACCGTGACCAAAACTATAAATACAGTCTTGGTCCAAGAGGTTGACAAAACACTTGTGATTCATTCTAGTTCTATTTTGCTCTATGATTAGTGTGCTTCAACTGTTGTAAGAGGCTTGTCTTTTATTTATTCTTATGTAAGTGTTTATGTTATTTAAGTTATATACCGAGAAAGGTATTTGTTTTATTTTTGTGCAGGGGCTATTCACGCCCCCTCTAGCTGGCTGCCAACGATCCTACACTATCTGCCCGCTCGACCTCACTACCCGATTGATTGCTCTGCCCCGTCGGACACTCGGCCTGATCTGTGACTCGGCCGCACTGCCCGGTCGATCGATCTGCCTGCTCGGTCTCACTACCCGGTTGACCACACTGACCAGTCAACCTATCTTTGACTCGGCCACACTGCCCACTTGGTTGCTCTTCCATTTGGTGGCTTGACCCGATTAGTTGCTCTGCCCGCTTGACCAATCTGTCCACTAAACTGATTTGCCGCTCGATCGCTCTGTCACTTGGCTATTCTGTCTCACCGCCCGATCTGCCTGCTTAGTCGATTAGGTACATGATCATGAGACATGCACATGAGACGTGATCCTATGACATGATGTCGAGACGTGATCCTAAGACATGATTTTGAGATGTGATCCTGAGACATGGACTTGAGACATGGTCTTGAGATAGGGAGGGGTCGTTCAGACCTAAGACGAAACTAGGGAGAATGTTTGCGTCAAGATTAGGAGTTGAGACTGAGACAGTTTGCTGAGAACCAAGATTGAACCAGGGCAGATACTATTGGTCCAGGTTGCACTGATAATCAGGTTTTGATGTATAACAAATAGGTTAACGCTAGATGTGTTGTGGTCTAATTTCTTTACCAAGTGTGCAGGAGTTGATGGGTCTGGAGGACCTGACACCAGGCTGAAATCCAGCTAGGTCCGCGGGACCTAATAGCTGGTGCGAAGCCCAGATAGGTCCACGAAACCTTATATCTAGCAAGAAGTCCGGCCTGATCTATGGGACCTGACAATCGACCGAAGTTCAGTTGGGTCTGTGGACCTAACAACTGGCAGGAAGACCTGGTGGGTCAAAGACAAGTCAAGCGACTACAGTTGGTAAGTGGAGGTAAACAACTGAAGGAGAGATCCAGTGAGGATGCGTTCCCGATTGAAGGAACTGTAGGCGTCGGTCGAGCTTAGATCCATTTGGGAAACCTAAGTTGAGACCTTGACTAGATCCTTGTATCGGGTAGATAAGATCTAATTACTACTACTATCCTATTGTATTGTGCTAATTTTATTTTGCAAGATAAATATATTTTTTGTCACCTGAACTAACTTTTTATTGCAGGGAAGAAAAGAGATAAGAAGTGACCCGGGTACCTGGACTATGGGCGCCTAGAACTGGTCCAGGCACCCGGACCAGCTCACCAGGTGTCACAGGCACCCAAGCGATCCGAGTGTTTGAAGCTGGTCCATGTGCTCAGACCAGAATAATTATTTAGGAGCTGAGTTGGAGCACGTAGACTAGCCAAGCGCACGTCAATGGTCCAGGCGCCCGGAGGGGTCGAACGCCCAGAGGTGGTTAAAACTTCGCGAATGAAGTTTCGATGATAGCTCGCCACGTTAGCATAGTCCAGGCGACCGGAGGGGTCCCAGACGCCCGAAATGGGCTTTTGTAAGGGCTTTCGACCAGAAGCTTCAGACAATCATCTGCTACAACTTTCATATTCAAGTGCTGCTCCGAAAAGGTTCCCACGACACCGATGTTAGGACCTTCGGATGCGGCTAGAGAGGGGGGGGTGTGAATAGCCGACCTCAAATTATCGTTTCTTCCTACAATTTAGGTTAGCGCAGCGGAAATACAATGTAGAAACGAAAGTGGAGAAGATCAAACCTCAAACACGATGATGTAACGAGGTTCGGAGATGATACTCCTACTCCTCGGCGTGTCCGTAAGGTGGACGAAGCCTATCAATCCGTCGGTGGATGAGACCCCGGATAACCGGCTAATATGAACTCCTTCTGGGTGAAGAAAGCTCGCCACAATCTCTCTTGCAACAGCAAGAATGGAGTACAACCAATAGAGAAAGAAAACAAGAACAATATAAATGTAAAAACACTTTGCTTGCCTTCTCGTCGACTGGAGTTCGATGAAGCAGCAACTTCACGATGTCAACAGCAGCTGATCACCCAGTCGAGGGAAGCTTACACGAAGCTTCAGGAATAGGGAGCTCAGCAAAGCTCAGATCGCAAGAGTGAGGAAGAAGGAACTTGTGTAGAGGCGCTCAGCATCTGATTTATATCTGCACCTGCGAAGAAGAAGACAAAGAACAACACAGAAATCTAGCCGTTGTGTTGCAACGGCTAGGCCTGGACCGATCAGGCTCTACCCTGTTCGGTCTGGGAGGCTCCTAATCGGTCTGTGGACCGATCAGGCCCTAGGCTGATCGGTCCCCAGACCGATCCCCATACTTGTTCTCGTTTCTGATCGCTTCCTGATCGGTCTGTGGACCGATCAGTAGGCTTCCTGATCGGTCTACAGACCGATCAGATAACTCACAGTGACCTCTGTTTGGTTACTGATCGGTCACCAGACCGATTAGATAAACCTGAGTATCACTGGATCGGTCTGCTGACCGATCCAATGCCCATGTGGATTTAGAGCTTCTCATCCCTAAATCCTAAGGCCTTCCTGGTCTTAAGAACGAGCTACCGAGCCCTCTCTGACCTAGTCTGGAGAACGAGCTACCGAGCCCTCTCCGACTTCTATGTCCGGTCCAGAGAACGAGCTACCGAGCCCTCTCTGACATAGTCCGGAGAACGAGCTACCGAGCCCTCTCCGACTTCGTTCGGTCCAGAGAATGAGCTACCGAGCCCTCTCTGACCTAGTTCGGAGAACGAGCTTCCGAGCCCTCTCCGACTTCCCATGCCAAGCTTCCATACTTGGACTTCTCCCGTGCCAAGCTCCCTGCTTGGACTTTTCCATGCCAAGTCTCCATACTTGGTCTTTTCCCGTGCTAAGCTCCCTGCTTGGACTTTTCCGTGCCAAGTCTCCATACTTGGACTTTTCCCGTGCCAAGTCTCCATACTTGGACTTTACCTGAATCAGGTCAACTCAAGTCGGGTCAACCAGGTCAACTTTGACCAAAGGTTGCACCCACAATCTCCCAAGTTTGTATTCTTGTCAAACATCAAGATACAACTTTTCTATTCTCGTCAAACATCAAAATACACCTCGAGTCAGGTCAACTCGAGTCGGGTCAACCAGGTCAACCTTGACCTAAGGTTGCACCAACAATCTCCCCCTTTTTGATGTTTGACAAAAACCATAATCAAATTAGGTTAACCCGATAACCTAACTTAGGTTTTTCAATAGTTCTCCAATGCTCTTCCTTGAGCATTCTCCGCAAATTCCAATGTTCTTCCTTGAACATTCTCTAGACATTCTCCCCCTTTTTGACACACATCAAAAAGAGTGAATCAAGGTCAAGAGTTTCTTCCTAATGAAAGTCTCATACCTTTCATTGAAACTCTTAATTTCCCCCTTGATATTAAATACAACAATCAACATAGTGACAATCCCGATATCACTAATCTTGACGAGTAAAAACTCCCCCTAAAAGTCAACTCCCGCTTGACCAATAGGTAAAACTCCCCCTAAAGGTCAACTCCCTCTTGACCATTGCACCAACAATGTCTTGGAGAGTTTCAATCCTTCAGAAATCTAAAATACCAACTTCCAGCTGAAATTTCAGACAATCAGTCGAAAATCAGCATTTTGGCATGCTCAGCCCTTTACTGGATCGGTCACCAGACCGATCCACACTTCCCTGGATTGGTCCAGTGACCGATCCAGACCTCCCTGGACCGATCAGCATCCCCTCTGATCGGTCCACAAAGCTCTGATAGGAATTTCTGATTTTTCTCCCGAAATTCAGAAACCCCTAAAAAATCACAGAAAATTCCAAAAATTGTAAAATTTTGAGGATACATTCCTCATAACATATATTATCATGGAAAAATAGTTTTCTATGAAAATAACTTCCATTTTTAAATCTTTATACAAAGTTCGAAAGACTTTGAAATAGTTCAAGGTTAATCCATCTTTGTATCAACTTGCTCAATGATGAATGCTATCACTAGAAAAGATTCATCAAGGTTTTTCAAATCAATTTTGAAATGTTTTTAAACCATTCAATTTAGGATCACAATCTTAGGGCTAAATGTACATGACTTGTACACAAGCTTTCCCTATGATCCTCAATTTAGAATTAGGCTCATCTAGGTACAAGAGCTATGCACCTTGATCCTAACTCATAATCCTAATATCTCACACACATCTAAGGTGTATCAAACACATCCAAGTCAATTTTGATGTGAGATATGGGTTTAGGTCATCTTAAGCTAAGTTCTCATGCATTTTCTAGACAATAATTTGATTTCCATATCAAATTGAGTTTTTATCCTTAAATCAATTTAATTGATCATAAATGCAAGAGATGATGACATGACATAAAATAATATCATAAGTGAACATATGTGCCAATGTCATGATGTCATGGCATAAAGTATGAAACTTAAATAAGGCATGACATATAACTAACCTATGCATTATCATGACATTTCAAATGACAATAAACTAAATATGATGTCATGACATGGCATATGACAAACAATATATGACAAATAACATATAAAGGTATAGAAAATACCTAATTCTAGCCTTAGTTGTCATTTTGATAATTTTGATCATTTTGTCATAAATTCTATATTCCTAAGTGTAATAGACCTAAAATCATATACTAAAGATTTTTAGATCACTATGTGCCAATTAGATTGACCCTAGAAAATTCCTCAAATGTGGTTGGCACATTCTAATCACCTTAGGAATAATTTTTAATTTCATTTTCAAGGCTTGGTTATACCTTGAAACTTCCTAAAATGTCACCTTTTGCCATGATTAGGTTAACTACCTATCCAAATAAGGTGGGCACACCCTAAATCATCTAGCATGATGAAATCACGCTCCTAGGAACCCAAAACCTATTTGAGCTCATTGGGTTCACTAAATATTCACTAGGGATGACTTCCCTAGCAACCCTCCTAATGACCCTCCTAGGCTTTAAAGCCTTGGTCATTTGGGACTCATCAAGATCAACTCTAGGGTGACTCCTTGTGACCTTGGTGATGGTCTTCCTAGCCCTAGGTCTTGTTCCATAATCGAATGGAACATTATGGTAAGTGGGCTTGACCACTTGAGACTTAGGTTTGTGACTCAAACCTCTCATGTCCTTGGGCTTTTGCTTTTGACCCTTAGACCCTAGAGTTGACTTCTCCAAATTCTTAAGAGTCTTTTCTAAGGTGTCAAGTCTTGACCTCAAGACTTGATTTTCCTTCTCTAATACCTCAAGTTTTACTTTGTCATTTTTCTTTGAGGTATTCCTAGGCATATGTCTAGTTGTTTTGGGATTCCTATCTAGGTTTTCCTTAACCTTAGATGAGTTAATTCTAGGGTTGGCATTTCTAGTATTATCCTTACCTAGACTAACATGTTTGGCACCTAAGCACATGTATCGGTTTCTATGGTTATCATGCTTATCATCATTGGCAATTGCAATAAAGCTACTAGCATGTTTCTTATTAGAATTGCAATAATGTGCCTTAAAGGATACCTTAGGGTTTGCCTTAGCTCCCCCTATAGATGTGCTTGGTCTCTTGTCCTTGTGAGGTTGTCTCCCCCTCGGACATTGGCTCCTATAATGTCCCCTTTGCTTGCATTGGAAGCACACCACGTGCTCCTTGCCCTTGCGTATCGGGACTCCGGCTTCCTTGACCTTTGGCGCCGGTGGAATCTTCCTAATCCTCTTTGGACATTTACTCTTGTAATGCCCATATTCCCTACACTCAAAGCACATTATATGTAATTTATTTGAAATTAAGTTGCTTGAGTTACCTAGGGTTGAGGATGGATATACGCTCTCTTCTTCATCCCTTCCGGAGGTAGAGGCTTCTTCTTGCACCAATCTTGATGAAGAACTCTCCTCCTCTTCTTCCTTAGATGTTGAGTAGCCCTCAACTTCTAATTTCATACCTCCATGATGTGAGCTACTTGGCTCACTTGACTTCTCTTCATGACTTGAATTGGAGCTCTCCTCATGGAACTTAGCCAAGTTGTTCCACAACTCCTTGGCATCGTTGTATCCACCTATCTTACACAAGATATCATTAGGTAATGAAAATTCAAGGATTTTCGTTACCTCGTCGTTGATTGTGGATTGGTGGATTTGTTCCTTCGTCCACTTCTTCTTCTCGAGAGGTTCTCCCTTTTTATCCACCGGAGGAGTAAAACCTACTCGTACACAATTCCAATTCACTAGGTTAGTCATAAGAAAATACTTCATTCTTACTTTTCAATACGCGAAGTCGTCGCGATCGTAGAAGGGTGGAATCGTGATATCTTCTCCAAGTAGATCCATTCTCTAGCTTGTGCTCCCCCGGGTGTTAATCCGACGAAGAGCAACCTTGCTCTGATACCACTTGTTAGGACCTTCGGATGCGACTAGAGAGGGGGGGTGTGAATAGTCGACCTCAAATTATCGTTTCTTCCTACAATTTAGGTTAGCGCAGCGGAAATACAATGTAGAAACGAAAGTGGAGAAGATCAAACCTCAAACACGATGATGTAACGAGGTTCGGAGATGATACTCCTACTCCTCGGCGTGTCCGTAAGGTGGACGAAGCCTATCAATCCGTCGGTGGATGAGACCCCGGATAACCGGCTAATATGAACTCCTTCTGGGTGGAGAAACCTCGCCACAATCTCTCTTGCAACAGCAAGAATGGAGTACAACCAATAGAGAAAGAAAACAAGAACAATATAAATGTAAAAACACTTTGCTTGCCTTCTCGTCGACTGGAGTTCGATGAAGCAGCAACTTCACGATGTCAACAGCAGCTGATTACCCAGTCGAGGGAAGCTTACACGAAGCTTCAGGAATAGGGAGCTCAGCAAAGCTCAGATCGCAAGAGTGAGGAAGAAGGAACTTGTGTAGAGGCGCTCAGCATCTGATTTATATCTGCACCTGCGAAGAAGAAGACAAAGAACAACACAGAAATCTAGCCGCTGTGTCGCAACGGCTAGGCCTGGACCGATCAGGCTCTACCCTATTCGGTTTGGGAGGCTCCTGATCGGTCTATGGACCGATCAGGCCCTAGGCTGATCGGTCCCCAGACCGATCCCCATACTTGTTCTCGTTTCTGATCGCTTCCTGATCGGTCTGTGGACCGATCAGTAGGCTTCCTGATCGGTCTACAGACCGATCAGATAACTCACAGTGACCTCTGTTTGGTTACTGATCGGTCACCAGACCGATTAGATAAACCTGAGTATCACTGGATCGGTCTGCTGACCGATCCAATGCCCATGTGGATTTAGAGCTTCTCATCCCTAAATCCTAAGGCCTTCTTGGTCTTGAGAACGAGCTACCGAGCCCTCTCTGACCTAGTCTGGAGAACGAGCTACCGAGCCCTCTCCGACTTCTACGTCCAGTCCAGAGAACGAGCTACCGAGCCCTCTCTGACATAGTCCGGAGAACGAGCTACCGAGCCCTCTCCGACTTCGTCCGGTCCAGAGAACGAGCTACCGAGCCCTCTCTGACCTAGTTCGGAGAACGAGCTTCCGAGCCCTCTCCGACTTCCCATGCCAAGCTTCCATACTTGGACTTCTCCCGTGCCAAGCTCCCTGCTTGGACTTTTCCATGCCAAGTCTCCATACTTGGTCTTTTCCCGTGCCAAGCTCCCTGCTTGGACTTTTCCATGCCAAGTCTCCATACTTGGTCTTTTCCCGTGCCAAGCTCCCTGCTTGGACTTTTCCGTGCCAAGTCTCCATACTTGGACTTTTCCCGTGCCAAGTCTCCATACTTGGACTTTACCCGAATCAGGTCAACTCAAGTCGGGTCAACCAGGTCAACCTTGACCAAAGGTTGCACCCACAATCTCCCAAGTTTGTATTCTTGTCAAACATCAAGATACAACTTTTCTATTCTCGTCAAACATCAAAATACACCTCGAGTCAGGTCAACTCGAGTCGGGTCAACCAGGTCAACCTTGACCTAAGGTTGCACCAACAACTGAAAGGCTGCACCAAAGTTTGAAGAATGAAGACTTCTTCAATTTTCTTTCTATTTGTCGGTAACATTTTTATTTTCAGTTCTTATACTCAATTTTTGTAATCTATTTACAAATTGATAGTGATTACCCAACGAAAGCAATCGACAATCGCGGGCCTTGAAGTAGGAGTTATCAAAGGCTCTGAACCAAGTAAAAAAATCACCTGTGTTAACGTGTGCTTTTGCTTTCTTTATTCCGCTGCGTAACCTATTTTAAATTACGATTTTCGACAAACGTTATTCACCTCCCCCCTCTAACGTCTCTACAATCCAACAAATACCTGTGTCGAGGTCAGGAGCCGTGATCGATAGAGGTTGCTGTCCGTGTCAGGGTCAGGAGTTAGACTGGAAGAGGTTGTTGAGACCCAAGACTGAATCAAAGAGTCGAGTCAAACTTAAGTCTCGTTTAGACTAAGTTAACTATTTGGGAGTCATCAGTTCAAACTTTAATCTTGCGGAACACATGTGAGTCGCATAATTTCGCCACATCATATTCAATTTTGATTTTCTATATTATTTATATGCTATTCTTTACTTCAATATCTACCGGTACCAATATTCAAGAAATGAAATTAAGGTGGCGTTTGGTTTGGGTGCAGGAATAGGAATGAGAATGGATTTGATAAACTGGAATGAGAATGAATTTAGCCATTCCAATATTATTATTTAATTTATAAGCTGAGATTAAGTATGATTGTCAATACTGTTGTTTGAGTTTGTCAGAGGTTTGGAAATACAAATACAATAAATATCATATTTATTCTTAAAAAATAATAATATTCCTATATGGTTTATATATATTTTATCTCCAAAATTATTTCTATGTTATTTTATAATTATTTTCTTATTTACTATTCCTAATAACTTGAAATATATTTTATTACAGGTTTTAATTCCATATTCTATTTTTAGAAACATATTCCTAATAATTTGAAATATATTTTATTACCTTAGGTTTTAATTTCATATTCTATTTTTAGAAACATATTCCTAATAACTTGAAATATATTTTATTACCTTTTGTATCTAATTAAGTATCTTATTTAATTGAATTTTGTATTTAGTTGAGTATTTTCTTAAGTGTTTTAAAAGCTTTAAAGGATGTTTAAAATAATTTTCTAAAAGGATTTTTAACTGTTTTAAAATAATTTTGAAAGATTTTAAAAAGAATTTTTAAAAGGGTTTTAAAATAATTTTTAAATTTTTTTTTTCAAAATCATTTAAAAAATGTTTTAAAAATATTTTTTAAAGAATTTTTAAAAAGATTTTAAAAGAATTATTAAAATGTTTTTAAAATAATTTCTAAAAGTTTTTTTAAAAATAATATATTGTTAATTTAATTAATAGTTTAAATTTAATTAACATTATTAAACCAAACAATTTAAATTTCTATTATTCCATTCCTTTCCAAACCCTGAATCTCACTTAACTATTTGAGTTCAAATCCTCTTCCCCAATATCACCTGTCCCCGTGTCCCATTCATCATCCCAGCCCACTGCCGGCGGCCTCCGGCTGCTACCCCGATCAATACTATAACCCTTGGGGAAGGTGAACCCAAGGGGGTCGCCATCGGCACGATCGACGCCGGAATCCGGCCGGATCTGAGCAAATTTTCCTCTACCGTCGATCTAAGCCCCTGCTCTGATCCGACCGGATTTCGGCGCCGATCGTGCCAATGATGATCCCCTTAGGTTCACCTTCTCTAAGAGTTATAATATTGATCGGGGCAGCGGCCGGAGGCCATCGATGGTGGGCTGAGACGATGTGTGGGACACGGGGAATGGGAGATTTGGGGACAGAGGATTTGATTATTAACTATTTAAACCCCCTTTTCTTCCAACCCTACCATCCACCATGGATCCCGATCGCGATCGCCGCGTTGTGGCCTTGGCAAATGCCGCCAAGGCCTACTCAATCGCCGCCGTCACAGCCTACGAAGCTGAACGCCTCGGCGTCGGCCACCTCGGCGTCCACTCAGCTGTCGCTGCCGCTGCCGCCGCGTGCTACAAAGCTGTCGTCGCGTGCTGCGAAGCTGCAGCCGCCTGGAAAGCTGACGACGCGGCCTACCCAGCTGCTGCCGTCCCCGTCGCCTTCGCTGTCTCCATCGCCGCACCCGTCCCCGTCCCCGTCGCCGTCTCCGTCCCCATCGCCGCACCCATCCCCGTCCCCGTCGCCGACCCCGCTACCGACCCCGTCGTCGTCCCCCGTCTTCAACCCCCCGCCGATGCCGCCGTCGCCGATCATCCCCATTTTAGCTTTTGTTAGCTTTTGTGTGAAGTTGTTTCTTTAAGTTTTATCTTTTGTTATGTACTGAATTGCTTACTAGTTGTCAAATGCTCAAAGCTTAACTGATCGATAATTTTATTTCTTTTTTTTTTGTTTTCTTGCAGATATGTTTGAATGAATATTCACTGTGCTTTTTTGAAATTCCAAAGCATGCGCCTCTAATAAATATGGTTGAAGTTTATTGAGTATTTCCCTAGGTTGAAGATGTGTGGTTCTTGTGGGAGTTTTGTCTTGAAGGTAGCTAGCTATCTAGAGCAGCAATAATATTAGTAAATAATAGTAAACACACCATATGAATGGACCCTTAGTAATTAATTACTAAAATGATGGACAGTTCAGTGGGAAGGATAGGCCATTAGAAGGAAGCTCTGATGTATCGGGAGCACAAAGAATGGACCCTTAGTAATTAAATGCACAAAGATCATGGATAGGTCATTAGAAGGAAGTGTGGCTTCTGATGTATCGGGAGAAGGTACAAATAGAATAAACAGATTAACAAAAAGAATTAGTGCCTTTTTAGAAAATGAAATTGGTGTAGATGGTTGCAAACAACATGTAGTTGACAAAGACGTGCGACAAGAAGTACAATTGGTGTCGAATGTCGATGGATGTGTAACAACATACTGGAAGCGTGGATCCACTAGAGAAAAAGATTTCTGAGACAACTGATTATCTAAAAAAAATAGTTCCGTTACTTTACCAGCTCCCCTAATGTTAATCCCACGGATATGGAGGGAGATTCATGCAGGTACATAGGTCATAGGCGCATGACGGGATAAATCTCAGGTCGTCAGTTCCTGAGAATCGACTCCTGACCATTATGTCAGAGATATCATACGTCCACCGTCTGTGCTACGCCCTAGGGGTATGGTCTTTCACAAGCTAGAACAGAAGGTAGTGGGTATGGTATGACCTTTCACTCTGAAGAGGAAGCATTTAATTTCTATAATTCATATGCTAAAAGAAAAGGTTTTAGTGTACACAAGGGGCGTCTTTCTCGTAGAAGAGATAACTAAGAAACCTTGACCATTAGAGAGAACAAAATGTTTGATTCGGATTGAGTTCAAAGTAAACCATTGTAATGAATGGGTAATAAATAAGTTTGTTGAAGAATATAATCATCCACTTTCAAGCCCAAATAAGATACACATGTTGTGTTTTCATAGAAAGAAATTACCTATTGAACGGGCAGATTTTACTGAAGCAGATTACTACTATGGGGTTAAAACATCTCAAATGCATCATAATCATTCAAAGGAGTTACATGGCACAGAATATAATGAATTATATATGAAGAATCAGTCATCTTTGACCACTACAAAGCTTAGGTATCTTGAGAAAGGAAATGCACAGTTCGTTCTATATTTTCTGAAAAATAAACAGTCTAATGATCCATCATTTTTCTATACAGTAGAAATTGATGAAAACGAACGCTTGACCAAATTCTTCTGGGTAGATGGATAGTTTAAAAATGATTTTGCCTACTTTGGGGACGTAACCTTGGTTGTCTATGAACATATCTTGACCCCACGGGTTATTCGAGATGGTAAGTGATGATATGCTTGTCATATGAGGTCGTGGGGTCGAATCGTAGAATTGTCGGGGCGTAAATCCCCGGACCCTGTGTAACTTATCCCACCACCACTTGCCCTATCGGCTGTCGTGATTTACCTCCCTCTTAATGGTCTAGGGTCGGGTGCGGTGGAGACGCTGGGACGAACAATTTTACCTTTTTACCACATGTATGAATATACCTTTTGCAATATTTGTTGGTGTGAATCATTATAAGAAAATTGTTATATTTGGGAATGCATTATTTCTAGATGAGTCTGTAGGATTCTCTAAAAACAATTTTCACATATTGATGTGCTGAATTGTCCCAAGGGTTACTATCTCTTTCCCTCATGCATCCCATCGCTTTTGTTTATGGCATATATTAAAAATTGTTCCAAAAAATCATTCTGTGTTCAATCATGAACTCAACTTTCACCATGATTTTGAAGATTGGATATTTGGAGGTAGCTCTAAAGAAGTTATTGTTAGCTATGGGACAACTTGATTTCTAAACATGGTCTTGGAAGTAGTGTATGGTTGAAGGATTCCTACAGGAAATGGCCTCTTCCAAAATTTATACTTCGAGGCCTTAACTCAACTACGTGAGAAGGAACTCATTGAAGATTATGAATCTAGGCAAACTAAACCTGCTTTATTGGTTGATAACTGAAATTCTTACCTTTTCTATTTTCGGCAAATCTAATATCTTGTGCGCATTGAAAATGTAAACATCATATTTTTCATGGTTGATCTTTCTTTCTCTTTGAGGAATAGCAATTTCATAACCATTATGAGGTAGACCATTCAACAAACATTGTTATTTAAAATAAAAGTTATTATTTATCAATTGTTGAACTACAACTTAGTTATCTGTAGGTCGATACTGATGGCAACATTTACAAGTTGAGGATTCTATCAAGTTCTCATATATCTAGTTTAGTTCGCAAACCCACTTATCAAGACCATCTATAAGTGGTAGCATTTTGGTATGAATTATTATTTTGTTGGATTATAATTAAGCTTTTATCGGCTCTAAAGCTCTGCTTTTTGTTCTACATGATGACCAGGGTAGAAATTCTATTACGTGGTTTTTGAATATACAAGAAGTATGATTTGACTATTATTAGTAGTAATTTTATTATTTTTTTCATTGAAGTATAACGTCATTTTATGAGCAGTCACTCAAACATACAGAATAAAGATGTGTTTGTTGCTAATGTAGCCTTTGTGATTTCTTTATTGCTAATGTAGCCTTATTTGATTATGTCTAATCTAATATTGTTTTTGTCTTTTCCTAAATAAAAAGCAAAAAAAAAAAAATTCTAATGATCATTGACCAGACGTGCCTATTGACTTCTCATTACATTTGACTGTCACATCAGTCAATTTAGTGCAATGGTATATATTGGAATAAGACTAACTAAGGTGATTGATTTTGATCCCTAATGATATAAAATCATTTTAGATCTTTTCATAACTCCTATCTTTTGGATTTGCTATCGTTTAACTTGTGGGAGCTACAAAAACCTAACAAAGGAATTGAGTTAGAGTTTTAAGTCAAATTTAATAATTTCATCTTTCTTATGTGTAAGGTAAAATAAAAAATACTCTGGTATACAAAACTCCCCTCAATGCATGATCCTGAGGAAGATATATTGTTTTATATTATAGTAATTTTACTGTTACGCAGACTATCCTTCTCCCTCATGTGTAAGGTAAATGGAGAAAAAAAGTTTAAGCACTACTTGGAGCGGATCCCTACATAAAAGATGAGCAATCACTTATTCTTTGTTGAGATATAAAGGCTAAGCTATGTTATTACGACTTAAAAGGAGAGACAATGTCATTTAATCCAGAAAACTAGATGAAAGCTACAACAACACTAACAAAGAAAATGAAGTTAGCGCATGGTTAATTATTTTCAAACCAAAAAAATATTATATTGTACTTTTTTTTCCTTAGAATAAAGAAAAAAATTTTATTGGTTGATCACTTTATTTAGTTGAACATTGTTTTCTGCATCGTTTGAACATCACACCATATTTATGCGATATGTTATGTGAGAGAACTTTAAAAAGTAAGTCAATTAAAGTTTTAAAAATTTATGAATATAAAGAATTAGTATAAATGAAAGTAATTTTTCATACAATATATATTAAAGTTTATTGATATTATTATTATTATTTTAATTTCAAAATACAAGGGTGAAGACTTATATTCATGGAAATAAAGGGCTAATTTACAAAAGTAAATTATTAAGATTGCTTTGGGCTTTCATATGGGTTCGTCCAGCGCATATAAAGCTGCTGTGGGCCACAATCCCTTTCGATCTCAATCGATCTGCAGCAGTAATTTTTTTTTTCGCTAATTTTTTTTTCTGCTTCTTCGCATCACGATCGCGTGCCGCCGTGCTCAATCTTCAGCAGTAAAGCTTCGATCTTGCCCTAAATCATGGCGACTCTTCCCAATCTCGCGCAGAGAGCGAAGAAGCCACTGAGAGCGCAGCGGAGAGGAGGGGCGGTTGCTGTCGGATTGCTGGCTCTTCTTCTCGTCGGCATGATTCTTCTAGCCACCTCCATGAATTCTAATGGTTCGGCCGGGTCACTGACCCAATCTGATAGGAAGAGCGAAAGGAATCATGTTGTTGCTGTTGCATCTGTTCGATCCCAACCTACCGCAGAATTCGTCAACAAGACCGAAGTCATATGGCAAATTCCCGAGTCCCCCAAGGCCGTCGTCTTCATAGCTCACGGTTGCAACTGTCGAGCTGCTAATTTCTGGGATCGATCCGCTCATTGCCCGCACTGCGTCGGCCTTCCAGAAGACAGGCTGATTGTCCTCAATGCTCTAGGTCGCAGGTTCGTCGTCATCGCTGTTTCCAGCCTCGGAAGATGCTGGTCTATCGAGAAGGACGTCGGCATTGCTAAAGGGATACTACAATCGTGGATTGAGAACCACGAGCTCCAAAATCTTCCTGTCACAGCTCTGGGAGCTTCATCTGGTGGTTATTTTGTTTCTGCGCTGGCAAAGGAGGTGAATTTTAGCAGCATAGCGCTCATGATTTCAGCTGGGGTGTTTGGTTCCATGGGCGTTCCAGTTGGGTATCCTCCCACTCTCTTTGTCCATATGCCTAAAGACCTGCGTGCAAAGAGGCTGATAGAGAAGAACATGGCTTCGTTGAAGAAGAAGGGTGTATCTGTTAAGGAGGTCAGGTGTCTGGAGTTCCCATTGACTCGTACGCTTTTGACGGAAAGGATCCCTGGTTTGGATGAGGCAGTATCTGCCAGTGTATTTGAGTTGTTTCAGGAGAAGGGTTTCATTGATGAGAGGGGATATTTGAAGAACGATGGACGAGCGACTCGGTGGAAGCAAGCTCTTAAGGAAAAGGATCCCTCAATGGAGAAGTATGAATGGCTTGATCATATAGAGGAGGAGTTAAATCTTGCTTTTGCATACCATGAGATGACCAGCTTGCCTATTGGTGATATTCTCGACTGGTTTGAATCGCACATGTAGCCAGTGGCTGTGTAGTAAGCTGAAAGATATTTTGAGTTTGGACATCCGGCAGAAATTTACCAGTTGAAAACACTTTCTGGTGTCAAAATATCAAGAGTTTCAAAATGCTGTATGAGCATCACTGTAGTTTGATCTACACCAGGTTAATTGGAAAAAATATACTTGTTTAATTGCAAAGGCTTTATCTTTATTTGACTCTGTCAGGATTTGGATGATATGAATATAGAGATCATGAGGAATACCTTGTACAAGGCCTACCTTGAAGATTTCTATAACTTCTGTTAGGTAAACAATGATGACATATCACAATATCTATGATTGAAAAAGATAGTTTGTTCTACTACTTTTGGCTTAAACTGTTACGTCAAAACAGAAACTAGGTGGAGCAACTGCTGAAATCATGTCCGATCTTCTTGCATTTGAAGCTGATAAAAGGGCTGTCAATATTACTATAAATAGGTGAGCCAAAATTAAACTTCAGATTATTCAAGTGGTGACCATGTTCATCGTATTGTTTACCCAACACATTAAAAAATTTGTAAGCATGAGATTTTTTGTTCATTAATTGAGGGCTTGGTTTTACAGCATTGGCACTGAGTTGACTAGAGATGATCGCCGGAAGCTTTATTCTAATTTCGGTTTGTTGTATGGTTTTCACCCTTCTATCATATAATCATTTAGCTTGTATTGGTTGTTTGCACTTTTCTTATAGATTTTTTTTTTCTTTACAGATATCCCTATGGCCATGAAGAACTTGCTATCTGTGAGAATATTGACCAGGTAAGATAGTTAAATTGCTTGTCGAATTAGATAATCTATCTCCAAAGTTTGAGTTTTAGGAAAAACTAATTTCTTTTATTTATAACACTCCCACAGAAGTTCGATTGGGCAGTTCGGCTGGATTTGCCTAAGTCCAATATGCCCACTTGGGTATAATATAGGGCATTGACAAGATCCCAGGACATGACTTGTTGTGATACTATTTTAAGCTATAAGGAAAAGCACTTGATCTATATTATTGTGTTGGTCTTACCATCCATTACATTTTTTTGATGAAACACACTGACCTATCCTAGAAGACCAGAATTCAAAGTGTTGAGGAACCAATTTCAGTCCCAGACTCAAATGGCCATGCACTAATGCCAACTTGTGCCAACACAAGGTATAGGTCAGCATAGGTGAATAGCGCTGACTGGCATCAATTATTTATAGGGAGATTAAGTGACAAAAGAGGAGAGGGAATGAGTGTATCAATTGCTATAATGCCATGGTAGCTAGGATATGTTAGAAAAGAAGCTTACCATTCATCTCAGTCACCACATATTACTTGTTGAGCCTTCCTTAATTCCTTTTCATCAACTTTGCCATTTGACAGTCACTGTCAACAAGAAACAAGACATCTAATTTGATTTTGCATTATATTACACCATTGTGTTGCATTTTAATGTAGGTGGGGAATGGTGACATCTCATCCAAAAAGTGTCAAAATCACTCATATTCAGATGCATATTGCCTAAGTTGTATTAGTATCGAAAAAGGCCAATCCGCTCTTTCTTGAAATGTTAGTCATCTCATAAAGATCTAGGGATAAAAATATGTTAGTCATCTCATAGAAGGAATAGAGAAAGGGATGAAAGAAGTTATTTAAGTTGCACGAAGGAATAGGTATTGGGAAAGAAATAATTCTTGTTGTGTTTAATTGGAGAGAAGTATAGAAGCCTAAATTTCAGTTGGGGACTAAATCGTGCCTATCTGTCAAGGACCAGTTGGCATTTGTTGGTCAACCAAGAAGGCTGGTTTTTCTTCCTTCCAGTTCCACTCTAATTTGGTGTAGACAATATAGCTTGTTGGAAGGAAATAAATTGTCACTTTCTTTCTCTCTCATTTAAAGCAAGCACACCTTAAACATGATTGCATTTATATTTTTGTTTCAGGTCCGTGGTGTGATGGAAAAATATCCGCCATACCAGTCCATTTTTGCCAAGATATCCTACGGAGAAAGTCAGATGTTGGACAAAGCATTTTATGAAGAGGAAGTAAAGAGGCTCTGTTTGGCTTTTGAGCAGCAGGTAAGCATCATCCACCAATTGCTTGATAGGATAGATTAAAACTGATTTATATCATCGTTGCAAATCATTAACTAATAAAGATAGTTATTCATTTTAAGATTGTGTGGCTTGCCTGATCCACCTGACTCTGAAATTTTTTGATTGAGTCTAGATGAATTTAGTCAATTTGCTTGCTCTCTAATTTTGTATTGACAAAAGGATATCACTAACTTTCCCCTAATTCCGATGTTTGTTGTTTATGTTCAACTTCTCAAACTTTTCCACCATCTTTGTATCTGGAGGATTTTGTTGATCCTTTTGGCCAAAGACACTTCTTTGACATGGCTATTTTATTCAGAGGGTGTGGTTTCCTTGATTTTACACGTACTGTGATTGCTCATACAACAGAACTTGGTTCACAAGAATCACACTGCATTTGTGTTAATAATCCAATTTGCTCGATATATGAATCTCTCATGGAATTGTAAGTTTGAGATAATTGAATTTTCTTCCTGTTTTCTTAAAAATACCAAATTGCAGAATTCTCTCTACATACTTGTTTAATGGACGTTGTTCTTTTTGGATGAACTAATTCACCAGTTCTAATCAATTCTCACAATAAGTGCAGTTTCACTATGCGGTTTTCTTCACTTATATGAGATTGAGCGAGCAGGAGATAAGGAATCTGATGTGGATCTTGGAATCGTAGCGCAGAATCAGAAGTCCAGAATCCATGATAGTGTGGTCTTCATTTTCTGAGTGCTAAATGAGAGCACAAAATTATGCCTGGAGATGCTCCTTCCATCATTTAATTCTCTTGTTATCTCTTTACTTGCCTGAAACCATGCTACATGCATTGTTTTTATCAGCATAACGTGTGTGGCACTTAAATTTGAAATATAAAATAAGCTGTAAGTTGTATTAGAATGGAATGTGATGCCTTTCAAATATAGTGAAATTTTGAACAATTTGAGTTTGATGTTTGCCTTGTGTGGTAAAAGGCGATTCACTCGCTCCTAGTGCCTCAGGCAATTTGTCCTTAGGTCAATATGGAAGAGGTAAATCATGGATGACTACTAGTCATTAATACAGTTGGTAAGATACAGAGGGAGAAATGTTCGGACACATCAAATTTTGATCTCAAGACCTCATGTGATAATCTTTTATGTCTTAATCATCGATTGTCAATTTGATAAAGAAAGGACGATGAATCAAATATTCTTGGATAATATATACATAGCCACACACATACATTTTATCTTAGCTTGTTAATGAAGATGTAACATTTTATCTTTTTACGATTTTTTTTTTGCTAGTATCGAGACGTATATTTTTAATACTAGGCAAGTTTGATAACAACGTTCAAGGAGATTCCCTACTAGAGTTCAAGGAATGGGGTGATCTCGAGTTGATACTAGAGGTGATCTTTTTTATATCATTCTACTTTGTGGCAATTAGATGAGAGGTAAATTTGTTCATATTGAATGTCATTTTCAATTTCTTTATTTATAGGGGGCCGTCTTCACTGACAGCACTAAAATTGAAGAAGATTTCAGGGAAATAGATTTTTGCAAGGTTTTCTCTATACCCAAAATTCATCTAATATTTGATGCTTGTATCATATCTTTCTTCTGTGTAAGATGTCGATTACCTAATTAAGGTAGAAAAATGCTCTCCCTTTATGCTACATTTTCTGATTTCTCAAATGCATCTATTGTCCATCTACCATAATTCTCACAAGCTTTTATAGGGATGCTTGACCTGTTTCTGTTGTAACCTTCATTGACTGGAAAATTGAAAAAATGACAACTTACTAGGTGCTATTAATATCTAAGAATGAAGTTGTTTATGTAACTGATTTTGTTATTCCCACATATTGATGCAAAAGAACCAGTTGTTACCTCAACTACAAAATGATATTGTGTCAACAAGATAGCTTGCCTTTGATATATGGGGAAAATGTTGGGTAAAATATGCTACCTTTTGTTGCGGAAGACTTCTGTTCACTAGAGAAACAATAGCGAAAGACTTCTGTTCACTAGAGAAATAATAGCTATTCGTAGCTTGATAGAACATAATTTTCAGCTTGTGGCCCCAGCAAAGCTACCCCACCACCTTGTGGAACTTGAAACCGATCTCTCTGAATTTATGATACCTAGCTGTGTATGTGTACTCCGTCATTTAGTTTGAACATAATGAGTGGGTGTTGATTTCGGTGACCTTTTTCTGCAAACAGAAATACGACTAGACAAGATATCCGCACTACCAATTATGCAACCTCTGTTTTTCATCTGAACATCACATTACATGTTTCTATCATTTGTATATGGAGTTTGAATGTAGCCGGGGGATCTTATCACATCCAATTTTTGTAAGAAAATTACCATTAAGATATTGATTATGAAGTGACCAAAAGTTGGTACGTGTTTACATTTATATCATGTAATACTGCTTTTGCCTCATATTACTGAATCCTCTATCTATGACTGCATAAACCACCTATAATATTAAGCTTTGTATTGGTAATTGTCATATTATTATCACAAGTTGTGATATTTGCCTTGGGTCTTTGTTTCCGACAATGATGTCACACCCCGGGGAAGTCCTTGTCAGAGAAAATTTTGGTAACATCTCCCTTGTACGGGTGACAATCTGAAACTTAACTACATAGCCCTCAGGGCTCACAATCATCGGCTAACATGGGAACATATATCATACAATAATAAAACAATCCACACAGTTAATAATAAATCAACCTCCGGCTGACTACACAACCACGCAGTTTATAATAATACCTACACTACAACGAGGAAAACCTTCGCAACAGAAAACATGAGCATCATACCCGAAGCACGATATAAAATCCATAAATACAAGAATTATACATCATAAGTATGTAGACATAACAAAACAAGGCAACAAAGAAAGTCCGAAACCAGAAAGTCATCTCGACACCTAGTGGGGGACTAGCGACTGGAACCTCTTGACAGCTTCAACCTGAAATAGGAAAATAAAGTAACAGGGTGAGTCCAACACTCAGCGGGTATCAAACGGGCATGCATAGTACAATATAACCAATAATAATCATCATGTCGTACAGTCTCCTGGACAATAGCTGGAAATGCAAACTGAAAAGATAGGAGAAACTGTCCTCACTAGGACCTCCTATCTTGACATAAAGGTCGTCAGAACAAACTCACAATGTCTCCTGTATGCATGTCAATCATATGCAACCACAGAAATGCAGCATCCAATATGCAACAATCACAAGCAATAAATGCAATCTATGCATATGATGCAAAATGTCCTGGTCACCCCTGACGCCAGTCAGCCATCTCACACGCGATAGCGAGACCGAGTTGGTAGGGCTATGACAACTGTGCACTCTGGCATCACTGCTCCTGAGTGACCGAGTGGACATGATGCTATCGGAGTACACCTATCCTCCTACCCCAAACATAGTGGAGGAGCCTAAGCTCTCATCTTCTTGTGTCATAGTCAAGGAGAGGGATCTCTGGCCACTATCACGCTGCAGCCTACACTACCCATGAGCGAACCAGCGGAGTCATTGACAGAGCAACCTGCTACAACACACCCTGCCTGATATACCACTAACCCATGAGTAGCTGTGTGTACAGATCCATGTAACTGGCGATGTGCTCAACAATAATGGAGCTGACAATCGCTCAGCATGCAATCATGCAAGATGGTGCATGTCACTAAGCATGTAAATCCTGACGATATCCACCTCCATATAGTATGTATCAAAAGGTAAATAGATCAAAAATGATCTAAGTACACAAGTCGGGTATGACATATAACTAGTCTTGTACACAATAAATCATGGTATATCCTACCTCTATGAAATAATCAAGAGGGTATAAAACATAAATGCAGAACATATAAAAGTATGTAACAGGTATCATGTAGTGACATACCAAAGCAATAATAAACATAATCATTACTAGATGCTATAACCTACTAAGCATATCAAAATGACATTATCAAAAGAGATAAGTCAAGGTACCCGCCTAAAAAAATGGAGATCGTGACCAGATAGATCCCATGTCGAGACTTCCGTCTCGAATCAGAGTCCTGCATCAAAGTATTTTATTTAGCTAAGTTCCTTTGAATTAATTAGCTAAATAAATCCCCAAAACTAGTTAGGGAAAAACTCTAATCGATGTACGATCATTGATTAACCACCCATCTGAGTTAAACATGTCGAGAAGAAGGGTGGAGGCTCGACACAGAATCTCTCCTTGGCCGAAAGTAACTCCGAGGGAGGAAGAATCTTAGCCGGTGGTGAGAAGAGGAGAGATGTTGACGGCGGCGTGCAGCTCGGAAGGGGATTCGGGCGGCGTCGCGAGAGAAGAGTCGGGGAAGGAAACGGCGAGGAAGAAGATTAGGGCACGGTAAAAAAAATAAGAAAAGAAAAAGAAGAAAAAGGAAATAAATAAAACTTAGGTTTTCCTTTATTAAAGTCTAGGTTACTTCCTTAATCAACTCTCATCTTAGGGTATTTCTAAACAGGTTTTTCCAAAGCCTATAAACTCATCCCCTCAAAACACGTCATACGAGCTCTAATTAAATCTAAGAAAATTCTAAAATTTCCTAAAAATTTCATTAAGAATATTTGCCTATAGACCTTATTATTTAATTAATATTTGATGCAAAGAGAAATGTTTGAGCAAAGGTTTGGTGTTGTGGACTGAGATTATTTAGTTTACCATTTCTTTTTCTCATTCAGGAAGCCTTAGATTCTGCCTTCTTTCCACTAAATGGCGCGCTTTTACGTGGTCCAGAAAACAAATTCTCTTTCAACATGTCACCTGTAGTTCTTGAGCTCCTAAATTCCATGTGTGGCATCCCTACTTGTTCTCGCGTGCTCATGATATTGAAGAGAGCCTCACTAGATTGTGATGCTTGCATACTCTGAATACTCACTTTATTAATCTTCTCTGACAGCACATTCACAGGACTCTGAATAGTCACTGTATCAATCTTCTCAGCCAATGCATTGACATGACTACCAGCAGAGGAACTAGGAGCACCCTTGTTATTACCAAAAAGAAATAAATTAGCAGAATTAAGGGTGCGTTTGGTTTGCATCGTTTTCATTTTCATTTTTTGGAAAACGCGCGTTTTCTAGAAAACAGAAAACGACTTTTTGTCATTCTCTGTTTTTCTAGAAAACGATAGCCAATTTTTTAGAAAACGCGCTCAGAAAACGCAAATCAAACACCATTTTCCAGAAAACGCGCGTTTTCCAGAAAATGAAAATGGAAAATGCGCGTACCAAACACCCCCTAAGCTTCCCACAGTCATCAGCTTGGTTCTTCATTTGAGAAGTAACATGGTCACCAGAATTTTGCAAATTCAGTTTCTCCATGTTGTCACAAAGGGTAATTGAAGCAGACTTATTATTACCAAATATGAAAGAATTAGCAATGTTGTGTTTCACTTTCTCTTCAGTTTGGTTGCTCCAATGAGAAGCAACAAGATCACCATAATTTTGCAAATTCAGCTTGTCCTTGTAATCATGCAGACTAGTGAATGAAGGAATATTAGAAGCAATTGAACTAGAACTTATCCGCACTCTATTTACTGAATACGAAGGAAGTTCATCATAAATACCACTTTTGCAATTGGTCACATTACCTAGAGATCTCATGTGATTCGTTGGAACACTGCCTTTTGAATCTGAATTGCTTGTGGAACTGACCCCAAAAATGAAAGTGCTTTCAAGCTTCGTAGGTACAGAAGTATTTACAACTGGAACCCCTGGGTTTTATGATTTGCTACTGCTCATGGTATCACTTTCGCAGACCACTTGAATAAGAATCCATATGTGTCTTATCAACAACAGAAGATGTTTCGTTTGATAGTTTGTCAGGATCATCTCCTTTTAGATTATTAACTATCTCCGGAACAAATGCTGCACTTCTAGATGTCCCTATATGAAAACCACTAAAATCTAGGTCACTGAGGATATCACCGCTGCTATATTGGTCGGGAATTCCTTCCTAGACTCAAATCCGGCTACTCCAAAGGCGGAATCCGGCGAACGGATCGCCGTCGGAGGTAGACCGTATCGATCTTTGGGGTTCAAATTTGGGTTTCTTCAGCCATTTGCCGTCCGTCCCGCTACGAAGTCGGCGACGTTATTCCTTTTTTATCAGCAACAAGAAAACTAATATTATTATTCATATTTTAATTTTTTTTTAAATCACTAGGATTAATCATTTTTTAAAATATCTCTAAAACTAATCGATATAAAAAAAAACTTAAAAATTTTATTTTATTATTATAGCGTTGACTAAAATAGAAAACTGAATATTTAAAAAATTTAACAATAAAATAAAAAAATTCAATATAAATTAACATTAATTAATTCTTGGCACCATTAAAAAAATAGTTATCATTAAATCATTTTAAATTTCTAAGGTGACCTTTTCCATTTTATCTTACATTTAAATCTATCTGAAAAATTATATTATTTCATACAAAATTAATTATAATTTGTAAAATATTTTCACAAATTTTAACATGTACTAATTCATGTAAAACTAAATATATGTTATATAAAATAATTTTTAAAAAATCAGAAATAATTAATTCACAAAAGTTACTATTTTATTATATTTACAAATGCTAATCCAATTTCTCAAACAGCCATTCTCTCAAGCATTGTGTGACATTGATATAATATAATCTTTCTAAAAAAACTTAATGGAAAAAATATATATAATTCAAATGTTCAATCTCAAATGCTCGAGACACCATAATAAATATACTGCAATTAAATGAAGATTTTTTTTTTATTTTGTCAAAAGAAGAGAAAAATGTTTCCTAAGTCAAAATAAAAGTTATCACAAACCAAAAATCAAATGGATATTCTGTAACACAAGCTTAAAAGGTACATAAATTGTAACTCATAACAAGAAAATCAATCTATAATCTATAGAGAAAAGGTAAGAGATTATGTTGCAAACCACCACTTAAGTTGTCAATTTGGCATCAGCATCCTTCACTGCACTAATTAGATGAGTGATCCGATATTGAAGTTTCCGGTTTTCTGCTGTAAGTTTTTGTATTTCCTTCGCGGCCTGAGTCGATGATTAAGCTTGTAATCGAAATATAGCATCATGGTTAAGAAGCAATTTGAGTAATACAACAACCTTGTCTCTTTCACTTGCTAATTCAGCCTGTGCAGCTTCTAGCTTCGACTGGAAATCATTAATGATGATGGATGATATTTCCGTGTTTGCGCATCGACCATCTGCCTCGCCTAACATAATTCGTAGTTTCACATGAATACAATTTGAACCTAGTTCCCGAGATAATTTAACCATACCTTTCTTGGCCAGCAAGGCCTCCAACTTTGCTAATCCATCCTGTAAAAAAAAGTGGTGGCTAAGGACATGCATTCCAAGTTCTTTACCAATGTATCATTCAAGGAGATATAAACTGGTACAGTGGGAAAAAAAAATAAAGAAAATGAGATAAACTCAGGGGAAGAAAATAGACAAATTGGCCGCCCGAGAAGTGAGAATAGGATAGTTCTGTCAACTGAAGGAGTAAGAATCCTACCGCAAAGATGTCTATCTATGATTCGGCAGACTATGAGAAAAATGTATTACAGCGATAACATAGATGAAAATTAGTGCTGTCTTGAGTAATTATTTTCTAGTAAAGGCAGGATCCATGACAACCAGTTGCACCCTTGGTTAGAGCAAATCATGTCCCAAGTACAGATGATGCTCAAGTGTCTCTTAATTACCACATAACAAACAATACCATGAAGTACAAGAAAATTATTCTGTAGAGTTTATCAAAAAGAGATGAAAAAAAGGGTAGAAGAATGTAATCATTAGATGAACCTTGCTGAAGCATCTGAAAGTATATAGAAAGCATTAGGTGAAGGAAATACTGGAAACTAGAACAGTTTCAAGTTAAATAGATAATTTCCATTGTGCTATTTTGATGCAACTACTTTTGGATGTTTTAAAAATATTATTTCTATGTGATGTATTTTGTTGAAAAAAAGGGTAGGGAACTATTCTTATATAGTTGGTTGTATTGAGGTATAACAACATGATTCAAGGAAGATGATGATGATTTACACTAATGATACTGTGAAATTCTATTAAGCATATCTATTTGAGAACCAATAGGTAATTAGGATATATACAGTTTGAAGGCTAAAACAGTGCTTAAATAGCCTAAAAATAGTAGTTAAAGAAAAAAGGTGAAAAATTTGTCTATACGATTATTCTACATGTACAAAACTAAAGTTAGCAGAGGAATTAATTAGTCTGTGATATTCCAATAAGTTCTATGCCAATTAACAGTCCTCCTAGCAGTTAATGACCTTAGATATTAAGGAATCACTTACAATACTCCTGGTACTACTTTCATTAGCACTATAACTTTTTTTCACTTCTGTAACATGTTAATAGTTGAAAGTGTAACTTTGTTGATATAAAAGGTGCCACCAAACATGAGGAGCAGATGGTGCATAGAAATTGCAAAAGGAAACTACAATCAATTACTTCAATAAACTCCTGATAGCACAGAAGCATATCGCTAACCATCAAACAGCATGAAAAATGGAGACACAAGTGAACTGAGAAAAGTAAAAGATGTCAAACAATTCTATCAACAAGAAGCATACTAAATATGACTCAGACTGGTCATGTCGTGGGGTAGAAAACAAGAATCGGAATCATGTTTTCCAAAAAAAAAAAAACAATAATTAGTGTCGCTCAAAAAATCGAGGTAGCCTCAGCTTGAGAAGCCCTTTGGAAGAAGGGCTTGAGGACTTCTTCCATGTCCGAAGTAGCCTTCTCGGCCTCTGTCGCCGCCATCGATTGCCCTTCCGCTGTCCGCCCACGAATCGGAAAGTATTGCCTGCAGAGAATCGCCTGGAGAGAGATTCTAATGTAGCCGCCTGTCGCAGCCGACAGAAAATCGCCAAGCAGGCGACAGAAAATCGCTGCGCAGTAGGGTGGAAAGGCGCTCTCTCTGTCGCAGCCAGAGAATCGCCGGCCTGCAGAGAGATCTCTCTTTTCCGCTGGAGTTTGGAGATTGTTTATAAATAAGGTTTAGGGCGAACTGTAGCTACTAAGAAGGAGAGAGATGGATTTATACATCTCCTTAGTGTGTGCTGCAGCCCACTTAGCCGCCGAGGCCGTCAAAGTTGCTCCTGCCGCCGCCGTCCAACTCGCCGCCGCTGCAGCTGCCGCAACCGGCTCCGTCGCTGTCGCTGTCGTCTCTGAAGACCCTGGCATCCAAGCTTTCTCTGCCCGTGCCGCTGCGGCCGCCAATGCCGCCGCCGCTGCAGCTGCCGCAACCGGCTCCGTCGCTGTCGCTGTCGTCTCTGAAGACCCTGGCATCCAAGCTTTCTCTGTCCGTGCCGCTGCGGCCGCCAATGCTGCCGCCGCTGCTGCTGCTAACGCCGCCGGCGCCGCTGCTCCTGTCGCCGGAGGCGGTTCATATGCAGACCTGATGTCTGTTGCAGCACGCGTGGCTGCCTCTGCTGCCACCATTGCTCCAGCCGCCTCCGCCCCTCTCGCCACCGCCGCCGCCGCCGCCACCACCGCCGCCGCCGCCGCTCCTAACGCCGGCGGCGGCATAGTCAACAGTTTGATATATAATCGTTGGTATTAGAAGAAGTGCTTTTGATTTTCCCAAAATCTGTGACTGACTATTGCGAATGTGCCGTAAGATTATCCACCTTCATGTACCATCACAGTTGCAGTTTAATAGTATTTCTCCACCTTTAAGATTATCATAGTTGCAGATTATCCCGCCCCCACGGGCGGGATCAACCGGTTATGACATGGTATTCTTGCAACATGGGTCGAGAGGTCGAAGGTCTGCGGCAGCAATTGCGATAACATCAATATCTGTCCGTGCTAAACACCTTCGACCGCCATGTCATCGCCGGGCCCGTATTCACCGTGATTTACTCCCTCTCATACTCGTGGGGCAGGGGTGAGGGGGCCGCTGGGCGGCGGGACCCGCCTTTTGCAACATAGTTGCAGATTATCCCCTTTTTTTCACGTTTTCCTTGTCAAAGTTTTTGTACGATGGTTTTTGACTATTGATGAGGTTGTGTTGGCTTTCATTAGCTAACAAATGTTGCTGCAAGTGTTAAGTTGGAGTTTGCAGTCATGTACTGATGTGCTTACTAGCTGTCAAATGTTCAAGCTGATCGATAATTTTACTTTTTTTTTTGGTTTTCTTCCAGATATGTTTGAATGAATATTCACTGATGGACAGTTCGGTGGGAAGCACAAAGACCATGGATAGGTCATTAGAAGGAAGTGTGGCTTCTGATATCAGGAAAAGGTACAAATTGAATAAACAGATTAACAAAAAGAATTAGTGCTTTTTTAGAAAATGAAATTTGCTTCGATGGAGCAGAGGAAATAGCCAATGCCTTAGTTGGCTCCAAACATATGTAGTTTACAAAGATATGACAAGAAGTACAATTGGTGTCGATGGATGTGTAAAACAGACTAGAAGTGGTGGATCCACTAGTGAAAAAGATATCTGAGACAACTGATAATATACATCTGGAACAAAAGGTAGGTATAGTTTTTCACACCGAAGATGAAGCATTTAATTTCTATAATTCATATGCTAAAAGCAAAGATTTTAATGTAGACAAGGGGCGTCTTTCTCGAAGAAGAGATAACTAAGAAACCTTGGCCATTAGAGAGAACAAAATGTTTGACTCAATAAATAAGTTTGTTGAAGAGTATAATCATCCACTTTCAAACTCAAATAAGATACACATGTTGCGTTCTCATAGAAAGAAATTACTTGTTGAACGGACAGATTTTACTGAAGCAGATTAATACTATGGGTTTAAACCATCTCAAATGCATGATAATCATTCAAAGGAGTTACATGGCACAGAATATAATGAATTATATATGAAGAATCAGTCATCTTTGACCACTACAAGGCTTAGGGATCTTGAGAAAGGAAATGCACAGTTCCTTCTATATTTTCTGAAAAATAAACAGTCTGATGATCCATCATTTTTCTATGCAGTACAAATTGATGAAAAGGAACGCTTGACCAAATTCTTCTGGTAGATGAACGGTCTAAAAATGATTTTGCCTACTTTGGGGACGCAGTCTTCTTTGACAACCTATCGGACGAGCATCTATGAACGTACCTTTTGCAACATTTGTTGGTGTGAATCATTATAAGAAATTGTTAATTTTCGCATATTGATGTGCTGAATTGTCCCAAGGGTTACTATCTCTGTCCCTCATGCATCCCATCGGTTTTGTTTATGGCATATATTAAAAATTGTTCCAAAAAATCATTCTGTGTTTAATCATGAACTCAACTTTCACAATGATTTTGAAGATTGCAAAGTTGGAGGTAGCTCTACAGAAGTTTTTGTTAGCTATGGGACAACTTGATTTCTAAACATGGTCTTGGAAGTAGTGTATGGTTGAAGGATTTGTACCTGAGCAGAGAGAAATGGGCTCTTCCTTACATTAACAGTTCATTTTGTGCTACTATGATGACAAAACAATGGGCTAAAAGCATGGATAATCTCTTTAAGATTCATTTCTACAGCAAATGGCCTCTTCCAAAATTTATACTTCGAGGCCTTAACTCAACTACGTGAGAAGGAACTCATTGAAGATTATGAATCTAGCCAAACTAAACCTGCTTTATTGGTTGATAACTGAAATTCTTACCTTTTCTATTTTCGGCAAACGTAATATCTTGTGAGCATTGAAAATGTAAACATCATATTTTTCATGATTGATCTTTCTTTTCTCTTTGAGGAATAGCAATTTTCGTAACCATTATGAGATAGATCATTCAACAACCATTATTATTTAAAATAAAAGTTACTATTTATCAACTGGTGATGATTTATCAACTTAGTTATCTGTAGGTCGATACAGACAACAACATTTACAAGTTGAGGATTCTATCAAATTCTCATATATCTAGTTTGGTTCTATAAGTGGTAGCATTTTGGTTTAAATGAGTATGAATTACTATTTTGTTGGATTATAATTAAGCTATTGTCGGCTATAAAGCTCTGCTTTTTGTTCTACATGATGACCATGGTAGAAATTCTGTTGCGTGGTTTTTTAATATACGAGAAGATATGATTTAACTATTAGTAATGATTTTATTATTATTTTCATTAAAGTATAGCGTCATTTTATGAGCAATCGCTCAAACATACATAATAAAGATGTGTTTGTGGCTAATGTAGTCTTTCTGATCTCTTTATTGCTAATGTAACCTTATTTGATTATGCCTAAACTAATATTATTTTTGTCTTTTCCTAAATAAAAAGAAAAAAAATCTAATGATGATGACCAGACTTGCCTATTGACTTCTTCTTGCTTCACATCAACCGACTTTCTTGACTTTGACTCGGCTTGGGCGGCCCACTATATTCATCGTAATAGTAGGAAAAAAAATCATGCTACAATTAACATTGCGCATAGTCTTGCAATGGTATATATTGGAATAAAACTAACTAAGATGATTGATTTTGATCCCTAACAATATAAAATCATTTTAGATTTTTCCATAACTCATGTCTTTTGGATTTGCTACCGTTTAACTTGTAGGAGCTACAAAAACCTATCAAAGGAATGGGGTTAGAGTTTTAAGTCAAATTTAATAATTCCATCTCCCTTGTGTGTAAGGTAAAATAAAAGACAGTATGGTATACAAAACTCCCCTTAATGCGTGGTCTTGAGGAAAGATCTATTGTTTTATATGATAGTAATTTTATTGTTACGTCAAGACTACCCTTCTCCTTGATGTGTAAGGTAATTGAAGAAAAAAAGTTTAAGCATTACTTGGAGCGGATGTCTGCATAAAATGTTGGTGCAATCATGCCCTGGAAGTTTCAATGTATTGACAATTATTTAAGTTTAGGTTAATACGTTGGATTTAACATGCATTGTGAGTTTGCAGGAGGAGTTTCTTGCAGGTCAGAAGACCAGATGCAAGAGAAGTCCAAGAAGGTCGAGGACTGGATTCTTGGCAAAAGGAAGTTCTTGCGGGTCAGAAGACCAGATGCAAGGCAAGAGAAGTCCAAGAAGGTCGGTGACCGGATTCTTGGCAAGAGAAACTCCTGCAAGTAAGAAGATTGGATGTGTGTTAAGCTCACTGTCAGAAATTGATTTGTAAATCGATTCAGACATAACTGTGAGGCAGAATGCCTCTAAATCGATCAGCCGATCGATTGAAGGGAAGTCAATCGATCGGCCGATCGATCAGTAAGGTTTTGTGCGAAGCACAGAATCCTCCTGAATCGATCAGCCGATCGATTCAAGGTATTGAATCGATCGGCCGATCGATCGGTGAACGATCTGTGCGAAGCACAGATTCCTCCTGAATCGATCGGCTGATCGATTCAAGGTATTGAATCGATCGGTCGATCGATCGGTGAACGATCTGTGCGAAGCACAGATTCCTCCTGAATCGATCAGCTGATTGATTCAAGGTATTGAATCGATCGGCCGATCGATTCAAAGAGGCTCTGCGATTCTGCGATGATGCACTGTACGTCTGAATCGATCAAGGCAAAATCCCAATCGATTAAGGCTCAAATCAGATGATCTACGCCGTTGATCTTAACGTGACAACACTCAATGGATACCTTTGAATCGATTGGAATACAAGCCCAATCAATTCTTGGCGACGACTACGTGAGAAACGACTAGTTTTCTCGACGTTTAAAAGCGTGGAAGAAAAAGAAAACAGATTATCCAAAAGAAAATACTGTTCCACTACTCTCAAAGGTTTTTAGAAATCCTTCAAGTGATCAAGATTTGAAAAGTGTTCAAGCTCTCCTCTCCGCCACTTTCTGAAGTCTCACTTGCAAAGAAGAAGCCGGTTAAAGTTTGTGATCCTTCTTCTCTTCTTCATTGTAGTGTTTGTGATCTTTACTTTGGAGAGGGAGAGTTGTAATCTTGTAAGGTTTCTCCACCTTCGGTGTGATTCCGAGAAGGAGGGTTTTGATAGTGGAAGAGTGGTGAGTGGTGTGGATCCTTGGACTAGTCACCTCCTTGAAGAGGTGGATATCAAGTAAATACAAGAGTTAGCATTGCCTTCAAGTGTCCGCTGCGAAAGAGTAAATTGATCAAGAAAACGAAGTGAGCCATTCCCCCCCCCCCCCCCCCCCTCTAGCTCAACCGATCCTAACAAGTGGTATCAAAGTATTGGTTTGCTTTTGAGGATTCATCGCCAAGAAAGCACAAGTTAAAGAGCTACAAGATGTCATTGAAGGAGGGACATAATACTTCACGACCACCATTTTATGAATGCAGTAATTTCGCTTATTGGAAAAGCCGCATGAAACACTATCTCATGACCGAAATTGACATGTAGTTCTCAATCACGGAGGGATTCACGGCGCCAGCTGAAAATGGAAGAATGCTTGAATCATCAAGGTGGACTGTTGAACAAAAATTGAAGGCTCAAGCAAATGCAAAGACGATTGTGACTCTTCAATGTGGATTAAGCTCGGAACAACTCAAAAAGGTTGGACCTTTCAAGAGTGTCAAGGATTTTTGGGACAAGCTCATTGAGCTAAATGAAGGCACCAAGGATTCAAGAATTGCAAAGAGAGATCTCTTGATAAATCAACTTCAAAATTTCACAATGAAGGATGGAGAAACGGTAAGTTCACTACATGGGAGGTTCAAGGAACTCTTAAACGGTCTTCATTCAGTTGGAGAGAGTGTAGAGAACCGAGATCTCATAAGGTATGCCCTGAAATCTTTCCCAAGAAACTCATTATGGTCATCCATGGTGGATGCCTATAAGGTATCAAGGGATTTATCAATAGTAAAGTTGGATGAATTATTTTGTGAACTTGAATTGCATGAGCAAGCTAACACAAGCCACAAAGAGAAAGGTATAGTCTTGGTTGCAGGTGAAAAGAGCAAAAAGAAGCACAAGGAAAAGAAAAAGGAGAAGAAGGAGTCATCTTCAGAATCTGAGTAAGATAGTGATAGTGACAGTGATGAAGAGCTATCTTCTAGTGAAATGGTGAACTTTGTTCGAAGAATGATGAGACATTCAAGGAAGTTTGACAAAAAGGATGTTAAGAAGATTTTCAATAATGAAAAGAAAAAAAGTAAATCTCTTGTGGATTCTAAGACTAAGATTGATGTAATTTGCTATGAATGCAAGAAAAAGGGGCACTACAAAACAGAGTGTCCAAAGTTGAAGAAGCAAGAGGAAAAGATCAAGAAAAAGAAGAAGGCTTTGAAAGCCACTTGGGACGACTCATCATCAAGCTTATCGGAAGAAGATGAAAGAAAGAGCTCAAAACACATGGCTCTCATGGCCTTAAGCCATGTTGAAGATAGTGAAGATGAAGATAGTCACGGAGAAGATGTGGAGTCTTCAAGTGAGTCATCATCTAGTGATGATGAGGTAATTTCTCCCAAGCTTGATAAGATGTATGCCACCATTGCATGTTTAACCAATGCACTAGCTAAATCAAAAGGGAAGGTTAAAAAATTACACAATGAATGTAATCACTTAAAAATGAAATTGTACCATGTGAAATTTGCATGCTTCATGAAAATGACAAAGATGATTTTGATGATCTTAAAAAGGAAAATGTATCGTTGAAATCACAAGTTGATGATCTTAGAAGTGCTCTAGAAAAATTTACTTCAAGCTCAAAATACTTAAAAATGATTTTAGGCACTCAAAGAGGTGTGTACAACAAAGCGGGACTAGGTTTTAAATCACAAGATAAGGAAATTAAATTCATGTCTCTAATTAGTAGAAATCTTGCTTCAAGGGTTAAGTTTGTTCAAGCTTGGGTACCCAAGTAATTTGTTATTGATGCTACCGGACCCAAGGTTTGGGTACCAAAACATTTGGTTTATCGTGTTTAAACAGGCATGCGCCAAGGGAGAGCATCCAACAACATGGTTCGTAGATAGTGGATGTTCTAAGCATATGACGGGGGATCCTTCAAAATTCTCATCATTTAGACACAAAAGTAAATGTACCGTTTCTTTTGGTAATAGTGGTGAATTAAAAGTTATAGGAATAGGAGATATTAGAATTTCGGAAAAATTTGTAATAAAAATGTGTTATTAGTGAAAGGCATGGTCTTTAATCTTTTAAGTGTTAGTCAACTATGTGATTCGGGTTATGGAGTTGAGTTCAACTCATCTCAATGTCTAATCAAGCATAGTGAACTAAACACCAATATTCTCATAGGCCATAGAAGAGAAAATATTTATCAAGTTGAACTATTTGGTGCTACTAATGTGTTTGCTAAGTGTCTCATATCTAAAGAAGAGGAGACGTGGCTTTGGCAGTGGAGACTTGCTCACACCAACATGAGGAATATCAAAAAACTTTCAAAGAAGGAGTTGGTGCAAGGATTGCCAAAGTTGAAATTTCAAAAAGACAAAATATGCGATGCATGTCAAATGGGTAAGCAAACCAAAGCTACTCATAAAGGTAAAAACGTTATAAGTACCTCAAATGCTTTGAAGCTTATTCACATGAATTTGTTTGATAATAGTAGGTATACTTCCTTGAATGGTAGTAGATATTGATTTGTGATTGTGGATGATTACACTAGATATACATGAGTGTTCTTCTTGAAACATAAGGATCAAACTCTAGATACCTTGATTGCTTTTTGTAATAGAGTAGAAAATGAAAAGAATCATAAGATAAACAAAATAAGAAGTGATCATGGAGGAGAATTTGAAAATGATAGATTCACAAGATTTTGTATAGAAAAAGGTTATAAACATGAATTTTCCACCCCTAGGACTCCTCAACAAAATGGAGTTGTTGAGAGGAAAAATAGGGTTCTACAAGAGGCTGCTAGGAGCATGTTAAATGAATATTCACTTCATAGTTTTCTATGGACCGAAGCAATTAATACGACTTGATATGTTCAAAATCGAACTTTAATACATAGATTTCTAGGAAAAACACCTCATGAGTTGTGGTTAGGTAAACCACCTACAATTAAGCATTTTAGAGTGTTTGGGTGTAAGGTTTATATTCTAAACACCAAAGATCACTTGGGAAAGTTTTCCGCTAAGGCGGATGAGGGGATCCTTCTACGTTACTCAAGTCATAGCAAGGTATATCGAATTTACAACAAAAGATCAAAATTAGTTGAAGAATCACTAAATGTTGTCATTGAAGAAAATTCTTCTTTGAACTCTATAAGAACAAACGATGAAGAAATACGTTTTGAGTTAGAGAAATTAACACTGGATGGAGTAGATCATCAAGGAGAAGAAAATCAAGAAAGTGATGGTGAGAAAAATGAATCTTTGCCACTTGAACCTGAAATTATAATAAATCAAGAATCAAGACCTACTAGGATTCATGTAAATCATCCCTTAGATCAAGTAGTAGGAGACATCACTCAAGGAGTGAGAACTCGATCTTACTTTAGAAATGAAGGAAGTCAAGTCACCTTGATATCTCAAATAGAACCAAAAATCATTGATGATGCCTTGTTTGATCTCGATTGGATTTTAGCAATGCAAGATGAACTATCTCAATTTGAGAGAAGTCAAGTTTGGGATTTAGTTCCTAGGCCTACAAACAAATCGATTATTGATATAAAATGGGTTTTTAGAAACAAACTTGATGATAAGGGGATAGTTGTGAGAAACAAAGCTAGATTAGTTGCTAAGGGTTTCAATCAAGTAGAAGGGTTAGACTATGATGAAACTTATGCACCCGTAGCAAGATTGGAATCAATTAGGATAATGTTGGCATTTGCCGCCCACAAGGGGTTCAAATTGTACCAAATGGATGTAAAATCAATATTTTTGAATTGTGTTATAAAAGAAGAGGTATATGTTGAGCAACCACCCGGATTTGAGAATTTGGAGTGTCCAAATCATGTATATAAACTTAAAAAGGCTTTATATGGGCTAAAACAAACTCCCTGAGCTTGGTATGAACGATTGTCAACATTTCTAGTATCAAAGGGGTTTCATAGAGGAAAAATTGATCCCACCTTATTCTTGAAAAATAGTGGTAATGATATGTTTGTGGCCCAAGTATATGTAGATGACATTATTTGTGGTTCCACAAATAAAGATTTTTTAAATGAATTCATTAATCACATGGAGAGTGAATTTGAAATGAGTTTGGTTGGCGAGTTGATATTTTTCCTAGGGTTACAAATTAAGCAAACAAAAGAAGGCATTTACATTCATCAATCAAAATATGTTAAAGAGCTATTTAAGAAATTTGGAATGGAAAATGCAAAGGAAATATCTACTCCCATGGCCACTAGTACTAAATTGGATAAAGACATTGAGGGAAAAGAAGTTGACTCCAAGGTGTATCGGAGTGCTATAGGAAATCTTCTCTATCTCACGGCTAGTAGACCCGATATACTTTTTACCGTAGGCATATGTGCAAGGTATCAATCTTGTGCCAAAGAGTCACATTTGAGTGCCGTTAAGCGAATTCTCCGATATCTTAAGGGAACTCAAAATGTTGGTCTTTGGTATCCTAGAACCGAAACTTTTGACCTAGTGGGTTATACCGATTCCGATTATGCCGGATGCAAATTTGATCACAAAAGTACTAGTGGTAGTTGTCAATTTCTAGGATCCTCCTTGGTAAGTTGGTCAAGTAAAAAACAATATTGTGTAGCTCTCTCCACAACCGAAGCGGAATATATTGCCATGGGAGATTGTATATCACAATTATTGTGGATGACTCATACTCTAGAGGACTATAAACTTACCTATAACAATGTTCAAATTCTTTGTGATAATGTGAGTACAATCAACTTGACCAAAAATCTCGTCCACCATTCAAGAACGAAACACATAGAGGTTAAACATCATTTTATTCGTGATCATGTAACTCGAGGTGACATCATTTTAAATTATGTTGAGTCAAAGTCAAACTTAGCCGATATCTTTACTAAACATCTTTCCGAAGTTGAATTTAACTTTCTTAGAAGGGAATTGAGAATGTGTTGTATTGATTAAATCACATCTTCCATGATCACTTTGCAAGTAAAGCACTTTAGGCTTTTCTTCACCTTAAGTTTTGCCTCTCACAAAAACATAGGATTATCCTCTTAATGTGATTTAGATGGAGGTGAGAGGTTAGGGACATTTATCTTGGTCATAATGCTTGTTATGATGCATTATTTTAGTCAAGAAAAATGATTTTCATATGAAATATTCATTTGTCCAATCATAGGGAAAGCAAGTGTACAAATCATGTGCACTTTGCCCTACGATTATGATTGAAAATTTAAAAATTACAATATGGATAAAACTCGTTTTTAAAATCCTGGTTGACATGTGTGATTGGATGCGAGATATCATTGAACAATTAGATAAGGACTTACTCAATTTATTGAAGATTTCCACAACCTTCGATTTTGTGTAAGTCTTCACTAAGATGAGTTAATTTTTGTTAAACTTTATTTTTCGTTGATAATATGAGACATATATAGTGTCTACACAAAGTTTCGTAATTTTTAGATGGGTGTACAATTATTTGTGCATTTCCAAAACTTGGATCTGAAAAGCTTTTCAAAAGTGCAGTAATATCAGACTTCCCAATCGATCGGTAGATCGATTGGGAGGCTCGCATTTCACTTCAGAAAGCATCTGAATCAATCAATGGATCGATTCAGAGAAGGTGAATCGATCACTGGATCGATTCAGAGAGAGTCAATCGATCAATGGATCGATTGGGACGTTCTTTCAATTTTCACAGAAGGCATTTTAATCGATCACCCGTTTGAATCGATCGTTGGATCGATTGAGACGCATATCCCAATTTTCACAGAAGCTTCATGAATCGATCGACCGATCAATTCACCTGCTCTCAATCGATCGTTCGATCGATTGGGGATTTAAAACCCATATTAAATCCCGATTCACCTAGTTTTTCTCTCACTCCATCTCTTGTCTCTCCCGACTCTTTCCGTGCCCTAGCGTTTAGGTGGCTGTCCTGGCGATTCTCCCGCCTGCGTTGACCGTTCTCCCCGGCGGTTTTCTCCCGCGAAGGGCGCTCTTCAACCTTCCTCCCGCTTCCTTTTTCCTCTCTCGACGACCAAGGCAACCCCCTTTTCTTCTTCTCCGCGTCGCTCGCACACAATGCGAACTCAAAACCCTAAGTACTGTCTTTACTTCTTTCTCATTTTTCTTTGGTTCTTGCTCCTATACTTGAACTAATCCACTTATGTCTTGTGTGCTTTAATTTTGTGTATTGTTTTACATTACCCCTCATGCATTGCATTGCCTGCACTGTTCTTGCATTTTTGCATCTCTTTCCTTGCATTTTTCTGTTGCACTGCAAAATCGTGTGTCACCTCTTGTTCTTTTTCATTTCCTATCCCACAGAAAGAAACAAAAAGTTCATGAATCGGGCGAAGGATCGTCTGTACCTCCATCACGTCCTCAACCTCCTACTGATCCGAGATTCCCTAATGCTGCTATGCAGCAAGCCTTTAGCAAATACACTTTCAAACTCATAACCCCTAGGTCTGTTGATTTTCAATACTATAGGACGTCTTGTTTTGATACCTATAACCGGTTCAAGCAATATAAACTTGACTCATTGTTATCTTGTGAGAGGGATATTAATGTAAGTCTTGTTTCCGAATTCTATAACAATTTGCACAATTCTGATGGTGTAAATTATCGCACTCGCGTTGCGAAACGGAGCTTGGACTTTTCCTATGAGATCCTTCAATCTTTTCTAGGCTGTCTACCATCCAACAATGACTTTGTTTTTTATCCCACTCTACCTGATGAGTTGCCTCCACCTTTTGAGCATCTCAGCATTGCATCCATGCATCAGTTCCTTTTTGGTCGTCCTCGTCTGGATGGGCCAAATGCTCAAATCACTAAGTTTTCTTCACTTGAGTTATCGGCTGAGAACGCTGTCTTGTTTAAAGTGATCATTAACTGTCTTTTCCCCATTGTTTCTCGTGCCTTAGTCGCTCTGCGACCTCCTCACATGTTTGTCCTATATGTCATTTGTCATTCCCTTGACATCAACATCGCTCTGAACATTTTTCACTACATCATTCATTTTACCCAGCCAGTACAGCAGACGGTTCACATGTCTTTCGGGCATCTTATCACAGACTGGCTGGCGTCCATGAAGGTAGATGTCTCCCGGGGACGGCTGGAGCACATGACTGTTGCTTATTCTCGGATTTCTTCCTGCTCCTTCACGAAGACGGGCTTAGTTGGTAGTCCAGCGGGAGTTCGATGGCGCGATGAATGTGCTTTTGGTGAGGGACCCAGGGCTCGCCGCAGGGGGGATGCACAGACATTGGTTCCTGCGGCGGATGATGCTGAAGAGGATATCCCCGAGCCAGCTTCTCTGACATTTGAGGAGACTGTCGACACTCGCCTGGAGGAGCTGACCATGGAGGTAGCCGACATGCGTTCCACGATGGATACCATTGTCCATCAACAGACTTCGATGCAGGCGACTCTGGATACATTAGTGGATTTAGTGAGCTCCTGGGTGACGGGTCATCCGTCTCAGTCTGTTCCATCCACAGCTCCCGTTCCCCATACTGAGGATGCTGCTGGTGTTGACTCTGCGGCGGTTCCTGCTCCAGCTACTACGTCTGCTCCTTCTACTGCTATTGATCCCCCTCCTTCGGGCGATGATCTTATTGAGTTTTATGTCCCTCTCTGACGTGTTATTGTCCGTTGTTATGGAGTCTCTCTGTTAACTCTATTTTATTTTAGATATATGCTATGCTACTTGTTCTACCTTTTATTTTGTTTCTACGATCACCGTTGTTCTATTATGTTGATATCTGTGTGTTTAGGGGGAGTACCCCTTGGGCTGATTGTGTTTTGTTTAGTGCATATTTTGAGGGGGAGTTTGTTTTTTTTTATATTTGACAAAGGGGGAGATATATGTTGAAGTTCATGCTTAATCAAATTTAAATTGAAATTCAAGTTTACTTGCTTACTGCTTATGCTTAATTCAGATGATTTTCAGCGTAGTTACAATCATTATTTATCATTGTATTATTATGGTATGTTGGAAATTAGCCTAAACTTAAATAGATTGTCAAACATCAAAAAGGGAGAGATTGTTGGTGCAATCATGCCCAAGAAGTTTCAATGTATTGATAATTATTTAAATTTAGATTAATACGTTGGATTTAACATGCATTGTGAGTTTGCAGGAGGAGTTTCTTGCAGGTCGGAAGACCAGATGCAAGACAAGTCCAAGAAGGTCGAGGACTGGATTCTTGGCAAAAGGAAGTTCTTGTAGGTCAGAAGACCAGATGCAAGGCAAGAGAAGTCCAAGAAGGTCGGGGACCGGATTCTTGACAAGAGAAGCTCCTGCAAGTTAGAAGATTGTATGTGTGTTAAGCTCACTGTCAGAAATTGATTTGTAAATCGATTTAGACATAACTGTGAGACAGAATGCCTCTGAATCGATCAGCCGATCGATTGAAGGGAAGTCAATCGATCGGTCGATCGATCAGTAAGGTTCTGTGCGAAGCACAGAATCCTCCTGAATCGATCAGCCGATCGATTCAAGGTATTGAATCGATCGGTGAACGATCTGTGCGAAGCACAGATTCCTCCTGAATCGATCAGCTGATCGATTCAAGGTATTGAATCGATCAGTCAATTGATTCAAGGTATTGAATCGATCGACCGATTGATTCAAAGAGGCTCTGCGATTCTACGATGATGCACTGCACGTCTGAATCGATCAAGGCAAAATCCCAATCGATTAAGGTTCAAATCAGATGATCTACGCCGTTGATCTTAACGTGACGACACTCAACGAATACCTTTGAATCGATTGGAATACAAGCCCAATCAATTCTTGGCGACGGCTACGTGAGAAACGGCTAGTTTTCTCGACGTTTAAAAGCGTGGAAAAAAAAGAAAACAGATTATCCAAAAGAAAATACTGTTCCATTGCTCTCAAAGGTTTTCAGAAATCCTTCAAGTGATCAAGATTTGAAAAGTGTTCAAGCTCTCCTCTCCGCCACTTTCTGAAGTCTCACTTGCAAAGAAGAAGCCGGTTAAAGTTTGTGATCCTTCTTCTCTTCTTCATTATAGTGTTTGTGATCTTTACTTTGGAGAGGGAGAGTTGTAATCTTGTAAGGTTTCTCCACCTTCGGTGTGATTCCGAGAAGGAGGGTTTTGATAGTGGAAGAGTGGTGAGTGGTGTGGATCCTTGGACTAGTCACCTCCTTGAGGAGGTGGATACCAAGTAAATACAAGAGTTAGCATTGCCTTCAAGTGTCCGCTGCGAAAGAGTAAATTGATCAAGAAAACAAAGTGAGTCATTCACCACCCCCTCTCTAGCTCAACCGATCCTAACATAAAAGATGAGCAATCACTTGTTCTTTATTGATTGAGATATAAAGGCTAAGCCATGTTATTGAGACTTAAAAGTAGAGACAATGCCCATTTAATCAAGAAAAATATAAATTCTGTCAATATGTCAAACTACAATGAAAGCTACAACAACACCAACAAAGAAAATGAAGTTAGCGCATGGTTAATTATTTTCAAACCTAAAAAATATTATATTGCACTGATTTTTTTTTGTGTTCCTTAGAATAAAGAAAAAAGTTTAGTGGGTGATCACTTTACTTAGTTGAACATTATTTTCTCCATCGTTTGAACATCACATTGCATTTGTGTAGCATGTCATGTGAGAGAACTTTAAAAAGTAAGTCGATTAAAGTTTCAAAATTTTATGAATATAAAGAATTAGTATAAATGAAAGCAATTTTTCATAC
The DNA here is from genome assembly GCF_018446385.1 of Zingiber officinale. Classification (NCBI taxonomy): domain Eukaryota; kingdom Viridiplantae; phylum Streptophyta; class Magnoliopsida; order Zingiberales; family Zingiberaceae; genus Zingiber; species Zingiber officinale. The sequence continues at coordinate 150,319,312 of NC_055997.1, forward strand.
AATATATATTAAAGTTTATTATTATTATTTCAAAATACAAGAGTGAAAACTTATATTCATGGAAATAAATTTATTATTTTATATGATAGTAATTTTATTATTGTGCTAAGACTACCTTTCTCCCTGATCTGTAAGGTAACTAAAGCAAAAAGGTTTAGGCGCTACTTTGAGCGGATCCCTGTATAAAAGATGAGCAATCACTCTTTCTATTTTTCGTATTTGTGTGACAAGTCGTATGAGAGAGGTTTTAAAAGTAAGTTGATTAAAGTTTAAAAAATTTATGAATACTCTGTTAATGTAGAAACCAAAGAATTAGTATAAATGAAATCAAATTTCCATACAACATATATTAAAATATTATTATTATTATTATTTCAAAATACAAGTGTGAAAACTTATATTTGTGGAAATAAAGGGCTAATTTGCAAAAGTAAATTATTAAGATTGCTTTGGGCTTTCATATGGGTTCGTCCAACCCATATAAAGCTTCAGTGGGCCACAATCCCTCACGTAATGGCCCAATTTGGAAAGTGGTTTTAGCTATCGATTTCGATCTCAATCGATCAGCAGCGTCTTACCTCTCTTGTTTTTTTCGCGTTCTTCGCATCACGATCGCGTGCTCAATCTTCAACAGTAAAGCTTCGATCTTGCCCTAAATCATGACGCCTCTCCCCAATCGCGCGCGGAGAGCGAAGAAGCCATTGAGCGCGCAGCAGAGAGGAGGGCCAGTTGCTGTCGGATTGTTGGCTTTTCTTCTCGCCGGCATGATTCTTCTAGCCACCTCCATGAATTCTAATGGTTCGGTCGGGTCACTGACCCAATCTGATACTAAGAGCGAAAGGAATCATGTTGTTGCTGTTGCATTTGTTCAATCCCAACCTACCGCGGAATTCGTCAACAAGACCGAAGTCATATGGCAAATTCCCGAGTCCCCCCAGGCCGTCGTCTTCATAGCTCACGGTTGCAACTGCCGAGCTGCTAATTTCTGGGATTGATCCGCTCATTGCCCGCACTGCGTCGGTCTTCCAGAAGACAGGCTGATCGTCCTCAATGCTCTAGGTCGCAGGTTTGCCGTTATGGCTGTTTCCAATCTCGGAAGATGCTGGTCTATTGAGAAGGACGTCGGCATTGCTAAAGGGATACTACAATGGTGGATTGAGAACCACGAGCTCCAATAGCTTCCTGTCACAGCTCTGGGAGCTTCATCTGGTGGTTATTTTGTTTCTGCGCTGGCAAAGGAGGTGAATTTTAGCAGCGTAGCGCTCATGATTTCAGCTGGGGTGTTCGGTTCCATGGGTGTTCCAGTTGGGTATCCTCCCACTCTCTTTGTCCATATGCCTAAAGACATGTGTGCAAAGAGGCTGATAGAGAAGAACATGGCTTCGTTGAAGAAGAAGGGTGTTTCTGTTAAGGAGGTCAGGTGTCTGGAGTTCCCATTGACTCGTACACTTTTGACGGAAAGGATCCCTGGTTTGGATGAGGCAATATCTGCCAGTGTATTAGAGTTGTTTCAGGAGAAGGGTTTCATTGATAAGAGGGGATATTTGAAGAGCGATGGACGAGCGACTCGGTGGAAGCAAGCTCTTAAGGAAAAGGATCCCTCAATGGAGAAGTATGAATGGCTTGATCATGTAGAGGAGTTAAATCTTGTGTTTGCATACCATGAGATGACCAGCTTGCCTATTGGTGATATTCTCGACTGGTTTGAATCTCACATGTAGTCAGTGGCTGTGTAGTAAGCTGAAAGATATTTTGAGTTTGGGCATCCAACAGAAATTTACCAGTTGAAAACATTTCTGGTGTCAAAATATCAGGAGTTTCAAAATGCTGTATGAGCTTCATTGTAGTTTGATCTACACCAAACAATTCCATTGAGGCATATATTTTTAATACTAGGCAAGTTTGATAACAATGTTCAAGGAAATTCCCTACTAGAATTCAAGGAATTGGGTGATCTCGAGTTACTACCAGAGGTGGCCTTTTTCATGTCATTCTACTTTGTGGCAATTAGATGAGAAGCAAATTTGTTCATATTGAATGTCATTTTCAATTTCTTTATTCATAGAAGCCGCCTTAACTGACAGCACTGAAATTGAAGAACATTTCAGGGAAATAGATTTTTGCAAGGTTTTCTTTATACCCAAAATTCAACTAATATTTGATGCTTGTATCATATTTTTCTTCTGTGTAAGATGTTGATTACCTAATTAAGGTGGAAAAATGCTCCCCTTTATGCTTCATCTATTGTCCATCTAACATAATTCCCACAAGCTTTTACAAAAACATTGTCTTTACATCTTTTATAGGGATGCTTGACTTGTTTCTGTTGTGACCTTCACTGACTGGAAAATTGAAGAAATGCCAACTTACTATGTGCTATTAATATCTAAGAATAAAGTTGTTGATGTAACTGATTTTGTTATCCCCGCCCATTGATGCAAAAGAACCAGTTGTTACCTCAACTACAGAATGATATTGTGTCAACAAGATAGCTTAAATTGTGCTGCCTTTGATATTTGGGAAAAACGTTGGGTAAAATATGCTACCTTTTGTTGCGAAAGACTTCTATTCACTAGAGAAACAATAGCTATTCGTAGCTTGATAGAAAATAAATTTCAGCTTGGGGCCCCAACAATTATCTTTATGTTCGCTCTCTTCTTGAGATACTGTCAAATTGTAGTTTGAATTAGTGATACATTTTCAAACTTGGAAATGAATACTAAGTGGTATCGAACCATTATTAGAACTAATGCTCTCTTAGATTGAGCATCATTATTGTTGGTGAGTCATGCCCTACTATTCTTTATGATTAGTTCTTGTCTTTACTGCATCATTAGATGAATATGTCACATAATACCTCGTACAGACAACCTTTCAATTGTTATGTACTAATTTCAATAATTTAGGCAATCCATCTATAAGATAGAACTATCATGCTTCTTGAGTTAAATATCTTACTTCGTGGATCTGGCATTTCAAGCATAATTCTGACACAGAAACTGGTAGTATATGAATGATATAAAAAATATTACTGTAACAAAGAACATAATTAAAATAAGAACATGCTGCTAAACAACATGAATGCATAATGACTTGTGAGGTCTCTTTGTTAGCATACTAATTAAAAATTTCACTTTTAGTTTTGGCTACAGCATCCTATATGGAGATCATTGAAACAGTGGATACACCACTTGTAGCTTAGCTCACTTGTGAAAATATGAAGTTCCTGATCGCTAGAGGTGTGGAAAAAACAGTCTATTCAAGTTCTCCTTCCAATTTCATCAGTATGGGTGGGGCAGGGATGTGAAATTCATGATCACCTTAGAGCTCAGGAATGACAGTGCAGTCCATTCTAGTTGTGTGCTCCAATGTCCTAGGCATAGTCATCCAGCAATTCCTCTGTAAGCTTAAGGATGTGTTGTCCCGTAGCTGGATCATTAATTCTTCTTCTTCTTTAAATGGATCTATAGAAGTCATGGATGGTGAGAATTGCATTGAAATTTCAACATCAATTGACCTGTGTTTGATTTTCAACCAGAAATTGCACAGATATGGCTAAAGAAGCAGCAGTTGTCAACTCTGATCTCAATCCCAATTCCCAATACCTTGTGGAACTTGAAATCAATCTCTCTGAATTTATGATACCTAGCTATGTATGTGTACTCCATCAACTAATTTGAACATAATGAGTGGGTGTTAATTTCGTAACCTTTCTCTGCAAACAGAAATATATGACTAGACAAGATATCTGCACTACCAATTATGCAACTTCTGTTCTTCATCTGAACAGCACATTATATGTTTATATCATCTGTTTATGGAGTTTGAATGTAGGCGGGGGATCTTATCACATCCAATTACTGAAAGAAAATTACCATTAAGATATTAATTATGAAGCGACCAAAAGTTGTTACGTGTTTACATTTATATCATGTAATACTGCTTTTGCCTCATATTACTGAATCCTCTATTTATGACTGCATAAACCACCTCAAATATTGAGATTTGTATTGGTAATTGTCATATTATTATCACAAGTTGTAATATTTGCCTTGGGTCTTTGTTTCCTACGATGTTCTCTCGGCTATCATACACATTGTGTGTATTTAAGTGGATAAAGTGTAGTCCCCGAGATAATGGTACAATGGTTAGGTGTAACTAAGGGATTTAAGATTTGAATCTCTGCTGTGGCGTATTACAGGAGATTTTTTCCTCCCGTGAGAAACGAACTTAAGAATATTGGTCGTTTAGATAGGCTTCCATGAATACTTTCCGATTTATCCTGATAATTGATGAAAAATTTTTGTGGGATTAGGCATCACCTTATTAGTCAGTTTGAAAAGTTGTATATATAGTGTCAATTAAAAAAAAAAATTAGACAAGGTGTAAATAGGTGATCCAACCAAAGAAATTTTAAAGTGTTCCATTAATATTTTGTGAGATATTGTTTGGTGACTAAGAAGTTGTTAAAATAGCTTTCATCCATCCATATAAGCATAATAATAAATACTTTATACACATACAAAATTAAAGCGAGTTATATGTCTCTGTCTACATGTATTAGTTATACTTGCCTATAAATAATAACTGCATTGCATCAAATTTAGGTATGTGTCAGAGATCTTTTAAGAATTACAAAATATTAAAAATAATAATGAGATGTGGTAATTGTCATATTATTATCACAAGTTGCAATATCATGCATGCCCTTTGTTTCCTACAATGATATCTTGGTTATAAATAATATTGTGTATATTCAAGTGGACAAGGTGTAACCGGACGCTCAAACCAAAGAAATTTTCCAAGTATTATATCAGTGTCTTTGCCATCTACATCTGGAATTTCATGCCACTTTTTTGTTCTCTTTCTATATTTCTTTCAAGATTTATGGCTGGCTATAACGTTGTAAGGAAAAACTACCACTAATATTTTCCCTCATGCAACATGTTTCTCTATAATCTGGCTTCTGTCTTTGTCATGTAGGTTGAATTTGTTTGTCATTATGAGCATCAACTTTCAAAATGGAGAGAACCTCATTCTCCACTTCCAGTTGCCTTCAGCAATGGATGATTGATGAGGCAACTGGAACTGAAGTTTTTTTTTTAAGAAAAAAAAGAGAGAAAATATATTATTATAGTTCACTTTCTGAATCTTTTCCTCCCAATATTTATTCATATTTTGAAAGTGAAGGTGCTAAACTCCACTTGATTAAATTATAAAAGTAAAGAAAATAAAGAATGGATGTTGTGTCTATGTTTTCTTCTTCTTTTCAGCAAGCTGGAATAGGAGTTGACTTCCTCTTTCTTTTTGTCCCCTTGTTTTATATCGTTACAGAAATTCCTACGACTGTACCAATAGAAAACGAATCAACTTTATCCATTTTATAGTTCCATCAATCTCTATGTAAATTATATCATTTATTTTATTTTATTTTATTTTATTTTTAATAATGTAAGGATTATTCAGAAAACAAATAGAAGTCGAAATTGCATATATTAATAAAAATTTTTGATAAACACATAGTATGAATATGTATTTAACTATCAATTAATGTTCTAATTAGGTAATGTAAAATAATGATAAATATATATATTAAATGAAAAAGAGAAAGATAAAAAAAGATTTAATTGTTATTATAAGGAATAGAGTCCAATGATGTAGAAGGATTATTCTACCTAATAGAATAAGATGAACGGAATTTTTTATCGATCACCAGACTAAATTTAAAAATCATAAATATCCATGACCCACATCACCAATAGTTCGAGCACCGCATGCGTTTGAGAATATGTACCCAACATTACATGAGAATCAAACCATCACTCTTTGAATTATCTACTTTGCCACTTACCATCGCACTATGCCCTAGGGTAAATTATATCATTTTATATTTTTGTTAATCGAAGTATTCAACTTTTTGAATTGATTAATTTTATAGATGATTAATCCGGTCCTATAAAATTTTTTCATCAGTCATAAGAATAAATCCTTCTTAAATCCAGAGGTATAAATGACGGGTTGCTATGCAATTAACATCCTGTGGTTTTCTTTTCAATGGAGGAAACTAATTCACGGTACCTCATAGCTAGAAATCCATCCATGGATACATGATTCCTTGCCATTGCAAATTATATCATTTATAATGCTACTATGTTTAGTAATTTTTCTTTTAGATGAACAGCAGCAGCACAGCAAGATGATCACAGATGACTATAAACACATTTTAATTATTATTATTTTTACTTATTTGTAGTATCTTCTTATTGTTAGAACTGAAATAACTAAAGCTTTTAAAGTATAAGATTCATGTCTATGCCATCTTGGAAAAAAAAAACCCCTATTAGTTTGTTACTCAATGCTTGGGTTGAATAATCTTTCACACATGTAAAGCGTGAAAAATGTTTATTATTTTCAAGAACTTGGTAAGTATTCTTTAGGCTCTTAGCTAACCCTGGTCAAGCCAAAAGATTTAGTAGTACCTGCTCAGAGTTGGTTGGGTTGGGTTGGGTGTGGCAGTGCATTAATTGATGATTAGCTACCAACTATGCTTGTCATTTGATAAACAAACCAATAAATAAATTTTAAAAAAAATACATAGACAGATTGCGAAAAATCTGTTCTTGATCTACCAAATTGATATGGCAGGAAAATGCATACTGATCTGATTTGTTCCCCCTTTATTTGGATTATTTATTGGCCAGCATTTATTTTATTTATTATTTTATTTCATTTTTTAAAATGAGAAGACAACATTTACCAGAGGGTTTGCATCAACCTGAGTCAAATTTGGGGGCAAAAAGTGGACCACCACCTTATGAAATGAAATGATATTTTTAGTAGCCCCCCTATACAAAATTCTTGTGATTTCCGCTACCATGTCTGACTCCTTCATCGCAATTTGCCCAATTTTATTTTTTTTTGTTCTTTCTTTCCTTATTATTTGAAATATATATATATATATATCCAGAGAAAACCCTAATTCTCTAAGTTTAAAAATGTAACAAAAACAGGTTGTTGGATTGTGCAAACTGAGTCAACTCGTCTCATCCTTTTTCTAAATGCCCCAATTTGACTAGCCCCACCATGAACTTCCATAAAGCAACCACATCACGATCCATTTCTCTCCCTCACACACACACCCCACACAGCCTCCACAAGAACAGCAACTGAATCTGAAGAGAGAAGAGATTGGCGAGGAGAGAAGAGAAGGCGAAGGAGAAGGATACTCCAAGCTGTTTCCTTTCTTCTTCCTCTCTCCCTCCATCTCTTCCTTTGCCCATAAAAGTTCGATTTTTAATGGAGAAAGGGCGGCTCCAGTCTCCGAATTCCTCCTCCTCCTCCAGCAGCAACAGCAATGGAGTGGCCGCATCGCCAGCGCAGGCGCCGCCGCTCACTCCAAAGTCCACGCCGAGGTCCGTCGACGCGGCTAGTCCCTACCCCACTACGTTCATCCAGGCCGACGCCGGCTCCTTTAAGCAGGTTGTCCAGATGTGGACTGGCTCCTCCGACGCGGCCGCAAAGCACTCCGCTCCGCTGCCGCCGCCGCCAGCCAAGAGCGGGATCTCGCCGGTCGCGAAGGCCACCGGCCCCAAGAAGCCGGCTTTCAAGCTCTACGAGCGCCGCGGTAGCCTCAAGAATCTCAAGATGATCAGCCCCATGATTCCCGGCTGTTGGAACCCTAGTTCCCCCCTGGGAGGCGCCTCGCCGCGGAGGCAGCCGCCGGATATCCTATCGCCGAGCCTCCTCGACCTGCCCTCGTTGACCCTCAGCCCCGTCACCCCCCTGAACCCGGATCCTTTCCGACGCTCGCAGCCGCCCAATCCGCCTCCGGCTGCGGCAATGTCCGCCGAGGAGAGAGCCATCGCCGAGAAGGGGTTCTACCTACACCCTTCGCCGCGGACCACGCCGCGGGACCCGGAGCTGCCGAGGCTGCTGCCGCTCTTCCCGGTGACATCCCCGAGGGTGTCTTCCGCCTCCGCCGCCGGCTCTTCTTCCTGAGAGATTTTAGCTCATGTCCTTGGTAATTCTATTGTACAATTCGAGCTCCTCTCCAAAGTCTGCAATTCGAGCTCTAACCTTAATCCACCACGAACGATATCTGCAATATTTCACTGTCTTATTGATTCAAAATCTACTGTTCATCTGTATGAACTCTTAACATCATAGTCTATGTTCAGTATCTATCTGCTCCAGAACAGAATAAGCTCAACACTCAAATTGCTTATTTCCACCAAAATTGCTGCTGCTTTCTTTCTTTGGTTGACTCAAAGTGGAGAATAATAACACATTGTGATTACAAAGTAAAAAAATTGCTGCCATGAAAAAAATTTAGTGGTCTGTCCCCCACGCATTGGACAAATTGCAGACAGCTAGCTAGCTATAAGATTCCCTTCTCATGCATGCAACGAATTTTGACTTCAGACTGAACACTAGAGTTCAATAATCAGAAATACTTACCACTGCAAAGACTGATTGATGCCTTGTACCTGAGCTAAGCAAGTAACCACGTTCAGTTTTCTTTTTCCAGCTGAAAAGTGACTTTGCTGGTCTTCTATATGAGATCAGTTTTTACCTTGCCCGAATCGAAAAACAATGTTTGTGTTATTGCCCTCCATGATTGGAGGTAAATGAGAGGATCCCTTTCGAGTGCTGAATGCAAACTAAGAGCAGTGGCAGTGGCCCATCCCTGACAGGGCTGTGGCGTTAAGATATGGCAGGGGAGGAATTTTTGGCCAAAGTTGTAGGCAATGATGGCAGAAATGGACTGGCTTTTGAAACTAGGTCACTGATTTAGAATGGCACCGAGCTTCTTTAGGAATCTTTGGCGAAGAAAATCGAGCCATCTCGACTTGGATTTTCTTTGGGTTTGAAGATGCGTTAATATGCATTGACTTGGGCCGGCCGACAACAGAGTCAATTGGTTTCCTTGTCCTCTTCTGAGTTGCCCTGTCAATGAGGTAGGAAAAATGAGGTAGGAAAAGAGAAAGGGAAAGCTAACTATATTGTTCTCTGATTATGAGTATCGAGAAAATATTGAATCCATTCTTGGTTGGTTTTCTCATTGCTAACTGGTTCTCAGTGTGGCGTGCATATAATTTTTGTTCGTTCATTGTTAAGATTGTAAATGTACACAGACGAAAAGTCTGTAGCTTGATTTCTATAATTCTATACTTCCTTGCCTGAAATGAATAAGTAGGATGGAAGTCTAACATCATAGTTTCTATTCTTGCTGTATTCGACTAACATAGACTCCAAATTGAAGATCTAAACCATTGTGATCACTAAAGCACCACTGACTGTTCTATTTCTCAATTGTCTTTGTCGAATGTTTTCCTGTGCCCTTGTTATGGACTGATTCCATTCATTTTAGTTAATAGCTCCTAAACCATACAACATTGATTCCATTCATTTTCTGAAATCTGCATAATCTTTCACACTTTTTGATGCCTAATCTTGTTGATTTTACCGTTAGAGAAAAATAAAATTGTTTATTTATATATATTTTTTAAGACAACTAGATTTATATAATTTTTCATGTGAACTTTTACTAAATGTCATTTTTTTTTAAGTAGAAGGGTGAAGACAAACAGTCTGTTTACATATTTCAATATTAGCATTTGCGTGTAAGTTAGTTAGGCTCCGTTTGATAAGGATGATAGAATTAGAATTGAGTTGATTAAGATAGAATTGGGGTAGGATTAATAATCACTCCTCATGTATAGGGATTGTGAATCTCACTCCTAATCAATCCTAATCATACCCCTAATCAATCCTATCAAACGGTATCTTAATAACTTTTTGAAAACATAATCTTAATCTTATCACCCTTAACAAACGGAGCCATATAGATAAACTCGATCATGATTACACGCTAATGGCATTAAAATCAAGATTAAACGTGTTTGTCATCTTTTTCTCTTTGACCAATGACTAAATGCTACTGGGATAAGTTTTGCAAATTAAATTTAAGACAAAAAGAGTAGAAAGAAAGATATATAATTCTCGAAGAACTCGATGAGAACCTATGTTGACCTTCAAATGCAACAGAATTGAGTGACACTCTATGGCTTTAAACATTGGGAAAACAAAACAACTACTGATATCTCCGACATTTTTTTAGTGGGAATTTCATCTTACCTCTTAATTTCACGTCTTCTTCAAAAACTCTTCTGGCTTTTATCTTTTTTCCTTTCACTCCTTAAGGTTTTAACTTTATCATTAAAATGCCAGAATCAGACGACAAAGTTGGCTCTTCCATGATGTCCTCCCAGCCCCACCAGCAGATTCTCCTACTACTTCGCTAAGGGCAGTTGTGAGCTAATGTGCTTGCTCCTTTTCATTTAGCATTCCACTTTTCCTCCTCTTTATTCCTTCGTAGGAAACACACCCAAGGCAAAGTAAGCATGCCCAATATCACCTTCTAGCTGGACTTATGAAACCCAATTTACTACCAAATGTTTAAAGGTAATCACAATACATTTCAATGCTCCTCCCCTTTCCTATGCTCTGAGGTCCCTCCAACAGTCCCTTAGCTGCTGCTAGTTCTACTACTTCTGACATGCCCATGCTGTGTTGTCTGTCTCACATGGAGCTTGTCTTCATCGTTTTATAAACCAGACCAGTGATTCACAAAAAGAAGAAATGGGAATTCCCAGACGAATACAACTTTCAACTTGTTCAATGGGAAAAGCTACAAGTCACAACAGGAGTCTAAATGGCTAGTTTTCATGCGACACTACTTGAGCTCATGCACTACAACAAAGGTCGAGCCAATACACAAGAAAGTCGAGAGCAAAAGATATTAGTAATTGGTCGGATACTAGGCTAAGAAAGGTCGAATAATTGTCTTAGAAGTTCTGTTGTATATGTGTGACTAACTCATCCAAGTCAACTCACCTTTCTCGATTAATTCATCTAGTTGGCTTGCTCAATTGCATTGATTCAACTGACCTACCCAAATTGAATGAACTATTTGATACACCTGACTTCAGTAGCTCATTCAGCTTGCTCGACTTATTTTATTCAATTCGACTATATATTTAACTGATATTTTCAGTTTGCTATTTAAAATAACTTGTCTAACACACCTAACTTGTTTACTCTATCTAGCCTGATCAAGTTGTTTAGGTTGTTCGATCAATTCAGCTTACTTAACAATCAGTTTAATTTAGGGCATCTAATGGACTGTGATTGTGTGTGTGTGTGTATAATAATTAAATAGAAAAGAATATATATTTATTGGAGAGAGGAATAAATAAGGAATAGATGTTATTGGATTAAAGAAACAAATATTTAGTAATTATGAAATTGGGAATAGAATAATACTCTATAGCAATTCTAATCATTTGTAAGAATCAAATCAGCCATTAGGGTATTGGCATGCACATGGTGGAAGATTCTGTAAATGAATACATAATCCAAAGGATGAGAGGCAAACCATTGATGGAGTATAAACTATCGATGTAGACCTAAGAAATAATGAAAAGGAACTCTTGCAACAACCGATACCAACTTGTCCCAGGGCAACAAAGCTCTTACTGGACCACTAAATCCACTGAATCACATCATTAGTCATGCTGCTTTGTAAGGTGTAAAAGCCACAGAATATGCACAACATACTATAAAAAAACTGGCGATGACCTTGAGCCCATAATATCTTACAGAGCCGTGTCTCAAAGAAACAAAAGGCCTTGAAGCAAAGAATTCAGGACCACTGTTACAATGAGTTGAAGTATCGGCCCTAAAAAGTTTATGTCTAAGAAGCAACTAGTTAAATTCTACAAGCTGATCGATTCTGCACAGCCATAGCTGCTTTTTTTTTTTCAAACATAAGAAGAAAACAGTAAGGCCAACTTGCCAACCCATAAGAGAGTTGGACCACTTATCCAATGGCTCAAATCATTGACCTATCCTCAGACATCATCACTAGTCTAAGGCAACCTGCTAAATTCCACAATGAGTAGGCAGGAAAAGGCTACCTAGTGGGGTATAAAGTATTCAAGATATCAAACACTGCACAAGCTGGTGAATATCTATCTACTCATGTCTGCCAAAGTAGTGTAGTGTTTACTATTAACTACGTTCACTGAACCAAATTATTATGTCAGGAGCCACGTCTTCAAGTTTGAGAGGGAGGAAAGTGCATTGCAATATCAATACAAATAGAGAGGGGGGAGGAACTCATGTCCCTATCGTTTACTTGCCTGGGTAAGAGTGCTGCGGTAGAGATAAGAGGAGCGCGCTGCACGAGTCGACCCCATCTGTCCAACTTCTCTTACTTGGCCCTCTGAACTTTTTCAGCCATGGAATCCCTGCAGCTGCACCCTTTTTAAGCGCCAATTCTATCACAAAGGAAGAGGCAACAAAAGAAAACGAAAGAGAGGCTCACAAGCGTGTAAGAAAACGAATAAAAACACGCTTTTGTAGCTTTACTCCTGGATTTAACTCGTTTTCATCCCAATTCTTCCTCAAAATTCTCATTTTGAGGTCTTCGTGTGGTAGTGTGCAAGAAGTTGGAATACTACTCAAGTGCGGCGTTCTGAGTAAGCTCCCTGTTCTTGTCGTTTAAAATATAAAAGTTTGTGGCCGAGCTAATTGTTCGCACGCGTGGAAAGAGTTTTAATCAATTGGTTCGTGGATTTTTTTTTCTTCGTCAAAAAACTGGCTTTGACGTTTTCTACCAGCTTGAGAGTTGAAATAGTAAGGGCGCCGTTGTTTGTTTAATCCACATGCCTTAATACTTGCAGTTGAAAAGTTAGTTCATCCTCTTGAAGAGAAACAGGACATGGAAGGAGAAGACTTCAAGAACGGGGGGCAAGGATGTCCTCGGCTGCTAGATTTGATCCCAAATGTGAGAGTGGTGCAAGAGGAGGGAGGAGGAAGAAGAACATTTAGGCGTTTAGATGCCTCAGAAGAGATGAAACTGGAACTGAGGCTTGGACTCCCTGGAGGAGGCTTAGAAGAAGAAGAAGAAGAAGAAGAGTCCTCTGTTTTATCGCTTGGTTTCATCTCCAAGGCTTCAAAGACCTCCTCCATTAGGGTCTTTGGAGCAGTTAAATCTAAAAATGAAGGTATTTCTAGTACCAAAAAAGTGTTTTCTCTATCAGGTTTTCTTCTTTAGCATACCCTTCTATTTTTGTTCTTAGGTTTTCAGCATCAGAAAACTGGAGTTTTCAAGTTGCAGAGCCGAGCTGGGACTGAAAAGGAACACAAGACCACTTGGGCTAATGGGGAATTTGAACAACAACAAAGCCTCGAGAAGGAGAAAGCAGATGGAACTGCTGGACCCAGCACCAGCTCCCAGACGAGGTTAGTCATGATGATTGGCCTATATGCCATTGTGGATGTGTGGCCTGTCACCTGTGCCATCTCTTCCACGATGGGCACCCATGTCTTTATTATTGTCTTTTCCCATTTTATTTTTTTGAGAGTTGCACTTTGAACGCTTAGATGGCAAACTTTGCTGTTTACTTGTGCTAATTGATAGATTATGTGCTCATTCCTTTACTATATTCCTGCCTTCATATTTTGATACTGAAAACTACCTTTATGCTTCTTATGTGACTCACAAGGGAGTTACATTTTGTACTCGAAATACTTCAATTGTCCTAGTGAATATGTTTTCTTGGCTTCCTAATTATTGGTATAATCTGAAGATCAATTGAGAAGATGTAATCCTATAAAAGTTTTTCTGTCGGTGCTAAATTATTCCTCAGTCTTTCATATTCTAAAAATTAACGAGATGGTAGATTGTGTAGTTGAAAGATACACAATTCATTTGTTGTACTTCTACTTGCCACTACTGAAGCCAATGAAATACATTTTACATCATACTTCATTTATGTGGAAAATATGCAGAGCTGCTGCCGTTCCTGTTGTTGGTTGGCCTCCCATTAGATCCTTCAGAAAGAATCTAGCAACTAATTCAGCTAAACAAGCAGTGGAGCCAGAGACTAGAAGAATGGTAGAAGAAGTGAAGGTTGAGGGCAACAAGGGTTTGCTTGTGAAGATCAACATGGATGGTATCCCAATTGGGAGAAAAGTTGATTTAAAAGCTTATGATACCTATGAGAAGCTCTCCAATGCAGTGGAAGATCTCTTTCTAGGCCTTTTTGAAGGTACTGGAACTTTAGGTAGACAATTTTGTGTTCTAGAATCATGCTAATCTTTGCTTGTCTTAAGTCATCAGAGTTGGCTAGGAATTCACACAATAGATGAAGAATTCATCTTTTTTCAGTTTTCTAGTACTTTGTTCATATCCCCCTTTCCTTCCAGTTAGTATGTATATATATATGCACATGTTGCTTTCACAAACTATACTGATAGGGCCTTAAAGGTGTTCTTGATTTTCATATCCATTTTCTTTTACTAAATGCACAGCTCAAAAGGATATCTCTGCAAATGCCATTCAGAAGGATGAGGAAGCAAAAAAAGCATTCACAGGTTTAATGGATGGCTCTGGTGACTACACTTTGGTTTATGAAGACAATCATGGTCATAGAATGCTTGTTGGGGATGTTCCATGGGAGTAAGCCTTGTTTTTTTCTTTTGTTTTTTTCCTGAACTTACCTAATGCCATCATTTGTCTTTTAGTAATGCCAAAGTATGAACATGGCAGCACTTTCGGTTTGATTACTGCTTGTCCCCTCTTAGAAAGTCATCGTAGATGCATGCCTATGGCCAGCAAGGTCTAGAAAAAAAATGATCTTGTAATATATGCTTCTTTAACTAATACCATTGGCCACTTGCTTGTGCTACTACACTCTGCCATTAGAATATTAGAAAGCTTTTATGAACTCACAAGCTACAGAACTATCGCCTGATTCTCCTGGCTGGTTGTATCTTTGTTTAATTGATACTTGTTTACTTTGAAAACTATAAGTTCTAACTCCCGTAATTGAAGTGATCAATATTTAGCAAGAAGGAAAAAACTACTGAATTTTTCAATTAGATCCTAGTACTCTCTAACTCATACCAAATTAGGGCACTGAATCTCAAAACCTTGTTGTCACCTTAAATAGTTAGCAGTGATTCAGCGATAATTCAGCTCAAGCTTGAATGTAAACCATGAAAAAAAAAACAGAAATTTAAAAGAAAAAAACTTGATTCAATTTTCACTAATGAATTATAGTACATATTTTAGTAATGAGAAACAACCAATTCCACCTTTATGACATGAGTTCTGACACTTGCAGGATGTTTGTTTCAACTGTAAAAAGGTTGAGGGTGTTGAAAAATTCTCATCTTTCTTCATTACGTGTAAGTCCTCTTTAATCTAATCACAACATTCATATAATCTGACTGGTAAACAGACTATTAGTTAATTTTCTGATACTAAAAAACAACTAATTGTGACCTTGTGATCTCATTGCTTTTCATTTCTTTTCCCTCTTTCAGTTAGGATCTGTATGCCGGAAAAGAACAGTGATAGAGTGTTGAGATCGGAGAGAAGGCCTTTGGGACTGAACTAATTCCTAATTGTTTGTGTACTTATTGAAATCATACTTGAGTTTATTAATGCAATTGCTTTATCAGTTGGATTTAATTCGCATGATGATTTGTATCTGTTTGGTAATATTAGAGAATAATTAGTTGGTGCTTCAGCTCCCTCTAGTAGAAGTACATTAACATACCAAGAAGTATTATTTTTTTAAAAAAAAAAAACCTAGTTTACCCTGTTCTAATGCAAGTAGTAGGCTATGAAATCATTAGTGTCAAGCAATTAAGCAAGGAAAAGGGCTAATTTGCCATGATATTGCAAACAAAATGCATCCTAGGAATTGGAGGTGTAGAATATACAACTAATGCGAGTGTGGACGTTTAGGAAACCGATACACTGTCTGCCCACTAAGCACTCGTTTGTATACTAGTAACTCAGCAAGAGGCATCCTTAAGCATTGCAGATGAAAGAGTAGCTTTCACACGGATTTTTTCCTAGATACGTGAACGTGATGGACGACTACATAAGAAAACACATCCAATCCACTACAATAGCAGTGTGAGTCATCCGGTTAGATGCCACTCAGAGAAGTTCAATTCGAAGTGGTGAACTCACAAGGTGACGCTAACGCATACACTGACCGCTACCTTCCATCCCATCCCACTCGTGCTTGTGGTTAATAATTTGACTTTCATGGATTAAGACTCGAACTATCTATCTTTTGTCTGTTCTTATAAAATTTTTGGTTCAATGAAAGCACAAGAAAAAGAAAGGAACAAAACCTCAGGAACGTTGACTCACTGTTTCCTAAATTCAGTGCCCGTGACAAAAGGAAAGGTCCCTTTCGTTAGCCAAGCCTTGATCTAAGGACAGTCAGGAACATGAAGAGTTTACGAAAGGAATACGAGAGCTTGTCATGTAGCGAGACATCTATACCTGCATCTTTATCTCCTTGCAATACAACCTTCTTCCCCACATGAATTGTTTCTTTTAGAAAATACTATTCTATTCACTGTATGCTTACGAACTCAGGAACTCGGATTAGTGAAAAGGAAGAGACTTTTCTTTAAACATAAGATTTGCTCCGCAATTATTGTTTTCGGGAATTTACCAAGAGTGCACAAATATTTGAAACATTTTCAAATCATACATCATACTAGGAGAATGACCAAAGCGCACATTAAATTAGATGACCTTCCCATTATATCCCTCCTGTCAATATTAACTTTTCACATGTCAATTTTTAATGAATCCGAATCATATTTGAAACATTTAAATTTTAAAATAATTTTGATAGTTCAGATGCATGCAACCTCAACATCTCTCTTCCTCCCTTTCTCTCCACTCGTGGAAAATAAATTTCTCTCTCCCTTCCTCTCACTTATCAATTTATACAACTTGAATTTATTTATTTTTTAATTTAACTACTAAATCAAAAGCAAGATTTGATATCAAATCTACTTTCTCTGAACTTTACTCATTCGTGTAGTTGTAAATTTATAGAAATCCAAATAGTTTAATTTCATCGATGTATTTTGATCAAAATTTATTGATCGACCTAGAGTACTTTAATTGCACTCATTCCAAGTCTGGTGAGTTTTTGAAATACCCAGGAGTCCAAATGTGTCCTCCTTTACTGTTTTCGGACTTCTCTAACAGTGTCAAGGAGAAAAAGGTCATTAGTTAGAACGCTTGGGGCTGGTTTCCTGGAGACCAAGACCATGTTGGACTTGACCTAAGAGCATATCAGGACCAAGTTGGGCCTATTGTGAGAAGATTAGGCCCAACGTGGTCCTGATCTCCGGGAGACCCGACCCAAGCATTCTAGATTAAAGTTAGTATAATACCGGAGTACCTCTGGACTACTTGCAACCTCAGAAACCTATAAGACCTAGAATGAGTGTAATTTGAACTCTTTAAGTTGATTAGTATATTTTAACCGATAGACCTAGGCTACTTGGATTTTACAAACTTGCACTCATCCGATAGAGTTGAGTGAAAGGAAGGTAGATATAGTGTCAAACCTTGATTCTGATGAAGGAACACTATAGACCTGGTGTGGAGAGACTAGACCCAACTTGCTCCTAGTCTACTCTCATATTAAGCCCACGGTATTTCTTGATCAGAACTTACCTTCCTCTCTCGCTCAACCTTACTGAATGGGTGCAAGTTTGAAGAAATCTAGTAGGTTTTAGCCAAAACTTACTGATCGATGTAGAGAGCTTTAATTACACTTATTTCAGGTTCTGTAGGTTTTTGAGGTCGCAAGGAGTCCAAAAGTGCCCTCAATTACTTATTTCGGGTTTGCTGGAAGTGCTCTAGTATTATGTTAACTTACAGGTTAAATGTTTGGGCTTGATCTCATAAGACCAGGACCATGTTGGCCTGCTTTGAGAGCAGACCATGACCAAGTTAGGCCTAGTCTCCCCACACTAGGCCCAACATAGTCCTGGTCTACTCTCATATCAGGCTCAACATGGTCCTGATCTCTAGGAAATCAAACCCAAGTATTCTAACATTAAAGGAGGGAACAATTGGACTCCTTGGCACTTTAGAAACTCACAGAACTTGGAATGAGTGTAATCAAAGCTCTCTAGATCGATCAATGAGTTTTGACTAAAATCCATTGATGGATCTAAACTATTTAGATTTTTATGAAATTGCAATCACATGAAAGAGTAGAGTTTAGAAAAGATAGATTTGATGTTAAATCTTAGTTCTGATTTTAATAGCTATATTTGAAGAAAAAATAATAATAAGCACGAGTTGTATAATTCGAAGGGTGAAAGAAATGGAGGGAGAGATTTGCTTTCCACACGTGGAGAGAAAAAGAGGAAGAGAGATATTAAAGTTGTATACATCCAAACAATAGAAATAATTTTTATATTTAATCTTTAGAAGGTAGCTCGGATGTTTTGGAAGTAGGAATTGAAATATATGGCTGATGGAAAGGGTAAAATAAGAAGATCATCCAAATCAGCACGCTCTCTAATCATTCTCACAGGCGAGTGATTTGAAATTTTTTAAATCTGTGTGCGCCGATGTGTTTTACCTGAGTTAGAGTGATGTTGCTCTCTTGTCACAGTCAAGGAAGCTTTTTTTATGAAGTTGAAACTTGACTTCATGCCTCTAAATAGTATTGCCCTCAGACTTTCCAGCTAAGGGAACCTGATGAGCCTAAACCACACGCCTCCATAAAAATTATTGAATCCTAGAGTCAGAACTCCAACAAGTTTAAGATTAGGTGTGGATTTGACCTCTGTCCTTCACATTTTACATATTATAGAAAAATATGTCTTGTGAAACCTTGGCATAATTTTATTTAAATATGAGCTAATGGTTTTCCATCAAATCATTCAATGAAATAACAACCAGATGATTCCTATTTGAGCCCTTGTATGAATCATGTCTCCTGTAGAATCTTTGCTACATGGGATGAAACCTTTACTCAGTGAGTCAGTGTGATAAATCTAAACAGAAAGAGCTTTATTTATTTTTTTCCTGTCTAGCCTTGCCATGTAAAGTATCCATGTAGATAAAATTCCATAATAGTGACTTTAAAGTTTCAAATTTTTTTTCACCAGGTGCCCATACTCCTTAAATGTCCTAAGTCAATCAAAACACTTTGTCATAAACCACTAACACTTCTTCTCTTCCTTTCCCTCTTCCTAAACTTGAGATAAATAAAACATCTAGAAGATGAACAGAAACAAATGGGACGTATACAATGGTTAACATCGAAATCTCTCATGGTCACAGGTGACAAGAACTATTGACAGCATAAGATTGTCAACAACCCAAACAGGAAGATTTGCCAAAGAAATACGCTAAGATAAAGACCATAGTCAGCCATTGAACATTGCATCTGCTCTTATCTTGAAATGTCTTTGTGGATCAACTCCAGAAGTCGATTCATAGGCCCTAAGCATAAAAAGACATATAGGGTTGCCACCTCGATGATGACTGAACTGCTCAGAATATTTCATATTATGTATAGTTACATTCTGATTAGATTGGTCAGGAAAAAGAGTTCATTTTTTAGAAGCAATCAATGGAAACAGCTATGAAGCATTCAAAAACTAGGGGATGCAACGCAGGGCATAATTTCAACGAAAATGAGGCCCGGAAGAACTTACCCGGTCTCGCATTACAATCCGCTGAGTTGATTCTCCGTGGACTTCTCTTCATACTGCAGAAACATAAACAAAATGAGAGATTAGGGTTAGTTACTTAAACGAGGATTGAAATAGGATTAGGGTTCATCAAACGGGACTCCCAAGTGGAAGTTCGAGATGATCATTTGCGTAGATTGAAGTTAAAAAAAAAAGTGTCGACGGCAAACCTCAGTCGTCAGCGGAATAGATGGAAAATTCAGATTGCGATGGTGACAGTTCGATGATCAATGATTGTTCGTCGAAACATCTCCCCGAAGAAAGCTGCCGGCCTCGGCCGCCACCGTCGCGCTGATCACCTCCGGCGCGGCTCCAGATCCCACGAGACGACATAAACCGCCAGGATGTGCTGGTTGGTGGCGACCATTAAGGTCCAATATATTAGTAGGCCGGTCCAGTTACGGCCCAACACGATCCATGACATGGATCATATTGGTGGCCCAATTGAAATAAGAATTAGGAAAATGCAGACAGTTCTTTGAAGAATTAGGAAACTTTTGGGAGTCAAATGAAATATTTCCCTTAATTATGCGACTGCAAACAATGGAGCGGCTCGAGAAGGCGCCGCCGACGCTACGCCGCTCCGCAACCACCGGTTCCTCCTCCAACGGCATCCTCGCCAGCGTCGCCCTCCCGCTCCTCCTTGTCCTCCTCGGCCTCTTCGCCTCCCCTCCTTCCAAATCCACTTACCACGCTCTTTTCCTCACTCTCTCCGACAACGCTACCGCCGCCCGACACCTCCTCGCTCTAACCCGCCGCCCCCACGTCGCCGGAACCCCGGCTAACGCAGAAGCTGCGTCCTATGTCCTCGATGTCCTCTCTTCCGCCTCCTTCTCCGCCCGATCCGCCTCCTACGACGTCCTCCTCTCCTACCCTGTCACCCGCTCCCTTCTCCTCTCCCCATCTCCGCCGCCGTTCTCGGCTTCACCCGTCGCGTTTGACCTCATCCAGGAGATCTACCCCGGCGATCCCTACGCCACCTCGGCCGCTGAATCCGTTCCCACTTTCCATGCCTATTCCCGATCCGGCTCCGCGGCCGGCCCCGTCGTCTACGCCAACTACGGCCGCTTGGAGGACTTCGCCGCCCTAGGGGAGATGGGGGTAAATGTTACCGGGGCGGTGGTCTTGGCCAGATACGGTAAGATATTCCGCGGGGACATACTGAAGAACGCTGAGGAGGCTGGGGCGGCCGCCGCCGTGGTGTACACCGACGCCAAGGACTACTGCGGCAGGGAGCGGTGGTTCCCCGACGGACCGGGGATGCCTCCGAGTGGAGTCCAGGTGGGGACCACGTTTCGGGGAATTGGGGATCCGACGACCCCTGGATGGCCGAGCGCCGCCGGGTGCGAGCGTCTGAGCCCGGCGGAGGTGTCGGCTAGTGGTCTGGTGCCGGGCATTCCGTCGTTGCCGATCTCGGCGAGGGATGGGGAGGCAATACAGAGGAGCGTCGGGGGACAGGTGGCGCCAGATGAATGGCAGGGAGGCGAAGGGGCCCCTGTTTACCGTCTGGGTCCAGGTCCCGGGTTCCTCAACTTGACGTACATTGTACATATGCCACTATGCATTGATCGTTTGCTCAGCGTGTGATAGCCATTTGATTCGTTTTTTTTTTCCTCTGTTTTTTTATGTGTTTTTGTGTTCTTCTCAGGGGAATGAAACGCTTGCAACAATACAGAATGTCTTCGCTGTTATTGAAGGGAAAGAGGAACCTGATAGGTTAGTTCTTATCTTTCCCTTTTTTATATTTTCAGCACAAATTGATAGTGTCTATCATTTCGTTTTTCTGCAAAGCTAACTTTTTACTTGTATTTAATTTAAAAAGGTGTATCATGGACGTTCCTTTTCGATGTTCAGTTCCTATTATTCAATTATAGAGGGGAAAAAACCATTTGCAAATTAGATTTCATTTATGAAATTTGCCATTGACATAATCCATCTTAAGATCAGAATTGGCAGTGAGCAGCTATTTAGATATTTAATTTCCTTGCTTGAAAATATCTCTATGTATATTTTGTCAAAGTTAGTCTGACCCATGTTGAAAATGCATCTGCATTGAGGCTTTGGTTGATATGAATATGCAGATAATAGAACTACTTTGCAAAACATGCTTATTGCTTTAGTAAACACAATGAGATTACCATATCACATAAATACAGTTCCTATAAAAAAAATTCGATGGTTATAATTCACAGTGAATGAGGCTATAAGAGACTTGTTGCAGGTATGTAATCTTGGGTAATCACCGGGATGCCTGGACATTTGGAGCAGTAGATCCAAGTAGTGGAACTGCAGCGTTGCTTGAGGTACTTACAGGCATACAAAATTCTCCTGGATGTGTGATTTTCTATTAATGACGCTAAAATTTTCTTATTCTATAGCATGTAACTCTGAAATGGAAAGAGTGACAAAGTTGCTCACCTAAGAATATGTATATAATTTCCCTAATATTTTAGGTAGCTGAAAGGTTGGGCAAGCTACAAAAAAGGGGATGGAGACCTCGACGGACCATAGTCTTGTGCAATTGGGATGCAGAAGAATATGGCCTAGTTGGTTCCTCTAACCATCCACTTTCTTTTTCTTAGTGGCAATTCAGTTCTGAACTGTTGCATTCTTGTAGATAGGATCTACAGAATGGGTTGAAGAGAATAGAGAAATGTTAGCTTCAAGAGCAATTGCTTATCTGAACGCTGACTGCCCAGTCAGAGGCTCTGGTTTCCATGCCTCTACAACACCACAACTTGATGAGTTGCTGAAGGAAGTTACTAAAAAGGTTGCTAATGGTGTCATTTTACCTCCGTAACAATTCTACTGCAACGAGAATTATAGCACTTGTAGTAAAATAAATATGATTCATTTGGATTAGTGGATCTATAAATTGTTATTGCTGTTATATAAATGAAATTTGAATTAAGTATACCTTGGAAGTGAAAAGGGATGAAAAGACAATTAAACTTTCATTCATGCTATCATTTATGATCCAAATATTATGGACATGACTGTGCTAATTCTCTTTTTTCAATCAAGTATTTGATAGGTTGAAGACCCAGACAATTTCTCTCAAACAGTCTATGATTCTTGGACGTTGTCCCCCAATCATTCTCCTCAGGCAAGTCACTAAGTTTCGATTTGAAGCATATGCTGTTTAGAAAATGAACAAATTGACAAGTTGCAATTGTTCCATATGCTGAGAGTTGTCCTCTTGATTATTTCCCCCAACTTTTACCTGATAACATATTGTAATTGGTGCCTAGATAATCATGTTTTTGGTGCATTATCACTATATTCAACCTAAAAAAAATTGTTTCATCTTACTTGTGAAATGTAATTGCTGAATTTTCTGAAGATTGGGAGACTAGGTGGTGGTGCTACAGACTTTGCTGCTTTCATCCAACATGTGGGTGTTTCATCCTTAGATATGTATTTTGGAGAAGGTATAATTATCTTGTTAAAAACCTAATCCTTGCATAGTTCTCATTTCATTATTTGCTTTAGCTTTTTCCAAAATTCTCGGAACCATTTTTGTATGCCTAATCCAAATATTTTCTAGCTAAGAAATACTGAATCATGAATTAAAAACAACATTTTTGCCTTTCTATTTATTTGTTTTTCACGTGCATCCTTTTTTACAGGATACCCAGTTTACCATTCACTGTATGATGATTTTGTGTGGATGCGTAACTTTGGAGATCCATTTTTTCATAGACACATTGCAGGTAACCGACAAAATTGTGTATATTATGTATCTAAAGGTACATTGTGGTCGTTGAGATAACAGAAAGTATATACATATGAACTTCATGGCAACATTATTTTCTTCATTTACAATGTCATCTTTCTCATCGATCAAGTAAACCTTCTAGCTGTATGTGTAATATTCAAATTTTGTTCTCAAGAAGTTTTCTTGTTATAATCTTAAATTTTGCCATTGAAACTCTCATGATTCTGATGTCCTTCTCAGTGTCAGCATGCGGTCCACATATCCTAAAAGTACTTAGCTACATCTTGTTTAAAAATTGGCTGTGGATCTCATTCAATTCCAATTTTATCTCTATTATGCAGTGGCAAGTATATGGGGTCTAGTTGCCTTGAGGCTCGCGGATGATGAGTTCTTGCCGTTTGACTATAGCTCCTATGCATCTGAGCTCCAGGTTTTCTTATTTCTTAACCAAAAATCCTAAAATGAAAGAGTCGGCTGCATCCTCGTCTTAGTATATAACATATTGTGAACTTCTCATTGAAGACTTCCATGTTGAATTTGTCAGCGCAGTGCAAAGATAGCGAAAGACCAGGCTGTCAATACACCTGTAAGTTTTGCTCCTCTGTACAAATCCATTGAGAAACTCAAGAGGGCAGCTTCGACAATAGATAACCAGAAAAAGGTATCTCCAAACTCAATATGGTCCTCCGTGAAAGGAGGAAGATAAATGCTTCCTATTGATGTTGAACTTTCTCACGTTTCAGGGCTTAGAGTCAAAAGTTGGCTTATTGAAGTGGAGGAAAGATCCACTGACAGTTCGAGATGTCAACGACAGATTGATGATGGCCGAACGAGCATTGACCGATCGGGAAGGGCTTTTCCAAAAGGAATGGTACAAGCACTTGGTATGTAGCTCAGAACCACCGTGTTCATATTGCCAAGTGCCAGCGTCTTCACTTTCTGCTTCAGCTTAGGAGAAGTATTAAGGCGCCCCGCCTGTTAATGCGAACAGATTTATGGACCTTCAGCACAGGATGACTACGGGTCGACAATGTTCCCGGGCGTCGACGATGCCATTTGGAAGGCTAAGAGGCTGAACAGTTCAGAAGCGTGGCATTTTGCCCAGCATGAAGTGTGGAGGGTTGCGAGGGTGATCGACCAAGCATCCTTGGTCCTCGGCGGGAAATTTACATGAGCTCGCCGTGTTTTGAGTAGCTTGTGGTGGCATCTCATCATTATTCGGTATGTTTTCTTTTGCAGTTTAATGGTGCATTCGGTTATGGAATGAAATACACTAGAGCAAAATTATTAGAATTTTTGACATTTTTTAGTATGACTATTGGTATGTTAAAATTGTAGAACAAATCACTCAAGATACTTATAATTCAAAATTTTTAGCTATATATACGCTCTTGTGTGAGAATTTTTAAAATTTGAAAATATCTCTATTGTTTTTTGGTTTTTTTAAGTTGACATTATGTATTCTGCTAAGACTAGAGGTTAGTGATAAAGTCTATCAATTTAGTGTTTTTAAGTCAAATGTAAATTTATTTGTTAATTCGCTAAAGCACCCGATTGTTAGTTTTCTGAAAAATTAAAAATGTATTCCGCCCATTGCCGGAGTAAAATATCTCGATTATTGAATTATAAAATTAAGGGCATAATGATTCTCGTAAAAGAACTGGGCTAAGTGAGAATTATAATTAATTTAAAAATTCATAAGACAGTTCATGTAAAATGAATGAGAACGTCACAACATTAATTCATGAAATTGGCCTAACTATAATTACTATTATTTATCTGCCTAACTATAATTACTATTTTTATCTAAATAATACTACAACATATTCCCCTGCCCGTGGTAATACATCATTTAAATTAAAATATTGATGAAAATTAAATTAGTTTTAATTTAGAAAACATTTTCGTTTGGCTTTGCTTTGATTACCATTTCTATATAATTTGATCCAAAAAAAATATCTTAAAAGAATAAGTTTCAAATATGACAACTAAATTTCCCGTCAAATTCACTAAAAACATTATAATTTTTTTTTTAAAAAAAAAGGTTATTTAAAGAAAACACTTATTAATCACGTGTAAAAAACTAATTAAATGATTCATTACGAGAAAAAAAATGGGTTTATCCAATACGTGTGAAAAATCAAATTAAATAATTTTTTTCTCTAATGCTAACTTTAAAATATTACTTGTTATTTTTCATTAGAAATTCAACTTGTAAATAAGAAATAATCAATTCGTTGCTAGCTTGCGGTTCACCATATATTTAAGTCGAACTATTCAGTTGAGATTATCTCCAATTATAATCCAAAATGAAATTTAATCTGGAAGAAATAATCTTTAAAAAAAACTTTTAGAAAAAAGCACAAAAAATAAAAACCTTCAGAAGTTTACTAAAACAGAGAGTTATCACTAACAATGGCAAATTCTTCAGGATGCACTTGGATTTCTGAACTTGCATATTCCTCGTCGGTTTGGTCGAAATGATTCGCGGATCGATTGGACCATATGAGTCACAGCAGAAAAACAAGCAACCTCTTCATCATGTTCCTGTCAAGTTAACCTTTTGTTTTGTTATTTGGAGTTGATGCAACCCAGTTGAAAAATAAGATCCATACCACTTGACTGAGCCGGTCGTCGAGACCCCCAGAGTTTGCTTCATTGACCATGAATATCTTTTGGTATGCCTTCCTCATACCACGTACCTTATCCAAATTCAAGAATTAGATAAGTCTCTAAGTGAAAATGAGTCAAAATATGGAGAAAATAAGAAGAAACTAAGGGTGCGTTTGATACGTGCATTTTTCATTTTCATTTTCTGAAAAACGTATGTTTTCTGAAAAATGATGTTTGGTTTGTGTTTTTCGTGTCTGTTTTCTAAAAAAATAGATAGCTTGTTCTAGAAAAACAGAGAATGACAAAAAGTCATTTTCTATTTTCTATTTTCTAGAAAACGCGCATTTTTCAGAAAATGAAAACGAAAAATGCACGTACCAAACGCACCCTAAGCAATTTAGAACCTTGGTCTTACATCTTCTTCCTGTACCAATGCAATCCAAAAAACTTAATCCATAATGTGTTGAAGCCATAAATTTCCTAGTTGCCATTTCATAGGGGGAAAAAATGAAAACAAACAAAATACCGATTTTTGACATACATAGTCTAATTCTAAAAATTGAGATTACTTGATGATACTACCTCAATCTCTGAGAATCCATGCCGCCTGAGCCCTTCAAGATTCAAACCACGAAGCTCTGCCCTACCACCAGAAACCATCATGAACTTTGGTATGTCCTGCGTAACCTACATAAATAAGATCGGAGTATAAAGTGGTAAATGCTAGTTCAGGAATGACGCAGTATTTACTACAAAACACATGAAAACAGGCATTTAGATTTCATGACATTGGAAATGTGCATTGACACATTGTTGATCTTGTTACACCTTGAGCTCAAAGGATGCTAATAGCCTAAAAACGTTTTTTCATGGTCATAAATCAAAAGTATGAAAATTGGCTTAAAACAACATACCATAGCTCCCCCGCCGATGAAAGAATGTGATCCAATATGACAAAATTGATGAACTGCAATTGCGCCAGAAGTATGAACATAATCCTGAAGAGGAAATGGTTTTGACAATAACAAGATAAAATCAATCAGCAATAATTTGATATAATAACAAAATTTGAGAACATGACTCACTTCTACCACCACATGTCCAGCGAGTAAAGTGTTATTAGCAAAAATGTTCTTGTTACCGATTTTGCAATCGTGAGCAATATGACTATGACCCATGATCAGATTATTATCACCAATAATCTAGCAAATTCAATGCTGATCAGAAAGTAATATCATTAAAAAAAAAAAAAGAAGATAAAAGGGAGAAGAAACCGACTTACAGTTTTGTCACAGGATTTTGAAGAACGATGAATGGAACTATACTCCCTAATGTCATTGTGGTCACCAATATACAGAAAACATTCATCCCCTGGCTATTAGTAAATTCATTAGAAGTCTTGTTTGAAGTACATATTTATGGTTTCTACTCTTTGAAGAATTGGTATATGTATATTGATCCTTGGCTAGGTTATGATTAAAAAGAAGTATACAAGTGAAACTAAACATTCAGTATTTCCCAATAAGAGTGCAGAGCTGGTGCGATTGCATGTAAAGGAATACAATAGAACAAAGAAAATATCGCAACTGACCTTATATTTCAAGTCCTGACACTTCACACCAACGACAGCATAGTGTCCAACGACATTATGATGTCCAAGGACTGTAAGACCAGGTAGATCTGCTCCAACAACTGCACCACTGTCTGTGATTTCATTACCATGAAAAAATCAATGGCTTTCAAGCACAATCGGTGAGATCTATCAAAAGCAAAGAGTTTACAACATAGAGTCTCTACAATTTAAGCTTTGAGATTCTTTCATTTAAACTCTACTCAAAGAGCACAATAGTGTTTACAAATGATATACATAATCATCAATTCCCAATAGAAGCTTAAATGGAGTTCCATGGCATGACAAGATACATACATGCGCTCGCTAATCAAAATTAAGAATTCAGAGAACAAAAGTATAATTGAGCTCTTACTGTTTGAAGCAGTAAAATAGTTTGATAATACCAAACACTACGCGCTTAATAACCATTTTATTGACTACTTCTTGTTGAATTATTTTAAGGCTATTTTTGTCGACAAATCAACTATTCCTGTGGGAAACTAAATGCCCAAAGTAGGCATACTTTTGGTGGAAACTTCATGTACTTCTTCTTTCAGGTAGACTTCATTTTTTTTGCTTGAAGCATTCAGGCATGACTGGTAAAAGATCATTATTTTTTACTAATCCACTAAAGCAAAAACGAGAAATCATCAAACAATATCCAAAACATACGTTTGAATAATGCAGTGGTCTCCTATTTCAGTCTCTCCCACAATATGGCTCGACGCGTGCAACTGACAAGCATTACCAATCTTGACAGCAGACCCAACAGTACAGAAAGGTCCAATCGACACGCCCTGAGCACATCAAGCAGCCAATAAGTAGGATCACAGTATCAAAATAAGTCGGGAAAACACAGTCGAAGGAGAACCTGCCCAAGAACCGCATCGGGGTGGATGATGGAAGTTGGGTGAATTAAACTGGATTCTCCCGATCCAAAAAAATCTGAGATCCCAAAAGAGAGAATACTATTAACAACTGTAATGGCGGAACGGAGAGAAAGGAGACAAGAATAAACCAGCGTGGAATCGGCGACGCGAGAAGAGCCTGACAGAGGAGAAGATTAGGCGGCGGAGAGAACTGACGGCGAGCATAACGAAGAGAGCGACAGAAAAAGTGGAAGAGAGTGAGGGCTTCGAAAGGGGCTTTCTTTTTCCGCAGAAAAAGATGGGTTCTAGGTGTTCGGTCTTGAAAGAAATAAAGAGGCGCATAAAAGAAAAAAAAAATAATACAAAAATCACAGAAACGATTATAAAATAAGAGAAGAATTTTTAAATTTTATTTGAAATATTAAAACATAAAAAAATATTTAGTTTGAGTTTCATTGTGGAAGCAATATAGAATAATATTTATAAATAGTATCTACAAATAAAATAAATAAATTATATTCATTAATAAAAAATTTAATATTTTTTTAAAAATAAATAAATAATATCGAATTCACTAACTAATTAAATAAATTTAAAAATATAAAAATTTTAAATAATAACTTGAATTAAAAATTTAATAAAATAAATCAAGTTTAAGATAATAAAAATAAAATAAAATTGAATAATCAATTTATTTTAGATTGTTCTTGATTAACTATCATATTAAATCATTTAAATTTTAAATCAACTTAGATCCTTTACCAAATAAGTTACTAGGGAAAAAATTTAGATGATTTAGTCATAAAGATGATTTTTTAATTATTAAGTATAATTAATATACTTTTTAAAAATTCTTCGATCATTAATATCATTAATTAGTTAAACTAAATGTATTTAATCCTGAAAATCATCATTGATCAATTGTTTTGGCAAATGATAGAGTTTCCATTCATTCGTTTTAATAACATTATTCATTTTTAAACTAAAACTTCAAGCGAGAAAATTGATAAATGTTCTCATTGATAACAAATATAATCTTAACCGCAATGAGATCTTCTAATTGATAATCAAGGATTTAAGGTTTAATAATAATTTTAATATGTATATTATGATTGGATGAATATTAAGTTAAAATGGAGCTCAACATTTTTTTCAAATAAATCTAAGTGATCAAATTTTTCAAAAAAAAAATTAACTCCTAAATTATTAGTAGAAGTTTAATAATGATTAGTTGATATTTTAAAAATACAGATTTAGAGTTTAGTGTTTATGATGGTAGTCAATTCAAAGGGGATTGTATTATATGGTTTAGGGAATAATCAGTAGTATTTGAGAGGAGGTTGATATGTGAATTATTCAACTATAGAGTTAGTGAACCATAAAACTCATAACTTTAAGTTATAATTCAATTCGAAGTGCATCCCTACTTCTAACATAATATTGAATTAGGGTGAAGTTTGTTCCATTTCAAAATAACAAAGTTAGTTACATAAAAGTTTCAACAATTGACCAAATGATGTATTTTAAAATTTCTAAAAGATATATTTAAATTTCATATTTTCTAAAGGACTCATTTATTTTCTATTGTATCCCTTCTATCACCTACGGTACTATATTTAAATAACAAATACTAGATTTCAAAGGATGATGTTTATTTTTTAATATTAGTATCACTGTGCTACTAATTTTTATAAAAATAACACTACTATGATAGTTGAAATTAACAACACTAATATGATGATGATTTCCAAAAATCAACCTTGTTGCTAATTTTTTAAAAAATAACAACACTATGAGTTGAAATTAACAACACTAATATGATACTAATTTCCAAAAATCAACCTTACTATTTTGTGGTGTAGAAATTCAACATGGTATTATTTTTTGAATGCAACATCATATTAATTCATGGAAGGGGTAAATAAGAAATAAATATACTCGTTTAGAAATTTGAAAGTTAGATGTATCTTTTAAA
This sequence comes from Zingiber officinale, assembly GCF_018446385.1. Taxonomy (NCBI): domain Eukaryota; kingdom Viridiplantae; phylum Streptophyta; class Magnoliopsida; order Zingiberales; family Zingiberaceae; genus Zingiber; species Zingiber officinale. The sequence goes on from NC_055997.1 coordinate 150,349,710, forward strand.
AATTACACAATTTAAGTGTAACCTGTATCAATTCGAGTAGAAATTTTGTTAATATTTTAAGAATCTTTGTTAGAAGTTTTGACATTGAGACTGTTACATGGAATTTTATCTCTTTTCTTCTCATTTTCCAAGTCTCTTTTATATGCCCGCTTAGCTTACATCAATAGAGACAAAATATTTTAAGATGTCACATAAGCTTATTGAGTCATATACTTGCACGCTTTTTTATTTTGATTAAGATAAAAAAATTATAAGTCGTCAAAATTTTGCAATCAAGAAAAATATATTCATATGAATAAAATACATTATTAGCGAAATTATAAAAATTAAGTTTTGTTTAAAAGTATTAGATCAATATTTAGAAATGTTAAAACCTAATGTTTAATATTTAAAAATGAATTCAAAAAATTCTAAAATAATTTTTAAAGTATGAAATTTTGATGTTATCTACTTCTAAAAACAAATATATAGCTATGAAAAATATATACTCTTGAGTGATATTATATTATAAGTTTAAACTTCTTGTAACATTTAAAAGTCACTTAAAATTGTATCGTCAAATGTGACTTGTGTATCAAGAATTAGAGGTGAGCAAAAATTTGACTAACCAAAATAAATCTATTGAACCAATCGAATTTTAAAATTTAGTTCGATTTATTTGAAATTTTAGTTTTTATTTAAAAAATTGATTAATTTAGTTAATTTAGCTATGATTTTAATTTTTCTTATTTAGTTAAACTAAATAAACCAAATGGTTGGAATAAATCAAATTTTTAAGATGAAAATTGAACTTGATCAAGCGAAACCAAATTTTTAGACCCTAATTAAAAATTAGGTTAATATAATTTCCAATTGAATTAATTGATATTTTATCGGTCCGGTTTATTCAATTTTTTTTTTGAAAAAAAATAGGTCAATTCGATTTATTTGAAAAAAATTAGTTCAATTAGATTCAATTAATTCGATTCGATTTAATTTTAACTGAATACTTACTTGATCGTAGCATCCACATGAAAATGATAACGAAAATGTTCAAGTAAAATAATGACTCAAAGGCTCTTTTGATGTCAAAGCGTAACTTGGTGGTATCATCTTCCCATGTCAATGTTTTGAACTCGTTGACATCGGTCATCACCGAACATCCACTTGAATCAACAAAGAAGCATCATTTTAAAGGAAAAAAATATCAAAAAAGTGTTTCACCCCATCAGTCTCTTATAAAATGATACAACTATCCATCAGTATATTATTTGACATTATTATCTCCTACCATCCAGTCTCATTAGTCGGTTATATGAATATGATAATTTTATGTTTTAATACCTATAAAACTATAATTGTTATAATAGTTTCATAGTTGTTACGGTAGTTATAACGTAGATTTACTACTTTAACGATCTCCTTAGTGTCGATATTACTACGGTAGTTATAATAATTACTGTTCGTAGTTACTACAATATGAATATTATTAAACAAGATAAATTCATGTTGTAGCAGTTATAAAATCGTAATTATTATAACATTATAATACTTACGAATTTGTATTATGTGGAAGTTGGATGAATCATACTTGATTATGAGATCCAGAAAGAGAGAAGTACGATTAACAACTGTAATGGTAGAACGGAGAGAAAGGAGATGAGAGGAAAACCAGCGTGGAATCGGCGGTGCGAAAAGAGCTTGCCAGAGGAGGAGACGAGGCGGCGACTACCAACGGCACAGAAAGAACTGACGGCGAGCATAGCGAAGAAAGTGGAGCGTGAAGGGTTTCAAAGGGGCTTACTTTTGACTCGTAAGAAACTCTATGCTTGTGTTCCGCAGAGAATAATGGGTTTCAGTTCCAGAAGGAACAGAGGCGCATAAAAGAAAAGAAAGCTGATAATAAAAAAAATCATAGAAAAATTATAAAATAAGAGAAGATTTTTAAAACTTTATATGAAATATAAAAAGAAAAATATAAAAAAAATATTTTTTCTTAAAAATGGAGTTTGAGTTCAGACCATATAGAATAATAATTTATAAATAGTATCTACAAATAAAATAAATAAATTATATTCATAAATAAAAAATTTAATATTCTTTTAAAAAAATAAATAATATCAAATTCACTAACCAATTAAATAAATTAAAAATATAAAAAATTTAAATAATAACTTGAATTAAGTGTTTAATAACATCTAAATAAATCAGGTTTTAGATAATAAAAAAATAAAATTGAATAATCAATTTATTTTAGATTGTTCTTGATTTAACTATCATATTAAATAATTTAAATTTTAAATCAACTTTGATTTAGTAATAAAGATGTTTTTTAAAAAATTATTAATTTTTTTCAAAATTTATAAATTAATAGGTTCCTTATTTTAACAACTACTAAATTAGTAAATCGGGAGGCATACTATGAGTATATACCGTTGAAATTCATCTAATTTTAGCAACTCCAAAAAGGTTAATTAGACCGTTGGTACGCCATTCCCGCCACCGTAATCCATCTCTTTTCTTCTGGAAAACAGAATCCAGCGATCTTTACCCTGCGGGAGTTCGGTAATGGCGCAGAGTCCAGCAATGTTTCCTCTCCCCTCGCTCTTCCTCATCCACGTTCTCCTTCTCCTCCTCTTCACTCTTGCCTCAGCCGACGCCCCCTCTCCGCCGGCCGCGGACTTGGGCAACGGCGTCTCTGTAACGTCGCCGGAGAGAAACTCTTTCTGCCTCAATTTGGGCTCCTTGGAGATTGGTTGCATTAATCAGAAATCATCTACGCCGTCGCCCAGTTTGGATTCGCCGACTCCTCCGTCTCCTCCTCCTCTGTTTTCCCCGCCGCCTTCAGATTCTACGACTGCACCTCCGTCTCAGCCTCCGCCGCCTGGGCGACGAGGGCAAGATGTGCGGGAGTACCTGCAAGCGCACAACCAGGTGAGGGTGGCGGAGGGCGAGGCGCCGCTGGAGTGGGACCCGGAGGTGGCGCGGTACGCTCGGCGGTGGGCCAGCAATCGGCGCCTCGACTGCGCGATGGTGCACTCGCAAGGACCGTACGGGGAGAACATATTCTGGGGGGCAGTCGGCGCTTCGTGGACCCCCGACCTGGCGGTGGATGCCTGGGCGGAGGAGGCTGCGTACTACGACCGCGCCACCAACACCTGCGAGGAGGGCCAGATGTGCGGTCACTACACGCAGATGGTGTGGAACAGCACGGCCAAGGTGGGATGCGCCCTCGTCGAGTGCTTCGCCGACGCCGGTTACATTGTCATCTGCAACTACGACCCGCCGGGAAACTATGTCGGGGAGAGCCCTTTCGACAATTAATTATAATTAATATACTTTTTAAAAATTCTTCGATCATCATTAATTAGTTAAACTAAATGTATTTATTCCTGAAAATCATCATTGATCACTTGTTGCAAATGATAAGAGTTTCCATCATTCATATTAATAACATTATTCATTTTAAACTAAAACTTCAAGCAAGAAAATTGATAAATGTTCTCATTAATAACAAATATAATCTTCAAGTGCGGTTAGATCTTCTGGTCGATAATCAAAGATTAAAGGTTTAATAATCATTTTCATGTGATTAATTTTTTTTAACAAAAAGATTGACTCCTAAGTTATAACTTAGTATAAGTTTAATAATGAGTAGTTGACATCTTAAATATACGGATTTAGAATTTAGTGTTTAGGATGAATACTCACTCAGTTGAGAGATCCATATGTGTATTATATGATTTAGGATGAGTAATCAGTAATTATTCAACTATAGAGTTAGTGAATTACGAAATCGATAATTTTAAGGGTGTGTTTGGTTTTTATGTACCTCCTTTTATATTCATGGGGTCGACACTAAGAGGGTCGTTAATGTAACAGATTTACATTTAAGAGTGTGTTTAGTTGGAGTTATCCTTGATAATCTTGATTATCCGTCCAAGATTATAACGAAAACCACAATTTAAGTAATCGATAAACATCAGCAAAAAAGACATGCAATTTAGAATCGGAAAATCAAGATTTTTCCTGATTCTTTTTATTAAAATAGAAAAATATGAAAAAAAAAAAGAGAGAAAAATATAAAGACAAAAATACGAAAAGATATATAAATATAAAAAAACGGTAAGAAAAAGGAAAAAACGTAAAAAAAATAAAAAGATTAAAAAAATGTAAAAAAGAAAAGGACGTAAAAAATAAAAAAAAACATAAAAAAGGGGGAAAAATGTAAAAACCATAAAAAAATGTAAAAAAAGAAAAAATTAAAAAAAGGAAAAAAGAAAGACGTAAAATAGAACGTGGAAAAAATATCAAAAAATTAAGGAAAAGGAAAAAAATGGCAAAAGTAAAAAAATAAAAAATATATGAAAAAGAAAAAATAAAAAAAATATAAATATGATTAGTTTTGTGAAGATAACACAATGAAATATTAAGATAGATTATTCATTAAAATCTTCAAATAAATAAATTTTTATTATATTATCTAAGTTAAAAAATAATATTTGATTATATTTTATTGTTCGTAATCTTGATTATGTGATTATCTAGTAACTTAAACTAAACGTATCCTAATTATAATTTAAACTAAACGTATCCTAATTATAACTCAATTCGAGTTAATCACTAGTTCTAACACAATATTGAATTAGGGTGAAGTTTGCTGCATTTCAAAATAGCAAAATTAGTTACATAAAAGTTTCAGCAATTTCTAAAAGGTACATTTAAATTTCATATTTTCTAAAAGGCACATTTATTTAACATTTTTTCCCTTCCGTCGACTACAATGCTACATTTAAATAACAACACAATTATGATATTGGATTTCAAAGAACGATGTTTATTTTCTAATATCAATACTACTGTGTTGCTCATTTTTTTAAAAATAATACCACCATGATAATTGAAATCAGCAACACTAATATGATATTGATTTTCAAAATCAACCTTACTCTGGTGTTGTATTTTGTGGTATTAAAATTCAACATCACATTGGTATTGAATACAACACCATATTAATTAGTGAAAGGGGCAAATGAGAAATAAATATATCCTTTTAGAAATTTAAAAGTTAGATATATCTTTTAAAAATTACGCAACTTAAGTGCCACCTGTGTTAGAAATTTTGTTAATATTTTATTAATATTGAGACTGTTACATGAAATTTTATCTCTTTTCTTCTCATTTTCCAAGTCTCTTTTATATGTCAGCTTACATCAATAGAGATAAAGAACGTATTTTAAGATGTCACATAAGCTTATTGAGTCATATACTTACATGCCTTGCCTCTTTTAATTAAGATATAAAAATTATAAGTCGTCAAAATTTTGCAATCAAGAAAGATATATGCATATGAATAAAATACATTATTAGTGAAATTATAAAAATTAAGTTTTGTTTAAAAGTATTCTTTAGATTGATATTTAGAAATGTTAAAACCTAATGTTTAATATTTAAAAACGAATTTAAAAAAAAACTAAAATAATTTTTAAAATATGAAATTTTGATGTTATCTACTTCTATATATATATATATATATATATATATATATATATATATATAACTATTAAAAATATATACTTAAGAGTGATATCACATTATCAAGTTTAAACTTCTGGTAACACTTAAAAGTCACTTAAAATTGTATTGCCAATTGTGACTTGTGTATCAAGGATTAGGGGTTAGCAAAGTTCAGTTAAACTAATAAACCCATGAATCAAAATTTAAAATTTAGTTTGATTTATTTGAAATTTTAGATTTTATCTAAAAAATTAATTGATTTAATTAATTAGTTCAGGTTTGATTTTAATTTTTCTTATTTAGTTAAACCAAATTGTTGGAATAAATCAAATTTTTAGATCAAAAATATCGAACTTCTTCAAACCAAACCAAATGTTTATGTCTTATTTAGAAAAATTAAGTTAATATAGTTTTCAACTGAATTAATTGATATTTTATAGGTTTGATTTGTTCAATTTTTTTAAAAAAAAATAGGTCGGTTTGATTTATTCGAACAAAAATCGGTTCAGTTACATTCGATTAATTTAGTTTGATTTAATTTTAGCCGAATACTCACTTGATCATAATATGTACATGAAAATGATTACTAAAATGTTCAAGTAAAACAATGACTCAGAGGCTCTTTTGATGTCAAAGCATGATTTGGTGCTATCGTCTTCCCATGTCAATGTTTTGAACTTTTTGACACCGGCCATCACCGGAACATCCACTTGAATTATCAAAGAAGCATCATTTTAAAAAAATTATCAAAAAAGTATTTCACCCCATCATTCCCTTATAAAATGATGCAACTATCCACCAGTATATTATTTGATATTATTATTGTTGGAACTCTAAGGTGTTTTGATGTGATCAAACAAGTTAAGTTAGACCCTGCGTTGTCTAACCCTTGTGTCTAAGTGTGCAGGAGCTTAGAAACACAGGAAGTCGAGCGGAAGACGCGACTAACGAAAAGGACGGCACGGGGAGAGAGCTGACAGACTCGGTGCGTCCGAGGGACGAGGTGACCGCGGAAGAGTACACCGGTGGACGAGAAGAACGTGCGCAGCATTCGAGGGACGAGAAACCGGGAAGGAAGGCTGCTCGAGGAAAAGGTCGAAACTTGGGTTCGAGTGAGCCCTATTCCGGATGACCGAGATCACCCAAGCTAGCGAAGCCGGAGCGAACAAGACCCGGACCGAAACGAGCTGAACTAGAGACGAAAAAGTCAACGTTGTTGACTTTGGGCTCCGGGGCGCCCGGAGCAGCCCGGGGCGCCCGGAACCCTTCCGGGCGCCTGGACCTGGATTTTGACTAGGATCGCGCCAAACACGATTTGATCGTTGGGGGATAAAATTTTATCCTCCCAGGACGCCCCGACCAGTGCTATAAATATAGCACTGATCTGCACAGTCAAATCAACGAACTTGTAATTCATTTCTTTCTGTGCTTTATATTCTTTTACTGTCAACGCTGTAAGAGGCTACTCCGCCCAGAGGAGAATCAGATAGTGCGCCATCTTTGCCTTGGATTAGCAATCCTCTGATTGCAAACCAAGTAAACCCTCTTGTGTCTGATCTTTTAATTTAGTCTCTTCTTTTTATTATTACAAGTGTCTGTTAATTAGTTGAAAAATCCGAGAAAGGTTTTTGATTTAATTTTTGTAGGGCAATTCACCCCTCCCCTCTTGTCGGCGTCCAAAGGGACCAACAAGTGGTATCAGAGCAAGTCGCTTCAGGAGGACTAACCGCTGTTTGAAGCAACGAGATGGCTGGACCAAGCATCGTTCCACCAAAATTCGAGGAGACTTCGCAGACTTGAAGCGACGTATGGAGGTATTCCTAAGAACTAATTTCGAAATTCGGTTTATTATGAAACATGGTTTTGTAGCTCCGCTAAATCAAGATGGAGAAAAAAAAGAAAAGAGCCATTGGACAAAGAAGGAGCAAAATGAGTCTGTAGCAAACAGTCGTGCGGAATATCACTTGCTGAGCTTGTTGCCGCCTCAAGAGGTCAACCGCATCGGAAGCTATTCATCTGCCAAAGAACTCTGGGAGAAGTTCCTGGAACTCCACGAAGGCACGTCCGAAGCAAAGCCGCTAGAAGAGACATCCTCCGGAATAAGCTAATGAACATCCGACTGGAAAAAGGTGAGAAGGTAGCCAGTCTACACGCAAAGGTAAAAGAACTGATTACTGGTCTCGAGAACCTCGGATAAACGGTAACAAATCGAGAAACAATACGTTGCGCACTCAACGCGTTTCCCAGAACTTCAGATTGGACATCAATCGTCGACGCCTACTACATTTCGAAAGACCTGGAGGTAAGTACTTTAGAAGAACTATTCTCCACTCTTGAATTGCATGAAACTAGGTGTGTCGGGACAACAAAGGAAGCAAGCCAGATGATTGCACTAAATGCAACCAAGAAGGATGAACCCGAGTCAGATTCAGAAGACGATCAGGAAGCATACATGGTAAGAAATTTTAAAAAGTTTTTTAGATCTAATAAATTCAAAGAAATGCAGAGTAAAAAAAAAATCCAAGAAATAGAAGAAGGATGTGTTGCTACCAGTGTCAAAAGGAAGAGCACCTAAAAGAAGATTGCCCAGAACTAAAGAAGGGCAAAAGTAAGACTCCCAAGAAGCACAAGAACCTAAAAGCTACTTGGGACGACACTTCTTCATCTGAGTCCGAGATTCAAGAATATGTCGGGATAGCACTGATGGCAAGCTACGAAGGACAAAGTACATCAGAACCCAGCATCGATGAAGGGGGAGCGATCTCAGATGGAAGTAGCGAAGCAGGGGAAGATTTAGGCTTCAAGTCTGATATGGTAAGTGAGGTATGCCTCTTACCCCCTGATGAACTTTACTTTGGTATTAAGACAATGACAAAATCCATGTATAAATTAGAAAATAAAAATATCAAATTAGAAAATGAAATTTTAGAAACAAAAAGAATTTTGGCAAAATCATGTCTTATAGAGGTTTTTGAAAAATTGAAAATGAAAAACTAAAAGAAGAAATAGAAAGATTGAAAAAATCTAATAGTTCAAATATTTCTACTTTTAGAAATTATAGAGGTTTAAATTGGTATTATAGATTTCATCAAAGTCAAATTACAAATATATCAAAAGTCTATGTACCTAGGAAATACTTGGTTAATCCTGTAGGTAGAAACCTCTACTGGATTCCAAAAACCTGTTTAATTTAAAATTAAAATTAGACTTAGCATTTTCAGCAAGGAAATTAAACAACTAATTTCTTTATGAGGCTTTGTGTAAAGAAGTGATTGTTGCTCCAATAACCAAGAAGGCCTAGTGCCTCACCACGACTTGGAAGACAAGTATCAAAATGAAAAGTTTAATTGACTAACTGAAAAAATATTAATTTAATTTACTTAATGCTTTAAAAGAGTTATTCAATTTGTGTTAGAAAATATTTAAAATTGATTTAGAAATTTTCTTTTATGAAAATTACCTTTGAAATTTTTTAAAATTTGACTTAGAATTTTTTTATTCCCTTAAGATTTTTTTTTAAAAAAAATTACCTTAAAACTTTTTTACTAAGATTTTTTTTAACTGTTTTCGAATTTTTTTTTAACCTAGAAAATTTTTCTTAGAAATTGTTTTTAAGACTTACCATAGGAATTTTTTTTTAAATATTGCCTTAGAAATTTAAAAACAAATTGCCGTAGATTTTTTTTGGAATTTTTTTTTAAGGAAATGTTGACTTAAGTTTCAAACTTACATTTTAAGAAATTTTTGTTAATACTTATGAATGTTTTTTTTTCTAAAAATGTTTTACTTAAATTTTTCTTATCTTTACTTAGACATGATGCGTAGATCTTTTTTACACTTAAGATTTTTTAAGGATTTATCTTAGACTTGTTTATAACCCCAATTTTTAAAGGGGGAGAAATATGTTAAGTTTAGGGGGAGGTAATATAATTGAAAATTAACTGTTTTTATTGCATCTGTTTTACCCTAACTTAACTTGGGTTGCTCACATCAAAAAGGGGGAGCTTGTTGGAACCCCAAGGTGTTTTGATGTGATCAAACAATATAAGTTAGGTCCTGCATTGTCTAACCCTTGTGTCTAAGTGTGCAAGAGCTTAGGAACACAGGAAGTCGAGCGGAAGACGCGGCTAACGAGAAGGACGACATGGGGAGAGAGCCGACGGGCTCGGTGGTCCGAGGGACGAGGTGACCGCGGAAGAGTACACCGGTGGACGAGAAGAACGTGCGCGGCGTTTGAGGGACGAGAAACCGGGAAGGAAGGCTGCTCGAGGAAAAGGGCAGAACTTGGGTTCGGGTGAGCCCTATTCCTGATGGCCGAAATCACCCAAGCTAGCGGAGCCGGAGCGAACAAGACTCGGACCGAGACGAGCTGAACCGGAGACGGAAAAGTCAACGTTGTTGACTTTGGGCTCCAGGGTGTCCGAATCAGTCCGGGGCACCCGGAGCAGCTCGGGGCGCCCGAAACTGGATTTTGACCAGGATCACGTCAAACGCGATCTGATCGTTGGGGGATAAAATTTTATCCCCCCAGGGCGCTCGAAACCTATTCGGGGCGCCCCGACCAGTGCTATAAATATAGCACTGATCTGCACAGTCAAATCAACGAACTTGTAATTCATTTCTTTATGTGCTTTCTATTCTTTTACTGTCAACGCTGTAAGAGGCTACTCCACCCAGAGGAGAATCAGATAATGTGACATCTTTGCGTTGGATTAGCAATCCTCTGATTGCAAACCAAGTAAACCCTCTTGTGTCTGATCTTTTAATTTAGTCTCTTCTTTTTATTTTTACAAGTGTCTGTTAATTAGTTGAATATCCGAGAAAGATTTTTTGTTTAATTTTTGTAGAACAATTCACCTCTCCCCTCTTGTCGGCCTCCAAAGGGACCAACAATTATCTCCTACCGCCCGGTCTCATTAGTCAGTTATATGAATATGATAAATTTGTATTGTAATAGCTATCAAACTGTGGTAGTTATAACAACTACTGTTCATAGCTACTACAACGTGAATATTATTAAACAAGATAAATTTATGTTGTAGCAATTATAAAATCATAATTACTATAACATTATAATACTTACGAATTAATAACTGCTATACCATTATAATATATATGGATTCATAGTTACTACAACATTGTAGTACCTATGGATTTATAATTAGTATAAATATTATTGAATAGATCAAATCTACCTAATCAATTCCGAATATAATAAATATATTAAAAGATAATAATATTAAACAGTGTACAGACAGCTGTATCATTTTAAAAAGAGACTAATATGACATAGCATCTTTTTAATTAAAAATAAAAAAAATAGAGCATCCTCCTATAAAAGAGACATCCTTCATAGTTTTGCCCTATAATATATTCCTTTCCTACACTTAGATAAATGAAAAGGTGAGCAAAGGATAAAGGGTTTCTATATTGCTCAGTAATGTTTTTCATTGTAGGCAAAGTGAATTGGATGTGTGAAGAGATGGTGAAGAATGAGGACTTAGCAAAAGTTCATAGTGCATTGTGGTGTGAAGAGATGGTGAAGAATGAGGACTTAAGCAAAAGTTCATGAGATAGTTCAACTTTAATGGCAAAAGTGTTGAGCAAAAGGGATAAAGTGTTCCATATATACAACTACTGTGATGTGCATCAAGCAAGATGATGATGCAAATGATTCTCACTCAAAGTGTTGGGTAGGGCCATGATTCTTATAGCACCCTTGTCATTTTACAAAATTGGAAACTAAGAGCAATGAGGTTTATTTTAAGCTAATCCTAGAGATATAATCATAACAATAATCAATTGGCATCCTAGAACTTAAACATTATTCATTATTGTTGTAAAAATACAATTCTAATTTGGAGAAACTCACAAAGGCTAAGCACAAAGCAAGAGACATCTTCACTTTTCACATTGAAATGACACTTTATGGTGCTTTATAAGAACACCTTTCAACTCTTTTAAAGTAGTGTTTCTCTTGACGGATTCCACTCTCTAGTTTTTTTTTCTCTCTCCTTTTCTTTTTGCCTATTGAGCTCTTTAATCCCACCAAGTAAACGCACATTTAATACTATTTCTTTGTTACGCACATTTAACCGTAAGAACTTTGGAATAATTAAGAGGAATATAAAAGTTCCATAATACATAGAAACTACCGGCTAATTTATACGATATGTAGAAGTTAGTAGATAGCTACTGTACTTTATATCTGACTATAATTTGGAATTGACTGTTCGATGATTCAAAATCGTTGATTTCATGGTTCGAAATCATTAATTCGACAATTCTAGTAGATAAACCTTTAATTTTATCCATTTAAGATAATTACGATTTATAATATAGAACCATCAATTCATGATTCATCATGATTCAAGATGATTATTATTTTAATTTTTTTAAAAATATAAATTTATAATAAAATATAAAGGAGGACTTTCACGTTTACATATCATTTATAATTTTATAAGAGTATCTTCAATCATCAATAAAAATCATTTAAAATAAATAAATGATCTCCTCTTCCTTAATGATCAAAGCTATCGATCTAATAATTATTCATAGGGGTGGTAATTTTTGATCCGATATGAAAATATGATCCGAATCGAACATGAACAAAATCAGGTTAAGGTTGGGTAGTTTCGAGTTCGGATCGAAATCAGATCGACCCAATTGACCCAATTAATAAACAGGTCGGGTTCAAGTCAACCTGAAATGACCCAATTACAACTCGCGAACTCATTTATAAATAATTATAAATTTAAACTAAAATTACAAATTTAAAAAATTAAAACCATAAACATAGAGATATGCTATTGATTGCATGGTAGCCATGACTTATTATTTATGATATGGATTTTCAATTTGGGTAGATAAATGTTATTTTTAATTTTTAATTTAATATACAAAATTTTTTTAATGAATTTAGGTCATGTTCAGGTCAAACGGGTTAAACGGGTTAAACGGGTCGGGTTCGGGTCAAGTACAAATAAACAGATCAGGTTCAGGTTGAATACTTTGACCCGAATTAATAATCAGGTTAGGTTCAGATTATCATTTACCAATCCGCCAATCTACCAATCCGAACCCGTCAATCTGAATCGGAACCGAATTACCACCCCTAGTTATTCATTCTTTCCAGATTTTAAATCACTAGTATAAATAAATTATTACAAATTTGAAAGAAATTATTTTTTTATTCTCTTATTTTTCTGTCAACTATTAAGAAAAATGTGATATAATGATTAATTATTATGATCCGGCGAATAGAACAGGAGATCCCCATTTTGAGGGGTCAACGTCACATGGAAGTCAAAAGGCCAGGTGGTCGACCGGAGAGAGACGGACCGAGCGGCCGACCGGAGAAGGATGGGCCGACCTCCCGGCCGGCCGACCGATGAATAACCGATGGCAAAAGGCGCCCCGACAGGAGTCGGGATTCCGACGCTCGATTGAACAGTAACGAGGGGCCGAGCGGAAGTCATGCTTGGCCGAAGACATAAGGTAACATAGTGCTAACAGTCCCTACATAGCACCTTACCGAAGATCTCCCCAGCATATCGATGCACACGGCAGGTCGGACGTGATGTGAGTGTCGTCCGGCCGGGCGGCGTGTAAGATGAGTGTCGGCCGGACGAACTCCCCGTCTAGCCGGCCGGACGGACGCCCCGGCGGGTGGTAGGTAGAGAAGGACAAGGAACATCTTATGACAGCTGTCGAGTCCTATGGCGAGGCCATACTCCAAATCTGGTGGTGAGGTGTTCCGTTGTCCCATCGAAGACGTGTCGGGACTGTAGCAGTATGGTGTCAGGTAAGCTTTCTGACAAACACATACCGATGTATAAGCTAAGGACTCATGTTCGCCTCGATAGGAGTGCGTGAGCTCTTTCACCATCCTATATAAGTAGCCTTATACTTCGCCGGAGGTACGCATTCTGATATTTTTGGAGCCACTTTTTTGACTGCTAGCTTGCCTGACTTGAGCGTCGGAGGGTCGCCGCCGGGAACCCCTTCCCGGCCCGACTTCTGTGCAGGTTCGCCGGAGGTTCGTGCAACCAGTCGAAGACCCACGTCAGCAACCGGAAAAGCCACGTGCCCAACGCCCGTTGATTCAGCGTTTGGACAGGATCAATTTGGCGTCGTCTGTGGGAACGCTCCGGCATCCGAACGGAAACAATGGACGAGGCTGGACGACAACACACGGTGACGCTTTTCACGGAGGAACTCGACGCTCTGATCGAGTTGAGGGCCGCCAAGCTTGTGGAGCAAAAACAGAAAGCAGCAGCCGAGCGGCCGGAGCAGCAAGCAACGTCCACGTCTGGTGGCCGAGTGGAAGCACCGCAGGCCACCGTTGCATTTCATCGGGCCCTATTCCGCACCCCCGAAGCCGCAGCTACCAATAGAGATCGGGGATCTTCTTCGGAAGAAATGCCTAGACGAGACGACAGAAAAGGAAAAGCCCCTCGAGCGGACTCATCGCCCGAGCGGATTAATCGCCAATTTTCAGAGGCTATTCTACGAGACCCTCTGCCCAAGCACTACGTGCCTCCGACGATCGGCGAATACAATGGAACCACCGATCCGGATGATCATTTGGACAAGTTTGATAACACGGCAACCCTACATCAATACACAGATGGGGTTAAGTGTCGGGTTTTCCTCACCACCCTCTCTGGGTCAGCTCAACGGTGGTTTCGGAGATTGCCGGACGGATCTATCTCAAGCTTCAAAGACTTCCGAACGCCCTTCCTCCACCATTTCGCAAGCAGTCGGCGCTATCAAAAAACCAATGTTAGTCTGTTTGCCATCAAACAGGAAGCCCACGAATTGCTCCGAGCTTACATCCAGCGGTTCAACAGAGTGGCCATGGACATTCCAACGGCCACCTCGGAGACCATGATGAATGCCTTTACACAAGGCCTAGTGGATGGAGATTTCTTCCGATCGCTGATTCGGAAGCCGCCTCGAGACTACGACCAAATGCTACACCGGGCCAACGAATACATCAACGTGGAGGAAGCGCAAGCGGCCTGGAAAAAAGAAACTCCAGTCGAGCGGGCTCCTCCTACCGAACGGAAGTCGCACGCTGCTCATCAGCCACCCAGAGGACCACGGGCCGAAGCAATTCGAGCTCATCCAAGACCTCATGTCCAAGAAGTAGCAGCCGAGCGACCCAGGACAAAGAAGAGATGGACCCCAATGTTCTGCACCTTCCACCGGACGGATACACATAACACCAAGGATTGCCGTAGTCTTCCTCTAATCGCCCACCCCATTCCCAGAGGCGTCGGTCGTCGGTCGCCATCAGTCGACAGGCGGCAGAGGCCTCGTGAAGCCGATCGGACGGTAGCCGACAGGCGACAACAACAGACTCCCGAGCGGCATCGCTCTCCGAGGCGGGAGAATCTCCGAATGTCTAGGGAACGTCCCCGACCTTCCGCCCGGGAAGAAGAAAATAGAAGCAATACTTCCCGAGGCGAGATCAACATCATAGCTGGTGGGCCGACCGGAGGAGACTCCAACCGAGCAAGAAAGGCGAGCGTCCGACAGCTCCAGATCCATGTAGTCGGCTGCAGCCAAGAGCGGGCGAGCGGACCCGACATCAGCTTCGGGCCTAAGGACTTGGAAGGAGTTGAAGTGCCCCCACGACGATGCTCTGCTCATCAAAGCGGTAATAGCCAACTACACTGTTCACCGCGTTCTTATTGACACAGGAAGCTCGGTCAATATAATATTCAAAAAGACCTTCGATCAACTACGTACAAATCGATCGAGCCGAACTGTTGCCCATGACAACCCCCCTCTACGGGTTCACGGGCAATGAGGTTCAGCCGGTCGGGCAAATCCGGCTGGCCATATCTCTGGGAGAAGAGCCGCTCAGGAGGACGCGGACAGCAAACTTCGTGGTGGTGGACTCTCCCTCGTCATACAACGTCATTTTAGGACGACCGGCTCTCAGCGAGTTCCGGGCGGCCGTCTCCACCTTCCACCAGAAGATCAAGTTCCCCGTCGAAGACAAAGTGGGTGAGGTACGGGGAGATCAACTGGCAGCTCGGCGATGCTACGTCGAAATGGTCCGAGCAGAAGCAAATTCCGCTCGGAAGTCGCCACGGATCGAGGTGAATGCTATAACTGAAAAGCCTCCCTCTTTAGTTTATGAAGAAAAAGAGGAAGTGCAGATACACCCGACCCGATCGAAGGCCACGACATTCATCGCGTCCGATCTGGAGGCGAATCAGAAAGAGGAGGTGATCCAATGCCTCCGAAGAAACCATGATGTCTTCGTCTGGTCGACACATGAGCTGCCCGAAATTTCACCAAGTATAGCGCAGCATGAGCTCCACGTCCGACCGGACGCTCGGCCAGTAAAGCAAAGAAAAAGGGACTTCAGTGCCGAGCAGAATGCCATCATCCGAGCGGAGGTGGAGAAACTCTTGGAGGTCGGCCATATACGCGAGGTCCAGTTCCCGAGCTGGTTGGCGAATGTGATGCTAGTTTCCAAGCCCGGCAACAAGTGGAGAGTGTGCATCGATTCCCGGGACCTGAACAAGGCGTGCCCAAAGGACTTTTATCCCTTGCCCCGAATCGATCAACTGGTGGATTCTACGGCCGGCTGCGAGTTGATATGCATGCTCGACGCCTATCAGGGATATCATCAAGTGTCGCTCGCCCGGCAAGATCAAGAAAAAGTTAGCTTCGTGACGACCGACGGCACCTACTGCTATAATGTGATGCCGTTCGGATTGAAGAACGCGGGAGCCACTTATCAACGCTTGATGAACAAAGTGTTCAAGGAGCAGATCGGGCGGAATCTGGAAGTTTATGTGGACAACATTCTTATCAAGTCCGTCCGAGCGGCCGATCTCTTCAAAGACATGGAGGAAACCTTCCGAACGCTACGGAAATATGGAGTCAGGCTAAATCGCCAGAAGTGCCTGTTCGGAGCAAAAGGAGGGTGTTTCTTAGGTTACATAGTGACCGAGAGGGGTATTGAAGCAAATCCCAGCAAGGTGAAAGTTCTACAAGACATGCCGCCTCCGCGAAATACGAGGGAAGTGCAGCGTTTGACTGGTCGGATAACTGCTTTGTCTAAATTCATATCCAAAACCGCCGACCGGAGCCTTCCTTTTTTCAAAATCTTGCGTAAGGCCACTAAGTTTCACTGGGACGAAGAATGCGATCGAGCGTTCGAAGATTTGAAGGCATATATGAACTCTCTCCCGGTATTAGCCAAGTCGGCTGCGGGTGAGCCACTTTGTATCTACTTGTCTTCAACCGAGCAAGCAATCGGCTCGGCACTAGTGAAGGCGAGCGGGGAAGAGCCTGTGTATTTTCTTAGTCATATTTTAAAAGATGCTGAATCTCGCTACACTGGGCTCGAGAAGCTGGCTTTCGCTCTGGTCCTCGCCGCTCGGCGCCTTCGTCCATACTTCCTGGCGCATACCATCATTGTCAAAACCAATAGCCCGCTCGGGCGAGTATTACTGAATCCAGAAGCGTCCGGGCGACTCATCAAATGGACGACGGAGTTGAGTGAATTCGACATCCAATACCAGCCCCGCTCGGCAATCAAAGCGTAGTCCTTGGCAGATTTCGTGACCGAGGTGCAGAATTCAGAGCCCGAAGCTATGTGAAAATTATTTGTGGACGGGTCATCCACTCGGCTCGGAAGCGGGATTGGAATACTGTTGCTCTCCCCTCAAGAAGAAAAGAAACACTTATCCGTCCGGCTGGATTATAAAGCTACAAACAATGAAGCAGAGTATGAGGCCCTCATAGCCGGCTTGCAGGCAGCACGGCATGTGGGAGCCGGTCGGGTAACGCTTTATTCGGATTCGCAGTTGGCCGCTCAACAGCTCTCTGGCACCTTTGAAATCAACAGCGCTCGGCTCAAACTCTACGCTGAAGCCTTTGAGAAGCTCAAAGCCAATTTTAGAGAAGTCATTGTTCGGAAGATACCCAGAGCGGAAAATCAAGTGGCCGATGAGTTAGCCAAACTCGCGAGCTCAATAACGCCGGTCGCCATTCAGCAGCCGATTGAACAAGTATTGTTGGTGGCGCACATCGACCGTATGGAGGGTCTCACGTTTCCGAGCGACTGGAGGACACCCATCATGGAGTTTCTCCGCTCGGGTTCTACGCCGTCCGATCGGGATGAGGCCCAGCTACTAAGGAGGAGAGCCGGTCGGTTCACGCTCATTGGAGATCAGCTATACAAGAAGGCTTTCTCCCGTCCGCTTCTGAAATGCGTGAGTTCAGAAGATGCGGCATACATCCTTCAAGAAGTGCATCAAGGATCGTGCGGGGGTCATCCGGGCGGGCGATCACTAGCTAAAAAGATACTGCTGGCCGAATACTTCTGGCCAACTTTACAAGCAGACGCCGCTCCGCCCGTCGCGACGTGCCTTTCTTGTCAAAGGTATCATAATTTCTCTCACCGACCGGCGGAAGAAATGAAGGCCGCTACTGTCTCTTGCCCGTTCGACCAATGGGGAATGGATATTGTGGGTCCGTTTCCTATGGCAACCGGATAGCGAAAATTTTTATTGGTGGCGGTTGATTAATTTTCCAAGTGGGTGGAGGCCGAGCCGCTAGCCAAGATCACCGAGCAGATGGTCAAGAAATTTATTTGGCAGAACATCATCTGTCGGTTCGGCATCCCCCGTCGACTTATCTCCGATAATGGGCGGCAATTCACAGGAAAGTTGCTCGAAGATTGGTGCAAAAGTTATGGCATCAAGCAACACTTCACGTCCGTGGCATATCCCCAAAGCAATGGTCAAGCCGAAGTAGCCAATCGGGAAATTCTTCATATTTTGTGCGCTCGGCTCGATCATATGGGAGGAAGCTGGGTGGATGAGGTGCCAGGCGTCTTATGGGCCATCCGAACGACCCCGAAGGAAGGAACTGGCGTCACGCCCTTCCATTTGGTGTATGGCGGCGAAGCGGTTATTCCTGTCGAAGTTGGAGTTGAGTCCACTCGGATCCAAAATTATGATGAGGACAACGCCGAGCAGAAGAACATGGAGCTGGATTTGGTCGAGGAAGAAAGAGTCAAGGCATCCGTCCGGCTGATGGCGTATCGTCAAAGAATGAAGCAGAATTACAACCGGCGCGTAATCCCCAGATCATTCCAGGTTGGCGATCATGTCTGGAAGAAAGTAAAGCCGGTCGGCGACGTCGGCAAGCTAGAAGCTCCTTGGGCATGCCCCTTCAAAATCATCGAAAAGCTCCGCTCGGGCGCTTACTATTTGGAGGATGAAGACGGGCGGCAGCTGGACCGATCTTGGAGCGCGAATCATCTCCAACCTTATCGAGCTAGGTGAAAGGTGCACTGATGTAACTCATTTTCATGTATATTCTAGTCGCTCATGCCCTTGTAATGCAGGAAGCAAAAATGATTTAAAGGATGACTAATATGTTCGCCGAGCGGCTGTGTTAAAATTAGCCTTTAAGGCCGTCGAGCTCCGACGTTAAAAATTGAGAGACGAGCCGGCGTCTATAAACTCTCCGAGCGGAAGACTGTCGAGCTCCGACGTTAAAAATCGAGAGACGAGCCGGCGTCTATAAACCCTCCGAGCGGAAGGCCGTCGAGCTCCGACGTTAAAAATCGAGAGACGAGCCGACGTCTATAAACCCTCCGAGCGGAAGACCGTCGAGCTCCGACGTTAAAAATCGAGAGACGAGCCGGCGTCTATAAACCCTCCGAGCGGAAGGTCGTCGAGCTCCGACGTTAAAAATCGAGAGACGAGCCGGCGTCTATAAACCCTCCGAGCGGAAGGCCGTCGAGCTCCGACGTTAAAAATCGAGAGACGAGCCGGCGTCTATAAACCCTCCGAGCGGAAGACCGTCGAGCTCCGACGTTAAAAATCGAGACGAGCCGGCAGCTATAAACCCTCCGAGAGGAAGACCATCGAGCTCCGACGTTAAAAATCGAGAGACGAGCCAGCGTCTATAAACCCTCCGAGCGGAAGACCGTCGAGCTCCGACGTTAAAAATCGAGAGACGAGCCGGCGTCTATAAACCCTCCGAGCTGAAGACCGTCGAGCTCCGACGTTAAAAATCGAGAGACGAGCCGGCGTCTATAAACCCTCCGAGCTAGGGCTGTAAATGAACCAAGCGTTCGTGAACAAGCTTGGTGTTTGGCTTGGTAAGAGCTTGTTTATGTTCGTTCAATATACATTAGATTAATTAAACAAACAAGCTTGAACAGCTCGTTAAGCTAAACAAACAAGTTTGAACACATATGTGTTCAGCTCGTTAACGTTCGTGAACAACGTTCGTGAACAATATTCACGAACAATATTTATTAATAAAATTCTTTTCAATATGCTAAATAAATAATAAAATAAAATAAATAAATTTAAATTATCAATCTTAATAATCAATCAAACAATTAAACAAGCTTGAATTGAGAGCTTGATAACATCTAAAGGAACCAAGCTCAAACCAAGCTCAAGTCAAGCTCGAACCAAGCTCAAGCTAAGCTTGAATTGAGAGTTTGATAACATCTAAATGAACCAAGCTCAAGCCAAGCTCGAACCAAGCTCAAGCCAAGCTCGAACCAAGCTCAAGCCAAGCTTGAATTGAGAGCTTGATAACATCTAAACGAACCAAGCTCAAGCCAAGCTTCAAACAAGCTCAAGCTCATAAAAAATAAACCAAGCCAAGTTTGAACACTCATTTCAAAAGCTTGGTTCATTTTAAGCTCGGCTCGGCTCGGCTCAGCTTGGTTATCTTATCAAACAAGCTTGAACACCCCAAAGCTCGGCTCGGCTCGGCTTGTTTACAGCCCTACTCCGAGCGGAAGACCGTCGAGCTCCGACGTTAAAAAATCGAGAGACGAGCCGGCGTCTATAAACCCTCTGAGCGGAAGACCGTCGAGCTCCGACGTTAAAAATCGAGAGACGAGCTGGCGTCTATAAACCCTCCGAGCGGAAGGCCGTCGAGCTCCGACGTTAAAAATCGAGAGACAAGCCGGCGTCTATAAACCCTCCGAACGGAAGACCGTCGAGCTCCGACGTTAAAAATCGAGAGACGGATCGGCGTCTATAAACCTTCCGACCAGAAGGTAGTCGAGTTCCGATGATAAAATTCAATGTTAAAAGATGAGCAACCGGAGCCTGTAAGGCCGTCGGACGAATGGCTCTATGCGTGGTCCTTGGTTGAAAGGGTCGAACGGTGATCGGGCCGGCTGTAATAGTGAGAATGAAGCCATCGTATGGTCGGGCGGCTCCTTTACAAAATTTACTTTGACGCGGGGAAATTATGACCGAGATGAGAGTTAGAGATTGGACGCTGGTCAAGCAAACAAATAACAAAAGAAAAAAATTCATTCATGCCGAGCGGCGGACAGACAAAATTTATGACATTTGTCCCAAGCGGCCAGCATACAAAAGATCGTAGATACTTGAAATAAGCTTCAGACCCTCATTCACAGTCATCGAAATTAAAAAGAGAGTCGGGGATGGAGCCCATCATGGTCGCTAAATTCTGGGGGGACGGACAGTTCGGCGAGTATGTGGCCCTTGGTCTTCATGTAGTCCACCGCCACTTTGATCGTCTCTTCAAAAGTCAATGACAGCTTGTCGCTGAACTTTTCACCAAATTCATCCGAGCGGACGAATGCTTTGCGCGCTTCCGTTAACCGACCGGGCTCCCCGTCTTGATATTCTTTAAGAATGGCTCCGGAAGTGTCAAGGGCCGCTTGGAGATCTGCCAGAGCCCCTTCCGCTTTAGCCTGGTCGGCCGAGCGGCCATCCCGTTCGGTCTTCAGCAGGGCGTCCAGGTCTTTCACGCGCTGCTCTAACCCCCGGTTCTCAACCTTCATCATATCCATGTCCTCGATGGCTTTAAGCTTCCGGGTGGTCGCAGTCTTTACTTCCTTGTCCCGCTGCTTGACTAAGGCTTCGAGGCGTGCCACTTCGCTCGTCAAGCCGGAAGACTTACCCCGTTCGGCTTCCAGCAACCTTTTGGCCTTCTCCAGAGCGGCCGTCGATTGTCTGTTGTCCCCCGCAGCTTTGAGTTTTTTCAACTCGTCCTCCAACTCGGCTAATCGATTGCTGATGGCAATCTGCTCCACCCAGTTCTGCGAACGGATATGAACAACTTAGAAATTCGATCTACAATAACCAACAAAGCAAAAGAACATACCCCGGTCGCCTGTTGTAAATTGCTGTCGCCGAGCTGCCCAGGAGTCAGCATGGCAATTCTGAGCCGGGCATCCTCCCAAGCCTTGGCGAGAGGACCCGTGAGTGTGATTTGCTGCTCGGGGACCACCGGCCGATCGACGGCCGCCATGTATTCTTCCGAAGGGAGGCGTAGGACGGTTTTTATCGACTTTGGGCCGCTCGGATCGCCTTGAGAAGCAGCGGCCTTACCGGACGGCCCACCGGTGGAGGAAGAAGGACATTCACCCAACCGCTTAAGACGCCACAGTGTTCGGGGAGGACTGGAGGGTGGCACCTCAGAGGTAGCCCTTGGAGAGCCGCGCGGCGTCGGGGTACTCTCTACAGAAACTGTCCCGGATAACATTGGAGCCTCATCGCCCCGCTCGGACTGTGGCTCATCAGATGGAGTTGGTATAGACGCTGACTCTGGCCGTCTGCGCTTCCGAGTTGCCAGGGGAACGTCATCGGCCGAACGACCCTCTTCCTCGACTTGACTTGAGGGTTCTATGTCGCCCGCGACCTCGTCGTGAGAAGCAGGAGCGTCTAAGGCTTCGGGGGCATCCTGAGTCCCCTCACCTTCTTCGCCGGCCGGATCAGCTGAAGCCAAGCCCCGCTCGGCGACCTCCTTATTCTTGGCCGCCTCGATCTCAGCGGCTCTCAGTTTCAGCCGCTCGGTAGCCTTGTCGCGCCACATGACTTCAGCTGCAGAAGCAAAGAATAAATCAGTTAGAACAAAAGAAACGGGAAGATAAGAGAACTTACTCATGCTGCAAGGCAGGTCGGCTGGGATGGAAGACAAGCCGAACAGATACAAAACTCCCGGGAGGAGCAACTTGTCAATGTGATATCGCTGGCCGACCAGCCGGTCGGCTGCATGAAGGTAGGCTGGATCGCCCCTGAACTTGCCGAGCTCCGGTTGCGTTGGCATCGTCGTTTGCCACTTGATACGAAAGGCCGGTGGTTCGGGGAAACGCACGTAGAAAAAGTGCTCCTTCCAATGTTTGTTGGAGCTCGGCATGTTATCAAAAAGGACGAAACCTATTCTAGATTGGAAAACAAAAGTTCCCCACTCGGCTTGCTTAGGGTAGTAGAAGTAATGGAACACTTTGGGGTCTAATGGGATGTTGTTCAATTTGAAGAGGACTACCACCCCGCTCAGCAGCCTAATGGAGTTAGGAACTAGTTGGCCGAGCGGGATGCAAAAATAATTACAAACTTGCAAGAAAAACTTATGGGGTGGAAAGTGTAGCCCGGCCAAAAATTGGTCTCGGAAGAAAAGGACAGTGCCGGGCGGCGGTTCATGTGGCCGGTCGGCGGGGGTGGCTATTACGATATGATGGTCGGAAGGGATGTCATAAGTCCGAGCGAGGCGCAGTGCGTCCTCCTCGTCAAACCGGCTCTCCATGGTCGTGTACCAGAGACCGGGAGCGCCGCCGGTCGACTGTGAGGTACTAGTCATGGTATAGGGCCGGGAATGAACGCGGAATGAGAGGAAAAAGAAATAAAGCCAGGAAAGAAGGGGGCAGAATGATAGA
Source organism: Zingiber officinale (assembly GCF_018446385.1). Lineage (NCBI taxonomy): Eukaryota > Viridiplantae > Streptophyta > Magnoliopsida > Zingiberales > Zingiberaceae > Zingiber > Zingiber officinale. The sequence goes on from NC_055997.1 coordinate 150,372,907, forward strand.
GGTGACTAACAGGAATAAAAGGAGCGAAGAATCGAGGAAAAGAAAGGCTTACAAGCAAAAAGATAGTCGCAGAGGGCTTTGAGGTCGTCGGAGAAGCGAGGTCGCCGGAGAAGAAAGGAGCAGTGAGGCGTCTGGGATCGATGAAGCCAAAGTGCGGCGAAGAGCAGAAGTCGGGAGCTTTATAATGACGGTCGCGATTAACTTTCACAATCCGATTCAGGTCGTGAAAAACGAGGCCATCATCTGGTCGTTCGTTTCAAACGGCGGATGTTCCATCGGAGGTGACGCCACCGCCATACGCTGACAAGAGCAGGATCAACACGTGTCAGCAGGATACGGGTCACATTTAATGAGCACCCCTTACCGTGTGCGGCGCACGTGATTGGCAGTAAAGGAAAGGATTTGGTAGGGATTTCAAGGGAATACAAGGCACGAGCAAGACACCGCCGACCGGATGAGCATCTCTATGCCTGGCTGAGCGGACTAGTGTAGCGGCCGTTATTCAGTCAGATCGACAGTCCAGTCAGTCGGACTTCGCCTCCTTCGACTAGATTTGAGGGGGAGGCAAGTGATCCGACGGATAGAACAGGGGATCCACATTTTGAGGGGTCAACGCCACGTGGAAGTCAAAAGGCCAGGTGGTCGACCGGAGAGAGACGGATCGAGCGGCCGACCGGAGAAGGATGGGTCGACCTCCCGGGCGGCCGACCGATGAATAACCGATGGCAAAAGGCGCCCCGACAGGAGTCGGGATTCCGGCGCTCGATTGAACAGTAACGAGGGGCCGAGCGGAAGTCATGCTTGACCGAAGACATAAGGTAACATAGTGTTAACAGTCCCTACATAGCACCTTACCGAAGATCTCCCCAGCATATCGATGCACACGGCAGGCCGGACGTGATGTGAATGTCGTCCGGCCGGGCGGCGCGTAAGATGAGTGCCGGCCGGACGAACTCCCCGTCTAGCCTGCAGGACGGACGCCCGGCGGGTGGTAGGTAGAGAAGGACAAGGAACATCTTATGACAGCTGTTGAGTCCTATGGCGAGGTCATACTCCAAATTTGGTGATGAGGTGCTCCGTTGTCCCATCGAAGACGTGTCGGGACTGTAGCAGTATGGTGTCAGGTAAGCTTTCTGACAAACACATACCGAGGTATGGGCTAAGGACACATGTTCGCCTCGATAGGAGTGCGTGAGCTCTTTCACCGCCCTATATAAGTAGCCTTATACTTCTCCGGAGGTACGCATTATGATATTTTTGGAGCCACTTTTTTGACTGCTAGCTTGCCTGACTTGAGCGTCGGAGGGTCGCCGCCGGGAACCCCTTCCCGGCCCGACTTCTGTGCAGGTTCACTGGAGGTTCGTGCAACCAGTCGAAGACCCACGTCAGCAATCGGAAAGCACCACGTGCCCAGCGTCCGTTGATTCAGCGTTCGGACAGGATCATATTATATAATTAACTAATATATAAATTGTCAATATCTTAAAACCTAATTGGTTAGGATTTAGGCTCTCCCTAAGTAATAAAGGTATATATATGTTCATTACATGTTCATTTGAAATATAATTATGTAATGAATAATAATGATAGAAACTACTTGTTAATTTCTGAAATGATCAAATAATATAATGATATTTTTGTTCGTTTGTGTTAAATAGAACACTCATTTGAAATGGAACGTCCATCTAATTTAGCAAAAGGTCATACCTCAAATCCCCCACAATCATTTATAGGAAAATAAATCAAGAAAGTAAGTACATCATCACATGAGAAGGTATTTCTTCCGGCTTCATCGGGAATCAACTCTTGCTTGATTTGACAATTTTATCTTGTGATGACTAACTCAGCCAAGCCACCAGGGTAGGGATGCCCATCTGATGATTCTATAAATGATGGGAGTCTACTGATCCCCCCTCCCCTAATTATTTAAATATTATTGGAGTAGAAGATAAAATCATTAACTTAGCGGTCCCTCCATGACAACCCTCACAGTTTCTAGAAGGGTGTAAATTATTGGGATACTCCAGAGCTAGAGGAGGGGGGGAGGCGTCATCGAGCATTTACTTAGTATCCACCTCAAGAAGAGGTGAGTAATTCAAGGATCTACACCCAAGCACACTCTCTACTATGAAATGCACTCTTTCTCGGAACAATTCGGAGGTAAAGAAACCTCGTACAAACTCACACAAGTATACAACTCAAAATAAAAAGTAAATACACAAGAATACAAATAAAAACATTCTTGCTTAATCTCTTGTAGTTTGTAGATATTTCTAGACTAGTTAGAAAGTGTAACAACACTTATCTTCCAAATCTCAAGGTCCGGCGAATAGTAGCAGAGAAGATTGTGTGAAGAGCTGCGGAGAAGAGATCTGTCGTTTCTGAATTCATTGTTGCTTTTATATCTGTGCTTTTAGGGTTCCCAATCTATTGGGCCCGTCTCAATCAATTGCCATGTCAAATCCTAGTGATCACAGCCGTCCAAAGCTCACAACCTACGCAACGGTCATATTCCACTCGATTGACTAATCGATTGAGGAGGCTTAAATAGATCAACTGATCGATTCAGAATGCCTTTGTGTTCTCGCAGAAGATCCGAAATTGATTGACCACTCAATTCCGGCTGCCTCGCTATATTTACTATAAAACCTTTCCCAATCGATCACCTAATCGATTGTCGTGTCCCAATTGATTAGCTTTGGTGTATCCCAATCGATCGGTTAATCGATTGGGAAACCTTGTATGTGTTTGCGAGAAGCTCCCAGTTGATCGATAGATCGATTGGGCATTGCCCAACCCTATCTCTCCAAACACGAGTCGAGGGTTCCAATCCCAACATCCGGTTAACCATGACCTGTTGGAACTTTCTCATACCTGACATCTGATTAACTTTGATCTGTTAAGACTTCGTCACTAAGTGCCATGTCAATCTTTTGACTCATTTGGACTTTCCTCCTCATGTCAAATGTCTGGTCAACCTTAACCCACTTGGATTTACCGTCTCATGCCAAGTCTCTCGTCCTCCGTGACCTACTTGGACTTCCAAACACCAGATGTCCAATCAACCTTGACCCACCTGGATTTCCATATATCTAGCTTTACTCACTAGGGTTTTTCACCACCTAGCTTTACTCACCAGGATTTCTGTCTGTCTAGCTTCACTCACTAGGGTTTTTCACCTGGCTTTACTCACCAGGACTTTTTATCACCTAGCTTCACTCACTAGGATTTTTCCATCTGGCTCCACTCACCAGGATTCACATACCTAACTTCACTCACCAGGGCTTTTCACCACCTGACTTCTCACCATGATTTCTCTCTACCTAGCTTTACTCACTAGAGCTTTTTACTTGACTTCACTCACCAAGACTTTTTATCACCTACTCCACTCACTAAGATTTTTCCACTTGATTTCACTCATTAGGATTTCTCATCACCTAACTTCACTTATTAGAATTTTTCAAACTGTCTGACTTTACTCGTCAAGACTTTCTAACTATCTGGCTTTACTCACCAGGACTTTCTCACTACCTCACTTCACTCATCAAGATTTTCCACACCAAGAGTCTGGTTAACATTGACCCACTTGAATTTTCATCTTCTATCAATATTCCCGTTGGACTTGTCCATACCTAACCTTCAATTCAGATTTCCCAGTTAAATATCTAATCAACCTTGACTTACTTGACTTCTGGTTAACCTTTGACCATCAATCTCCATATATTGTCAAACATCAAAATTTAAACATCAAGCCTCAAGTTTGAGTCAACTCAAATTTAGTCAACCTGATGAACCTTGATATAGGGAAAATTATACTAACATAAATCATGAAAGATCTTTGCCCTAGTACAATAACCCTTTTATATGTGAGAGATCATACGTCAAATAAAATATTTTATATTCGTTGAGAATTGACTTTAAAATTTATTAGAGCAATATTTATGTAAGTACCAATAATTATTTATATGATAGTAAAAAAAATAGTCATGTTTATCTCAGATATTTTTACTGTCTACTTTAAAATTATATAAAAAAGATAAATTATTAAATTAATTTATAGTCCATTGTTAGTAATTCGTATTGTTTTTTACGGACTTTAAAGGTAAACGGGAAAGGAAATAATTTTTTTTATAATTCATTTAAAATAGAATGAATATTTGTAAAATTTGGAAGTACATTGATACAATTATTGAGCAGCAATGAACTGAAGTTGATGATAGGCACATTGGAATTGAATTGTTGTCCTTATTTGCTTCCCTCAATCAATCACTTGATTGCCTATCATGAGGTGGCACCAGACCAATAAATGTCAATATCGAAGTTGATAAAGACAAAAAAATAATAATACAATATTTATATACGTTGCCATCTTAAACACTACGCTAAGTTAATGATGAACATTATGACTTTAATAAAGTTATCTTAGCATATTTAAAATTTAATTATATCGAAGTTTATATTTTGCATGCGTTTACTTTGGAAGACAGGAGGGGGGAAAAGAGAGGAGAGGCAAGTATTCTATAAATAGACCTCTGTCTCTTCCCCAGCCACTGTCTCTTCTTGCTTCTTCTTCCTCCAGTTCGCGAAGGAGGAGGAGAGGATTCGCGAAGCACGAGCGAAGTAATCGAAGAGAAGTTAGAGGGAAGAGAGATCGAAGATGCATGCGGAGGCCGGGCTTCAGCTGCCTCTGGGCTTCTCGGACGGCTTCTTCCATGACTACAGTAGCGGGCACAGCTCCTACGTGCCGTTCTCCGATGAGGGCTTTCTCTCCCCCCGATTCTGCGTCGGCGTCGAGGATGGTTCGCGCAACATGGTAATTTTTTCCTTCTGGTTAAACCGATCTCGCTTTTACTGTGGCCTGAATGGGTCCGGTCGAGGAATATGCTAGGGTTTGGGGAGATTTGGATCGGCTGCTGAGGGTTGTGGGGTGAAAAGTGAAAATACTAAAAGAGGTTGTTTGATTTGTTGGGACTGTTACTGGATTTTGAAAGATGATCAAGAAGAAGTGCATGCCACTTGGGAAGTTCCGAAGAGGACTTTCTGAAAGCAAAGATCGGGAAGGTTGAGATCGAAGAGTACTTATTGCTTGGTTGAAGTCGACAAAATTCTTTGAAAGCAAAGAAACTGGAAATTTTTTTATTTATTAGACAATACTCGATCCTATATTAAAAAGAAAAGATACGTACTTGTGAAATCTGCTCAAACATTTTAGTTTTTGACTTCAATTTGAGGATAATATTTAGTTTAGCTTCAAAGATGAGATAGAGATGTGATTGTGATTGTGGCTGCCTGCTAAGAGAAAAAATGGGAACTTTTGTCAAGTTGAAAGAAAAAAAGAAACACTATAATCAAAAGTGGAACCATTGAAGTAAATTGTTGGAAATCAATACAATTATCTTAATGGCCATCCTAGAAATATCTTTCGATTTTTATGAGCTTATCATTTAAAATGACTGTTGAAAAACACAGTAGAGCTGCTTATTTTTATTAGAAACAAAAGTATGTACATTAATATAAACTGTTTCCATAGTTCACTTGTTGACTGTTTGTATAGGCCAATATGGTACAGGCTCTCTCTGTTTTGGAATATGATATGGGAGGAGAAGGAGATCTTTTCAACGCTCCAGAACCTATCTTGGAAGATCCTGCACTCGATCCTATGGTTAATGCCATGTCCATTATATCAGGTGGACATGTCATCACAGAAACCATCAAGGCTGCAGATATAGAGTCAACCCAAAATGATCATCTGAGTGACATTTACAATGAATGCAAGAAGGACCTTATGGGGAAATCAGATACTGAAGAGACAATTTCTGATCTCCTAGAAGTGAAGATTCTTTTAGCTGAAATGGTTGAGGTTCCCCCACCTTCCAAAAAAATTAATTGTGCAGAAGGAACAATTCTTGATAAGTCGCAGATTGAAGAGACAATTTCTGAACTCCTAGAAGTGAAGATTCCTGCATTCGAAACAGTTGAAGTTCCACCTCCAGAAGAAGCTAATTGTGAAGAAATATTAATTCATAAAAGTGCAAGTTCTGATTGTTTAAGCTCATTAGAATGGATTCCTAGTTCAACTAGGAGACCAGAGTTCCTTGATTTCCAAGGATTGGATTTTGAAGCTGCACTTGGTTTGAAGAGAGCATGCAGCGAAGGAGATATAGAGGTATGAGTAAACTTCCAGTGTTCTGACTATTTTCCTTGTTTAATTTTTGTTCATGGTTATGGTTTATCTCTTCAATGTTTGGCTATGAAGTAATGAAGGTTTAGCTAGTACAGGATTTGATCTTACCGTGTCTTAAAGACTAATGAATATTTCCCTCTGAGAAATGGAGAATTTCCCTGAGATTGTTATTAGTTCATCGAGATATGTCACTTGTAGTAAATTTGTACCTGATGTATGCCGATATGGGCAGGATCGTTTATTTTTTACTTTTTATTGTCAGAATCTTGGCAGTAAAAGTGCCAACTCAAGAAATACAACCACTGCATGCTCTTCATTTGAGCAACTCCTTTCCATCGATAAGACAGAACAGCGACTACAAAAACTTTCCAGATACAGGGAGAAGAAGAGTAAGAGAAACTTTGCCAGACAAATAAAGGTGCGAACTTAAATTTTTTTTGCCCTTTATAATTCCTTCTAAAGTAAGTAAAGCCTTGAAAGTTGGAGTACCCTACACTAGAATAATTGATATGAGGATTATACACAACAAACTTGATAAGAGAATAAAAGTGAAGATAACTATACAAGTAAAAAATTTCAGCATTTTAAATAACTAAAGACATTTAACTGAACATAACACTGTATTATTAGATTGAAAAAAGTGTGCCATGTCTTCCTTGTAATTTGGATACCGCACAGCAAAAAAGGCAATTCCTTATTGGAACCAAGAATGAAAAGATTTTTGATCTGTCAGTTGATACTGCTATTTTTTGTAACAAATAAATTTGTCATCGTGAAGAAGTATGCTATCACTAGTCTAAACTACATTGGCACCACAATAAAAAGTTATTTTTGGGTGTTGAGCCCATGAAGTGCTTGCAAATGTAGCTATTTGTTTATAACTTTCAGTCAAACACAAATTCTAGAAATTGATAAACTTTGGGGCGTTTTGCAGTATGCTTGCAGGAAGGCTCTTGCCGACAATCAACCTAGGATAAGGGGAAGATTTGCAAAGACCGAATAACCAAACTTGTCTATCCAAATAGTTAACTATGCAAGCTGTTGAAGCTGGTATCATATATGGACGGACGTATTTTCTTTGATTAGGATTATATTCATGATCATATAAATCTTTCTATCACATGGTATCCACCTCAGTATGTAGAAACGCACTTGCAGTTCTGTGCAGTAGTTTGAATGACAAGAGAATCGATAGTTTTTTTGGATTTTGGTCACTAAATATTTGTAGCACACATGGATTTAATATCTTTGCTCTTGTATGTTCATCATTTGCCCCTTAGGTGGAAGAGAACATTTTGTAAGATTATGGTATGGTCTTCAATACTTCAATCAGAGCATCGGGCAATGAAGAATACATATACATTTTGCTCAAGTAAACACTAGCAGAACCTACTAATTCAACCCATGCCATGGTAGCACTTGTCTCAGTTCTATTGATACTTTCCACAGTCCCAAGAAATCAATCACTCATGGCCATTGAATATGAATTATATCTTACATCCACTTGACATAGCTTGAAATAGTCCTCATTTTTACTTATACACAGCATTCAATTCGTTTGACTAACAATCTCAGATTTTTTTTAAAAAATTTTTGGGGTGTGAAGTAAAATCTCAGACTTCTTGCCTTGTTTTAGACCATTCAAATGGGATGGGATCCTCTGGACCTGTACCTTTGGTCCGCTCCTGTACCTCTGGTCCGTTTTTGGATCAGGGTCACTCATTGGTGGGATCCTATGAACCCAATTTATATAAGAGGTAGGGTCTATAGGATCCTACCAATAAATAGAGTGGTCCATCTTTACGGTCCAGACTGCGCTCCATTCAAATAGAATAGGCCAAACCAACCTTGATGAGTTGATGGTGATGCAGTAACTAATTAGGCGGCTAAAACTTCATTTGTTTCAGGAAAATTATTTTAGTCACTTTATTAGTCAATTATTCTCTATTCACTAATGTTTAAGGATACAAACTAGATTGGCAAAAAGGATCAGACGACTTTGAGTCAGATGGTTTGATTGTTCTGGTCAGTTCAGTCAATTCAATCTAGATTTATCTGTCGGTCCAAGTGAATTAATTTGAGACAGGTTAGTTAGGTTGGCTCGACTAATTTAACAAGTTTATTCAATTGGCTCCCGTGGTTATTTCAACTTGGAGAAGAGGATTATGACAACTAGTTTACTCAATTAGCTCGCCAAATTAGTTTAATCCAGAGGAGGGAGGAGATTATGTTTTTCCATCAAACATAAAATCATTTTTTTAAAAAATAAATTTTAATATCACAATCAAGTAAAATATATCTAAATGATAAGATCAGACCAAACATGTAACGTGAAGAGACCATGCAGGCCATATGACTTTGACTTTGAATTTTGTTCTATTAGTTAAACAGGAAAGACATGGTAACAAGCATCTGAGATTGGTAAGATAGAGAGCAGACTTGTTTTCTTCCTCTTCCTACTTGTTCAGTAGTTTCTGTAGATTCCAGAGTCATTCACCTTCCAAGCTCTCGTGATATTTAATCTTTTCATCTTTAGTTTACTATATAAAAAAATACCATAATCTTTGTGAGGAACAAAAATATTCAGTAAAATCTAAAACACTAACTTTATATCTGAAATATATTTATCATTTGATTTTCAGGGGAGAAGATAATAACTCAAGGACATACGAGATTTTTGTTTTCGAACAGAAGATCTTATGTTCCACCTAATCCTGTTGCAAATTCTCCTAAAATTGTACATTACATGCTCTATTTATTAGGAAAGATAAAAAATAAATAATGAACAGAGTTCATCAGTTCATTCATTGGCCTTAGTAGTAGTAGTAGTAGTAGAGTAGTAGTAGTAGTAGTAGAAGAAGAAGAAGAAGTGATGACAATATATAAAAGATTCATGTAATACGATTATAATTAGCATCATCTATATATCTTTTTTTGAGTATTGTTTATTCCAGATACCCTTTATATAGTAGCAATAAGATTATAGCTAAATTGGTGCTTTTGTGTTTGATTAATAAAAATGTCATGATGTGTTTATACTTGAATCCTCTGGCTAGTTGCAACTGTGAATTTCAAAAGGGATGGAGCCTAAGTGAATGTCCAAAGCTTCAAGTCATTTGTTAAGCTTCAAGATTGTTTCTTACTCATGATCTGATTTTTATTAAGTTGTAGGAAAATATTCCACTATAATTTGATTCCTTGAACACTCGATGATTCAAGCCTCTCATGGTATTTAATCTTTTCATCTTTATTTTATTGTATAAAAAATACCATAATCTTTGTGAGGAACAAAAATATTCAGTACAATCTAAAAACTAACTCTATTTCTCAAGTATATTTATCATTTAATTTTCAGGGGAGAAGATAATAACTCAAGGACACACTAGATTTTTTGTTTTTGGACAGAAGACCTTATGTTCCATCCAATCCTGTTGCAAATTTTCCTAAAATTGTACATTATATGCTCTGTTTATTAGGAAAGATAAAAAATAAATAATACAAAGTTCATCAGTTGATTCATTGGCCTTAGTAGTAGTATAAGTGTTGGCAATATTTAAAAGATTCATGTAAAGTGATTATAATTAGCATCATCTATGTCTTTTTTTTTTAGTCTTGTTTATTTTAGAGACCCTTTATATAGCAGTAATAAGAGTATAGCTAAATTGGTGCTTTTGTGTTGGATTAAAAAAATGTCATGATGTGTTTATACTTGAATCCTTTGGCAGGTTGCAACTGCGAATTTTAAAAGGAATAGAGCCTAAGTGAGTGCCCAAATCTTCAAGTCATTTGTTAAGCTTCAAGATTGTTTCTTACTCATGATCTGACTTTTATTATGAGTTGTAGGAAAATATTCCACTATAATTCAATTCCTTGAACACTCGAAGATTCAAGCCTCTAGAAAATACAGGAAGAAAGTAGCATTCTATTCTTCCTAGTTGATACAGTGATAAAGATGGGTCCTCTAAAAAAGTGGGTCAAAGACGGGAGGATCAATTGACATGGAGGTCGAAGTCACATGGTCGATCGAACCCGGAATTAATGACTAGGCAGGGTTGGCCAAGCGGGCCTTGCAACGTCAGTCGGACGTTAAGGGCCGATCGGGCCACTCGAATAGCTGTCCTTCGCAACTCGCAGATAGAATTTGGAGCTAAGTACTAATTTACTCGGTACACCATCCTAGCCGATCAGACCTAAAGTTCGATCGGGCACAAGGCCGATCAGACACAATGCACCTTTCTGACAACATGAGGGTTGAATGAAGAACAAGTCGATGGATGCATTCTGGAAAGCCGAGCTGGCAAGCTCTCGGTCGAGTGACCACCGGTTGGCCTATAACGGAGCCTAGATACCTGTCATATTGTACTCTTTTAGAAGTTTGTGCTAGAAAGGATAGAGAATATTTCGCTGGCAAATCGTCCTTTAGAAGCTTCCAGCTTGTCAAGTCAACGATTTGGTGGCTCGTTTAAGGAAGTGTTAGAGGCACTTTATGGTCTGTCCTTTCTTAAGGAAGCTTCGAGAAACGTGTCAATGCTTTAAGATGCATGCATAATGCAACAATGATACTATAAAAGGGTCTTCATCTGCAGGCAAAGGTATGCGATGCTTCTTATTTGCACACGCTATCTGCTACAGTTCATAGTTACTACTTTCTTTTCCAAAATCGAGCACTGACTTGAGTGTTGGAGGACCAATGCAAGGGACCCCTTCCTTGGCCCAACACTAATGCTCCCAGTGTTGTAGGACACTGCAAAGTCTTTATCGAGTTAGCAGTAGAGCCACGTCACAGCTCACCGCCTTTATTGATTTTGGACAGAATCATATTTCCCCTATTCTCCGATCGGACGCCCTCCCTATCCGAGCCACCGTTCGATGCCATCGCGCCCACCCATTTCTTATCTGCTACTTGTGCCAGCCGGCCTGATGGGCCCTTTTTCCACCATTTGTTCTACTCCAATGTCCAAATCCATGGTCAATGCTCACTCGGACCCAAGGAGTTGCTTAGGCTATTTCTCCAAGTCCTCCTTCAATTGGGTAACCTCTATAGTTAAGCATTCGATCAAGGACTTGAAGTGCTTGCATCCTCGACCGAGGTTTGCGCCTGCTTGAGCTCATGGTCTAACTAGGCTAGCCTTTAGCAAAGAGTCAAGCCGTCCACCCAAAACTGGTACACAAAGAAATTAATTAAAGCCGAGCTGAGTGGAAAATATAATTATTTAAATTGTTACATGAACTTACTTACCCCATGGAATTTTGGCTAAATCGATTGGCCAACTCATCAAGGGGAATGGTCGCCACCTTGGCTCTGGCTTCCACTCAGGTATGGGCTAAGGGACCCTGAATCCTTATCTTATGCTCAGGGGCACGTGGCTCCTCTAGTTTAGGGTAGCACCACTCATCGGTTGGCAATCTTAGGATGTCCATTACATGCTTGTGCGAAGTGTAGCCAATTGGCTCTAAGCTAGCCTTGCCCATGTATTTGGATATTGGAGTGGAGCGAATGGTGGAAAAGGGGTCGGCTGGCACAGATAGCAGATAAGAAATGGGTTGAACGATAATGGCATCTGGTCGGAGGATGGGGGAGTTGGTCCGCCCGTTGCTCTCTCGGGAGCGGCAAAAGTGGAGCTTTCACCCCGTTCAGATGCTGGTCACTGCATGAATGTGACAACAGAAGTTTGGGGGACAGAAGTTGTCGAGCGGGTAGCAGCTTTCGTTCGGAGTCTGTTACGGCGTTGACGCTGAACCAAGGGCTCAGCGAAAGTCATGGACTCCAAAGTCACTGCTACAGGCACCAAAGAAGGCCGCTCGAGAGGTAGCTCCCCAGTATTTGTAGCAGCATCACTCCCCGCTACTCTACTCGCTTCTTCTTCACCAGTCGGTGCTTTTGAGGTTCCGACCGGCAATAGCTCATAGCTCTCTAGCTCAGTAACTCTTTGAGCTTCCATCTCTTCATCAGTTAACTTAGTGGAGCCACTGTGTAACGCCCTAAACATCACTTTTGCTATAAAAAAAGAGAAAAAAATCAGCTAGATCAAAAAATAAGGGAAGAAAAGGCTACTCATCAAAAGTGCAGGGTAATAGGGCGCGGACGGGACTCAACCCGAACATATACAAAACACTCTCCAGCGACAACTTGTGTATGTGATATTTCATGCCGATTAGTTGTGCCGCGGCTTGGATGTAGGTCGACTCCCATCGATATTTTCCTAGCTTAGAGGAATTGGGTATTTGCATTTGCCACCCGCTCGAGAAGGCAGCCCGGCTGGGAAGTTGGACATAGAAGTAATGAGACTTTTGACACTTGTTGGAGGAGGACATCTTATCAAAATACACGGCGCCGACCCGGGCTTGGAGGAAGAAGATGCCCCCGTTCAGATTGTTTAGGGTAATAAAAATAATAAAAAATGTGAGGATTAAGGGAAATCCTATAAAGATGGAACAATACTGCTACTCCACACAGTAACCTAAAAGAGTTAGGTACTAGTTGCTGTAACGGAATATGAAAGTATCTACAAACTTTCGTTAAAAAAGGATGGATTGGGAAACGGAGGTCGGCGTAAAGTTGGTCCTTGAAAAAAGTTAGAAAGCCTTTAGGAGGGGTGTGGGGGCAATCGTAGGCAAATGGAATGGTAAGCGTATGATCATAAGGAATGTGGTAAGTCATTTTCATTTAATCTACTTCATCACCATTAATATCTGACGATGTGGAGGTGTACCACAGTTCGAGGATAACAAGAGGAAGGAGGAGAGTGTGTCATGTAAAGAAAGATGAAGATCAAAGATCGAAAGGAGAAAAAAAAAGAGAGAACTTACTGGGTGAGAACTACTGGCTATGTGAGACAGAGAGCAAAGGAGCAGATGAAAACGAAGACAAGGGCAACACAGTGTGAGGAGAAACGAAGGCCTTAAAAATCATGTCGTCGGTTATTCAGAGTTGTCCGATCAAGGGTTTAGTAAAACAAAACTTGATCTAGGCCGTCAAAATTCAAAAAATAGCAATCACATTGAATCCCAACAGTTGCCTGTCACATCGAACATTTGGAGGCATGAAAGTATTACATATGGCAGTCAATCACATGTGACATTAATGAGGAATGGAAACAATCAGCAGACGTATAATGAAAAAACATGTTCGACATATTTTGCATTAATGGCAAAGGATTTGAGTAATTTTTAAGAAATCAGGATAACGTTAGTAGCAATTAAAAGACACTATGAGTATAGGAGACCGCTCGAGAAAAAAAAAATCAAAAAAGAGATAATGAATAGCTAAGTGTCTCTAACATTCGATCCAATCGACGTCAACCTCGGAGTCTCCCAATTGGGCAGAAATGAGTTTCCTTAGGATTGTAAGTAAGGGCAGTAATCGTTCGAGCTGAGCGACGACCCAGATGGCAAAATGCCTGGTTGGAAATAAGAGTTACAAAAATACTAAGTTTCAAATCAGTCGGACTTTCAGCGTTCTTCGACTAGACTTAAGGGAAAGTCTTGTGATACAATGATAAAGATTAGTCCCTCAAAAAGCGGGTCAAAACCGCAAGGACCAACTGACGTGGAATTCAAAGTCAAACGATCAAAGTCGCAAGGTCAGATGGACCTAGAATTACTGACTAGGCAAGGTTGGCTGAGCGGGCCTTATAACGTCGGTCGGACGTGAGGGCCCGATCAGACCACCTGAACAATTATCCATTGCAACTCGCAGATGGGATTTAGATCTAAGTACTAATTTATTCGGTCCACCGTCCTTGTCAATTGAACCTAAGGTCCGATCAGACATAAGGCCGATCGGACACAATGCGCCTTTCTGACAACATGAATGACCAAATGAAGAACAAGTCAATGGTTGCGTTATGGAAAGCTAAGCTGGCAAGCTCTTGACTGAGTGGTCGCCAGTCGGCTTATAGCGGAGCCTAGATACTTGTGATATCATACTCTTTTGGAAGTTTGTGCTGGAAAGAACAGAGAATATCATATTAGCAAATCGTCCTTTAAAAGCTTCCAACATGTGAAGTCACAACAATTTGCAGGCTTATTTAAGGAAATGTGTCAGGGGTACTTTATAGTCTGTCATTTCTTAGAAAAACTTTTGGAAATGTGCTAATACTTTGAGATGCGTGTATAATGCAACAACAACACTATAAAAGACGTCTCCATCTATAAGCAGATGTATGCAATGCTTCTTATTTGCACACACTATCTGCTACAGTTCATAGTTATTATTTTTTTCTCCAAAATCGAGCACTGACTTGAGTGTCGGAAGACCAACATTAAGACTCTTTTTCTGACTCGACACTAACACTCCTTGTGCTACGGGACAACACGGAGTCTTCATCAAATTAATAACAGAGCCACGTCACATCTCACTACTATTACCAATTTCAGATATGATGAATAGTCATCATAATTCATGATCAATTGCTAGATAAATAGCTGTTATATTAGACCACTGCAGTACAAAGATGGCTTGTATTGGATGGCACTTGGAGCCTCTTTTCTCCTTGGCCCCATTTCTCAGTTGCTGCTTTAAGGAGTCTCTTTGTGCAGTCTTTTGTTATTGTGCATTTTCCTGTTAAAAAAGAGGCTCGTTTTTGGCCTAAAGGGCAAAAGTGAGTCTTGATAGAGCATGTTCATCCATTCCTAAAAGGCTGGTAGCTGTCCCTGATCGTAGGGCACTTCTTGATCATTACTGAATACCAAATACTGAAGGAGGCAACTTGTTCATTCAGCTCTTGGATCCGCTCGCAAACAAACAGACTGATGACTGCACTGCTGAGTTTGAACAAACTGAGACTGGAGACAGTGTCCAGACCATTTCACTATCTTGTTTGAGTTTAAATTAACATAAGTTTTTCTGCATTATTATTATTATTGTTTTGCAGCAGAGGGAAGTCACAAGGTGAGTGAGTGAGGAACTTGCTGAACAAAAGTTGTGCTCATGCAGAGTAACGTCGACCAATATAATGACCAGTCCTGCTCCGACAGTGCCTTGTATCCTCTTTTAATACAAGCTCCTGCCCTTTAGTCTTTAGCTTTTCCTCCCAAGAAAAAAGAGAGAGGAGAAAGAGAGATAGCAACAGCAGCTTGAGCCATCTCCATATCAACGCCACCATCCTCATTCCTCCATTGCACCAGTCCTCGAGCTACCTCCTCTGCTTCCTCACTATCTCTCCATGGCCATGCATGGTGCAAGCTTCTTCCTTTTCCTCTCTGCTTCTCTTCTCTTTCTCTTCTCAGCCGCCTCTCCGGCTTCCTCCCTCGGCCTTTCCCTGAAGAAGCAGGCTTCTGCTCTTCTTTCCATCAAACAATCTTTCCGCACGTCTGACGACTTCTTCCGGAGCTGGAGCTCGTGGAATCATGCTTCGGTCTGCTCGTGGAACGGCGTCCGGTGCGATGCCTCCGGGCGCGGGGTCACCGAGCTCGACGTCTCCAACCTCAACGTCTCCGGTTTCCTCTCGCCGAGGATCGCTGAGCTGAGGGCGATCGCTCGCCTGTCGGTCTCTGGCAACAACATCGCCGGTGAGTTCCCCGCCAGCGTCTGCCAGCTCCCGCACCTCCAGTTCCTCAACATCTCCAACAACCGCTTCAATGGCTCCCTGGACTGGAACTTCTTCTCTCGAATGGTGGAGCTGCAAGTTTTCGACGCGTACAATAATGACTTCTCCGGGTCGCTCCCGGTGGCGCTCCCGGAGCTGCCTCTGCTCCGCCACTTGGACCTCGGCGGGAACTACTTCTCCGGCCTGATCCCGGCCACTTACGGTGGTTTTCCTGCCATTAGCTATCTGTCATTGGCTGGGAACGATTTGGGTGGCCGCATTCCACCCGAGCTCGGCAACCTCACCACTCTCGAGCAGCTTTACTTAGGCTACTTCAATGACTTCGACGGTGGCATTCCGGCGGAGCTCGGCAGGTTGACTAATCTCCTCCACCTTGACCTCTCGAGCTGTGGCTTGAAGGGTGAAATCCCGCACCAGTTGGGGGATCTTGTGAAGTTGGACACTCTGTTCCTGCAGACGAACCAGCTCACCGGCACCGTTCCTCCCCAAATTGGCAACTTGAGCAACTTAAGATTCCTCGACATCTCCAACAATGCGCTAACCGGGGAGATACCGAATGAGTTTGGGAATCTCCAGGAGCTCAAGTTGCTGCACATGTTCCTCAACCAGTTCCATGGAGAAATCCCATTGTTCATCGCAGAGCTGCCCTGTTTGGAGGTGCTGAAACTGTGGCACAACAACTTCACTGGTATTATCCCTCCCAAGCTTGGACAGAATGGCAAACTCCGCGAGCTCGATCTCTCCACCAACAAACTCACTGGATTGGTCCCCAGAGCTCTCTGCATCGGGAGGAAGTTGGAGATACTGATCTTGCTCAACAACTTCCTCTTTGGTCCTCTGCCGGATGACCTTGGCGAGTGCGCAACTCTCGTGAGGGTGCGCATGGGACAGAACTACTTAACCGGGTCTATTCCCGGAGGCTTCCTCTACCTACTGGAATTGTTACTACTGGAGTTGCAAAACAATTACCTCACCGGAGTTCTAACAGATGAGCCTGCAAAGCCACCTACAAAGCTAGGCCAGCTTAATCTATCGAACAACCGGTTTTTCGGACCTCTCCCAGGCTCCATTGGCAACTTCTCGGCATTGCAGATTCTTCTTCTCAGTGACAACCAGTTCACCGGAGAAATCCCACCTCAGGTTGGTCTTCTCAAGCACGTGCTAAAGATAGATATGAGCACGAACAACTTCTCTGGTCGGATCCCTCCTGAGCTTGGCGATTGCTTGCTGCTGACCTACTTGGACTTGAGCCAGAACCAATTAACCGGTGAGATGCCGTACCAAGTGTCTCAAATTAGGATTCTGAACTATCTGAATGTTTCATGGAACCAGTTGGCCGGAGCCATTCCCAAGGAAATGGGGAGCATGAAGAGTCTAACTTCGGTCGACTTCTCTCACAATGACTTCTCCGGCAGAGTGCCGGAGACAGGGCAGTTTGCCTACTTCAACGCTTCGTCCTTCCTTTCCAATCCTCAGCTATGCGGGCCAATTCTGAACCCCTGCAACATCTCAGCAAGTTCTCAGTTCCATCGAGACCAACAAGGAAGTTTCAAGCTCCAGCTCCCCGGGAAGTCCAAGCTCCTGTTTGCTCTGGGCCTCTTACTGTGTTCCATAGTTTTTGCCATCACGGTGGCCATCAAGACGCGGTCTGTGATGGCAAGAAACTCTAATTTGTGGAAATTGACTGCGTTCCAGAAATTGGATTTCGGGAGCCAAGAGATTGTAGAATGCCTCAAAGAGAACTGCGTCATCGGGAGAGGAGGAGCTGGCATCGTCTACCGAGGCACGATGCCTAACGGCGAAGAGGTCGCAGTGAAGCGACTGCTCGGAATCAGCAAAGGGTCGACGCATGACAACGGATTCTCTGCAGAGATTCAAACACTGGGCAAGATTAGACATCGCAACATCGTCAGGTTGCTCGCCTTCTGCTCCAACAACGACTGCAAGTTGCTGGTCTACGAGTACATGCCCAATGGAAACTTAGGAGAGTTGCTCCATGGAAAGAGAGCTGGGTATCTCAATTGGCAAATGAGGCTCAGGATCGCCATCGAATCGGCCAAAGGAATGTGCTACCTGCACCACGACTGTCGCCCTCCGATCCTTCACCGGGATGTCAAGTGCAACAACATCTTGTTGGATGCAAACTTTGAAGCTCATGTAGCTGATTTCGGGCTGGCCAAGTACTTGAGGGACACTGGAGCCTCCGAATGCATGTCCGCCATTGCTGGCTCTTATGGCTACATTGCTCCCGGTAATCATCCTCTCTGCTTTGCTTTCAGTATCATCTTTTTACTTCATTGTAGATAAGTTCGTTTAGTCGAGCAAGATCCTCCGAGCAGTACACTTTGTCTACACTCTTCCTGCTCTGAGAATCATGGCACTGAGTGAGAGATCCCTTTCAATCAAAAGAAGGGCACTGAGATCGCCCGACCAACTCCTCAAAGAAAGCAAACGGCATTTGCCTTGCTTTTTCTCTTTAAAGAACCGGGCTCCTCATCCCTTTTGCCTCATGAATCTTGATCGGAATCCCTGATTTTAAATTTTCTTCAGAATCTAGACTGATCATGTCGATTAATATATTTTCGTGATGCAGAATACGCGTACACTCTGAAGGTGGACGAGAAGAGCGACGTGTACAGCTTCGGAGTAGTACTGCTGGAGCTCATCACCGGCCGACGTCCGGTGGGTGGCTTCGGCGAGGAAGGACTGGACCTTGTCCAGTGGACGAGGATCGTGACGAACTGGAGCAAGGAAGGGGTGGTGAAGATCCTGGACCCCTGGCTGAGCAACGTGCCGGTGGAGGAGGCCATGCAGGTGTTCTTTGTTGCCATGCTGTGCGTGCAGGAGCACAGCGTGGAGAGGCCGACCATGAGAGAGGTGATACAAATGCTGGAACAAGCCAAGCCCTCCTCTGTTCTACACCCAAGATAGTCATGATCTGGTTGCTCTGGGATTCTGCAGTTTTGTCAGTGAATGATGAACTAAGATTCCATGTGTGTGTTTAACTAGTGATTTTAAGGTAATGAGCGAGATTGTGAGTGTATTATTGATTTGATATTTGATATGTTAATGCTAGGAATCTGTTGCTTTCATGTTCATGGCTTTTGCAGCAGCACTGTATCATACTCCTTGCGTACGTACAGACTAAAGTAGCTGGCATGGATGAAAGATGAGTGCATGCAGAGGGACATGGAAAAGAAATGTTGTCAGCGGAGTCGTAGATGATCTGAATCACTGAATGCTTACAAGATGAGAATGAAGAAGAAGAAGAAGAGGAAGAGGAAGAGAGAGAGGTGGTGACAGGGAAAAGTGAGGGAACATGAAGCATGTTTGCTCCCGAGAAGATGATTAAAACAAAACCGAGGAGTGAGCATGGCAGTGCAGCCTGTTCAAGGAAGAAGAAGATGAAGATGAAGATGAAGAAGAAAATGAGAGTGAGAGAGGCACAAAACAATTAATGAATAGGAACCCTGGTGTTTAGGTACCTCGTGCAAATTAATTTGTAAAGCAAGGCAGAGTGTCAACAATGGCTGCTGGGAAAAGCACTGAAAGAAGAGGAAGAAGACAGACAATGTCATTGAATTTGAATGCTGAAGCTTAACAGCAGAAGAATGCGACCATGCATGCAGAGTTGCAGATCAGATCAGACCAGACCAGACCACCTCTGCCATCCTTCTCCTTGTCTTTTTACCCTAAATAATTTATACTTGTAGATGTACGTATATGGATCAGAGATAGCGACATAAAATGCTTGTGTGGGAGTTTTTCTTTCTGTGGCTGTCATGGCAGTGGCAAATGGAGTCGCACGGCTGCTGTTGCTGCTACATGTCTATGCACACTAGTTTGGAACTTGTAGCCCATCTCAAGATGCTATGAGGCCCGTCTCATAGGCAAAATAAATAAAAAAATATAAAAAATTAAGTCTTTAATATTTTTTTTTTAAATTTTCGTCATCCTTTTTCATTCGGACTTCGACAATGATAGGTTTAATTTTTTTAAAAAAAATAAAATATTAATTTAAAATATTTTTTATGTAAAATTTTATTTTCTAACTTTTTGAGATACAAAATTATTAATTAAATTTTTATATTCGAGTTTTGATAATATTTTTTTTTTCAATTGATAAAATTACTAGATTATTTAATCTTTCTTGAGACATTGTTGAACGTAAATAAGACTTTATTAATTTTAATTAGGAAAAGAATTTAATTTTTTTATAAGGTTCAATACCTCAAGTGTTGTTTTTAATTCTGAATTTATTATTTCTCTTAAAACTTTTAATTCTAAAAATAAATCTAAACCATCAATATCAGATAACATGTCATGTGTTAAAAATTTTTCAAGATTTAAACATTTTATTTTTAAAAACTCATCATCAAGCAATTTTAACTTTTCTAAATCATATAAAAAATTAAAATTATCTTCATATATTTTAAATTGTTCAAATATACTTTGAAGTAAAGAAATGACATGGTGAATAATATAATTAAAGTAACTAATTTTAAAAGATTCTTCAGGTGAAAGCTTCACTTCATTAATTTTATTCTCATCAAATCGTTTATTTCTTCTAATTACACGTTTTTCACGAAATTTTGGTTCTATATTTATTTCATTTGCAATCTCTTTAGCAGAAATCACAGCAGATATAAATCCATTTTCTCTATAATCATTAAAAAAAAGAAACAAGACCTTTTAACTGATTTAATGCAATAGCAATGTTCATATCTTTATATTGTAAAAATTTACTAACAATGTTAACTGCAAATAATATATCATACCTAATAAAAATTCAAAATTTTCAAACTCATATGTTGCTAAAGAATTTGCTTCACTTTTTGTTTTAGGATCATCACTAGTTTCTGCAAGTTTATATAAAGCTTTTTTTATCTGTGGAGTTTGATATTGTATTGCTTTAACGCTTTCAAGATGACTTTTCCAACGTGTTTGTGATAATGGTTTAAGAGTTAAATTAGAAACATGGTCTTGTAAAATTTTCTATCTTTTTGTAGAAGAAGAAAATAATGAGTAAATACGTTGTATCACACCAAAAAATGTTATAGCACTAGGACAAGAATTAGTCATATCACATAGTACTAAATTAAGACTATGACAACCACATGGTGTAGAAAAAGTCCTAGAATTTATATCTAACAATCTCTTTTGTACACCTTGTTGTTTACCTTTCATATTAGCTCCATTATCATATCCTTGTCCTCTTATGTCATTCACATCCAGTTCAATTTTCTTTATTATATTAATAAGCGTATCAAAAAGACCTTTTCCTGATGTATCATCTACTTTTAAAAATTCTATAAAATATTCTTCTATTTTGATTGGACTTGTTGAAATATCTACATATCGTAATATAAGAGACATTTATTCTTGATGACTTAATCAGAAGTACAATCAAGTATAACTGAAAAGTATTTTGCTTCTTTTATTTTTTTAATTATAATATTATTTACTTCTTTTCCTAATATATTTATTAACTCATTTTTGTATATTATGACCAAGATAATGATTATGAATTTTATCATTTTGAATACGTTTAAGGTGTTCTTGTATTATAAGATCAAATTACTATCATTTCAATTAAACCTAAAAAATTTCTATTGTTATCTTGATAAATTTTCTCATTTGTGCCACGGAATGCCAAATTATTTTTTGCAAGATTTTTAACTATAGCAATAATTTTTATTAATACATTCTTCCAATATTCTTTTTCCTTATTTATTTTTTCTTGTAAATTTTGATCAATGATTTTATTTTTAAGCAATCTCATTTCAATATCAAACCAAATATTCATATTTATAATATGTTCATTGCTTGTTTCATGACTTTTAAGCTTGGCACTAAGATTTTTCCAATCACGAAACTCTTCTTTCAGTGCCACGGAATGTTCAAAAGAATTAGATAAAGTATTTTGTTTTTGTTGTAAATTATTTAGTCAAAAATCAATTACAACTCAATTAGCAATCATAGAAAAATGTCTAGAATTTTCATCGTTTGGAAAAGAAATATTGATTTCTCTAATTGGACCCTTTTCAACTAATAAATCTATTAAATTTGTATTTATATTTTTCCATTGTGCTGGATCATATATATTTTGAATAATGGTTTCATCAATATTATTAAAAAAAATTATTTTCATGATTTATTAAGTCTTCTTTTTCTTCTTCTAAATTATAATTATTTTCTTCATTAATATTATATTTGATGAATTTGTTTTGTGATCATTAGAAAGTTCTTGATAGATTTCTTTTTGTCCTAAAGTATTATCTTCCGGTGAAAATTCAATTAGTTTTTCATTTAAATTTTCGATTATATTATTTTCTGAGTTTTGATTTTGAATATTAATAATATATCTATCGAGTGCGCCTTTTTGAGATTGAATAAATTCTTCTATTTTTCTTTTTTTTTCATACTTCATATATCCAGAATCATATTTTTTTCATAGACATATTTATATTAAAATAATATTAGAAAAGAAAATATAAGTCTCTATTATTTATCAAAATAAAATTACTTGGAATTAAATGAACAATAAAACTTGATTTATGCCGTGTAGTTTTAATTTGATGATATTTCAAATTGATTACTGAGTATTACCTGCACAAATATAATAAAAAATATAAAATATTAAATTTGGTTTGAATCGATTAATTTAAGCAGTTTATATTTTATAATAAACTATACTTAACAAATATATAATAAATGAGATAAGTGCATAAATAAGTTTGTGATGGTAGTGATTTGTTTGCGAGAGAGGAAAAATCAGAAAATTTTTTTCATACAACTGCTAATAATATATTTTCCAACCATATTTCATATTTGGGTCCATTTCATCAATAATTTATTATTTATACAATAAAGAACATTTCAAGTATGAAGAAAAAATTAAAAAAATATTACCTGACGATTAAGGAATGCGAAGGGCATTAACTGAAAAAATCACCGTCGAGATGATGAGGGGCCAAAAATATAGATTACAAAGGATGAAATTTAGAGGATGAAAATATGAGCAGGACGAGAGAATGAGACTTAGAGAACGAAAACATGAGTAAATCAAATTTTGTAGTGGTTTTATATAGAATTCTAGGAGAATTATTTTATATAATTAATTGAAGTTTTGTTTTTCGTTGGAATAGGTGGTTGTACAGTGCATTACTATGCATGGAAATCGAAGTGGCAGTCTTCAAAGATGGTTGTACAATGTGCACAGTAGAAAATCGAAGCGGCGGCGGTACAGTATATATTACTGTGCACGCCTGCACGGAAATTGAAGCGCCGAAGCGGCATTCTTGAAATGAAATGTCCAGTTATAATTAAAATTAAATTTCAATTATTAAATATATTTTAAAAAATATAATATTAATGAGCCCCAATTATATTGAGGCTCTAGGCATAGACCTTATTGAGCTATGCCTTCAGCCGGGCATGCTTGTAGCGAGAGGAGAATGAGAGATATTAATATTACATTGGCTGTCTGAGACCAATGGATGTCTTAAAGTGATTTTTTATAATAAAATATTTTTACGATTTTTTACTAGGTGTAGGATTTATACACTATTTATATAAATCATTATAAATCAAAAAAAATATGGAATGTGATTCAATTGTGTAGAAAGAATTCTAATAAAATTTCGACTGTTTTTGTGGAGTAGGTACGCTACCGAACCACAACAACTTTTCTTCTTCTTCTCCTTCCTCATGTTTGCTCCTTTCTTGTGCATCTTTATCTCGTTGCTCCACGTGATCTTTTTCTCTCTTCCTCTTCTTCCGCATTAGAAGTTGAGAGGTGTTGCCCCCCTCTTTGCATAACAATTAATATCAGAGCTACAGGTTTTGACAGATTTCTTCAACATGTCAGGGACGACTTCTGCGAAGTTTTATATGGTGAAGATTAAGACAAAAAAGGATCAAGGACTTGTTGATGCAACAAGGCATGGTGAAGGCACTAGGAGAAAGGAAATCGGAAAACATGGAGAGATCATATTGGGAAGAACTTCAGGCGAAGACAGTACAACAATCAGACTTTGTTTTAAGGATGATGTGATGTACCATATCATGGACAAGGAGTTACCGGTGGCAGTTTGGCAAAAGCTGGAAAGCCGGTACATGTCAAAGTCATTGACAAACAAGCTATATCTCAAGCAGAAATTATTCGAGCTGAAGATGACAGAAGGAACTGATCTGAGCCAGCACATCAATGTATTCAATCAGATTGTGAGTGATCTAAAGCGGGTTGATGTGAAGATCGAAGATGAAGATAAGACGCTGATGTTGTTGCATTCTCTACATTCATCTCCTACGTATGATAATTTAGTTACTATTTTGATGTGGGGGTAAAGAAACTCTCAAATTGGAGGAGATCATAGGTGTGTTGCTAGGTTTTCACCAAAGGAAGAAAACCAATCGATGAAATTTCTCAGAGAGAAGGACTTGTGATAACTAGCAACCAAGAGTGTGGTAGGAGCAAATATTGACATGGATCAGGTAACAACAAGGCTCATTCTAAGTCAACAAGGAAGAAGGTGATCACGTGCTGCAAGTGTGGAGGTAAAGGTTATATCAAGAGAGATTGTCCAAAGATAAAGAAACATGTTGCAGAGAACAAAGGTAGTTCGATAAAGTTTATAAATATAGTTGAAGAGGAAAATTCAGATAGCAGTGATGGAGATATGTTATTAGTTATGTCGAGTTCGAAGCAATTGACAGATGGATTTTAGACTTTGCATGTTTATATTACATGACTCCAAATAAGGATTGATTTGACACATATAAGGCAGTGGATTCTGGTTCAGTGTTGATCAGAAATGATGTGTCATACAACATTATTGTTGGTGCAATCGACCTCTAGGGTTTTGATATTTAACAATATACCTAAGTTTGGTTAATTTAACCAAGGGTTGATCCAAACAAGACTTGATGTTTGGGAGAGAGAAGTCTAGTCAGGGCTAGATGCAGCAAAAGTAAGTCCTAACCAAAGGTTAGGTAAAGTGGAAGCCTTAGTAAGCGAAACTAGGTAGTGGAAGTCCTGGTAAGTGAAGTCGGGCTCTAGTGAGTGAAGCTAGGTGGTGGAAGTCTCGATGAGTGAAGGTGGTGGAAGTCTCGGTGAGTGAAGTCGGACCCTAGTGAGTGAAGCTAGGTGGTGGAAGTCCTGGTGAGTGAAGTCAGGTCCTAGTGAGTGAAGTTAGGTGGAGGAAGTCCTAGTGAGTGAAGTCAGACCCTAGTGAGTGAAGCTAGGTGGAGGAAGTCCTGGTGAGTGAAGTCAAACAATTGAAGTCCTAGTGAGTGAAGCTAGGCAACCCTAGGGAGGTAATCTTAAGTTTAGTGTACTGTTTCATTTATTATGCTAGGAAGTCCTAGTGAGTGAAGTCAGACCCTAGTGAGTGAAGCTAGGTGGAGGAAGTCCTGGTGAGTGAAGTCAAACAATTGAAGTCCTAGTGAGTGAAGCTAGGCAACCCTAGGGAGGTAACCTTAAGTTTAGTGTACTGTTTCATTTATTATGCTAACTCAGTGTTGCAGGAGAAGTCCAGACTGGTCGACAGACTGATCGGATGTCTGGCACGAAGTCCAGCTAGGTCAACGGGTTGATCTGATAGCTGGCACGAAGTCTAGACGGGTCGACGGGCTGACCGACGTCTGGCAAGTAAGTTAAGGTAAGTCACTGGAGGCGAGTGACTGTGAGGACGTGTTCCCAGGAAGGGAACTTAGGCGCCGATCTAACGTAGAACCATTTCAGAAATCTAAGTTGAGATCTCGACTAAATTCCAATCTTGGTGAGACGGAATCTAATTACTACTCATTTTCATTAACTATGCTAACTTTTGTTTTGCAGGGTAGTATAACTTTTATTTTACCTCGGACTAACACTTTCTTGCACGAAAAGGATCTTCTGGAGAAAGGTGGTCTGGGAGCCCGAAGTTGGTTCGGGTGCTCGGAACTGGTCCGAGTGCTCAGAAGGTAAATTTTATCCCGTCGCAGTCGTTGCACGTGGAGCTCACTGGTTGGCAAGGCTATGTCACGGTCCAGGCGCTTGGAAGGGATCCGGGCGCCTGGAGCCTCCTATATAAGGAGGGTGAGTCCTGAAGCAAAGAACAACGACGACATCTGCTCTACTTCCCTGTGCTTCTATGACGCTGCTTCCCAGACATCCTACGGCTCAAGTTCTGTTTATTGTTGTCGGTATTGTTCATTTTTTTATATAGTTCTTGTACTCAACTTTTTAAACCTTTTTATGAACTATTAGTGATTGTCCAACGAAAGCATTCGACGAGTGTGGGCCTAGGAGTAGGAGTCAACCAAGGCTCTGAACTAAGTAAATTGGTTTGTGTTAGCATTGTTTTATTTTCATTTTTTCGCTGCGTACTCGCTTAAACTTTATCGATCGATATTCACCCCCCCCCTCTATCGACTTTCACAATCCAACAAGTGGTATCAGAGCAGGTACAACTCTGAATTTGTAAAATACGGCAATAAAATAATAATTAAAAATAGGGTTATTTGACAAATAATCTTATTAGATTTTTCAGGAATTTTTAGAAATTTTCTGGGATTTAATCAGAACTCGTATGACATATTTTGAGGGGATAAAATTATAGGTTTTGGAAAAGGTCCATTTGGAATACTCAAAATATGGCAGTTGATTGAGGAATAAACTTAGGTTTTAATTTATCTAAACCTAAGTTTATATTATAAAAAGCTAAATTGCCGTGCCCTAGCTCCCCACGCACGCCGAACTTCTTCTCCCCTCACCTCTCGCGACGCCGAGCAGCGCCGAAGCCTCCTCCTCCCCAACCGATGCCTCGAGCCATTTTCCTTCCGCTTCGCTTGTTGAAGTTTGATCCACCACCGGCCGGGAGTTGCAGCTTTTCTTCTTCCCTCTGCCCTAGCGCCGGCGACCTATTTTTCTTCAACCTCCGTTGCCCGTCGCCCAAGGACTCCACGCCGCTCGTGAACAGAAACATGAATTTCTTCATGTTGGATTGCTCGTTGCTGATTGGAACGTGAAGCCATCTCAAGAAACTAATTCATATACTTCAACGTTGCTGATCACGTTTTTGACCAAGCTTCGACACGTTCAAGAACAAATGAACAATGGTTGCTCCTTCAACATGCATGGTTTTTGATTGGGTGGCTTCTCCAAGCATCAACACATTGAAGAGCAAAGGTTGGTCATCCAATTTAAACGTTGCTGATTGGGTGATTTTTTTCCAAGCAACCAAGTTATGGTTCCAACCAAATTTCCTTGCCGCCCAAACTGTGATTCTGTTCTGGCCAGAAGAGGTAAGGTGCAAAAGTATTAGGTTGTGGAATTGGTGTGTTGATTTCTTCATCTCCTTGATCCGATCAGTGGGGTGGTTTCCAGCCGGTGTGGTTTTGTTCTGTGGATGAAACTGTGCTTGCTGTAGATCATGGAATTACTTGATGATAGGTTCATATTTGGGAGAATTAAAATTAATTTAGGTTTGGATTTTTATCTATTTGATTAGTGGAACGATTAGGGTTAACGGATTTAACCTTAGTTGATCAATGAATTAGATTTAGTTGGGGATTTGTTTTAGCTAATTAATTTATGTTATTAGCTAAATTTGTATATCATGTGTTACAGGACTTTGATTCGAGACAAGCGTCTCGACGTCGGATTTGGTTTGATTCGACCTTCTTTTCGAGGCGGGTATTTCTTGCTTTGTTTTCTTTTAGTACTTTGACCTTAGTGCATGAATTATTTTGGATAAGAACTGTTTTTACCTTGACTCCACTCTTATTTTCCTGCGCTTGATACTTCCACGAAATCCTTGAGAAATTCGTTCCATATCTATACAGTCTCTTGTTGTTGTCCATGATCAGTAGCAGATACTAGATACCATATTTGTATGCTTTGACTGTTGTTTATTTATGTACTATATTGAGCATGCTGGCTTCATGTAGCATACCTGTTTTCTGCTTATATTGGTATGATGACTGTTGTATTGTTCGCATCATGTCATTGCATGCATGCCGCATCCTCGGCCACTCGAGAGAGTGGTAGCTGGAGTTAATGTCGCTTGTCCTGTTGTGCCGCACTCGGCCACTTGTGTGAGTGGTAGCTGGAGTACGAGCAGCAGGGACCCCATCGCAGATGTAGCTAGTTAGCTACTATGTAACTGTCCCCTCGGCCATCCGTGTGAGTGGTAGCTGGAGTGGTGTACAGTCTGTCACTGACCCGGCCTCTCGACTATACAGGGGTCATGGTGCGGAGAGGTGGGCGGGAGTGACCATCCGTGCATACGCTATTATTATATTTGCTTTGGCTGCTGCTGTCTATATATATTGTTTTTGCTTACTTATTGCTGTTGTTCGCATATGCTGATATGCTTGTGTTGAGATATATTCTCATTTTAGATGTTAGTCATTGGAAATTTGTATATACCTTGCTTATTACCTCTGTAGTTATGAGCAGTACTGTAGCAGATTAGTATCAGTTCTAACCTACTATACCTAGCCTAGGATATGGTTTCAGGTATGAACATTTGTTTTGGTTCTATTTTAGTATATGTTGTTCCCTTTTATGAGACTGTATACTTTTGGTTCACTTTCTATTGTATGTTACGTTCATGCACTATCTCTTTCCTTACCCGCTGAGTTCCAATACTCACCACCTCGCAATTTGGTTTTCTTTCGCCAGGTAACAGGTAGATGAGCCATAGATGCTTGGAGAGATGCCAGCTGCCAGTCCTGGGTCCCACGTCACACTCGAGGATAGTTTTCTTGTTTTGTTTTAGTATTGTTTGGATGGTATGTTGATTTTGTGTATTTTGCTTTTCAATGAGTCGATGTGAATTTTTGGAGTCTAGTCTGGTGGTTACAGACATTTTTGTTAGTGTCGTTGTTAGTTTTACGTTCGTATTATTTTATGTCTTCCGCTGTGCATGTTTCCAGTCGTGTGGGTTGTTGTTAACTGTGTGGTTGTTTTTATTCATTTATGTCCAGCCAGGTTGGCTGTGTTTATTAATTGCGTGTTTGTGTTATTTCTATATTGTTATCTATTCTATCCGCATGTGGCTGAGGTATATGGTGATGTAGTAATGCTTCAGATTGTCCGCCGTATAGGGGAGATGCTGCCGAAATTTCTTCGGACAGGGACTCCTCCGGGGCGTGACAGAATTAGTGCTACCACCAATCAGGCAAAGGTGGTCTTTTTTAAAGAAAAATTAGATATCATTTTTTTCCTCCAAAAGTATTTATGAAAAATTTATTTTCATTTTTTCACCATTGATTAATGTTGACAAAATATCGCGTTTAACAAAATTTGTAATAATAATTTTTATTAATATTTTATTTAAAAAATTATTTTTTTCCACGTATATTTCTTTATATCCCACATTGCTTACCCCAAGACAAAGTCTTGGAAATTATTTCTTGTCTATTCTTTGCAAATATACCAATGTCTATTCAAGAACGACGAAGCATCCACGAACCACTACCATACGATCAAGAAAATTTCAATTATTGGAGGCGAGGAATGGAATGGTTCTTAGGAAGCCTAAATTTCGATAATGTGCTGATATTGAGAAAACCTTCTCGGAACTCAGAATTGAACGAAAATGTAAGTAATTAAACTTATTTGTAATGTTTTACCTAACAATATTTTATGCAGACTAGAAAAGTACAAGAATGCATATGAACTTTGTACCCAGTTGATCAAACTACACGAGGAGTTGTTAGAGTTAGAGGATCAAGTCAAAATCAAATTTGGACTCGAGTCAAATCCAATCGAAAAGCCTACTGAATTAGGGGTTGCGCTCAAGGTTAGTAATATTTACCAAAATACCCCTGATAATAGTAGTTTAAAAAATATGCATGTTAATTTGGATATTTCTAAAAATATATGTGAAAATAGTGTATTTGATAATACATGCAAAAATACCCCTAGGATATTATCTGATAAAACAAATCTAATTAATTTAGAACATTCCAAAAATCTCAAAATAATTAATAACTCTAAAAATTCAAATGATAACCAAATCAATCTGAATGACTCTATCTCTAAGAAAAATTCAACTAATAATATTAAAAATATTACTTTACACAAAATTCTTAATAAATTAACAAATTCAAAAAACTTGAATATTAAAAATTCAAATTTAAACTTAAATAAATTTGAAAATTCAAATGATAATGATGACAAGATCAATATTAATCTAGATAAAATTAATAAATTATTTAATAATCTATACAATATCAATCCAGAAAATCCTATCCAAATCCAAGATAATTTAATTAATAAAAAATTAAATTTTAAATATAAGACTAATCTAATAAACTCAACTAATCATATCAACTTAAAAGGCAAAGAAAATATGAGGATAAAATCAAAACTAAATTTAACAAACTTAAAATTAAATGTTAAAGATAACATGTTAAACAAAGATAATCTAGAAAATTCCAAATTAATAATTAATAAAAGGTTAAAAGATAAACCTTTAAAGAGATATAATTCAAACAATTTAATTAATTTAAATTTAAAAATTAATAAAAACTTAAACATTAAATACACTCTTTTAAAGAGGACCCAATTTAATTAATTTAAAATCAAATTAAACTTAAAAATTAATTTAAATTACAAATTAAACATTAAATCTTAACTAAAACTAATCTTAATTATACAAAAATCTTTTTTAAAAAATCAATAATTTAGAGGGAGACTCCAAATTAGTTGGTACCTCCAAAAATAATCTACCCAACAGGATAACAAAAAATTGTTGGATCATGAAATTCGATAGGGGGTGAATATCGATCGAAAACGTTCGTAGAGTAAGCAACGGAAAAGTAAAATCACAACGCTAATAAGAACCATTTTACTTGATTTGGAGCCTTCGTCGACTCCTACTCCAAGGCCCGCACTCGTCGAGTGCTTTCATTGAGTAATCCACTGGCAATTCGAAAAGGATATTACAAATGAAAGTACACAAATGCTTAGAAGTAAAATACCAACAACAATTAAGTAAAGAGAAAGTAGCACGTTATTGGAGAAGCTTCGCAGCGTCCCAGGAGTACAGCGCAATAGAGCAAGCTAAGCGTTAGAAGACGTTGTCGTGAATTGTATTTTGCTCCAGGGCTCACCCTCCTTATATAGGAGGCTCTGGGTGCCCGGATCCCTTTCGGGTGCCTAGACTCTGATGTAGCCCAGCCAACCAGAGAGCTCTACGTGGCGAAGCGACAAAGTGATATAATTTGCATTCTAGGCGCCCGAACCCCATTTTCCAGCAACTTCAACTCCCTGCAAGAAAACATTAGTCCGAAGCATAATGTAAATTATATCACCTTGCAAAATAAAGTGTTAGCACAGTTAGAATAATCAAACCAAGTATTAATTAGATTCCGTCTCACCGAGACCGGAATCTAGTCAAAATCTTAATTTAGAGTTCCGAAATGGTTCTAAGTTGGATCAGCGTGTAAGTTCCCTTTCCGGGAACGCATCCTCACAGTTACTCCCCTCCAGTGACTTACCTTAACTTACCTACCAGACATCCGGTTAACCGTTCGACCCATCTAGACTTCGTGTCATCTATCAGGTCAGCCCATCGACCTAGCTGGACTTCATGCCAAACATCCGGTTAGCTCGTCAACCTGTCTAGACTTCGTGCCAGCTATCCAGTCGGCCCGTCGACCAAGCTGGACTTCGTGTCAGACATTCGGTCGACCCGTCGACCTGTTTGGACTTCGTGCCAGCTATCTGGTTGGCCTGTCAACCTAGCTGGGCTTCTCCTACACACTTGGTCAAAGCGTTAGATCATAATGAAACTAACTTAACCTATTTTGTCATTCATCAAAACCTGAGTTAGATCGTTAGTGCTAACCGCACCAACAAAAATAACCTACCCGGGATGGTAATTAGGACTAGTTAAAAAGGGACAACAATTTGACTTGACCAACGGTACTGGTGAAGTTTTGGATGATAGTACATTAGGGAAACTCTGTCTATGCATGTCTAGAAAGATATGGCTTTGACCTGGTGCATTTGGCTTAGTGGAACTAACCGAAGTTACCCCTTATGGATCCTAACCAGTTAGACCAAGGTTTTGTATTAAGTTCAGTGGATCGACTATTTGAAAAACCTCAAAGGCATGGTTACTCTAATGATGTCCAAGTGATTCACCATAGCTCAGAAGTTTATCCAAAGAATGTTTGTTTGTTAAGTACAAAGCTAAATCTGAATCTAACACAAAATTAAACCAAACCCTAAAAATCAAAGTTAAGTCATTTCAATAAATTATAGGATTTCTTGATTGAAAATTTAGATCGAGTGAGAGGACTAAGGACCAAAATCAAATTCATATTAAAATTAAATTAAATTAAATTAAACTAAATTAAATAATATTAAATTAAATTAAATTAAATTGAATTGAATTAAAATAAAATTAAATTAAAATTAAATCAAAATTAAATTAAATTAAATTATATTAAATTAATTCAACTTAAAAACTATTTTAATTTTTTTTTAAATTAAAAATTATTTTAAAAATTTAACTTAAAAAATTATCTTAAACTTAAAAATTATGTTAAACTTTTTTAATTTAAAAATTATTTTAAAAATTTAACCTATTTTTTTTTTTAAAAAAATAAAAATTACCTTAAACTTTTTTAACTTAAAAATTATTTCAAAAAATTTAGCTCAAAAAATTATTTTAAATTCAAATATAGAATTTTACATATGTTGGTGCGGGAAGCATCCGACGATCGAACTCGTGTTTTGATAATGGCAAAGGATTCAAAGTTAAGGTGTTTTGTATTCTAACAAGTCTACTTGAGGATTTCAGGAAAGTCCTAGCTGCGATTAGGCAAAGGGAAAAACCCTAGGGGGTGGTAACCCTAAGTCATAGGGGGTGGTAACCCTATGCGGAAAGTCTTGACAGGTCGATGACTTCAGGCAAAAGCCCTAGGGGGTGGTAACCCTAGGTGGAAAGTCCTGGTGTCGCGAACCAGGTGAAAGACTGGACTAGCCGGGAAGCGGATGTCCAGCAGAAAGTCCGGAAGCATCGAGTGCTGAGCAAAAGTCCAGTCGATCTGGAGGATCGACTGGCAACAGATAAATCTCCTGAGTGGAGTAGGTGAGGACGCGTTCCCCGTAGAGGGAACAGTAGGCGTCGGGTCGACCTAGGGTTTCCGGTTGGAAATCCGAAGTCAGACCCGGATAGTCCGGAGACTGTCATAAACATTCTTTATTATTCATGCTGTTATTTTGTGCTAACTTGGTATTGCAGGATGTTGTTTGGGACTAACATGTCTTGCAGGTACAAAATAACAAAGATTTGCCTCGGATGAACAGTGTCCGAGGCGCCTCCATGGAGCTTGGAGGCGCCTCGGGTGCAAAAGCTGATCTGGCTGCGAAGCTTCAATGGAGGCGCCTTCATGAGGGTATAAGGCGCCTTGGAAGGCGCCTTGAGCAGGGGATAAGGCGCCTTAAAGGGATGAAGTTCGACCAGATCAGATTTGATCCACGCGGAAGACTCGGCAGCATGGAGGCGCCTTGAACAGCCTTCAAGGCGCCTTGAACACCCTTTATAAGGGGGTTTCGACCAGCACTTCAAAGTATCAAGTTCCAAGCTTTCCCTCTTCAACGTGCTGCTAATAAAATCATTCCGAAGTGCTGCTGTGACATTCCGACGACCCAGAGCTCTAATTTTCTTCTTTCTTAAAGTTGTCGGTACAAAGTTATTTCAATACTTTCATTGTAATTTGTAATTCTTATCGAGCTTATAGTTGTTGCCCACCGGAAGCGATCAAGGATCGCGGGCCTTCGAGTAGGAGTCGTCTTAGGCTCCGAACGAAGTAAATCCTCCGTGTTCTTCTGTGTGTGTCTCTCTATTTTATTTCCGCTGCATTAATTTCTGAACGAGGTTTATTTACTCTGATAGTTTTACAATTCCGATAAACGAACGATTTAGCCACGAGCGCCTTTCGTTTTTTCCCTCCAAAATGGTTTTTGAAAAATACATCGTCATCTTTTCACCATTGTTTAGTATTTAAAAAATATTACATTTTCAAAATTTTGAAATAATATTTTTTTTCAAATATTTTATTAATATTTTAATAATATTTTATTATTTTTTCCGAAAATAGTGAAATATTATTTTTTTCAGCACTGCTAATCCAAGACCAAGTCTTGGGATTTTTTTTTCTGTTTCTCTGTGTGCAAGAAAAATGACTCTTCAAGAAGGAAGGAATCCCCACGAACCACCACCATACGATCAAGATTTCAACTATTGGAAGCGATTAATGGAATGCTTCTTAGGAAGCGTAAACTTTGATTATTGGCTGATATTGAGAAAACCTTCTCAGAACTCAGAACTAAACACAAATGTAAGTAAAATCATTTGTAATGTTTTACCTAACAATGTTTTATGCAGAGTAAAAAAGTACAAAGATGCACATGAGCTTTGGACCCAATTGATCAAACTTCACAAGGAGCCGATGGAGCTCGAGGATCAAGTAAAAATCGAATATGAACTCGGGTTAGATCCAATCGAAAAGCCTACTGAATTAGGGGTTGCGCTCAAGGTTAGTGATATTTGCCAAAATACCCCTGCTAACAGTAGTTTAAAAAATATGAGCATTGATCTGGTTATTTCTGAAAATATATGTGAAAATAATGTAGTTGACAATAATTACAAAAATACCCCTAGGATATTATCTGATAAAACAAATTCAATTAATTTAAAAAATTCAAACTTGAACCTAAACAAATCTGAAAACTCAAATGATAGAGATGACAAGGTGAATATTGATCTAGATAAAATTAATA
Source organism: Zingiber officinale (assembly GCF_018446385.1). Classification (NCBI taxonomy): domain Eukaryota; kingdom Viridiplantae; phylum Streptophyta; class Magnoliopsida; order Zingiberales; family Zingiberaceae; genus Zingiber; species Zingiber officinale. The sequence continues at coordinate 150,407,432 of NC_055997.1, forward strand.
AATTATTTAATAATCTAGACAATATTAATCTAGAAAATCCTATCCAAACCCAAGATAATTTAATTAATAAAAAATTAAATTTTAACGATAAGAATAATCTAATAAATTCCACTAATTATATCAACTTAAAAAATAAAGAAAATATATCAAACACTTTGATAAAATCAAAACTAAATTTAACAAAATTAGAATTAAATGTTAAAAATAACATATTAGATAAAGATAATATGAAAAATTCAAAATTAACAATTAATAAAAGGTTAAAAGATAAACCTCTAAGGAAATATAATTCAAACAATTTAATTAATTCAAATTTAAAAATGAATAAAAACTTAAACTTTAAACATAAGCTATTAAAGAAAGATAATTCAATTAACCTAATAAAAGTGAAATTGAAAGAAAATTTAAATATTAAATACATTCTCTTAAAGAAAGATAATTTGACTAATTTAATTAATTCAAAATTAAAAACTTAAATCTAAATTACAAATTAAATATTAAATTTTAACCAAAATTTAACTATAATAAACTGAGAACTAAAAACTAAATTAATGGTCAATAATTTAGGGGGAGGCTCCAGAATAGCTGGCACCTCCAAAACTAACCTACCCGACAGGGTAACCCTAACCAACCTACCCGAAAAGGGTAACCTAAAACAAACTAACCCGGTAGGGTAACTAGGATTAGAGACCAAGTTTAACTTGAATCATGGTACTGGTGAAGTTTTTGGATGATAGTACGTTAGGGAAACTTGGGCATCGCATGTCTAGAAAGATATGGTTTCGATCTGATGCATTTGGCCAAGTGGAACTGACCGAAGCTACCCTTAAATAAATCCTAACCAGTTAGACCAAGGTTTAGTTCTAAGCTCTGTGGATAGGACTATTCGGAAAACCTCGAAAGGTTGGTTACTTCTAATGACGTCCATGTGACTCACCAAGCTTAGAAGTTTATCCGAAGAATGTCTGTTTGTAGAGACCAAAACTAAACTTGAATCTAATACAAGTTAAACCAAGACTCCATAATTAAAATCCAATTCTTCTCACAAAATTATAGGATCCCCTGATTGAAAACTTAGATCGGGTGAGATGACTATGGATCAAAATCAAATTAATTAAATCAAATTTCAAATTAAATCACGAATTAAGTTAATTAAATTAAAATTCGAATTGAATAAGTTAAGTTAAATTTTGAACTACTCAATTTCGAATTAAATAACTTACAAGTATTTTGAAAATTTATCAACTTTGAAAACTTACTTTAAAAATTAAATTTAAAAACTCGTTTAAAAATTCTTTAAAAATTATTTCAAAAATTTTTTTAAAACTCTTTTAAAAATTCTTTAAAAATTATTTTAAAATTCTTTAAAAACTCTTTTAAAAATTCTTTAAAAATTATTTTAAAATTCTTTAAAAAATTGTTTAAAAATTCTTTAAAAATTATTTCAAAAATTCTTTTAAAACTCTTTTAAAAATTATTTAAAAATTATTTTAAAATTCTTTTAAAACTCTTTTAAAATTCTTTTAAAACTCTTTTAAAAATTCTTTAAAAATTATTTTAAAAATTCTTTAAAAACTCTTTTAAAAATTACCTCTGCTGGACCCTCCACCTCAGCCGGGCCCTCATCTTCAGCATCACTCTCTGTCGAGGACGGACTCACTCGACTTGAGGTCCAGACCACTCAGACGCGACGAGCTGTGTTAGACAGCCATCGTTTTCTTCGATCTATGCGATCTGAGATGGCTGCTGGTTTCGCATCTCTCCGAGGCGAGATTCGGCGTCAGGGACAACATCAGCCAGCACCCGAGCAGCCTTTAGCCGATCCTCCAGCTGACGATCCACCTGCTTGATTCTATTCTGGACACTTACTCTGTTGGTGCGGGTAGCACTAACGGTCTAACCTAGGTTTTGATGAATGACAAATGGATTAAGTTAGTTTTGTTGTTGTCTGACACTTTGATCGAGTGTGCAGGAGAAGTCCAGACAGGTCGACGGGCTGACCGGATGTCTGGAAAGAAGTCCAGCTAGGTCGACGGGCTGACCGGATAGCTGGCGAGAAGTCCAAGCGGGTCGACGGGCTGATCGGACGCTTGACAAGAAGTCCAGCTAGGTCGACGGGCTGACCGGATAGCTGGCAAGAAGTCCAGACGGGTCGTGAGGTAAGTCACTGGAGGGAGTGATCCAGTGAGGACGCGTCTCGGAGGAACTATAAGCGCCGATCCAGGTTAAGTCCATTTCGGATGTCTAAACTGAGATCATGACTAAAGCTTAGTTCTGGGAAGACAAGATCTAAGTCATACTATTTTTATAAATGTGCTAACCTTATTTTGTAGAGTATATTGATGTTTGGACTAACTTGTTTTACAAGAGCTGAAATACACAAAGAATAACTCGAGTGAACAATGCTCAAGACGCCTCCTGAGCTATTGGAGGCGGCTCGAATGCCTTGGCCAGCGAAGGAATCCAGGCGCCCGGAGCAACATATAAAAGAAGCCCCAGGCAGGAGCTTCATGATCATCTTTCACATCTGAGAACTCTGAGATTACTCGCTCTGCTCCAAACGACGCTCACAAAGCTCCGACGACACGTTCCCGCTCTTTTAAATTCCTTGTCTGTCGGTACAGCTTTGTTTTTTTTATTAGCATCTTTTTTGTACTTAAATTGTAATTATCCGAATTGTTAGTGAATTGCCCAACGAAAGTACTCAAGGAGTACGGGCCTTCGAGTAGGAGTCGTCACAGGCTCCGAACGAAGTAAAAACACCCTGTGTCTACTTTACTTTTCCGCTGCGCTTATACTCAATATTTTCAAATCGATATTCATCCCCCCCCTCTATCGAATCTAACGGTCCTACATACTCATATTTTTGGATTGATCTACCTATCTTACTCATCATTTTGGATTGTATCCTGTTTTTTTACTGTCTGGACATGTTATTGAGTACTTATGTGCTATTTTTTAAAATTAGGTGTCTCATCTTGTTTTTATTATTGTTTTTCAAATTATAAAAAAAGATTATTTTCAAAATTCCAATTGATTAGATTTTTCAAAAATAACTGGACTTAGCCTATGCTCACCCCTTAGAAATCATGTTCCCCTAGAATTAAACCAGAGCATCTCACAAACACCTAGGTATACCTTGATTATGATTGAAAAAACATAGAACGGCGTGAGATGCATAGGGTATAGCCTGGACTCAAGAATGCTTATATCGGTGCTTCAATATGAGTCTGGGCGTTAAATACGCAATATACATTAATCAAGTTAAGTCTTCCAGCTCTAGTCAAGTCTATCTGGACCAAAGTAAAACTTAACTTGACTAACCATGTGAAAGTTGTTGTCCTGTAGGCAATCAGCAAGTAACTAAAGGTTAGACAGTTGGTAAATGATACTCAATTCTCTAGTTAAGAGTGTTTTGATTTTTAGGGCTCTGATACCTAATAAATTAATCTATTGAACATGACTCATGCTTGGACCTAAGGACCAACTGAATTTGAATGAATAACCTTGTCCTAAAATTTAAATATTGTTCAAACTTAAGCTAAGTTTACTGTTAACCTAAGGTTTCAAAATTCAATACTTGTAAAGAGCTAAGCTAAGTTCCAATCTCAATTTTCAAAACTTTGTTGAACTTAGCTAACTTTGAAATCTAACTTTGTAAATTCCCGCACAGTTTTTCAAAACTTAACTCAGTACCTTCAAAAAATTAAAAATCAACTTTTCTCCTAAAGTAAAAATTATATTTTTTTTTTACTAACTCTTAAAATCTATCAAAAAGATCCACTTCCTAACAGTTTAATAATGTTAACTAAGTTTCCAAAGAGCTAACATCATGAAAAATGACTGTTAAATGGTCTCAAAATCTAGTTATACAAACGCCTATTCTTGCTTATTTTTGATATATGACAAAGGGGGAGAGTAGTGTAATGGAAAATTCAAATTTAAAATAATATAAAAGGGGGAGCAACAGTAAAGGGGGAGCAACAGTTAAGGGGGAGCATATAGTTGGCGCTAAAACTTTAAATTAGTAACTCAAGCAAATTTGCATTTTTAAATTTGTTCATCTATTCTTAGCAAATTTGCCTGTGTTAAAAATGTTTATCTATTCGTTTGTTTACTTAACTTTGAATTTGAGTTGCCATAATCAAAAAGGGGGAGATTGTTGGTGCGGGAAGCATCCGACGATCGAACTCGTGTTTTGATAATGGCAAATGATTCAAAGTTAAGGTGTTTTGTATTCTAACAAGTCTACTTGAGGATTTCAGGAAAGTCCTAGCTGCGGTTAGGCAAAGGGAAAAACCCTAGGGGGTGGTAACCCTAAGTCATAGGGGGTGGTAACCCTATGCGGAAAGTCTTGACAGGTCGATGACTTCAGGCAAAAGCCCTAGGGGGTGGTAACCCTAGGTGGAAAGTCCTGGTGTCGCGAACCAGGTGAAAGACTGGACTAGCCGGGAAGCGGATGTCCAGCAGAAAGTCCGGAAGCATCGAGTGCTGAGCAAAAGTCCAGTCGATCTGGAGGATCGACTGGCAACAGGTAAATCTCCTGAGTGGAGTAGGTGAGGACGCGTTCCCCGTAGAGGGAACAGTAGGCGTCGGGTCGACCTAGGGTTTCCGGTTGGAAATCCGAAGTCAGACCCGGATAGTCCGGAGACTGTCATAAACATTCTTTATTATTCATGCTATTATTTTGTGCTAACTTGGTGTTGCAGGATGTTGTTTGGGACTAACATGTCTTGCAGGTACAAAATAACGAAGATTTGCCTCGGATGAACAGTGTCCGAGGCGCCTCCATGGAGCTTGGAGGCGCCTCGGGTGCAAAAGCTGATCTGGCTGCGAAGCTTCAATGGAGGCACCTTCATGAGGGTATAAGGCGCCTTGGAAGGCGCCTTGAGCAGGGGATAAGGCACCTTAAAGGGATGAAGTTCGACCAGATCAGATTTGATCCACGCGGAAGACTCGGCAGCATGGAGGCGCCTTAAACAGCCTTCAAGGCGCCTTGAACACCCTTTATAAGGGGGTTTCAACCAGCACTTCAAAGTATCAAGTTCCAGGCTTTCCCTCTTCAACGTGCTGCTAACAAAATCATTCCGAAGTGCTGCTGTGACATTCCGACGACCCGGAGCTCCAATTTTCTTCTTTCTTAAAGTTGTCGGTATAAAGTTATTTCAATACTTTCATTGTAATTTGTAATTCTTATTGAGCTTATAGTTGTTGCCCACCGGAAGCGATCAAGGATTGCGGGCCTTCGAGTAGGAGTCGCCTTAGGCTCCGAACGAAGTAAATCCTCCGTGTTCTTCTGTGTGTGTCTCTCTATTTTATTTCCGCTGCATTAATTTCTGAACGAGGTTTATTTACTTTGATAGTTTTACGATTCCGATAAACGAACGATTTAGCCACGAGCGCTATTCACCCCCCCTCTAGCGCGGTCTCGATCCAACAACATACATTGATCCTATATTCCATAAAGGAATGTACATATATTCTAGATCGAACAAAAATAAAATTTTAAAAATAACACAACTCCTGCTGTATTTGATACATACAATCATGCACACAAAATAATGCCCTTGACATGTCCAAGGGTCCAATCACACACAATATCTATATGCCATAATAGACATCCTCAAGAGGCGGATCAAAGGCAAGAAGAGAAGCTAGGGTTAGGGTTTTCTGTACTCATTGTAAGCTTTGCGCTTGTATTTTGTTTCCCTTTCCTTTCTTCTTGTACTGAGAGTCTTGTAGGGCTTCTCCGCCCTCGGTAGTTACTGAAAAGGAGTGTTTTCATAGTGGAGGGTGCGTGTGTGGTGTGGATCCTTGGACTAGTCACCTCTTGTGAGGTGGATACCAAGTAAACCAACCGTGTTAGCGTTGTGTGATTGTTTCTTTGTATTTCCGCTGCACATCTTTGAAGAAACAAGCATCGCTGAGCACCGAGCGAACGCGACGAGCTATTCACCCCCCCCTCTAGCTACTTTTGGTCCTAACAATAATAATCAAACCAAGTATTAATTAGATTCCGTCTCACCGAAACCGGAATCTAGTCAAAATCTTAATTTAGAGTTCCGAAATGGTTCTAAGTTGGATCGGCGTCTAAGTTCCCTTCCTGGGAACGCATCCTCACAGTCACTCCCCTCTAGTGACTTACCTTAACTTACCTACCAGACATCCGGTCAACCGTTCGACCCATCTGGATTTCGTGTCAGTTATCAGGTCAGCCCATCGACCTAGCTGGACTTCATGCTAAACATCTGGTTAGCTCGTCAACCTGTTTAGACTTCGTGCCAGCTATCCAGTCGGTCCGTCGACCAAGCTGGGCTTCGTGCCAGACATTCGGTTGACCCGTCGACCTGTTTGGACTTCGTGTCAGCTATCCGGTCGGCCTGTCAACCTAGCTGGGCTTCTCCTGCACACTTGGTCAAAGCGTTAGATCATAATGAAACTAACTTAACCTACTTTGTCATTCATCAAAACCTGAGTTAGATTGTTAGTGCTAACCGCACCAACAAAAATAACCTACCCGGGATGGTAATTAGGACTAGTTAAAAAGGGACAACAATTTAACTTGACCAATGGTACTAGTGAAGTTTTGGATGATAGTACATTAGGAAAACTCTGTCTATACATGTCTAGAAAGATATGGCTTTGACCTGGATTGAAAATTTAGATCGAGTGAGAGGACTAAGGACCAAAATCAAATTCATATTAAAATTAAATTAAATTAAATTAAACTAAACTAAATTAAATAATAAAAAATTAAATTAAATTAAATTAAATTGAATTAAAATAAAATTAAATCAAAATTAAATTAAATTAAAATTAAATTATATTAAATTAATTCAACTTAAAAACTATTTAATTTTTTTTTAAATTAAAAATTATTTTAAAAATTTAACTTAAAAAATTATCTTAAACTTAAAAATTATCTTAAACTTTTTTAATTTAAAAATTATTTTAAAAATTTAACCTAATTTTTTTTTAAATTTAAAAATTACCTTAAACTTTTTTAACTTAAAAATTATTTCAAAAAGTTTAGCTCAAAAAATTATTTTAAATTCAAATATAGAATTTTACATACATCGATCCTATATTCCATAAAGGAATGTACATATATTCTAGATCGAACAAAAATAAAATTCTAAAAATAACACAGCTCATGCTGTATTTGATACATACAATCATGCATACAAACTAATGTCCTTGACATGTCCAAGGGTCCAATCACACACAATATCTATATGCCATAATAGTTGGAGCCTGCAACCAAAGAGTTAACACATCCTATTATTATCCTGCCTAAATTATGTATAACATGTGCATAATCTATTTGAAAACCAAACACATTGAGGCAAACCCTAGCTCTGATACCAATTGTTGGTTAGTCCTAGGAAAATCATACCAGTTCCACTGTATAAAAATTTTGTATAAGTGTCGAACCTTTCCTTAAATAACCTATTGTGTTCCTTAGAAGTTAAATTAGGAATCACAAACGAAACTTAACATCATTGATTCCAAATTTAACTTATCTGTTCTTAATGGTTTAGATTTGAATCACAAGCGGAACTTAACACTATTGATCCAAATCCACCTATGTTATTAATTCCATTAAATATTAATTTCCAAAATTGACTTCCAGGACTGCATGGCGAGGCACATGGCCTTCTTGGATATGGGAGCAACCGCCACCGCCTAGACAAAGCCTTTTAAGGAAATCTAATATTTAATTTCCTTAAATAACTCTATGTTTAACCAAAAAGAACAATCGAATCACAAATTCGAAAAATAAAAGAAAAGAAACACAACTTTGAAACAAATCCGAAAACTCTATAATCATATGCCTATTGTGTTTGGTATTTCCAAAAATAATTATACAAAGAAAACTAATATGACGCGGAAAACAATTACTAGTTATACCTTTCTTTGTAAGCAAATAACCTCTTGATCTTCTACCGTATTCCTCTTCTTATCCCGGACGTTGTGTGGGCAACGATCTACCGCGATGAGAATCCACCTAAGCCACCTTCTTCTCCAAGCAAGATTCGGCCACCATAATTCTCCAAGAGAAGTAGAGGTCCGGCCACCACCTCCAAACTCCAAGGGATGCTAGAAACAAAAAACTCCTTTCTCTCCTTCTTCTCCTAGCTAGAACTGTCCACCATGGATTTCTCTTGTGTTGATGCCGCCGGCCACAAAGGAGGAAGAGAAGAGAAGAAGAAGAGACCCTAGGGCCGGCCACACCAAGGAGGAAAAGAGAGGAAGAAAAAGAATAGAGTCGTTAGCCATGAAGGCACCTCTACCCCCTCTTTTATAATCCTTGGTCTTGGCAAATAAGGAAATTTTAATATAAACTTCCTTAATTCTTTTGTCATAAAAAATAAATTTTAATTAATTAAAATTAAAAATTTTTTCTCACATATCATGGTCGGTCACTATAAACTCCAAAACAAGGAGAGTTTTAATTAATACATGAATTAAAACTTCCTAATTTGTTTCCGAAAATTTATAAAAAATTTCTCCAATAATTTTTTCCTTCATGGTGGTTTGTAAAAAGTAAATTTTATAAATTAAATCTTTCTTTTAAACATGTGGATGATTTCCAAAAAGGAAAGTTATATCTAAAAATTAAAATCTCCTTTTAATCTACAAATAAGGAAAGATATCAAATCTTTTCTTAATCTTTTGTAGAAACTTATAAAAGGGAATATTTAATTTTTTAAACTCTCTTTTAAATCATGAACATGGTTAAAAAAGGAAAGTTTTCTTAAAATTAAAATCCACCTTTCAATCTACAAATAAGGAAAGATTTCAAATCTTTTCTTAATCCTTTGTAGAATGCTATAAAAGGAAAATTTTAAATTTTAAACTCTCTTTTAAAACCATGATATCCACATTTAGAAAAAATTTTAAATAAAAATAAAATCCTTTTTAATATGGTCGGCCAATCAAGCTTGGGCTCCAAGCTATGGCCGACCAATTAACTTGGCTCAATCCTTTGATCTTGGTCGGCCCTAGCTTGGGTTTCAAGTTAGCTTGGCCGACCCCATTAGGATGGGTAAGAAGTGAGTATAGGTGGGTATAATTCTCTATATACAAGAGGCTACGATAGGGACCGAGAGGAGGAATTAGTTTTGGTCTCCCGATGAAATTAAGCTTCCCGTGTTCACCCCGAACACACAACTTAATTTTATCAATAATAATTCATACCACTAAATAATTATTATTGAACTACCGCACCAATCCCAAATTACATTTTGGGCTCCTTCTTATTATGAGTGTGTTAGTCTCCATATGTTTAAGATGTCCACTAATTAAATGAGTTACTGACAACTCACTTAATTAATATCTTAGTCCAAGAGTAGTACCACTCAACCTCATCGTTATGTCGGACTAAGTCCACCTGCAGGGTTTAACATAACAATCCTTATGAGCTCCTCTTGGGGTTATTCTCAACCTAGATTACTAGGACATAGTTTCCTTCTATAATCAACAACACACAGTATAAGTAATATCATTTCCCAACTTATCGGGCTTATTGATTTATCGAGCTAAATCTCACTCATTGATAAGTCAAAGAAATAAATACTAAATATATGTGTTTGTTATTATATTAGATTAAGAGCACACACTTCCATAATAACTAAGGTCTAGTTCTTTTATCAAGTTAGTATAAAAAAGAACTTACCTAAAATGGTCCTACTCAATACACATAGAGTGTACTAGTGTAATTTATTAGTCAAAATAAACTAATACCTAATTACACTACGACTATTCCAATGATTTGTTCCTTTCCATCTTAGTCGTGAGCAACTATTTATAATTTATAAAGAACTGATAACATGATCTTCTGTGTGTGACACCACACACCATGTTATCTACAATATAAATTAATTGAACAACTACACTTAACAAATAAATGTAAGTATTTGCCCATTGTGATTCTTTATTTCTAAATAAATGTTTATACAAAAGCTAGACTTTTAGTATACACTCTAACAGGTGGAAGTCCCAGTGAGTGAAGTCGGACCCTAGTGAGTGAAGCTAGGTGGTGGAAGTTCTGGTGAGTGAAGTCAGGGCCTAGTGAGTGAAGCTAGGTGGAGGAAGTCTTGGTGAGTGAAGCCAAACAATGAAAGTCCTAGTGAGTGAAGGTATGCAACCCTAGGGAGGTAACCCTAAGTTTATTGTATTGTTCCATTTATTGTGCTAACTCAATGTTGTAGGAGTAGCCTAAACTGGTCGACGGGTCTGATCGGATGTCTGGCACGAAGTCCAGCTAGGTCGACGGGCTGACCTGATAGCTGGCACGAAGTCCAGATGGGTCGATAGGCTGATTGAACGTCTGGCAAGTAAGTTAAGGTAAGTCACTAGAGGAGAGTGACTATAAGGACGTGTTCCCAGGAAGGGAACTTAGGCGCCAATCCAACTTAGACCATTTCGGAAATCTAAGTTGAGATCTTGACTAGATTCCGGTCTTGGTGAGACAGAATATAATTACTATTCATTTTCTTTAACTTTGCTAACTTTTATTTTGCCTCGGACTAACACTTTCTTGCATGAAAAGGATCTTCTGAAGAAAGGTGGTCCGGACGCTCGGAAGGGATCCGGGCGCCGGGAGTTGGTCCGAGCGCCCGGAAAGCAAATTTTATCTCGTCCCAGTAATCGCACGTAGAGCTCACTAGTTGGTTGGGCTACGTCACGGTCCAGGCGCTCGGAATGGATCCGAGCGCCCGGAGCCTCCTATATAAGGAGGGTGAGTCCTGAAGAAAAGAACAACAACGACATCTGCTCTACTGTGCTGTGCTTCTGCGACGCTGCTTCCCCGACAACCTGTGGCTCAAGTTCTATTTATTATTGTCGGTATTGTTCATTTTTTTTTATATAGTTCTTGTACTTAACTTTGTAAACCTTTTTATGAAATATTAGTAATTGTCCAATGAAAGTACTCGACGAGTGCGGGCCTTGGAGTAGGAGTTGACCAAGGCTTCGAACAAAGTAAATTCGTTTGTGTTAGCATTATTTTATTTTTCATTTTTCCGTTGCGTACTCACTTAAAATTTCTCGATCGATATTCACCCTCAATCGACTTTCATGATCCAACAATTGACATAAGGAACGTTAGAATCAAAATATTTGATGGTGTGATCAGAACCCTATGTGATTTCAGATATATACCAGAGCTAAAGATGAACTTGATATCATTAGGTACACTGGATGGTATTGGTTATAGTTACAAATCAGTGAGCAGGGTGATAAAAGTCAGCAAGAGAGCTCAAATGATAATGAAAGAGCAAAAGTTAGCAGGGAACATCTATAAGTTGATAGAGACTATAGTTAGGATGCTAGAACTTCATGAGAGAGATTTATTGAAATGTGTCAAGACGTGCAAGTTTAAATTCTACAAATTCTATGTTCTTGGGAAGTGGAACAAAGTGCAATTTAAGATAGCAACAAACAGGACGAAGATGATTCTAGACTATGTACATACATATCTCTATGGACCAGCCAGTGTAGCATCATGTGGAGGGTACTTGTATTCTGTAAGTTTTACTGATAATTGCTCACGAAAGGTCTGGGTATACTTTATGCGTCACAAGTCAGAAACTTTTGCAAAGTTTAAATTGTGAAAAAATAAAGTGGAGAACTAGACCGAAAGGAAGATCAAATGTCTTAGGTCAGACAATGGGACTTAGTACACAGATTCAAAGTTTCAGGAATTTTGTGAGTAGCATAGAATAATGAGACATTTTTCGATTTGCATGATACCTCAGTAGAATAGGATAGTGAAAAGGTTGAACAAGACAATCATTGAGAATGCAAGATGTCTTAGGTTGAATGTAGGGCTAGCAAAAAATTTCTAGACGGAAGCAGTTAACATGACATATTATCTCATTAATAGATTACCAAGGGCAACACTAGAAGACAATGTATCAAAGGAAGTATGGGCAGGAAATTATGTAGATTACTCTCATCTTCGAGTTTTTAGATGTCCAACTTATATCACATATCTAGTGAGGAACGATCAAAGCTGGATGCAAAGTCAAAGCAGTGTATTTTTCTTGGGTATCAGAAATGAGTTAAAGGCTTCAAGATTTGAGATCCTAAGGCAAACAAGGTTGTGATCAACAAAGATGTGGTGTTTGACGAGAAGGTTATGCTATAACGTATTTAGGAAGAAGGAAAGGAAATACCACAGAGCAACATAAAGAAAGATGTTGTGCAGGTGGAGCAAGAGACTCATGACTCCGATGATTCTAGCTCAGAGCACACGGAGAATCGCACTATAGCTGGTGGTAGAACAAGACAAGTCGTAAAACCACCCATCAGATACGGATTTGAAGACTTGATATCTTATGCACTTATTACTAGTAGTGGAGATCCTATAATTTTTTAGGAGGCGATACATAGCTCTGAGAAGAACAAATGGACTAGTGATATGGCAGAGGAGATGGAGTCGTTACATAAGAACAAAATGTGGGATCTAGTGAAACTTCCTGAAGGAAAGAAAGTTATAGGGTGCAAGTGGATATTCAAGAAGAAAGAATCAATGTCAGAGGGAGAAGAAGTGAAGTTCAAGGCTCGGTTGGTAGTAAAGGGGTATTCACAGAGAAAGGGGATTGACTATGAAAAAATTTTCTCTCCAATAGTAAAATATACATCAATTAGAGTAATGTTGGTTTTGGTAGCGACATATCACGATTTGTAGCTGAAGCAAATGGATGTGAAGATGACATTTCTTCATGGAAATTTAAAGGAGCGGATTTTTATATCACAACTTGAGGGATTTAGTCAACTCGGACAAGAATGATTAGTTTGTAAGTTGAAAAAATCGCTCTATGGATTGAAACAATCTCCTAGGTAATGGTATAAACATTTTGATTCATACATGATTCAAAATGGATATAGGAGATGTGAGTGTAATTGCTGCATATATGTGGAGAGCCTTGAAAATGAATCACTAGTTTTCTTACTGCTATACATAGATGACATGCTCATTGTTGCAAAGAAGATGAATGAGGTTGATAAATTAAAGAGGCTACCAAGTAAGAAATTTGACATGAAAGATTAGGGAGAGGCCAAGAAGATTCTTGGGATAGAGATTCACAGGGATAGAGCTACAGAGAGATTATGGTTGTCTCAACATAGGTATGTGGAGAAGGTGCTGGATAGGTTCAGCATAAAGAATGCAAATTCAGTGAGCACACCCTCAGCGTATTACTTCAAGTTATCCAGTGCATAGTATCCAAAGACGGATGATGAGATCCAAGAGATGTCAAAGGTTCCTTATGCTAGTACAGTTAGTTGTCTGATGTATGCCATGGTTTGCACGAGACCAGATTTAGTGAAAGCAGTTAGTATGGTGAGTAAATTTTTCTCAAATCTTGGTCGACCACATTGCGATGCAGTGAAGTGGATTTTTAGATACTTGAGAAATACAACTGATTATGACATCATAATTAGTAGACAATTGGAAGATCCTTTAGTTGATGGATACGTAGATGTAGACTATGCAGGAGATTTAAATGACAGGAAGTCTACTATAGGATACATGTTCACTGTGGCAGGAGGACCTATCTATTGGAAATCTATGATACAATCTATTATTGCATTGTCTACTATGGAGTCAGAGTACATTGCAGCAGTTGAAGTAGCGAAGGAAGATTTATGTATTACAGGGTTGGTCAGAGAATTGGGCGTTGAATAAGGTGAAGTCAAGTTATTATGCGATAGTCAGAATGCAATCTATTTAGCAAAGAATGAAGTTAGGGATGTAAATGAACCAAACGGTTCGCGAGTTATTCGAAGCTCAGTTCGTTAAAAAGCTCGTTCGAGTTCGTTCGTTTATCTTATTGAGACGAGCTTGAGCTCGACAGTTTTATCGAGTCGAGCTCGAGCTTAAGGATATTCGATCTGTGAACATGTTCGTTTGTAGGCTCACGAGCCAAAAAAATGAGCCTTAAATCAAGCCAAAAAATGAGCTCTAAAACAAGCTAAAAAATGAGTTTTAAAATGAACCTTAAAACGAGCTTTAAAACGAGCTTAAAACGAGCCAAAAAATGAGCTCTAAAATGAGCCCAAAAACGAGCCCGAGCTCGCTTAACAAATTGAGCTCGTTAACTATGATAATCGAGCTAATAACAAGCCAAGCTCGAACTGTTCGCGAGCTTGATAATTCCAAAACGAGCCGAGCTCGAGCCTTGTAATAAAAGTTCAATTCGAACTCGAGCCGAGCTCGAGCCCGAATATAACTTAAATGAGTCGAGCTCGAGCCTAATAATGTTCGGCTCAGTTCGGCTCGTTTACATCCCTAAATGAGGTGTATTACGTGAGAACCAAGCACATTGATGTGAGGTTTTACAAGCAAAGAGCTGATTGCTTTTGGGGAAATTCAACTTGAGAAGGTTCAAACTGCAGACAATGCTGTAGACATACTAACAAAGCAGTGACTACAGAGAAGTTCAAGCATTGCTTGAACTTAATCCATATCTCTAGATGCTAGAGGAAGGAAGCCCAGACCAGAGATTTAGGTGGAGTTTTATTCTGATACTCGTATTCTTTGAAGGGGTGAATATTCGTCAAGGTGGAGATTATTGACATGTGACTCATATTTGGATGAAGGCCAATGCAATGGATGTCATGAAAGAAAATTTGTTAAGATTTTTCATAATAAAATTCTGTTATAATTTTACAGGGTTTAGGGTTTATATAATATTTTGTAAACTTATTGTATAATCACAAAATTAAGTAATATGATTTAATTGTGTAGAGAGAATATTAATAAAGTTTCAGTCGTTTTTTAGATTAGACATGCTGTCGAATAATGGTAACTCTTTTTCTTTCTTTCATCTTCTTTTCCTACCTGTTTGTTCCTTTCTTGTATATATTTGTCTCGTTGCTCCACATGATCTTTTTCTCTCTTCTTCTTCCACATTAGAGGTTGAGAGATGTTGTCTCTTCTTTACACAATATTTTTAAAATAAAATTTATTATTAAAAGTTACATATATATATATATATATATATATATAATTTTTTTTTTTTAAAAAAATTGTTGTTAGGCTTTCTATGGCCTCTATGGAAGTTTTAAAACGGATCTCCATAGAAATGGGGTCCTGAGAAATATCCAACGGTAATGATCTATGGATCCGCATGCTGCGAGTACATCTCCGTTGTACAAATTAGGGTTTACCTATAAAGGCGGATCTATGGCGGTCTGTGTAGGCTTCCACTCTTGAGGATTCTCGCTCGGCGTGCAGATCCTCTGGGTGACGCCGCATCTAGCCGCTGCTTGGGAAGATGGTAAGTTCATACCTGTAAGAAGTTGTTTTGGTATGGATTGATTCTCGAAATAGAAGGAAGCGGTCATCGCTTGAAATTTTCTGGTTATCATTTCTTCATCACGCGACTATTCGAAGTTCTTGTTAAAAAAAATAAAAAATGATCTTTTAGTCTTATTGATGTGTATCCTGTAAAACGAACCTGTTTAAGGATGGTAATTTTGAGTATTTTAGTATTCTAATTTTTTCTAAAATTTTCAGGAAAAAATGTGTTTTTCTACAAGATTATTACGTTCGATTTGCAGCATGATAGTTGAATTTTAAGATTCTGTTTGATTCATTGTAAAATTAGTGCAGGAGATGTCTTTTCTGCTAGGTGTTTAACATTCCATGTGAAACTATTTGTTAGATGCAAAATGTTGGTATGAATTACTTGACTGAAATTTATATATTAACTGTCTCCCCTTACTCTGATCCAGACGAAGCGCACCAAGAAGGCTGGAATTGTTGGGAAATATGGTAATTCAATGGTTCAATATTTTCTGTAACTCGTTTTGATGCTGATGCAAGATCCATCATCATATTTGCAGTTACTTGATCTGATCATGCCTTCTATCTGCTTCAGGTACCAGATACGGTGCAAGTTTGCGGAAGCAAATCAAGAAGATGGAGGTTTCGCAGCATGCAAAGTACTTTTGTGAATTCTGTGGAAAGGTATAACTTCTTTTACATCCAGGCTTCTTTTATTGGGAAATTCCCTTGATTTGTATTAAATTAGACTTATTTCTTTTTGATTGGTTACAATGTAGAAAAATTGTAGTAGTACTATGTTATGAAAGTACTTTTGAAAGTTGAAACCAGATTGGTTGGGTAAATTGTCCAGTCTGCCATGCTGTGACTTCCTGAAAATATATATATATACAAATGAACAAACTGGAACTGAGATATGGAGTTGTTCCTCTTCAAATTGGTCAGTCTAGTTTAGTGATTTAGTTCTCATATCTATGTGATGAATGCTTATTTTTTCAGCTAAGTTTTGTTTCTGTGTGAGTATTTCTCTGATTCCACACTTTGATTTCTTGGTTAGATATTCATTATTTAGGGCGATCTGTCCTTTAGTTTTCTTCTGATAAGAAAACTCACAGAAAAGACAATTCTTGTTATTTTCCTCTTAGCTCATCCATTCATTTCTTATTGGTTATACAGTTTGCAGTGAAAAGAAAAGCAGTTGGGATTTGGGGTTGCAAGGACTGCGGCAAGGTCAAGGCCGGTGGTGCTTATACATTGAAGTAAGTCTGTAAAATTCAAGGAATTCTCTGTATGTATTCAAGGTTTTAAAAATTATTCCCTGCCATCATCATCCAACTCACAGTTGGCACAGTAGAGATTTTGCATGAGGCTTGTGTACTATTTTGCTGTTACATGATGTGGTATTTGCTTGTTGGAATTTGATTGACGAGGTTACAACCCATCGGAACTTTCACAACGAGGCTTTGCAACCTCTTCTCTTCGCCCTTCTTCTTTTCTCCTTGATTTCTTCCTCCTTTTTGATCATTCTAGAACCTTGCATGATTTACAATTACATCTCTTTTTCCTACACTTATCGAGATGCCTATTGTTCGACAGCACTGCTAGTGCGGTGACAGTAAGGAGCACTATTCGTCGCCTGAGAGAGCAAACTGAAAGCTAAGGAGAAGTGAGGGACACAATGCAAACAATCAAGCAATTCCAGAGCAGACTAGTTTGTTTTTTTACAAGGCATTGTATTCTAAGTTCTAACCCCCATGTTCTTATGCTACCCGCTGAATATTTTCTTGGCTTTGCATTGACAAAGAATTAAGTTTGGTTTCTTCAGAATTTGTCTTAATATCGTGGATACGCATTGTTTAGCTTCTATTGCTGGTGCTATGGAAGTGGTTTTAGATGTTTCTTCTCTTGATGGAAATAAAATTTTAGATGATCTCTCTTGGGTTAAAAAAAAAGAGACAGAAATTGATGGTTTTATTTATTTGTTTTCATTTTTTATCCTGTTTCGATGGAAAGGAGGGATTGCAAAGGTAAATCACTTTTGTTAGTTGATGTCTGCAATTTAAAGAAAATGAAGATGTAATGTATTGTCATCAAATCAAATGTTGTCCAAGTGTTTTTTGCATTATTGTTGTGGAAATCTTTTTCCCAATGATGTGATCGGCAACTTGTCATTGTTTATTAAGTATCATTTTATGTTTTTTGATTTATAGTAAGCCTTTGTCTACTTGAGCAGAAGGAAAGGGGCCTCTTGCCTTGAGATTTGAGGTGATAATTTGTAGGGATGTAAATAAGTCGAATTGAATTGAATAGTATTAAGCTTGAGTTTGGTTCATTTAAGTTATATTTGGACTTTAGCTCGGCTTGAGTTCGAATTGAATTTTCATCATAGAGCTCGGCTCATTTTGGATTTATTAAGTTCGTGAAGAATTTGAGCTCGGCTTGTATAGTTAACGAGTCAAACTCGTTAAGGCTCGTTTTATAGCTTGAGCCTTTCAAACGAGCTGAGCTTGGGCTCGAGCTCGCGAGCTTATAAATGAATGTATTCGTAAGCTCATGAACTGAGTATCCTTAAGTTCGAGCTTAGTTCGATAAAACTGTCGAGCTCAGCTCGATAAGTTAAACAAACGAACTCGAACAATTTTTTTATCGAATCAAGCTCAGAATAGTTCGTTAGATTTATTTATATCCCTAATAATTTGGATAGATTTGGATCGAATTAAGAATATTCTTTTAAAAAAAATATAATTTGAAAATCTTAAATTTGAACCGAGCTCAGATAACTGATCAACTTGAATAAATTTATTTTTTATTATTATTATTTTTCTATAATTGTTATTTTTATCTAAATATTTTATTAATGTTATACAAACATTCTGTTATGCATGTGCATAAAACATAATAGTTTTAAAAATAAAATTTAATTTAACTTTAAAAAATTATAAATTCAGATCAGTTCCAACCTGCCCAAATGGTGTAGAAAGGTCAATTGAAGGGATGGTTTCCATGCATTGAGGATTTGCTTCTCGTGCAGGGTAATACTATACTTGCACTCCAACTACTAAAACATTAAGGGGTGTTTAATTTATGAGTTTGGAGGTGTTTGATTTATGAATTTAAGAATGAGTAAATGAAATGATAATAAAAAATAATGTTTGGATTGTTAGTTTGGAAATGATATTTTGGGAATGATTACTAGATTTATGAAAATCAATCAAATTCATAAGTTTAAATTGTGAATTATTTTTATTCCTATTCTCATTCCATCCTACTATTAAACTTATACCCATAATTATTATCATCATTTAATCAAACATCTCCTTAATCAATTATGCGAGCCATTTACGTTTTCGAATTTATCTGAATAGGAAGAAGACCTCGTAATATTAAATAATAACTCTAAAGAAAAAAAATTATTATTTTAAATATTTTTTTAATATTATTTTTGAATTTTTTTATATATTAAAATTTGTATATACTTTGACATTTTTTAAATTTGTTATAAGGTGAACGATGTGAAAAAAATGTAATGTAACGTAAAAAATGAAGTATTTCTTTTAATTTTAAGATTAAAATTTTTGTTTATATTTTGTTTTCCGATGACTTGATATTTAAACCCTAAAATTTCCATAGTCACTATTTTTCTTCCATCTAATCGTGACCTTTTTGTCAGTACTGTTATCGTCCGTCGTCGCCGGCGATGTTATAAAGTCTTCCGGCGATCACCACGAAGCAATAATTTCTCCTCGATTTCGTCTCCTAAATCTTCCTCCTCTCGGTTCGATCGCCCCAATGGCAGGCCTCGACGCGGTCCATCGGAACCAGGCCTTCTCCTCTCGCCTCCTCCTTTTCCTCACGACGCTCTCCATGACGCTCGCGGCCTTGGCTTTCGTCCTCCAGTGGCGCGGCGGCGTCGACGACCCCGCGTCGCGATGGCTCGCAGCCGACGCCCACGGGTTCCCGGGGATGGACAACAGCCCTCTAAGCTCGTTGGACTCGTCTACGCCTTCCGTAGTCTCGCGCTCCTCCTCGGACTGCGCGAGCATCCTCGGCTCGAGCTCGTCACCCTCCTTCCCTTACTTCCGCGGTTGGAAGTTCGATTTCGACAAGGATCTGAAGCCAAAGGTGAGATCTTGCGCGTTTCTGAATCATTCTTCGGTTGAGTTTAACTTTGTACGTGCACAGAAAACGGGAATCCGGATCCGGGTAGAGATTTCGTAACCATGTTGTTTCATTTGCGATTCCATCGTTGAGCAAAGGGATACATTAAACTTGGAAGAATGACTACTAGTTAACATTTCAAGGAGGAGAAGGGTTTAATTATGTTAGCCTTCAACTGATTTGTTCGCCAACTGGAAATTGGGCCTTTTTGTTTTACGCTTGAATCAGAAATTTTATACCGTTTAACTATTGGAGATTCTTATCGTTCTGCAGATATGCATAACAGCGAGCACCTCAGCCGGTTTAGAACAGATTGTACCTTGGTTATTTTATCACAAGGTCATCGGCGTGTCACATTTTTTTCTGTTTGTTGAAGGGAAGGCTGCAAAACCTCATGTTTCGGTTGTTCTCGAATCTATATCTGTAAGTTAACCACCAGTCTTTCTTTTTGGAGATCATAAGATGAATATTATTACTGATTGAAATGATCTAGTTAATTTTAATTTTTGTGAGATTCTTTGATTCTATTCTTTTGATTTATATTTTGGCAGGGTGTCAAAGTCATATACAGAACTAAAGAACTTGAGGAGAAACAGGCAAAAAGGTCAGTTCATTCATTTATTATGTCTTCTTAAGTTCTTCATTCTTGAAAAAACACAAAATCAGTTAAAACTCACTATTTCCTTTGTCCTACACAACGATAATCAAAATTATTCTTGTGGGTGGAAGTATAACTGGTTCATTTCACCTAATATCTGAAACTAAAAACATAGAAATGAATATTTCCATCCATCAGTGGGAATTATCTAGCATCACTTATGCATACTCATTTAGAAGCTAGCCTTGCATCGTGATTTTGAAGCTCTGATGTTTTGTAATACAGTCGCATGCGCTCATGAAAATTATCCAGCCAGTCGGAACTTCATGAGCTGTAACTTTCAGACAACCTTTTAAGTTGAAATTCAGAAGATTTTTCTTTCAAATCTTTTAAGCTTTCGCAGAGTTGGCACAATAAACATACATCTTTTAACAATGGCAAACACAAAATGTAGCATCATGATATATTCTGAATGTGCTTTACTTGAAATCTTAGGATCAAATTAAATGCAGTAGAAACTCATCAGCAAATGTAATAGTATGTTTTTTTTTTTTTGTATCCACTAGTCTCTGACCTTTAGGCACATGTTTACATGATGTAAACTATAACATTTTTTAAGTATGAAGGTACCCCATCAAAGATTTTTGACATTTTTGGATGAATTATCTTTTCCTTGGATTTTCACACACCTAATAGAAACATCAATACCTGCTTCTTAAACTATCAACAGTTTGTGTCTTAGCAAATGTTCGCTTCACATGTTTTCTTAATGTGTGGTAAAATGTTGGATAAAATGCCTTTCGCTTCATTATGCAGCCGAATCTGGCACGAAACTTGGTTGGCAAACTTCTTTTACAAGCCTTGTAATTATGAACTCTTTGTCAAGCAATCACTCAACATGGAAATGGCAATACCAATGGCACGGGTATGAGAGCTTCTGTTGCTATTTCAACATTTTGCAGAATTGCATGACCAGGCATTAATTATTTATGTGCCAAAATTTGTTGTGTTTGTTTAACAATTATATTTTTGGAAGGACTTGAACTTCTTTTAATTATATAGATAACTAAATTTTGCCCCTTTCTATCACTAACTTGATTAATTCTTCATGAAGGATGCTGGTATGGATTGGATTATTCATCTCGACACAGATGAGTTAATGCATCCAGCAGGTGCAAAGGAATACTCTCTTACTCAATTGCTTTCTGATGTTCCTGCCAATGTTGACATGGTTATCTTTCCAAATTATGTATGTAAACTTTTGTACTTGTAATAGAATATGATGTTTTATTGCATGTTTGATACCCTTTTTTTTTTTGCTCCAGGAAAGCAGTGTTGAGAGGAATGACATCAAAGATCCTTTCAGTGAGGTATATGACTTATTGTCCTTTACTTCTTCCTTTAAACCAAGGAGCATAACATATCACATAGTGTGCACTCCAATATCAGTCTATACTTGTTAAACAATCTCCTTATCAATACCTATCAATTCTTCTGGATTAAATCTATGTATTTACACCATTAATTTTCAGAACTTCCCCTAGTTTATAGACCAGATTTCTATTATCCATTACTAGGAGAACCACTCTTCATTTTCTACTCTCCTATTCATCACTATACCATTTAACAGCCCTTTATGCTCAAGATTTTTCCAAGCTTCATAAAAGCTTTCTTGATGAAACAATATCAAGGAGGGTATTAATTTTGATTCTTATGGTCTGGTGTGGTCTTTCTATTAAAATACAGTTTGGGATGATTCCCTAGTTATCTGATGATGCCTCTAATGGTTTTCTCAGCTAAAACTTCATCTATTGCAAATGAAAAAACTTCAGGAACCATACCAGTTCATACTGTGTTCTTTCTCCACAGGTATCTATGTTCAAAAAGAATTATGATCATCTACCAAAAGAGACTTACTTTGGTATGTATAAAGAGGCCACACGTGGTAATCCCAATTACTTCCTTACATATGGAAATGGGAAATCAGCTGCACGGATTCAAGACAATCTTCGGCCAAATGGTGCACATAGATGGCATAATTACATGAAGCCCCCAACGTAAGATGACGTTTCCTTGCATACGATCGCACAACACTCTTGCTTTTGCTGTCGTATATGTTTAGATCAGATAATGGACCATAATATTTCCCAAAACATTCAGGACTTTATTGACAATCTATGTTTTGTACTCTTTTTTTTTTTTTTTCCTTTTTGGCAATCCAAACAGTAACCCTCATAAAGATCCCTTTCCTTATAGTGAGATCAAATTAGAGGAGGCTGCTGTACTGCATTACACATATTCCAAGTTCTCTGATTTGACATCCCGACATGATCGGTGTGGTTGTAAGCCAACCAAGGAGGATGTCAAGAGATGCTTCATGTTAGATTTTGATAGAGCGGTATGTGTTTACCATTGCATTTACTTCTTTAATCGTAAGAGGTGATTATGAGAATGCTCACGTATTGCGAGAAATTACTTTGCTTGTTCCTTTTCCTTTTTTGTTGATGAAGAATGCTGGTTTTTGCAAGATCATTGGCCACTCTACTTCATTTATCTGTAGACAGCTTATTTGTAGTTTTAGTTTCTTTTGTTTTCTTTTGATTGTTAACCAACAGGTTATAATAACCATAACTTGTATATCCTTGCTCATTACTTTATCTTTGTAAATTTCTCGAGCAGTTGTAAACCATTTATGATATATCTAGCTCACTTGGTTTCCATATACCAAGGGCTTCGGTACTTCCCACCAAATCATGTTTACAAAAATTGTAATTACAATGGAAGAGCATGCATTTCCTGTATATTAGATTTTTATATTAAAAAATGTGATAATTGTTTTTATATTTTGGAACAATGATTTGTAAAGATTATCAATCAAGATCTGGGTAACTAAAATGAAGTGACTAAAGAGGTTATATGGTATGACTGTATGCCTTTTATAAATTTATATCAGAAGTTAAACATGTAAAGAGTTTGTTTCATGGTAGTGGATAGCTCCAGAAAGAATATTCAAACTGGTAGTCTGATGGTTACTGATTATTTGAGGATTTATTGAAAAATGAATAAAAAATTGTGTTTCATGCATTATAAGTTGTTGGACAAAATGATAAGAGAAAATAGGTTAAGATAGTATGGAAATGTCAAAGATAATCATTAGGTTTTATAATTATATACATTGGAGATGAAGGTGCAAGGAGTAGAAAAGGAATTTAAAACCAAGTGATTTAAGAGGTTGAATATTATTAGTGGGATAAAGGCTTGATTGTTGTTGCTTGTTGTTGTAATATTGTTAATGATTTACCCTCGCATAAAGTTCCACAACTGCTTTATTTGTCTATACAAGTATTTTTGCAAATTGAACTAAGTAGCAGCCATCCTGTTTTCATTCAGGCTTTCATCATTGCATCAACTGCTACCGAAGAAGAAATGTTGCATTGGTAAGTTTCTTAGCTTTCAAACTGAGTTTTATAAGAATGTATGAAAATAATCAATTTGTTAGTGACCCAAATCTCAAAACCTATTACAACTTTAGATGATATAATGGAGAAAATAAATTATGAATTGTACAGAAGCTGTTCAATGATGTTTTATAAATTTTGTAGTCAACTAGTTGAATCAATCAAGTTAAAGGGTGTGAGACTACTTATGATAATTAAAAGAGATCTGAGTGGAGTGAGCATGATATTTGTCGACATACATTGTAGTCAAGGTGAACGTGCAACCTTTTCTTACAAGCGGGGAAACATGAGTTGTTTTTGTTGTATAACCCACTAATTGATCATTGCAGTGCTAATTCTAGCATCTACCCTAGGATAAATTGCTTATGGATTAATTGATATTTGAGTTTTGAAGCGAGATAATCGAGCTGAAACCACCCCATCCTGTATGAAAGTGTAGAGAGTGATCAATTTATGTTCATTGTCTGAAACTCCATTCTCCAATTGTCTTGATCAACTATCGATTGGATTAGTTAGTGCACGTTAAGATTATCCTAGCATGAAGACCAAAATGTAGAAACCGAAAGCAATGGGCACATACTTGCTAGGAAATGAACTCATTGTCATGCTGGAATGCACTAATGGTCTGAGCTAATAGACAGTATCGAGTGCAGAATGTGTGCCTTTTAACTTTCTTATTTTTGCTAATATTTTGCAATATTCCTGTATCAATCCTTTCTTAGGATCAGGTGCAAGCAGATTGATGAAAAAAAATGTTTGAATAAGAATAATTCTGAAATGCATTGATTAATGTTCAATAATCTTTTTTTTTTTGTACATAGTTCACATGATTCAATGTTTGTTTTGCACTTGTCCCCCGGGGCTTGGCCTGATGATAAGTGGACAAACGAGTTTCCCAAGCAATGAGGATTCAATTTCCACACCGTGCAACTAAACAAACGCCTGCGGCGCTTGAACCACTCGTGGTGCCGAGTCATTCCCCGTGGCCCATTTGCACTTCCCGGATTAACCCGATGACCTGTGGGAAAATTCTATAGGACCGGGCCGGCCACTTCTAGGTGAATGAAAGGTAGAAATACCTGGACACCTGGGCATATAGAATGTTTGTTTTGCACTTTCTTGGCTTATGTAAACCTATTTGGTAGGGAGATGGATACTTTTTACTAGTGCATTTGCCAAGATAAGATTCGAAGCTTCATCTCTTTGCAGTAAAATGTGAAATCATTTGTTTTTTGTAGGTACGATGAACACGTTGTATGGACTGACAAGCAGCTAAATCTGAAACTCCTCAGGAAGGGCATCTTGACACGCATATATGCACCAATGGTAACTGACTACATTCTGTATCGTTTATGGTGTTAGTCACTAAATTCCTAATGAATATCTGCTCGGTCGCTAAGTTTTTCCTCACCCACGCCAAATTTCTCGTGTGTTTGAAGGCCATCATCCAATCTCTGAGGGAGAATGGTGTTTTGAGTTCTGCAATTGCATCTTCTAAACAAAAACTCAACTCAACTGCCGGTATTCCTCAAGGCAAATCCGATGCTCTTCCAGATTCAATTGACAGTCCATCTAAATTTCAAGCAACTGCAAGGAAGATGATGGAGATCTCTGGTGGCGGCATGGAGAGTGCAATCCCACCACAGTCGCCCCCGTGCCTGGATGATTTTATCGCAAAAACATGAAATGACATCGGACTCCATTGCTTTCTCCGGTTCATATGTTTCAAGAACTTGGAAATCCTTTAGAGTTTAGTGAAGCTAGGAATTCAATAGAGAAGAATATTTTGAGGCTGTGACTCTTTAACCTTTTTTTTTTCTTTTGGTTTTCATATACATGTAGAACAGTTGGTAGATTTAGAAGATCAGTAATATTACCTTCTACGCTTGTTAGATTTAACAAGTTTTTATTATGTATTATCGAATCCATCGAGTTACTTATTTTTTTGTATAGAAATTATTGCCATTGTATCTCAATGATCCAAATAATATCATAAAAACCAAATTTATTAGCCAATTGATATCAAGATATTGTTACTCTTAAGCATCTCACATGATCCACAACAACAGCACATCATTAATTATTATCTGACATGAATATGGGAATACAATTTAAAGAGAAAAATGCCCAAATTTTTAATCATCCCTGTCAACAACGAGAATAATGAACTAATCTAAATCGCCATTCCCCTTCACTTTTTGAGTTTCTGGTACTGGATCTTCTACTAATCTCATCTGCCAGGAACTATGGCATTGCCTGACTCTACAATTGGATTATGTACTCTCTATTTGTTAGATCTTGGCCTTCTTTTGTTTGACAGGGAAATCATCGTCATCACTATCAACTCTTCTTCTTGCTTTAGCATCTCCATTCTTGGATTGAGGTAGAGGTTTCTTGGAGCTCTCTGGTCTGTCCTGCTTGGGTTTAATAGGTGTACCCAATCTCTGCTGTGACTGCCTCTTCAACTTCCTATCGTATGCCTTTTTCGCTCTTTCAGGGGACAACAAGCCATGTTCCATCATCCTGTAAGTTGGAGATGAATTGGAGAATTACAACAATTAAAACTGCATACTGACATTAAACCCACTTCTAACTAGTAATAAAGTAAGAGAAAAAAACAGATTGAGGATGATATGGATGACTTCTAAACTATACTAGAACAAAAGATGTAACATGAATATGCTCAAGTTTTATGTAAAAGTGAGTAGTAGATGCAGCCGAATATTGGATAAAACAATGCACAAAATGATAAGTGTAGAAACATATTACTAAACAAAAACAATTGTATTGCGTCTCAGATGTTTGATTAAAGAATACATGAAGTTGCATGGGATATCTATCACCACTTATGCAAAAAGTTGGTGTACTACTGAAGAAAGGAGCTCAGAAGCAAATAAACAGGCATAGTAACGGGAGAAGAATCTTACCAGAATTGTGCCATTTCACTTGATGGAATTTGTTTCGACAGTGATTCGTAGAATATCCTCAAGGGTTCTCTCTGTATGAAAAAATACCGAAGGAAATATTCAGCCGACTGCAAGTTACGACAAAGCATAATTGGATGTTTCCAAATCACAAACCTCTTCAGGAGGATCATACTTCTGGCCAGGCAAAGAATATACTTTCTTCTCGGTTTTGGCTCTGGTTTTGGTTTTCGTCACAGTTTTGGAGGCACTGGATGCGGTTGTTGCTATTTTGACCTACACATTGGTTGAAATCAAATATTTAACAAATTAAATAGAGAAGAAACTCTGTATAGCGGATAGGAATGGAGAAGCTTGTGGAGTTGAAATCAATAAATTCCGATGAATCAAACTGAAGGGAAACAAAGGGAAGAAACAGATCTGAAGATAAGCCAAGATCTGGATCGCGGTCACCCAATTGAACACTTTGCTTTATGAACTTATACCTCGATCGAAGAATAAAACCAACGAGGTGAAAGGAGATGAGATCTTCGACAGAATCCAAATCCAAATCCAAAACCAAAACCAGACTAATTAGGCAATCGCAATTAAGCAAATCAAACTCGAGATCATACGAACTCCCACAGCCGATCCCAATCTCCCGTTGAAAAAAAGAGAGATCTGTACCTCGGACTTCACAGCCACCGTCGCAGATTTCGGCCTGACGACCGTAGTCGTTTTCCCCGAAGCTTCGATCTTCTTCTTCGTATCCAACGCCGAGACGCCTTTCCCCTCACCTCCGCCGCTCTCTTTCTTGACCTTCCCGGCCAAAGGCTTGGCCGCACCGGCCCTCCCCCCTCCGGTCGTTGCCACCGCCGAAGACATAATTAACCGGATCGTCCAATCCAGCACCCAAACTTCACCAACTATCCCTTTTGTGCCCGATCAAAGAATCCGGAACCAGGAATTTCTCCAATCCCCTTCTCCCTCTGCCGCAGCCGCCGTCGCTTTGGCGGAGTCGAGTGAGTATAAATAGAGGAAAGAATCTTCCTACTCCCCTCGTGGCATTTTCGTCATTTCACCTCTCCGTAAATTTCTAACAGATTCCGTTAAAAACTATCAAAATATATAAAATAATGTATTGAATAATATTATAAATTAACTAAAACAAAGAAATAGATCTATTATTATTATTATTATTATTATTAAATCTGCAGCTAATTAATTAATTAATTAATTATAAATCTTCTTGTGGCCTTCCCTGCTCCAGGCTCAGGCTCTGGTTCTCCTTCCTCTTCGGGTCCTTAAGAACAATGCGCTTCCAGTACCAATGCCTCTCCCAGAGCTCCGCCATCTCCTCGATCGGCACCTGCTTCGTCTCGGGGAGAAGCAAGATGATGAAGAGGGACATGATGATGATGAGAGCAGCAAAGAGGACGAAGACGCCCCATCGGAGGCGGCAGAGCATGGCGAGGAAGCACTGGGCGATGGCGGCAGTGAAGAACATGTTGACGCACACCACGATGCTTTGGCCTGCCGACCTCGTCTCCAAGGGAAATATTTCACTGGGGACCAGCCACCCGAGGGGCCCCCACGACCAACCGTAGGCCACCACGAAGGCGCAGATGGCGATGACTAGGACGATCGCCAGGTCTCTGGGGAGCATCGCGCCGTCGCCGAGCTTCAGAACAAGGATGGCGGCGACCACCACCATGCAGGAAATCATCTGTATTCCGGCTTCGATGAACAGGAATCTCCTCCCCAGGCGATCCACCAGGAGCATCGACACCAGGGCCCCCAGCACGAGCATCGACCCGCTGAGGATGTTGGAGTAGAGGGAAGCGCTGGAGCCCATGCCCAAGCTCTGGAACATCACCGGCGCGTAGAACAAGATCGAGTTCTGACCGGAGAGCTGCTGGAACGCCGGGATGCAGAGCGCGCCGATCACCAGCTGCGGCCGGTTCCGCGGCTTGAGGAGGTTGCGGAACGGGTGCTTCACCGCCCGCGCCGCCTCGCTCGCCTCCCTCAGATCCTCGAACTCCGCGTCCACCTTGGAGGTCCCCCTCACCTTCTCCAGAACCCGCCTCGCCTCCTCCAGTCTGCCCTGCTCGACGAGGCTGTTGGGGGTTTCCGGGAGGAAGAGGCCGCCGAGGAACATCAGCGTCGCGGGGAGCGTGGCGAGGCCGAGGGAGAGGCGCCACCCCCAAGGGTGGATCTTTTCGGTAAAGTAGTTGATGAAATCGGCGACGAGGACGCCGAGGCAGGTGGTGAGCTGGAAGAGCTGGTTGACGGCGCCGCGGATCTTGGGGGGCGCGATCTCGGAGAGGTAAAGGGGGACGGCCTGATTGCCGAAGCCGATGCCGACCCCGAGAAGGATGCGGCCGGCGATGAGCATGGGGATGTTGACTGCGGCGGCGTTGATGGAGCCGCCGAGGAAGAAGCTGACGGATCCGAAGAGGATGGAGGCAGTGCGGCCGCGGCGGCGGGTGAGGAAGGAAGCTGCGAAGGTGGAGAAAAGGGCGGCGATGTACAAGGCCGAGGTGAAGAGGGTGAGCACCTGGTCGTCGTACTTGCAGTAGTCCGTCTCGTGGAGGTGCTCCTGCTTCCGGCGGTACACCGCCGGGAAGAACACCACCAAGAAATCGTCCATCGACGTCACTCCACCTGATCAAATTCAAATTCAAATCCAAATCAATCGATAAAACAAATCTTCTTTAATTTCAAATTATATAAACATTCATTTACAAAATTTAATTAATTACTTACTTGAGACGCCAAGATCATATCCAAATAGAGATCCTCCAAGAGAGCCAATCACACAAGCCAATAAAAAATAGCTTGTGATCCTTCCCTCGTATAACTCAGCTCTCTTCCCTACTCCCCCTCCCACCATCCCTCCACCCATTGCTTCTCACTCTCTACTTTCACTCTCCTAATTCCTTCCTTCCACATTTATAAAAATTATTTTGGATGCCTTTTTTTTGAAGAAAATATAATTACGTAAATAGGCAGTCAAACCCATTGGGACGGGGTGGTTTTGACCTATTAATTTGGAGAAGATAACGAAATGTTGACTAATTGATATGTCAATAATATCAACCAAAGTTAGCATTAAATTAAAACCAACCAAACTAATAATTTCCACCAATTTTTACTTATAAAACTGAACAAATCAAATTTTACTTACCCCTATTATTTTACTTTGATCTCCAACTACTCATCCTTGTTGTTTTTGTGTCGTTTAATTAATTATATGATCTGATGACAAGGTTGGGTCCCGCCTCACAGGAGGTCAATATCACGTGAAAAGTTAAAGTCAAGGCGGTTAATGCCTCCAGGCTAGCATTTGATCGGGCGGCCCCATCAACCGGTCGGACTAAGGAATGACCGGTCCGATGTTATTACAGCTCGGTCTCGCATCAAGCTTCCGACGTTCGAAGACTATCACCAGAGCAGGCGCCGACCGACAAGTCATGTGTTGAGTGACTGGGCATGTGCCGGGCGGACATTCGGATTGACCACAGAATCAGATCACGGCCAGCGAAACTTAGACAATGGAAATAGCCGAGCGGCCTCCCCGCTCGGCCCAGACAACAGAATTAACTAAGCGATCATCCGCTCGGCCCACTAGCAGACAAAAGTTGGCCAAGCGACCCACCCGCTCGACCCACTAACAGACAAAGGCAGGATCGACTGGTATCCTCCTCGAGACTCATGCCGCAAACAGACAGCATGGTTGGCGGCATGATCAGATAGAGAATCGTACGACGGAAGCTTCCACTGTCTTGTCAGGATATACTCGGGCTGTCGAGGTATGGTGTCAGGTATACTTTTTTGACACGTCCTATCAGAGAAAGCTTTGAGATGCGTGCACGTCTCGAGGAGCATGCACGGGTACCTCTGGGAGCTCTATATAAAGGACCCCAAGTTTTGACGAAGATATGTTCATTCTACTGTAACTACAGTTATGCTGTCACTTTCATTTCTTTGCTCGCATGCTGCTTTGGTCGGAGGGCTATCGCCGGGGAATCACTCCCTGACTTGGCATTAACGCTTTTGTGTTTACAGGCTAGTCTCATCGGAGGTCCATGTGTAATAACTGTAATAGAACTAATTATGCTAAAACAGTAATATTTAATTGCACTAATAAACGACGAGCATGCAATAAACTTTAATAACAGCAAAGGGTTAAGAAATTGTGTATCTCCGGTCGAAGCGTCGGACGTGCCGACTGTCTTTAGAGAATTGATTGCCGCCCACGGTGCAAAGGCTCTCCGGCAAAATCCTCCCAAGATCCGACAACCGCTCGCGTCGCTCGTAGGTGCACTCCAAAACGAGCACCGCACTCGGACTCAACCTCAAATCGCAACCCAAGCCTCAGAACTTCGGAACAAGGGGAGAGAAGAAGAAGCAGAAGGCAGAAGAAATGCTTTGCTTCGGTGTGTTTTCAGAAGGAACGGAGGAAGTGTATTTATACACTTCGAAACAGCGCACGCACCAAAGTGTACGTCGCTTTGCTCCTTCACGCGAACAGAATCGCGTCTCTTCGTTCACGCGGACAGAAACAGTGCGTCGCGCTGTTTTGATTCCTCACGCGGAGCGGAAAAGAACCGAACCGGAATCAGGCAACAAAACCCAATGGAGTGAACCAAACCGGACTGGCAAAAACAGACCGGGCCGCCCGTAAGCGAGAGGCCCACGAGCTGGGGATTTGCACCCCCCCTGCGCGCGATAATCGCGTACGTGACGCCCGGTTTATGGATTTCCGGCTCGAACCCCCCAAATCCATTCGATTTGGGCTTGGCCCGCGCATGCGTGTAGGCCCCCTTATCATTGCTAAGCAAGGATGGAAGGGTTCCATATATAAGGCCTTCCAAAGTTCTTAGCTTGGCAATGTGGGACTAAAAACTAAAGGGAAGGGAATAGTTTGAATTACAATTCAACAATCCCCCACTAATTCAAATTATTTTAGAAGAAAAGAAAGATATGTTCTGAGGCTTGGTTGCAATGAGCTTTCAGTGAAAATACCTTCCGGTTTGAATTTTCACCTAAGTATACCAATCTTATTCACATAGGTTTGAAGAGAACAGAGTCTTGATCTTAAACCTTTTATATGTGAAGATCAATTGGTAACAACTCATCACTGGCGACGGTTGAATCCTTCTGGGTTGGTGCATTACGGCCATGCCACCGAATCTTGTTTCATAAGTGCTAAGGAGAGTTGCCTAGACCCCCCACACTGCGGCCTCACAGTTACACTTACATAGGTGAGTTCTCCAAGGATGTACTGCAAGTATCCTGTCATTAAGACCTTGAACTCATTAAGAGCTCTTAAGCTCATCCTTACTAGCAGTCAAGCATCTATCCAGGGAAGAGACTATGAGATTATATCTCAATTAATTTGATGCTTACGTTTCACCCTTATAGCTTGTTTGTACCACATTGAACCTACTTTTTGGGATCTCCAATCAGATAGGTTGGGTTGCTGCTATAGATGAAACCAGGACAGGCCTCAGTCCCATTCCCTTACTGGATCTCTTGATTTTCTCAGAATCAAGTCCTTTAGTGAGTGGGTCAGCAATATTGTCTTTTGAACTTACAAAGTCCAATGACACCACTCCAAGAGACACTAGCTCACGAATAGACTTTAATCTTATTCGTACATGTCTCTTCTGTTTCTGGTTATACTTGGAGCTTCTAATCTGAGCTATTGTTGTTTGATTGTCACAGTGTACTGAAATAGAAGGTATTGGCTTCATCATCAAGGGAATTTTAGAAAGAAGACCCTTAAGCCAATCAGCTTCAGTTACTGTGGTATCCAAAGCACACAATTCTGCCTCAGATGTAGACCGGGTTATAATCGTCTGTTTAACAGACCTCCAAGCAACTGTACCGCCTCCAAGTGTAAAGACATAACCAGTAACGCCTTTACACTCAGCAGCGTCAGCTATTCAACTGGCATCACTATATCCCTCCAGGACTGCAGGGAATCTCCCATACCACAAGCCCAAGGATATAGTGCCTTTCAGATATCTGAGTACTCTATCTAATGCATCCCAATGCGTTCTGTCTGGACAGCTGGTAAACCTGCTCAATTTCGATATAGCAAAAGAAATATCAGGTCTAGAACAATTAGCTAAATACATTAAACTACCTATTATTTGTGAGTATCTTAATTGAGACACTGCCACACCACTATTATTCTTGTGGAGAGTTTTTGAAGGGTCATATGGTGTGACAACAGATTTAACTTGGCTATAGCCATATTTCTCTAATACTCTCTCAACATAGAGTGATTGAGAAATTGCTATTCCATCAGTTGATCGAGTCAACTTCAGCCCTAAAATCATATCAGCACAACCCATATCCTTCATATCAAACTTACCACTTAAGAGGGCCTTAGTCTCATTAATAATTGAAAGATTAGTTCCAAATAGTAGAATATCATCTACATATAAACATAGGATAATACAATTATCACCTTTCATTTTAGCATACACACATTTATCAGAGTCATTTACTTCAAAGCCAAACGATAGCATAGCTCTATCAAATTTTTCGTACCACTGGTTTGGGGCTTGCTTCAAACCATAAAGAGATTTGACTAACCTACAGACTTTATTCTCATTTCCAGAGACTACATATCCCTCAGGCTGATCCATATATATCTCTTCTTCTAGATCTCCATTTAGGAATGCCGTTTTGACATCCATTTGATGGACCTCAAGATGATATATGGATGCTAATGCAATTAACACTCGGATTGTAGTAATTCTAGTAACAGGAGAATAAGTATCAAAATAGTCAATCCCTTCTTTTTGTTTGAATCCCTTAGCAACTAGGCGGGCTTTGAATTTATCTACTGACCCATCAGGCTTTAGTTTTCTCTTAAACACCCATTTACATCCTATAGTGGTACACCCAGGAGGTAAATCTACCAACTCCCAAGTGGCATTAGAGATAATAGAGTCCATTTCACTTTTAATGGCCTCTTTCCAGTGCTTAGCTTCAGGAGAAGCCATAGCATCTCTATATGTCACAGGGTCACCTTCTATATTATAGGTGATAAAGTCCTGGCCTAAATCCGTAGACACATGTTGCCTCTTGCTCCTTCTCGGTTCTGTACACTCACTAGATTCATGTAGTCTAGAGTGACTCGAGGAAGGTGTACCCACTACGGATAATGGGACCTCTACAGAAGAAGGCTCATTTCTAGTAGGAATACTAGATTGAGGTGTTCTCGTCTTCATAGGAAATATATCCTCAAAAAATGTAGCATCGCGAAGTGCTACAATAGTATTTGCATCTAGTCCAGAAATATCAGATTAACTAACCAGAAACCTATATCCCATACTCTTTTTAGCATAACCCACAAAAAAACCATCTACGATCTTTTGACCAAGTTTTTTCCTTCTGTGTTCAGGTACTAGTACCTTTGCCAGGCACCCCCACACTTTAAGGTATTTCAAACTTGTCCTTCTACCTTTCCAAAGCTCATATGGGGTTTTATCCCTTGACTTCATTGGGACTCTATTTAGCACATGGCATGCAGTGTATAGAGCCTCCCCCCACATAAAGTTGGGTAACCCAGAACTACCTAACATGGAATTAATCATATCTTCAAGGGTTCGATTTTTTCGTTCTGCTATACCGTTGGATTGAGGACTATATGGAGCAGTTACCTCATGGATTATACCTGTATCTTGACAAAATTTTTGAAACAGGTTCGAGGTAAATTCTCCACCCCTATCCGACCTTAACCTCTTAATAGTTTTATCGGTTTGATTCTCAGCTTCAGATTTAAAAATCACAAATTTATCTAAAGCTTCATCCTTGGTTTTTAGCAAATAAACATAACAATAACGAGAGTGGTCATCAATGAAGGTAATGAAATACCTTTTATGGTCTCTCGTTATTACACCGTTAAACTCACAACAGTCAGTATGAATCAATTCTAAAATATCAGAATTTCTATCAACTGATTTGAAGGGTTTACGAGGTTGTTTAAATTACACACAAATTTCATATTTTTTCTTATCATTTATAGCATGCTTAGGGATCATGTCAAGATTCATCATCCTTTTTACGGTATTAAAATTGACATGTCCTAATCTGTCATGCCACATATCATAAGACTCAATGTTATATGAACAACCAATATTAGAAGTTTTATTTAAAATAGCATTTTCTACATTGAGTTTAAATAAACCTTCATTAAGGTAACCTTTTCCAATAAAGGTTCCTAAATGTAATATTACAACTTTATTACATTTGAAGTTCAACTCATAACCAGCACGAACTAACTTTGATCCGCTAATCAAATTCCGACGAACCGCTGGAACATGATGCACCTCATGCAGTGACAGGACTTTTCCAGAGGTGAACCTCAGGTCAACTTGTCCTATCCCAAACACACTGGCTGCAGAATGGTTCCCCATGGTTACGGAAGTGCCTTCAATTACCTGATAAGTAAGGAAGGCAGAGCGATCAGCACAACAGTGTACATTAGCACCTGTATCAACTAACCATTCATTGGGTTGATAGATCAAGTTTAGTTCAGGTTTGAAGGTAACAAACCTATCGCTGGTGTCGTCATTAGCAGTCACGACATTTACTTGTGCCTTGGTGATGGACGTATTGCTTTGGTTCTTGTCCTTTCGCTTAGGGCGGAATTTGGCATAATGTCCAACCTGTCCACATGCCCAAGAAGGCTTAGGTTTAGTTCCAGTTTTCTTTTGAACCTTTGGGTTGGGTTTCATCTTGTTCTTCATTTTCTGATTTTTGAATTTTTTCTTGTCGGATGAGACTACTACGTTTGCCTTTGGAATAAAATCCATGGGCATTCTTTTATCATCATCTTTATGTTGCTTCCGATGTTCTTCTTCGATATTTAAGGCAATCATCAAATCTTCTAGAGAGATTTTATCTCTTCTATGTTTAAGAGTCATGCCAAAATCTTCCCAACTCGGAGGTAATTTTTCGATGATAGATAAGACCTGAAATTTTTCGGGTAATGACATATCTCCTTCAGCAAGACCATGAATTTGAACTTGGAATTCATGTGTCTGCTCAACCACAGATTTGCCTTCAACCATTTTGAAGTTTAGGAATTTTGCTACAGTGTACTTTTCTAAACCAGAATCTTCAGAATTATATTTTTTATCCAAAGATTTCCATAGTTCTTTAGCCGAAGTCGTTGAACAATACACATCAAATAGTGCGTATGAGAGGGCAGACAGGATCCTCCCATGACAGAGATAATCCCTTTGCTTAAACCTCTGTAAGGCAGCACTATAGGCAAGTTCCTCGTCATTAGGTGAAGGAGGATCTGTTTCTATAACGGAGAATAGCCCTAGCGTAGTAAGCCAAAATTTCATCCGTTGTTACCAACGTCATCAGTCTGAACCAAACCAGCAAATCAGACCGGGCCGCCCGTATCGCAACGCCCACATGTTGATCCACAATCAATTCTCTAAAATTGTAATAACTGTAATAGAACTAATTATGCTAAAACAGTAATATTTAATTGCACTAATATACGACGAGCATGCAATAAACTTTAATAACAGCAAAGGGTTAAGAAATTGTGTATCTCCGGTCGAAGCGTCGGACGTGCCGACTGTCTTTAGAGAATTGATCGTCGCCCACGGTGCAGAGGCTCTCCGGCAAAATCCTCCCAAGATCCGACAACCGCTCGCGTCGCTCGTAGGTGCACTCCAAAACGAGCACCGCACTCGGACTCAACCTCAAATCGCAACCCAAGCCTCAGAACTTCGGAACAAGGGGAGAGAAGAAGAAGCAGAAGGCAGAAGAAATGCTTTGCTTCGGTGTGATTTCAGAAGGAACGGAGGAAGTGTATTTATACACTTCGAAACAGCGCACGCACCAAAGTGTACGTCGCTTTGCTCCTTCACGCGAACAGAATCGCGTCTCTTCGTTCACGCGGACAGAAACAGTGCGTCGCGCTGTTTTGATTCCTCACGCGGAGCGGAAAAGAACCGAACCGGAATCAGGCAACAAAACCCACGAGCTGGGGATTTGTACCCCCCCTGCCCGCGACCATCGCGTACGCGAAGCCCGGTTCACGGATTTCCGGCTCGAACCCCCCAAATCCATTCGATTTGGGCTTGGCCCGCGCATGCGTGTAGGCCCCCTTATCATTGCTAAGCAAGGATGGAAGGGTTCCATATATAAGGCCTTCCAAAGTTCTTAGCTTGACAATGTGGGACTAAAAATTAAAGGGAAGGGAATAGTTTGAATTACAATTCAACACCATCCTCAACTAATGTCATATCTTAGGATTTTATTAGTCTGGGATTATTATATATATATATATATATATATATATATATATATATATATATATATATATATATATATATATATATATATATATATATATATATATATATGTATGTGTGATATATACTTTATTTCCCTTAGCATGCAGTTAAATTAAGCCAACTAATTACTCCCTCCCCGTCGAAGGAAAGCATAGGCGCAGACCTCACTTTCTAAGCTCCACCCAAGCAAGGAATATACGCGATCGATCGATCGATCATCCATTAATTGCGACAGCTTATAGGTTCAACAATTGCCCATCGATCAGATCGCAACCATGGCCTGCGTTGGTTTCCTTGCCTGTAAGCACAGCCACCGGACTGCCGGAAGCTACTTCTTGTTGGCCCTGACGATAGTCGGCATCCTCCTCGGCCTCAGGATTCTGCTTTACGTCGTCACTGCGTGTTTGCAGAGGCAGCAAAGCCACACGACGACGACGGAGGATGACATCGAAGAGATTGAGATGCAGGTCCGAAGCATACAGGCCATGCAACAGTTCTACCAGCAGCAGCGGTGGAGGCGATCGGTGGCGCCGCCTCGCGTGCCTGCTGCTTCCCCTCCCGACGAGTGGCAGAGCAAGCTGGTGATTGCCGCAGGCTGCGACCATGTCTCCTTCATAGCTCAACCTTGTCCTCTCCAAACCAGATACAATTTGTAGTATATAACTTGATACATTTAGCTATAAGTCTTTCAATTACATTTAATTTTCTTTTTAATACTCGAAATTATATATAACTCACTGCTTGATCTTGTTGTTGGTGGATCAATGTTGATTGTTGAAGCTGCCAAAACTTATTACACGATGCTGAGGGTCCCAAAACACCAACTTCTCCAAATAGTAAACATTCTTATGGTTAATATTTTTAGAAGCTGAGCAACTTAATTCCTCCACCGTAGAGCGGCTCCATATTCCAGAAACTTCCGAAAGGATTTTTGGAGAGACACAATACCACGCTATTGATAAGAGGGTTCAGACACGACACCGCAAGCAACATTAATATGTTACTAAGAGGACTCAAACTTCTCCAACATATGTCTCCATGCTTGCCACTAGGAGAGAGAGGCACTTTGGCTAGTTGTATTCGATCTTGCCACTAGGACATAGACCCTTGAAATTGTCCAAGCAGCCGTGGATTATTATAAGACCAAACGATCGATCGAGACCAAGTATCATATTAATCCAAATTAAATTAACGCGGCCTATATGGAAAATCATTAATTCTTTTACGATGAGCATGACGTGAGCTTCCGAAGGGCCAGAATGCTCATGCAAAAATCTTTTCGTTGTTGAGTGACCATTATCTATGAACGTAACGACATGCATGCATGTCTGAAATTAAGTCTCAATGGTTAGCAAGAAGATTAGCGAGGAACTAATCGATAGATCAATTATGATTCCATGATTAATTAATTGCCTCAATGCATTTGTCATCGTTAGTAGTTTGTTGAGAGGCGATAAATTCCACAATGTAATCGGCGACTAATAAAAATCAATCTACATCTTTTCTCCACCTTGCTAGGGTGAATAGCCCTGGTACAAATCAAGTAAAACAAACTTTCTTCATATTTATAATTAAATTAAACTAAACATTTGCATAAATAAAATAAGAGATAAACTAAAAAGACGAGGCACAAAGATTTACTTGGTTACAACCGGTGAGGTTGTTAATCCAAGAAAATTAAAGCGTACTAAAATTCTCCTTCAGGCGGTGAAGTCTCTTTACAGCAATGGAAGCACAGAAATAGAAAATTAAAATAAAACAGTGGATGTGTACAAGTGTTGTTTCACAATTTCTTGTTATTTTTTAGCTTTGGGAGCAAGGTTTCTTATATAGCCCTACTCGAGGCGCTTGGAAGGGTTCCAGGCGCTTGGAGGGGGATAAAATTTTATCCCCTTCGCAACGGATCGCGATCAAACGTGATCCGGATAAAATCCTATTTCGGGCGCCCGGACTGAGTCCGGGCCTTCCGCTCTGGTTCCTCTTGCTCGGGTGATCTCGACCATCTAGAATAGGGTTCACCCGAACCCAACTTTCGGCCTGCTCGAGCAAGCTTCTGCTCTTGGCTTCTCATCTCTCGGAAACTCCGCGCGCCTCATTCTCGTCCACCCGCGTACTCTTCTGCAGCACCTCATCTCTCAGACGCACCGAGCCCGTTGGCTTTCTCCCGTGTCGTCCTTCTCGCTAGCTGCGTCTTTTGTTCGGCATCCTGTGCTCTTAAGTTCCTAGACACTTAGACACATGATTAAACACAACAGGACCTAACCTAACTTATTTGATCACATCAAAATAACCTTGGGGTACCAACAATCTTCCCCTTTTGATGTGAGCAACCCAAGTTAAGTTAAGATAAACTAACATAAAGTAAAAGAAATAAATTTGTAATTTAAAGTGCAAAAATTTAAGACAATTTAAACTACCTCCCCCTAGACTTAATCTTCCCTTCTCCTCCTTTGATCACATAAAAAATGTGGTACCAAAAGAAATCTAAGGGTATTTAAAAAAAACTCTAATTTTCCAACAATTTTTTTTAAAAAACTTTGAAAATAATTTTGATAGCACTTAAACAAATTTGCAATAATTTTAGAAAATTTTAATTTTTGTAAAAAAAAATTAAGTAAAAAAATAATTTAGTAATTATTTTAAAGCATTAATTTTAATTAAATACTTTGTCAGTTAGTCAATTAAATATTTTATTTTATTAATTGACTTCCAGGCTGTGGTGAGACACTAGGTTTTCTTGGTTGTTGAAGCAACAACCACTTTCTAGACAAAGTCTCTTAAGGAAATCAAACATTTAATCTACTCTCTGAAAGCCCTAAGTCCGATTAAACCTTTTAATTTATATAAATTTTTGGAACTCAATATAGGTTCCTTCCTACAGAATTAATCAGAAATTTTGAGGGCACATAACTTTTGGAAATTTTTCTAATTTGACCCCTATGAAATCTAAGATACCAGCTTAGTCTTTTAAAATTTTGAGTTTGAACGGTTAAACATGTATGATTTTTTAAGTTTTCTACTTGTCTTCAGTTTATCATTTTCCAATTTTAATTTTTCAAAATATTCTAATAAGCAAGATTTGGCTAGAATTAATTTTAATTCTTTATTTTCTTTTTCTAATTTGCAATAGTCTTTAGATAATAACTTAACAAATTTAAATAACTTATCGGGAGGAAGAGATTGTACCTGACTTACCTTGTCGATCTCGTTATCCGTAGCTCCCCCTGAATTGTTGCTTTCTTCGAATGTCGCTCCCCCTTCATTGATGCTCTCGATGCTCATTTTGGACGAGCTTGCTTCGTTTTCGTCGTCTTGATGACTTGCCATTAACGCAAGTCCGGAGAAAACCTCAATCTCTGATTCGGACGATGTTTCGTCCCACGTCGTCTTCTGGTTTTATGCTTGTTCATTTGGACAGGCTTCTTGTTCTTACCCTTGCCCTTGTTCTTCAATTTAGGACAGTTGTCTTTAACGTGCTTTTTTTCATTGCAGTGGTAGCATCTAATTGTTCTTTTGTTTCTACCCTGCAGATGGTTAGTTTTTCTAGATTTAAATAATTTTTTAAATTGTCTTACCATCATTACCATTTCGTCGTCGTCGAGAGAAGATTCTGAATCCTGTTCATCCATCTTTGCCTTAAGGGCAATGTTGTGCTTCGGCTCCTTCTTCATATCTGTACATATCGTTTCATGGACTTCAAATGTTGAAAATATTTCTTCTAAGGTAACAGATTCTAAATCTTTAGATATATAGTAAGCATCTACTAATGATGTTCACTTGGTAGTTCTAGGAAATGCATTAAGTGCGTTAGCGAATCCCGATTGCTTATCTTTTTTAGATTTGTGAGTCCGATGATTAGTTCCTTTATTCTTGAATGAAGATGTGCAACGGTTTCTTCTACTTCCAGTTTATATTCCTTAACTGATTCCTTAGCAAATCCCATCTCGCGAGCTTGGCTTCGGGCGTCCCTTCGTGTAGCTCAAGGAACTTCTCCCAAAGCTCCTTTGCTGAGTCGTAGGCGTCGATCCGGTTGACTTCTTGTGGCAATAAGACGCTCAGCAGATGGAACTCTGCTTTGCCGTTTGCCATGAAGTCGACCTACTCCTTCTTCATCCACTGGTATTCTTCCTTACCTTCGGGTGCTACAAAATCAAATTTCATTATTAAAAGCGATTCAAAATCGGTTTTAAAAAATACATCCATTTTCTTTTTTCAGCTCGCGAATTCCCCCTCGAACTTCGGTGGATAGATGCTCGGTCCGACCATCTCATGTGCTTCATTCAGCGGTTAGTCCTCCTGAAGCGTCCTTGCTCTGATACCACTTGTTAGGACCCTCGGAGGCCGGCTAGAGGGGAGGTGAATAGCCCCCCTGCACAAATCAAGCAAAACAAATCTTCTTCGGACTTATAACTTAATTAAACTAAATACTTGCATAAACAAAATAAGAGATAAACTAAAAAGACAAGGTTCACAGATTTACTTGGTTACAACCGGGGAGGTTGTTAATCCAAGAAAGTCAAAGCGCACTAAAATTCTCCTTCAGGTGGAGAAGCCTCTTTACAGCAATGGAAGCGTAGAAATAGAAAGATAAAATAGAACAGTGGATGTGTACAAGTGTTGTTTCATAATTTCTTATTATTTTTTAGCTTTGGGAGCAAGGCTGCTTATATAGCCCTGCTCGGGGGTGCTTGGAAGAATTCTAGGCGCCTAGAGGGGGATAAAACATTATCCCCATCGTAATGGATCACGATCAAACGTGATCTGGATAAAATTTTATTCCGGGCGCCTGAACCAGGAAAGTCAACCAAGTTGACTTTTTCCAGTCCTGACCTTCCACTCCGGTTTCGCTCGCCTCAGTCTGGGTCTTCCACTCCTGTTCCTCTTGCTTGGGTGATCTCAGCCATCCGGAATAGGGCTCACCCGAACCCATCTTCCGGCCTTCTCGAGCAAACTTCCGCTCCTGGCTTCTCGTCCCTCAGAAATGTCGTGCGCCTTGTTCTCGTCCGCCGCGTACTATTCCGCAGCACCTCATCCCTAAGATGCACCAAACCCGTCGGCTCTCTCCTGTGTCGCGCTTCTCGCTAGCTGTGTTTTTTGCTCGACATCCTGTGTTTCTAAGTTCCTGCACACTTAGACACAGGATTAAACACAATAGGACCTAACCTAACTTATTTGATCACATCAAAATAACCTTGGGGTACCAACACAAATTATTAAGAATAAATTCAGCATCAATTGCTCTACTGGAGTCATATATATGTTAGATACTCTTCATCTTTTTCACAATTAGACTATTTGGATCGTTACTTTCTGACTGAGTATCAACTTGTTGGTGGTGATGATACTTCTTCACTCTCTCCTTGCTTGTCTTTCTTCTCTTCATAACTTTCTTCAAATGTGATTTGCTTTATGTCGTTATTATTGTTGTTGTTGTTCCAATTCCATACACTACAACAAAATCCTCATTCAACAACACTGAAATGACAACGGTTTTATGCCAAATCGTTGTTATTTTGACTTTTAACAATGGCTTTAACAAAAACCGTTGTCTTTTAGCAGTTTTTTTGGCCTACGACAACTGTTTTTAAAAATTGTTGTCTATTTATGTTTTTTTTGGGCTACGACAACGGTTTTTAAAGGCTACGACAACAGTTTTTGAAAACTGTTGTCTATGTGCGCTTTTTTGGAGTTACGACAACGGTTTTTGAAAACTGTTGTCTATTAAGTGATGTTGAATACCGGTGTTTTTTTTCCTTCGCCGTTTTTTCCCCTTCGCCGTTTTTCCCTTTCGCCATTTTTTACCGCCGCTTTTTTTCTTTCCCTCTCCCCGAAATTTTTTTGCCGCCGCATTCCCCCCTTACCTTCTCTATCCCTAAGCATTTTCGTTCCTCTTTTCTCACAATCTCTCGCTCACTGGAGCTGCGTAGGAGCAGCATTAGCCGGGAAGAGCGATCACATTTGTCCCCTCCCTCTCTCTCCGCCTTTCTCTGCTCCTCCACTACGGCCATCGTGGTGCCACCAGTGGCGGAGCACTAGACGCGTCAGCCTTTTCCGACGATTCGGATCCACATCCCCATTGCCGACGGTATCGTCGCTCTCGTTCTGATCGCTTATTGCGCTGCCGGCGATGTTGACGTACGCGACCCTGGGGAGGTGTAGGCGGCGCTGGGGCGGAGTCTGACCTTCGCCGAGGACATCTGGTTCCGCTACACCGCACGGATGCCCGACTACCTCCTATTTTACCACAACATCATCTTCCTCTTCGTCATTTTCTCCCTCGCGCCGCTCCCGCTCGCCCTCATCGAACTCGGCTTCCCTGCCTCCATCTCCTCTTTCAAGATCCAGCCCAAGATCCGCATCCCGCCGACCTCCTTCTTCCAGTGCTATAAGGGCGTCATGCGGGTGTTCCTCCTTGTCGTCGGCCCGCTTCAACTCTCCTCCTACCCCCACCATCAAGGTCCCTTCTTGATTCCTTAGGGTTGCACTGTAGTTTGATCTATTTTCTGGGGAGAAAAAACCTCTTTATTAGTTCAATAACAAGTACCTCACTTTTTTTTTTGCATTATTCAATTTGTAATATTTTCTGTTGATCTACTTTTTAATTACATAGCCGGATAAAAGCATCATTGTTTTCTTTCAACCCACTTTCTTGAAGATTTTTGTTCTATCTTTACTAAAAGAGTTATTTGTAGTTTGTGGGAATAAGGAATGGGCTTCCCCTTCCCTCACTGTGGGAAGTGGCTTTGCAACTCTTGGTTTACTTCGTGGTGGAGGACTATGGCAACTACTGGATTCACCGACTAATGCACTGCAAATGGGGGTACGAGAAGATACACCGTGTCCACCATGAATTCACAACGACTATTGGCTTTGCAGCACCCTATGCTCATATTCTTACAGCCATGAACTTGTACATATAACAACAACCAAGCCTTTTCCCACTAAGTGGGGTTGACACAACCATGAACTTGTGCATCGTTTTTAGAAAATAGGCATAGAAATAATGCAACTTTCTCATATTCTATTTTTAATTGACTGTGAAAGGTCCTTTTCTTGTCTGCTACATATTCTGAAAGATTCTTTATATGCTTCCTGTACATATCAACAGATATAGTGATGCTGTATTATTTCCAATCACACGGCTGTAACTTTTCACCGTTGGCCCTTGTAGCTTCAAAAGACAAACGATGAGCAATACGGTAGAATTCAAAAAACTGAGCATGCTGTTCGGGTGGCAGAGGTTTGTGCTATAAACAACTATTCTTGAAAATACATTGTTACACAGGCTTATATTTATATAAATCATGGAACCTTCTTTAGGAGGAGCTTCTAAGAGTACAATTGGAAGCAATAGCTAAGTCAAAGGAATTATCACAAGTAAGAAGTCTTAGTAAATCGTAGCAGAGTTAATTCTCAGCATTTGTTTTGCTTACTAGTCTGGCTACATGATGAGTTCAATCAACAAGCTTCTTAACCTACAATTTGCACATGATCTCATCTTTCTTTCTATTGGAATATTTGACACAATGACTTATATTGTTAAGAATATTTTGCTTGAGGGAGATGTCTTCCTGCATGACTAATTGAAAGTTCAGTCGGGGCTGGATAATATGATTTTGAAATATGTTAAACTACTGCTAGATATGATGTCAAGAGTGGATCTTGTACAAGCTCATTGAGTTTGAAGATTGATTGATATCCTGCGAACATATGTGCAAAACCTCTTTCATAATAATGTTAATTCTTGACAAGACTTCATCTGGGGGTTAATATTATCCTATATTGTTTATTTTTTGTCTCTCCAATTTACCTTTGCATGATAATTCACTTAAATGGAAAAGTGGTCAGCTTTGAGTCTATTCAGATGAAATTTGATTTGGGTTCTTGTGTCAAAAACTGGACATATTTTTTTTATTATTGGTTTTGTGGCTTATCATTGATGTACTACTTGTGCAAGTATGCATTCTGTGGTACACTGCCATGTCTCACATAAGGCATGGGTTTGGCATTCAGTTATTTAACATTTGTAACTTCTTTTTAGTCAATTTATTCTATATAATAACAAA
Source organism: Zingiber officinale (assembly GCF_018446385.1). Taxonomy (NCBI): domain Eukaryota; kingdom Viridiplantae; phylum Streptophyta; class Magnoliopsida; order Zingiberales; family Zingiberaceae; genus Zingiber; species Zingiber officinale. The sequence continues at coordinate 150,452,256 of NC_055997.1, forward strand.
ATGTTATAATTGAGCTGGAGTCAAAATTTTGTGTTTCTTGTTTTTAGGCTCATGATGCATGGTTTCCTCCTTGGCTTGGTACTCACGCCAATTACTATAAGGTGATTATCTTAGAAATTTAGATGGAGTGTTAGAGAGATACCATATACATGTTAAGAGACTCCAATATGTCTTTGATATGTGCCTTTCAGGAACTTGCAACAACTCACTGGAAGGAGCATGGACAACCTGTACTAGATGTCTTACCTCAAAAGGTGCTAATTTTTCACCTGTACTATTTTTTTTCTATTGAATTTGTTTGTCAGTTCTTGCTTTATCACCATGAATGCATGTCACATATTATCTTACAATTTTAGTTTAATCTTGCATTGTATTTATCAATTTTGTGAAAACGTTTCTCAAGGTATCAGAGAAATCGATTCAAGCACAACAATTTATGGAACCACATTTTGAATCTTCCAAAGCTGTAAGTGGCCAACCAATGACTATTTTCAGTATATTTCAGTGTTGCTTGATTGGCAATCCATAAGCAAATTATATAAATTTGGTTTAATTTGCATTTGGCTTTGGTTTGGATTATATATCAGTTTACTACTTTATCGACTTTCTTTTAAGGTAGTTGATATTTTATGCAGGATTTATTATGTTTCTAAATTATTTCGTTTCCTTTAATTTCTGAAGAAATGGATGTTTCTTGTGTCAAGCACTGAACCTTATGTGCAAACTGTGTCAAGTAAAGCAGTGGAAGTTTATAACACATCTAAGAGTGCCATGTCCAGCCACATAGCCAATGTACAAGAAATTTCAGATCCTTATTTCCAGGTACTCATGGTATTATTTCAACCAGGATGCATATATAGACATGCCTCTGTATCAATTTGTCATTACATGTTCTATTTTTTTGTTTGTTAATACACCGTGCTATGCAAATTTCCATACCTTGTATCAGGCTGCCAAGAGATTTTCTCAATCATATGTAAAATAATTTGCTACTATTACCAAACCACATGTTGAAAAGGGGCGAGTTGCTTTTAGTCCCTATAGTGACTGTGTGATTCATGCTTATGGAAAATTTCTCAAATCAGCCGCAACTTACCACTAGCAGGTAATTTCTGCTGACAACAATTCATACTATTTTATTTAATTTGTTGTCGTTAAAAAAATGACTGCTTACCAAAAAAAGGTAATCTTATTTGCTTAGCACAGACACATTCGCATTCCGTAAAATGGGCTATAATGAACTGAAATTGCAATTTTGTTTATATATTTGCTTGTTTGTGTGGTTTATAGTGTCTTAATCATAATTTAAGCTTAATTTAACCTAGATACTGGGGTTTTCTTTCTACTAATCAGCTTATTAAATTAGCAATAATTTATGAGAATAAGAGTTATAAGACGAGCAAACAAGTACCTTAACAGGATAATGTTCCTTCTCACTTACCCAAGGGCATTTCCAATATCTGGGATCTTTCATGATCTATTTATTTTATATACTTCATTTAGTGCAATAGGGGATAAAATGAGTTTATTTGTTGAATGTACCCATGGCCATAATCACCACCAATTCCATGTTTTTTAATCATATATATTGTAAGGCAATATCATATTAGATGATGAATCAAATTATTCTCTTCTTGAAACCTCTCTTCTTTTCATGTTATATGTTCTCTTCTATTTTTTTTTGGTGCTTTGCTCACATACTTTGCTTCACAAAAATCTAGAATGTTGGAAAAGGTTGACATGGAAGAATCAGCAAGTGAGAAAGAGGAGTCCAATGAAATTTTACAAGTTGAAGATTTTGATGGGGCTTGAGTTGACAATAATTACTTGCAATCCTACATGGCATGAACCACCATCACAAGTTTCTAATCTTTTGACAATTGTTCATTAGTTGTAAATAAAGTTTATTTGTTTATTTGTATTGGGATAAATTTTATTTGAATATTAGACATGTTTTTTCTTTTGTGATTGCAATATAATTCTTGTATAAGTAACATTTTGAATGACATTGATATGAGAAATATTCTTTCTTTTGTGATTATGATTCTTTATTATATATTTATATTGAAATATGATATATTGGTATTAAAAGATAATAATTTAAAAGACAATGATCTAAAACCGTTGTTGTTGTCTATCACCCTCAAAGACAACGGTTAAAAACCGTTGTCGTAGCCCCAAAAACGGTTGTAAACTAGCAGTGTTAATAAAAAATGCTCTAAACAACAACGGTTTTAAACCGTTGTCTTTTCATTCAAAGACAACGGTTTAAAACCGTTGCAAAACTGTTGTCTTTTCATTCAAAGACAACGGTTTAAAATCGTTGTCGTAGCTCCCACTTTTAACAACACTGCCAATTACAATGGTTTTAAAGGGCCTACGACAACGGTTTTTAACCGTTGTCTTTTAATGTTTTTGTTGTAGTGATACTCGTTCTTCATCAAATTCCACATCTCTTGATACCACAAACTTTTAAGTTATGGGATTGTACAGCTTATACCCGCTAGCATTCTCACAATAGCCCAAGAGGATACACTTCTGCCTTTTATTTTTAAGTTTTGTTCGCTTCTCTTCTTGTACTTTTGTATATGCTACGCTTCCAAAAATACGAAGATGATCTACCTTTGGTTTGTGTAAACTCCAAGCTTCCTCCGGGGTGATGTCTCCAATTCTTTTAGTGGAAAACCTGTTCAATAAATATACAGCACAAGCAACAACATCTCCCCAAAATTCTTTTGGAATATTTTTCTCTTTCAACATACATTGAACCATATTTAGAATAGTTCAATTTTTTTTCTTTCCGAAATACCATTTTGTTGTGGTGTTTGAGGTAAAAATTTTCTTTGCAAAAAACTTTAACGAGGTGTACTCACCTCCTCGGTCAGTTCACAGCTATTTTATCTGATATCGACTTTATTTTTCAACCAAAATTTTAAATTGCTTAAATTTGGTGAAAACTTCCATTTTCTCTTTCAGCATATATACCCAAGTTTTTTCATTATAATCATTATTGAATGTAAAAAATACCTGTTTCCACCAGAAGAGATAGGTTTGATAGGTCCACAAACATCAGAGTACGCAAGCTCAAGTTGTGAAGATGCTCATCTTTGATTGTACTTTTTTAATGGCTTCCTTTGCTGCTTGCCTACAACATATATTTCACATAGATGGTTGAAACTTTTAATCTTTGGCAATCCAAATACCATGCTATTTATTGAAAGTAGCTTTAATGCTTCAAAGTTTAGATGCTCATATCGAAGATGCCAAAGAGTGGAACTATCCATAGTGCTGGCCTTGAAGCAATTCTTTTCATTAATGCTTAAGTTCAATGGGAACATTCTGTTCTTGGTCATTGTGACATGAGTAATAAGATTATTACTTTTATCAAGAATACTAAGAGTTAAGTCCTTCATTTGTATATCATATCATTTCTCCAATAATTGACCAATGCTTAAAAGATTATTTTTTATATCAGGAACATAATAAATATCTAAGATGTATACCTTCTTTTCATTTTGCAATTCAAACAAAATGTCACCTTTTCCTTTAATTGGCCTTTGTGATAGATCTCTAAAGGTGATATTGCCAATTGACCTCTCATAAAACTTTGTGAACAACTCCTTTCTCCCACACATGTGGTTTGATGCTCCTGTGTCTAGGAACTATGTAATAGGTTGGATAGATTCTAGCCCATCGTATGACATCAACAATACTGGTCCTTCATTGTCCACCTCCTTATTAACAGGATTCACATGTTCTTTTCCATTGTTAGTGTTATACCAACATTCATTATAGCGATGACCATACTTTTTGCAAATACGACAATGATATTTACTTTTATCATACATCCATCCAGTGTTTCTATCTCGCCCATGACCTTGATTTCGACTTCCACCATGACCTCTTCCATGTCCATGTCCTTCATTTCCATCATTTTGATTTTAAGTGTGCCAATTGGAGTTAGAAGTATGACCATCTCTTCCTTTCCATGTAGAAGCTCTTCCTTATTGAGGACTGTTAGGACCTTCGGATAGCGGCTAGAGAGGGGGGGTGTGAATAGCCGACCCCAAATTCGCGTTTCTTTCTACAAATCAAGTTAGCGCAGCGGAAAAATAACAACAGAAACGTAAATGGAGAAATCAAACCTCAAGCACAGCGATGTAACAAGGTTCGGAGATGAAACTCCTACTCCTCGGCGTGTCCGTAAGGTGGACGAATCCTCTCAATCCGTCGGTGGATGAGACCCCGGAAAATCGGCTAATAAACACTCCTTCTGGGTGGAGAAACCTCGCCACAATCTCTTGCAACAGCAAGATAGGAGTACAAGAAAGAAGGCAAGAAACAAAAAGCAATACGAATGTAAAAAACACTTTGCCTTCTCGTCGACGGGAGTCCGTTGATGAAGCAACAACTTCACGGATGCCTAACAGCAGCTAAACCAGCCGAAGGAAGCTCACTCGAAGCTTCAAGAAGTATGAGCTCAGCAAAGCTCAGTAAGAGCAGAAGGAACCAAGAAGAAGAAGAAATACCACTGTAGAAGCCCTCGACCTCTTTATAACCTGCACCTGCTCACCTGGCGACAGAGTTCTGCGAAGGAGACGGAGATAGCCGTTGTGACTCAACGGCTATGCTTGGACCGATCACCTGATCGGTCCACAGACCGATCAGGCTAAGCCTGGACCGATCAGACCATATCCTGATCGGTCCAGGAGGGATCTGATCGGTACCTGGACCGATCAGTCCTTTCTCTCCTTTTCCTTTGTGTTGCTTCCTGATCGGTCTCCAGACCGATCAGATAACTCCACCACTTGGTTCGATCGGTGCACCGATCGGTAGTATCGTGGATCGGTCACGGGACCGATCCGGTTTAAACTCGGCCCTAACCCTACCGGTCACGAGAATGAGCACCGAGGCCCTCTCGACCTAGTCCGAGAACGAGCTGAGCCCTCTCCGACGTCCGGTCCAGAGCGAGCCACCGAGCCCTTTCTTACCTAGTCAGGAGGCGAGCTCAGCCCTTTCGACCTGGATTCTGGCGGGCGCTCTCGTCTGGGCGGCCTGGATCATGCCGAGCTTGCGCCCCATGGTGGCGGGGACGCAGGCCCTCTGAGCCTCTCATCCACGTCCGGTCCAGAGAACGAGCTCCCGAGCCCTCTCTGACCTAGTCCGGAGAACGAGCTACCAAGCCCTCTCCGACTTCCCATGCCAAGTCTCCATACTTGGACTTTTCCCGTGCCAAGCTCCCTGCTTGGACTTTTCCGTTCCAAGTCTCCATACTTGGACTTTTCCGTGCCAAGTGTTGGTGCAACCTTAGGTCAAGGTTGACCTGGTTGACCCGACTCGAGTTGACCTGACTCGAGTTGTATTTTGATGTTTGACAAGAATAAAAGAGTTGTATTTTGATGGGAGATTGTTGGTGCAACCTTAGGTCAAGGTTGACCTGGTTGACCTGACTCGAATTGACCTGACTCAAGTTGTATCTTGATGTTTGACAAGAACAGAAACTTGGGAGGTTGTGGGTGCAACCCTTGGTCAAGGTTGACCTGGTTGACCCGAGGTGAGTTGACCTGACTCGGAAAAGTCCAAGCCGGAAGCTTGGCACGGGAAAAGTCCAAGCAGGGAGCTTGGCACGGGAGAAAGTCCAAGTATGGAGACTTGGCACGGAGAAGTCCAAGTATGGGAACTTGGCAAGTGGAAGTCGGAGAGGGCTCGATAGCTCGTTCTCCGGACTAGGTCAGAGAGGGCTCGGTAGCTCGTTCTCTGGACCGGAAGTGGAAGTCAGAGAGGGCTCGGTAGCTCGTTCTCCGGACTAGGTCAGAGAGGGCTCGGGAGCTCGTTCTCTGGACCGGATAAGTCCGAGAGGGCTCGGTGGCTCGTTCTCCGAACTAGGTCGAGAGGGCTCGGTAGCTCGCTCTGAACCGATGTGGAGTCAGTGAAGGCAGGGGGATAAGTCCTGGTGAGTGAAGCCGGTGAAAACCCTAGTGAGTGAAGCTAGGTGAAAGTCTTGGTGAGTGAAGCCGCAAGGAAAAATCTAGATGGATCGAGGATGATCGGACATCGGTGTTGAGAAGGTCAAGTGGGTCAAAGGATTAACCGGACACTTGGTGGGGAGTCTTAGCAGGTCAAGGGTGGACCGGATGCTAAGCATGATGTACCAACGAGTTAAGGTTGAACGGATGTTGGTTTGGAAGGTTTGAGACTTGGTTTGGGCAAAACCAAGCTCGGATTGATCGATGATACATGGGTATCGGATCGATGCGGTGACCGATCAAGAACCAAACAGTAGCTCGAGTGTTATCGATCGGTGCGGACCGATCAGAAACAACGATCATAAGGCAAGAAGTTCGGGAGAAAGGGTGCGATCGGTCCACGGACCGATCGAGGAGCTTCGATCGGTCCGGGACCTATCGTGGCCGCAGAGTTGGCAACTCAGAGCGTTCGATCGGTCGGGACCGATCGGATTGATCGGTCCCCATGACCGATCAGGACGATCGGTGGAGCCTGATCGGTCCAGGTATAGCCGTTGTGAGTGACAACGGCTATCTCCGTCTTCTTCGCTGTCTTCTTTGCGCAGGTTATAAAAGGAGATCGAGGGCTTTCTACAGTTCTCTCTCTCTCTGAAGCTTCTCCTTTTTCTTCTTCACTGCTGTGATTTGAGCTTTGCTGAGCTCGCTCCTTCTTGAAGCTTCGGGTGAACTTTCCTTGACTGATCAGCTACTGCTGTGAGTTTCCTGAAGTTGCTGCTTCGGATTCCAGTCGACAAGAACAGTAGGCAAGCTTTGTTTTGTACATTCATATTATCTTCTGTTTTGTACTGTATTTTTGTACACCTTTCTTGGTGTTGCAAGAAGTTTCTGTGGCGAGGTTTCTCCACCCAGAAGGAGTGTTCTTATTAGCCAGTTTTCCGGGGACTCATCCACCGACGGATTGATAGGGTTTGTCCACCTTACGGACACGCTGAGGAGTAGGAGTATCATCTCCGAACCTCGTTACATCTTCGTGTTGAGGTTTGCTTCTCCTTTATCGTTTCTATTGTTTATTTCCGCTGCACTAACCCTAATCGTAGGAAGAAACGAAAGAATTTGGGGTCGGCTATTCACACCCCCCCTCTCTAGCCGCGACCATCGATCCTAACAAGTGGTATCAGAGCAAGGTCGCTCTTCGTTGGATTAACATCCGAGGGAGCACAAGCTAGAGATGGATCAACTCGGAGAAGACATCACCATTCCACCTTTCTATGATCGCGACGACTTTGCGTTTTGGAAGATAAGAATGAAGTACTTTCTTATGACTAACCTTGAAAATTGGAGTTGTGTTCAATTAGGTTTCAAGCCTCCGATGGACAAGAAAGGAGAAACCCTAGAGAAGAAGGAGTGGACCAAGGAACAAGTCCATCAATCCCTAGTCAACGATGAGGTATTGAAAATTTTTGAATTTTCTTTACCTAATGATGTTTTGTGTAGGATAGGTGGATATAACGATGCCAAGGAGTTGTGGAACAACTTGGCAAAGTTCCATGAGGAGAACTCCACTTCAAGCCATGAAGAGGAGTCAAGCGAGCCAAGGAGTTCACATCATGGAGGGATGGATTTAGAAGTTGAGGGCTACTCAACATCTAAAGAAGAAGAGGAGGAGAGTTCTTCTTCAAGTTCGGAGCAAGAAGAAGAAGCGTCTACCTCCGGAAGGGATGAAGGAGAGAGCGTTCATCCATCCTCAACTCTAGGTAACTCAAGCCATTTAGTTTCTAGCAAATTACACATAATGTGCTTTGAGTGTAGGGAATTTGGACATTACAAGAGTAAATGTCCAAAGAGGGTTAGAAAGACTCCACCGGCACCAAAGGTCAAGGAAGCCGGAGTCCCAACACGCAAGGGCAAGGAGCACGTGGTGTGCTTCCAATGCAAGCGAAGGGGACACTATAGGAGCCAATGTCCGAGGGGGAGGCAACCTCACAAGGACAAGAGATCGAGCACATGGATAGGGGGAGCCAAGGCAAACCCTAAGGTACCTTTTAAGGCACATTCTTGCAATTCTAGTAGGATGCATGCTAGTAGCCTTATTGCTATTGTCAAGAATGATAAGCATGTTAATTATAGGAATCAATATACATGCTTAGGTGCCAAACATGTGAGCCTAGATAAGGATAACACTAGGAAAGCCAACCCTAAAATTAACCCATCTAAGGTTAAGGAAAACCTAGGTAGGAATCCCAAATCAACTAGACATATGCCTAGGAGTACCTCAAAGAACAATGACAAATTAAAACTTGAGGTATTAGAAAAGGAGAATCAAGTCTTGAGGTCAAGACTTGACACTTTAGAAAAGACCCTTAGAAATTTAGAGAAGTCAACTCTAGGGTCTAAGGGTCAAAAACCCAAGTCCAAGGACATGAAAGGTTTGGGTCACAAACCTAAGTCCCAAGTGGTCAAGCCCACTTATCATAATGTTCCATTTGATTATGGAACAAGACCTAGGGCTAGAAAGACCATCACCAAGGTCACAAGGGGAGTCACCCCTAGAGTTGATCTTGATGAGTCCCAAATGACCAAGGCTTCAAAGCCTAGGAGGGTCATTAGAAGGGTTGCTAGGGAAGTCATCCCTAGTGAATACTTAGTGAACCCAATGAGCTCCAATAGGTATTGGGTTCCTAGGAGCGTGATTTCATCACGCTAGATTAGTTAGGGTGTGTCAACCTTACTTGAATAGGTAGTTAACCTAATCATGGCAAAAGGTGACACTTTAGGATTTTTCAAGGTATAATCAAGCCTTGAAAATGAAATGGAAAGTTATTCCTAAGGTGATTAGGATGTGCCAATCACATTTGAGGAGTTCTCTAGAGTCAATTGGCACATAGTGATCTAAAAATCCTTGGTATATGATTTTAGGTCTATTACTCTTAGGAATATAGAACCTATGGCAAAATGATCAAAACTATCAAAAATGGCAACTAAGGCTAGAATTAGGTATTTCCTATACCTTTACATGTTATTTGCCATATATTGTTTGTCATATGCCATGTCATGACATCATATTTATTTTATGATCATTTAAAATGTCATGATAATGCTTAGGTTGTTTAAATGTTATGCTTTATTTAAGTTTCATACTTTATGCCATGACATCATGACACTGGCACATGTTATTATGTATGATATCATTTTATGTCATGTCATCTTCTCTTGCATTTATAATCAATGAAATTGATTTAAGGTTAAAAACACAATTTGATATGGAAATCAAATTGATGTTTAGAAAATGCATGAGACCTTAGCCTAAGATAACCTAAACCCATATCTCACATCAAAATTGACTTGGATGTGTTTGATACACCTTAGATGTGTGTGAGATATTAGGATGATGAGTTAGGAACAAGGTGCATAGTTCTTGTACTTAGATGAGCCTAATTCAAAATTGGGGATCATAGGGAAAGCTTATGTACAAGTCATGTACATTTAGCCCAAAGATTGTGGTCCTAAATTAAATGGTTTAAAATCATTTCAAAATTGATTTGAGAAACCTTGATGAAGCTTTTCTAGTGATAGCATTCATCATTGAGCAAAGTGATACAAAATGAGTTAACTTTGAGCTATTTCAAAGACTTTTGAACTTTGTATCAAGATTTGAAAATGGAAGTTATTTTCATAGAAAACTATTTTTCCATGATAGTATATGTTATGAGGAGTGTATCCTCAAAATTTTACAATTTTTAGAATTTTCTGTGATTTTCTAGAGGTTTCTGAATTTCGGGAGAAGAAATCAGAAATCAGAAATCAGAGTTGTGGATCGATCAGAGGGGATTCTGATCGGTCCAGGGGTGCCTGGATCGGTCACCGTGACCGATCCAGGGAATCCCTGATCGGTCTGGTGACCGATCAGGGTGTGCTAAGTTGCTGAAATTCGACTGGTTGCCTGAAATTTCAGCTCGGGAATTGGTGTTTTAGAGTTCTAAAGGTTTGAAACTCTCTGGGAGATTGTTGGTGCAATGGTCAAGGGGGAGTTGACCTTTAGGGGGAGTTTTACCTATTAGTCAAGGGGGAGTTGACTTTTAGGGGGAGTTTTTACTCCTAAAAGACTTAAGTGATATGGGATTATCACTAAGTTGATTGTTGACCTTAGTATCAAGGGGGAAATTAAGAGTTTCAATGAAAGGTATGAGACTTTCATTAGGAAGAAACTCTTGACCTTGATTCACTCCTTTTGATGTGTGTCAAAAAGGGGAAGAATGTCTAGAGAATGTTCAAGGAAGAACATTGGAGTTAGTGGGAGAGTTTGTTGATCACGACGAGTGAAGTTGTGAACAACGATAACTTACTCTTCAGGGGGAGAGTTTGTTGATGTGTGCCAATAGGGGGAGAATAAAGGGTTTAAGTTAGGCCTTCATTATCTAAGAAGGAGGTTGCCTTCTTAGAAGGAGAATGTAAGGTTGTAACTTATGTTTCATTACTTAGTGGCATGAGGAAAGTTGAGGCTATTGGATTAGCCTAACTTAAAGGTATTGTCAAACATCAAAAAGGGGAGATTGTTGGTGCAACCTTAGGTCAAGGTTGGCCTGTTTGACCCGACTCGATTTGACCTGACTCGAGTTGTATTTTGATGTTTGACAAGAATAAAAGAGTTGTATTTTGATGGGAGATTGTTGGTGCAACCTTAGGTCAAGGTTGACCTGGTTGACCTGACTCGAATTAACCTGACTCAAGTTGTATCTTGATGTTTGACAAGAACAGAAACTTGGGAGGTTGTGGGTGTAACCCTTGGTCAAGGTTGACCTGGTTGACCTGAGGTGAGTTGACCTGACTCGGAAAAGTCCAAGCAGGGAGCTTGGCACGGGAAAAGTCCAAGCAGGGAGCTTGGCACGGGAGAAAGTCCAAGTATGGAGACTTGGCACGGAGAAGTCCAAGTATGGGAACTTGGCAAGTGGAAGTCGGAGAGGGCTCGGTAGCTCGTTCTCCGGACTAGGTCAGAGATGGCTCGGTAGCTCGTTCTCTGGACCGGAAGTGGAAGTCGGAGAGGGCTCGATAGCTCGTTCTCCGGACTAGGTCAGAGAGGGCTCGGGAGCTCGTTCTCTGGACCGGAAGGAAGTCAGAGAGGGCTCGGTAGCTCATTCTCCGAACTGTGGTCAGAGAGGGCTCGGTAGCTCGTTCTCTGGACCGGATGTGGAAAGTCCTGGTGAGTGAAGCCAGGCAGACGGATAAGTCCTGGTGAGTGAAGCCAGGTGAAAACCCTAGTGAGTGAAGCTAGGTGAAAGTCCTGGTCAGTGAAGCCGGGCAAGGAAAAATCTAGATGGATCAAGGATGATAGGGCATCTGGTGTTGAGAAGGTCAAGTGGGTCAAAGGGATTGACCGGACACTTGGTGGGAAGTCTTAGCAGGTCAAGGGAGTGACCGGATGCTAAGCATGATGTACCAACATGTCAAGGTTGACCGGATGTTGGTTTGGAAGTCTTGGGACTTGGTTTGGGCAAAAACCAAGCTCTGGATCGATCAGTGGATCGATCCAGTGATACACTGGGTATCTGGATCGGTCTGGTGACTGATCAGTAACCAAACAGTAGCTACTGAGTGTTATCTGATCGGTCTGCAGACCGATCAGGAAACAATGATCAGAAGGCAAGAAGTTCGGGAGAAAAGGGTGCTGATCGGTCCCTGGACCGATCAGAGGGATCTCTGATCGGTCCCTGGGACCTATCAGGGTACGCACAGAGAGTTGGCAACTCTGTAAGCGTTCTGATCGGTCTGGGGACTGATCAGCATAGAGCATGATCGGTCCCCATGACCGATCAGCAGCACCCTGGACCGATCAGGGTGGAGCCTGATCGGTCCAGGTATAGCCGTTGTGAGTGACAACGGCTATCTCCGTCTTCTTCGCTGTCTTCTTTGCGCAGGTTATAAAAGGAGATCGAGGGTTTCTACAGTTCTCTCTCTCTCTGAAGCTTCTTCTTTTTCTTCTTCACTGCTGTGATTTGAGCTTTGCTGAGCTCGCTCCTTCTTGAAGCTTCGGGTGAGCTTTCCTCGACTGATCAGCTGCTGCTGTGAGTTTCCTGAAGTTGCTGCTTCGGATTCCAGTCGACAAGAACAGTAGGCAAGCTTTGTTTTGTACATTCATATTATCTTCTGTTTTGTGCTGTATTTTTGTACACCTTTCTTGCTGTTGCAAGAAGTTTCTGTGGTGAGGTTTCTCCACCCAGAAGGAGTGTTCTTATTAGCCGGTTTTTCGGGGACTCATCCACCGACGGATTGATAGGCTTCGTCCACCTTACGGACACGCCGAGGAGTAGGAGTATCATCTCCGAACCTCGTTACATCTTCGTGTTGAGGTTTGCTTCTCCTTTATCGTTTCTATTGTTTATTTCCGCTGCACTAACCCTAATCATAGGAAGAAACGAAAGAATTTGGGGTCGGCTATTCACACCCCCCCCTCTCTAGCCGCGACCATCGATCCTAACACCAAGTCTCCATACTTGGACTTTTCCGTGCCAAGTCTCTCTGCTTGGACTTTTCCGTGCCAAGTCTCCATACTTGGACTTTTCTCGTGCCAAGCTCCCTGCTTGGACTTTTCCGTGCCAAGTCTCCATACTTGGACTTTTCTCGTGCCAAGCTCCCTGCTTGGACTTTTCACCAGATGTCTGGTCAACCTTGACCTATCTGGATTTCCCTTGCCTGGCTTCACTCACCAGAACTTTCCAACTGCCTGGCTTCACTCACCAGGACTTTCCCTTGCCTGGCTTCACTCACCAGGACTTTCACCTGGCTTCACTCACCAGGATTTCCCGAATCAGGTCGACTCACCTTGGGTCAACTAGGTCAACCTTGACCAAAGATTGCACCCACAATCTCCCAAGTTTGTATTCTGTCAAACATCAGAATACAACTTTTCTACTCTCGTCAAAAATCAGAATAGAACTTTTCTATTCTCGTCAAGCATCAAAATACAACTCGAGTCAGGTCAACTAGGTCAACCTTGACCTAAGGTTGCACCAACAATCTCCCCCTTTTTGATGTTTGACAAAAACCATAACCAAGTTAGGTTAACCCGATAACCTAACTTAGGTTTTCCAATGTTCTTTCTTGAACATTCTAGAATTGTCCTTACCTAGGCTAACATGTTTGGCACCTAAGGACATGTATCGGATTCTATGGTTATCATGCTTATCATCATTGGCAATTGCAATAAAGCTACTAACATATTTCTCATTAGAATTGCAATAACGTGCCTTAAAAGATACCTTAGGGTTTGCCTTAGCTCCCCCCATAGATGTGCTTGGTCTCTTGTCCTTGTGAGGTTGCCTCCCCCTCGGACATTGGCTCATATAATGTCCCCTTTGCTTGCATTGGAAGCACACCACGTGCTCCTTGCCCTTGCGTATCGGGACTCCGGCTTCCTTGACCTTTGGCGCCGGTGGAGTCTTCCTAATCCTCTTTGGACATTTACTCTTGTAATGCCCAAATTCCCTACACTCAAAGCACATTATATGTAATTTACTTGAAAGTAAATTGCTTGAGTTACCTAGGGTTGAGGATGGTTGTATGCTTTCTTCTTCATCCCTTCCGGAAGTAGAGGCTTCATCTTCTTGCTCCAATCTTGAAGAAGAACTCTCCTCCTCCTCTTCCTTAGATGTTGAGTAGCCCTCAACTTCTAATTCCTTTCCTCCATGATGTGAGCTACTTGGCTCACTTGACTCCTCTTCATGACTTGAAGTGGAGCTCTCCTCATGGAACTTAGCCAAGTTGTTCCATAATTCCTTGGCATTGTTGTATCCACCTATCTTGCACAACATATCATTAGGTAATGAAAAATCAAGAATTTTCGTTACCTCATCATTGATCGTGGATTGGTGGATTTGTTCCTTCGTCCACTTCTTCTTCTCGAGAGGTTCTCCCTTCTTAACCACCGGAGGAGTAAAACCTACTTGGACACAACTCCAATTAACTAGATTAGTCATAAGAAAATACTTCATTCTTACCTTCCAATATGCGAAGTCGTCGCGATCGTAGAAGGGTGGAATCGTGATGTCTTCTCCAAATTGATCCATTCTCTAGCTTGTGCTCCCTCGGGTGTTAATTCGACGAAGAGCAACCTTGCTCTGATACCACTTATTAGGACCTTCGGATAGCGGCTAGAGAGGGGGGGTGTGAATAGCCGACCCCAAATTCGCGTTTCTTTCTACAAATCAAGTTAGCGCAGCGGAAAAATAACAACAGAAACGTAAATGGAGAAATCAAATCTCAAGCACAGCGATGTAACGAGGTTCGGAGATGAAACTCCTACTCCTCGGCGTGTCCGTAAGGTGGACGAATCCTCTCAATCCGTCGGTGGATGAGACCCCGGAAAACCGGCTAATAAACACTCCTTCTGGGTGGAGAAACCTCGCCACAATCTCTTGCAACAGCAAGATAGGAGTACAAGAAAGAAGGCAAGAAACAAAAAGCAATACGAATGTAAAAAACACTTTGCCTTCTCGTCGACGGGAGTCCGTTGATGAAGCAACAACTTCACGGATGCCTAACAGCAGCTAAACCAACCGAAGGAAGCTCACTCGAAGCTTCAAGAAGTATGAGCTCAGCAAAGCTCAGTAAGAGCATAAGGAACCAAGAAGAAGAAGAAATACCACTGTAGAAGCCCTCGACCTCTTTATAACCTGCACCTGCTCACCTGGCGACAGAGTTCTGCGAAGGAGACGGAGATAGCCGTTGTGACTCAACGGCTATGCCTGGACCGATCACCTGATCGGTCCAGGAGATCCCTGATCGGTCCACAGACCGATCAGGCTACGCCTGGACCGATCAGACCATATCCTGATCGGTCCAGGAGGGATCTGATCGGTCCCTAGACCGATCAGTCCTTTCTCTCCTTTTCCTTTGTGTTGCTTCCTGATCGGTCTCCAGACCGATCAGATAACTCACAGTACCACACTGACTGGTTACTGATCGGTCTGCAGACCGATCAGCCGTATCATTGGATCAGTCACCAGACCGATCCAGGTTTAGAGCTCCCAGCCCTAACCCTACCTGGTCCTGAGAACGAGCTACCGAGCCCTCTCTGACCTAGTCCGGAGAACGAGCTACCGAGCCCTCTCCGACTTCGTCTGGTCCAGAGAACGAGCTACCGAGCCCTTTCTGACCTAGTCCGGAGAACGAGCTACCGAGCCCTCTCCGACTTCGTCCGGTCCAGAGAACGAGCTACCGAGCCCTCTCTGACATAGTCCGGAGAACGAGCTACCGAGCCCTCTCCGACTTCCACGTCCGGTCCAGAGAACGAGCTCCCGAGCCCTCTCTGACCTAGTCCGGAGAACGAGCTACCAAGCCCTCTCCGACTTCCCATGCTTGGACTTTTCCCGTGCCAAGCTCCCTGCTTGGACTTTTCCGTTCCAAGTCTCCATACTTGGACTTTTCCGTGCCAAGTCTCCATACTTGAACTTTTCCGTGCCAAGTCTCCCTGCTTGGACTTTTCCGTGCCAAGTCTCTGTTGGGATCTTAGATGGCTAGAGGAGGGGTGAATAGCTCCTTTAAAAACTTAAACGAAAACTTCTACACAGATAATCGTTAGCACAGGGGAATTAGACAACTAAAAGAGAGAAAAACATAAGCACACTAACACTAGGATTTACGAGGTTCGGGGATAACTTGCCCCTACTCCTCGGCGTGTCCGTAAGGTGGACGACTCCTTGATCTTCGGTAGATCGCACCCCGGATAAATTCCGGCTAAAGATCCTCCTTCTCGGTGGAGTAACCTCTCCACAAAGATCACAAGAGTAGCTTTGAGAGTGAAGCACAATTACTTACAGAGTGTGGCTAAAGGATTTAACAGTTTAACTTACAGCCACGAAGCAGAAAAACAACGACAGGACGAATCAGCCAAGAGCTCAACGAAAACGCATAGCCTCTTGCTTGAACGACAGAGAGAGTTTTTCCAGAGTGTATTTCATCCTCTCCTCTTCCTCCTTCTTATTTCTCTGCTTTCTTCACTGCGTTTGCCTGCATCGAATCACTGCAAACCAGTAGCGTATCACTGTCGCCAAACCAGGCGTCGCCAATCACGCTTCTTCCTCATCTGAACTCACACCAATACCATCCTTGGTCTTCACTGGTGTCTCTGAGCTCGAACCAATAAGGAAGAGTCAAGCTGATCGCAGCCAGTGAGCCAACTGAACAAGCCAGTGAACGTTGACGCTTCTTTTGCACAATTTACAGCGATAACCAGTAGAAAAACCATTTTGTTTTATTCCTTTGATAGTCATTGATTTGAATTCAAACATCACCATGGTACCTGTAGCCTGTAACTCAAAAAGCTCACAAGCATATGTTAGATCAGATGCATCAGAAACGAGTCAGAAATCTCGGAGAAGTAGCAGGACATGCGACAGCTGGATCGGTCGGACCGATCCATAGCTTCAGATCGACATCGGTCCGGAAGATCCTGATCGATGCGTGGACCGATCATACTATGTGGATCGGTCCACGACCGTTCCACGCTTTCTCGGCGTTCGATCACTTCTTTCGATCGGTGCATCGATCGGATAACCCATGTACGTCAGGTTCTTGATCGGTCCACGCATCGATCGGTTAACCCACTGAAGTTACCGATCGGTCCACGCCGATCGGTTAACCTGAATGTTTAGGATCCCGATCGGTCACCGATCGATCGGAATGGTCAAATCGGTAGGTTCGATCGGTCACCCGACCGATCGGTGATCTTGAGTATCCTTTGGATCGGTGCACCGATCCAGACGACAAATATCCGGATCGATGCGTAGACCGATCCAATGCTACCGAGTGAGTTTTGCAGCTTTCTAGCCCGAAACCCGAGGTCTTCCCGGTCCCAGACCGAGCTACCGAGCCCTCTCGACCTAGTCCGGAACGAGCCACCGAGCCCTCTCCGACCTCATCCGGTCCGAGAACGAGCACCGAGCCCTCTCGACCATTCCGTGCCAAGTCACCATACTTGGACTTTTCGTGCCAAGCTCCTGCTTGGACTTTTACCGATGTTCCGTCAACCTTGACCCATCTGGATTTCCCCTGCCTCACTTCACAGGACTTTCCCTCCCAACCGATCAACCTCGATCAGTAGTCATTCTGAGTTAAATTAATATCGATACAAACTTAAATCGTGTCAACATCAAAACAACAGCGAGAGATCGTATCAACAATCTCCCTTTTTGTTGTTTGACAACACGATTTAAGTTTAGATCAGAATTGTTCAAATTTTCATAATTTTAGGGGAATCAAGATCCTCCCCCTAAGACAGATAAAGTGCCATGTAAGAATAGGAGAATCATCCCCCTAAGATAGATACAGTACCATGTAAGAATAGGAGACTCATGATTCTCCCCCTAACTCAAACTTTCATTTAATTCTAAACTTAGTTACCTTCTCCCCCTTTGTCAAACACCGAAAAGGTGCGAACCAAGTAAGAAAATGTTAAAAGACTCCCCCTTAACCCATACTGTTTTCTTTCTTAATCCCCCAAAATGCCTCTAAGTGTATTACGAGACAGTGATAAAGAGATAAAGGACAAACAGGACATGCAAGTGAACAGCATATTAATATCCAATAGAAAATGAAGCATAATAAAGAGCAAGCAAAAAGAAAACGGAGTAGCATAAATACAGGAGTAGCATCAGAAGTGCAAACATCCAGGTCAGTCATAAAGACTAATAAATAACATCCAAAATACAGACAGCCAACAAACAAACTATATCAATCAACATCCTCACACTGAGGAATATCACCATCATCGGCAGGAGGGGTGAAATCCTGAGGCGGCATGCCGGAGGATGAATAGCCTGGGTAAGACTGCGGAGGCGGGTAGCGTGCCATCCATCCGAGTAGCAACTGCTGTGTCACCACCTGATGACTGCGCATATCATCGAAGCACTGGTCAATATGCCCGCGCAGGTCATCGTAGCGCTGGTCAATCCGTATGCGTAGTCCATCGAACTCAGCAGCCACCATCTCCTCGTGACGATCAAATCGGCTCTCCAACTCAGCGATCTGCCAGCGCAGGTCTGGATCCGCCTCGCCAATGTCAGCAGGAGGAGCAGCAACAGGAGCAGCTGCAACCTGTCGTGGAGGTCCCCGTGGTAACTCACCTAAAGCTCTCCCATCCTTCCACTGAACATCCCCATTTTGCCCTATGATTTCAGACTTGGAAAATGCCCGTTTCCCAAGTCGGCAATCCTTCCTGACCATTTTGATTATTCTACCCTTAGAGACATCAACCTAAAGGGTCTCAAGCCAATCAGTAATTATATGCCCATAAGGCATATAAATAGTGAAGCCGCTAGGCTGAGAATATGATATGATCGAGGAGTAGATGCTCGACATGATATCAAAATCGAGACGCCGACGCAAACCATAAAGCATAAGACAATGATATGATCGGATCTCAGATAATGGTTTAGATGTGATAGGTAGAAGGCAGTTCGTGACAATTTTAAAAAGAATGTAATCTTGAGGAGATAATCTCAAGGCTGCAAAAGTAGGGAAGTCAACATCTAGCTCATCTAGCCCTTGTCTAGGCTGTCTGAAGAAGTACTCATATATATCGTCAGGTGAGATATCAAACGGTGGAGGTAACTGATCTGGTAAGTCAGGAAATATCGAAAAGACATCACCGGAACACCTCCGACAATTGAGATACTCAAAGAAAGATGAGATACTGAAATCAAGAGTCCGCTTAGCAACTCTTGTTTTAAAACCTTGATCATTAGTCTCATGAAGGTTGTTATAGAACTCAGAGACCAAGTCATAGTTGATATCCCGTTCCAAGTAGACTAGTGAATCGAGTTTGTAGTATGCTATGATTTCGGACACTTGTGGGCAAAATTCGTCCATGAATTTTCTATCCACGGACCTACAAGGGAGTAATTTGAATGTCCTTTGTTGAAAAGCTTGCTCAGACTGGCGGTTTGGGAATCTATTGGAACTAGCTGGTTGGGGTCGAGAGGGAGCAGGAGACTTGGTTTTCTCAGCTGGGGACTTAGAAGAACCCTCACCGACTGCTTTCTTCCTAGATAGATAAGGATTTGGACACGGTCGGGGCAAATGGGAGTCCACGGGAGCCACATAGAGAGAACCGAGACCACACAGAGAGAACCGAGACAACACACATAGAGAAAATGTGAAAAGAAGCTAAACAGCTAAGAATGAACAAATCTCGGGAGGAAGAAGAGTTACCTGGGCGCCATTGTAACCTTCGGCTTTTAGAAGATGATGGGTCGAGAAGACGGGAGGAAAAGAGGGGCGTCGGCTAGGTTATGAGTTGGTCGGCTAGGGTTTTGGAAAAGGAAGAAGATCGGGAAGAGAGGAGGTCGGGAGGATTTAATGAGGGGATAGTGCACAGTGAGATCTGATCGGACGGTCGTCCGATCAGTATCGATTTTAACGCCCAAAGAGGTCTGATCGGTCCCCCGGACCGATCAGGAAACCCTCTGATCGGTCGTGGAGACCGATCAGGTAGCCTTCCTGCGAACCATAGAACTGACCGAAGAGTTATGGATTCGTTCTGGATCGGTCGACAGACCGACCCAGTATCTCCTGATCGGTCCCCGGACCGATCAGAGGTGGATGCGTGCCAGAGCCTCCTGATCGGTCGTGGAGACCGATCAGGGAACCTCCTGATCGGTCCCCGGACCGATCAGAGGTCGATCAGTAGCTAGCGATACGTTTCAGAACCCCTGATCGGTCTGCAGACCGATCAGATATCGAATGAACTCTACTGATCGGTCGTAGGGACCGATCAGATATCGGCCTGATCGGTCCCTGGACCGATCAGTGTCTGATAATCCTGAAATTCTGATTTCAGTAACTGAAATTTTTGAGCCGTTGTTGATCGAGAATTCTGAAAAGTTCAACAACCAAGAATTCAGAACCTCCCAAATTCATAACCTAAAACCTAAGGATCAACACCCACAATTGTGTTCAAAAACTGAACTCTTATGGCCTGAGCTTGTTTAGAGCCCGAAAGTTTCAGACTTCAAAACCCAAAAACTCAGACATTTGGAATCTTAGAGTTCCAATCTTAGAGAACCTTATAAAACTATTACCTATAGTGAACCAAGGTATTAGTTAAGACCTAGGATTGCTATGATCAGTTTCAAGTTTGTCAAAATATAAACAACTTGTCCTAATTTTCAATCAAGGCATGTTAAGTATCAATCAAAAATATCAATCAACAAATCAACCATCAACTATAATTGGATAACTTCTAGGCAAAAATCCAACCAAGATTCCTTGATTGGAATATATGAGTAAGATCAAGGAACCAATTACACATGAATTATGTAATGGTGTTCCCCATACTCAATTAATGTCTCTTCAACCTAATTATTCAAGGGATGCATGATACATTTTGAATAATTTGGTTGTTCCTAGCATCTCACCCCATTTCTAGCAAACAAAAATATTTTGTTAAACCTTATAGTTTGTGTGAGATGTTCCCAAGTTGCCCAAAATCATTCCCAATTTCTCTTGTCATTTTTAATTTTTCCTTATTGATCATGATGAGGTCCTAAGGACCTAAGGAGCCAAACACATTCCCAATTCCCTCCTTAAATGACTAAATTCATTCTCCGGAAGGGGTTTGGTGAAAATGTCGGCTAGGTTTGACTTTGACTCCACATATGTGAGCACAATGTCACCCCTAGCTACGTGATCTCTAATGAAGTGATGACGCACTTCAATGTGCTTGGTCCTTGAATGATGGACTGGATTTTTAGTTAGGTTGATCGTGCTAATGTTGTCACATAGCACTTGTACACCCTTATAAGAAAGTCCATAATCCTCTAGAGTGTGAATCATCCACAACAATTGTGATACACTCTCTCCCATGGCAATGTATTCAGCCTCGGTCGTGGAGAGAGCCACACAATGTTGCTTCCGACTTGACCAACTAACTAATGATGAACCTAAAAATTGGCAACCCCCACTAGTGCTTTTCCGATCCAGTTTGCACCCAGCATAATCGGAATCGGTATAGCCTATCAAGTCAAAAGACTCTGTACGAGGGTACCATAGACCTACTCGAATTGTGCCCTTAAGGTATCTCAATATTCTCTTAACTGTAATTAAATGAGATTCCTTGGCACAGACTTGATATCTAGCACACATGCCCACAGCAAAAAGTATGTCTGGTCGACTAGCTGTGAGATATAGAAGACTACCAATCATGCTTCTATATTGTGTTAGATCAATTGGTTTTCCACTCTCATCATTGTCAAGGCGAGTGCTTGTCGCCATTGGAGTGGACATTTCCTTAGAGTCACTCATATTGAATTTTCTAAGCATCTCTTGAGTGTATTTTGTCTGATGGACATAAATTCCATCTCGAGTTTGTTTGATTTCAAGTCCGAGGAAGAATGTCAACTCTCCTACTAGACTCATCTCAAACTCACTTTCCATGTGAGAAATGAATTCATTTAAATAGACCTTGTTATTTGAGCCACAAATTATGTCATCGACATACACTTGGGCTACGAAAATATTTTCACCATCTCTACGCAGAAATAGTGTTGGGTCTATTTGGCCTCTTACAAAGCCCTTTTCTAGTAAATAAGTTGACAGCCTTTCGTACCAAGCTCGAGGTGCTTGTTTAAGCCCATAAAGAGCTTTCTTGAGCTTGTATACGTGGTTTGGAGCTTTGGTACTCACAAACCCCGGGGGTTGTTCAACATAGACCTCTTCTTTAATGAAGCCATTTAAGAAGGCAGATTTAACATCCATTTGATAGAGCTTGAAACCTCTATGTGCAGCAAAAGCTAGCATCAAACGAATGGACTCTAATCGGGCCACGGGAGCATAAGTCTCATCATAATCGAGACCTTCGACTTGACTATAGCCCTTGGCTACAAGTCTTGCCTTGTTTCTTACAACTTCTCCCTTTTGATTTAACTTATTTTTGAAGACCCATTTAGTTCCAATAATGGTGGTCTTCTTAGGTCTAGGAACTAAGTCCCACACTTGGCTCCTTTCAAATTGACCTAACTCATCTTGCATAGCTATGATCCAATCAGGATCGCGCAATGCCTCATCAACTAATTTTGGTTCAATCTCTGAAATCAATGCGACTTCATTAGACTCATTTCTAAAGAATGACCTAGTCCTAACCCCTTGTTGGATATCTCCCACAATTTGGTCTTGGGGATGACTAGTGGTTATCCTAGATTGTCTTGGTGTTGGTGGTGCCTCATGAATGGTCTCACTAGGCACAGGCAAGGACTCAATATCAGGCAAGGGATCAACCGGAGCCCTTTGTTGCCTTTGCTCATCGTCATCAGAGTCAACCTCGACTCTTTCTTCATTTTGATCATTCAAACTTAGATTTCTAAGTTCAAGTTGAATTTCTCCTACATCCCTTGATTGATCATTTGATTTAGGGATTTCTTCAAAAGCTACATCAGAGGACTCTTTAATCAATTTAGTCCTATTGTTGTAGACTCGATAGGCTTTGCTGGTGAGCGAGTAACCGACCAGTATCCCTTCATCAGCCTTGGCCGAAAATTTTCCAAGATGGTCCTTGGTGTTCAAAATAAACACCTTACAACCAAACACCCTAAGATGTTTAATTGTAGGTGGTTTCCCAAACCAAAGTTCATGAGGAGTCTTTCCTAAAAACCTATGTATCAGGATTCGGTTTTGCACATAGCAAGCTGTATTCACAGCTTCAGCCCACAAGTAACTCGGTAGTGAGTACTCATTGAGCATGCTTCGTGCAGCCTCTTGTAAGACTCGATTCTTTCTCTCCACAACCCCATTTTGCTGTGGAGTCCTTGGAGTTGAGAACTCATGTCTATACCCTTTTGCTTGACAAAATTCTAAGAACCTATGGTTTTGAAATTCACCACCATGATCACTTCTAATGGTTTTAATTGTTGTTGATTTTTCATTTTCAGTTCTTCTACAAAAGAAATAAAAATATCTATGGTTTGATCCTTAGTTTTCAAAAAGAAAGTCCATGTATATCTAGTAAAATCATCAATAATTACTAAACAATATCTACTACCATTCAATGAAATAACATTGTTACAATCAAACAAGTCCATATGTAATAAGTCTAAGGCAGTAGATGTACTCACAATGCTTTTACCTTTATGAGATGCTTTTGTTTGCTTACCCATTTGACATGCATCACATAGTTTGTTCTTTTGGTACTTGATGCTTGGTAAGCCTCGTACTAGTCCTTTGTTGGCCAACTTCCGAATGTTCTTCATGTTTACATGTGCCAACCTTCTATGCCAAAGCCAAGACTCTTCTTCTTTTGACATGAAACACTTAATCAAAGCATTAGTAGCACTTTTAAACGATACTTGATAAATATTATCAACCCTTGTGCCTACTAGTACCGTGTCAAGTGTGTCAATGTGTTTAACCAAACATTGACTTGAATGAAATTCAATTGTGTAACCCGTATCACACAATTGACTGACACTTAGGAGATTAAAAGTCATCCCCTTGACTAGAAGAACATTCTTGATGTGGAGACATTCGGATATATGAATGTCTCCAACCCTATAACCTTAAGACTACCATTATTGCCAAAAGACACATTACCTCTATTTTTATTTTGTATGGTAGAGAATAGTGACTTGTCCCCTGTCATGTGCTTGGAGCATCCACTATCAACAAACCAAGTTGATAGACGCTCCCCCTCGACCAATGCCTACAAGACACGAAAGACGGATGTTTTAGGTACCCAAATTCTGGGACCTAATGCATCTACAATGAGAGACTTAGGCACCCATGCCTTAGTCACCTTCTTCCTAGTCTCATGAACCCTAGAAACATGTGTTCTATGAAATTGGGTTCTTGACACTAAAGAAATAAAGCTAGACTCCTTAGGTTGGTATCCTAATCCAACCTTGTTGTAAACCGCCCTTTGGGCATTTAGAATCATGTCTAAGGTCTTAGAGCTGGTTGAGAATTTCTCAAGCATTTTCTTGAGCTTCTCAATTTCACCCTTCAAGGTTTTGTTTTCATCCTCTAGGGCCTCTTGATAAAGGTCATCGACCTCATCTTCCCTAAGGGCCCTTAATTTCTCTATTTCATCTTTTAGCAGTTTAGTTTCTGTTTTTGATTTTTTAAGGGAAGTAGACAAATGTGCAATTGTTTTATAACACTTTTCTAAATGGGGAGAGGTTACCTCTTCATCATCCGAAGATGATGAAGTCGCGGCTGAAGAGCTTGAGTCCTCACTCTCGGACTCGGACTCCTCTCTTGCCATGAGGGCTAACTGCCGTGTACTCTTCTCCCTCTTCTCTTCCTCAGATAAACTTGAAGAAGACTCATCCCATGTAGCTTTTAGAGCCTTCTTCTTCTTGACTCTTTCCTCCTTCTTTTTGGCTCGTTCCTCCTTCCTTTTTAATTTCGGACACTCGCTCCGATAGTGTCCCTTTTTGCTGCACTCATAACATGTAACATTAGTTTTGTCAATATTTTGTTCACTAGGTTTACCTTTCCTTTGTATCTTCTGCTCCTTCTCATGATTCTTCTCACGAAGTTGGCCATCTCGCTTGATGATGATTCACCTTCATCATCGGACTCGGAGGAGGATGAAGATGAAACAATTTCTTTCTCCTTCTTCTTTTCTTTCTTTCTTCTTCCCTCCTTGCTCTTTTCTTCTGCAACCAAAGCAATACCTTTCTCTTTTTGCCCTTTGTTAGCAAGTTCATGTAATTCCATTTCACAAAAAAATTCATCTAACTTAACAATGGAAAGATCCTTGGATACCTTGTAGGCATCCACCATGGATGACCACAAGGCATTCCTAGGAAAAGCTTTTAGAGCATACCTTACGAGGTCACGGTTTTCTACTCGTTCATCCACCGAATGGAGACCATTGATGATCTCCTTGAACCTTCCATGTATCTCACTTACAGTTTCATTTTCCTTCATGACAAGGTTCTGTAGTTGGTTTAGGAACAAATCCCTCTTGGCGATCCGAGAGTCTCGAGTTCCTTCTTGGAGCTCGATGAGCTTGTTCCATAGATCCTTCGCACTTTTGAAAGGACCAACCTTGACAAGTTGATCCTTGGCTATCCCACATTGCAAAGTGACAACTGCCTTGGCATCGGCTTGTCCCTTGCGAGTTTGCTCGGTTGACCATCTCGATGAGTCAAGTTCCTTACCTTCTTCGTCCTTTGGAGGTGAGAATCCCTCCTTGACGGAGAACCACATGGAGATATCGGTCTTGAGGTAATACTCCATGCGGCTTTTCCAGTATTGAAAATCTGCTCCATCGAAATAGGGTGGACGGTTGGTGCTGAGTCCCTCCTTCATGGCCATTGTTTAGCTCTTTGGGTTGTTAAGCCGAAATGAAGAGCACCAGGCTCTGATACCACTTGTTAGGATCTTAGATGGCTAGAGGGGGGATGAATAGCTCCTTTAAAAACTTAAACGAAAACTTCTACACAGATAATCGTTAGCACAGCGGAATTAGACAACTAAAAGAGAGAAAAACATAAGCACACTAACACTAGGATTTACGAGGTTCGGGGATAACTTGCCCCTACTCCTCGGCGTGTCCGTAAGGTGGACGACTCCTTGATCTTCGGTAGATCGCACCCCGGATAAATTCCGGCTAAAGATCCTCCTTCTCGGTGGAGTAACCTCTCCACAAAGATCACAAGAGTAGCTTTGAGAGTGAAGCACAATTACTTACAGAGTGTGGCTAAAGGATTTAACAGTTTAACTTACAGCCACGAAGCAGAAAAACAACGACAGGAGGAATCAGCCAAGAGCTCAACGAAAACGCACAGCCTCTTGCTTGAATGACAGAGAGAGTTTTTCCAGAGTGTATTTCATCCTCTCCTCTTCCTCCTTCTTATTTCTCTGCTTTCTTCACTGCGTTTGCCTGCATCAAATCACTGCAAACCAGTAGCGTATCACTGTCGCCAAACCAGGCGTCGCCAATCACGCTTCTTCCTCATTTGAACTCACACCAATACCATCCTTGGTCTTCACTGGTGTCTCTGAGCTCGAACCAATAAGGAAGAGTCAAGCTGATCGCAGCCAGTGAGCCAACTGAACAAGCCAGTGAACGTTGACGCTTCTTTTGCACAATTTACAGCGATAACCAGTAGAAAAACCATTTTGTTTTATTCCTTTGATAGTCATTGATTTGAATTCAAACATCACCATGGTACTGCGACTGTAACTCAAAAAGCTCCTGGCGGATGTTAGATCGGATGCATCGTAAAGCAGTCGAAATCTCAAAAGTAGCGGAGACATGCGACATCGCGTGGATCGGTCGAGACCGATCCATATTCTGACCGATCGGAGATCGGTCCGGAAGATCTGATCGATCCGTGGACCGATCATACTATGTGGATCGGTCCACGCGTTCCACGCTTTCTCGCGTTCGATCACTTCTTTCGATCGGCGATCGATAACCTGAGAATGTACGTGTGGTTCGATCGGTCCACGATCGGTTAACCTGAAATACTTACGTAGTTCTTGATCGATCCGACCGTCGGTTAACCACGAATGTTTACGTGTGGATCTGATCGGTCACCGACCGATCGATAGCCCAGAAAGTGGTTACTGATCGGTCACCCGACCGATCAGTGATCTTGGAGTATCACTGGATCGGTCTGCAGACCGATCCAGACGACCAAGGTATCACTGGATCGGTCTGTAGACCGATCCAATGCTACCGAGTGAGTTTTGCAGCTTTCCAGCCCGAAACCCTGAGGTCTTCCTGGTCCCGAGACCGAGCTACCGAGCCCTCTCTGACCTAGTCCGGAGAACGAGCTACCGAGCCCTCTCCGACCTCATCCGGTCCAGAGAACGAGCTACCGAGCCCTCTCTGACCATTCCGTGCCAAGTCACCATACTTGGACTTTTCCCGTGCCAAGCTCCCTGCTTGGACTTTTTACCAGATGTCTGGTCAACCTTGACCCATCTGGATTTCCCTTGCCTGGCTTCACTCACCAGGACTTTCCCTCCCAACTGATCAACCTCGATCAGTAGTCATTCTAAGTTAAATTAATATCTGATACAAACTTAAATCAGTGTCAACATCAAAACAACAGCCAGGTCAGACTGTATCAACAGTCTCCATACTTGGACTTTTCTCGTGCCAAGCTCCCTGCTTGGACTTTTCCGTGCCAAGTCTCCATACTTGGACTTTTCTCGTGCCAAGCTCCCTGCTTGGACTTTTCACCAGATGTCTGGTCAACCTTGACCTATATGGATTTCCCTTGCCTGGCTTCACTCACCAAAACTTTCCAACTGCCTGGCTTCACTCACCAAGACTTTCCCTTGCCTGGCTTCACTCACCAGGACTTTCACCTGGCTTCACTCACTAGGATTTCCCGAATCAGGTCGACTCACCTTGGGTCAACTAGGTCAACCTTGACCAAAGATTGCACCCACAATCTCCCAAGTTTGTATTCTGTCAAACATCAGAATACAACCTTTCTACTCTCGTCAAACATCAGAATAGAACTTTTCTATTCTCGTCAAACATCAAAATACAACTCGAGTCAGGTCAACTAGGTCAACCTTGACCTAAGGTTGCACCAACAAGGACCTCCTCTTAATGATTTATTTTGCTTGAATGATAGTTTAGTTTGGAGTGCTTTCTCCAAAGTTCTTCCTTCACTTTTCTTCAATATTCTTTGTTCAAATGCTTGAAGGGACTCCATAAGCTCTTCCACAACCATCACTTCCAAATTTTTTGATTCCTCGATCGCCACACCTATAAAAAACTTTGAGTCTAAAGACCTTAAGATCTTTTCAACGACTCAAACATCTTTTAGCTCCTTGTCATTTCTTCTCATTTGATGAACAATAGAGATAACTTGGGAGAAATAATTAGAAATTATTTCTGAAGCCTCTTGTTGTAGTGCTTCAAATTGAACTCGTAGGACTTGTAGGCTAATCTTCTTTACTTTATCTACTCCATCATATGCTGTCTTCAATATCTCCCAAGCCTCTTGTGACATTGTTGCTAGAGCAATCAACTCAAAAGCGACTTCATCTACTCCTTGATAGATAGTGAATAAAGCTTTTTTTTCCTCTTTTCTTCATCGCCTTAAGAGTTTGCTCATTCCCATCGCTTGTTTCAGCTATAGTATAGTCGATTTGCTGGTGCGGGAAGCACCAGAAGATCGAACCTGTATTTTGATAATGACAAAGGGTTCAAAGTTAAGTTAACCATATTTATCATTATTTTTATATTTATTATTGCCATAGGTATCATAATATGTTACCATATATATCATGATACTTTTTCATATAATTATTTGATTATCTATATAAATAATTTTGTTAGCCTATGATAATATCAATGAGAAAGTGATTATTTCTTTTCTCTTTTGTTTATTATATACTTATCACAATCTACAAAAAGAAAGGAAGTTTCGACTCCGTTACTCGACTCTCTGCAAAACTCCTCCTCTTCCCTTATGGAATCAGGAATTTGAGAATCAAAGAGGAGAAAAAGTTGTGCAAATGGTGAAAATTTCTATGGCTCCAACATCTGAGTTGGGTCGGGAGCCTTCCGAGACGGATCGTTATAGCACATACTACCAATTGAAGACTCACTCTACTCGGGAGTACCAATAGTATACGAGAGAATTGCAATGCATGGCTGATCAACAAAGAGATATATAGTTGAGGTCGAACAAGAAAAAGAAGATCTCCTGAGCCTTTTAGGCATCATCGTCATCCCAACCGTGATGCCTATATTGATCGTCATTCGGATCGACAATCTCACTCTCCCCCCGGGAGCCCTAAGGTTCCTCTCGATGTGGTTGGGAGGCAGATCAAGAGAAGGACAAGGATAGAAAAGGCAAGATTGATTCCCGATGCACTGTAAGCTAAGCATGATTTCGAGAGGCCCAATTAACGAAGATTTCACTCGAATCTAAAAATTTCATAGTAGAAGACTAGAAAATTATGTAGTCAGCACCAACCGACGAAAAAGGAAGGGCCCTTCAATTAGCTTTGGGCTTGAGGATCTAGAAGGGATAAAACCTCTTATGATGATGCTTTGGTGGTCAAGGCTTTCATCACCAGCTACAGGGTGAAATGAGTGTTCATAGATATGGGCAACATTGTTAATATCATTTTCAAAAAAAGGTCTTCAACAAAATACAATTGAACGAGGAGTAACTTCATTCTACATACCTCCTTATATGGATTCACAAGGAATGAAATGTAATCATTCGGTCAAATTGACCTCTCCCTTTCCTTGGGGGAAGAATTATTGATGATGAATAGGCGGGCGCCCTCCATTGTCGTGAACACAGCTTTCGCTTATTACATTATACTTGGTAGGCCTACGTTAAGTGATTTACAAGTAGTAATCTCCACTTTTTATTAAAAAATTAAGTTTTTAGTGGGAAGCGAGGTCGGGAAAGTGAAAGGGGACCAGTCATTAATAAGAAAATACTATGTTGATATAATCTAATCCGACTCACGAAATGCTCGTCGAACTCAGGATATGGCAGTACAAGTCGTCCAAAAGGCGTCGATACCCCGATCGATAGAAGACCACCACAAAGACGTGCAAATACATCCCGACCGACCGGAAGGGACCACCTAAGTAGTTGTAGACCTTCACTCAAGGTTCAAGCAAGACTTGGTTATGCGTCTATCGCATAACCATAATGTTTTCACCTGGTCATCAAAGAAGTCACAGGTACTTTTCTGACTATGATAGCTCATCAGCTGAATACACTTTCATATGTTTGGTTGGTCCGGTAGAAGAAATGGAGATTTTTGCCCAAGCAGAATCAAGTAATTCAAGCAAAAATCGACAAGTTGATGGAAGTTGGGCACATACGAAAGGTATAATTCTCAACTTGGCTCCTCAAAAGAGTACCAGTGTCTAATCCGAGGGGCACGACATGCAAGGGTCTCCATTGATTTCCGAAATCTAATCAAAGTCTTCCCAAAGGATTATTTTCCTCTCTCCTACATCGATTAGTTGGCAGAAAACAAACTTGACTCAAGCATAAATCGACAGAATTTTTGCCCTAGCATAATCAATTGATTCAAGCATGAATCGATAAGTTGATGGAAGCTGGGCACATTTGAAAGGTATAGTTTCCAACTTGACTCTTTAACGTGGTGCTAGTGTCCAATCTAATGGATAAGTGAAGAATTTACAACGACTTCTGAGATTTCAACAATGTCTGCCTAAAGAATTGATATCCCCTGCATCGATGAGTTAGTAAAAATCAAATAGTAGTCTTTCAATTACATTTAATTTTCTTTTTAATACTCAATGATATACATAACTTAAAAAGAATTAATACATATCTTCAATACAAAACATCTACAATGAATCTTGTTTAGTTATATATATAACAGTTGGTATATCTTATATTACTCATAAGTTGATCTCGTTGTTGATCGATCGATGTTGATTGTTGAAAGCTGCCAAAACTTATGATTGATGTTGAGGCTCCCAATACACCAACTTCTCCAAATAGTAAAACTTCTTATTGTTAGCTGAAACATTTGGGGATTTCTTGGCCGACTTTGATTCCTCTAAGCTCGCCATTTTATCTGCGTTCCCTGCAGGGTCTTCCTCCTCTGCCAGTGTATCTTTGTCGAACTGCCAGTCCATGAAATCCGACAGCGTCATGGAGTCATTCGACTGTATTTTCAGGAGCTGAGCGACTTCCTCCACGTCCGCCGTCGCCGGCTCTGAGTCCGCCTCCGGAGGCTTATTCTTCATCGAACCATCGCGAGACAGATTTCGAGCGCAGGAGTCCGCTCGAAGGACGTCTTCAATGCGCGACATCACAGTGAATGCCAAGCTCTCCAAGACTCTGGAGTAGCTTTCGAGGATGGCATAGCCCACATCCTTGTTGTATTCGATCTTGCTTATATCCAGGTTTGATTGAGGAATGCCGGGGAATCGGTGCTTCAGAATGAGCAGAATGGTCTCTGCTCTGTCTTCGAACAAGCCTCGCTTCTCCCAACTGATGCCCGAAACTACATTCGTGACGCCCCCCGTCACCGTGGCCCACGACGACTTCACTTCCTTGTTGTTCATCTTCCTCTTCCAGATGACGACGGATGCTTCGATGCGATTTTTCAGGTCGGCGATCTTGTGCTCGGTGGATAAGTCGATGGTCTCGAGGAACGCCTCTGCGTCGAACCCTTCGTCTGTTATGTACTTGTAGAGTGAGTCTCCGAGGCTTGATCTTCCATTCTGTGTAATTAAATAAATCCAACAATGTTCATTGTGGCAAAAAAAAAAAAAAGTGAATCCGTGCCCTCATAGTCCCCTCAATTCATCCCAGGGTCAATACGGAGGAGGTAAATCACGGGTGGCCACTAACCTTTAGAATAGTGACTAGCACATGAGGAAGGTATTTACCTCGGTTTTACCGAGATTCGAACCCCTGACCTCATTATAGCAGCACCTCATGTGCTAGTCACTAGACTCATCCGAGAGGACAAATCCAACCACGTTCATGTTGAGATTGAGAATGAAATGAAATGATCGAAGGTAAAGTGTTGCATGCCTTGGGGAGGTTTTCGATATAGTCGTCAGGGATCTCCATTTCCATGAGGACATTGGCGTTGATAGCTTGGGCGGCTTTGAGCACCTGGCCGACGAGCTCTTTCTGATGCTGAATCCATTTCCGGGATTCCTCCGACAATCCGTTCTCAGGGACTTTCACAGTCGGAAGCCACCACTTATCGTCTGCTCTCTGTCCCTTTTCAGAATCCTTGGCATCTCTCGACAAGTACCAAAACTCTTTTGGACCCTTGAAGTTGTCCAAGTAGCCCTGGATTATTATAATTAAGACCGATCAGATTAATCCAAATTTGAATATATATGAAAAATCATTAAATTAAATCTCTTACGATGAGCATGGCGTCGAGCTTCCGAAGGGCCGGGATGCTCATGCGAAGGTCTTTTCGCTGTTGAGTGACCATTATCTGCGAACGACATGCATGTGTGAAACTAGATCAAATGCAATTTATGAGTAATTAATTAAGTACCTCCATATGTTTGCCGTCGTCGGTAGTCTGTTGAGTGGCGACGAATTCCACAATGTAATCGGTGACTGATAAGAGCCAGTCTACTTCTTTTCTCCACCTCGCTTTCCGTTCATCCGACATCGGTTCCACGCGCCATTGTTCTCCGAAAACGGAAGCTGAACAAGTAGTATTTCAAAAATTAGCTTTGAAATGGAAATGGAAATGTGAAGAAGTTAATCGAACCTGCGAGATTAGTAATGGCATTGGAGAGAGCCAGAGCTGAGGAAACTCCTGTGCCTGCGCCAGACATGTCTTCGCCGAGCAGGAGCTTGGCGAACTTCTCCTTTATCAACTCCACGTCCGGAGGTGGTCCAGTTCTTGATTTCGGGGCGGCGGTTGGTTGTGGTGCTTCCGTTAAGGGCTCACTGCTCAAGGTCTTTGAGCTTTGGCACTTGAGCGACGACACATTGTTGTCCTCTGTCAACGCCGCCAACGTCGACGCCCCATCTTCTCCTATGCTTCCCAAGTCGACGCTCTGTGCACGACGGCCGGAGATCTCAACCGCGCCTTCTCGCGTCATTGGTACAAACTAATAAATCAATGAAGAATCAAACAAATCGAACGTAACAATTGCTACATTTCCATTTGGCAGGACGTAGAGATTGAAGTGATCATGCATGAATGCATGCAAATAGAGATTGATATATCGATCGATCAAAGCTTAATTAATGTTGCTAGCTAGAAGAGAGGAACAAATGATGAGAGATGAAGAGATGCACGTTTTAATTTAGAGAGGAAGAGGAGAATTAAGGAAGGAGAAGAAAATAGGAGGTTAATTTGGTGAGGCAAAGTGGAGAAGATCCGAAAATTGTGGATGTTCATTAAATAATTAATGACATCCGTAAATATCCATATTAAGTATTATATATATATATATATATGGTTAATTCTTTATTTATTTATTTATAATATTTATGTATTTATTTATCATTAGAGCATTTACAGAACGACTGTATGCATTGTCCCTACCAGCATTACTCACATTGAATGAGCTGTGAGAGCGAGGAGAGAGACCAGCAGGAGCAGCATCTTGCAGCAACCTTGCAACAATTGCTTCGTCCAATCAACACACACGCACACAGCTCATGCAATTTCTCTCACCCTCCCGGCATTTGTCAAAGCTCTTCCCCTAATTGTCACTCCATTTCCACTCTCCTCGACTTTCTGACTTGAGGTGATCAATCAAAATCTTCCCTTTTCTCTTCATTAATTAGTTTCTTTGAAATTTGTTTGAGGGAAATGGTTTCGGAAGATTGAAGAGGTTAGTTAATTGTTTTGTTTGTTTGTTTGTTTGTTGCAAGATTGTTGAGGAGTGAGGAGGATGAGCAGCGACATGCAGCTGCTGGAGATTTCCCGGCGAGCTCGAAAACTTGCCCAGATGATCAACTCATTGTTCAAGGTGCAGAATTTCGATGGGAGAAGCAAGCGCGTCCCCAGCGGCGTCCTTCTGGAGGATTCTTTGAGCGTGACGGCCAACGCGAAGGAGGAGGAGGAGAAGTTGGGGAGAAAGCTCGGAGCAGAGGAAGGTGAGCAATTCGGGAGCTGCTCCTGGAGGAGCTGCTGCCATGAAGAGGAGGAGGTCAAGAAGGTGATCAGAGAGAGCTTGCTGTTGAGCTCTCGCGAAGACGACAAAGCATCTTCTAGCAGATCGTTACGGTCGTACATCAGAAGCGGCGAATTCGGCTCGTCGTTCCGAGAGGAGGTGGAGGAGGAGGAGGAGGAGGCGATAGGGATCAAGAATCCAGAGAAGAATTTACGACGACCTCAAGGAAAGATGGCAATCCCCAATTTGACCGCAAGGCTCATGGGCCTGGAAGAGCTCCCTGCAAGAGAAACCGCCACCGCCACCGCCGCCGCCGCCGCCGCCGCCACAACCAAGGTCAAGCCCGAGAGGGAGAGTCCAAGCGTGTCTCGCGACGGTGCGCTAGAGAGAGTGACTCTGCTGAGCATCATCGAGCGAGAGAAGGCTGCGAAGCGCGATGGCTCCAGTTTCTCAGATGCCAATTTCTGTGCGATAGCGATGCAAAAACCAACTTGGGGCCGCGAAGAAGAGGAACAAGAGCCCTTAAACTCCTCCAGTAGATTGAAGAAGGACAATATCGAGCACCAACCATTGCCTCAGGCGAAGAAAACTACAGCGACGTCGAGTGCAAAGAGCAGTATGTACCACTCTGTAACAAGTCCTGGAAAGAAATTAGCTACTGGAGTAAAACCAGCACAGAAGATTAATGCCAAACTCAAGGTTAAATTTTTCTTATTTTTGCTCTGTTTGGTGTGTTGTTGGGAGTCTTAAACCATACAAATTGTGGCATGGATGGTTGATATCTGGCCTCTGTTTTCCTAGACTTCCGGCGAGAAAGTTGAAGGAACGAGTAAGGGAGAAGATGATGCGTCAGTAATGGTAATGGATATTTCACCTGCTCCTGATGAACCTGCTCAGAATAACAAAGACAGCTCGCGATCTTCCAATAATGGTACGCCATCCCATCATGCTTTCTTTAGGAAAATTATGCTACTTTTGATTCATGTCATGTAAGTAGCTAGACAGTTATTCTCTGTGAATTAATTAGCATTGAAACAAGCATTATTATCGCAAACAAATAATTGAGAATATTTCTTTGCTAATGAATTTAGGAATAGTTGTCTTTGTGTGTGTCTTTGTGTGTGTGTATATATATATATATATATATATATATATATAAAATAAGTGAGAAAGCCGACAGCATTAGTTGGTTAGTTGGTCTATTGAGCTCAGCGAACTGATGGCCGATTGACAAGGAGGGCACTTTGGTCAAACAGATAAGTGGGTCATATGACCTTATCAAATCAATTGCTAAATTAAATTAGATGAACCAATTGGAAATTAATCAAATTGAGTGGGCTAATAGGATCCAGTGGTTCTAGCACATGAGTCAAATCGGTTAAGTCGTACCTTGATCAAGTTATTCTAGAAGAGATGGTTCAAAATGGTTTAATCAGGTCTATAATGCAAAGTCAGTCAGATGAACTAGTCAGACATGCCAATCAAACTTATGGGTTAAATGGGTCGAATAGATCAAGTGGATTCAAATGGGTTAGTCGGACAAATTAGAAGAGTCAAATCACACAATTTATGTGACACCCAAACTTATAAACTTAAATGATCATTAACTCTTTCTCCTACAATCGGTAACAGAGCATTCCGATAAAGATGGGAAGATCGACTGCGAAATCAGGGCCAAAACCAGCCAATTTGTTGGAGCAAGTCGCCGCCCTTCGGATTCCATCAACAACCGCCTTGGCAACGCTAATAAAAGAGTTGCAGGCGAGGTGAAGAAGCATCTTGACAACTCGCTCCTCGAAGCTTGCCAGCTGAGCACTATTTATGATTATGAAGCGACGAGCACCACCGCAGAAACCACCGACTTGTACCTGGGCTGCGCACGCGAGTTGTTACAGCGCAGAAGACGATATCAGGAGCTGCGGGCGCACCATCCTCGGTTCGCGACTAGCTCGTCTGGGCGTGGATCGTCGACGCATGATCTGGCAGGGGAGATCTGCAAGGGAATCAGGAAGCTAATTGGGGAGTACAGTGTGGTCATTGGACATGGACATGGCAGTGAGAGGGATGGTCTTTACGTGAAGCTGGAGAGGGACCTGGAGTGCAAAGATGTGGCTCTGAATGCCGTGTGGGACGATGGGTGGAGGGACGGCCTGGGAGGGGAGGCAGCGGCGGAGGTGGTTGGCCAGCTCGAAGAGATGGTGGTGGCTGAGTTGATGGAGGAGATGGCCTGGCCATGGGGTTGAATGTATGCATGTATGATTATTCCGAGAACTAATTAAGGTGGAAGAATGAATGTACCTTTGTAATTGGAGAGGTAGTCGCTCAGGTACTTTTCCAGGAGTCCGATCATGCTCGAATTCTTCGCCATCCATGTTCATCAATATTTATTTCTCAAAACATAGAATTAACTTTCTAACGCCTTTAAATTTAATTTATTAAAGGCGAACGATATCACAATAATAATTTCATAAATAAGTGCAAAGTGAAAATACTCGATAGCAAATTCAAGATTCAAATAATCTACAGTCCAACAACGACACCTGCGGGAAGGAAAAACAATAGAAGTACAAACTATGTATTACTTAAACATTACATAGATTTGCAAGTTCCAGCTCGATCCAAAATAACTCCGGATGAGGTAGGTAGCACATTGGCTATGATGTAGAAACAAAGAAAAAAGAGGCTACTGCATGGAACACAGCAATGCGACGTTCAATAACAGACAAACAACATTGGAAAAACAAACCTGCACCCATAACCGCTAGTCATGCATCCACTGCTTGGAATCATCAGTTTGATTAGCATGACGATCCCAAGTAAATCATGGTTTGTAAAGCTTGAATAAAAGCTAGGATAAGACTCCTCCAAACAGTCTGGAAGCTCGTCCTCGTCCTAAGCTTTCTCTCCTATGTGCTAACTATTGATGTGTTCTAGGAATAAGAGTTTTGAGACTTCAAGCTTATGTGCCGGCTGAATGCAGGAAATTAAGACCAGATTGTCGCCTCATGTGTTCTGGAATCAGTCTGTTTATGAGTTCTGGCGATGCTCCGGCTAACTGCATAAAAGACCAAGCATCATGAGACTAACCAATAAGTTTTTCGATCAAATTTATAGATAAATTCATATGCCTAATTAATGTATACATGGTAAATTGTTGGAACGGGTCTAACTTGCCCAAACTGGTAGAAGTTTGGCTAGGGCTTGGGGTGGTCCAGTCAAGTCAATTGCAACTCAGCTGGAGTGGAATAGATGGGATATAGGGAACAGATGGGTTAAGGTGGTTCCAATATCACCTAGTTCCAAGGTAGGATTTGATTGTAGGAAACGAAGTTTCAATTATTTGAAATCGAGTCAAAGCTCTTGATAGCTCCCCACAGTAGATCAGCCTTCTCTTCCAGTTCCATATTCACAGACTTGGCCTCCCTATTATGTCTCTTAGAGAATGCCGCCAAGCCAATAGGATGTCATATGGCAGAGTTTTGAGAGTGAACAACTCACTCCTCGTAAGAGTTTCTCCAGGCTGATGAGAAATCTGTCAACCTCCATTTGGCTAATACTATAGCACACAGATACATGTTGCTACGTTCTTCAAATGTCACGCACCTAACCATTGATGTTACTAATTGGTACTTTTACCTAGAATAATAAGAATATTTATACTTGAAAATATTAAGAAAAAGAAGAATAGGGAACAACACCTGACAAGGCTTGCGGAACTTCTCAATGGTACATCATTGCCATGGATCAACTTTCATTTATTGAGAACAAATGCCTCTTGAAAGCATCCATGGAATCAAATTTTGTGGTTTTTCAATCATAAACAATTTGGAATTAAAAAATAATTATACTTTTAATTGATTTTCTCACTCTTTTTTTGAAAAAAAAAAACACATTTAATAATCAGCACCCTGAATCTATCATCAGTTTTACCATTCAATTAGTTAAAAAAAAAAAATCACCAGTCAGCATGGATAGTCTCAGAATACAATTCTTATGATTTTCTAATACAAACAAACATTCGATCTAGCAAGATATCTGGTATATGATTTTTAGCATAACTGATTCAAGTTAGAAATTATCAATTATTTATAACATGATGCAAGTCATCTGTCTCCATATAGAAAACTTGCCATTGCAGTTGTGAGTACTAGCAGGTAAGATGAAATACATGATGCAGGTGCAGCATGGCACCGACAACTCAGGGTAATATATGCAAAGAGGATAAAATAGTCAATCAAGATAGAAAACCAAAGCACTGACTGAGTTAAGATAGAAAAATTTGCATACTTCTTGTTTGAAGTTAAAAAGAGGAGGAAGAGGACGCCCATTTGGCAATCGCATATTGGGTTCTCGTAGCTCATTGAAAAATGGATGGGCACATGCTTCAAGCTGGACAGAATAGGTTGACGAAAGTCAAGGGAAATAGCACATGAGAATCAACATATGCAAGAATTATTTTTTATAATCAGTAGTCTGAAAAATAGAGGAAAGAACTTACTGCAGAGCACCGAAAATCTGGGGAGTATTGGAGTAGGCGTGAAATGAGATCAATAGCTTCAGGAGGCATTCTCTTATGGAAAATCTGCAAATCATAATTTGTTACATATTTTATCCTTGAAAAAAGGTTCATTATGCATAATATTGACAATATCCATTTCCATTGAAACTTTTAAATTATAGAAATATATTTGACAACTATTATCCAGTCTTAGTAAAAAAAAAAGTGTGGCACTAGATAGTCCCTGTTGCAGAATAGCGAACTTTTCAAGCAGGTAAAAATCACATTTTTAGGGTTAAAATAATGGCATGGTGCGGTAAGCAGTCACACAATCAAATTTGACTTTGTATAAAGCAGAAGCCCAATAATAGATTTCGGCCGGCCTTTTCCCAATAGCTCAAGCTTTTGTAATGGGTCACCCAACAAATCTATCATCACACACCAGCATGATAGGACCTACAGCATGATGCATGATAGGTCTGCAGTTATAAATACTTTGATTTATTTTACACAATAATTAAACTGCTCATAAAAGGAACACATCCCAAATCATTATACAATATATCCCTTCCAGTTCACCCAAATTTCAGAAGTATATTTCTTCAATAGATTAGACAATGGTGTGAGATTTACCTTGTGCCATGGGTGAGCTTTTATCTGTGGAAATCTAAATTCTGTGTAGTTAGGATTCATACACCGAATTTCTTCACGGGTTGGGGTTCCAAGAACCTAAATCATAGCATTTCATCAATTATTGCAAACTTTGAAAATGATATATACCCAAATTAGAAACAAAATGAATCCACAAAATTTATACCTTGATTATCTGGACAAGCTGATCAACAGCACTTTCACCAGGAAATAATGGCTGACAAATTCAACGAAGTTGGATGATGAAAATCTGTCATCCTACAAATTCTTCTTGTCAAGAATATATCAACTCAGCAATGCTTACCTGGCCAAGTAGTAACTCAGCAAGAACACAACCAGCTGACCAAACATCAATCGATGATGTATATTCTGTTGCACCAAAAATGAGCTCTGGAGCACGGTAATAGCGAGAACAAATATAAGAAATGTTTGCTTCGCCCTTAACCTGGTAAGAAATAACAACATGAAATGAAAGATGAGCACAATATGACAAAGGAAAGACACACTTTTACTAGAAGGACAAAATTATAATTGGGGCAATATATATCTATAACTAACAAAAGACACTATGGATGCACCTCCCTTGCTACCTAGCTATTGTAGGAGCATCACAGATAACCATAATGTGTTGAGGAAATTAGCAAAGTATTACGATAGATGCACACTGTGTGATATATTTAACTCTGAATCAGGATGTGTTCAGCCCAAAGCAATGTCAATTCTAGATTTAAGCAAGGTGTACAGATTGTCACGTGGCTAATGGGAGAAACATTCAGTCTATGAAAGATCATTCTTGCACTAATATAATAATTGCAAGAATCCAAGAAAAGAAAAGGTACTGGCTAGAAACTGAGGACTTCAAAGCTGTATACACGACTATAGAAGAAACAGATGCCTTGGTCAGCTCATAGAACACAGATGTAACCTTTTGTATCACTTCAGTAAAGCTACTAAAATGGCATATAGTTCTCTTTTGTTCAAAATGGATAGAAATACATAGCACAAAAGTTAAGAATCAATATACATGTAAAAAGCACTGAAAGTGTTTAATGAAAACAAGTGGTAACTGCAAAACATGCTTGTGGAGCCTTCAAAAATGATCTTCATTGTACTAAACAAGACGGCAAACGTTCAAGGATAAAATTCTTTGCTTAGTTTCTTATTCTAGAAGCCACATTTCCCTTCAGAGAGATAATACATTAATCACGATTGACGTGGCAGTTAGTCATGTTGTGGCACCATCATTTAGCACTTGATTCAAGATCCCCAGCGCACACATGAGAGAAACACAAAACATGTACTCCTGTAAGTTTGGAGTATGGGAAATGCTACAGAACTTTATATATATATATATATATATATAACATCTAGCAAACCATTGGCACCACCATGCAAGCTTTTGGCATCAGTTTCCATTCTATTAAGGAGTTACATCATTAAGGCATCATAGAAAGACTAACTCTTAGACTAGAGAAATGCTAGGCTCTATTTTAGTTTTTCAGTAGTTAAGCACAGCTGGAACTAACCATATAATGCAAATGGTTTTGGATGTACAAATCCCATCTGTTAAGAATGTTTACTGTCCTAATATTAATTGTGTATTTACGCAAATGGGCAGAATTTTTTAAGGAATTACCATAGTGACTTATGATGACCCAAACAGTCTAAAGCCTCAAAATATTTCCCACAATAAATAAGTACAATGGCACAAGTTTGATGGAAAGTTGAGCATACCAGGACTTTTGCGCTTCCAAAATCACATATCTTGACTTGGTGAGTAAGTGGGTCAACCTGCAGAACGTGCAGTGAATGTAAAAGGAAATAATTTTACTAAAAGAAAACAAGCAACTTCCTGTAATATAAAGTTATGAAACCAACCAGAACATTTTGTGGCTTTAAATCTCTGTGACAAACTCCTGAAACTGTATGGATATAAGCCAGCCCCCTGAATATCTGCACAAACTATCTAAGTTACTATCTTATTCATATGGCAATAAAGTGGTTAAAAAAATGGGCAAAAATACCTGGTATGTGTACAGTTTAACATGTATAAGTGGCATCCTCTGGTTGGCACTGCTGTAATGCCTAAGGACACCGTATAGAGATTCAGGTACATATTCCATAACAAGGTTAAGGAAAAGCTCATCTCTGACTGTAGTGGAGAAGAAACAGTGCTTGAGCGAAATCACATTTGGATGATCCATGAAGCGCATCAATTGAAGCTCACGATTTTTGTATCTCTTATCCTGTAAAACCTTCTTTATGGCAACTGTTTCTCCTGATTCCAAGCATTTGGCCTGGCAGAGGAACCATTTGAGTCTAGAACAATACAATAGACAATCGCACCAGAAACCTAGTGATGTATTTACACAAAACCTGGAATACAATTCCAAAAGAACCAGTCCCCACGACACGCTCTGCCATGTAACTAATGGTCTGCATGTCAAGAACAAATCAGAATAAAGTGTGAGCTGAAGAATCAACTTAAGATCTCGCTTCACATGATAATACAAGTATATGCACATAACCTGCTTTGGTTCCCCATTCTTGCCTCCGATAGTTGTGGAGATGATATGACCAGTGACTGATTC
Source organism: Zingiber officinale (assembly GCF_018446385.1). Lineage (NCBI taxonomy): Eukaryota > Viridiplantae > Streptophyta > Magnoliopsida > Zingiberales > Zingiberaceae > Zingiber > Zingiber officinale. The sequence goes on from NC_055997.1 coordinate 150,493,536, forward strand.
ACTAGCTTCAACAACAGATTCTTGCTGCAACAAATTGGACAAAGGTGGAAACTTCTAATAAGTATTGTAAGGCAGTTAAACATGAGAAAGACAAAAAAAAATGCTGCATGGATCAAATTAATAAGAAAACAACTAACCATTCTACTTAATAGCTCAAACATAAAACACTGCACAGCAGAAAGCGCAGAGGGGGAGAAACAAAACCACCAGAGATAGCATCAAATAGGTTAAAGAATGTAGGATTGCAGGTGAGACAAGCAAAATAACAATAGAAAGTGTCAAAGAAGAATAACTCATCAACCTTCACTGCAAGCAAAGCTCAGATGCATTGTCTAGCAAGTGAACACGAAGCAAAGCATGTTGATGAAATAGAATGTATGCCATGTGAAAAGTACCGAATCAAGAGAATCTATCATGCCAAAGAGAAGCGATTTTAAGTGTAAGATCACAACACAAACCTTAAAAAAAAATGAAAATAAAACCTAGAATTTACTTCTGCCGAGGACTCACACCGAAAACCTTAAACACAGCAAACATAAAGAGAATAAATTCTAACTGTATCTCAGCGGTCTTGAAATATAGGGTCCCGATGACCTAACAAAAGCAGCTCATCAACATTCCAAACCAAAAGACAAACACGGGGCTGAGCAGGAGATCACAAGTGCAAATCAACAAAAATGATTAAAGAAACCGATCGGAGCAGCATGGATCAGATGCAAGAAGCCAGCTTCTCGAGCCTAGTTCAGTACTAAAAAAGGCGACGAAACAAGCTCCCTCAATTCCTCAGATCGAACAGCTTATGCTAAAAACAACTCGAACCCAATTTGCCAACGAGATCCGCAGCGGGGACGCCAAGAAATCCCTCCAGCGACCGATCCCCAAACGAGATCAAGCTCACCCGAAGAGAAACCCACAGGATGAACTCATTCTTCGTCCCCGCACTAAAAGCAAAAGGCACAAAAAGGCAGGGAAAAGCAGCAAGTTGGGGAAAGAGGGAAGCGAACCTTGTTGTTGTCGGGCATTTCCGTGAGGTGAGGCGGGGCGAGGGAGAGAAGGGCGCCGGCGGCGGGGTCGTGGGCCGGCTGCGGCGGCGGGGGTTGGTGAGGTCCCAGCGGCAGCGAAGCCATGTTCCAGATCGGGATCAGCGGTCTCGTCGCATCACATGCTCTCTTCGTGGTAGTTGCCCGCACTCCAACTCGACAATAAAAGGAATGATCAATGTTTCTTACTGAATATTCTTAGGTTAGTAAGAATATTATCAAGGAAAACAAAAAATAAATAAATGCCTAACATTTATTAATTTTATAGGTTACAAATAAAAATAAAAATAAAAATAAAAAACTCTTTATTTTTGTTATTCAGTGTTTCATTTTTAAAATATTAAAACAGCATTTTACATTTTTACTCTATTTTTTATCCTAAATTTATTATTATTATTATTACTATTCCAACATAAAATTTATAAATAATTATTTATTTAAAAAAAAAAATAATTTAATGAATTTATAGTAATATTATTATAGTAGTTAATCATAGTTACTAAAACTAGTAGTTAACTGTTATAACTTAAAACATAGTAGTTAGGATCACAACTACTATAACTTAGAATAATGATGATTACCCTAATAATGCTAAAATAAAAAATATTGATAATTAAGAAAATAAAAGAATCCTTTATTATTTTTACTAATAGTTATTTAATGACTTTTCCATATATTTTATACCAATTTAACTCTTCTCACATTCAAATTATGGTTAAATTTTAAAATAGATATAATATATATAAAAATTAGTCAAAATATTAATAGATGATTATTTTAAAAAAATTGCTTATATCATAATAGTTCGCTTAACATAAAAAGTTATCACATAATAAAAATATAGCTTCAAATACGAATCAACTTTATTATTTTCAAATATTTTTTAGGTCAAAAATTCTTTCCCGTGAAAAAATAAATTAAAATAACAATTTTGAGATAATAAAAAAAAGTCAAAAACTATTTACCAAAATTGAATAATTCTATATTTTTAATAAGCTAGATTAATAATGTTATTTAACTAGAATAAATAAGTTTGATATGTTGTCCACTTTATGCACATTTAGTGTAATTTTTTTAAAAGCTTAGGGTTTATGTTTTAAACCTTACGGTTTAAAATTTAGGATATAGTATTTAATGATTAAGAAGTATATATATATATATATATATATACACTAGGTGTACATCAACATAAGATGAACAACACATCATTCCTCTTAGTTTAAATGTACAAGATACTTAAGGCAAACACATAGTTATCTATAGATTTCAACAAACTCAACTATAACTCTAATAAATCCTATCATCTTATTCAAAACTTAGTCGTTTAAATAAAATGGATAAAGTCTTAATTCAATTTAATCCATAGAATTTATTTTCTAATAGAAAGGGTGCACGTCATAGTTTGAAGGATTTTTTTTTAATGTACTTTAAATGAATTTTTCTCAATCAATATCAATCCAACTTGGATCGAAGTCACCAACTTATTATGAAAATATCAAATACTATTTCATGGTCTTCTACTTAATCCCAAAAAGATTATTTAATTATAAAATTTGGGCAATATCTAAGTTGGCAAGCTCTATCAATGAGATTTGAAACATTCCAAAGTCGTCCTTGCAAATTCAACAACTCCAACTAATGTATTTTGAGGCCATTTGGAATAATTCGTTATTAAAAATATTAATAAAAAATAAAAAAATATATTAAAAAATAGATTTGTTTAATTCGTATCAATTCTATAATGTCATGCATGTTTCTATGAGTTTACATTTTAAAATTATAGTCAAATATTGGAAATCAGCAGATAACGGACGCTATGTCAAAATTCTTTTGTACCGGACGTTTTATTCATTTATCGCGGTGGACGCTACAGTCGAGCCGTATCTCGATATATACCGGGATGAATGCCCTTCACCCATTACCCTTCACGTTTGATTCGTCGTTGCTGTTGGTTGTTTCTCCCTAACCCTTTTGCCGTGGGAGGGGGAGACGAGTGAGCTTCGAGTCGTCTCACGTTGGGGAGGATTCGATTGCCTTGTCGATGGCGGAGGCAGAAACGGCGAGGCTGGAGTGCCATCCGGCCAAGCGAGTGAAGACGGAGGCCAAGCTTCTGCTTGGCCGCTACGAGCTTGGTAAGCTTCTTGGCGCCGGAACCTTCGCGAAGGTGTACGTCGCCCGTAACGTGAAGACGGAAGAGGATGTGGCTATCAAGGTCCTGGACAAGGAGAAGATAGTGAAGTTGGGGCTTGTCGCGCTAATCAAGCGCGAGATCGCCATCCTCCGCCGCGTACGCCACCCTTACATCGTGCAGCTGTTAGAGGTCATGGCCACTAGGTCAAAGATTTATTTTGTGATGGAGTACGTACGCGGCGGCGAGCTCTTCGCCCGCGTCGCCAAGGGACGGCTCAAGGAAGACACCGCCCGCCGCTACTTCCAGCAGCTGATTTCTGCGGTGGCGTTCTGCCACGCCCGCGGCGTTTTCCACCGCGATCTCAAGCCGGAGAACCTGCTCGTGGACGAGAACGGGGACATGAAGGTGTCCGACTTTGGACTCTCGGCCGTGGCCGATCAGAGCCGTGGAGGCGACGGGCTTCTGCACACCCTCTGTGGAACACCAGCGTACGTCGCGCCGGAGGTTCTCTCGAGGAGGGGCTACGACGGTTCCAAGGTCGACATTTGGTCCTGTGGTATCATCCTCTTCGTACTGATGGCCGGCTATCTCCCGTTCCAGGACGCCAATATTGTCGCAATGTATAGAAAGATTTATAAAGGAGATTTCAGATGCCCGCGCTGGTTCTCGCAGGATCTCTACAGGTTTCTACGTCGCCTTCTGGACACTAATGCCCAGACCCGGATCACCATCCCGGAAATCATGGAGGACAAGTGGTTCAAGAAAGGGTTCCGGCCGGTCCTAGACGACTACCAATTACGCTGCCCGGAAGACCCCGATCTACACGATGATAGAGTTCAGGGCGATGTGACTTTAGATTGGGAAACTGAATCTGACTGCTCCGCCGTCTCCTGCCCCGCAACACTAGTGGAGGAGAAGCGGCGGAGGAAGGGGATGCGGAGGCCGGTGAGTCTCAATGCATTTGATGTCATATCCTTCTCTAGGGCATTCGATCTCTCTGGTTTGTTTGGAGAGACAGGGGATGAGACGAGGTTCCTGTCCAAGGAGTCTGTGGCAACGATCATATCGAAATTAGAGGAGATTGCCAAAGTGGTAAGCTTCACTGTGCGGAGAAATGATTCTGGAGCGAGTTTGGAAGGAACCAGGGAAGGGGAGAAGGGACCATTGACGATTGGAGCTGAGATTTTTGAACTCACACCTTCAATCGTTGTGGTTGAGGTGAAGAAGAAAGCTGGGGATAGTGAAGCTTACGAAGAGTTCTGGAGGAAGGAACTGAAGCCTGGATTGCAGCACCTTGTGTACGAGGCTGCTCACTCAGGGAAGAAAGCTTCATGATGAAGTCCTAAGAAAGAGGTATAACTTTATCCATCTTTATATTAATATTTATTTGTCATTGCTCAAAATTTGTTAGGATAAACGACAAAATTCTTTGGTTCCTTTAAGATTGTAAATGAATGAGTTTACTTTTCTTTTGTTGATACTTTTAAAATTCATTTTTCATGATCAGAGCCAGGTGATTTCTAGATTTACAGATTTATGTTTACAATTTACTTGGACATCTTCTTAGAGTTGCAAAGTAAGTTTCAGTTGACTTGAAATCTGTTATTATTTAAATAACAACATTCTTGTTATTCCGTGAGGATGCTCAAACCAGTTTCTCCATTACGAAATGATAATAAAGATTCTACCTTGCTCAATATCGACCATTAGCTGGCTTAATGAATTCATGAAGGCTGTCTTCGACCTAGTTTATACAAGGTCGTCAACCTTGAACTCATACATGCTCTAGCTTGCTCATAATTTTGCTGAACATGTTCATAGAGAGCTCAAACAAACAGGTTTATGTTTATCATCTATGCACTATGAACTCTTTCAAGAGTTCATTAAAGAGGGGAGGGGGGAACCTCAAAAGGACAATATTTTTACTTGTGTGCCATGGATAATAGTATCATTTTAATGTGCAATAGCCAATAAGTTAAACTCAGCATATATCATATTTGAACTTGGATTCATTATAAATCTTCTTATCACATATACATCTGATAGAATTGAGAATTTAACATTTGGTACATGCACCTTATGCTTTATGTAGAACTTTATTTGGTTTTCAATTTGAAATTTCCTTCCAAATCTTTTTTCCTATTTGTTTCTATCATGTCCAGGGATATTCATTGAAGACATTCCATCTTGAAGCTCATCAAGTAAGAACTGAGGCGATATTTTTTCAGCGTATCACCAATTAATACTCCAATTAACTTGGTACAAGCTTTACTAAGTGTATCTACCTTCACTACCTTATTATCTAGCTAATTATTGAGTGTGATGAATGATCAAGCTTCTGGAAAGTATAGTTGTGGTCCTCTATGTGTCCATATCTGTGCTTGTGCTCGTCTGTAGATTGCCCAATTTCTTCCTTGTTTGCTAATTTTTACCCTTGTACAAACTATTTTTCTTGTGTATTTTTGTATGTAGGTAAAAGAGTTGATTATGTAAATAATACTCAATGAAATGTGAAGAGTTAATGGTAATCTTACAGGCCTTGTGTCAGTTGATGAAAACTCTCAAATACCTGCATAAGAGCACTGCTCTATTGACACTAAAATTAAACAAACGAGGAACACAGAAACATAATATGTGAACCTTTACCTATTTTAAACATGGAATTTATTTCTGATGAACGAGCTTTTAAATACAGAAACATAACATTTGATTGACAGAGAAGGCTTCCAATGGACTTGTGATGACGATTGGTGAATGAGATTATAGTTTTTGCTCCTTGTCCCATACAATTCAGCATGTTGATCGGGCAACGGAACAATATATTTAAACCTTGCGGATTGTCATGTAACAATAGTTTGAAGTATGCTTTTAAAGTAATATAATAAATTGGATATTACCAACATCATATGCCGTTTGGTAAGAACTGATGACTAGAACTCATGAATGTCCATCCTAAGCAGACCCTTGGCATAAAAAATGCTGATATAAGATTGGAAAATAACAATATTTGCACTTTATTTGGCAATTTCTGCATAATTAAGCTAATGCCAACCAACCTCTTTAGTTAAACATGTGTAGAAAGATTTCAAATTTCTTATTAAGGTTAGATTCTCACCTCTATAAATATCCCTTTTGTATGGAATGCAATCAATATTTGTCTTGGACAAACTCTCTCTTTCCCTGTGATTTTGAGGGGTTAAAGATGGAGTGTTACTTTGTTGGGCATATGCATGATGCCTCTCTTTCAAATATCCTCATGCTCTGCCTTTCTAACTTGCTTGCCGACCAAGCCATCTCAATTCAATGTCTTTGAAGGTCTGAATCAGAAGACTCACAACCCAACCCTGGTGGCAAAAGGCGAATAATGACTAGCACAGACTCACAACCCAACCCTGCTCCATCAAATAATGGACAAAAATAAACAAATTTTACCAAAATCTCTTTTGTATGATCTCCTAGACTTGGCAATAGTAAATCATATTGCAGTGCCAAAGTGGTAATATGTAGAGGATAAGAGAGCATTACAACTTTATCACTTTTGTATGTATGGAGATTTATACATGTTTGGCACATGCTTATGTTGTATGTCGCTTATCTTTTATGAGCCCAGATCCTCTAATCCGTAATCTCTGGTCCTTTTACGTTGGATCGTGGATGGAATCTGGTTAAATTAATTGTGATCTCCCCTAGTTTCATCTTTCCACCTAGGTTATAGTATTGGGTCAAGTCAGGCGGTCGGAGGCTGCTGACGATGGGTAGACTGTATGGTGCCGAGAAGGGGGCGGCCTGTCCACCACTAGCGGCCTTCGGCCGCCTGGCTCTACCAAAAGTTATAATCTAGGTGGGAAGGTGGATCCAGGAGATATCACAATCAATTTTGGCCGGATTTTGACCACGATCCAATGTGTAAATTGTGGAAGGGACCAGAAAATGATCAGGGATTACGGACCAGAGGATCTGAACTGATCTTTTATACCCAACTAAGTTTGAAAACCTGATTAGTTGTTCTTGACTTAGTGTTGCATTTCTCTCTTCTCTCGTTAAGACTTTGAATTATGCAGTCATAAGCTTTCAGTAATTTCAAGAATTCAATCTCAGTAACGAGAGACAGTAGGCACGAGCTAAAATGGGGAACTTTGTAAACAATTTTAGATTTCTGTGGGAACTTTTAATTGGCATATGTTTGTTCTCCAAAATTGGTTATTATTTTGATAGTTAGGACGTAGAGTAACAGTTATTGGTTTACTCTGCGTCTTCCTTTCTATCCATGATTGATCTTTCACAGAGCAGCATATCAAAGGAGCTGCATATCATTTAGATATATCAGTAACTTACTCAAAGGAGCTGCATTTCATTTAGATATATCACAATCTTAGTTGAGCATGCGTTGATCTGTATTCTGTGTTTTATTATGATGCTGTCTGTTGTTTGATGATGAAATTTCAATGGGGGAACACACCTCATATAATTGCTGAAAGATATCTTTTTCTTTTCTTAAATCCACATATTTTCTTTTATACTAACAATTTGGTTACTGATAAGAGATGCTACTAAAGAGATCAGATTGGGATTTGTCTCTGTTTTTTTTGTTTGTTTGTTTTTTTTTTTCCTTTCAGGTTGCAGTTGAACTTATAGTTTCTGTGACTTCAGCATCATATTCGACGGCATTAGTTCAGGAGTGCACCAATATCGAATACCTGAATTAGAACATGGCAATCAATTGCAGTCATGGATACATTCATTACCAGAGGAACAATCCAAATGGGTTGAGCAGATTCAAGTGTGCCAGTTGGGTAGTCACTGTTCTAAGGTTTTCTGAGATTCCACCTCTTATTTTCATCCAAATCTTCTTATTACTTAGATTTCAGCTATCAGTGATACTGAATTTGCTGATGATTCCTATGCCTCAAGTCCAAACTGATTCGGTCCTAACCTCTGAGTTTTATTTGACATCATAAATCGTTGTTCTCTTGCACTGATAAACTGAAGTTTATTCATTGTGCAAGATCTGAAGACCTGTTTTTTCAGCTAATATCCTGTAAAATATGATCACGCTTCTGCAAATCTATTTCTTGTAATTGTGTTCCACTGCTGTTCTTTTTTCTGTAGCTTCAGTTTTCCTTAGATTTCTTACTAGTACACAATATTCTCAGTTGCATCTTAAAAAATAAAATTGCAATCTTGCTCATTTTGAAACAATTGTACAGAGATCTATCGCATACATTCAGAAGATGTTCTAAATAAGACTGACAACACACACATAATTTATTGTGGTAATTGGATTGATGGCAGTTGTAGAAGGGCTCCAAACTCCGCTGGATGTTTGGTGACGTGCAGTACAAGGGAAGAGGGGCACATGGGAATTGAAGGGAGGTGGGGTCATTCGTGCGTTCGTTGCATCCGTCGGCGACTGCAGCTACGGCGCCGGAAGAGCTGGCAGCGGTGGCTACTGCTCCCCCAGCTGCCACTTCCACACGATGTCTTTGAGCGACGGCTTCATCCCCTGGTTGTAGAACCTCTGGTACTCCAGCGTGTCACCGGCCGATTTCTTGAGCTCTACCACGTACAGCGCCGGCGTAAGCTCGAAGATCTCGGCCTCCACCGCGAGCTGCCCCTTCCGCCCCTCCCGGCTGCCTTCCAGCTTCACCACTCCCTCCTTCTCCTTCCGCACCCGGAAACGCTCCGTCCGTGCGATCTCCTCCAGCTTTGACACGATCGCCTCCGTCGTCTTCTGCGTCGTGAAACGCGCCTCCGAGGCCCGTGGACCATGATTCGAGTCCTCCTCGAACAGCCCTGACAGGTCGAACGACGGCGACCGTGCGATCAGGTCGAACGCGTTCAGCCGCTCCGGCCTCACCGGCGACGTCGTCCTCGATGGCTCCCCCGAAAAAGACTGCCTTTTGCTATCGTCCTCCGATTCCTGCCCTTCCTCGTCGGCAAACGCCCGGCGGACGTCGCCCAGGCTCTCGTCCCGCTTCATCTGTGCCTGGTGCTGGTTGATCGCCTTGTAATATCCCTTCCTGAACCAGGGGTTCTCAATGAGCTTGGCGACGGTGATCCGAACGGCGGGATTTGGCTCCAGAAGGCGGAGCAGTAGCTTCTTCACGTCGGAAGGGAACCAATAGGGACACCGGAAGTCGCCGCGGCTGATCTTTCGATACATCTCCATCAGATTCGAATCGTGGAAGGGGAGGTACCCTGCAAGAAGCACGAAGAGGATGACACCGCAGGACCAAATGTCGGCCTTGGCGCCGTCGTATCCTTTCTTGCTGATGATCTCCGGCGCGACATACGCCGGCGTGCCGCAGGTGGTGTGGAGAAGCCCGTCCCGGCCGCGGGAGGCGCCGAGCGCGCTGAGGCCAAAGTCGGATACTTTAAGGTCGCCCTTCTCGTCCAGCAGCAGGTTCTCCGGCTTGAGGTCCCGGTGGTAGACGCCGCGGCTGTGACAGAAGTCCACGGCGGCGATCAGCTGGTGGAAGTACTTCCGGGCGGCGTCCTCCTTTAGCCGCCCCTTGGCCACCTTACTGAAAAGCTCGCCACCGCGGACGTACTCCATCGCAAAGTAGATCTTGCTGCGCGTCGCCATCACCTCGTAGAGCTCGACGATGTTGGGGTGGTGGACGAGGCGCATCACCGAAATCTCGCGCTTGATCTGGTCGATCATCCCCACCCGGAGCACCTTCTCCTTGTCGATGACCTTGATGGCAACGATGGCGCCGGTGGCAAGGTTCCTCGCCTGGTACACCTTCGCGAACGTGCCTTGCCCCAGCAGCCTCCCCAGCTCGTACCGGTTCATCAGCACGGTCACGGCGCCCTTCTTCTCCATGACCGGCGGTGGTTGTCGATCGAAACTCTACTCAACTGCCATCGCAGGTCACCAAAACAAGGTAACAATATCAATCAATCAATCCTTCCTGTTCCTCGCTGAGCCATTCAAATGCTTTTCGGCTTCGCTGCCTCCATCCAGCTAAGTATAGTTAAGTATAACTTTTTGTGCTATTTCCACCATTAATTATTCTCTCATTAAGTCAATTTTAATTTATAGAATTAGAGTTTGATAGAAATGGACGATGTGGATTGTGGAAGGTTCAAAATTAGAAAGCTATTTTTACCAAGACAAGTGGCTACAACGGGAAGGTTCAATTTAAACCGAAAAAGTACAAAAGTAGCAAATAATATGTTTAAGACGAACTATTTTCATTCCTTCTTTATATTTTTGTTACAGTCGAAAAGGTGCCTCATAAAAATATATTCAAAGGGTGGCTGTTTTATCTTTTATTTTGTAAAATATCTTTGTTGTAGCATTGTTATAATAATTTTAGTTAAAATTATTGGATCTCATGATTATTTTGGCGTGATCAACTACATTAAGTTAGATCATGTTTTGATTTGATCTTTATGTCTAAGTGTGCAGGAATTTAAGAGCATAAGAAATCGAGTGGAAGACGCAGTTAGCGAGAAAGATGACACGGGAAAAGAGCCAACGAGCTCGGTACATTCGAGGAACGAGGTGTTGCGGAATAGTACACTAGTGTACAAGAAGAACGCACGTAACGTTTGAGGGACGATAAGTTAGAGCGGAAGTTTGTTCAAGGAGAAGACCGGAAATTGAGTTCGGGTGAGTCCTATTTCAATTGCCCGCAATCACCCATGCGATCGGAACAGCAGAAGAGCATATGGAGACTATACTTGTTGCTAGAGGCGCCTTTAAAAGACATTGAAGACACCTCTGCAACCTTCAGGTGGAAGTCGCCTTCCATGGACATGGAAGGTGCCCTCCATGAACGGCGCCCTCCATGAGCATGGAAGACGCTTTCAACCAAAAAGTTACCCGTTGACAGTGGATAAATCTTTATCCACTGCGTCTCGCTGAAGGCGTCCTCTAACTCCTCTGGAAGCGTCTTCAAACCATAGATAAAATTTTTCAGGGGCAATAAAAAGTCCTATGGAGCTAAGAAATTAATAACAACTTCTGTAATCACTTTCCTAGTTATTTCTGAGCTTTCAATGTGTGTAAAAAGTTTATCCGTCTTCAGAGAAGGAGATTGCTTTTCAATCGTCTTGGATTAACAATCAACTTTGTAATCAAGTAAATAATGATCTTTTACTTATTTCTTTAAATTGTTAATTCTGTTTTTAATTGTGTTTCTAGTCTAAGTCTAAGTCTAAGGATCGGGAAGAAATTTTATTTTTCTATTTCAGACAATTAATCTCTTCTTACCGGTCCCGCTGCGCCAATAAAAATTATGCTAAGTGGTTTTAATTAAAATTATTTTACTATTAATTTAAATTATTCAAATATAGAACATCTTTTAATTTTTATTGATAAAAACATAATTTAAAAAATTACTTAAAATAGAAATAGCTTAGATATATATATTTTTTGAAATAAAATATAAGATACTTTTATCCACTAGTAAATTTCGTATTTATGTAGCATGACAAAAACAAACCACGTGCATATTATTTATAAGATCTTTGTCGGTTTAAATTGACAGAATTCTTATGTCTTTACTCGTTTTTCTTTTTCATATCAATATTTCTTCTTTTATTTTGTTCGCCTAAATACATAAATGGGCGGAGCCCACGTGCGTCGTGAAAGACAGGCAGCAGGCTCCACACCGATCATGTCCACGCGCTTCGTCTCGTGACTGATCCCCGAACTTCGAATCCGCTCGGAGCCTTTTCTCTCTGCCTTCCAACACAGGCGACACGCTTCAGCACCCACAAAAACTTCGTAACGTGCCCGGCTTTGCCCGGCGCGCCGTGTCGGAGCGACCACAGCGGATTGGCAGATGACGTCTAAGCTGACGCGCGGCTCGGTCAATCGATCGTACGCCGGCGGATGAATCCTGGAATTCCTCGTCCGAAATAGACTCGATACTTTATTTCAACACGCAAGATATTACCGGCCCCGATACTGGACGTAACCGCGGTCTCTCTGGGGCCCACGTCCACCACTGACACGAGGAAATCTGTTGGTAGACGAAAACAGGTATGGTTTACGTCGCGGTGGATATGTCGCACCTGCGATATGTTTCCGCTCGCAAGCCCCACGTTTATTATTCCGCAATTAATATATTTAATATTGAATTGTTTATTTATTTGTGATGCGGATCCATCTGCCCCAAAACGCACCTGGCGAGTACTCGTCGCTCTTCGCACGTCGCTCGTCATTCTCGATCTCCCATCGCCTGCCGAGGATAGCCACGATTGAACCCTAACTGCGAGGTGAGAACCAGGAAGCTCGCATTCTTTTCGTGTTTCTATGTCTATGTTGTTAATTGAGAGTGGTTTCTTTTTTTTTTTTTCTCAGTTTCTTTTCTGAGTGTATCTGGTTTAGGATTGTTTGGACTCTGTTATGGATGTTTTAGATTCGATGAGTTGGGTTTCTGCAACAGCGGGATTCGGTGTTTGTCTATGGTCGGAGTTTATTGTGGAGGTTGCTCGTCTTTCCCCGTTGTTGCTTTTTCTTTGCCGTTATCTTTTGTGCTCTGTTCCACTTTTTTCTTTTTTGGAATGCTGAAAGTGTCGGTCCAGAAACAAGGAGTATTTTCGCTTTGGGTTATCTAGCGTAAAAATGACGATCCACTGAACCACTCGATTCTGTCGATTGCTTTAAAACCATGATTCCTTAGTCCAGTTATCTGCCAAATATCTTCTTTAATTTGAATTCGGTAACTCGTTCAGTTCTTTTCCCCACTTCTGTCGTAAGGTGGAGAAGTTCAATATACGTTTATGGTAAGATTATATTTTTTTTTATCGAATTCGAAAAAGAAAAATAAGGATCATTGCGAAAGTGTTAGATTTCTTTTGTTGTCGTTGAACTTCATAAATAAGGGCATGCTCAAATTGTTGCAGATTTTTTGCTTATAGAAACAAATCAGTACAATTTTTCTTTCTTTCCATTGAAGTGACACTTTGCCACTCATTACCATAGAGCTATGCACTTGGTACCCCCGTGATAAACACTGGTTCACTTGAAGTTCCTGATTGATACACGTTACCAGTTGGAAGCTTTTGGTTGGTTTATCTATAGGCTACTTGGCCCCATCCTGCAGTATGCCTGCAATTAGAAGACTATACGAGGTCTGTAAAGTATCATTCAACGGCAAGGGACCAATATCTGAAGAAGCTCTTGAACATGTACGGTCTTGTTTAGGTGAGAATTGTAGTTTCTTTGCAGTGACACATTCTTTATATTTTTGATTGGTGGTAATGATAGTTGATGTGATTTATCTTCCCCTGAAGTTGATCTACTTTTACTCATTTGGTAAATGATATGAATCTGAAACTTCTTAATAGTAATAATTGCATGGTAAAATATTCAATCTGTATTATAGTTGAGGCCAATATATGACCTCATCTTGGCTATATGAATTAATGGCCCAATATTAATTTCTACTATTAAATGAATTAGACAATTCCACAATAACACGCTGTAGGGTTATGTTCAGTGCCATCCTTTCAATGGTTAGAAACGGTTTAAAGTTTTAGCAATGTGTTTAATTTCTCCTTGTATTGGTCTTTTCTTAGTTGGATTCTTATCCACATATATTCTTCTGAGGATCTCAACTTGTTGTTCCTTGTGTATTTAAAAAATCTGTAAATCACCCACTTTGCCTTGGTGGTTCAAGCAACAGAAGTGTGGGTTAAATGGATTTTACTTGTAGAAGAGCATTGCCAAGTGGCATACAAGTCCATAAAGCTATTTTTTTAATCAATTCCAAGTGCACGTACTTTTTATCCATTATTCATAACACTTTATGATTCATCTGTTATCCTTATTTTTGTTTTGTTTCATGTCTGTTGATTATCCTTGTCTCCTTAGTTCCACCTCATCAAATTAAGGTTGTTTTGGCCCTTTGTGTATGAGATACATCCAATTGTCTATGCATTTTGGAATATGTTGGGCAGTCCTGAGCCATAAACAGTCCTGGATGTGTGGGCCTACATAGTTTGGGTTGAATTGGACTATTCTGAGCCTTAAGCAGTTTCAATATGGTTGGATGGGCTTCCTGGTCATTTATTCATGTTTATTTTGCACTTGACTACATGTTAAAGATTTTGCTTCTAATGGTTATTGAATGATTTGGATATTCAGGGAACCAGTTGTTGAGATGTCTTGCGGCACGTGAAAAGAAAATGATAGAATCATGTTATTATACTCTGATGTGAAACTTTGGGTGTTCATCAAGTGTTGGAGATTTTTGCTCTAGCTACCATACTGGATTGCTTGTCTTGGGCATTTGCTGTAAATTGGATGTGTGTGCTTAGATTCACCGGTTGATGTTGATATTAACATCTTCAAGTTCACATTTTTTCCCCCTTTTTAGATATAGAGAGGTAGTTCTGTGTCCTGGCTACCAAATTGGACCACCTTTCTGCAGTTGGAAAATATTTTAGACCTCCACATCTTGAACACATTTACCTCCTTTTCCATTTGTCATCATTATTGTATTAATTTATATTTATTCATACATCTTTCTTGATTAAATCCACATTAGGAAAACTTGTTCAATCAATAACCTACAAATTATGTTTTATAATTTAACCAATTTGTTTAATTAGTATAAACAATATCTAGTACTTTTTATTTTCGATTTCTCATTTTTATTATTTCAGATGATATCAATCCTTCTGATGTGGGACTTGAAACTGAGGCTCAGATAGCACGTGGGTGGACACTTTCCATGCAAGGTCCAAATGGAAGAAGAGTGCGTAATGGAAGTAACCTGTGTCCACCTCCTATCAAGTATCTGCATGTACACGAGTGTGATGAGTTTTCTGTAAGCATCTGAATCCTTTTCCAGAGTGTCTCATATAAGTTGCACAACTTGCTGCATTTCTCTGGGTTCTTGACTATTGCAGCATATTTCTCTTTACAATGAATTTAAATGATGCTAATGCTATCTTGATTGTTCTCCAACTATGATGCAGATCGGGATCTTCTGCATGCCACCTTTGTCTGTTATTCCGCTTCATAATCATCCAGGGATGACCGTGCTCAGCAAGGTTCTTTATGGGACAATGTTTGTCAAATCATATGACTGGATTGATACTGAAGTACCAATAGATGCTTCCCAAGGTATATGCCATTTTTTCTGTAAACATTATTTTGTTAGCTATGATAATTAAAACCCTCTTGTTTGACAAACGTTTGTTTATTCAGATGTATGCTTATTTTTGTTACTTGTTAGTTCAGATGATTGGAGATGCTTTCAGATCAATGTAATTGCCTTCTCTTGTGAATAAATGGTTGGTTATCTCTTCTAATTGAAGTCGTACTAATAATTTAGTGTAACATTTTAGCATTTATTGTGTTATCATCATCATCAAACTGTATGTTGCAATTATTTGACCAGGCTACAAAGGTATATAATTAGTAATAGTCACAAGATATGGATACCTGGTATATAAAAATAATAATAATAATAATTAGTAATATTCACATCATTTAAATCTCTTTCTATTACATGGGGGAAAAAATTAAAAGAGCATCCTTTATTATTCATTGTCATCAAAAGAGTTTTCTATGTTGAAAAAATATCAAAGCAACGTCTGATGCTAAATTTTCTCTCTAAATTACTCCTTTTATTCAACCAGTTCAATACATTGTAGTAGTTTTGACTAAGTTGGAATAATTTTAATTAAGTTGGATCAATTTTGATCAAGTTGGATCAATTTTGACAGTATTTAGATCAATTTCGATAGCCCTGGATTATTTGACTTTAGAGAAGAAAGTGCTTCATGTTGTAGTAGTTTTAGCCAGAACGATTATAATAGTGTATTTGAGCACTTTTAACCAAATTGGCATTATAATAGTTTTGACCAATGTTGCATTGGTATGACCAATATTGGAGCACTTTTGACCAGCATTTTTAATGTCTAAGTAATTTTGACCAATTAATATTAATAAAAAATAATTAACATATGCCAGGAAAAAGTTATTTTGTTATTGGTGCTTTGATTGCGGTTGATAATTGCATTTAAATCATCTTAGCATTTTTTTTTCAGCTAGACCAACAAAGATTGTCAGAGATGGTCAGATGACTGCGCCTTGTGGAACTACAATTCTCTATCCTACAAGCGGCGGCAACATCCATTCTTTCAAAGCGGTAACTCCTTCTGCTCTTTTCGATGTTTTATCGCCCCCCTATTCATCAAAAGATGGACGAGATTGCACTTACTTCAAGAAGTCAAGAAGAAAATTTTCTGGTATACACTTTACGAATTAATTCTATCATGGTGACTCTGAGGGCTATCAATACATAATTCATTATTCAAATATTTAAAGGTTCTTTGCCTGGTGGAATTGAGGCTTCCGAAATGACTTGGATGGAAGAGTGTCAACCACCAGAAACCTTTATTGTCCGAAGAGGGCCGTACAGGGGCCGGATCGTCAACAATGGATAGCCCAAATTCGCTATCATTTTGCTATCATTTTTCTATCCGATTAGCTCCTTTAACAGGGAGAAAATCTGAGTTTGTAATCTTCCACCTGCAGCAATATGATATATTTTTTTTCTCTCAGAATAACGATTTCAATAGAGAATCTCGTACATTACATAGAGATATATCTGATATAATTTCCCTCATCCTTCTTTAGTTAAAAGAATGGAGTACTTCTGGGAAGGGAGGAGTCAATGATCTTTGTATCAGGTGACTTCTAACTCTCCTTTCGTTGTTTCCTATCACTCTAAGTACATGCTCGACAAGTTACCATGGAAATATGAACTTTAAGATGATATGGTTTTTGACGTAGTTTGATCCCTTCAACTCCTATTGTTTTATCCTGCATTAGTGAATATCCAAATCACATTCACGTGTCTTTATTTTGACCTATTTTTTTTATTTGATTGAAGTTGGGGGTTATTACATCTAATAGTCTGTGTTGCATTAGTGAAAATTAATTTGACCTAATTCTGGTTAGCTCGATTTAACTGGACATTCTAATCTTTCAACAAGACGCTAGCGCCATTTTTTTTTTTTTTTTTGGGAAAAGGAAAAAATGAATAAATATAGAAGAGAATGCATGGCTTGTAAAGGAATCCCAGTGCAATATATAAATAATTTGGCAACTCCACTAGGTATCCCTATCTTTTATCTCTTTCTTTAAAGTCGAAGTAGGCTCCCTTGTCTTGTGGTCTCCCTTTTCAAAAGTCCAAGAGAATCATAATGATTTATTAGTCATATCCCATACAAAAGAATTATGATTGGCATGCTTTTACTTTAGATACATCTCCCCTGAGATGAGGATGATCACTTGCTTGTAAAGTTACGTCTTTTATGCTTGTACTTTTACTGGTTTTGTTACGTGGATTGTGATGCTCTTTTATAACTTTTACTGATCACTTTCTCTGGGAAGAGGGAGATGAAGTATAGCGTTATGTATAGAGACCGAGAGGTGAACAAACTCTCGACCTATTTATCTACCTGAACCTAGCCATCTACGCTTTGTTTCCTCATTTCCCTAACTGAAGAAGAAGAAGACGAGCAACGTGGATACAAAGAGAGGAGGAAAAAAACACTAAGAGCAAGATGAATTTGCAATCTACAATTAAATTGATCTAATATGTAGGTACTGTGGTAAAAAACTATCGACAAATCCTCTCCCCTCTTCCTACCCAATAGGTAAACTTGGCTGGAAATCTTATTGTGTCAAAAATTTTCACTTTGCCATTATATTTCCTCATTTTATAATATTTCACAAAACAGTGTTCAATAAACAAGACAGACAAGTGCTTGATTTTCTAATTAATGGTGAACTAAGAGATAATGAATAGGTTAGCTTTAAATAATTTTCTTGTTATATTAAATTGATGGTGTGGGATGGAGTTGGATGAACCCTAGAAAAGGAAGAGGAGTTTTTTTTTTTTTTTATATATCTAGGTATATGGGCTTTCGGTCTAATTAGACTGGGAATGGATCACTTGGCCCCACATACCGACCACCGGATAAATTCAAGAAGCACAGATGATTCTTGGCAAAGCACTCCGGTAAGAAGATGTGTTTGGAAATGCTCAATGTAAGATTTGAATTTGGTTGCCTGGT
Organism: Zingiber officinale; assembly: GCF_018446385.1. Lineage (NCBI taxonomy): Eukaryota > Viridiplantae > Streptophyta > Magnoliopsida > Zingiberales > Zingiberaceae > Zingiber > Zingiber officinale. The sequence goes on from NC_055997.1 coordinate 150,511,761, forward strand.
ACTGAGTCTTGTCTTCTTCCACCATACCATGTTCCGTGGGGCAAAAAGAAGATGTGTTTGTTGTTTCTCAAAGTTTAAAGCAAGGCTAATGATTAAAAAATGAGCCGGCCTCGTAGCCTTTTGCTTTTGTAATTCATAACAATTTTTTTATTTTTGCCTAACTTTTAAGATGTTTCCATTGACAATGAAAAAGCTCATACTTTTCTTTTCCTTGTATTTGAAAAGCTCATACTTTTCAAATACAAGGAAAAGGAGGAAGATGCCTTCTTGAATAGTTTAATCCCATGTGGAAAAGTGAGCATTTGATTACGTCTGGGAAGGCAGTCTTCTTGAAAAGTTTAATCCAATGTGGAGAAGTGAGCATTTGATTACGCCTGCAGTAATCTTTTTTTATTTCCTTGAAAGAATTCTTTGATATGAGAATCTTCTTGTACTTAATAATTCCCATTTTCTTTGACATTGATCTAATGCAAAACGGTGATATGACATCTTTTTAATAATTTTAGAAATTATTTAATGAGAAAATTTCAAACTGATCTTGAAAGCTTGAGTTGTAGATTTTTGCCCTTATGGGATCTCCAATTAGTTAGAGGATGATAAACTTATTACAATGAAATAAAGGAGATGGGCACATATCTTTGTGAAAAAAATTCTTCTCATCTTTTGATCAAGATGCTTGTACCGTGGTATGGTAAAGCATGATGCATTAAACGTATACAGTAGCCGCTCGTAATTTACTTTTTCCGTGTTGGTCCTATGACAAATTGGTGGGAGCATTGGGGATGAACGTGTTTATCTTTTGCCACAATTAATCGTATACAGTAGTAACATAAAATCCCATCCATGCATTAAAGTATTATGTTGGCAAAGAGTTGATTTGGCTCGATATGTAAGTGTTGTAGTGGCTAGAGTTGCATTGGGAATTAGTAAAGATGTTGTATTACGTTGTGTTGTATTATCAAGTTGCATTCAGATCTATGGTAACAATATTTAGTTTGTGTAGGTCTTCACTTAGCTTCATTAGATTTTAAAAAAACTAGTATATATATACATTCTATCTCATTACATTTTACTTGAGATATTATTGGAGCTTTAAACTTAAAACATTTAATAATGGAATCTACATGTGCCTTGGGCTAGCTAGCATTAATATTAGACTTGCTTTTATTGTCTATTTATGATCATGGTGAAAAAATAGATGTGACCTCGACTCCTCGAGATATAGGTAAATTTTAATTATGATTAACTAGCGTAGTATTGATTATGAGAGATTTTTATATTAGAAATGAGATTGTTTTTCTTTTTTATGAAAACCTTTCCCCACTTTTATTAGTTTTTTAGCGAAACTTTTTTTTTTTTTTTAAATTTTTTGGGCTAAACAAACAAATGTCTATGTACTTATATAAAGAATGAAGCGTCTGGTTGCCCCCTTTTTAGTTGTTTTACATTCTAGTTTGTACAATCCATTTCCAAATTCCAACCCGTTGCCTGATCGCCATGGCGGAGGAGATGCCGCCGCCGCAAGCTCAGCCAAGTTTCAAGCTTTTCGGCACAGTGATAGGAAAGAGGGACAGAGAAGTCGACCAGCAGCAACAGGAAGAGGCGGAGGAGGAAGAGGAAGGGGCGCATACGGCGACAGGGACGGCGGCGTTGGTGGCAGCAGTGTCGGCGAGGGAGGAGGCGCTGCCGTGCCCGCGGTGCAAGAGCCGGGAGACCAAGTTCTGCTACTTCAACAACTACAACGTCAACCAGCCGCGGCACTTTTGCAAGGCCTGCCACCGCTACTGGACCGCCGGCGGCGCCCTCCGCAACGTCCCCGTCGGCGCTGGCCGCCGCAGGGGACGTCCCATCCACCGCTCCTCCATGGCCGCCGCATCCGGGTGCGTAGGAGTCGCCGCCGAGAGGTGGATCCTGCGGCAGGACGCGCCGGCCAGGATCGGTCGCGGGATCGACGGCGCCGCTCTCCGTTGACTTGTACTCTTGTTAGATCTGGTCCCTACTCGTGTCTGCGTTCGTGACCCAAATTATATAACTCTCCCCTCCTTTTTTTTTTCATCTCTTTTTTTTTCTGTTTTAATGGGAATTAATAGTAATTAAATTTCTTTAGATTTCTTTTCCATCAAACTAAAACAATAATTACTTAGTTTAGAAACGCCATTAAATAATAATAATAATAATAATAAAGAAAATTTAATCTTATTTGAGATGCAATTTGTGGCGTTTTAAGTTTTAGTTGGGGGATTCCTTTCCATTGCCAACTTCAAAGGATACTTGAAAAGGTGCAGTGAGATTCGAGGATAATAATTATTAGAGTTTATCAAAAGGAAGGCAAAGCAAAGGAAGATAACATGACAATCAATTATTTTTCGTTTTGTTATTTTTTTTAATCAAAATGAATCATAAAGTTTTAAAATATTAATAATAAAAATATTTTTGATGTGATTTTTACTACAGGAAAAAAAAGATATGACGTTTGAAGATTGTAATTTGAAATCAATCCGTCAGTAAATGTAAGTAATGCCAAAGAACCTGCAAGCAATAAGAACTCGACGATGGCCGGAAGGTGACGGTGCAACACATGGCACGGAACAGGAATGAGGCTGTGATCATTTGGCTAATGGTTATTGGTTGCATTCGGCTTGCAATAAGATACAAACAACCACCACAAAAAGAAAATGGACAATGATGAAATACAAAATACAAATTGATTAACATATGGACGGAAGGAGATTTGTACAAAATAAAAAAGGGTATGAAACAATCCGTTTGCTCTTATCTCCCTCTTCACCCTCTATTGGCCAGGGAGACGGCAACTTAAATTTGCAACATAGCTGCAAAGCTTCCAAGTAAGAACACTAAAAAAAAAAAGGGAAAGAAGGCAAAACAGAAAAAGAAAATTGCAAAAATACTATATGAATAAAGTCATCTTCTTCGACATTAGCACTGCTGGATCTCAGGAATAAATTACTGGCTCGCTGCAGATTTGATTCTTTCACTGAGTCAGGGCCTAATGAGGAAGCATAAACATTGGCGGATTTGTGGAATCGAGACCTTAATGGGTTCATCATCGTAACGACGGTGACCTAGACTGCATCCGGCCAGATTAAATGATTGTCCCAATGTTAATCACTGTACTGTGATGAATATGAAGTCGCCCCCTCGTCCCTATTTCCCTCACCATCCTCTCCGTCTTCAGGATTATCTTGCAAATCATCAACATCATCGTCCATGTAAGCATCCAAGTCATGACTTCTGCCATCCAAGTCATCTTCTTCAACATCTTCATCCATCTCCATATCTTCACTATCCTCCTCCGATCCATCTTCAGTTAATCCTATGGAGTTGCCATAGTCATACACTCCGGGAGAGTCAGCTGCCTGATCATAATAATCATCCCCTGAAGCTTGACCATTATCATTGGATTCAGAGCCTCTACTAATGTTGTCATCTTCGACGTATGGTTTTCTAACTTGTGGTATGCCCCACTCTTCTCCACCTGAGCTCTGTGGGGAATCCACAATCAGCTGTTTGGAGCTGCTAGTTGCGGAGATCGAGCTGCCCAAAATTGACCTTTTATCAATTGTGGGTACTCTGCCATCAGATCTTTGCCTAGGGCCGACAGTTCGACATCCACGCGTACGCCCACCGCGCCCACGTGTTCTTCCTCTTCTGGTGAATTTTCTTGTGGCCTTCTTGAAAAGACCATTTTCAGCCATAAAAATGGCTCTGGAAGAGCTTGAACCAACACTTAGCCCTCTCCCTCGGCCACGACTTCCCCGTCCTCCTCGGCCACGACTGCCCTGTCCTCGACCCCTCTGTTGACTTCCTGAATCCAACCACCCAGTGAGGTAATCAACTTGTTCAGGGGTTCCCATAGGATCTACCTCTTGCATGTTAACGACAGCAGAGTGTGATGGAAGCCTCTGAAGAAAAATAGATACATTAGACTGGATTTCAACATATAAATATAGGAACCTAGTTGATAATTTCATTCTGACATCCATACGTAATAGAAGAAATATAAGACTTACAATATGATATCCTTCATTTTCCTTTCGAGACTCTAGCTTCTGGTTCAGCATATAAGAAATTGAAAAATCAAGATCTAACAGCCTTAAAGCCACTGCTGCTGAAGTATTAGGCACCCATGGTAGTACAGGCACAGCTCCTGATTGAACAGAGATGGTTGAGGCAACTCCTTGACTAGAACTCAGAGACGAAAGAAAATGGGGTTTTACTGCATGCTCCAACAATGCCAGAACCTGCAACCGCAACATATATTGATAAGTTGTCTCTCTTCACACAAGTTTTGGTTCAGTTGGTCAATTCACTACACTGTATCCAACAGCTAACGCTTTCTAAGAAGGATTGTATGCTAAAAAAATATGACACCCAGCCCTTATATCAAGCAGAAGGACCAAGTGACATTCCAAGCAACAAATATAATTTTCAATAAAGAAAATGCCCTAGGTGAGCGAGCTCTCATGAAAAGGGGGGAAATGACACGATTTTACAAAATATTTCTATCATTACTATGTTAGTTACAAAAGAATTAAGCTGGAACTGTAGTGATATAGCTGGCAGTTTAGTTAACTACTCCATTCATCACTTGACAAAAGAAAATAAATAAATAATTTGGTACAGGTAATGTACTACTAATCCTTTGTCAAACTAGCACCTCCATGCTAGTAATTATTCCGATAAGAATATACTTGCAAATATACTATAGAAAAAAATGCAAAATATAATATAGGAGGGGAGCTTTGGTACAGTGCAACGGTAAAGTTATTGTTATGTGATCAGTGGTTAAGGGTTTGAATCGCAGAAAGCACCTCTGCAAGGTAAAATTGTGTACAATAGACTCAATGTGATCCGATCCTTCCTTAGAACTCCACATTGCACCAGATTACCCTTTATTCATTATCTCTCAAAAATTAGTGAAAAGGTAACTCGAAACCTAACTCTAAATAAATATAAGAATTGGTAAAAAAGACTTTTACATAAAATAAAATAAAAACAAACGCTATAACCAATTTTAGTTTTAAAATATATTAAAAAATTCAATTATGTGGTGAATGACATTGCACGAGTTAAAACCTGCAACAGCTCCTCAGCAGATGCCGAAGAGTGCAATTTCACAGCCCAAGACTTCCTATAACCGTCCGTCCAAAAAGTTTGAAGTGCTTCAGCTGGAATTGCTGCCTGAAGTTAACAAAATTACATATCAAAATTCAAACTGATAAACAAATAAAATTTTGGAACAGTGAATAGATTTAGGATTCTAAAACATTGCCCACCTCAATCATGGATAGCAGTGCCTTCAGCAATCTGATAGCCATTGGAAGAGTAGAATCAGAGAATTGGAATTTCCAGTCAGTGTCTAACTTTCTTTTCTGTTCACACAGAACCACGTGCTCTGAAAAAAGTGCATCAGAGTTTTGGAAGGTCTTAAATGACTTGTGGCAAGAAGAACAATGCCCTTCTTCAGCTAAGAAAGACTGGTAACAACAACCGCAACTATGAAGCAACTCAGGACATCTCTTCTTCCCATATTTCATAGCACACAATATACGTGAATCATAGCATTCCTTCCACATCCAGTTTAAAAAACCTTGATATCTGACAAGAGCACAATTTTTCTCTAATTGATTACTACCAAGTTCAATTTTGAGAGATGTTGAGTTCTTTGAGTCATCAGGAGTAAGTCTGCAAAGAGTACTACTAGGACTGTCAATTTCCATGCTACAGTCTGAACTTGACATCATCCTGGAGGCCCTTGGTTTAGCATGATCTTCAAATGACTTAGTTGAATTGATAACATTCTTTCTCCTCTTTATTGCCTCTTTGTATATTATCTCTATTCTTTGCAGCATTGAGTGTAAATGTGATTCCCTAATCCCCCGAGTGTCTAGAGCAGCTACAAGTGCATCAAAGGCCTATTGATAGAAAGTAAAATGGAATAAATTCTCAGCAGTTTAATTTCAAACAGGTGCTTTGCAGAATTTGGCTGGTTCTAATCTACATTCTTTTTGTTTTTACAGAGTTCTTCAAACAGGGAGTGATACAAACAGCAAAAGGTTCATTGGATTATGGTGAAAGTTCATTAAGATAAATGAATGCATTGACCAAGAATTCTTATCAGTGCAAGAAAAGGTATATGGAACAAGCTCATCCAAGATTGTCCTATACAGATGCATTACTGAGCTGAAGTGATGATCAAAAGAGAAATAAGTTGATCTTCCAGCAATAAATTTTTCACAGCAACAATAGAGAGATTTTCAGACATTCAAAAAGAGACCATATCACCAAGGCTGGTGACCGAAATCTGTGTATGATGAAGAACATAATGATGTGGTAGAGTAGGCCGGACTAGACAAGATCAGAGGAACAAATCAAAGAAATTAATTTATAAGCAGTCCGGTGCACGAAGCTCCCGCCATGCGAGGTCCCGGGAAAGAATCCATTGTATGCAGTCTTATCCTGCTTTTTGCAAGATGCTATTTTTAGGATTTGAACCCATGACCTTTTGGTCACATAGCAACAACTTTACCGTTGCGCCAAGGCTAATTAATTTATAGCATTTCAAAATTTGTTTTGTTGAAATTCAATAATATATGCGAATTCACTCCACATGTTAGTTTCAACAAAACAAACATCTGTAAATCAATCATTATACCAGAACACGAGACAAAAAACAATGAACCAAATCATAACTTCAAAAGCTATTCATAATAATTGTCTAATTTTTTTCTTATTGCTTCCAGGAAAAGGTAATTAGAATCAGAACAATACATCATTATCAATTGTTATGAAAAAAAAGTAAAGAACAATGAGTTCACAATATTCATTTGGGAAACTAAGTGGTTATCATAAGAATACCTAGCAGATAGTCTCATTATGGTGCACAGATCTGGTTCATTTATATCATTACTGATCAGCTCTCTTTTAAAGATAATTAGACCATTAGGAAAGGGATAAGGCAAACTAATGAAATAGACTCTTTATTGTTTTATTCTCAGGTTAATCTTCAAACACACAATGTGGATGAAAATAAAAGGACCAGACTGATAAGACTATAAAGTTTCATTAAATTTTGGGATAATAAATATAAAAAAATTGGTCTGTGGTTTTGACAGTTCACAAGGAAACTATCTACAATATCAGTCAAGGTAGGAAAATATGAACGTTAGTCAATCTAATGCAATTTTATATAGGTAATTTTGCTAATAGATGAAATGGAAATAAATAACTGTATTACACAAGTCAATCAATTTCAATATATTGTAATTTAAGAGTAGGTTTAACATTTGAAGCTTAAACAAGATGCTGGATATTAAGTACCTCCTCTGAATCGATAAGCCTCCAATGACCATCTTTTGATTCCAAAAAGATTCTTCCAGAACCAGGATCATTTGGTGATGATGACGTTGAAAATAGCCAGTAGCGGTTTCGTCTACGGTCTTGACCTAGGGGTAATGAACGGTATACATAAAGTAGCTCTGCCTTATGACCAATGAATGATTTTAATTGAGAACGAGACTTCTCAGCAGTATATCCACATTGCTGAATAGATAGAGCATCTGTATTAGTAAGCTCTTGTCCCAAAGGCATATAACCCATATTAACCTGATTATGTTCGAGAAACTGTTCATTGTTGATTGCTTCTAAATTGCCATCATTGGCCTTGTCCACATTGCCATGTGGAGTTTGGCTTCCCTCTCCTGCTCCATTCATTTGTGCTATATCAGCCTTGTACTCACCAAAAGTACCTTGTAATCTGTTAGAATATTCTTCTCTAAAACGCCTTTTATCCAGCTGTGCTTCTGCCCACATTTGCTTTTTAAGCGCAGTTGCAGCTTCCAAACGTTCCTGTGAAACCTCAATTCAATTACATCATCACAAAATAGAATTTGAAAATAAAATGGAAAAAAAATATTAATACCTCCAGCACTACTTGTATTGAGTTTCCTTCAATAGCAACGCCTACCAAAGCAACCAGCGCATTTAGGCGTTCTTCAACACTCAACTCAGAATAATCACCTTCTGACAGGCCTTGAACCCATGGTTCACCAAAGTTGCTTTCATCAATCTCTGTCTCCTCCATATTCACATTAACTGCTTCAAGAAACTTTGAATCGGTCTTTGTAGACTCAAAGGCACAAGAACCTACTGTTTTTGCATTTTCTGAAGAGGGAATCAAACAAACATTTTCAACATTTCTAATACTAGTTTGTGGAGTTGCTCCAATTTCTGTAACTCCTTTTAACTTATCTACTGAACTCAATGTCCTAGGATCTTTTGGCTCGCTTCTAAATGGACAATTCTTATCCAAGTTAGGATCAATGCCTGTATCATCTACCTCAGGATCATCACCAGCATCACCTTCTGAATCATCATCTCTTTCTGCGTCATCTACATCTTCTGTATCCTTTTTTGCTTCCTCAGAATCTGAAAGTGCACTTTGAAATATGTGTATCTTTTCCCGAGCAGCAGATAGCAATGCATCTGCCTCAGCAGGATCTTTTCTAAAGGCTGACCGCACACAATATGTTGAAGGAGCAGTTCGCTCAAAAAGTTTTGTGTCACGTGACAAAGCTGCAGCAATTGATGCTTCAGGTGTCTTGCTCGTCGTAAGATCTCTCAATCCGGATCTCTGATAATGAGACAAAACTCACTCAAAAATTCAAGAACACAAAAACAGTCATACTGAAGGTATATACCTGAATCTTGTCAGCAGCTTCAAGTATTGTTAAGCCTCTGCTTCCTTCAAGAGAAAGGATATGAAAAGCAGCAAATTTTACTGTTCCAGGAGTCAGCCGATGTCCAGGTCTTCGCCGATGTGTGTACCCCCTTTCATGCATTAGAGCAACAGCATTTTCAACAGCTGAACCATTCCGCAAAGTAGAAATAACATTCTCACCAATACCCTGAATACAAATTGCTTGAGTTAGTATTAGCTGCATAAAAGAGAAGAAAAAAACAAAGAAAAATAATACTATTTTACTAACAAAAGACCGGCTTGAACATCATATGATGATGGCTAGCAAACATTTATACTAAAATTGTTCCAGACAAAATTAACTAACTTTACAATTTACACATGCTCCTTGACGTTTGAATGTGTCTCACTTGGCCATAACTGTAAGATCATATGCATGTTACTAACAAATTCATAAGTTAAGAGCCATTGTTGGTGCATTCACAGCCAACTGTTATCTTTAAACTAAGAATAACACTGTTATGCCCATTTGTTGTATGGAATACAAAAAGTAAAAATAAAGATGACTTGCAGCCAAAAGATTAACTAGTGACTTGAGGTAGAAATAGCAACAATGATAAAAATTATATTCAATACACTTATGTAGAGAAAAGAATAGAGTTGGGTAGATACAGATTTTTTTAAAAGTTTATGCAGCTGAGATACCTCATTCTCATCCTGGAAATATGCGTGTTCAACATTTTTTTTCTTCAACTGTGCCCCAAATCCAGCTGATAAAGCAAATTGTCGCAGTATCTCAGACCACGTCAAGTAATTTAAGTGGCGCTGCCAACTCCGAATGTTGAAGCCCCATGCATAAGCCTAACAAATGAAAGTAGAAAATTCAAGCTAATCCAAAAAAGATCATAACAACAAAGAAGCATCCCTGGAAGTAGGAACTTAAGCAACTCACCCCCTCAACTATCTGCGGATGACCACCGCCTGGGTTAGCAGAACTACTCTGACTAGCACCGACCGTAATAGCAGGAGGCCTTGCAACATCATCAATGTCCTTGATTATTGATTTAAGAAGGGAAACATGTATTTCTCCCAGAAGTCTTGAATCCTGTAGGGATTTTATATAAGATATTTAACACAGTAGAAGTTGAAGTTGCTTCAAATGATCTTTCATACATTAATTAACATTAGATAAATTTGATGCTGCTTCTAGTGATCTTTAAAGCAATGTAGACACTGAGGTTGTAATATCATACATCCATATTATCCAACAGTCGCACAAGAAAGTTCTTCAATTTCAGTGGCTTCAGTATAATAGATTTCAAGGTGCAGATAGTTGCAAGCTCAAAATAATTTGAGTTCTTAAAGACCATCTTATTTATCATGTAAGGAATGTCCAAGCTTCATATAAGGTAGACAACAGTGAGACCACCTGTGATAGATGATTCATATACATCTACTAAACTAATGGTGATATTTTAAACAAAAAAGTCCACAGCCAAAGATTGATTTTTAAGAAGAAGAAAAAAATGCCTTAGGGTCCATTTACTAGAATGGAAAATATGAAGCAGGAGGGAAAGTAACACAAAAGATGTAGAAAATGATAGAGTTCCATATGTAATTTTGTCATTCTTTCTCTCCCCTTCATGTCTTTCCGCCCAAGTAAATGGACCCTTAAGTATACAAAATTCGCTTGTCAGCAGATGATCTGTAACACAGAAACGAGCAATGATAAATAACACTGATACCTGAACAGGATGATATCATAAATGGCCTTTGAATATTATATCATTGTACCTTTAGAAACAATTTTAAGCATAGATAGTCAGGACATTAGACAAAGTTCATAAGCACTCACATAATCATGAAGAGATTGCACAAACTCATCCAGAGTGAATGGCCAAAGCCCTAATATGTCAGCAAAAGTAATTAAGAACTTCCAAACCTGAAATTCCAACAATGGCAGATATGTCAGTGACACCAAAAATGAAATTGCTCTCCCAATGGGCAAAGGACTAAATGGAAACAACACTAAAACAATAAACATGCACATCAAAGAGAAATTCTAATAAATGGTATAAACAATGCTAAAATAATTAAAATAAAACATGGTAATGTAGTACTAATCAAAAATGAAATTGCTCTCACAATGAGCAAATGACTAAATGGAAACAATGATAGAACAATAAACATGCATATTGAGGTGAAATTCTAATAAATGATATAAACAATGCTAAAACAATTAAAATAAAACATCTACATCAATAAGGCAGCATAACCAAGCATGGTATTGGGGTACTAATCAAAACCTAGTGATAAAAGCAAAAACCCATATCGTGAGATTAGAAAATGCACCATAAGAACGTTTGCTATATTTTCATCAGAATCCACCCAAGGTTGAATGCCAAAAGGTCTTCTCAGTTTTACAGAACTTGGTGGGAATGCCTGCAACATAGCTGTAGCAAAGACTGACAAAGGTTACAAGAGCTCCAAAACCAACTCAGTAGAACCATTCAATTTTAGAAATAAATTGAATAACTTGACAAAAGCATACTTCTGAATGAATCCAATTGTTGCAAAGCATCACTGTCAAGACTACATATTGAGGAAAGTCCCTTGTTCATTGCAGCAATCTCCATTAACTCTAGCTGCTCATCTTCAATAAGCTCCATATATTCCCTCGCAAGTCTGCGGGCAGTAGCCCTTTCTGTAGCAGCTTTTTGTCTTGCTGCTTCCTTCTCATGCCTCAATTCTTCTTTCTGCCTCGATTTCTCAGCCTGAAATTATTCAGAAAGATGTTAGCAAAGTACTAGAGTGATAGGTATCATACAAAATTTATGGAACCTACTCTTTGGGATTCCTTTAGCAAAAATTTCTCCCTGCGTTCATTTTCACGTCTTTGTTCACGTTGAAGCCTCTCTTCCTCTCGCAATTTTTCACGCAACATCCGCTCTTCTTCTTTTCTTCTTTCACGATTATGTCTCTCCATTTCCCTTCGCATTTGCTCCTCTCTCTAAGGAATGATCATTTTTTCTTCAGCGCAAAAGAGCGAAAAAATACTAAATTTTAACAAGGAATATGGACCTTTTTTCTCAAGGTGTCTTGTTTCTCAAGCTCTTTCCTTATCTTTTTCTCATGCGCTTCAACCTCCTTAGTAATCCTTGCTTCATCACTCTACATACATAAAAGTACTGTAGCAGAACTATTGTTTTAAGAAACTGAACATGGATGAAGAGATTGTAGAACCTTGTATTTTCTCTCCAATCTAGAAAAATCATCATCTCGAGCACTCCGGTCAGAGGATACATATTGGTTTTCTTCTCCTGCAATTTGATACATCCCAAATTGACTGTCACTTGCAGGAATAGGAAGCGTGTTACTGTGTGGAAGGTCATCAGAGTCCATTGAAATGGAAGGAAAATTGTGCTGCCTTCCTGACTGAGACAAAAGATGTGCACTGGATATTTGACCTTGAAATGTATAATTTGGTGTCTCTTGTTCATTTCCATGCAATTTTTTTGGTAAAGATGCCACCTTGACATTCGAACCCTCTATTGAGTCATAGTAGTGAGTTTGAGAGACCCTATCATATGTCTCCGATGGGACACTAGGCTGTTCAGGGAGAAATTGATACTCGTGAAGAGCTTTGCGACCCATCTGTGGATGGCCCATAGGAGGAACACTAGCTATTAGTTTTCTCTTTCCACAAGATTTGCTTGCTAACAAATGGTCAGCAGTAGACAAGAAAGCTGTTGCCTGCGAATAGTGACATACACTGCAATTTTAAATCTACAAACAACAAATTAAAATCTTACTGACATAAACTGCATACATTCTACTAAAACTAGTAAGATCATGATAAAGGGCAAAAAAAGTCTTCCACTACTGAACACAACAAACACACACCTTCATTGGCTTGGTATCATATCTTTCAAAAATATTGCTATCATAAGGATGCATAGGCTGCTTCTGTTGCACCGGCATTTCTGCTGAAAGATTTGGATAACAAACAAGAATGGTATCATAACTATGCCCATATAGTATATGCAAGTCAAAACACTATCAAAATTAGCAGAGTTAAGAAGATGAATGTAATGCTGGAATGATAATTCCTAACCATTCTAGTGAGATGTGTTTCAGCCACAAGGTCTTAATTATTTTCCTCATCAAAATGTACACAAAAAAGATCCTAAAAGAAACCAAGAAGTATGTAGATGTAAAAAAAAAAGGGTAATCATTGACTATTCTAAACTGCTAAAGAAAAAGGATAATCGCAATGCAACTGTCTACATTGATAAATACTTACTGAACAACCTTCCATATATTGTGACTGTGTGTAGAACTCAAAGGTAAAAAAAAGATCCATGTAGCCAATAGAGAACAGTTTGGATAAGGCATGTTTTGGCAAGCCACTAACTACTTTTCCAATACTATGTCAAGAGAAATGGCAAATCAACCAACAGATTATTAAAAAAAAACACAGTGGACTAGCAAATGGAAGGTATCAATACTGCCAAAACCACTCCACATATAACAACCTCAAATGCAGACCAGAATTGCAGTAAAAAATGAATGAGGGGCATCAAATATGCAACAACATCAAAACGCACTGCCAGTATTTTAAAGACTGTAGGATGATAAGCCAAAAACACAAACCAAAAAACAGAAACAGTGTGTTCTCAGTGTGAGTGAAGTTGCTACTTAGGGTTGATATACTAGAGTATATAATAGAACTAGACAAAATTTGAAATTAGCATAATCAAGAGATATATGTATGAGAGCAAGCAACAGAAAAAAATAAATGGTGCCAGGAAAATGATCCACCATTATATGATATTTTGTAACGTTCATCTAACTATTCCATACTAAAGGGCAGAATCACCATAAACAAGTCACTTTATCAGCAAGGACTCCTTGAACTCAAATAGATTCATATGCCATTTAAGAACCACCAAAATTTTGACAGCCATAGTTGAAACTCGAAATCATAGTTGTACTAGCACAAAGGCTGTCAAATTCCAGAACTGTTATGTAACCATAGATAAACATAATTCTTCCATTTCTTGTCAACCATGTATCCTTTTATCCCTTTATATCCTTTTATTCCTTTTGTACATTTATATCCACCTTACGTGAAGGCCTGACCCCACGGGTCATCCGAGTTGGTAAGTAGTGGTTCGTTTGCCACTTGAGAACGCGGGGTCGAACCGCGGGGCTGTCGGGGCGTAAATCCCGGAATCTTGTGCACCTCACCCCACCCACTACTTGCTTGCTCGGTTGTCATGATTTGTCTCGCTCGTGATGGCCCGGGGTTGGGTGCGGCGGGGGCGCTAGGGGCGAGCGATTTCGCATTTTGCCACTTGATTAGTATAAAATACTTGGCAGGTGGTGGGGGTGATGGGGCAAGCGAATCGCCTTTTGCAACATTTATTAGTATAAAATTCACCCCAAGTCCGTAGTTGAGTTGGTACACAAGTGGTAGACTTGCATCAATGGGCAAGGGGTTTGAGTCATGGTTGCCGCAAATAACCCTCCGACTTAGGGGGCTGATCTGATTTACCTCCCTTCATCTCACCATGGGGCCGGCGATGAGAGGCACTTGGCATGAGCATTATAACATTTTTGCATCAATTGATTAGTATAAAATACCAACAACACATATGCACAGAATAAATGCATCAATGTGTGAATAATACAGTTTTATATTTTATAGACAGTTACAGTATTAAAAGTAAATAAGATAAAATCCCCTGCTCAAATAAGGAGCACACGTTGCTTGGACATATAACTATCAAGCAACAATAGCCTTAACTATCCAGAATATCATTAGTTCACCAGTCCAGAGGACTGGTCAGTGGCTAGTTCCTACAACAAAGGTTTTCTTTCTTTGAATTGATTGTATTATGCAACACATGTATTCTCCCAACACTGAAGATGCATTAAGCATACTAAGAAAAATAAATAAATATTGACCAAGCCAGATTTTCAACTAAAATAAAATTTCAAACCAAATCAATTTCACCTACAGGGCAATTTTTGGTTGAAAGGTAAGAAAAAGGAAAGCCCTAATCATCAGTAATTTAAATCTGAAGACCAACCAATGCTTAGACTAGCAAGGTAGTTTCAATCGGTAGTTATGGACCATATAAAACTCACTATAAACAATATAAAACTCAACTATCCATTTCAACCATGTAAAAATGAATAAGATTTTTATGTGAACTTTGTTCTATTTACCTATTGGCGCGCCAAAAGCACCAGGTGGCAATGGATCAAACTCTACTCCAAGAACTGGCCCATCCTGTCTCAGTGGTTCCCCTAGCTGGGATTCAACTGATGCAAGTATTCTCATTTCCGCCACGGTTGGCTGCACAGGGGCTGATTGTGGAAACCCCAGATCATAGTAGTGCCTTCCTATAGCTGACATATCCGCCCCAATCCTAGGCACAACTGGAGCTACCCTAGAAACTGGCCTCCTTGAGTCCCCATTGATACCAAGCCCTCCACTGAAGGGGCTGGAACTCAAACCAACACCCCCTGACTTTGAGGACAGCCTATCGTTCTGAGACGGAAACACTGATGGCAGTGGAGTCGATGGCAGCGGCTCCTCCTCCCTCCGTTGCCTCTTCATGGGAGGGAACTTCCGATCCTTGAGCCTACGATGACAGAACCACATCTGCAGCTGCCGATCCGAGAGGCCAGTCTTCCCCGACAGCTCGACCCGCACTGTCTCCGTCGGGTACGTGTCCACTGACAAAAATCCCCCAGGCAAAAAAAAAAAAAAAAACCTTGCAATCAATTTCAAATCCAAAACCCCAAATACAAAGGATCGAAAAATCGACAAACCAGCGTAAGTCTTCTCGAGGATCTCCAATTGGTAAGGCGTCTTCATCTTCCGCTTGGAGGTTTTCTCCCCGCCCTCCGGCGCCGATTTCTTCAACGCCTCCGTCGCCGGCTGCAGTTGCGGCTGCTCCTCTTCCGCTCCCTCCCCCGACTCCATCGCCGGCGGAGCAAGCAAACCCTAACCCAGATCAAACTCAAACAACAGCGCCGATCCGAGGCTCTCCGAGCATCAAAAACTCCCCGCACGGAAAAATCGAAACCGAATCGACGAATCGAAGCGAGATTGGCCGGAGAGGACGACAACAAAAACAGCAAAAAGGATCAAAAAAAGAGGGAGAGGAAGAGGGGAAAGACGAGATGGATGAGAGAAACGAATAAAAACAACAAAGAAGATAAACAATAAAGATAAATAATAATAAGAACGAGAGACAAACAATTGGATTGGGAGAAGGAATAAAAATAAAGTCACGGTTTGATCGGTTGAACGGTTGGGAACAGGAATCGAGATCGAAATCGAGATCGAGATCCATCGCGGCGCTGTGTGATCTTGTTCGCCAACAAAAGCACGTTTCCGTGAAGAGTAATGAATCGCGGTGCAAAAAAATTCTCTTTCCGCTTTTCCCTTTTTCTGTTTTTTTTTTTTTTTTTTTGAATTTATTGCCTTTCCCCTACTTCCTAAGTTGTTCTCCACGTAATTAATTAATTAAACCATCGTTCATTGTTCTTGTGACTTCGTTTTGCTTTTTCCTGGGTTTGGTTTTCGGATCGTCATCGCAGAATTTGGGAGGGAATCGAGGCAGGAAAGTGGGGCCATCCGGGTGCAACTCTGGGTTTTGTGGTTCCGGAAATCCACGTGGAACGTCGCGGACCGTTGCGCGATTAGGATCCGGTTGAGAGACGCGGACTTGCAGATCTGGATTGTTTTTTTTTCTATAAATTTATAAATTTTTAAAGGGTACCCTTCCAATTTAATTTTCGGAATATTTAGAAGGCGTTTGGTACACACGTTTTTCATTTTTATTTTCTTGAAAACGCACGTTTTCTAAAAAATGGTATTTGGTTTGCGTTTTCAGCGCGCATTTTCTAAAAAATTGGCTATCGTTTTCTAGAAAAACAGAGAATGACAAAAAGTCGTTTTCTGTTTTCTAGAAAACGTGCGTTTTTCAGAAAATGAAAATGAAAACGGTGCAAACCAAATGCACCCTTAAGTTTTATTTTTCTCGCACCCTTCATTTCAATTTTACACCTATGATATAGTTACTAATAGGGATGTAATCGAATCAAACCAAACCGAATTCTTGAATATTTAAGTTTGACTCATTTATAATCGAATCGAGCTCGAATTTTATTTAACGAATATATTCATGGTTCATAAATTTTTATCGAACTTAAACAAACTTAATAAAAAATATAAATAAATTTAAGTAGTCATTAAAAATTAAATTATATATTTAGATAAAATTATAATATTCTTATTAAAATTTATAATTTTATTTTAATAAATAAATTTAATATATTTGTCTATATATTTTATAAGTAGGTTTAAAATCTAGAAATTCAATATCAAAATTATTATTTTTTATTTAAAAATTGATTCATAAGCTTAACGAACACATTCACGAGCAAACGAGTCGAATATTGTGAAGCTTAAGCTTGGTTTATTTATCTTAATGAGTCTCATTAAATGAGCTCAAACAAACTTTTATCGAATCGAGTTTCGAATAGTTCATCAGCGGCTTAGTTCATTTACACCCCTAGTTATTTATCGTTAATTTTCTATTTCCTCTCTTATTTACGTGTAATATTTAATTTCTTCTCTTTTCTCTCTCCTAATTTTCCTTACTTCTTTTCTCTCTAAAATTAATTTAAGTTCCCCGGCCATGATGTCACGGTAGGACATTCAGGTTGTCACCCAGGCATCCGCGGTTTGAACCTCAGCTACGGTGTATTTACAAGAATTTTTCTTCTAAATGGGGAGCGTAACCAAAGGATGGGAAACTTCCGATTTATCCTGGTGACCGATGAAACTTCCGTGAGACTAACTCGATTACCCCAGAGATAGTCAATGAGGTTAACTAGGATTATCATTTTTTGTCTAAAATTAATTTAAACTTTAATCAACATTCCATATTTTTTAAATTTTTTATTTTAAAACTTTAATAAAAAATAATAAAAACATCACAACTATTTTTTTCTAGTTTTTTAATATCTTCTATAGTTTAATATCTAATTATTAAAAAAATAAAATTAATAAATCTGATTTTATTAATAAAAATAATATATAAAATAAAATAAAAATTACTTTGGTTTTGGTTTTCAAGAATCAACACCGCAGCTTAAATACTATGTTGTTGTGGTGTGGTTTCCGAAGACCAGCACCACCATATCATGAAAATTTTAAATCATTTTAAGCATTACTAGAAGGGTCTTAAAACAGTAAACGAGAACTTATTTGGATTAATGGGTCTTAAAACAGTAAACGAGGACTTATTTCGACTCGGTTCATCTAATAAATACATAGGAGTTAGAATTAGTCTTATTAGAGTCCTCTAAATCCATTAATAAATTTGACTAAAATCCTTTAACATACATAAGTGACTCGGATTTCTGAAAACTTAAAAATAGACGGAAGAGGTGAATATGTAAAAGGGAGATACGGTGAGAAATTATGGGAGATACGATGAGAAATTATGGTCGCTAGCTTTCTACACGAAGTTATAGACCCATGCTAATTGGCACAAGTTTGAAACTTTTTAAACCTTCTGAGCAATACTGAGAATCTTTTATGATGATAATAGAGGGCACCTTTAGACTTTACAATGATAACGGAGGGTACCCTTGGACTTTAAGGCACTGTAGTAACCTACAGGAGTTAGAATGAATTCGGTTAGAGATATCTAGGACCATCAATGAGTTTTAACCAAAACCCATTGATAGACCTAGATGATTTGGATTTCTAAATTTTTATAATGAGATGAAAATATAGAGTGTATACAAGATAGATATGATGAGAAATCTTAATTCTGAGTGTCTTACATGAAGTTATAGGCACGTGTCAATTGACACAAAAGTCTGAAACTTTTTAAATCTTTTGAGCAATGTTGAAAATCTTTTATAATGACAACGGAGGACACCCTTTGACTCAAGGGAACTGTAGAAAATTGCAAAAATTGGAATGAATTCAATCATATCTCTCTAAGTTCATCGATAGTTTTTGACCAAAACTCAAAGATGGACATAGACAACTTTAATTTCTCAAATTTTACAATGAGATGGAAGTATGGAGTGTGTAGAAGATATATATGGTATCTAATCCTGGTCATAATACACGTAGGTAAAATTATGATCATGTGTCAACTAGCACAGAATGTGGTATTGGCTTTTGAAGATCAGCACCATAATGTTGGTTGTGGGTGAAGTATATGAGAAGTGGCAGCCCGCTTGATGGCATTCTAAGCTACGGAGAGGAGCACAATGATGAGCCTCTGTAGCAACTCTCATTGCTACCTCCACTGTCGTCATAGTAGCAAACTGGCGGGAAGAATAAAAGCGCTATCACTGTCATACCGCCCGCCAAATCCAAGAAATGGAAAAGTAAGCGTACCACTCAACAATCCCCTCGCCTCCATGTTTTTCTTCTAGTTGTAAACTTAAAAGAGTTGAACATCATAATTTATTTTAGATAAAAAAATGTGAATAGATATGAATATTTGATACGATTATATCTTAATGAACAAACAAGTTGTTTAAGGAATGTCACATGTTTTTCACATGTAGAAGCTCGTCGTCGTGCTCCTCTGCGCAACTGAGAATGTCATCGAGTGGCCCACCACTTCTCACATGCTTCACCCACATCAAACATCACAATAATGGTTTATGAAGACTAACACCAGTATGGTATTGGTCTTTGAAAACCAACACCACAGTTTATGCTAGTTGGTATGCAATCATAACTTTGTCTACATGTATTAGGACTAGGACTGGACTGATTCCAGCTCCTGTAAGTTTCTATAGTTCCCTAGAGTCCAAGAATGTCCTCCGTTATCATCGTAAAAGATTATCTAGCTATGTTGATGGGTTTAGAGGACTGAAACACCAGGCTGAAGTCCAACTATGTTGATAGTTGGTAGGAAGTCTAGATTAGTTGAGATTTGACAGAAGGAAGTCCAGTTGAGTTGGAAACTATTTGAAGTCTAGATTGGTTGAGATCTGGCAAAAGGAAGTCCAGTTGGGTTGACAACTAGCTGAAGTTTAGATTAGTTGAGATCTGGCAGGAAGTCCTGGTGGGTCAAGGGACCTGACATCAAGGAAGTCTACGATTAGTAAGTAAGATAAACATTGGAGGAAAGTGATCCAATGAGAACGAGTTCCATTTGAGGACTTTAGGCACAAGTCCAATTTAGGTCTATTTTAGAAACCTAAATTGAGAGCTTGACTAAATCCTAGTCTCGGAGAGACATAATCTAATTAATACTGCTATCTTAATGTATTAACTTTATTTTGCAGGATAAACATATTATGGTTGCCTAAACTAACTATTTTTTGTAGGAAAGAGACATGCGAGAAAGAGTGCTCCAGGCATTCAGAGTTGATCCGAGTGTCGGGCGCCCGGACTAGCTTTGATGAGGCCGGGGTGGGTGCCTGGCCAAACACCGGGTGGTCCAGGAACCCGAAGTTGCTCCAAGCTCTCGGACCAGCAAAGTTCATTCAAAAGCTGAGTTGAAGTGCGACGACTGGCCGACCCACGTTAATGGTCTAGGAGTCTGGAGGGGGGGGGGGGGGGGGTTCGGGCGCCTGAGATGGATAAACTTTAAGGATAAAGTTTTGACAAGAGCTCGCCATGTCAATACAATTCAGACGCCCGAAAGGAGCTCCAGGCGCTCGAACGGGGCTATAAAAGGAGGCTTCGACCAACAGCTTTAACACATTAATCTCTACAACTTTTGTACTCGCGCGTTGCTCCTAAAAGATATCTGAGATACCTAAAAGCTGCACCAACAACCTGTGCTCAAGTTTTTAAAGTTGTATTGGTGATATAATTTAATGACTGTAAATATACTTAAGTTCTGTAATTGCTTCGTGATTATAGTGATTGTCCAACGAAAGCACTCAGCAAATGCATGCCTTGGAGTAGGAGTCGTCAAAGGCTTCGAATCAAGTAAAATCACCTGTGTAGCGTTCACTTTTCTTCTC
Organism: Zingiber officinale; assembly: GCF_018446385.1. Lineage (NCBI taxonomy): Eukaryota > Viridiplantae > Streptophyta > Magnoliopsida > Zingiberales > Zingiberaceae > Zingiber > Zingiber officinale. Next base: position 150,532,513 of record NC_055997.1, read on the forward strand.
TGTTCTTTTCCACTACATTTATCTTAACTCATGATTTTTTAAAAAAATGACAAATGATATTCACTCCCCCTCTAGCGTCTTAACTATCCAACATATTCTCCAGGGTAATCACTTTCTTAGATGTTATAATGATGCTACAATAATAGTATTGCTACAATGTTTGGGAACCATTCTAATTTCCCAAGTAATCTAAGTGCTCATAATGATACAGTACAACACTGCTATAGCAGTGCTACAGTATTTCTGAAACCAAATGTTTACTGTTATAGTTTCTACAACAGTGCTACGATAGTGCTATGGTGTTTCTGGAACGAAATGCTCACTGTTACAGTAGCTATAGTAATGCTACATCATGATACAGTGTTTTTGGAAACCATTTTTCCTAATCAATCATCCAAATGCTCACTGCTATGGTATGCTACATTGTTTTTGGAAACTATTCTTTCCTTGAGCAATTGTCCAAATACTCACTGATAGCTACCATAATGCTATAGTAGTGCTACAGTATTTTTTGAAACCCTTTTTCTCTGAGCAATCCAAGTGTCCAAATGCTACAGTATAACACACCTACAATAGCTATAGTGTACTACAGTGTTTCTGGATATCATTCTTTCTCTGAACAATCCAAGTGCCCAAGTGTTATGTACAACACTACTATAATAGTTACAATGATGCTATAGTATTTTTAGAAATCATATTAGTTTTCCAAACACTCGAATTCCCGTATGCCATAGTATCATAATGTTATAGTAAGCTACAATAAAACAAAGTTGTGATGCTATGGAAATCAATCCATTCTGCCTAGTAATATTATTAAATTCTGACGAGCAATATTATTAAGTTCTAATGAGTATCAGAGGTTCCGATGTTTCTAGTTAACAATATGTGGCGATTGATGAATGGAGAAGCGGGTGATGATTGTCGAATCTAGTCCCCTAATAACTCTTGAAGCGGATAGCTGCTAGGTTACATGAAGATTCCCTTCTAGAAGGGTATACAAGGAGTGGAAAGAGGTAAGTTAGATGTACATTGATCTTCTTATTCTTGCTAGTGGAGGCGACTATTCTCCACCCAACTCTCCTTCTTCTTCATTCTTCTTCAATCTTTTTTTTTCTTCTTGATAATTGACTTAAGCATCGAAGGGGTCGTGCCGACAAGCTAGCCCAAGCTCTAATCAATGTTACATCTCAAGGTATTAGATCTTACAAGTGGGAGAGGATGATCTAAACTTTCTAGAAAAGAGTCCGAGCTAGCGAAAAATGAGACCATCAAATTGACATCTTCTATGGAAAAATCTTGCAAAAAGTTACAATGAACTTCTGTAACTGTCTCCTACGAAACGCAGTCAAGAAGTTGAGAAGCGGCGAAACCTAAAGATGGACCTAGGCGACTTTAATTTCTCAAATTTTACAATGAGATGGAAGTATGGAGTGTGTAGAAGATATATATGGCATATAATCCTTGTCATAATACATGTAGGTGAAATTATGATCATGTGTCAGCTAGCACAGAATGTAGTATTGGTTTTTGAAGATCAGCACCATAATGTTGGTTGTGGGTGAAGTATATGAGAAGCGGCAACCCGCTTGATGGTATTCTAAGCTACATAGAGGAGCACAATGATCAACCTCTGTAGTAGCTCTCGCTGCTGCCTTCACTGTCGTCATAGTAGCAAATCGACAGGATAAATAAAAGCCCTATCACTGTCATACCGCTCTCCAAATCCAAGAAATGGAAAAGTAAGCGTACCACTCAACAATCCCCTCACCTCTATTTTTTTCTTCTAGCTATAAACTTGAAAGAGATGAACGTCATAATTTATTTTAGATAAAAAAATGTGAATAGATATGAATATTTGATACAATTCGATCTTAATGAGCGAACAGGTTGTTTAAAGAATGTCACATGTTTTTCACATGTAGAAGCTCGTCATCGTGCTCCTCTCCACAACTGAGAATGCCATCGAGTGGGCCACTACTTCTCACATGCTTCACCCCACATCAAACATTGCAGTAATAGTTTCTGAAGACTAACACCACTATGGTATTGGTCTTTGAAAACTAACATCATAGTTTGTGCTAGTTGGTATGCAATCATAACTTTGTCTACATGTATTAGGAGTAGGACTGGACTTATTCCAACTCCTGTAAGTCTCTATAGTTTCCTAGAGACCAAGGATGTTCTCTGTTATCATCGTAAAAGATTGTCCGCATTGCTGAAGATTTAGAAAGTTTCATACTATATGTCAATTGATACGAACCTATAACTTTATATAGGAGACTCCAAACCAAGATTTCTCACCATATCTACTGATGATATCTGAATTTATTCCCGATCATCTCGAGTTGCTAGAATATTCTGTTGGTGCAGATTGCACTAATAATTAAGTTTTAATGTATGACAAATAGGTTACAGTTAGATGTGTTGTTTGTCTAACATTTTACTAAGTATGCAAAACTTAATGGGTTTAGAGGACCAAAACACCAGGCTGAAGTCCAGCTAGGTTGATAATTAACAAGAAGTCTAGATTAGTTGAGATCTGGCAGAAGGAAGTCCAATTGAGTTGACAACTGATTAAAGTCTAGATTGATTGAGATCTGGCAGAAGGAAGTCCAGTTGGATTGACAGCTAGCTGAAGTCCAGATTAGTTGAGATCTGGCAGTAAGTCCTGGTGGGTCAAGAGACCTGATATTAAGGAAGTCTGCGATTGATAAGTAAGATAAGTATTGGAGGAAAGTGATCTAGTGAGAGCGAGTTCCATTTGAGGACTTTAGGCGCAAGTACAATTTAGGTTGATTTCAAAAATCTAAATTGAGATCTTGACTAAATTCTGGTTTTGAGGAGACAGAATATAATTAACACTGCTATCTTAATGTACAAACTTTATTTTGCAAGATAAACATGTTATGGTTGTCTAGACTAACTCTTTTTTGCAGGAAAGAGACAGGCGAGAAAGAATGCTTCGAGCGTTCGGAGTTGATCTGGGTGTCGGGTGCTCGGACTAGCTTTGATGAGGCTCGGACAGGTGCCTGGCTAGACACTGGGTGGTCCAAGCACCTGAAGTTGCTCCAAGCCCCCGGACCAACAAAGTTCATTTAGAAGCTGAGTTGAAGTGTGACGACTGACCGACCTACGTCAACGGTCTAGGCGCCTGGAGGTGGGGTCCGGGCGCCCGAGATGGATAAACTTCGAGGATGAAGTTTTGACGAAAGCTCGCCATGTCAACACAATTCAGGTGCCCGGGAGGGGCTCCAGGTGCCCGAATGGGACTATAAAAGGAGGATTCGACCAACGACTTTAACACATTAATCTCTACAACTTTTGTACTCGCGCGTTGCTTCGAAAAGATCTCCGGGATACCTAAAACCTACACCAACAACCTGTGCTCAAGTTTTTAAAGTTGCATTGTCGATGTAATTTAATGTCTGTAATTATACTTAAGTTCTGTAATTGCTTCGTGATTATAGTGATTGCCCAACAAAAGTACTCAACGAGTACGGGCTTTGAAGTAAAAGTCATCAAAGGCTCCGAACTAAATAAAATCACCTGTGTTAACGTTCATTTTTCTTCTCTATTATTTTCCACTACATTTATCTTAACTCATGATTTTTAAAAAAAATAAAAAAATACTATTCACTTCCCCTCTAGCGTCTTAACTATCCAAGATATTCTCCCGAGCAATCACTTTCTTAGATGTTATAGTGATGCTACAGTAATATTATTACTACAATATTTGGGAAACCATTCTAATTTCCCAAGTAATCTAAGGGAGTGCTTGGTTGAATGGAATGAAAGTGAGTAATGAGAATGAGATTGAAAGTTAGTGTTTGGTTTGGGGTATTGATGGTGGATCCCACGAATTCAAACCCCCAAATATGGGATTTGACCATTACCAAGTAAAATGAGGGGAATGAGAATTGGATTGAAACCCCTCATTCTATTCTTTACTTCAATGAATCTCATTCCTATTCTCATTCCCTTCTATAAACCAAGCGCCCCCTAAATGCTCACAATGCTACAGTACAACACTGCTATAGTAGTGCTACAGTATTCCTGAAACCAAATGCTCACTATTATAGTAGCTACAACACTGCTAAGATAGTGCTACGGTGTTTCTGGAATGAAATGCTCACTGTTACAAAAATTATAATAATGCTACATCATACTACAGTATTTCTGGAAACCATTCTTCCTAAGCAATCATCCAAATGCTCACTGCTATGGTATGCTCCATTGTTTTTGGAAACCATTCTTTCCTTGAGCAATTGTCCAAATGCTCACTGCTAGCTGCCATGATGACACAGTACTGCTATAGTGTTTTTGAAAACCCTTTTTCTCCTAGCAATCCAAGTGTCCAAATGCTACAGCACAGCACGACTATAATAGCTATAGTGTGCTACAGTGTTTCTGGATATCATTCTTTCTCTGAGTAATCCAAGTGCCCAAGTGTTATGTACAACACTATAATAGTTATAGTGATGTTATAGTATTTTTAGAAATCATATTAGTATCTCAAACACTCAAGTTTCTGTATGCTATAGTATCACACTGTTATAGCGAGCTACAATAAAACAAAGTTGTGATGCTATGGAAATCAATCCATTCTGCCTAGTGATATTATTAAATTCTGACGAGCAATATTATCAAGTTCCAACGAGTATTAGAGGTTCCGATGTTTCTAGTTAACAATGTGTGGCAATTGATGAATGGAGAAGTAGATGATGATTGTCGAATATAATCCCCTAATCACTCTTAAAGTGGATAGCTACTGGGCTATATGAAGATTTCCTTCCAGAAGGATATACAAGGAGTAGAAAGAGATAAATCAGATGTACATTGGTCTTCTTATTCTTACTAGCGGAGGCGACTATTCTCCAACCAACTCTCCTTCTTCTTCAGTCTTTTTTTTTTTTTTTTTGCTCTCGCTGATGATTGACTTGAGCATCGGAGGGGTCATGTTGACAAGCCAGCCCAAGCTCTAATCAATGTTATATCTTAGGACATCAGATCTTACAAATGGGAGAGGATGATCTAAACTTTCTAGAAAAGAGTCTGAGCTAGCAAAAAATGAGACCATCAAATTGACATCGTCTTTGGAAAAATCTTACAAAAAGTCATAATGAACTTCTGTAACTGTTTCGTACGAAACACATTCAAGAAGTTGAGGTTGAAGTAAAGAACAACGATGACTACTGCGATGGTCTTCCTAAATCGTTTAATCGAAAGTATTTTCTATGGTGGTCAGCGATAATAAAGCTCCCTCCCTATTGAACGGCGGTGCGGCGACATCTTCCAAGGTATGCAACCCACGATTAGATAGTTGTAGATCATCCTCACTGCATCCGCCACAACCCATAATGTCAAAGCTTGATCTGGTTGGTTTTTGAAGGGGCTTGAGCCTTTCATTTCCAGTTCCTTATTCGCTCCTCCGCTAAGAGAAGACTCTCCAAGTCCGTCACATCCCTAAGGCAGAGTCCTCATTACAAGGCATCATCGCCCTTGCCAACTATCCCGACACCTACTTCTCCCTCTTCTCAAAGTGGCGGTCCCTCATTCTCTTTATCTTCGACATCGAATGATTTGTTCACTGGTACTATCTTTGCTGCTTCCTCTACTTCAATCTCTTCCACAAGAACACCCTCACCCATATGCTATTCAAACTCGGCAACCCCATTAGTGTATTCTACCTATTTGATCAATTGCTTTACCCGAACGAAATGTTCCTTCTTGGAATGCTGCAATCTCAGGATGTGCCCTTGACTACTAAGGTTTTATTAATGAAGAGGGAAAATTACTTAAATTCTATGTGCTCATGCATTTTCATGCAGTGCCCGTTCGACAATATGCCTTAACAATCTATGCTTTGAGGAATTCCACCATGAATGGTTACACCCAACATGAACAATATGATAAGGTGCTGAAGATCTACTCATGCATTGATACCAGAGCCGACTTTAGGGAAGGTAGCCTAGGCAGTGCCCAGGGCCTCTCCATTTAAGAGGCCTCCATTACTCATATGTAATATTTTTATATTTAATAAAAAAAATATTATATAGGGCTTTCATCTAAAAATTAGTCCAGGGCTTCTAATTTTTTAGAGATGACCCTAATTGATACATGGAATTTCGACGAAAACATGTTCTTCTTGTGCTAATGTCTGAGCTTTTGATTATAATGTACTCCAAATGTGGCTTTATTCCAAACCTTTTGGTTAATTATGCACATCAGATATTTGATAAAATGCTTATCATAATATTATTTACTGAACATCAATTATTCATGCTCTATTGTATTTATACTTATATCTGAAGCTTCAGACTCTTCTGATGGTAGCATCCACATGTTGAGGTCATGGGATGTTGTGTGCTCTAGTGTATATGGTAATTGAATGCATGAAAGAACCACCGATGATGATCTATTATATTTATACTTATATCTGAAGCTTCAGACTCTTCTGATGGTAGCATCCACATGTTGAGGTCATGGGATATTGTGTGCTCTATTGTATATGGTAATTGAATGCATGAAAGAACCATCGATGATGTAGTTGTCATTGAGAATTTAGAATTGGCCTCTATTGCAATGGAAGCTCTTGGTCATATTGGTCTCAGAGGTATACTACCTTCATAAATGGAAAATCGGAATTCTTTCTATAAGCTAAATAAATTAATTTTTAGAGATAATATTAGGTCCCTTCAAAGGATTTTGGTTTCCTTGGGTATTCAGTAAAGGAAACCTTTTAATACAATAAGCATTGGGTCTTCCTTATAATATATTTCTCGTGGTTATTTAGTTTTTTGCCTTCTATTAACTTAATGGGAGATTGCTTCCGATTATTTCTTTCTCTCTACAAATGATGAGTAGATATTCAACAATTTGTCAACTCACTGTTAGGTGAAAATGACATTTAAGATGATGATCTCTACATCAAGTTCGCTACCTCTTTATTATTACCGGGTAAACGTAAAATGTTCCTTATGTCATATTTACTGGAAGCCATAACTTGTGTAATAAAGGTAATATGATCGAATCCTCTAACCCCAAGTCGGTCGTTTGACCACTGTGGTTGGTCGTTCGACCATTGGTCATAATTTAGGAAAACAGAGTGAACGCCCAAAGAGGAGGCATACTTAACCTTCAAGCCATATTCTCTCTCTCTCTCTCTCTCTCTCTCCAAATGTTGCTGAACACTTTATTCGTTTGAGCACCACCTTGAAGTATACGTCGAAATGGCGGACTCGACCATCGTGAGAAAGTAAGGCAACGATAAAAAATGAGCAGAACACAGTACCTACAGGATGTTGATTTTCTAAATACATCGACTCTTATAATTTTCTGGCTCCTCATAGTATTGGGTGGAGAGTCTGACCATGTGTTAAAGGCAAACATATAGAAATTAAATATAATTTTGTGAGGGATATTGTGGCTAAAAGAAATGTAATTCTTAAGTAAGTCCCTATACGTGCTATGCTTGCAGATCCTTTTACTAAGTCAATGACTAAAGAGTCATTTAAAGAATATATAAAGCCTTTGGGACCTCGTAGAATGTAATAATATTGAAATAACAATCAAACTTTTGTGATTTGATTGTGTCATTTGTCATAATTTATTCAGTGTATATGTTGTATTTGTTACATTCATATAAGATCTCGCTGAGTATGTTGGCAGATTAAGATTGATCCACTCATATGGACAATCATCTCTGTTTATTAAGTACAAACAGAGGTAAGACCGTTACTTATGGAATAACTTATGTAGTTGATATTAGAGACAAATCCATAAGTTAAGGTTGCCTTAATAATTGTGTCAAGATGAGATCATTTATGTGTTAATAATGATCGAAATAAATGAACCCACCATTTACTAAGCCTGTTGAAGGTCAGATTAGAATTCATATGTTGAATTCAGGATTAGACATTAGGTATGTCTAGATCAAAATATGTACGATGTTAAATTTGAGAAAAACATGTGCTCTTTTTAGTAAAGAGAATAACATCGTAACATGTGATTCATACCACATGCTATTACGACAATAAAGGTAGTAGGAGAATGAATCCTTATTTTTCTACTATGTGAGACCTCTGAGATTATAAGTTAATCTTAGTTTTTTACCTTAGTGACTATTTAGCTGTTTACTTGAAGTTCTAATCAATGTCTGCTAATTTAGCATGTATTCTATGATTATGTATAATTCGGTCTATGGAGTATAATTAAGAATATACAAAAACTTATCCTATTGGACATCTGGGTATGGTTGTCCGCGAGCGCCCCCAGAGGCATGACCGCTGCATGGGCTCGGCCGTCAGCACATATTTGTGCAAGCAGCCCCTGAAGATTATCTAGTGCTCAAGGGCTCGGGAGTCAGCGCCGTCCGACTCACGCCACTCTTCAGTCGGAATATAGATAACCATCGTTATGTGGCGCTTGTCGCTCCGAGTTGATTGGGCCAAGGTCGCTCTGCTGGACGACCGAGACGTTGATGCCGGCCGGATGCCAGACTTTTGAATCTTCGGTGGCGGCGGAATGAAAGCAATTGGCGGCATGCAAATAATTCCCTGTGGCAGACCGGATAGGGATGGTGTCCGATCAGATGATGTTGGGGGATGGTCGTTGTGGCGGGAGCTGCATCGAGGTTTCAACCTACTCGGCAGAAGGAAGGCGCGGGCTAGTTCTGGTGGGGGTCCGCACCATGGAGGAAGCGGATTGCGATATAGTCTCCGCCCCGCACCTCTTGCCACTTATCAGTGGCTCCCCAGAAGAGGTCGAGTCCAACGCCCCTTCAATCGGAATCACCAGCACCGTGTGGAGGGAGAATTCGATGCACCAACCGCTCCACTGCTGGGCGTCCGGTTGGCTATCCCTTCACTCACTAGGGTTGGTGCTCCCTAGCTCTCGCTAAGCGAGTCTTCTTGTGAGCCGATTGATTGCAAACTGAGCTCTCCAACTCAGCCACGACCACAATATTAATCTCTGCGTCTGCAAGTTTGGCTTTGCCGTCCAGACGTGCCCTTAGCATTATGTGAGCTATAAAAATGGAGAAACAATTAGTTAGATTCAATGAGAAGGATGACAAAGAGCATACCTAAGCTGGTTGGGAGATTCGTGCGGATCGGGCTCAAGCCGAACACGTAGAGGACTCCCTCATGCAGTAATTTGTGAATATGATATTTTTGCCCTACCAATTGTGAAGCTGCGTGGAGGTAGTTTGATCAACTGTTGTATTTCTTGAGTTCTAGAGGGTTCGACGCCTCTAATTACCATATGGTCGGGAAATTCGGCCGCTCGGGAAAGCGAACGAAAAAGTAGTAATCCTTCCAATGCTTGTTGGAGGATGACATATTGTCAAAGAAGGCTAGGCCCACTCAGGCTTGGAAGAGAAAAGTTCCCTACTCGGATAGTTTGGGGTAATAGAAATAGTGAAAGAGAAGAGGAGTGAGGGGAATGCCGTATAGGCGGAACAAAACGACGACCCCGCATAACAGCTGAAAGAAGTTCGACACTAGTTAGTGAAGATAAATATAGAAATATTTACAAATAGCAGAAAAGAAAGGGTGGATTGGAAATCGCAGACCGACGGTAAATTGGTCCCTAAAAAATGTAACGAAATCGGACGGTGGTTCGCTCGGACGGTCAAAGGCAGAGGGAAAACCAATTTGATAGTTAGGCCGAATTTCATATGCAACCCTCAAACTCTCTGCATCGCTTGCGTCGAACCTAGACTCAATGGAGGTGTACCAGAGTCCAGGGACAACGGTGGGAGGTTGAGATGAGCTTGCCATTGAGAGAAAGAAAGAACAAGATCTAAGATGAACGATAAATGAACACTAAACCGAATCGATCGAAGAACCTTACAATGAAGATCACATAGAATCGATCAAAGAAGCTTACAGGGAGACCTCCGGAGTACAGGGAGACCACCGACGAAGAAGCGGAATGCTACAGCGGCGAATCTCGAAGACACGAAGTGGAGAAGAAGACGGCACACACGAGGCTTGTAAACCTCATGACCGGTCGCTCTCAACTGTCCGATCCAAGGTTTCGAAAACCTAGAAGAAGATCTGATCGTGGAATTTGAAAAGACACTAGTCACGTCAGCAGAGGATATCTGCCTGTCTTGTCAGGTGTGCGGCGACAGAAAGAGGGACACGTGGCATGCTATTACCGGACAACATTTAATGAACTTAATTAAAAGGGATGACCACGTGCTCGACCATAATTGCCAAGGATTTGCATGGGCTTCGAGAAATATGGATGACGTCGGCAACGACCGCGCTTGCTTGAAGAAGCGCATTTGGAGAATTCTCAAAGTATTGTCGCTCATCGTCCCGCTCTACATAGAGAACGAGTTACCAGACCGATCGTCCATTTGCCATGGTTAGACAATGACCGACTGACGTTAGTTGATGCGCCAATAAGATATTAGGGACCGAACACTCAGATCAGACGTAGAAATCGTTAACGAAACCAGTTGTTCAGTCAGTCGGACCTGTACCCTCCTTCGACTAGACTTGAGGGGAAGACTTGTGATGCGGCGATAAAGGGGAGCCCACCTGTCACAGGTCAATTGACACTGTGTCGATCAAAGTCAAGGCGGTCAACGCCGAGGCTTACGGAAAGAGCCTCGGCCAAAGGTGGCTATCTAGTTATCCCGGTCAGCAAATGAATGGCTGAGCGGATCACCCGGCCGATCAGACGAATGAACATCATGGGTGGATCGGACGAATGGATGAACATGTAGTCGATTGTTTCGGTCGGCAGGAAAATAAGCCGTTTGGACCGTCCGTCCGACGCAAGGAATGACATTACGTAGGAGGGGATGAGAAAACAAAAGAGAATACTCCGTCCGTCATTAAATATGAAGAAGCCAAGACAAAGAAGAATACTCCATTTATCATTAATGCACAGAAATCAAGACAAAGAAGTCTTCCTCTGGCAATTAATATTATTAAATAAGGACAGATGAACGATCACAAAGGGTATAAAAGGGTACGTTAGGTATGAGGAAAGACAAGATTTATCTATTTCTTGATTACTCATTCTTTCTTCCTAATTTTAACTTAAGCGTCGGAGGGTCAACGCCAGGGACTCCTTCCCTAGTTTGATTTTGTTTTGCAGGATTGAGGTCTTCCTCCAGTCAGTAGTCACCCCATCCCCCACTCTCCAACTTGGCAGCTTCCCTCATTCGGACAGAATAAGATATCTTTGCCAAGTTTTCTATTTGATTGGTGTTTTTCGTGTATCCTCTTGGATAAGTGCTGACGCTGCCAGTTCTTTCTGTGATTAACAATGGAGGATCATTTACCACTATATTAGCTTTGAAAGAAAGTGATTTCTCAACTATGGTTTCACAAGTATTTGTTGTGTCAAGATTCCTTCTCTGTCTTTGAGTTCAAAATTGCATTTGGGTGCCAAAACTCTGTTAGTATGCTTAATGTGAGCATGCAAATGGCTGCTAATTAGCATCCACTTCCTCATCGATTACCTTGGATACACTAGTATCTTGCCAAAAAAGAACTTTCATAATCATCTCTAATCCTACCTGTGTCATGGATTCAGTAAACATTAAGGGGCATTTTCTATTTATTATCCCTTTCTTAGTCAATTCGGAGATAGTCGGTTTCTTATTTATTAACATATTTTGCGCTGCCAATCTTTCTTTTGTGCGTTTCATGCTATAAGCATCATCATTGTAGGGTTTAGCTGGCTTTGTCAATGATCGAACCTATGTTAAACCTTATCAATTCATGTGTATCTGTTCTCTCCTAAATCACTGCAATTCATTATTCATTCAACTATCATCCCTTTGTCAACTGTTGTTTCTCGCCTTGTAAAGAGTCATTTGTCGAACATCTGCTCCGTTGCTCGCTTTGTTTGTTGATGGTTGAATTTGATAAATGCCTTTGCATTTGGGCTTATGTTATGGTCATACTTGCAGGCATTGAAACAAAATGAGGAGGTTTTGACTAGAAGATTGGAAGAGCTAAAGGTAAAAAAACTCAAAAGAGTTGTGATGGCCATGAAACTCAAAGCTCTAAGCCAATTTCAACTGCATGAGGATTTGAATGGTCTCTCTGAAAAAACAAAACACCTTAGTTATTCTTATAATCTTAGTTATCCATTCAAAATTATCAATAAAAATCCTATTTAATTTAAGTAATTGATAATTCTTAAGTAATGTTCTATACCTGACACATCAGCAAAAGGAGCATGCAACCAGGAATTGGAAAACCTATGAAAACTAAGGTTTTTCTTGATTCTGGAGTTAACAAATTTTTTTTTACCCAAAATATCCTCGGATAAGAAAAAAATGTGAAAAAAAAGAAAAACGTAAAGAAAAAAATGGAAAATATAAAAATTTAAATAATCATAAAAAATAATAAAAAATAAAAAAATTTAAAAAAACCATAAAAAAAATGTAAAAAAAAACATAAAAAAATAGAAAAAAAACATAAAAAAAAAAGAAGAAAAAACGTATTTTTTTTTAAAAAAGTAAAAAATACTAGAAAATGTTAAAAAAACATTAAAAAAATAGAAAAAATGTAAAAAACATAAAAAATTAAAATAACAAAAAAACCTAAAAAATAAAAAAAATAAAAAAATAAAAATAAAAAAACTTTAAAAAATAAAAAAATGGAAAAAAAAGAAAAAACATAAAAACAAACAAAATTTAAAAAAAATTAAAAATTAAAAATTAAAAAAATATATATAAAAATAAAGAAAAACGTGAAAATATAATAAAATTTAATAGAGTTTAAATAATAAAAATAATATTATGTATAGTTGATTTTGTAACTAAGGGTAATATAGTAAAATATTAAACTAAGTTATTCATTAAAACCTTCAAACAAATAAATTTTTGTTGCATTACCTAGATTGAACCAAACAACATTTAGTTATGTTTTATTCCCCATAATCTTAATTATGCGATTACCTGATAATCACATAACTAAAATTATACATGATAACTTGAACCAAACGTACCCTTATTGTTATAAGATTTAATTTTCTTGTATTCAAAGGTGATCCACTTGTTGGTGGTTAACTTTGTCACAAATTCAAAATAACTGCAAATAACAACTCATTGATATCTACACTAGTTTTTTGTATTAGTCTTACTAGTGTTATACAAACTGAACTTCCAAACTTAGATCAATGTTTTAGGTGTGCCTTGCTTCTTTCAAACCTCTATTTATTCTAGTTGCATTGCAGAAGTATAGCAAATATCATTCTAAAATATATAAATAATATTTTGGAATTTATTACTTGACAAACTTTTGAAAATCTTTATCAAACGAGCTAGTTGACATCTTTTACATTTGCTCACCGTCAATTGTACTTTAGAAAAACTCATTGCTTAAATACCTAGAAATTTAAAGAAGTATTTTGATGAGAAATATTTAATGTACCAAACTTGTCAAATGCAAGGGAAGACCATTAATGGAATATGGAAATGTTCAAGGAATGTCTTCCCTAACAATTCCCTTGTAAGCTAAGGATTGGAAAGATACATGGAACTATGTTTTTTTTTTATGAGAAATTAATTTAGCCACAGTGGATTGAGGTTAATTGAAGAAATCAATTCATTTTCTTTTCTTCAGCTTCAACTTCAGTTTCTCAAACTGATGCCTTAATTAAGGGATCGAAACAAGTCAACACTTTTATAATTAATCAGCATAATTAAATATTTAAAATTTGAACTGAGCCAGAATTATGCATAGACTCTCCTAAACCCAGAGCTCATTAGATGTTGACTTTTGTACAAAGCAACACTAGATTACCTTTTTCCATAAATAAAATTAAAAAGTCAACCATGTCGCTTCTTAATTTGTACGCAAAAACAAAGGACTTTACTGTGGGCCGCTCCTGGAGAAAAGTTCAGTGAAAATGTCTCCTTTTTTTTTTTTTCAAATTTTTTAGCAAAATAAAATGAATCCATGGAAATTAAGAATAAATAAATAAATATTTATAACATTAATCAATTTTGATAAATCTAAAAGTGTAAAAAACAGTAGTAAATATTTGTTTTATTAAAACTTTTCAAGTCACATGTTCTAAAAATAATAATAAAACGTATAGAAATTTCAAAATCAAAGAAGAAGATAAATAAGCAAGTAGATAAACAAAAATGAGGATGCGAATGAAATTAAATCCTAAATATTCACCTTACGAATATTTCTTTTAAAAAAAAAACAAAAGAAGAAGAAGTTCCCTTTAAATGACCTCTCTCAATTTGTGGATTCTTGGACTCAAACTCAAGTTACTTAAAAGAATTTGCTCAATGATTGTAAATGAATCCTTGAGCTGTTTATTTGCTGTCATTTTCCATTCTATAAATATTCTCCTGTTCTCATCCAACTACACAAATTCTCTTTTACGATAGTTGTTTTCATCCTCGAAACATCTTCTATACCCCAACCTCTACTCCCTTCCGATATAGAGGCATTAACTCTCATTAATTCGCACAAGTTCTTCTACATCCTAAAACCACATTTGTTACTCTATTAACACCCAATCTTGATTGATGCATCAATTCATAGCTTGTTGCAAGTTCTATAGCCGATTGACATATACCTCGTGAGCTTCTTCAATTCTTTGGACTCATTTCCAACTCTTCTATATTGTTTTTTCTGCCCATATGGACGACAAATCGAAGCACAACCAAATGATTCTGGAGGATGTGTGGGCTAGTTTCACTAGTGGCACTAGCACTGATAGATCCATGCAACATAAGCCATGCCAAACGCAAGAAGATGAGGAAGATGGCCTCCAAACAACCAACGACAACCTTCAACTCTTGCAAAGGCTTCCAAGCCTTGGTAGGTGGATCTCCATGGGAGCTGAGGTATGGGAGGAATTGCTCAATGATGCCTCCATTCTCGCCTCACCTAGTTCTAATAAGCTTAACACAGACTCTAATTCTACCCCTAACGATAATATCAACACTACATCAAAAAAAGATGATATGAGGCATTACAGAGGGGTGAGGAGGAGACCTTGGGGCAAATTTGCAGCGGAGATAAGAGATGCTACGAGAAAGGGTGCTAGAGTTTGGCTTGGAACATTCAACACTGCTGAAGAAGCTGCCGTTGCCTATGACAGAGCTGCCTTGAGGATCAAAGGACCGAGAGCTCATCTCAATTTCCCTTTGGAGAATGTCATTAATACCTAAGAAGAAGGTGTCAACTTCAGTCATGACAAAGATTATGATAGCGAGCAAGTGAGATGAAGATGGTGGAGTTGCATGATCTTGGCATTGATTAGTTGAATTGTTGATTAAGATTCAAATTGTGTAAATTTATATTATTTTTGTGCATCATCCCACTCCTAAGGTGGCGATAAGGATTAAAAAAATATATAATCTTAAGTCCATCAATTTGTTTCGTCAAACTTCTTGAGCCAAACAAATATTTTGATATAACAGGCTAAGAGGAGCCTTGATTTAACCATTTCCAAACAAGAGGCCTAAACTCAGAAATATTTATTGACAGAGTGGTCGATTTGGGTATTTGCTCTAAAAAGAACCCTACCAGAAGAGAAATGATAAGTCTTCTTTCTAAGAAACAATGATTATTAGTTGGAAAAGGAAGAATGCATGCATGTGGGTTGTCGACTTTATCACTGGGAGAAAAAAATGTCACACAGTGGAGGGTTCATTCTTATAAGGTTGACGCTGTGAGAAGGAACAAATGAAACAAGTTGGTGGATTTAGACTCACCTACTCGACATCATTATGTTAGCAGACCAGAAAGTGCTGCTCCAAAGCCAAATCGGCATAACAGCAAAGAAAGGTGGACGAATCCTGCATGGAAGATGTAAACTTGTGTCAACCATTAAGCTTTTGTCACATCAGTGTTTGAGTGGAAGAATCACATAATTATTCTTCTTTCATAAGCAATACTTTACCTCCGACCCTCGTAGCTTGACGGCTTTTCCATGCATCATTGCTCAATCTTTATTGAAGGAACCGATAAAATCAATACGTCAGGAGACTCCAGTGATCATTAGGATAAAGTTAAGACATTAAAGCTAACGTAGTTTATGAAATTGAAAAAAAATTGGCAGTAATTTAAGGTCCCTAGATTTCCCGACATACTTGAATTCTCGTAGATATCCATATCAACTTTAATGATGATCTATGTACAAGAACACATCTTCAAACACAACCCATTTACACACCAGTTTAATGTCAGCAATTCATTTCAGAAATACAAGAGGGACTGACAGAGTCACCAAGGGGTGCCCTGAGCACTTTTACATCAAGAGTTCTTGTGGCACATTTCTCTTTTCCTGCTCATGGACCATACACCTCACATTGACATCACCAGAATGTAAGATTCTTATATTGGAACCACTTAAATAAAGTGTTCATAATGAGCTTGAACATTGAAGACCTCAAGATGTTATATTACAACTAAACTCCATTTCACTTTCGGCTACTATGATTGATCCGTTGAAACAATGATAGACATGTATTTTAATTATTTAATAAACTAATAGAGCTAGGCCAAAGCTTCTTATTCCAGTCCTCGCCTAGGGCTCTATAGAGATTTCCAATAGTTTCATCACTTTTGAGATTCCTGTAGTCATCTTCAAGCTATATAAAATGCAAATGCATATTATGAAGAACTAGTGAAAGTTTCAGCTTTGTTTCCTCTTAAATTATCTCCACTGGTTATCTATTTTTTTGAGCGTTGTGCATCTGAAGAGAGGGTTTTCTTAGTTTAAAGACCTTCGCTCCACTTCTTACAAGGTATGGCATCTTGTTTGCATTTTGCCAATAAAGGATTCCTTATAGACAAATTTGTAAGCTCTAGCCATTACTCTTATTCTATTTGCAGACTCATTGAAAAACATTTCTAAATTAGCTCAAGAAAATATATATGATAAATCAATCTAATCCTCTAAAGGTATGAAACAGTTGTTCTCTTGCTCTTTTTTTTGTTCATGGTGCTGAAAAATGTCTTTTGATGAACTTATAAGCAATTACTCTGCAGCTGACACCAGAGTTATCAATCCATATCAAAATTCATGGATTCTTGCTGTGGGCTTCACTTGGTTTCTTAATGCCACTAGGGGTGGTCATTATCAGAATGTCGGAGAGTGCTAAATCAATTAAAATGGTCAAGGTTTTGTTCTACACTCATGTAACTGTTCAGGTCAGCAAACTCCAGTTCGTTCTTGCTACAAACTGTGACTATTCAGGATTCCAAGTCTTCAATACAAAGTATTCTAACAGAAACTGAAAATTGTCAATATTGTATTAAACATTAAGATTCAATGGTTATAATAAATTTACTGCTCATTTCAGTTTTCCAATTAAGTAGAAATTACTGAATTTTACTTGATGCTAAAGCTATTCTCAATGCATCATTCTACAGATTCTGGCAATCCTACTTGCTACTGTTGCAGCTGTTCTTTCACTAATCAACTTTGAGAACTCCTTCAACAACACTCACCACTCACCAGAAAATTGGGTTGGTTCTATATGGACTCATTTGGATTCAACCTCTAATCGCCTTTGTGAGGCCTAGAAGGTATTTTTGAACCATTCACTTAATAATAAATAATAAAAATCATCCACTCTAATCTTTAATCAACTCTTAGCACATGCTTGTTTTCTAACTTAAAAAAGTAACGAATTCCTATCAGGGGGATGAAAACCAGGAGCTTGTGGTACCTGGTGCATTGGCTGCTTGGAACTGGAGTCTGTGTGTTGGGCATAGCAAACATCTTCATTGGCCTGCACACCTTCCATGAGAAGACCTCATCAATTGTAAGCTTGTGGGCTGTCCTTTTCACTGCAGAAGTCTCATTCATGGCCTTTCTCTACCTCCTGCAATCCAGATGGGAGTATGTGATGAAGCAGGGAGTTACTCAAGATGAGCAAATCAGACCCGCCGACCATGCTTCTCCAACTAGAAACCAGAAAGAGATGGTAGTGCTGCCCTAGATACCAATGAATTGGTCACTCATTAATTTCCATGTAATTTAAAATGTTCTCTTGTGGCTATAATATGACTCTGTGGTTCAGTAGTTTCTTCAGGAGACTGTTTGGAGATGTCTTAGGAGCCTAAAAATGTAGTGTATAATTTTAAGATAACATATGTCATATCACTTGAAATCAAATACTTCTAATTTTACCTTAAGGGGCACCCTGTTCACAATATGCACATTTAAGTTGATTCCAACAGCCACTTGGCTAGGCACAGCCATTTCAAAAGTCCTGCAGATTAAACCACACACTATTGGAGTGATGGTATATTGATATGGTCATGAAAGTCGTTGTTAAAAAATGAAGCAAGCATCATAACAGAAGGCAAGGGACAAAATCTTAACAAGTCAATGACCCAGCAACATGCAACTTGTGAGAGAATCTTGCATAATTGCTTACCAGCATTGTCACTGCAATGTTGTCTCCAAATATCACAATCAAATACCTTAAGACTTTAAAGTGCATTCACTTATTTCCACATAATACATAGTACAGATCTGTTTACATTCACTGTTCTAGCACTGACTGAGGACAGAACCACAGACACAACAAGTTGCAGCATTGCATTCTATTGCGGCCATCAAAAACACAAAACAGTAAGAAGTCACAGTTCTCTCCTTGTACTTTAAGAACCAAAAGTTCCAATGTTACTTTGCTTTGGAAGATGTATCAGATCACTGCAACTGCTATCTACTTTGACGAAATGCAACTTCTTGAGATGTCTCAAATATGTATTGTATCCATAGGAGTTGTTGATGGGCACGTGCAGGACAGCGATGAAGATTATGGAAGGGAATCGGGACCAACTTGAAGCCAATGGCTTCTGTTTTGAGGTAGGAATGCTGGATGGAAGTGGCAAGGGAGATGAGCATTGTTATGCAGAGGGGTTTCAGCTGCAGGGACTGCATTGCTGATACAAAATCATCTTCGTGGATCATAACTGCTTGAGACCCATCATTATTATTTGAGCGATTGTTGTCACAGAAAAAGTAATATTCATCTTTCCATGTGTCTCCCTAAGATAAGATGAACAAGGAGGAATAAGATATAGAATATGAAATCCTTTGCAAGCAAAAAAAAGATAAAATCGTCACCTCGATGGCCCCACTGTCTAGAAGGGAGGTAAATTACGGGAGACTTTGCCCGACAACAACAGCTCATGCAAGGAGGGGTTGAGGCAAGCGGGGCATTCCGCACTCGCTGAAAATCGACCCTAGACCTATTGGCAACAACACCCTTGCATGAACCAACTGCACCAGCCTAAAATCCTTGAATTGGCTGGCAATGGTTAATTAAAAAGAATAAGTGCACATGCAGCTCACAACAAAGAGATTACAGCTGGTCAACTAGAATAAAGATGGTAATGACGATAGATGGAACTGAGAAAGATCCTTCTACTATTCACTCAAAAAAGATCCATCGTCCTTGACTAGACTGTAAAGCTAATATAGATCAACATGGAAAGAACAATACAATCATTCAGATGGTGCTATGATAAGATATAATTCACACAAGAGAGCCAAATCAAAAGCTGAATCATAAACATAAAAAAGGAATACAAAATGTGTGTCAAGGCTCCCCTAACCAACAATTAGCATCCAAAAATATACCACCAAATAGAATTTAATGCACAATGTATAACTCCAAGCACATTTCTCAACTAACATTAGAAAATGAATCTTTTAGCAAGAAATATGGTGGATTGATCATAATGA
Organism: Zingiber officinale; assembly: GCF_018446385.1. Taxonomy (NCBI): domain Eukaryota; kingdom Viridiplantae; phylum Streptophyta; class Magnoliopsida; order Zingiberales; family Zingiberaceae; genus Zingiber; species Zingiber officinale. Next base: position 150,552,220 of record NC_055997.1, read on the forward strand.
ATTTCTGTGTTCATAACATTACCTCATGTGATAACCTTGGGATACCAGCCATCAGCTGTGATACAACAATAGAAGCACCTTTCCCTTTCATGCTCAGAACTTGTTATATTGATTGGAATGAGCAATTATGAGCAGCTAAACTAGTTCAAAAAAATCATTTCCCTATGATTGGTATTGTCAGTGATGCTAGGACGACTTTTGTGGCGCTAAAGACATAACTTGAAGAGAAGGCCTTTACAAAATTACAGGGTAAAAAGCATCATTGAAATTTCAAAATCACCTCTTGAAGATTGACTCTCAGAAAATACATCCACAGATAACTTGGAGATCTAGAAAGATGATGTTTCATCTCATGATTGCTCCACAAGCTCCAAGAAGTAGATATAGCCAAAACAGGTATTTTAAAAGAAGTTGGGCATCTGCATTCATCTTGGCTGCAGACAGTACTCAAGTACTTGTGCTTATGAAATCAAACTCATTTGAGCAACTACAAGAAGTACATAGTGCTAGAAATTGGCAGAGTTAGTAAAGGTACACATCAGCTAGATCTAGTTTAACATGTGTATGAGACAGCAGAATGAGAACACAGGAGTTGGTGATAAAGCAGGTAAAGGTTGTTGAGATGTTCTAGGCTTGACATTAATATTTGGTACATCTGTTAATTAAGGGTGCCAAATCTTGCAGATTCTTTTAAGACCTTCAAGAACTTTTCAAATCCAATGATGACAACGGAAAAGTTAGGAAATGTCAACAACATTATCACAGGACTTTGATGATTGTTCCAAAAAACACATAAAGTAGATATTTTCCAATGAAGTAGGAATATCTATTTTGTAACTTGCAAGTTCTGTTAATGTTATTTTCTACTCGTGCATCATGTCCACCTTACTATTCGGGAAAAGAAAGAGAGGATGTTCTGGTTGCATCATGTAACAGCTACATCACAAAATTGTGGTTGCATGACAGCTAGATTGGGTAAGCAAGCTCCTTTACATCAAGTTTTGGTTTGAGTAGTTGTGAGATCCAGAAAGGTAATCACCGATGAACCTTCGCATTCGTCTCCTACTCCGGCCTCGGAATCCTCGCAGATGACGGTGCCGTAATGAGAGTACCCAAAGGAAAAATTGAAGGATCATGCACCAACTACCTCATACGCAGGAAATCGTGGGGAAGACCAGATGGCCACTTCCAGCGGAGGAGCCATGGCGGCTCTCCGGCGATGGATGATGGCGAATCGACGATTCGAACGAAATCGTTAGTGTCTTGCAGTGGGCCTTGTCGAGCTGTCGTCTTTTATGAGATGATGGGCTTCAAAGGCCCAAATCGTCTTTCGCAACTTGACGTGTCGGAGCCCGAGATAAGTTTGCGACATTTCTCTTTATCCTTTCCGCAGGTAAATGCGTTGCGGTGATTCGCTGGACGAGGGTTCGAGCCCAAGGGTTTTGTAGATTCCGACGAAAGGAAACCGGTGAGTTTGCTTCTGCCGACGGATTTGCCTCCAGAAATTTCGTCCTTTTCTTAAGGAACATGAAACCGATTCTTTAGCTCAAATTTGTATATATAATCTTCCTATTTTCCTCCGATTTGCTTAGCGTTTTCGTTGAAACTGGAATTCTGATCTAAGCATATACTCTGTTACTGCTATTTCTGGAATGCCGGGCGCATTTGGTTGCTTGCCGAGCCAGATTCCATCGACTGCCAACGTGTATGATGGCACACCTGCGAAAATTCATGTTTTGCTGGTTTGTTTAGGTCGTTAGAAGGACCAAAATCGATTTTCTTTAGTAAGATTTCGTCTTCCACCAGCAAGGTAGCTTAGGTCTTATGCAAAACTGAAGTTTGAGGTTCAAACTGTGCCGGTCAAATCGGAAGCGAAGAAATCATCAAAGTCGGTTTCATATGGAGGCTGCATCCCACCGATGTTGCTAGCACTGGAAACTTGTGAAGATCTGGATGAGGCTTTGAAGCCATGGGAAGAGAATCTTAACAGCAAGGAGAGGACCATCATCCTAAAAGAGCAAACAGATTGGAAGAGGGCTATAGAAATCTTTAACTGGTTCAAGAGAAAGGGCTGTTATGAACTGAATGTGATTCACTACAATGTTATGCTAAGGATCCTTGGGCAAACACAAAACTGGGATCTCATTGGGTCATTATGGAGGGAGATGCAGACAAATAGAATAACTCCCACAAATTCAACGTACGGTACATTAATCAACGCTTACTGCAACGGTAGCTTGAGCAAGGAGCGCTTGTTTGGTCTCCTAGTCTCGGCAGAATTCCGACAACACTTCCGTTGTGCTTCAATCTCCTCTACGTACTCAACATAGCAACCTTTTTCTGATGCTTGCACTCCTCTCTATCCACCAATTGCCTTGGACGCTCTTTTTATAGAGGAAGATGGCTCTTCCTCTACCTCCATTAATGGAGGAAGGCGGAAGGGTTGGAAGATGATAGGGAAGAGGTGCCCTTTCACCTTCTTAACACCAATATCTCTCACCTGTTCAAGTCAATCTATAAAGATCATTTAGTCATAAAGATTTAATTCATACTTCAGGAAAAATAGTTCGTGCGATAGCAAACATTTTGAGTAATTATTGCTAAGTAAGTCGTTCCACTTAACTTAGCTATTCTATAGAACGAATCTTAGACATTAAAATCTTGCCTTTACCCCATATCAATTATTTATATCATTATGAACATCACTAATCCCTCGTAATGACTATTATGTCAAGAGTATGTTCAACATCTCTAATCAATACAATTATTCACAATCACATTTTAAATACTCAACACAAAAAAATATAATTGATTGACCAGTGAATAAATATCAAAGATGTAAATCAAGATTAATCTTTTTTTAGTTAGAATCTATTCATTTTAATCAGTCTCTTTTCTAGTTATGCTCCATAAATCGAATCATTCATAGCCAATATGATACATACTAAAGTAGCAGACACTGATTAGAACTTCAAGTAAACAGTTAAATAGTCACTTAGGGTAAAATTGAGATTAATTTATAATCTCAAGGGTTTCACATAATAGAGAAGCAGGATCATTCTCCTACTACCCTTATTGTCGTCAAATCACATGTGGTATGAATCACATGCTATTTTTATTCTCTTTACTAAAAAGAGCGCATGCCTTTATTAAAATTTGATATTGTACAGATTTCGATCTAGACATACATAAATTCAACATATGAATTCCAATATGACCTTAGGCAGATTCACTAAATGGTGGGTTTATTTACTCCGATCATTACATAAATGATCTTATCTTGACACAATTATCAATGTGACTTTAATTTATGAGTATGCCTGTATTCACAGCTACATAAGTTGTCCCTTAAGTAACAGTCTTAACTCTATCTATACTTAACAAATATAGATGATTGTCCATGTGAGTGGATCAATCTTAGCCTGCGAACTCGCTCATCGAGACATTAATCCAAAATGTAACAACATATACACTGAATAGATCATGACATTTTACAACGTGTTACATTTTACGAAGTCGCAAAGACTTCCCATATCCTTGAAATGACTATTTAGTCAATGACTTAGTAAAAAAATCTGCAAACATATTACGTCTAGGGAAATGACTATTTATTCCACGATTTAGTAAAAGAATCTACAAACATATTACGTCTAGGGATATACTCAAGAATTATTTATTTCTTGTCAACAATATCCCTTATAAAATTATATTTAATCTCTATATGTTTGCCTTTGCTGTGATATTTGGGATTCTTAGAAAAAGCTATAGTAGTTTGATTGTCACAATACACTGTAACAAGACTCCCATAGTCCTCAACAATTTTTAGATTCTTTAGGAACTTTCTCAACTAGACAATTTCTTACACATTATTTGCATAAGTCACACAACTTCCATTGTCAACAAGGCTACATAGGCCAAACAACATAACTTCCATTGTCGACAAGGCTACACAAGCCAAGCTACACAACTATATAAGCCTGCTTCTTGCTATTCTATGAGATTGTGCCACTATTTAGCAAGAAGGTATAGTTAGATGTTGATTTTCTGTCATTAAGTTGTCCAATCTGCATTTATATAGCCCTTCAGGCTCATCTTAGATCCTCGAAAACAGATACAATAATAGGTTGTCCCTTTAAGATATATGAATATTCTTTTCACCGTTTTCCAGTATCTCGATCCTGGATTTGACTGGAAACGACTAACTAAGCTAACAACATAACTTATATTAGGACGAGTACATAATATAGTGTACATCAAACTACCAATAAGATTGACATATGATGTTTCCTTCATTTCAACATTTCTTCAGGAGTCTTGGAATACATACTTTTGCTCAAAACAGTACCTTGTATTGTAGGTGTTTGTTCAATGTTGCAATCTGACATATTGAAGTGTTGTAGTATGTTAGCGATATAAGTCTCTTGAGACAAATCCGAAAGCCTTTTTGATCGATTTTTAATGATTTTTACTCTTAAAATGTACTCAGCTTCTCCCTTATCTATTATATCAAATTGTAATAAAAGTCACGATTTGACTTCTATTACTTATTCCCAATAGTCCTTCGGTTCGGATGAAGATTAACTAAATCCTAAACTTAATTCTTTCTACTCTATTTCCTCATCCATTGTAACTTTCCATTTTTCCTCTAACTGAGCATCTCAATGCTTCCTCAACCAAGGTTCATCGCCGTCAACTGGGAGTGTCATTAGTGCTTCATTCTCAATATCAAACCATTTCTGAGGTTTAATCTTACGAACACTTCTTCGTAAGTTGGGTTGTTGAGAAGTAAACTTATGACTTGGCAAATTACTCCCACTAGATTGACTAGATTCAGGCATCTCTTGTGATTCATAATTTGTTGATAAATGAGCATTATCTTCTTCCTCTATTGTAAATAAAGGAATTGTCTTATCAAATTCACCTCCTGTTGGGAATTCAGTTTAAAAAAAATAGAATCTCTCGACTCTATTTCAAAGATGGTTCCATTTTGTTTCTCATCAATGAAAACACAACCCTTAAAAATAATAGAATACCTTACAAAAATGCATTTCTTACCTCTGGGTCATAATTTCCATATTTGTGAGTCTTATTATGAACATAAGCAGTTGACTCCTAAAGTCTCAGATTACTTAAATATGATTTTCTGCTTGTCCAACGTTCATATGGAGTAGATGAAACAGATTTAGAAGACATTCAGTTAAGTATATAGGTTGCAGTTAATAACCCATATCGCTAATAGGAAATTGACAAATTAGCTTGAGCTATTATAAACCTAACCATATCTAGAAAAGTTCGATTTCTTTTTTCAGCAACCCCATTTTGCTGTGGAGTTACAGGGATAGTGAGCTGTCTAATAATTCCTTTATCATTACATATTGTTTTGAACTGATAAACAAATATTCACCTCCATGGTAGAATTCCAACACCACTTCCGTTGTGCTTCGATCTCCTCTACGTACACAATGCAGCAACCTTTTCCCGATGCTTGCACTCCTCTCTATCCACTAATTGCCTTAGACGCTCTTTTTATAGAGGAAGATGGCTCTTCCTCTGCCTCCATTAATGGAGGAAGGTGAAAGAGTTGGAAGATGAAGGGAAAGAGATGCCCTTTCACCTTCTTAACACTAACACCATCAACCCGAAGAAGAAGAAGGACCAATGAGCTGACAAGATTCTTGCCTTCCCGGTTAAAGTCCCCAAAGTGGACACTATTCATTAGATTATTAATTAATTAATTAATTAGTATCTAAATAAGCAATTTAGTGTTTGTTCCCCTGAGGAAATTATCATTAGTAGCTAAATATCTTGTATTTCTCCAAATGTATCATAAGTTGATTTCAAATGTATTATAAGTTGATTTGCTATATAATGATATGAGTTTAATTTTTTTATATAAAAAAAAGCACTACACTGCTTGCTTTTACACAATTGAAGAGGATGTTTGTTCTTCAATTAATATTAATATATAATAGTTAAGTGAGGAGGTTTGTATAGTTAGGTGTAAAAATTTTTATAATTATTTTTAAATTGTAGATTGTGTTTTGAAAAAGAAGAAAAAAAAGAAAAACGTTAATAAATGAAAATTGATGGAGGAGAAAATAAGAAAATTTATTATTCACATTTCAATCAATTTGGAGAAACTTGTAATTACGTGTCGAATCAACATAATATTTATAAAGAATAATTAATTAGGGACATTTATCACTATCAAAGAATATTTTTTATGTATACAAATCGAGTATTCTACGGGGAGGAAAAGGAAGTGTACCTTCTCATTTGTTTGATGTTGTCTTGCTTTCTTTATTTTGAGAGTGAGTACGATCTACGAAATGGGATAAAGAAATAACGTAGAGGGTAAAAACAATAATAGGCCTATATATATATTATTATCTTTACCCTTTGTGTTATTTCTTTATCCCATTTTGTAGAATCGTGCTCGAAGAAGGTACACTTCCTTTTCCTCCCTGTAGAATCCTCGATTTGCTCTGGATCTTATTGCCTTCGCTCGAATTGACTTTGGGCTATTGCCCTTTGTGTCCTGATCTCGTCTGACATCGCTTTCCCTTTGTATTCGCTGCTTTATTTGGGGGTTTTCATTGGATTTTTGTCTGCCTTTGTTTTCGAGCTACTTCTTCCATCTGATTCTCGTTGGGAAGTTTGTCCGCGCTTGATTTGCTGTCTTGATTGTCGAATTTTTTTAATGGGCTTGTACTATTCTGATTTGGGTTGTAGGGAGTTCTTTCCGCTCCTGCTCCACCTGGCCTCCGTGCTTGCGCCACCTCTACTGCTTTTCTGCTCCTCCTGCACTGGTCGACTCCGATGCCTCTCATTTCTTTTCCCGCGCTCACGTGTCCGCCATGGAAATCTAATTCTATTAAATTTTTCTCGGTCCGCGCCTCATCTCCAGGTTATCCCCCCCTCATTTGACTTTTTTTTTTTATGTTCATGAATGTTTGTCTTGATTCGGTATATTGTTGTAGATGTTACATTGTTAGATTATGGTGCTGGAAACGTTCGAAGTGTGCGCAACGCCATTCGCCATCTAGGATTTAGTGTTAAAGATGTAAGTTCTATTTATACACCTCCATTCTTCACTAATTTATATGATGATTCTATGGAGATTTTATTTATTTATTTTTCTATCTGGTGGAAGACGTAGTTATTAGTTATGAAAAGAAACAGACAGATGTACCAAAATGATACCTTTTATGATGATTTTATTGGGAATTTTCTATTCTATCAGGGATGTTATTAGGTGGAAGGGGTAGTTATAAGTCATGGAAAAAAAACTACTGGCCAATTGCTAATTAAAAATGTTAATGTTGTATGTTCTATTCCTAGTTGGCTATTAGCAACTTGTTCATTTAAACTTATTTTGCATTACCAAATGATTTGACGAGTCAAGGAAATAGTATGCTTCGAGAAATTATTAAAATTTTATCTTAAATCAAAATAGTACTTATTAGATTGTCAATAGAAGGGTTTAAAGTTGATTTTTATAACAAATTGCTCGAATAGAGATATGGATAAAAAATTTCACAAATAGATGGCGGTAAATAGTTTGATTTGATTTGATCTGATTGGATTAGGCCATTAACTCGTATAAGATTATGGTCCATGGACGTGGACGCAAGAATACTAACTCGAGTATTTGCAAATCTTAGTTCATGTGAGACTAAAATCAAGGAATTTCTAAAAATGAAAGAATGATAGTGTTGATTAGCATTTTTAGAAGTAGTGTTGATCAACACTTGTTTGCACGGTGTTAAGTGGGCATTGTGGGAAAAATATTGTCTATTTGTATCCCTTGGTTGTGAAGAGAGAAGAAAAAGGATTTGCCCTTTCCTATTAGTATAAATTTTCCATTTATACTACTCGTTTATAAATGTTCACATCACCTCTCCATTATTTTACGAAGGACCCAAGATCCTTCTCTCAAATCACAATTACTTAGGTTGTATTTCCTCTTGAACTCTTTCTTCTCCCCTTTAAAGAGTTCTAAGGCTTCAAAAGTTCGTCAATAATGAGATTTGGAATGCCTTAGTTGAAGATTGTTGTTTCCCGGGCAACAATTGTCAATAAATAGTGTTGTAAATGGTGGTAGATGGTGGCGGGGCGGTGACCGCCTCGACCATTTAGGCACTTGAATTTTTTTTACTATTTTTTATACATAACGTTATAAATAATCATTATTTTTTATAATATTTACTTTTAATAATATATAAAACAAAAACCAAGCCTTATTTGATTAGGTGGGGTCGGCTTACTTTTAATAAAATATATTAATTAAAAATTTAAAATTTAATCTAAATATTTTATAATGGTTTAAATATATAAATATTAAATTAATAGATAATTTTATTAGACTTTAATTAAGTCTATTTAAATTATTCCAATCATAGCTAGAAGTTGATTAAAATTGTTAACTTAAAATTATTTAATTAAACGCTAACTTACAACTTACCCGCGTATCTTGTTTCGGCAGGGCGATAAGTTCGGAGGCAAAGGAGGTGAGTTATCGCCTAAAGCATCGTCTCAGGCAAAGACGATGAGGTTGATATCCGTCTCCTGCCTAGGTGGCCTCCTCGACTACTATTTAGAACACTGTTAATAAACTTGCACCCTGATGCCAATCTCCCAGCCTGCCCAAACACAACTCAAACGAGGTCAGGCTTGTGCTGAGCGATCGTCTTGAAGTTACAAGTCATGCCTTGCACAACCCATGATTATCAAGCTCGATGGGCTTGACACATCAAAAGAATGGGGTGATTGGTTAAGGTTATGCTCAGGTTATGCTTGACCTTGTTAACTCATTTAACATCTCTAACACTTTGGCGAGACAAGATCGTGTTAAAGTGAGAGCTTCTAACTTTTGCTTCAACTTTAAATCTCTTATATAAAGGAATAAGCTTACATAAAAAGGTGTGTGTTAACATCCTAAGTGATGATTCGACAATGTTGAGTCAATGTCAATGATACTAAAAGTGATATGTCTAAGGTATTTTAAAGATTGACGGAGAGAGTGGGGGATGACCATTCTGAAAGCATGAGTCAATCCTCCAAAAGGGGTTTCTTAACAATCGGAATGTCGAGAATTTAAAACGACACGGTTCATGTCGCCATATTGATGCCCCACCTATTCAAGTTGTCGACTTACCTACAGGAGACTGACTATACCCGAGCTAGGTGGATCGAATTGAGAGATCTCATTGAACAAAAAGACTATATGCTCTTTCATCTAAAATTCTAGCATTTACCTTTTGCTTTTGATAATCTTCTATAGGATCAATTTAGCTATATATTACTTTTGTTGAAGTTCTTCCATGAAGATAAGGACAAACTTAACAAGGACGTTTTTTTTTTCCTTCACTTGGATTAAATATCAAAATGCCATCTCATTTTTACCATTAAATTTGTTACAAAATTGAACACCGGAACTAATTTGTAGAATTCAAATCTCTAAAACTTGGATAAGATTTTGTATGTAAATTGTGGGATCTTGTGAGACGTCTAAAATGACATTTGATTCATTTTGAAGTGTTGACGTAAGACCTAAATTGTTTGTAGGTTCAAGTCAACTTCCAATTATACAAAATTATATATGAAAGACTTTGGGCTTTCTAAAATTTGATTCATTCTAACTTGATGACATAAGACCTACATAGTTGTAATTGGAAGTCAACTTCCAATTGTACAAAATTATATATAAAAGACTTTTGCTTTCTAATAATCAACACAAAATTTTTGTTTCGTTTGAAATTTATTTGGACCTTCCAAGCAGTTTCTGAACAACCTCTTTCTTTTTAAAATAAGGAAAACAATATTAAAGGGACCTGCTTTTTTGATATTTAACCAAAGAGTGCACTCCCTTTATAATTTGGAAATGAGCACCCCATTGTTTTTTGCCCAAAGAAATATTCTTAAAAAAGCTAACTATCAATTTAATAGTTTTCTTCTATTTTCATAATAAAATTAACTAAATTATCAATGAAATGGGCTTTGTTTGGTTTTCTAAGACATGATTTCATTGGGAATTTTCGATTCTATTAGGGCTGTTATGAGGTGGAAGGGATAGTTATAACGCATGGAAAAAAACTACTGCAGATGCCAAAATGAGTTTGACCATATCTTGTTCAAAGATTCTGAATACCAATTGCTAAATAAAAATGTTTTTTGATATTTAACCAAAGAGTGCACTCCCTTTATAATTTGGAAATGAGCACCCCATTGTTTTTTCCCAAAGAAATATTCTTAAAAAAGCTAACTATCAATTTAATAGTTTTCTTCTATTTTTCATAATAAAATTAACTAAATTATCAATGAAATGGGCTTTGTTTGGTTTTCTAAGACATGATTTCATTGGGAATTTTCGATTCTATTAGGGCTGTTATGAGGTGGAAGGGATAGTTATAACGCATGGAAAAAACACTACTGCAGATGCCAAAATGAGTTTGACCATATCTTGTTCAAATATTCTGAATACCAATTGCTAGATAAAAATGCTAATGTAGTATTTTCTATTCCTAGTTTGCTATTAGCAACTTTCTCAGCTAAACTTATTTTGCGTTACCAAATGATTTGACGAGTCAAGGAAGTAATTTTATCTTAAATCAAAATATTGCTTAATAGATTGTCACTAGAAAGGTTTGAAAATTGATTTTTATAACTAATTGGTTGAATAGAGATATAGATAAGCAATTTCACAAGTAGACTGTTATAAATAGTTTGATTTGATTGATTGGACTAGGCCATTAGCTCGTATAGGAGCATGGTTCCTGGGTGTGGATGCAAGAATCCTAACTTGAGATTTCGCAAATCTTAGTTCATGTGTGACGAATTAAGGAATTTCTATAAATGGAAGAATGACAGTGTTGATTAGCATTACTAGAAGCAATGTCAATCAAGACTTGTTTGCAAGGTGTTAAATGGGCATTGTGGGAAAAATGCTGTCTATTAGTTTCCCTTAGTTGTGAAGGGAGAAGAAAAAAGAATTTGCTCTCTCTCATTAATTTCTCATTCACCCTTAATCGGTTTTGAGCAAATTAATAGTCTAAATCTATCTACGCGAAACGTAGATTTCATCTCTCCATTATTATACTTGTTCAAATCATCTCTCCATTATTATATAAAGGACCCAAGACCCTTCTATCAAATCACAATTACTTAGGTTGTGATATTTCATCTTGAGCTCTTTCGCCTCCTCTTTAAAGAGTTTTAAGGCTTTGAAAGTTAGTCAATACTGAAAATTAGAATTCTTCTATTGAGTTGAAGATTGTTGTATCCTGCGCAACAATTGTTAATAAACCTGCACACCACATCTGATAGAGGTGCCAATCACCCAGCCTACTCGAGCATGACTCAATCAAGGTCGGGCTTGTGCTGATTGGTCGTCTTGAAGTTACAAGTCATGCCTTGCAGGCTTGCACAATCCATAATGATCGGGCTCTGTTGGGTTGACACATCAAAAGAACGAGGTGACTGGTTAAGGCTATGCCTGACCTTGTTGGCCCATATGACATCTCTAACACTCGGGCAAGGCAATATCATCTTACAGTGAGATTGCCTAACTTATACCTCAATCTTAAATCTCTTATCCAAAGGAATAAACTTACATAAAAAGGTGTATGTCAACATCCTAATTGATGATTGGACGACTGACAATGTTAAGTCAATGTCAATGATATTGAAAGAGGTATGTCTAAGGTATTTTAAATATTGATGAGAGAGTCGTGGATGACCATGTTAAAGGTGTGAGTCAATCCTTCAAAAGGGGTTTCTTGACAATCGGAAAGATGCGTCAAAAATTTAAAATGACACAATTCATGTCACCATACTGATGCCCCACCTATTTGAGTCGTCGACTTACCTAGAAGAGACTGACGGTACTCGAACTAGGTGGATCGAATTTGAGAGATCTCATCAAACAAAAAGACCATATGCTCTTTCATCTAAAATTCTAGCATTATACCTTTTGCTTTTGAAAATCTACTTGTAAGGATCAATTTAGCTAGATATTGCTTTTGTTGAAGTTCTTCCATGAAGATAAGGACAAACTTCACAATGAAATCCTTCTTTTTTTGAATCATTAAGGAATTTTTCACTTGGATTAAATATCAAAAGACCATCCCATTTTTTTTTTTTTAAATTTGTTACAAAATGGAACACCGGAACTAATTTGTAGAATACAAATTCCTAAAATTTGGATAAGATTTTGTATGTAAACCGTGGGATCTTGTGAGGTCAAAAATGACATGTGATTCATCGTGAAGTGATGACATAAGACCTACATTGTTTGTATGTTCAAGTCAACTTCCAATTATACAAATTATATATGAAAGGCTTTGGGCTTTCTGAATTTGATTCATTCTAACGTGATGACATAAGACCTACATAGTTGTAATTTGAAGTCAACTTCCAATTGTACAAAATTATATAAAAGACTTCTGGCTTTCTAATAATCAACACAAAAAATTTGTTTCGTTTGAAATTTATTTGGACCTTGCAAGCAATTTTAGAACAACCTCCTTTTTAAAATAAGGGAATCAATATTAAAGGGACCTGTCTTTTTTGATATTTAACCAAAGAGTGTAACTCCCTTTATAATTTGGAAATGAGCACCCCTTTGTTTTTTCCCATAGAAATATTCTAAATTAACTAAACAACTACCATTTTAGTGGGTTTCTTCTACATGCATATTTTGTCATAAGAAAATTAACTAAATTATTAGTGAAATGACCTTTGTTTGGTTTATTAAGACATGATTTTATTGGGAATTTTTCTTTTCTATCAAGGCTGTTATAAGGTGGAAGGGTAGTTATTAGGCATGGAAATATCAAAATGAGTTAGATCATATCAAATTTAAAGATACTGAGCACCAAGTGCTAAATAAAAATGTTAATGTAGTATTTCCTATTTCTAGTAGGTTATTACTTGTTCCAATTATACCTATATTGCATTTACCAAATGATTTGATGAGTCAAGAAATTAGTCTTATGATGCTTCTTTGTAGCTATAGGAATTACAAGGCAAGACATTACTAAAATTTTATCTTAATTCAAAATAACACTTATTAGATTGTCAATTAAAAGTGTTAGAAATTAATTTTTTAATCAATTGGACGAAAAGAGACATGGCGGAAATTGTGATATTCATCGGTTTTGCCTAAACTAATCAGACTAGGACATTATCTCGCACAGGAGCATTGTCCATGAACATGGGCGCGGGAACACTAACTCAAGTATGCACAAATGTTAGTTCATATGTGATTAAAATCAAGGAATTTCTAAAATACATGAAAATTGTGAAAATAGAAGAATGACAGTATCATTTAGCACTACTAGAAGCAGTGCCATTCGACACTTGCACGCTGCCGGCATTGTGAGAACAATGTCTTCCAACATTATCCTGGTTAGTTTCCCTTGGTTGTGAAGAGAGCGAAAAAATATTTGTACTGCTTCTCCCATTAATATAAATATTCTATTTACACACACACTCTATATTCATACTTGTTCACATTTCTTTTACTTTGTTAATATAAAAAAGGCTTTGAACTTTTTGAAATTTGATTTATTTTGATGTGATGATTTAAGACAATGTTTGTAGGTTCAAGTCAACTTCTAATTATAAAAATTTATATATAAAAGGCTTTGGGCTTTTTGAAATTTGTTTCATTTTGAAGGAATGACATCTGACCTACAATGTTTGTAGGATCAAGTCAACTTCTAATTGTACAAAATTATTAGTAAAAAGGCTTTAGGTTTTCTTAATTTTGATTACGTAAGACATACATTGTTTGTAAGTTCTAGTCAACTTTAATTACGTATAAAAGGTTTTAGGATTTTTGAAATTTGACTTATTTTGAAATGATGACATAAGATTTACATTGTTTGTAGGTTCAAGTTAACTTCCAATTATACAAAATTATATATAAAAGGCTTTGGATCTTTGAAATTTGATTTATTATGAAGTGATGAGGTAAGACCTTTACTGTTTATAATAGGTTAAAGTCAACTTCCAATTATACAAAATTATATATAGAAGGCTTTGGGTTTTCAGAGAGTCAACACAATTTTTGTTTTATTTGAATTTATTTTGACCTTGCAAGCAATTTTTGAACAACTCATTCTTTTTAAAATAAGGAACAATATTAAAGGGACCTTGTCCTTTTTGATATTTAACCATAGAGTGACACCCCTTCATAATTTGGAAACGACCACCCCTTTGTTTTTTTCTCATAGAAATATTCTAAAAGAATCTAACTATCATTTGATGGTTTTCTTCTCTATACATATTTTTTAATATGAAAATTAACTAATTTATCAGTGAAATTACCTATGTTTTTTAGGTGCAAAATCCAGAAGACATTCTTGATGCTAAACGCCTTATTTTTCCTGGTGTTGGGGCCTTTGCAGCAGCAATGGAAGTGTTAGAGCGAACTGGGTAAATGCAGTCTTTTTATCATACCTTGCATTTATCAACGCATGCTGCCCATGTAGTCTTCAACTGTTCTTTGTTGGACTTAGTAATTTGATGGATTAAATGATGCTGTATTTGCAATGTTTCCTTGTCAAGATATTGGGGTTTTCACAGCGAACTGCTTATGGCTCATTTCATGCTTTTGGTTATTTGGTAACTCAAATTTTCTGCCACCTTGTTAGAGTTATGCTAGTTCATTCTTTTCTATGGTTAAGAATTTTTGTCAACCACATATCCTTTGTTTTGTATAAATTTGTCTGCTTTCTTCCGTATATTCATTGTGGTACTAACACTGTTACTTACTTGAAGAATTTATCTTGTCCTTTTGGCTGTTTATAAAACACCTGTAAAGCTATTCTTCTCTGATATTTGTTATCTAGAAAATTTTAACATACTCTTTTGCACTAATTGTTTTATAAGAGTTGCTTTATCATTCTTGAAATATTTGTGTGCCCATGTTGATGATCTTTAGATTTGTGCTTATTTTTTCTACTCAATTTATGTTTTGCTTACTCATGTTCATTGTCATTAAGGATGGCCGAGCCACTTTGTAGATACGTAGAGAGTGATCGTCCATTTTTGGGGATTTGCCTTGGACTTCAATTATTGTTCGAGTACAGTGAAGAGAATGGTCCAGGTGGATATTGAAATTCCTTTTGGATTTTTCTTTGCTTTATTAGCTCCATTAACAAAATGTTCATGAACAGGAAGACCAAAGGATTCTTTCCTATACAAACCAAGCTTTTTCAAATTAGATCATTTATTCTGTGTGTTTCAATCAAATTGTATTATCCATTGTGTGAGTTTTACTAGTAATTATTAACTTACAATTTCTATCGCAATGGTCTGCATGTGAGAAAGGTATCTCTGAACTTCTTCAACTGATTCTCATGAAACTCTCTCCAATATACTATGTTCCATAGTTCCTTTTTCTCTTGTACTGATACACAAGTCATATTTCTGTTTTTCTATTTTTTTTTTGTCCCAAATGATTCTACGAATAACATTTATTTGTGCAGTAAAAGGTCTTGGTTTGATACCTGGTGTTGTTGGACGTTTTGATTCATCAAATGGTCTCAGAGTACCTCATATTGGCTGGAATGCTTTGCAAACCACCAAAGAGACTGAAATTTTGGATGATGTTGGAGGGCATCATGTCTATTTTGTTCATTCCTATCGTGTGATGCCTGTATGTCTTCTTGTGATTTGACAATCAGACCAACACATTTTCATATTTTTGTTTAATGAATAGTCTTGCCTAAATTATTCTTTGCAAAAATTTTGCTTAGACAGATGCTAACAACGAGTGGATTTCATCAATATGTAATTATGGTGATAGCTTTGTTTCGTCTATAACAAGGGGTAATGTGCATGCTGTCCAGTTTCATCCGGAAAAGAGTGGAGGTAACATTCTCCAAATAGTATAGGTTACAAGTCAACATTAATATATATTTTTTATATATTTACAACATGCTCGAACATGATTAATACTTTCATCACATTTCTTGCTGAAATTTTTTTGAGATCACAACTACTTCTAATTTAATAGAAGATTACACTCTGTATGCTTATAGATTCCTTATGAGGTGCAAACAAACTAAGCTTGACTAGCTCCAGAACTGAGTATGTCATTATGAGGATATAGGATGCGGAGTGCATGTGCGAGTTGGTTATAATTTGACCTTTATCTTGTGGATTATTTTAATTGGTGATAAGGAAAGATGATGTTTAGTTTTTGGTTACTTACTAGAAGTTGTTATGGAAATGGGTGTTTTGCTCCTATCTTTCTTAATTCAAGTGCCAGGAAGGGGATGAGGAAATTAGAGAATGATTTTGTAGAGGTAATTTTAGGCTTCCAAACTGTTGAATATGGGATTGATTTTGTTGTCTGATTTCTTCAGCAGGACTAGCAATTATCTTCACTCTATTATCAATTTTTCACATAGGCTAACATCTTATACATACATTACTGCTTGTAATTCTTGTAATTTTCCTAGTCTATTTTAAAAGAAGTAGATATTGTTAAAGATGTCATTAATAGAAAGAATTAATGGTTGAAATGTGGAAGGAAATTCTATAGTCTTTTTTAATTGCCATGCTTTATGGATCATGCTTTATAAGATGAAATGTTGTTTTATAAGATTGGCATTACCATGCTTTATGGATCAGCATATTGGACTCTTAAGATGCAAACTTGTACAAAAGACTAATTTAATATTGATGAAAATGTTAAGATACATGTGGTGTTACTAAAAAGAATTAAATATAGAATATTACTAAGACCCTTAGGTGTAGGTTCAATATTTGACTAAATAAGGGAAAATAGGCAGAGATGATATAGAGACTTAAAGGCACCAATAGTTTCCGTAGTTAGAAGAATTTAAATTATTGAAGTAAAAGGTATAAGGGGTCGGAATGAATTGAATGGTGCTAGTGATAAAACTTTGCTTATAGGTTAGCAAGGTATAAGATCCATATAACCAACCCCAAATAGTTAGGACAAATACAGCTGGCGATGATTTCTTTCTATTGCTTTTGTATGTTTAATATATAGTCTGGTGGAATCCTCCTTCAGCATCTCGAAAAATTCAACTTTAGTTCATATTCTATTGTTAGTCCTTGTTAGTAAAATAACTTTATGTAATATGGTTCAATAGATGTCGGGATTTCCATATTAAAGAAATTTCTTGACCCCTCTTCATCTTCAAAGACAAAGGTATACCTGGTATTCCATTATGGTTGTGTTCTCTACACGATCAGCATTATTGTACAATCTGATTAATTGTGCTTGTAACCTTTTAGAAATCAGCCATTGGTAAAGCATCACGACTGGCAAAGCGAGTGAGTTCTTTGATCTAGTTGACATGGATATGGATATTTAGGCACTTATTTATTCATGACTATGTAATAATTGCTTCTTTTTTGAAAAAGAAAAACTTGATGCTGTTATGCAGGTGATTGCATGTCTTGATGTGAGGGCAAATGACAAAGGGGATCTTGTAGTCACAAAAGGGGACCAGTATGATGTAAGAGAACAGTCAAATGAGAAAGAGGTATGAGAAATTTCCTACAAAAA
Source organism: Zingiber officinale (assembly GCF_018446385.1). NCBI lineage: Eukaryota > Viridiplantae > Streptophyta > Magnoliopsida > Zingiberales > Zingiberaceae > Zingiber > Zingiber officinale. Next base: position 150,569,771 of record NC_055997.1, read on the forward strand.
GGTGCCAGTATATATATTTGACTCTTGGGCCTATAGTGATAGGCAGCTGTTCATAGTTTCCTTTTGGTAGACTTGGTATTTGGTGTACAAAATCTAAGAATGCCTCCTCCATTTCATGATCTAAATACAACTTTTGATTTGGAATTTATTTGAACTACTATCGAAGTCGTGATACCATACTTAGGTCTGGAATATAGTTGAGACAGTATTAATCAGTTTAGTACTTTTTGACTTTGAGCCTGTTGTTGGAGAGGAAATTGATAATAGACAACAATGCTGGATGAGGAGGGAGAGACCCTAGTGAGATCAAAGGATTGAGATGGAAAATGGTGGTGAAAAGAATCTTGTATGTCGTTCATATGAATAAATTAGCCTTTTATTAATGGAAAAAGAATTGTTGCTATGCTGAATCCTTTCCTGTAGTTGCATTTGTTCACTTGAAAATTTTAGCAATTATTTAGAATTCTGACTTGGCCGGCAAACTCATTGGTCTGTAATTATTATCATACTGATGATCCTCATGAACCTCATATTATACTTCATGTTTGCATAACTCAAGTTGTAAACTGAGCTATGTTTATGTGGGAATAATCCTGGTATGGATCACAAATGGTTTCAAGATCCGACGTTGATTCTGATTTGGGAGCCTATTTCAGATGGGGATGAAAGAAAAGGCATTAGGCATCTGTAGAGTTGTTGGGTAGTTTCACTTTCCTTAAAGCGGTAAGCCTAGAGCAAGTGGAATAAGAAGGCTCTCTAAATGAACTTGAGACAAATAGTTTTGCTTTAAATGTTTGACCTTTCTCTCCCTCTCACTTATTTTTAAGTACACTTTCTTATTTTGCTTTCACGTCAATAGGTTAGAAACCTTGGCAAGCCAGTGGATCTAGCAGGTCAGTATTATAAGGATGGCGCTGATGAGGTATACACTTGTTCTACAGTTTGATAAACAAATCTCCTTATTATTCTTTTAACATTAAAAATAATTCATTTGAAGTAATTGTTTAATATTCCAGGTTAGTTTTTTAAACATAACTGGTTTCCGTGACTTTCCCTTGGGAGATTTGCCGATGTTACAGGTCTGCAAAATAAACATGCTTTTGCATTATTTGGTATTACTATACTTGTTTTTATGCTAAACTACTTGTGCCTTCACATGTTTGCTAAGAAGATATTGCGCTACACTTCGGAAAATGTTTTTGTACCACTAACAGTTGGTGGTGGGATACGAGACTTCACGGATGGAAATGGAAGGTTGTTATTTTTTTTCCTGCTTTGTAGGACTATGCCGATATCTAATGTGTGCAGGATCTTTTAGTTTCCTACCTCTGATAGAACGACACTTGTCGTACCATCCTTTAAGCTGATGTGTACATCAGATTCTACACCCGTTAGGATACTGATTTGTTGGATTAAACAGGCTGGACTTTCTTCTTTGTGGATACTAGAAAGCATATGATTGTAATTTATTTGACTTGGATAAGTAGAAAAACATCGTCTATTTTACAGTTATGCAGACAACATACCAAGTTCTTGTCAAATTCTCTGGGCTTGATCTCTGGGCTTAGTCTTCTTCTGCAGATACTATTCGAGCTTGGAAGTGGCATCTGAATATTTTAGATCGGGTGCAGATAAGATATCAATTGGAAGTGATGCAGTTTATGCTGCAGAAGAGTATTTGAGAACTGGAGTAGGCAGCTATATATGCTTTCCTCCTCATTCACTCTTCACCATTATCCTTTGCTAATCTTACCCTTGTACATGTTTAAGGTGAAGACTGGGAAAACCAGCTTGGAGCAGATTTCTCGAGTTTATGGGAACCAGGTTGACATTTCTTCTTTTTTTTTTTTTACTTTTCTGCTTCCTATGTTTGTTGCACCTATATTTCAACTGTTCTCTCTCCCTATCACTGTATTTTTCTCCCTATCTGAACATGTTCAATGAAAGTATGTGATAGATTAATTGTTTACTGAGAGTACAACTCAAGTTGCATTTCTTGTCACCTTCTTTTCTTGATATTCACTATTGTGGAAAAAAGATTTTGAATTTTGTGCAGTATACATCTGACTTACTAAAAAAAAAAATAATGACAATGATAATGTTTATTGTCAATACTTTTTAACTCCATCAGGCAGTAGTTGTGAGCATTGACCCTCGGAGAGTCTATGTCAGGAGCCCTGATGATGTTGAATTTAAGACCATTAAGGTTTCTTCCCCAGGTACTATATAATTATAATTTAGCCTTTCTTGCTCCTTTTAGCTCCACAAATTATTGCTTTTCACATTATACGTTTCTTTCCACTTCTCTATGATTACATTTCTTCTTCCATGATAACTTCAGGTCCCTCAGGTGAAGAGTACGCATGGTATCAGTGCACAGTAAGCTTTTCATTATTTATGCACATTATTTTCTCTAGTCATTTATTTTGTCACAAATTTCTTCAAACTAGTCTGGATGCTTCAACCCAAACTCGTAACTATAAATTGGATTACTTTGTGTTAACCTCAGATGAACAAACAAGGTCTTCAAATCTTTCTCTTGCCTGATTTGACCTGTTCTTGTGCAGGTCAATGGTGGGCGTGAGGCTCGGCCTATTGGAGCTTTTGAACTTGCAAAAGCTGTTGAAGAACTTGGAGCTGGAGAAATACTATTAAACTGCATAGACTGTGATGGTAATTTTTCTTACATGGAGGTGGATGGTCTTACAGCACATTCTTCTTTCTGTTAATATGCACTAGTAGAAACTACCAAATTGTCATTGTGAAAATATGGTCAGTCTGCTAAATGCATAGCAAATGTTCTCCTTGGTCCACTGTACTGATATGACATCGTTTACCTGAAAAAAAAAAATCATGAGATACTTGTTTGCAGGTCAGGGTCACGGATTTGACATAGACTTAATCAAGTTGGTATCTGATGCCGTCACGATTCCTGTAATTGCGAGCAGTGGAGCAGGTGCCGTTGAGCACTTCTCTGAAGTCTTTGAAAAGACAAATGCATCAGCTGCACTTGCAGCTGGAATTTTCCATAGGAAGGAGGTAATTTCATAACTCCATATCTTTTGCTGATTATTTGATGGTATAACTGACGAGAGGCTATATAGACAAGCTTGCAACCTTATCAATCTGAAAATAGATTAGAGATTTTTGTAGGATTAGTTTCTCCAGTGTTGTTGATGGATTAAAAAGAAACTTTCACTCTATGTTCTATATAAAATGAAGATTAATGTTTTAATTTCGACGATGCAGGTTCCTATATCGTCAGTCAAACAACACCTGCTGCAGAATGGCATAGAAGTTAGAGCATGTGATGGGCATTAAGGATGGAAGTGCCATGAATCAGCTTAGTTTTTAGAATCTACATGGTCTTGCATGTTTTTGTACTATTTCATAACCAAAAAAACTGGTACCATGGTGCTCATCTAGATGGTCTTTTGAGATGTTGCTTCTCAAGTTATTTAACTGTAAGAAGTGGCAATAAACCATTAGATTTTAGTCCTATTTGCTTAGGATATGTTTATTTAGAGGTCGAAATCATTGGAGGTGAAGGGGACTATGTTTTTTTTTTCGTTTACTAGATGTGGAATTAGTTGAAAGATGGATTTGCAATCCATTTGTGGATTGAGTTTTATCCTCATTTTAATTCCATCAAAATCAGTCAATATTTTCCTCCTTTCAATCCCAACAGTGAGTTTGCAGCCTTTCCTTCTATTCTCAATTCCCATTGCCTTAGTACACCTTCCATTCTTGTCTTGAGTCCAAAAAATAATTAAATAAAAAGTGTCTGCATAACAGAAACGAGAAAAAGAAGTTGAAAGTGATACCCAGAAAAAGATTTTATTGGTGATTCTTTGAAAGTAACCAAAAAAAAAAAAAAGAAGAGAAAGTTTAAATTTTCAAAAATAATTGTTTAAAAATATAAAAAAATTTGGTTATTTCTTTTATTTATGGAATTGTTCTTTCAACGGTTGGTTTTTCTCCCTACCCTTATTTTCTTTTTTTATTTATCTCCTTCAGTTCAAGAAATTTAATTTTAAAAAATTTAAAATAATTATTTTAAGTATTACTGTAATTATGTAATTTAATGAAAAGATCATGTGAGAGATAAGTTTTAGTGTCAAACAGTGAAAAGAAACAATTGATTATTTTGATAAATTACATTCACAAAAATAGAGAATGGGGAGTTTTTGACACAATAATAAAAATATTATTATCATAAGATTGTGTGCAAGACAATTGTTATTTTGAGGACTGACATTGCCAGAGCATCATCGACACCAACAACCACGATAAATTGCGATGGTCAAGCAGCGACAACCGCAAGCTGAACTGTAGCAACAGATTTAAGCAAACCAAGCGTACAGGAAATGAAAAGTAGTGCTAACCAAGAAGTGCCTACAGTAAGAGACGACGCCCCTAACAATTATGTAGAAGACGTATCACAGGGTGCATCATAGGACACGGAAAGTAGCTGTACATTGAACACTTTGACCTCATCTACCTCATGAAAGCGAAGATACCTCAACTGCAGTAGCATCCTCATCGGCAAGCAGCGAGCCCAAACAGACCGCTTCCGTCACTCTCAGACGGTGAGGATATACACGCAGTGGCCATGCTAGAAGATGAAGATCACATCCTGGAACATAAGAGGCTTTCACAAACCCCTTAAATATAAAGGGGTTCAACACCTCCTTAAGCAACAATGTATCAATGTCCTTGGTCTATTGGAGACTCAATTATCAGAGGGGGACCTTAACACCACACCCTTCAATGGTTAATGCTCTATTAGCTTCAAAGTCATCGGACAATGCATCCTTATCACCTTCACCTATCGCTGACCTCTATAGGTATCCCTCCTTGAGCTAGGGGAACGATCTAGCGAACCATGGATGATAATTGTGGACTTCAATTCCATATTATCTACTAGTGGTAAAGTTGGGGGCATGCCGGTCACGCATTATAAATTGCAAGACTTGGAATGAACAGTCCATTTATGTCACTTGTGGACTTACAACCCATAAGATGTTGCTTCACATGGACAAATGACACGGTGTCAAGAAATTTGGATCCGACTTTGGTTAATCATTAGAGGTTGATGCAGGACTTCCATAACTCTACATAATTCCTTCCGTTGGGATGCTTCTCAGATCATTCTTGTTGCATCGTCTCCTTGATTCGAGGTGAACATTGGGTCCGATGGTTGTTCAAGTTTTTCAACATGTGGGTCGCGACAACTTTCTTGAGCTAGTCATTGAGTAGAGAATTCATGGGACTGCACAGTGCATCCTCAAGAAGAAGCTCACACATCTTAACCTCGGCTAGGCGATCTAAACAAACTGTATTTTCAACGCATTTCCCAATAGGCCTTATGAGCAAATGAGGAGCTGAAGATAGTGCAGCACAGTATACTTAGTGGACAAACCCAACAAGCCAACTACAAGCAGTAGTCACACGTCAAGCTGAGGTAGAACGATTATTTTATCAATAATGAGACACAAGGTCCTGCACACTTAGACATAAAGTTAAAAACATGACAAGACTTAACTTAATTTGTTAATCACACCAAAACAACCTTGGTATTCTAACAAACTGAGTCGAGATAAGCATGCTTCCTCTACCATTTTCTCTCTAGTTCTTGGCGGTTAGAGATAGTTCAATAAAAGTATCCAATTCAAGGTCCTGTAAAAACTTACATGGCTAGAGAAGGAACACACCTTCCACACACATGTAGGATAAGGAAGAGCTAAAATAATATCCATCTTACCTAAACATGTATCAAAATATGAATCACAACCAATAAAATCAACTACATATATCTCCATGAAATTTTCTAAAAGATAAGCAATCATATTAACCTCATCGTGTTGATATGTACTTGCAGGTTATAGACAAGTGTGTTGGTTGCTACTCAGAATAACGTCCTAGTTCCCCTGTACAAAAATTTGTACAAGCATAGAACTATCCTAGCTACCCATGTATTCTACTAAAGTTAATTTTGGATTGCAAACGATACTTAATATTATTAATCTAAATTTTCCCTTTAGAAGTTAAACTGGAATTGGGAACGAAACTTAACATTCTTACTTCAAGTTCAAACGATGTAATCTTCCTAAGTTAAACCATATTACAGAAGTTAATCAAATATCTATTTTAAGGATCAGCTTCCAGGTCAAACATGGCGAGGCACTAGGCCTTTTTGGGTATGAGATCATCTACCACTGCCTAGACAAAGCCTTTCAAAGAAATCAGATATTTAACTTCTCACAGTAAACAAGGTTTAACAATAGAGACCTCAATAGAAACACATTATCGAAACGAAAATCGATAACAAAAATGATAATTAAAATCGATAACCTCTTGTGTTTGATTTTTCAAGATCTATACAAAAGTTGAACTAGTTATGATGCGGAAACTAATAACTAGTTATATCTCTTGTAACTTATAGACCTCTTGATTCTCTATTGTATTTCTCTTCTTATCTCGGACGTCGTGTGGACGACGATTTACCAAGACGAGAATCCACCCAAGCCTTCTTCTTCCTTTCAAGTTTTGGCCACCAACTTTCTCCAAGAGATGATGAAGTTCGGTCACCAACTTTCCTCCAAGGGATGCTAGACAAGAGAACCTTCTTCTCTTCTTCTTCTCCTTCAAGCAACCGGCCATCAATGGATCTCCACACCAATATGCCGTCGGCTACCAAGAGTGAAAACAAAGGAGAAGAGAGAAAGAGTAAGGGTCGACCACCACCAAGGAAGAGAGGAGAGGAATAGAAGATGTATTGTTATGAGGTGAGACACCTCTACCCTCTCTTTTATATTCCTTGGTCTTGGCAAATAAGAAAAGTTTTAAACATAATTAAAACTTCCTTATATTCCTTGTCAATGACTAAAAAAGAAAGTTTTAAAACAAAAAATTAAAACTTCCTTATATTCCTTGTCAATGACTAAAAAGGAAAGTTTTAAAACAAAAAATTAAAACTTCCTTTTCTTCTTGTCATGGCCGGCCATATGCTTGTTTTCCAAGCAAGGAAAGATTTTAAACAAAAATTAAAATCTCTCTTTTAAAAATCCTTTTTGTGGATAGTTATAAAAGGAATGCTTTATAAATTAAAATCTCTCTCTTTTAAATCCTTTTATGGATATCTATAAAAGATAAGATTTAAAATAAAACATGGTTTCAAGAAAGAAAAGTTTTATCAAAAAAATTAAAATCTTTCTTTCACATTATAGATAATTATAAATAAGGAAAGATTTCAAATATCTCTTTTATTCCTTTGTAGAAAGTTATAAAAGGAAAGATTTAAAAAATTTAAAACTCTCTTTTAAAACCAACATAAAAGGAAAGTTTTCAACAAAATAAAAACTTCCTTTTATTTCCTTTTATGACCGATCTAAAAAAAGGAAAGTTTTATATTAAAATCATCCATTTAAATCCTTTTAATAGATCTCTATAAAAGGAAGGATTTTACAAAATAAAACTTCCTTTTGAATTCAATGTGGTCGGCCACCCTTGCTTGGGCTCTAAGCTTAGCTTGGCCGACCACCTTAAGGTGGGTAAGAAGTTGAGGTTTGGTGGATTTAAGACTTTATAAATAAGAGACTACAATAAGGACCGAGAGAAGGAATTGGTTTTGGTCTCCCGATGAGCTTGAGCTTTCCGTGTTCGCCCCGAACACCTAACTCAAGTTCATCAATAATATCTCATTCCACTAAAGAGTTATTATTGCACTACCGCACCAATCTCATATTACTATATGGGCTTCTTCTTATCATGAGTATGTTAGTCTCCCTGTGTTTAAGATATTGAATGTCCACTAATTAAATGAGTTACTGACAACTCACTTAATTAATATCTAGCTCCAAGAGTAGTACCACTCAACCTTATCATCATGTCGGATTAAGTATACCTGCAGGGTTTACATGACAATCCTTATGAGCTCCTCAAGGGGACATCATCAACCTAGATTACTAGGACAGTTTCATTCTATAATCAACAACACACTATATAAATAATATCATTTCCTAACTTATCGGACCTATTGATTTAACGAGCTAAATCGCACCCTTTGATAAATCAAAGAAATAAATACTAAGTATATGTGTTTGTTATTATATCATGATTAAGAGTACACACTTCCATAATAACAGAGTATTATTCTTTTATATAGTCAGTATAAAAAGATACTATCTCAATTGATCCTGCTCAATACACTCATAGTGTACTAGTATAATTTATTAGTCAAGATAAACTAATACCTAATTACACTACAACCACTCCAATGGTTTGTCTCATTCCATCTTGGTTGTGAGCAACTGTTTATAATTCATAAGGATATGATAACATGATCTTCTGTATGTCTGCTCGCACCATGTTATCTACAATATAAATTAAATGGACAACTACACTTAGCATAAATGTAAGCATTTGACCAATGTAATTCTTATATGTTTATAAAAAAAGCTAGACTTTTAGTATACACTCTAATAATAAAATCAAAATATGAATCACAACCAATAAAATCAACTACATATACCTCCATGAAATTTTCTAAAATATAAGCAATCATATTAACCTCATCGTGTTGAAATGTACTTGCAAGTTATAGACAAGTGAATGGGGTATCCTCCTGGTCAGATAAGGGCTTTGTAGTTGATATTTTTTTTTCTTTAGATTTTCATGTAAAAACAGAAAATAATCTTAAAATTATTAAACATAGCTACAATTCCCTGGTAACGATGCCAAATTTGATAAACGTATTATCATGACACGTTTACAAACAATTTAAGTACTGAACCCTTCTACGCTAATATAGCACAGAGATGATTTGTGTCGTCTCTCACAAGGAATGTTGCTAGAATGAAATCTTAGGATTAATTTATTTGGACATGGGGTTTCAGTTTCCGTGCTAATGCTAAAAGCAATTAACGAAATACAACCTATCTAACCTAAACTACAATTGTAATGAATTAAAAAAGAATAAGCAATTAAGGAAATTAAGCATTTAATGAAATCTATCACCTACTTGCATTGAATAGAGAATTAAGGAAACTAAACTACAAATGCAAATGTAAATTGACTTATGGAATTGGAAAGCCAGTAATCTAACCTAGCTTAACCTACTGTTGAACGCAAATAAAACATAAACGGTAATCATCAACTTAATCAACTACAAAATAACTATCTAATCAAGCTAATCCAAATTCACCAATCATATGAGGAAATGGAACATCCATCTAATTGTTCACACAAATAGAAATGACAATAGTGACCTAAAGGTGTTTAGAACCCGAGCTAGGGCATCCTCAAGCTCGTGCCGGATCATATCTGTAGTGAAGTGCTGCTTGGAGGAGATGAAGCTAGTCGAATGATGACTGATAGCAGGATGGATGGATGATGTGGGATCACAAGTCATTATGCATTCATGTTGTTTAGCAGCATGTTCTTATTTTAATTATGTTCCTCATTGCAGTAATTTTTTTTTTTATAACATTCATATACTACCAGTTTCTGTGTCAGACTTATGCTTGAAATGCCAGATCCACGTAGTAAGATATTTAACTCGAGAACCATGGCAGTTCTATCCTATAGATGGATGTCAACTGCAAAAATTGCCTAATATTGAAATCAGTACATAACAATTGAGAGGTTGTATGTACGAGGTATTATGTGGCATATTCATCTAATGATGCAGTAGAGACAAGAACTGATCATAAAGAATAATAAGGCGTGGCTCACAAACAATAATGATGCTCAAGCTAAGAGAACATTAGTTATAATAATGGTTCCATACCACTCAGTATTCATTTCCAAGTTTGAAAATGTATCACTAATTCAAACAACAATTTGACAGTATCTCAAGAAGAGAGAAAACATAAAGATAATTGCTGGGGCCACAAGTTGAAAATTATGATCTATCAAACTACGAATAGCTATTGTTTCTCTAGTGAACAGAAGTCTTTCACAATACAAAAGGTAGCATATTTTACCCAACATTTTTCCCCGATATCAAAGGCAACACAATTTAAGCTATCTTGTTGACATAATATCATTCTGTAGTTGAGATAACAACTAGTTCTTATACATCAATAGGTGGGAATAACAAAATCAGTTACATCAACAGCTTTGTTCTTAGATATTAATAGCACATAGTAAGTTGGCATTTCTTCAATTTTCCAGTTAGTGAAGGTCACAACAGAAACAGGTCAAGCATCCCTGTAAAAGATGTAAGACAATGTTTTTGTAAAAGCTTGTGGGAATTGTGTTAGATGGACAATAGATGCATTTGAGAAATCAGAAAATGTAGCATAAAGGGGGAGCATTTTTCCACCTTAATTAGATAATCAACATCTTATACAGAAGAAAGATATGATACAAGCATCAAATATTAGTTCAATTTTGGGTATAGAGAAAACCTTGCAAAAATCTATTTCCCTGAAATCTTCTTCAATTTTAGTGCTGTCAGTGAAGGCAGCCTCTATAAATAAAGAAATTGAAAATGACATTCAATATAAACAAATTTGCCTCTCATCTAATTGCCACAAAGTAGAATGGCATAAAAAGACCACCTCTGGTAGTAACTCGAGATCACCCAATTCCTTGAACTCTAGTAGGGAATTTCCTTGAGCATTGTTGTCAAACTTGCCTAGTATTAAAAATATATGCCTCAATAGAATTGTTTGGTGTAGATCAAACTATAGTGATGCTCATATAGCATTTTGAAACTCCTGATATTTTGACACCAGAAATGTTTTCAACTGGTAAATTTCTGTCGAATGTCCAAAGTCAAAATATCTTTCAGCTTACTACACAGCCACTGGCTACATGTGAGATTCAAACCAGTCGAGAATATCACCAATAGGCAAGCTGGTCATCTCATGGTATGCAAACGCAAGATTTAACTCCTCCTCTACATGATCAAGCCATTCATACTTCTCCATTGAGGGATCCTTTTCCCTAAGAGCTTGCTTCCACCGAGTCGCTCGTCCATCGCTCTTCAAATATCCCCTCTCATCAATGAAACCCTTCTCCTAAAACAACTCAAATACACTGGCAGATATTGCCTCATCCAAACCAGGGATCCTTTTGTTGGTTCCGGTAAATTCCGGAGTATGCAAACTGATCGTCGAGGCTAGTGTTCGACACTATCTCCGTAAACGATATTGCTCCGCTACGGTGCTTAACGGATTGTTGCAATTCGTTCCCAAGATACAACGACGACAATCGTCTCGGAATCGTAGCACTCCGACTTCCGAGACCAGCGAACCTTCTCGTAGGCTTCTTGGACTCTTGAATGCACAAGATGAGTGAGTGAATACTTGAGGAAGAGAAGATTAAGTTGAGTGATTTGATTCCAATCTGGAGGGTTCTATTTATACAGAAGGAAGAGGCTTTAGGGAGGGGTGTGACCTTTGGGTGGATTAATCTGGGCCGTCCGGACTGAAGAGTTATAACCCTTCACATAGCCCCTTTAATCTCATCCATCAGATCTAAGAGTTGTGACCCTCAGATCTATCAGCCATCGGATCTGGATCCATTGATCCGATGCTTCAGATCATGTCTCATCCCAAGCCGTCAGATCGTGACTCATTGTGATCCAACGCTCTAGATCGCATCACAAGCGATCCACCATACTTCTTTGATCAACGTTGATCAACGGCTGCCATCCGTTCGCCCCTGAGCAGAGAGTACCTGGTACTTTTCTGAGTTAACTCCAATAACTCAACATCATTAATAAGTAAGGAATGCACATCGGAAATTTCCGATGTGGGACTATTCTCCCTTGCATTTCCTTAATGAATAACCAACGTTATTTTGGGCCGACTTTGAACATTAATTTCTCATTCACCCTTAATCGGTTTTGAGCAAATTAATAGTCTAAATCTATGTACGCGAAACGTAGATTTCAATTTTGAAGTCAATTACGACTTTCAACAATTGATGGCTTCCGATTTTTCCTCCTCAAAATCGTATTGGTCCATTTAGGCCCCAATATCCAACAATCCCCCACATGAATGGAAATTAATGTAATGCGTGTATGCATGCTGACACTTTACAAGAGTCCAATCGATAAGTCACTGCATCGGGAGAGGTAGCTTGTGGCTTTGAACCTTCCGTAGTGGAATGCTATCGAGTATACTAGGTTGCGCAGTGAACTGAACTGCTCAATTGTTTGTGTATACTAAGACAATAACACCCACACAGAGACCTATCTCACCTACTTTAGGTTCTCATGGTTGGTTCCGTTTTGGCCATGGACACCATCTTGGATTCATGAGTGTTTCATTGAAGCGGCCTGTCTTCACACTCACATAGGTGACACTTCTATCAAGAGTATCCTACCATACTCCACCTTATAAGGTATAGAAGTCACTAAAAGCATAAGCTTAACCTCACTACATGAGGTAGGACAGCACAAATTCATCCTAGGATTGGGATAGAGATAAACTATCTCCTGTGCTGAACCACAACTTCTGAAACTTTGTTGTCCCATTGAACCAAGATCTTGGGATCTCCAGTCAACAAGGTTGGGTTTTCCACTTCAGTCGTTTTCAGTTGTAGATTTTTTAATCCCATTCCTCTTGATGAGCAGTATACTTGATCTCGACTCAACCCTTTCGTAAGAGGATCTGCCAAATTATCTTTGGACTTAACATAGTCGATTGCAATCACTCCATTCGAGATCAACTGCCTAATGATATTATGTCTACGACGTATATGTCTTGACTTCCCATTATACATACTACTCTGTGCCCTTCCAATCGCCGATTGACTATCACAGTGGATCAGTACGGCAGGTACAGGTTTTTCCCAGCTCGGAATATTTTCCAAGAAGTTCCGCAGCCATTCAGCTTCCTCAGCTGCTTTGTCTAGTGCTATAAACTCGGATTCCATAGTTGACCGAGCAATGCACGTCTGCTTAGTGGATTTCCAAGATACTGCTCCCCCACCGATCGTGAATACATATCCACTAGTGGATTTGGAGTTTTTTTGTATCTGATATCCAATTAGCATCACAATATCCCTCCAACACAGCGGGATATTTTCCATAATGTAATCCATAGTTCATAGTATATTTCAAATATCTAAGAACTCGCATCAATGCCTTCCAATGGGCGTCGTTTGGATTACTGGTGAAACGACTCAGCTTGTTGACCGTACAGGCAATATCCGGACGTGTGCAGTTTGTAAGATACATCAAACTGCCTATTATCCGAGAGTATTCCAACTGCGATATGGTCTCACCATGGTTTTTCGCTAAGTGTTGACTTAGATCCATAGGTGTTTTTACAGTAGAAAGATCGTACGCATTGAATCTTTTCAATACTGATTCTACATAATGGGATTGTGTTAGAACTATCCCCTCTGATGTCCTGAGAATTTTAATTCCCAATATAACATCTGCTTGACCCATATCTTTCATATCGAAATTTTTGGTCAACATTTTCTTTGTAGTCATGATTACATCATGATTACTGCCCATTATTAGCATGTCGTCTACGTACAGACAGACGATTATATAGCCTTTGGGTGAGTCTTTGACATAAATGCATTTGTCACATTCATTTATTCTGAATTCGTTTGACAGCATTACTTTGTCAAATTTTTCGTGCCATTGTTTAGGCGCTTGCTTAAGTCCGTATAACGACTTAACAAGTCGACACACCTTTTTCTCATTTCTTGGAGCTATGAACCCTTCGGGTTGCTCCATATAAATTTCTTCTTCCAACTCACCATTTAAGAACGCAGTCTTAACATCCATTTGATGTATTTCAAGGTCATACAGTGCTGCAATGGCTATTAGCACTCGTATGGACGTAATCCTTGTCACCGGTGAGTAGGTGTCGAAGTAATTAAGGTCTTCCTCTTGCTTGTACCCTTTGGCTACAAGTCTGGCCTTATACTTGTCAATTGATCCATCAGCTTTATACTTGCGTTTTAGTATCCACTTACAACCTAATGGTTTATTACCAGAAGGAAGGTCTACTAATTCCCAAGTATGATTATTCATGATAGACTCAATCTCACTATTGACAACTTCTTTCCACATTGGAGCATCGGGACTAGAGAGAGCCTCACTTAATGTTCTTGGTTCCATTTCTGACATGAAAGTCATGTAATCTGGCCCGAACGATTTCTCAACTCTAGCCCGTTTGCTACGACGTGGCTCTTTGTTTTGATCGTCAATAGTTCTTTTATAACAGCTAAGTTCGGTAACGACATTCTCGTTTGAACTTCCGTTGTTATCATTTTCAACATTTCCCTTCTTATTTGGGAATACGTTTTCAAAGAATATTGCATTCCGAGATTCTATGGTTGTTCCCACATGAATATCAGGAATGTCTGATTTGTGAACTAGGAAACGATATGCACTACTATTATGGACATATAGGACAAATACCGCATCGAACGTTTTAGGTCCGATCTTTACTTGCTTTGGTTTAGGTACTTCGACCTTTGCCAAGCACCCCCACACTTTCAGGTATTTGTACGATGGCTCGCGGCCTTTCCATAGTTCATAAGGAGTTTTATCACTTTTCTTATGAGGGATTTTGTTGAGAATGTGATTTGCCGATAATATTGCTTCCCCCCACAAGTTTTGAGGTAAGCCTGAATTTATCAACAAGGCATTCATCATCTCTTTTAGTGTCCGATTTTTACGTTCGGCAACACCGTTCGATTGAGGTGAGTAAGGTGCCGTTGTTTGATGAATAATGCCAGATTCTGAACAAAATTCATTAAACGGTGCACCATATTCTCCACCTCTATCGCTACGAATTATTTTAATTCGTTTGTCAAGTTGATTTTCAACTTCTGTTTTATAAGTTCTAAATGCCTCTAGGGCTTCGTCTTTACTTCTTAAAAGAAAGACATAACAGAACTTTGTGCAGTCATCGATAAAAGTAATAAAATACTTTTTACCTCATCTAGTTTGCACAAATTTCAAGTCGCATAGATCACTATGTATTAACTCTAGAGGAGTCGTTGACCTTTCCACCGAATGAAAAGGTAGTTTCGTCATTTTTGCTTCCACGCACACTTCACATTTGTGTGTTCCGTCAACATTGACGTTTGGTAATAAATTTAATTTGACGAGACGTTTAAGAGTATTATTATGCACATGTCCGGGTCGATCATGCCACAAATTAAAACACTCAACAACATAGCTGGAAGCATTTATTTTATTACCATCAATATTTCGGAGTACAGGCATTACAACCATTTTGAATAGACCATTTTCTAGGTACCCCTTTCCTACGAAGATATTATTCTTCGTAAGTACAAAGTTGTCTGACTGGAACACTAGCCTAAATCCGGCCTTAACTAGTGCCGCTCCAGAAACTAGGTTCTTACTGATGTCGGGAACATGGAGTACATCAATGAGTGTTAGCTCCTTTCCGGACGTCATCTTCAGAACAACTTTTCCGAGTCCGACAATTGGCGACGTCGTGGAATTACCCATATAGAGCTTCCTGCCATTTATCGGAGTATACTTGGAGAACATCGCCTTATCGGAACAGATATGACGAGTTGCTCCAGTATCAATGAACCACTGCTTCGGGTTGGTATCCACCAAGTTGACTTCCAATACAACCGCAGTGAGATCCAAGTCCTCAAGAGAGGTTGCGACGTGGTTCGCAGCATCCTTTGGCCCCTTGGTTGGCTTCTTCGGGCGTCTGCAGTCCTTGGACAGGTGTCCTGCCTTTCCACAGTTGTAGCAGGATCCCTTGAACTTCTTCGCTTGTGCCTTCTTCTTGAACTGTTTCGGCTTTTTAGCGTTCGGCTCGACCAGGTTGGACATATCGTCTATAGTCCGCTTGGTTCCTCTGCAGTCGGATAACTTTCGATTATCCTCCTCTATTCGTAGCCTCAGGATCAGGTCTTGCAGCCCTATCTCCTTTTGCTTGTGCTTTAGGTAATTCTTGAAATCCTTCCATGACGGAGGGAGCTTCTCAATTACCGCAGCAACTGCGAATGACTCGTTCAGCTTCATTCCTTCTTCGTCCAGATCATGCAGTATTAATTGCATATCTTGGACTTGAGATGAGACGCTCTTTGAGTCCACCATCTTGAAATCCAGAAACCGGCCGACGATGAATTTCTTCAGTCCGGCATTTTCGGTCTTGTATTTCTTCTCAAGCGATTCCCACAAAGATTTCGCTGTCTCCAATGAACAATACACGTTATACAACGTGTTGTCCAAGGCGTTGAGAATGTAGTTGCGACACAGAAAATCTCCGTGCGTCCACGTATCGCAAGCAGCCTTGCTACCGTCCGTAGCGACTGGCGGGTCTTCACGCAAAAACCGTACAAGGTTTAGCGTTGTTAAGTAGAACAACATCTTCTGCTGCCATCTTTTGAAGTCGGCTCCGGTGAATTTCTCCGGCTTTTCTCCGTGCGGAATGGATGTCGGAACGGCGGTCGGAATGGCGGTTGGAACGTCGTTGGTAGCCATATCAGTTTGTACGGAATATCGTTTACGACTGTTGGTTCCGGTAAATTCCGGAGTATGCAAACTGATCGTCGAGGCTAGTGTTCGACACTATCTCCGTAAACGATATTGCTCCGCTACGGTGCTTAACGGATTGTTGCAATTCGTTCCCAAGATACAACGACGACAATCGTCTCGGAATCGTAGCACTCCGACTTCCGAGACCAGCGAACCTTCTCGTAGGCTTCTTGGACTCTTGAATGCACAAGATGAGTGAGTGAATACTTGAGGAAGAGAAGATTAAGTTGAGTGATTTGATTCCAATCTGGAGGGTTCTATTTATACAGAAGGAAGAGGCTTTAGGGAGGGGTGTGACCTTTGGGTGGATTAATCTGGGCCGTCCGGACTGAAGAGTTATAACCCTTCACATAGCCCCTTTAATCTCATCCATCAGATCTAAGAGTTGTGACCCTCAGATCTATCAGCCATCGGATCTGGATCCATTGATCCGATGCTTCAGATCATGTCTCATCCCAAGCCGTCAGATCGTGACTCATTGTGATCCAACGCTCTAGATCGCATCACAAGCGATCCACCATACTTCTTTGATCAACGTTGATCAACGGCTGCCATCCGTTCGCCCAACCAACTGTCCAGTCATCTCCCTTTGCCCACGAGGATGCCACATAGGCACTGCCATGTCACCTGGAGCATAAATTTAAGCTCCTCAATGCGAAGTGCAAAGTGCGCCTACAAAGCGCCCAAAGCGCCCATTGCGCACGTGCGCACGTGGCGGGTGGCGGGCTCACAGGTGCGAGCACCTGCTTGCCCCTGAGCAGAGAGTACCTGGTACTTTTCTGAGTTAACTCCAATAACTCAACATCATTAATAAGTAAGGAATGCACATCGGAAATTTCCGATGTGGGACTATTCTCCCTTGCATTTCCTTAATGAATAACCAACGTTATTTTGGGCCGACTTTGAACATTAATTTCTCATTCACCCTTAATCGGTTTTGAGCAAATTAATAGTCTAAATCTATCTACGCGAAACGTAGATTTCATCTCTCCATTATTATACTTGTTCAAATCATCTCTCCATTATTATATAAAGGACCCAAGACCCTTCTATCAAATCACAATTACTTAGGTTGTGATATTTCATCTTGAGCTCTTTCGCCTCCTCTTTAAAGAGTTTTAAGGATTTGAAAGTTAGTCAATACTGAAAATTAGAATTCTTCTATTGAGTTGAAGATTGTTGTATCCTGCGCAACAATTGTTAATAAACCTGCACACCACATCTGATAGAGGTGCCAATCACCCAGCCTACTCGAGCATGACTCAATCAAGGTCGGGCTTGTGCTGATTGGTCGTCTTGAAGTTACAAGTCATGCCTTGCAGGCTTGCACAATCCATAATGATCGGGCTCTGTTGGGTTGACACATCAAAAGAACGAGGTGACTGGTTAAGGCTATGCCTGACCTTGTTGGCCCATATGACATCTCTAACACTTGGGCAAGGCAATATCATCTTACAGTGAGATTGCCTAACTTATACCTCAATCTTAAATCTCTTATCCAAAGGAATAAACTTACATAAAAAGGTGTATGTCAACATCCTAATTGATGATTGGACGACTGACAATGTTAAGTCAATGTCAATGATATTGAAAGAGGTATGTCTAAGGTATTTTAAATATTGATGAGAGAGTCGTGGATGACCATGTTAAAGGTGTGAGTCAATCCTTCAAAAGGGGTTTCTTGACAATCGGAAAGATGCGTCAAAAATTTAAAATGACACAATTCATGTCACCATACTGATGCCCCACCTATTTGAGTCGTCGACTTACCTAGAAGAGACTGACGGTACTCGAACTAGGTGGATCGAATTTGAGAGATCTCATCAAACAAAAAGACCATATGCTCTTTCATCTAAAATTCTAGCATTATACCTTTTGCTTTTGAAAATCTACTTGTAAGGATCAATTTAGCTAGATATTGCTTTTGTTGAAGTTCTTCCATGAAGATAAGGACAAACTTCACAATGAAATCCTTCTTTTTTTGAATCATTAAGGAATTTTTCACTTGGATTAAATATCAAAAGACCATCCCATTTTTTTTTTTTTAAATTTGTTACAAAATGGAACACCGGAACTAATTTGTAGAATACAAATTCCTAAAATTTGGATAAGATTTTGTATGTAAACCGTGGGATCTTGTGAGGTCAAAAATGACATGTGATTCATCGTGAAGTGATGACATAAGACCTACATTGTTTGTATGTTCAAGTCAACTTCCAATTATACAAATTATATATGAAAGGCTTTGGGCTTTCTGAATTTGATTCATTCTAACGTGATGACATAAGACCTACATAGTTGTAATTTGAAGTCAACTTCCAATTGTACAAAATTATATAAAAGACTTCTGGCTTTCTAATAATCAACACAAAAAATTTGTTTCGTTTGAAATTTATTTGGACCTTGCAAGCAATTTTAGAACAACCTCCTTTTTAAAATAAGGGAATCAATATTAAAGGGACCTGTCTTTTTTGATATTTAACCAAAGAGTGTAACTCCCTTTATAATTTGGAAATGAGCACCCCTTTGTTTTTTCCCATAGAAATATTCTAAATTAACTAAACAACTACCATTTTAGTGGGTTTCTTCTACATGCATATTTTGTCATAAGAAAATTAACTAAATTATTAGTGAAATGACCTTTGTTTGGTTTATTAAGACATGATTTTATTGGGAATTTTTCTTTTCTATCAAGGCTGTTATAAGGTGGAAGGGTAGTTATTAGGCATGGAAATATCAAAATGAGTTAGATCATATCAAATTTAAAGATACTGAGCACCAAGTGCTAAATAAAAATGTTAATGTAGTATTTCCTATTTCTAGTAGGTTATTACTTGTTCCAATTATACCTATATTGCATTTACCAAATGATTTGATGAGTCAAGAAATTAGTCTTATGATGCTTCTTTGTAGCTATAGGAATTACAAGGCAAGACATTACTAAAATTTTATCTTAATTCAAAATAACACTTATTAGATTGTCAATTAAAAGTGTTAGAAATTAATTTTTTAATCAATTGGACGAAAAGAGACATGGCGGAAATTGTGATATTCATCGGTTTTGCCTAAACTAATCAGACTAGGACATTATCTCGCACAGGAGCATTGTCCATGAACATGGGCGCGGGAACACTAACTCAAGTATGCACAAATGTTAGTTCATATGTGATTAAAATCAAGGAATTTCTAAAATACATGAAAATTGTGAAAATAGAAGAATGACAGTATCATTTAGCACTACTAGAAGCAGTGCCATTCGACACTTGCACGCTGCCGGCATTGTGAGAACAATGTCTTCCAACATTATCCTGGTTAGTTTCCCTTGGTTGTGAAGAGAGCGAAAAAATATTTGTACTGCTTCTCCCATTAATATAAATATTCTATTTACACACACACTCTATATTCATACTTGTTCACATTTCTTTTACTTTGTTAATATAAAAAAGGCTTTGAACTTTTTGAAATTTGATTTATTTTGATGTGATGATTTAAGACAATGTTTGTAGGTTCAAGTCAACTTCTAATTATAAAAATTTATATATAAAAGGCTTTGGGCTTTTTGAAATTTGTTTCATTTTGAAGGAATGACATCTGACCTACAATGTTTGTAGGATCAAGTCAACTTCTAATTGTACAAAATTATTAGTAAAAAGGCTTTAGGTTTTCTTAATTTTGATTACGTAAGACATACATTGTTTGTAAGTTCTAGTCAACTTTAATTACGTATAAAAGGTTTTAGGATTTTTGAAATTTGACTTATTTTGAAATGATGACATAAGATTTACATTGTTTGTAGGTTCAAGTTAACTTCCAATTATACAAAATTATATATAAAAGGCTTTGGATCTTTGAAATTTGATTTATTATGAAGTGATGAGGTAAGACCTTTACTGTTTATAATAGGTTAAAGTCAACTTCCAATTATACAAAATTATATATAGAAGGCTTTGGGTTTTCAGAGAGTCAACACAATTTTTGTTTTATTTGAATTTATTTTGACCTTGCAAGCAATTTTTGAACAACTCATTCTTTTTAAAATAAGGAACAATATTAAAGGGACCTTGTCCTTTTTGATATTTAACCATAGAGTGACACCCCTTCATAATTTGGAAACGACCACCCCTTTGTTTTTTTCTCATAGAAATATTCTAAAAGAATCTAACTATCATTTGATGGTTTTCTTCTCTATACATATTTTTTAATATGAAAATTAACTAATTTATCAGTGAAATTACCTATGTTTTTTAGGTGCAAAATCCAGAAGACATTCTTGATGCTAAACGCCTTATTTTTCCTGGTGTTGGGGCCTTTGCAGCAGCAATGGAAGTGTTAGAGCGAACTGGGTAAATGCAGTCTTTTTATCATACCTTGCATTTATCAACGCATGCTGCCCATGTAGTCTTCAACTGTTCTTTGTTGGACTTAGTAATTTGATGGATTAAATGATGCTGTATTTGCAATGTTTCCTTGTCAAGATATTGGGGTTTTCACAGCGAACTGCTTATGGCTCATTTCATGCTTTTGGTTATTTGGTAACTCAAATTTTCTGCCACCTTGTTAGAGTTATGCTAGTTCATTCTTTTCTATGGTTAAGAATTTTTGTCAACCACATATCCTTTGTTTTGTATAAATTTGTCTGCTTTCTTCCGTATATTCATTGTGGTACTAACACTGTTACTTACTTGAAGAATTTATCTTGTCCTTTTGGCTGTTTATAAAACACCTGTAAAGCTATTCTTCTCTGATATTTGTTATCTAGAAAATTTTAACATACTCTTTTGCACTAATTGTTTTATAAGAGTTGCTTTATCATTCTTGAAATATTTGTGTGCCCATGTTGATGATCTTTAGATTTGTGCTTATTTTTTCTACTCAATTTATGTTTTGCTTACTCATGTTCATTGTCATTAAGGATGGCCGAGCCACTTTGTAGATACGTAGAGAGTGATCGTCCATTTTTGGGGATTTGCCTTGGACTTCAATTATTGTTCGAGTACAGTGAAGAGAATGGTCCAGGTGGATATTGAAATTCCTTTTGGATTTTTCTTTGCTTTATTAGCTCCATTAACAAAATGTTCATGAACAGGAAGACCAAAGGATTCTTTCCTATACAAACCAAGCTTTTTCAAATTAGATCATTTATTCTGTGTGTTTCAATCAAATTGTATTATCCATTGTGTGAGTTTTACTAGTAATTATTAACTTACAATTTCTATCGCAATGGTCTGCATGTGAGAAAGGTATCTCTGAACTTCTTCAACTGATTCTCATGAAACTCTCTCCAATATACTATGTTCCATAGTTCCTTTTTCTCTTGTACTGATACACAAGTCATATTTCTGTTTTTCTATTTTTTTTTTGTCCCAAATGATTCTACGAATAACATTTATTTGTGCAGTAAAAGGTCTTGGTTTGATACCTGGTGTTGTTGGACGTTTTGATTCATCAAATGGTCTCAGAGTACCTCATATTGGCTGGAATGCTTTGCAAACCACCAAAGAGACTGAAATTTTGGATGATGTTGGAGGGCATCATGTCTATTTTGTTCATTCCTATCGTGTGATGCCTGTATGTCTTCTTGTGATTTGACAATCAGACCAACACATTTTCATATTTTTGTTTAATGAATAGTCTTGCCTAAATTATTCTTTGCAAAAATTTTGCTTAGACAGATGCTAACAACGAGTGGATTTCATCAATATGTAATTATGGTGATAGCTTTGTTTCGTCTATAACAAGGGGTAATGTGCATGCTGTCCAGTTTCATCCGGAAAAGAGTGGAGGTAACATTCTCCAAATAGTATAGGTTACAAGTCAACATTAATATATATTTTTTATATATTTACAACATGCTCGAACATGATTAATACTTTCATCACATTTCTTGCTGAAATTTTTTTGAGATCACAACTACTTCTAATTTAATAGAAGATTACACTCTGTATGCTTCTAGATTCCTTATGAGGTGCAAACAAACTAAGCTTGACTAGCTCCAGAACTGAGTATGTCATTATGAGGATATAGGATGCGGAGTGCATGTGCGAGTTGGTTATAATTTGACCTTTATCTTGTGGATTATTTTAATTGGTGATAAGGAAAGATGATGTTTAGTTTTTGGTTACTTACTAGAAGTTGTTATGGAAATGGGTGTTTTGCTCCTATCTTTCTTAATTCAAGTGCCAGGAAGGGGATGAGGAAATTAGAGAATGATTTTGTAGAGGTAATTTTAGGCTTCCAAACTGTTGAATATGGGATTGATTTTGTTGTCTGATTTCTTCAGCAGGACTAGCAATTATCTTCACTCTATTATCAATTTTTCACATAGGCTAACATCTTATACATACATTACTGCTTGTAATTCTTGTAATTTTCCTAGTCTATTTTAAAAGAAGTAGATATTGTTAAAGATGTCATTAATAGAAAGAATTAATGGTTGAAATGTGGAAGGAAATTCTATAGTCTTTTTTAATTGCCATGCTTTATGGATCATGCTTTATAAGATGAAATGTTGTTTTATAAGATTGGCATTACCATGCTTTATGGATCAGCATATTGGACTCTTAAGATGCAAACTTGTACAAAAGACTAATTTAATATTGATGAAAATGTTAAGATACATGTGGTGTTACTAAAAAGAATTAAATATAGAATATTACTAAGACCCTTAGGTGTAGGTTCAATATTTGACTAAATAAGGGAAAATAGGCAGAGATGATATAGAGACTTAAAGGCACCAATAGTTTCCGTAGTTAGAAGAATTTAAATTATTGAAGTAAAAGGTATAAGGGGTCGGAATGAATTGAATGGTGCTAGTGATAAAACTTTGCTTATAGGTTAGCAAGGTATAAGATCCATATAACCAACCCCAAATAGTTAGGACAAATACAGCTGGCGATGATTTCTTTCTATTGCTTTTGTATGTTTAATATATAGTCTGGTGGAATCCTCCTTCAGCATCTCGAAAAATTCAACTTTAGTTCATATTCTATTGTTAGTCCTTGTTAGTAAAATAACTTTATGTAATATGGTTCAATAGATGTCGGGATTTCCATATTAAAGAAATTTCTTGACCCCTCTTCATCTTCAAAGACAAAGGTATACCTGGTATTCCATTATGGTTGTGTTCTCTACACGATCAGCATTATTGTACAATCTGATTAATTGTGCTTGTAACCTTTTAGAAATCAGCCATTGGTAAAGCATCACGACTGGCAAAGCGAGTGAGTTCTTTGATCTAGTTGACATGGATATGGATATTTAGGCACTTATTTATTCATGACTATGTAATAATTGCTTCTTTTTTGAAAAAGAAAAACTTGATGCTGTTATGCAGGTGATTGCATGTCTTGATGTGAGGGCAAATGACAAAGGGGATCTTGTAGTCACAAAAGGGGACCAGTATGATGTAAGAGAACAGTCAAATGAGAAAGAGGTATGAGAAATTTCCTACAAAAAGGTGCCAGTATATATATTTGACTCTTGGGCCTATAGTGATAGGCAGCTGTTCATAGTTTCCTTTTGGTAGACTTGGTATTTGGTGTACAAAATCTAAGAATGCCTCCTCCATTTCATGATCTAAATACAACTTTTGATTTGGAATTTATTTGAACTACTATCGAAGTCGTGATACCATACTTAGGTCTGGAATATAGTTGAGACAGTATTAATCAGTTTAGTACTTTTTGACTTTGAGCCTGTTGTTGGAGAGGAAATTGATAATAGACAACAATGCTGGATGAGGAGGGAGAGACCCTAGTGAGATCAAAGGATTGAGATGGAAAATGGTGGTGAAAAGAATCTTGTATGTCGTTCATATGAATAAATTAGCCTTTTATTAATGGAAAAAGAATTGTTGCTATGCTGAATCCTTTCCTGTAGTTGCATTTGTTCACTTGAAAATTTTAGCAATTATTTAGAATTCTGACTTGGCCGGCAAACTCATTGGTCTGTAATTATTATCATACTGATGATCCTCATGAACCTCATATTATACTTCATGTTTGCATAACTCAAGTTGTAAACTGAGCTATGTTTATGTGGGAATAATCCTGGTATGGATCACAAATGGTTTCAAGATCCGACGTTGATTCTGATTTGGGAGCCTATTTCAGATGGGGATGAAAGAAAAGGCATTAGGCATCTGTAGAGTTGTTGGGTAGTTTCACTTTCCTTAAAGCGGTAAGCCTAGAGCAAGTGGAATAAGAAGGCTCTCTAAATGAACTTGAGACAAATAGTTTTGCTTTAAATGTTTGACCTTTCTCTCCCTCTCACTTATTTTTAAGTACACTTTCTTATTTTGCTTTCACGTCAATAGGTTAGAAACCTTGGCAAGCCAGTGGATCTAGCAGGTCAGTATTATAAGGATGGCGCTGATGAGGTATACACTTGTTCTACAGTTTGATAAACAAATCTCCTTATTATTCTTTTAACATTAAAAATAATTCATTTGAAGTAATTGTTTAATATTCCAGGTTAGTTTTTTAAACATAACTGGTTTCCGTGACTTTCCCTTGGGAGATTTGCCGATGTTACAGGTCTGCAAAATAAACATGCTTTTGCATTATTTGGTATTACTATACTTGTTTTTATGCTAAACTACTTGTGCCTTCACATGTTTGCTAAGAAGATATTGCGCTACACTTCGGAAAATGTTTTTGTACCACTAACAGTTGGTGGTGGGATACGAGACTTCACGGATGGAAATGGAAGGTTGTTATTTTTTTTCCTGCTTTGTAGGACTATGCCGATATCTAATGTGTGCAGGATCTTTTAGTTTCCTACCTCTGATAGAACGACACTTGTCGTACCATCCTTTAAGCTGATGTGTACATCAGATTCTACACCCGTTAGGATACTGATTTGTTGGATTAAACAGGCTGGACTTTCTTCTTTGTGGATACTAGAAAGCATATGATTGTAATTTATTTGACTTGGATAAGTAGAAAAACATCGTCTATTTTACAGTTATGCAGACAACATACCAAGTTCTTGTCAAATTCTCTGGGCTTGATCTCTGGGCTTAGTCTTCTTCTGCAGATACTATTCGAGCTTGGAAGTGGCATCTGAATATTTTAGATCGGGTGCAGATAAGATATCAATTGGAAGTGATGCAGTTTATGCTGCAGAAGAGTATTTGAGAACTGGAGTAGGCAGCTATATATGCTTTCCTCCTCATTCACTCTTCACCATTATCCTTTGCTAATCTTACCCTTGTACATGTTTAAGGTGAAGACTGGGAAAACCAGCTTGGAGCAGATTTCTCGAGTTTATGGGAACCAGGTTGACATTTCTTCTTTTTTTTTTTTTACTTTTCTGCTTCCTATGTTTGTTGCACCTATATTTCAACTGTTCTCTCTCCCTATCACTGTATTTTTCTCCCTATCTGAACATGTTCAATGAAAGTATGTGATAGATTAATTGTTTACTGAGAGTACAACTCAAGTTGCATTTCTTGTCACCTTCTTTTCTTGATATTCACTATTGTGGAAAAAAGATTTTGAATTTTGTGCAGTATACATCTGACTTACTAAAAAAAAAATAATGACAATGATAATGTTTATTGTCAATACTTTTTAACTCCATCAGGCAGTAGTTGTGAGCATTGACCCTCGGAGAGTCTATGTCAGGAGCCCTGATGATGTTGAATTTAAGACCATTAAGGTTTCTTCCCCAGGTACTATATAATTATAATTTAGCCTTTCTTGCTCCTTTTAGCTCCACAAATTATTGCTTTTCACATTATACGTTTCTTTCCACTTCTCTATGATTACATTTCTTCTTCCATGATAACTTCAGGTCCCTCAGGTGAAGAGTACGCATGGTATCAGTGCACAGTAAGCTTTTCATTATTTATGCACATTATTTTCTCTAGTCATTTATTTTGTCACAAATTTCTTCAAACTAGTCTGGATGCTTCAACCCAAACTCGTAACTATAAATTGGATTACTTTGTGTTAACCTCAGATGAACAAACAAGGTCTTCAAATCTTTCTCTTGCCTGATTTGACCTGTTCTTGTGCAGGTCAATGGTGGGCGTGAGGCTCGGCCTATTGGAGCTTTTGAACTTGCAAAAGCTGTTGAAGAACTTGGAGCTGGAGAAATACTATTAAACTGCATAGACTGTGATGGTAATTTTTCTTACATGGAGGTGGATGGTCTTACAGCACATTCTTCTTTCTGTTAATATGCACTAGTAGAAACTACCAAATTGTCATTGTGAAAATATGGTCAGTCTGCTAAATGCATAGCAAATGTTCTCCTTGGTCCACTGTACTGATATGACATCGTTTACCTGAAAAAAAAAAATCATGAGATACTTGTTTGCAGGTCAGGGTCACGGATTTGACATAGACTTAATCAAGTTGGTATCTGATGCCGTCACGATTCCTGTAATTGCGAGCAGTGGAGCAGGTGCCGTTGAGCACTTCTCTGAAGTCTTTGAAAAGACAAATGCATCAGCTGCACTTGCAGCTGGAATTTTCCATAGGAAGGAGGTAATTTCATAACTCCATATCTTTTGCTGATTATTTGATGGTATAACTGACGAGAGGCTATATAGACAAGCTTGCAACCTTATCAATCTGAAAATAGATTAGAGATTTTTGTAGGATTAGTTTCTCCAGTGTTGTTGATGGATTAAAAAGAAACTTTCACTCTATGTTCTATATAAAATGAAGATTAATGTTTTAATTTCGACGATGCAGGTTCCTATATCGTCAGTCAAACAACACCTGCTGCAGAATGGCATAGAAGTTAGAGCATGTGATGGGCATTAAGGATGGAAGTGCCATGAATCAGCTTAGTTTTTAGAATCTACATGGTCTTGCATGTTTTTGTACTATTTCATAACCAAAAAAACTGGTACCATGGTGCTCATCTAGATGGTCTTTTGAGATGTTGCTTCTCAAGTTATTTAACTGTAAGAAGTGGCAATAAACCATTAGATTTTAGTCCTATTTGCTTAGGATATGTTTATTTAGAGGTCGAAATCATTGGAGGTGAAGGGGACTATGTTTTTTTTTTCGTTTACTAGATGTGGAATTAGTTGAAAGATGGATTTGCAATCCATTTGTGGATTGAGTTTTATCCTCATTTTAATTCCATCAAAATCAGTCAATATTTTCCTCCTTTCAATCCCAACAGTGAGTTTGCAGCCTTTCCTTCTATTCTCAATTCCCATTGCCTTAGTACACCTTCCATTCTTGTCTTGAGTCCAAAAAATAATTAAATAAAAAGTGTCTGCATAACAGAAACGAGAAAAAGAAGTTGAAAGTGATACCCAGAAAAAGATTTTATTGGTGATTCTTTGAAAGTAACCAAAAAAAAAAAAAAGAAGAGAAAGTTTAAATTTTCAAAAATAATTGTTTAAAAATATAAAAAAATTTGGTTATTTCTTTTATTTATGGAATTGTTCTTTCAACGGTTGGTTTTTCTCCCTACCCTTATTTTCTTTTTTTATTTATCTCCTTCAGTTCAAGAAATTTAATTTTAAAAAATTTAAAATAATTATTTTAAGTATTACTGTAATTATGTAATTTAATGAAAAGATCATGTGAGAGATAAGTTTTAGTGTCAAACAGTGAAAAGAAACAATTGATTATTTTGATAAATTACATTCACAAAAATAGAGAATGGGGAGTTTTTGACACAATAATAAAAATATTATTATCATAAGATTGTGTGCAAGACAATTGTTATTTTGAGGACTGACATTGCCAGAGCATCATCGACACCAACAACCACGATAAATTGCGATGGTCAAGCAGCGACAACCGCAAGCTGAACTGTAGCAACAGATTTAAGCAAACCAAGCGTACAGGAAATGAAAAGTAGTGCTAACCAAGAAGTGCCTACAGTAAGAGACGACGCCCCTAACAATTATGTAGAAGACGTATCACAGGGTGCATCATAGGACACGGAAAGTAGCTGTACATTGAACACTTTGACCTCATCTACCTCATGAAAGCGAAGATACCTCAACTGCAGTAGCATCCTCATCGGCAAGCAGCGAGCCCAAACAGACCGCTTCCGTCACTCTCAGACGGTGAGGATATACACGCAGTGGCCATGCTAGAAGATGAAGATCACATCCTGGAACATAAGAGGCTTTCACAAACCCCTTAAATATAAAGGGGTTCAACACCTCCTTAAGCAACAATGTATCAATGTCCTTGGTCTATTGGAGACTCAATTATCAGAGGGGGACCTTAACACCACACCCTTCAATGGTTAATGCTCTATTAGCTTCAAAGTCATCGGACAATGCATCCTTATCACCTTCACCTATCGCTGACCTCTATAGGTATCCCTCCTTGAGCTAGGGGAACGATCTAGCGAACCATGGATGATAATTGTGGACTTCAATTCCATATTATCTACTAGTGGTAAAGTTGGGGGCATGCCGGTCACGCATTATAAATTGCAAGACTTGGAATGAACAGTCCATTTATGTCACTTGTGGACTTACAACCCATAAGATGTTGCTTCACATGGACAAATGACACGGTGTCAAGAAATTTGGATCCGACTTTGGTTAATCATTAGAGGTTGATGCAGGACTTCCATAACTCTACATAATTCCTTCCGTTGGGATGCTTCTCAGATCATTCTTGTTGCATCGTCTCCTTGATTCGAGGTGAACATTGGGTCCGATGGTTGTTCAAGTTTTTCAACATGTGGGTCGCGACAACTTTCTTGAGCTAGTCATTGAGTAGAGAATTCATGGGACTGCACAGTGCATCCTCAAGAAGAAGCTCACACATCTTAACCTCGGCTAGGCGATCTAAACAAACTGTATTTTCAACGCATTTCCCAATAGGCCTTATGAGCAAATGAGGAGCTGAAGATAGTGCAGCACAGTATACTTAGTGGACAAACCCAACAAGCCAACTACAAGCAGTAGTCACACGTCAAGCTGAGGTAGAACGATTATTTTATCAATAATGAGACACAAGGTCCTGTACACTTAGACATAAAGTTAAAAACATGACAAGACCTAACTTAATTTATTAATCACACCAAAACAACCTTGGGATTCTAACAAACTGAGTCGAGATAAGCATGCTTCCTCTACCATTTTCTCTCTAGTTCTTGGCGGTTAGAGATAGTTCAATAAAAGTATCCAGTTCAAGGTCCTGTAAAAACTTACATGGCTAGAGAAGGAACACACCTTCCACACACATGTAGGATAAGGAAGAGCTAAAATAATATCCATCTTACCTAAACATGTATCAAAATATGAATCACAACCAATAAAATCAACTACATATACCTCCATGAAATTTTCTAAAAGATAAGCAATCATATTAACCTCATCGTGTTGATATGTACTTGCAGGTTATAGACAAGTGTGTTGGTTGCTACTCAGAATAACGTCCTAGTTCCCCTGTACAAAAATTTGTACAAGCATAGAACTATCCTAGCTACTCATGTATTCTACTAAAGTTAATTTTGGATTGCAAACGATGCTTAATATTATTAATCTAAATTTTCCCTTTAGAAGTTAAACTGGAATTGGGAACGAAACTTAACATTCTTACTTCAAGTTCAAACGATGTAATCTTCCTAAGTTAAACCATATTACAGAAGTTAATCAAATATCTATTTTAAGGATCAGCTTCCAGGTCAAACATGGCGAGGCACTAGGCCTTTTTGGGTATGGGATCATCTACCACTGCCTAGACAAAGCCTTTCAAAGAAATCAGATATTTAACTTCTCACAGTAAACAAGGTTTAACAATAGAGACCTCAATAGAAACACATTATCGAAACGAAAATCGATAACAAAAATGATAATTAAAATCGATAACCTCTTGTGTTTGATTTTTCAAGATCTATACAAAAGTTGAACTAGTTATGATGCGGAAACTAATAACTAGTTATATCTCTTGTAACTTATAGACCTCTTGATTTTCTATTGTATTTCTCTTCTTATCTCGGACGTCGTGTGGACGACGATTTACCAAGACGAGAATCCACCCAAGCCTTCTTCTTCCTTTCAAGTTTTGGCCACCAACTTTCTCCAAGAGATGATGAAGTTCGGTCACCAACTTTCCTCCAAGGGATGCTAGACAAGAGAACCTTCTTCTCTTCTTCTTCTCCTTCAAGCAACCGGCCATCAATGGATCTCCACACCAATATGCCGCCGGCTACCAAGAGTGAAAACAAAGGAGAAGAGAGAAAGAGTAAGGGTCGACCACCACCAAGGAAGAGAGGAGAGGAATAGAAGATGTATTGTTATGAGGTGAGACACCTCTACCCTCTCTTTTATATTCCTTGGTCTTGGCAAATAAGAAAAGTTTTAAACATAATTAAAACTTTCTTATATTCCTTGTCAATGACTAAAAAGGAAAGTTTTAAAACAAAAAATTAAAACTTCCTTTTCTTCTTGTCATGGCCGGCCACATGCTTGTTTTCCAAGCAAGGAAAGATTTTAAACAAAAATTAAAATATCTCTTTTAAAAATCCTTTTTGTGGATAGTTATAAAAGGAATGTTTTATAAATTAAAATCTCTCTCTTTTAAATCCTTTTATGGATATCTATAAAAGATAAGATTTAAAATAAAACATGGTTTCAAGAAAGAAAAGTTTTATCAAAAAAATTAAAATCTTTCTTTCACATTATAGATAATTATAAATAAGGAAAGATTTCAAATATCTCTTTTATTCCTTTGTAGAAAGTTATAAAAGGAAAGATTTAAAAAATTTAAAACTCTCTTTTAAAACCAACATAAAAGGAAAGTTTTCAACAAAATAAAAACTTCCTTTTATTTCCTTTTATGACCGATCTAAAAAAAGGAAAGTTTTATATTAAAATCATCCATTTAAATCCTTTTAATAGATCTCTATAAAAGGAAGGATTTTACAAAATAAAACTTCCTTTTGAATTCAATGTGGTCGGCCACCCTTGCTTGGGCTCTAAGCTTAGCTTGGCCGACCACCTTAAGGTGGGTAAGAAGTTGAGGTTTGGTGGATTTAAGACTTTATAAATAAGAGACTACAATAAGGACCAAGAGAAGGAATTGGTTTTGGTCTCCCGATGAGCTTGAGCTTCCCGTGTTCGCCCCGAACACCCAACTCAAGTTCATCAATAATATCTCATTCCACTAAAGAGTTATTATTGCACTACCGCACCAATCCCATATTACTATATGGGCTTCTTCTTATCATGAGTGTGTTAGTCTCCCTGTGTTTAAGATATTGAATGTCCACTAATTAAATGAGTTACTGACAATTCACTTAATTAATATCTAGCTCCAAGAGTAGTACCACTCAACCTTATCATCATGTCGGATTAAGTATACCTGCAGGGTTTACATGACAATCCTTATGAGCTCCTCAAGGGGACATCATCAACCTAGATTACTAGGACAGTTTCATTCTATAATCAACAACACACTATATAAATAATATCATTTCCTAACTTATCGGACCTATTGATTTAACGAGCTAAATCGCACCCTTTGATAAATCAAAGAAATAAATACTAAGTATATGTGTTTGTTATTATATCATGATTAAGAGTACACACTTCCATAATAACAGAGTATTGTTCTTTTATATAGTCAGTATAAAAAGATACTATCTCAATTGATCCTGCTCAATACACTCATAGTGTACTAGTATAATTTATTAGTCAAGATAAACTAATACCTAATTACACTACAACCACTCCAATGGTTTGTCCCATTCCATCTTGGTTGTGAGCAACTGTTTATAATTCATAAGGATATGATAACATGACCTTCTGTATGTCTGCTCGCACCATGTTATCTACAATATAAATTAAATGGACAACTACACTTAGCATAAATGTAAGCATTTGACCAATGTAATTCTTATATATTTATAAAAAAAGCTAGACTTTTAGTATACACTCTAACAATAAAATCAAAATATGAATCACAACCAATAAAATCAACTACATATACCTCCATGAAATTTTCTAAAATATAAGCAATCATATTAACCTCATCGTGTTGAAATGTACTTGCAAGTTATAGACAAGTGAATGGGGTATCCTCCTGGTCAGATAAGGGCTTTGTAGTTGATATTTTTTTTTCTTTAGATTTTCATGTAAAAACAGAAAATAATCTTAAAATTATTAAACATAGCTACAATTCCCTAGTAACGATGCCAAATTTGATAAACGTATTATCATGACACGTTTACAAACAATTTAAGTACTGAACCCTTCTAAGCTAATATAGCATAGAGATGATTTGTGTTGTCTCTCACAAGGAATGTTGCTAGAATGAAATCTTAGGATTAATTTATTTGGACATGGGGTTTCAGTTTCCGTGCTAATGCTAAAAGCAATTAACGAAATACAACCTATCTAACCTAAACTACAATTGTAATGAATTAAAAAAGAATAAGCAATTAAGGAAATTAAGCATTTAATGAAATCTATCACCTACTTGCATTGAATAGAGAATTAAGGAAACTAAACTACAAATGCAAATGTAAATTGACTTATGGAATTGGAAAGCCAGTAATCTAACCTAGCTTAACCTACTGTTGAACGCAAATAAAACATAAACGGTAATCTTCAACTTAATCAACTACAAAATAACTATCTAATCACGCTAATCCAAATTCACCAATTGTATGAGGACATGGAACATCCATCTAATTGTTCACACAAATAGAAATGACAGTAGTGACCTAAAGGTGTTTACAACCTGAGCTAGGGCATCCTCAAGCTCGTGTCGGATCATATCTGTAGTGAAGTGCTGCTTGGAGGAGATGAAGCTGGTCAGATGATGGCTGATAGCAGGATGGATGAATAATGTGGGGGCACAAGTCATTATGCATTCATGTTGTTTAGCAGCATGTTCTTATTTTAATTATGTTTCTCATTGCAGTAATTTTTTTTTATAACATTCATATACTACCAGTTTTTGTGTCAGACTTATGCTTGAAATGCCAGATCCACGTAGTAAGATATTTAACTCAAGAACCATGACAGTTCTATCCTATAGATGGATGTCAACTGCAAAAATTGCCTAAATTATTGAAATCAGTACATAACAATTGAAAGGTTGTATGTACGAGGTATTATGTAACATATTCATCTAATGATGCAGTAGAGACAAGAACTGATCATAAAGAATAATACGGCGTGGCTCACAAACAATAATGATGCTCAAGCTAAGAGAGCATTAGTTATAATAATGGTTCCATACCACTAAGTATTCATTTCCAAGTTTGAAAATGTATCACTAATTCAAACAACAATTTGATAGTATCTCAAGAAGAGGAAAACATAAAGATAATTGCTAGAGCCATATGCTGAAATTTATGTTCTCTCAAGCTATGAATACCTATTGTTTCTCTATTGAATAGAAATCTTTCGCTATACAAAAGGTAGCATATTTTACCCAACAGTTTTCTCGAGATATCAAAGGCAGCACAATTTAAGCTATCTTGTTGACACAATATCATTCTGTAGTTGAGGTAACAACTGGTTCTTTTGCATCAATAGGTGGGGATAACAAAATCAGTTACATCAACAGCTTTATTCTTAGATATTAATAGCACATATAAGTTGGCATTTCTTCAATTTTTCAGTTCGTGAAGGTCACAACAGAAACAGGTCAAGCATTCCTATAAAAGATGTAAAGGACTCTCGACTCTGAAGTAGTTGTAAAGACAATGTTTTTGTAAAAGTTTGTGGGAATTATGTTAGATGGACAATAGATGCATTTGAGAAATCAGAAAATGTAGCATAAAGGGGGAGCATTTTTCCACCTTAATTAGGTGATCAACATCTTACACAGAAGAAAGATATGATACAAACATCAAATATTAGTTGAATTTTGGATATAGAGAAAACCTTGCAAAAATCTATTTCCCTGAAATCTTCTTCAATTTCAGTGCTGTCAATGAAGGCGGCCTCTATAAATAAAGAAATTGAAAATGACATTCAATATAAACAAATTTGCCTCTCATCTAATTGCTACAAAGTAGAATGGCATAAAAAAGACCACCTCTGGTAGTAACTCGAGATCACCCAATTCCTTGAACTCTAGTAGGGAATTTCCTTAAGCATTGTCGTCAAACTTGCCTAGTATTAAAAATATATGTCTCGATAGAATTGTTTGGTGTAGATCAAAGTACAGTGATGCTCATACAACATTTTGAAACTCCTGATATTTTTGACGCTAGAAGTTTTATCAATTGGTAAATTTTTGCCGGATGTCCAAATTCAAAATATCTTTCATCTTACTACACAGCCATTGGCTACATGTGAGATTCAAACCAGTCGAGAATATCACCAATAGGCAAGCTGGTCATCTCATGGTATGCAAACGCAAGATTTAACTCCTCCTCTACATGATCAAGCCATTTATACTTCTCCATTGAGGGATCCTTTTCCTTAAGAGCTTGCTTCCACCAAGTCGCTCGTCCATCGCTCTTCAAATATCCCCTCTCATCAATGAAACCCTTCTCTTGAAACAACTCAAAGACACTAGCAGATACTGCCTCATCCAAACTAGGGATCCTTTTCGTCAAAAGCGTACGAGTCAATGGGAACTCCAGACACCTAACCTCATTAACAGAAACACCCTTCTTCTTCAACGCAACCATGTTCTTCTCTATCAGCCTCTTTGCACGCAGGTCTTTAGGCATATGGACAAAGAGAGTGGGAGGATACCCAACTGGAACACCCATGGAACTGAACACCCCAACTGAAATCATGAGCGCTACGCTGCTAAAATTCACCTCTTTTGCCAGCGCAGAAACAAAATAACCACCAGATGAAGCTCCTAGAGCTGTGACAGGAAGCTTTTGGAGCTCGTGGTTCTCAATCCACCATTGTAATATCCCTTTAGCAATGTTGACGACTTCTCGATAGACCAGCATCTTCCGAGGGTGGAAACAGTGATGACGACGAACCTGCAACCTAGAACATTGAGGACAATCAGCCTGTCTTTTGGAAGACCGACGCAGTGCGGGCAACATGCCTGTCTTCTGGACCTATTTGAACTTTACTGCTCAACATTGGATCTCTCGCTGGGGCTTCCTCTCGAAATTGGGTCCTCCAAGCATATCGAGTATCACTGCCAAATGTCAGGTCCTCTCAACTCACCTGGACTTCCTGTCTAGTTTCCACGATCTACTAAGATTTTCTTGTCTAACCGCGACTAGGGCTTTCTAGGTTCAGTAAACAATTTGCACACTTAGTCCATATCACAACAAAACTTAACTTAAACCTTTAACAACATCAAAACTCAGATAAGATACTGGTACATCATGCATCAATAAATCTCTTCCTTTTTTAAATAGTTATGTTTAATATATGCAAAATTAGGTAAAGAAGCATTTTTCCATAACTCTCCTCCTGAATTTAATAACTCTCTCCCTTAACTTACTATCTCTTGCCCTTTAATATGCATCAAAAATTGGGACAAAACGCGCCCTTTAATATACATCAAAAATTGGGACAAAACGCAAGACCATCAACTTCAGATAAAATTGAAGTTTTAAAGTAAGGGTGGTAATTTTCAAGGACAATTTTAAAAACAAATTGAAAATTTTTTGAGTAAAATTTTAGTGTTTAAAACTTCCAAATGAAAATTTTTGAAAAATAATTTGAAATTTTTAAAGAAAAATTTTGTAACCTACTTGAAAATTTTCTAAGTGTTTTAATTTTCAAAGGAAATTTTTTGAAAATTTTCTATGTTTTAAAATTCTCAAAGAAAATTTTTGAAATCTTCTAAGTGCTAAAATTTTCCATTTTTTTTTGAAATTTTCAAAGTGTTAATTTTTTTTAAAAAATGAAATTTTCAAAGTGTTAAAATTTTCAAAATTGTTTTTTGAAAAATTTCAAAGTGTTTAAAATTTTCAAAAAATTTGAAATCTTCTAAGTTTTAAAACTTTCAAAGTTTCTAAGGGTTAAAGTTTCCAATCTTTTTTTTAAAAAATTCAAATTGTTAAAAAAAATTCTTTTTTTTTTGAAATTTTCTATGTTTTCAAATTTTCAAAGAGAATATTTTAAAAACAATTCGAATAGTTTTTAAGTACAAATTTTAAAACCATTTTTCAAAAATTAGTTTGAAAAAATTTTGAAAATTGTGAGAGTGAGTTTGGGAAACAAACTAAGGAAAATTTGAAAAGCTTTTGAAAATTAATTTTGAAAGTAGCTGAAATTGATGGATTCCTCTCCCTTAATTAAATTAATTTAGTATTTAATTACTAAGGGTCCATTCATATGGTGTCTTTACTATTGTTTACTAATATTATTCCCGCTCTAGACAGCTACCTACCTTCAAGCCAAAACTCCCCCAAGAACCACACATCTTCAACTCAGGGAAATACTCAATAAACTTAAACCATATTTATTAGAGGTGCAAGCTTTAGAATTTCAAAAAAGCACAGTGAATATTCATTAAAACATATCTGCAAGAAAACAACAAAAAAAAAAAAAAGAAGTAAAATTATCGATCAGTTAAGCTTGAGCATTTGACAGCTAGTAAGCAATTCAGTACATGACAAAAGATAAAACTTAAAGAAACAACTTCACACAAAAGCTAAAATGGGGATGATCAGCGGCGGCGGCGGCATCGGCGGGGGGGTCGGCGGCGGGGTCGGCGACGGGAACGGGGACGGGGTCGGCGACGGGTGCGGCGACGGGGACTTCAGATGCCGCGGCAGCATAATATGCCACGGAGACAGCGCGGTAGGCCGCGGCGCAAGCTTTGTAGGCCGCGGCGCATGCTTTGTAGGTCGCGGCGGCAGCGGCAACTGGATTTTGACCGAAGCGGTCAGCTTCGTTCGCCGCCTTGTTTAAGACACCGTAGGCGGCCGCGCCGTCTGCCAAAGCCTCGGCGACAGCTAGGTCTCCGCCGGGGCCGGCAGCTACGTAAACGGCCGCGGCGGCGGAAGCGTGGCCCGCGGCGGAGACTGCGTAGGTCATGGCGATGCGGAGGCTGTGATCGGGATCCATTAGGGTTGGTAGGGTTAGAAGAAGGGGGTTTAAATAGTTAGTGGGATTTAGGGTTTGGAAAGGAATGGAATAATAGAAAATTAAATTGTTTGGTTTAATAATGTTAATTAAATCTAAAATCTTAATTAAATTAACAATATATTACTAAAAAACTTTTAGAAATTATTTTAAAAATATTTTAATAACTTTTCTTTAAAAAATATTTTAAAAACCTTTTTAAAATGATTTTGAAAAAAAATAAAAATTATTTCAAAATCCTTTTAAAATCTTTCAAAATTATTTTAAAAAATCGTTAAAAAATCATTTTAGAAAATTATTTTAAACATCTTTTAAAATTTTTAAAACACTTAAGAAAATACTCAACTAAATACAAAATTCAATTAAATAACACAATTAGATACGAAACAAACTAAAATAGAATATGGAATTAAAACCTAAGTAATAAAATATTAATTAAATTAACAATATATTATTTTAAAAATAAATTTTAGAAATTATTTTTAAAACATTTTAATAATTCTTTTAAAAATATTTTAAAACCCTTTTTTAAATGATTTAAAAAAACATTTTAAAAATTATTTTAAAACCCTTTTAAAAATTCTTTTTAAAATCTTTCAAAATTATTTTTAAAAACAGTTAAAAAATCCTTTTAGAAAATTATTTTAAACATCCTTTAAAATTTTTAAAACGCTTAAGAAAATACTCAACTAAATACAAAATTCAATTAAATAATATACTTAATTAAATACGAAACCAACTAAAAATAGAATATGAAATTAAAACATAAGGTAATAAAATATATTTCAAGTTATTAGGAATATGTTTCTAAAAATAGATTATGGAATTAAAACCGTAATAAATTATATTTCAAGTTATTAGGAATATGTTTCTAAAAATAGAGTATGGAATTAAAACCTAAGGTAATAAAATATATTTCAAGTTATTAGGAATATGTTTCTAAAAATAGATTATGGAATTAAAACCTAAGGTAATAAATTATATTTCAAGTTATTAGGAATATGTTTCTAAAAATAGATTATGAAATTAAAACATAAGGTAATAAAATATATTTCAAGTTATTAGGAATATGTTTCTAAAAATAGAGTATGGAATTAAAACCTAATGTAATAAATTATATTTCAAGTTATTAGGAATATGTTTCTAAAAATAGAATATGGAAATAAAACCTAAGGTAATAAAATATATTTCAAGTTATTAGGAATAGTAAATAAGAAAATAATTACAAAATAACATAGAAATAATTTTGGAGATAAAATATATAGAAATATTATAGGAATATTATTATTTGTTTTGAGGACAAATATGATATTTGTTGTATTTGTATTCCCAATCCTTCGACAAACTCAAATAACAGTATTGATAATCATACTTTGTCTCATCTTATAAACTAAACAACAACATTGAAATGACTAAATCCATTCTCATTCCAGTCTATCAAATCCTTTTTCATTCCTATTCTTGCATCCAAACCAAACACCACCTTAATTCCATTTCTTGAATCTTGCTACCGATAGATATTGAAGTAAAGAACAACATATAAATAACATAGAAAATCAAAATCGAATGTGATGTGGAGAAATTATGCGACTCACATGTGTTCCGCAAGATTAAAATTCAAATTGAGCTGATGACTCCCAAATAGTCAACTTAGTCTAAACAAGATTTAAGTTTTACTCGACTCTTTGATTCAGGCTTGCGTCTCAACAATCTCTTCCAGTCTCAACTCCTGACCTTGACACATATAGCAACCTCTCTCAATTTCTGCTCCTAACCTCGACACAGGTATTTGTTGGATAGTAGAGACGCTAGAAGGGTGGGTGAATAACGTTCGTCAAAAAATTACGATTTAAAACAAGTTACATAGTGGAATAAAGAAAACAAAAGCACACACTAACACAAGTATTTTTTACTTGATTTGGAGCCTTTGACGACTCCTACTCAAAAGTCCGCAATCGTCGATCGCTTTCGATGGATAATCACTATCAGTTCGTAAATGGATTACAAAGATTGAGTACAAGAATTGAAAATAAAACTGTTATCGACAAATAAAAAAGAAATTGAAGAGTCTTCATTTTTCGAACTTCGGAGCAGCCTTTCGGTATTGTCGGAGTCTTTTCGGAGCATCACTTGAATATGAAAGTTGTAGCAGATGATTGTCTGAAACTACTAGTCAAAGGCCCTTATGTAGACCCATTTCGGGTGCCTAGAACCCCTCCGGACGGCTAGACTATGCTGACATGGCGAGCTCTCGTCGAAACTGATAGATCGGATGCGAGCGATAGAGGGGGGGGGGGGGGGGGGGGGGGGAATATCGCTTCTTTTAAAACTTTACTTATCTTTTTAAAACACAAAGTTAAGCAACGGAAATTAGAAAGAGACACGCTTGTTTACTTCGTTCGGAGCCTAGCTCGACCCCTACTCGAAGGTTCGCGGTCCTTGACCCTACTCGAAGTTTGAAAAAGGTTATTAAACTCAGGTTTGATTCAAACTTAGCTTTGGGTTAATCATGCAGGCTTCATAAAGATAAGCTTTCAGTTAAGTGGCAAGGCTTATGGCCTTCTTGTTCCTTCCTTCCTTCCTGGCTGGAGTCTGACGCAGGCTCGATCTCTGACATTAACTGATCTTTAATTGTTCGGTCAACCGATCATGTCTTTCGGTCGACCGAACAAGCTTTTTCCTTGTTCGTTGAAATCTTCCGAGATCTTTATTTATTGCACCATTATGCTATGTTTACTTTATAGTGTGGATAAGGAAAGGAAAGAAATCAACGATAGAAAGTTATCTTTGAAGGAAGAGAAAAGAAAGGGTGAAGAAATCTTTTCCTTTGCACACTTGTTTACCTTGATAGAGGAAGGTGAATACTTATGATGTAATTTTGTAAATAAAAAAGGGTGCATGCGTCATTTTTTTTGTACATAGTGTAATTTTGTGAGTTAAAAAGGCTACATGCGTCATTTTTTTTTTGTATATGGTGCAATTTTGTGAATGCAAAAGGGGTACATGCGTCATTTTTTTCCCATCCGTTGCTTTCCGACCGATTTTGAGGTGATGGATTTTGACTCCAAATTATCCGCTGTTGGATTGCGTTACTTTTCCTTCGAAAAATTTTAATGAAGTAAACAACGGAAACTTTTCCACCGTGGAAACTTTTTCTTAATTTTACTTTCCACTCTCCCAAGTAAACAAAGCCTTAATGTTGATTGGATCGGTCGACCGATCGACGGGTTCGATCTACTGATAAGCTTTTCTTTCCTTTGCTTTTGATCGGTGCTGGCAGTGCTGAGTCATTAAGGTTCGGTCGACCGATCATGTTTTGATTGGACTCTGCTTTGATCTGTTCTGTGCTTATTATTGCTTTGAATTGACCTGGTTCGGTCGACTGATCCTCTGGTTCGGTTCACCGATCAAGTCTTACCTGCAAAACAGTGTTAGCCAAAATATCCTGCAAAACAAAGATTAGCACAGTAATAAAATGCATGAGTAATATAAAGATAGTAGGACTGTATTGATCTCAACTTGGAAACCTTCCCGGTTTCTTCAGTTGGATCAGCGACCTAAGGTTGTTCCCTTCGGAAACCCGACCTCACTATTGCTCCTCCAGTTTATTTACCTCAACCTACCTGCCAAACTTTGATCCTCCAGACCTAGTTTGGACTTTTCACTCAGCCTTGATCGGCTCCCCCGGACTTTTCTCTTGATCTTCGGTCCTCCAGACCTCTCGATCGTACCGCCAAGTATCAGGTCTCCTTGAGCCTCTTGGACTTGCACCTGGGTTCCACGATTTCGTGAGATTTCTCCTGCCTAGCATTCAATTAGGTCTTTCCCGGTTAAGTAAACATCCTGCACACTCAGTCAACTTGTTAGATCACAACAAGACTTAACGTGAACCTTTGACAACATCAAAACTTAGGTTTGATTCTGGTGTAACTTGCACCAACAAAAACTTTATCCGCGAAGTTTTATCCACCTCCGGGTGCTCGGACCCTTCCGGGTGCCTGGACCATGCTGACATGGTGAGCTCTGGTCGAAACTTCATCCGCGATGTTTTATCTACGTCCGGGAGGCCAAGCGCCTGGACCGTTGACGTGAGATTGATCAGTCGACGCGCTCCAACTCAGCTCCTAGATAATTATTCTGGTCCGGGCGCCCGGACTAGCTCCAAGTGTCCGGATCGCTTGCGTACCTACGGTATCTGCCCGGGAGAGCTGGTCCGGGGGCCTGGAGTCCCTGCGCCCGGGCCACTTTTTATCTCTTTTCTTCCATGCAAAAAAAAAAGTAGGCAACAAAAATATATTTATCCTGCAAACCAAAATTAGCACAATAAAGTAGGATAGTAGTAGTAATTAGATCATGTCTCCCCGAAACCAGGATCTAGTCAAGGTCTTAACTTAGATTTTTCAAATGGACCTAAGCTGGACCGACGTCTACAATTCTCTCAATCGGGAACGTGTCCTCACTAGATCTCTCCTTTAGTTGCTTAGCTCCACTTACCAACTGTAGTCGCTTGACTTGCCTTACGTGATTTAGGTGTCCTAAATAAAACTAAACTGGACCAGCATATAAAGTCCCAACTTGGACTGGTCATCACCGGAATATTCTCCTCGAGTGACTTACCTTCACTTACTAACTTGCAGTATTTTAACTAGCCTCTCGTTACATCTTTTCGTCAGTTGTCAGATTCGCAAACCTAAATGGACTTTGGCAAGTTGTCAGGCCCCAGGGACCAAGCCGGACTTCCCGCTAGATATCAGGTCAGCCCTTTGACCTATCTGCGCTTTGTACCAACTATTGGGTCCTCAGACCTAGTTGAGTTTTAGTTTAGTGTTAGGTCCCTTAGACCCGTTAATTCTTGCACGCTAGGTAAATGCATTAGATCACAAAAAACACCTAACTTAACTCACTCGTCATTCATTAAAATCTGAGTTAGACTGTTAGTGCGAATTGCACTAATAGTGTTGATGTCTTAGAAATCATTTAGCGTCGGTCGGTCGAGAATTACATTTTAGGCAAAAGAGTATTT
Organism: Zingiber officinale; assembly: GCF_018446385.1. Classification (NCBI taxonomy): domain Eukaryota; kingdom Viridiplantae; phylum Streptophyta; class Magnoliopsida; order Zingiberales; family Zingiberaceae; genus Zingiber; species Zingiber officinale. The sequence goes on from NC_055997.1 coordinate 150,612,269, forward strand.
ACTATAATGAAGTCCGACCGGCGAGTCCTTATTAGGGGCTCCTCCCCAAGAGAGATAACTAATCGGATTTGTCCGATCGGATGTACCTTGTTGCCAGTGAAGCCATACAATGGTGTTGTCATTAGCTGAAGCTCGTTCTTATCAATTTGTAGTTGCTCAAATGTCTTCTTAAAGATGATGTTCACCGAGCCTCCTGTATCAACAAAGGTACAATGAATGTTGTAATTAGCTATCACAACTTTAATAATAAGAGTATTATCATGGGGTCTTTCCATCCCCTCCAAATCTCTAGGACCAAAATTAATCTCTAGTCCTCATGCTTTTCTTGGTTATATCCGACCGCGTGGATCTCCCGTCGATGAGCATGCGACTTCCTAGCCCAATTGAAATCACCATCGGTTGAGCCATCTGTTATCAAACTAATGGCATCCTGAGCGACATTGTTACGATTTTATACTTCCCGAGTAGCCAGTCGGGATTATTCTATCGGAGCCCAAGCTGATGCTCGGCAGCACCGATCCTTCTACAGAGGAGGCCCAGGGCGGAAAAAAAAAAGGTCCAAAATAAATTTGGGCCCCAACTATTTAAGGCTCAAATTACACGCCTAAAAAGATAAAAGTAAAAGATAATATCAAAAAATTCTGAAATATGAATTTGGGTCCAACTATTCAAGGCCCCAATTACATGTCTATAATACATAATACTAAAAAAAAAATTTGGGTCCTCTCAAATTATAGGCCCAGGGTCATCGCCTAGTGCCGCCCTCCTCCAGGGCCAGCCCTGATGCTCGGTCATTTCTCAGTTAAGGTCGTTGGTTTCCGATCGGCCTTTGGAGGGCTTCGCCTTTGAGGTCTAACCAGCTGCTACTGTGGCAAAAGGCGAAACCCTCGCCCTCAGGGCCCCCGCCGCACCCTGCCCAGGGTCATCACGAGGGAGGTAAATCACGGTAGTTCGGTGGCAAGTACGCAGTGGGCCGAGACTTTTTGCACAGGGATAGGGAATAAATCCCCGTTGCCCTGCGGACTCGAACCCATGTTCTCAGTGGCAAACTTCCACGCCTTTACCAACCGAGATAACCCCGTGGGGCACATATCTTCCGAAAATAGAGCCCATCACGACGATGGCCGGCCATGAGGCGAGCCAAAGTGCGAGAGGGCTTAACTAACCAGCTGCTACTGGCGTTGACGGTTGGGGGATCAGAAGCGCTGTCGAAACCTCTAATTAGTCAATCAGTGCATTTCCTAATTGTACCGATAGTGATCCTCTGTGTTATGTGTTCCCGATCGATTATAGGTACGGAACATTGGAGTTCATCGTACAGCTCAAGGAATCGTGTCCAATCAGTCTCTATATGTTGGGCAGCAAGAGGCATTTGCTCGCAATGATTGATGATGCGTCTGAGATCCATGTTTGTTTTTTTAATAAATGGTTGATCTACTTGTTCATGTTTTTTTGTTTTTTTTTTGTTTTTTTGTTTTTTGAATAAGAGGATCTAGTCTCATCCTATTCATTACACCCCTCTCACTCCTGTAAAGCTACCAACTACAATAAGTATTAATTAATTATCCAGAGATAATCATTTTTTAGGATTATCATTTTTTTTACAATAAATATTAATTAAAGAAGTAAAGCCTTGGCTATCCATATCTACCCTTTAAAATGGATGGATGATTCGATTTACTGTTTTATAAATTTTTAATATAAATAAAAGCTTTTCGAGCTAATCATGATAAATCATTAATTTGATGTTGTTCTTTTACCCGATATCATTGATGTTAAATCCCCGGGGCTACGGTGATTCTTAGCTATGATGTAGAGTTTTTTTTTTCATCATGCCAGATTTATTGTTACGTGATTTGGTTATTTATTATTATTTTTTTAATGGACTTATTTAGCACAACATCTATTAGCGCAACATCTCGGCTTAAGTTTGGACTCAACCGGTTCCAAAAAACTGCCCCTCATTACTAGCTAAATCAAATCAAAACAAAACCGATTCAAAATAATTAGGCAAGTTGGACGGGAACTCAAACACCATTCAAAATAGTTATACAAATTGATTGTTGAGCTATTTTTATAGAGTACTCAATTGGTTAGAAAGTGACAGATATATCAAAATGAGATAAGAGATTAATTTTCAACGGCCATATGTTCTCAAAAACAAAAAAAAAAAAAAAATCTTAATTATTGCTATTTGATTTAGGCCATTTTTTTTTTTTTGATGATTTCAATTACTCATCTCTGAGATGGTTTGTTTCCTTCGAATTCACAGTGCATGCGGTGCCTTTGTAGTCATTAGATTAGTTTCTGCTATCTGGCTGGGCTTAAAGCCTTGGAAAGTTAGCTGACACCATAAACTCAGGTAGCTATAAAGAGTTTAAAGATATATAGCATTGGATCAATAAAATTCCTAATTTAAATACATTGTTATAGAAATCTTAATTTGCACGTAGCAAATTATTTAATTTATACTCTTAGGTACCTGTATTGCTAATAGCTCGGAATGTTTTAAAATTCTGTTATAATTTCCTCTCTTTGCCTTTTCTGGCCGAGTTTGTCAAAGTTCAAGTTCATGTTGCTATTTATCACTATTTCTTCCTTTAACGAAACTCGGTTCGCCTAGGGTGGTCAACTATGGTAATAGTGAAATCATATCTTCCTTGTATATTCAAAAATCCAGTAACAGAATTTCTACCATGATCATCATGTAGAACAAAAAGCAAAGCTTTAGAGCCGACAGTAGCTTAGTTATAATCCAACAAAATAATAATTCATACTCATATGAAACAAAATGCTACCACTTATAGATGGCCTTGATAAGTGAGTTTGCGAACCAAGCTAGATAGATGAGAACTTGATAGAATCCACAACTTGTAAATGTTGCCGTCAGTATCGAGCTACAGATAATTAAGTCGTAGTTAAACAATCATCACCAGTTGATAAATAATAACTTTTATTTTAAATAACAATGGTTGTTGAATGGTCTACCTTATAATGGTTATGAAAATTGCTATTCCTCAGAGAAAAGAAAGATCAACCATGAAAAATATGATGTTTACATTTTCAATGCTCACAAGATATCAGGTTTGCCGAAAATAGAAAATGTAAGAATTTCAGTTATTTGATGAATTTCTTCTAAACAACAATAGCAAAATAAATTCTCAATCTATTGAAAGATTAATTGGTAACTACTTACCAGGATGCCATCTTCTAAGAGACAATCCATTGAAACTCAGCTCAGTCGGGGAGAAAACAAATTACATCATATTGATCGCAGTCCATGAAATTTAAATTGGGACCAAATCCGTAAAACTGAATCTTAAACACAACAATGAACCAACCAAGAAAATACAAGCAAAAGATTGCAAGAGTAATACACAAAATGATACAACACCGGGATGAATAAAAACAGAAACAGAAAACTAAATTTTTTAGGGTAACACATAAAATAAAACAAAATGAAGTCTCCTTAAACAAAGCAAGGTGGACGCAAATTAGAATAGAATAGGAGAAAATAAGAGCTATAAATGCTCTAGAAAAGTTGTAGTAGCAAGAACATAAGACAACATAAATCAACAACAGGTATAAATGTTGTACATTAACAATTGTCAAAGCTCATTCCCTACAGACAAAGCACCATTTGAAGAATTCTCAAAGATCGCCCATTAGGCTACAACCTTTTTCAAAAAAACAGACGTCAACATATTTTCTTTTTTTAAAAAAATATTACAGCAATAAGTCATCCACCTCATGAACTAAATTTTATTAGGCTAAGACATAAAATAACACAAAATGGAGTCTCCTTAAACAAGGCAAGGTTAAAAGTTTTTTTTCTAAAAATACTAAACTTGGCAATAAATAAAAAGTTCTAATTTGCCACAAGTAATTTAAATAAATCTACCAACTTATATCTAATTATAAAAGGAAATCCTATACAAATACTCAGTTGAGGTAATATCAGACAAAAGAAATGCAAGTAAAACAGTGTGACTTAGATGGAATACATTGTCGACTATAGATGACAGTGGAGGCAAATTAGAATAGAATAGGAGAAAATAAGAGCTATAAATGCTCTAGAAAAGTTGTAGTAGCAAGAACATAAGATGACATAAATCAACAACAAGTATAAATGTGGTAGATTAACAATTGTCAAAGCTCATTCCCTGCAGGCAAAGCACCATTTGAAGAATTCTCAAAGATCGCCCATTAGACTACAACCTTTTTCAAAAAGAACGGACACCAACATTTTTTTAAAAAATATTACAGCAACAAGGACCACTTTATACAAATAACAATAGAAAATAATAAAATTATTTTACAATATTAAATTTGCACCTGTATCATGTTCATTCATTGATGTCAATATGATGATGCAAAGAAAATTAAAGTTCTCATGCTTCAATATATTAATTGACAGCACTTCTACTCTAGTTTTGCAAGGTGCAAATGTCAGCCAAAACCATACGATTAGCATGCTTAATATATGAAAGGACTCAGGACTTGTTCTTGTATACACATAAAGCTATTCAAATTAAAACATCAATTTTCAATTATTAAAGAAGTTTCTGCATGCACAAGAGTAACAATTCACACCATGAATTTAGTAAGACAAAGATAAGCATCAAGTTGCAGGTGGACCACATGTAGGATTTCAGCAGACATTTGAATCTACTGTCATCTAGCAGAAAACTCAAAATCATCAAAACAAATACCACTTGTCGCTAATATGTTCTGTTGACCATAACCAACTATGTTCATATTTTGTGATTGTTTGGTCCAAGGAGCAGCATGTAAAATATTTTTCCAATTCTGCAATGAATTTGTCGAGTTCGTGTTCAAGGATCTCAAGGGCATATTTGGAGAGAGCACTTTTTACTACAACAGAAACTGCCTTGTGACATATGTGACTATATCTCAACGTCAATGAACCTTGGGCACTGGAGTCCTCTACTGATGGTGGTCCACTATACACTGATGAATCTTTGGTATACTTGGTCCATCTCCTCAAAATATACTGAGGAGGTAGGTAGCGAATGTTGTTATTATTATTAAGAACCTTCAATGCATGCATACACAAGACACCCATTGATAAAAACTTCTGGCCGCTACATTTAATTGTAAGATTGGACGGATTAAACTCAACAATCCCAGTGCACTTTTGAGGAACTGTGATTCTGAAAGTATATATTGTCCCATTCATCACGATAGGTTCACATAGGCAAGTAAGTTGGCTCTTATATTCGTATTCAAAATCTACATATATTTTCCTCATATATGATTCTGTTGCTTCAGCTAGAACAGGTTATCAACCAATAAAGCATGTTTAGTTTTCCTAGATTCATAATCTTCAATGAGTTCCTTCTCACAAAAGTATTAAATAGCCAAACGAAGAATCCTACAGACTCATCCAGAAGTAATGCATTCACAAATATAACTATTTTCTTATAATGATTCACACCAACAAATGTTGCAAAAGGTGTGTTCATACCTGCTTGTCCGATAGGTTGTCAAACAAGACTGCATCCTGAAAGTAGGCAAACTCATTTTTAGAGCGTCCATCAAAAATTTTATCTGCAAAGCTAAAACAAGTGATGGGGATGAAAGGGACGACGACAGATCAGCGGCAGCGGGATCAGCGGCGGCGGCATCGGCGGGAGGGTTGTCGACGCGGGGGTTGTCGACGGGGTCGACGGGGGACGACAACGGGGTCGGCGGCGGGGACGACGTCGGGGTTGGCCGCGGGGACGACGTCGGGATCGGCGGCGGGGACTGGGACGGGGTCGGCGGCAGGGTCGGCGATGGGGACTGGGACGGGGTCGGGGACTGGGACGGGGTCGGGGACGGGGACGGGGACTGGGTTGGCGACGGAGACAGAGACGGAGACGGAGACGGAGACGGAGGCGGAGACGGAGGCGGAGGCGGAGACGGAGGCGGAGGCGGAGACGGAGGCGGAGGCGGATACGGAGGCGGAGACGGCGGCTGGAACGACGACGACGGCGGAGGGGACGACGATGACGGCAGCAGCTGGGTAGGCCGCGACGCCAGCTGTACAGGCGGCTAAAGCAGAGTTGGCCGCGGCGGCAGCATTGTAGGCCGCGGCGACAGCGGCAGCTGGGTTGCCGGCGGCTGCGGCGGCGTCTGCGTAGGACGCGGCGGAGACTGCGTAAGCCGTGGCGATGCGGAAGCTGCGATCCATGGTGTACGGTATGGTTGGTAGGGTTGGAAGGAAGGGGGCTTTAAATAGTTAGTGGGATTTAGGGTTTAGAAAGGAAGGGAATAATAGAAATTTAAATCGTTTAGTTTAATAAGGTTAATTAAATCTAAAATCTTAATTAAATTAACAATATATTATTTTAAAAAAACTTTTAAAAAAACTTTTAGAAATTATTTTAAAATTATTTTTAAAACATTTTAATCATTCTTTTAAATTTTTTTAAAAAATTCTTTAAAAACTTATTTTAAAAACCCTTTAAAAATGTTTTTGAAAAAAAAAACCTTTTAATTTTTTTAAAATCTTTGAAAATTATTTTTAAAATCTTAAAAAAATCATTTTAGAAAATTATTTTAAACATCCTTTAAAATTTTTAAAACACTGAAAATACTCAACTAAATACAAAATTCAATTAAATAACATAATTAGATATGAAACAAACTAAATAGAATATGTAATTAAAACCTAAAGTAGTAAAATATGTTTAAAGTTATTAGGAATAGTAAATAAAAAAATAATTTCAAAATATGAGAGAAAGAAGGATAAATTTGCATGCACTCCCTAATCATAATTTTAATTTTGTATGCACTTTTCATACTCTAAAAATTTTATTTCCACTCCCTAATAAAAAATAATGGACATCAATTTACCTAATTGCTCCTTATATTTTTTAGGTATAAAAGTCTAAAAATAAGTATAATTCCTTTTAAATTTATTACATTAAATTAGAATCTAGTTTATTTTCTATCAAATTAAGCATTATTTTTTTTTCACCTCAATTGGATAGAAAATATACTATATTCTTTTTAAATGATACTCAATTGAATGGAAAATATACTAGATTCTCTTTAAATAGTGCTAAATTTAGGAAGAATTATATTAAGCGGGAAAAAAATCGTGCTCAATTTGATAGAAAATATACTCGATTCTAGTTTAAAGTGCTGAATTTAACAGAAATTATACTAATTTTTGGACTTTTGGACCTAAAAAAAATATGAAAGGCAATTTTGATAAAAAAAAATATACTCGATTCTAATTTAAAAATGCTAAATTTAAAAGGAATTATACTCATATTTAGACTTTTTGTACTCATTTTTGGATCTTTTATATCTAAAACTATTAGAGGTAATTTGGTAACGAAGTTTGCATGAGGGAGCAATACTTTGCATATAGGAAGTGGAAACAAAGTTTTTTAGATATGGGAATTATATGCAAAGTTTGTGGTTGGGGATTTTTCTCCAATTAACCATTGGAGATAAAATATATAGAAACCTTTTAGGAATATTATTATTTATTTTAAAGACAAATATGATATTTGTTGTATTTGTATTCCCAAACCTCCGACAAACCAAACAATAGTATTGACAATCATACCTGATTCTGTCCGAGCGCTGAGTCGATAGATACTGGGGGCGTGGCACTCTCCGCTATCTTCGACTGGTGATGTGGATCTCCGACAGACCTGCAAAGATGCCGAGCCGGGAGGGGTTTCCCAGCGACGACCCTCCGACGCTCAAGTCAGGCAGCGAAGAAGAAGAAGAAAAAGGCAACGTTATTGTGGCTACAATGATGAGAATAGCATACCTCCGTCGAAGTCTGGGGGTCCTTATATAGGACCCCGGGGAGGCGTGGGTACGCTTCTTGATGCATGCACGCTTCCCCAAACATACCTCGGTAAGGTTGTGTCAGAAAAACATGTCTGACGTCATTCCGTAATCGTCCGAGCATATCCCTGATGTGACGGTGGAAACTTCCGCCGTACGATACTCTGGTCGCCGACCATGTTGCTTGTCGGCGGCAGGTGTCTCGAGGATGAAATTACCAGCTGTCCTTTTTGTCTCTTTGCGCTCTTACCTATTCCCGGGCCGAGCGGACCAGTCGCTCGGCGCTCATGGCCTCTGGGAATGCTTCGGTACCTTAGACTGGGCGGGGAAGCCCTGCTCATGTGCTCGGATGAGATTGCGCCTTATTGTCCTGTGGTTCGGCCGAGCAGCCTGTCCGCTCGGCCCAAAGACTCTTTTACCTGAGCATCAGAAACCCAACCCCTGGTCGGGCTGTCTTTCGTCCGGCCTGGGAGACCCATGGCTGGACGTTCGATCGGCCGGATGCTTGGTCGGCCCGCCAGTCTACTCGGCATGACCTCTGTCCGCTCGGCACGACCTTGGGGTTGACTCTCTTGACCTCTGACCTCCACGTGTCGTTGACCTCCCGCCAATGAGGGGCCCCCGTCCTTACCACCGGATCAATACCTAATCTCAACTTATAAACTAAACAACAGCATTGGAATGGCGAAATCCATTCTCATTCCAGTTTATCAAATCCATTCTCATTCCTATTCCCGCGCCCAATCCAAACGCCACCTTAATTTCATTTCTTGAATCTTGGTACCGGTAGATATTAAAGTAAAGAACAACATATAAATAATATAGAAAATCAAAATCGAATGTGATGTGGTGAAATTATACGGCTTGCATGTGTTCCACAAGATTAAAGTTCGTACTGAGTTGATGACTCCCAAATAGTCAACTTAGTGTAAACGAGACTTAAGTTTGACTCGACTCTTTGATTCAGTCTTGAGTCTCAACAACCTCTTCTAGTCTCAACTCCTGACTCTAACACACACAGCAACCTCTCTCAATCTCATCTCCTGATCTCGACACAAGTATCTGCCCTGGTTCAATCATGGTTTTCAGCAACCTCTCTCAATCTCAACTCCTGATACTGAAGTAGATATTCACCCTAGTTTAGTCCCTATCTCGAGACTGTTGGTGCAATATCCCTCAGGTCAAGGTTGACCTGGGTAACCAAGCTGAGTCTTGGTTTGGGTTTAGATGTTTGACAATAAGATATTGATTGAAGAAGAGTCAAGTAGGTCAAGGTTGACTGGATACTTGACTGGGAAGTCCTAACTGGGATGTTAGGCAAAATGAAAGACCTAGTGAGTGAAGCTAGGCAGTATGAAAGTCCTGGTGAGTGAAGCCAGGCAGAAGAAAGTCCTTGTGAGTGAAGCCAGGCAGAAGTGAAAGCTAGGCAGATGGAAATCCTGGTGAGTGAAGCCAGGTGAAAGTCCTAGTGAGTGAAGCTAGGCAGATGGAAATCCTGGTGAGTGAAGCCAGGTGAAAGTCCTAGTGAGTGAAGCTAGGCAGATGGAAAACCCTAGTGAGTGAAGCTAGGTGAAAGTCCTGGTGAGTGAAGCCAGGCAAAGGAAAATCCAGATGGATCAAGGATGATCGGACATCTGGTGCTGGGAAGTCCAAGTAGGTCAAAGGATTGACTGGATACTTGGCATGAAAGAAAAGTCCAAGTAGGTCAAAGGGATTGACCGGATACTTGGCACAGAGAAAAGTCCAAGTGGGTCAAAGGGATTGACCGGACACTTGGTAAGGGAGTCCTAGCAGGTCAAGGGAGTGACTAGATGCTAGGCATGACATACCAACAGGTCAAGGTTGACCGGATGTTGGTTTGGGAGGTTTGGGACTTGGTTTTGGACAAAAATCAAGTGCTGGATCGATCAGTGGATCGATCCAGACCTGTCCCAGCGAACAGAGAGCCTCTGGATCGATCCGTGGATCGATCCAGAGGTCCCAATCGATCAGTGGATCGATTGGGACGCGGCTGCTTCGCGCGATAAGCGCTGGATCGATCCGTGGATCGATCCAAAGCCTCCCCGATCGATTGGGAACATTCGAATCGATCGGGATCCGACCGTTGGCATCGATAAAGGCCGCAGGCGCACGATTCCTTCGGTATCTCTTCTCCCATTCACTCCAGATTTCTCGCCAGCTCCTCCACAGCACTCACAAAGCTCAGATCGCCAGTTCTTGAAGGATCTTGGAAGTTTTCCAAGTCAAGAGGCGGATCAAAGCCAAGAAGAGAAGCTAGGGTTAGGGTTTATACTCATTGTAAGCTTGTAAGCTTGTATTTCTTGTATCTTTTCCCTCTCTTCTTCTATTGAGTCTTGTAGGGCTTCTCCGCCCTTGGTAGTTACCATAAAGGAGAGTTTTATTTAGTGGAGGGTGTGTGTGTTGGTGTGGATCCTTGGATTAGTCACCTCTTGTGAGGTGGATACTAAGTAAAACCAACCGTGTTAGCGTTGTGTGTTTGTTTCTGTATTTTCTGCTGCACATCTTTGAAGGAACAAGCAACGCCGAGCAACGAGCGAACGCGACGAGCTATTCACCCCCCCCTCTAGCTACTTTTGGTCCTAACAAGTGGTATCAGAGTAAGGCCGCTCTTCACCGGAATCATCGCCGGAAGGGTCAAGCATAACAAGAAAAGCTAGAAGGGTGAAAAAGTTGAAGCAAATTCTTCAAGTTCAAGACTTTATCAAGCTCAACTTCAAGATGCAATTCCAAGATGGACTTGGATTTGACACAAGGGTGGCTCCACCATACACATCGGCAAGCTTCGATTCTTGGAGATCAAGAATCGAAAACTTTCTTATGATAGAGATAGAGCAATGGTTTGCTCTAATGGAAGGCTTCAAAGCTCCAACGAACTCCAAGGGCAAGCTTCTAAAGAAAAGCAGATGGAGCTCAGAGCAAATTCAAAGGGGCGAGGCAAATGACAAAGTGACCAAGCTTCTGGTCAACTTATTACCTAGCCACATCTTGGCTCGAGTTGGAGAATTTGAAGATGCTAAGGAGCTTTGGAGCAAATTGGCCAAGCTTCATGAAGAGATCCCCTCCACTGTACAAGATCATGAAGAATCCAAAGAGGGTGACTCTTTGGAGCAAGACCAAAAGGAGGATTCCGAGGTTGAGAGATGCTCAACCTCCGAAGAAGAGGAAATCCAAGATGCTTCATCCTCAAGGGAATGCAACGAAGGGAACAAGGAGGGAGCATACTCCTTGTTTCATATTCAAGATGATGAAGCCTCCACCTCTAGGATTGAGGGGGAGCAATCCTTGGTGACACCGGATCAAGAAGAAGGAGAAGCTTCTACATCCGGGTCAAGAGAAGAAGAGGAGGAAGAAGCTTCTACCTCCACAAGTCAAGAAAAATCAAATGGAGAAGAATCAAGGTCCTATCAAAAGGAAGTTTCTACCTCTGGATCCAAAGAAAAAGATGTCACCCCTACAAGCAAAGGTATGAATATTTCAATTAATAATAAAAATCATATAATATGTTTTGAGTGTAGGGAACATGGGCACTACAAGAGCAAGTGCCCTAAATTGACCAAGAAGAAGGGTCAAGTGGCACAAAAGGGCAAGGTGAAGCCCAAGGAGACTATCCCCAGAACGAAGAAGAGCAAGGAGCATATCATATGCTTCTCTTGCAATCAAAAGGGGCATTACCGAAGTCAATGCCCCAAGGGGAAGAAGGTGGTCACGGCTCAAGGAGGCACTAGTCAAGGGGGAGCCTCTAAGGTAAAAAGGAAGGTAACTTTCATTGAGCCTATTCTATTACAAAATGGTAAAAAGCATGCTAGGTCAAATTTCTATCATTTTAATGCTATTTACCATGAAAATAGAAAGCATGATAGCGTTAAAGAAAAACATATAGCTTTTCATGCTAAAACTACTACACCTAAGACTAGGAATGTAGGTAAAAGTCTAGGTAAAAACTCTAAGGATTGCAGCTACAAGCCTAGAAACAAAAATTCTCATGAACTTAATGGAAAACCAAAAACTAAGGACTTAGTGATGGAAAATCAAGTCTTGAGGTCAAGACTTGATAAAATTGAAAAGACCCTAAAAAGGATGGAAAATATCCTATTAGGGCAAAATGAGCATAACCTAGGTTTAGGGGTACAAAAGCCATCCAATGGTCATAGAGGCTTGGGATACAAACCAAAGGCTAAGAAGGATGTGCCCTCTTACCATAGAGTTCCATATAGTTATGGAACAAACCCTAGGTCTAGTGGTCAAGCCAAGAATACTAGGGAAGTCATCCCTAAGAGTATTTTTGCAATAAATGTGACTAAGACTTCTAAGAAGTCTAAGAAAGTCACAAAGAAGGTTACAAGGGAAGCTATCCCTAGAGTTGACATAGAAAATGTGACCAAGGCTTCTAAGAAGCCCAACAAGGTCACTAGGAAGGTATGTAGGGAAGTTATCCCTAGTGAGTACCTAGAGCATCCAAGGAGCACCAATAGGTGTTGGGTTCCTAGGAGCATCTTCTCTACCCCATAGATGGGTTAGAGAGTGTCAACTCCGATTAGAAGGGTAGTTAACCCAACTTTGAGGAAATTGACACTCAAGGAGCATTTTTAAGGTTTTAGTTAACCTTTGAAAATGAAATGGAATTATTGTTTACTCCTTGAAAGAGTAAAATGTGCCTGATGGTGGAAGAATTGATTTTAATCTTAAATGGCACATATTGGGAAATTCATAAGAACTATCAAGTTGGGATTTTGGTATGTTCTTAGGCAATTTAAGGCAATCCGGGCCTTAATTTAAAAGTGCTACTCTTGAGGAAAAATGGAATATGCCAACATTTGAGGACATGTTTATTTTCAATTGGCATACATTAAATCAAGGAAATTAGAAATGTCAATTTAGGCTTTGGCATTCTCTTGAAGCATTTTAGGGCAATCTAGGTTTAAGTTGTAAGTTTAGCTAAGACTTTAAGGATACTTAGATAGTTAATCTAGGTATATTTTATTTATGTTAAATCTTGCCATGATTGTTTGCCCATTATATGCCATGACATCATGTTTTATTTGTGCATTCATGACTTATTATGAAAAACTCAAGAATATCATGTCATGACATACATACATCATGTAGTTATAGGAAATTTTCTTCTGAAAATTATTTCCTTTTGATGTATGCCATAACATTATCATGCATTAAGTTTAATTCCTTGTAATTAAGGACGAATGACATTTAACGACACTTATTGACAAGTGACATCCTGGGTGGATGTCTAATATCTCTAAAATGCCTAGATAAATATGCATGATCCCTAGATTAGGGCAAAAACCAAAATCTACATCTCACAAAGACTATAAGGTGACTTGTATGTGTTTTAGTGCATATTATATACAAGTGAGATGTTAGGATGATGAACAAAGCTCAAGATGTTGATTTAGTGCATTCCTTTGAGTTTTAAATTCATCAAAACACATAGTTATGTGTTTTCCCATCATTGGGAAAGCTAATGTACAAGTCATGTGCATTATGCCCAAGGAACATGATGGGATATTGGTTTTGAAAATGTTTTCAAAATGATTTTGGAAAACCTTGGTGAAGGCTATCTTTTGATAGTAATCACCATTGAATAGTTAGACACAAACTTGAAGAAAACACTAAAGTTTTTGCAAGTTCTCAAGTTTGTGTCAATCTTTGAAAATATGAAGTATTTTCATAGAAAACTATTTTTTCGTGATAGTAAACGCCCTAAATAATGTCTACACGAAATTTCATAATTTTTGGATTTTTGTAGAATTTTCTAGGGGTTTCTGAAGTTGACTGAAATGGAATTTCAGCAACTATCAGAGCTCCGATCGATCCATGGATCGATTGGAGTTCCTGAATCGATCCATGAATCGATTCAAACGGCAATTCCCGCGAGCAGAAGCTCGCTGGATCGATCAGCCGATCGATCCAGGGAGTCTGAATCGATCAGTGGATCGATTCAGCAAGGTTCAATCGATTGGAACCCAACTTCAATCGATCCAAGTTGCTGGTTTTGGCTGGGAAGGCCTGATTTCAGCATCTTTGAACCTATTTTAGTCTAGGTAACCATTCCAAACCCCTAAAATACATTTGTATCCATAAAAAGGGTGTTTTCATATGAAAACAAGGATGGGTTGGTTAAGGAAGGCTAAGTTGAAGTTTAGGTTGAGGTGTGTTTCAAATTTTGAATATTTGAACCTCAAAACTTCTAAATTTGGGTTTCCTAATGTTTTAGGGACTCCAAGTCATTGTTGGTGCAATGACAGAAGTTACCACCATGTCTTTAGGGGGAGGGACTCTTTAAAGACATGAAAATTATTTTTTCATGAACCTTGGAAGGTGGTTAACCTTCTGTTGTGAACTTGCTCAAGGTTGAGCATTTAAACTTGAAATGGGGAGTGGATATCCTCATTATTTCAAGTGGAAACTCAAGTGGTTGAAAATGCTCAAGGTTGGGTATTTGTCAACATTGAGGGAGAAGTTAAGGTGATAATGACGGGTATGGGATCTCATTATCGTGTGATCACAATGAATGAAGTTGTGATCACGATGAGCAACTCTTCAGGGGGAGAGTCTTCAACAAATGGATTTGTTGAAGTGTGCCCAGAATTGGAGCATAGGTTGATGTGTGTCCAACGATGGGTTGATGTGTGCCAATAGGGGGAGAATGTATGGTTAAGTTTAGGCCTTCATTACCTATGGGAAGGTCATAGGGGGAGAATGAAAGGACTCATGAAAGGGAGTAAGTTAGGCTTTCATTACCTAGAGGGAGTTTGCCCTCTTAGGGGGAGAATGAAGAGCTTAATTTATGCTTTCATTACCTAGTGGCATGAAAAAGGAGGCTATGGGATTAGCCTAACTTACATATGGGATTGTAAGTGTTATTGTGGTATTGTCAAATATCAAAAAGGGGGAGATTGTTGGTGCAATATCCCTCAGGTCAAGGTTGACCTGGGTAACCAAGCTGAGTCTTGGTTTGGGTTTAGATGTTTGACAATAAGATATTGATTGAAGAAGAGTCAAGTAGGTCAAGGTTGACTGGATACTTGATTGGGAAGTCCTAACTAGGATGTTAGGCAAAATGAAAGACCTAGTGAGTGAAGCTAGGCAGTATGAAAGTCCTGGTGAGTGAAGCTAGGCAGAAGAAAAGTCCTGGTGAGTGAAGCCAGGCAGAAGGAAGTCCTAGTGAGTGAAGCTAGGCAGATGGAAATCCTGGTGAGTGAAGCCAGGTGAAAGTCCTAGTGAGTGAAGCTAGGCAGATGGAAATCCTGGTGAGTGAAGCCAGGTGAAAGTCCTAGTGAGTGAAGCTAGGCAGATGGAAAATCCTAGTGAGTGAAGCTAGGTGAAAGTCCTGGTGAGTGAAGCCAGGCAAGGGAAAATCCAGATGGATCAAGGATGATCGGACATCTGGTGCTGGGAAGTCCAAGTAGGTCAAAGGATTGACTGGATACTTGGCATGAAAGAAAAGTCCAAGTAGGTCAAAGGGATTGACCGGATACTTGGCACAGAGAAAAGTCCAAGTGGGTCAAAGGGATTGACCGGACACTTGGTAAGGGAGTCCTAGCAGGTCAAGGGAGTAACTAGATGCTAGGCATGACATACCAACAGGTCAAGGTTGACCGGATGTTGGTTTGGGAGGTTTGGGACTTGGTTTTGGACAAAAATCAAGTGCTGGATCGATCAGTGGATCAATCCAGGCTCTAGATCGATCAGTGGATCGATCCAGACCTGTCCCAGCGAACAGAGAGCCTCTGGATCGATCCAGAGGTCCCAATCGATCGATTGGGACGCGGCTGCTTCGCGCGATAAGCGCTGGATCGATCCGTGGATCGATCCAGGCGTTTTCCCAGAGCACAGAGGCGCTCTGGATCGATCCGTGGATCGATCCAAAGCCTCCCCGATCGATTGGGAACATTCGAATCGATCGGGATCCGACCGTTGGCATCGATAAAGGCCGCAGGCGCACGATTCCTTCGGTATCTCTTCTCCGATTCACTCCAGATTTCTCGCCAGCTCCTCCACAGCACTCACAAAGCTCAGATCGCCAGTTCTTGAAGGATCTTGGAAGTTTTCCAAGTCAAGAGGCGGATCAAAGCCAAGAAGAGAAGCTAGGGTTAGGGTTTATACTCATTGTAAGCTTGTAAGCTTGTATTTCTTGTATCCTTTCCCTCTCTTCTTCTATTGAGTCTTGTAGGGCTTCTCCGCCCTTGGTAGTTATCATAAAGGAGAGTTTTATTTAGTGGAGGGTGTGTGTGTTGGTGTGGATCCTTGGATTAGTCACCTCTTGTGAGGTGGATACCAAGTAAAACCAACCGTGTTAGCGTTGTGTGTTTGTTTCTGTATTTTCCGCTGCACATCTTTGAAGGAACAAGCAACGCCGAGCAACGAGCGAACGCGACGAGCTATTCACCCCCCCTCTAGCTACTTTTGGTCCTAACAGAGACCATGTCTCAGGTTTGTGTCTTAGGATCACGCCTCAAATTATGTCGTAGGATCATGTCTCAAGATCATGTCTTAGGATCACATCTCAGGATCATGTACATGATTCGCCGAGCAGGCAGATCGAGCGGTGAGGCAGAGCAGCCAAGTGACAGAGCAGCCAACTGGGTAGATCGGTTGAGCGGGTAGATCGACCGAGCAGGCAGAGCAACTAATCGAACCGAGCGACCCAATAGAAAAGCAGCCAAGTGGACAGTGTGGTCAAGTCACAGATAAGCCGACCGGTCAATGTGGCCGACTAGGTAGTGAGTTCAAACAGGTAGATAGGCCTATCGGGCAGTGTGACCGAGTCGCTGACCATACCGAGTGTCCGACGAGGCAGAGCAGCTGATCGAGTAGTGAGGCCAAGCAGGTAGATAGTTTTTAATTTTATTTATTCGTAAAAATTTTATCACTATTCTGGATTATTGTTTCTAAAAGTGACAAAAAATAATTCTAGAATTACTTTTTCAAAAACTAGTTTTTAAATCGTAAAAATTTAGATTTTTGAAAAATAATTTTAAATTTTTTCTAAGTGTTGATCACTGTTTTAGTAACCCTTAGATTTTTTTCTCATATTTTTTCATATAAATACTCCTATTTTTGATGTAATCAAAGGGGGAGCAATAAGGTTAAGTTTAGGGGAAAGTACATTTTTTTATCAATTATTTTAATTTGCATATTAACTATCTTAATTTGTATATTTATTTTATTTTAATATTTTGGTTTAACCCTAACTTAACTTGGGTTGATCCACATCAAAAAGGGGGAGATTGTAAATACCTTGTGATGATTTTGATGTAATCAACCAAGTTAAGTTAGACTCTGTATATTTGATGCCTTGCATCTGAGTGTGTAGGGACTTAAGAATGCAAGAAGTCGAGCAGAAGATGTGAGAAAGATGACACAGGATGGAAGTCGATAGGCTCGGTGCGTCCGAGGGAAGAGGTGTTGTGGAAGAGTACGTTGGCAGACAAGAAGAAAGCGCGCGGTGCTTCTGAGGGACGAGAAGCTAGAGCAGAAGACTGCTCGAGGAGAAAAAGTCTGAGTTGGGTTCAGATGAGCTCAACTCTGGATGGCCGAAAAATCACCCAAGCAACCAGAGAGGAAGATTGGACCACTTTGGTGCCACATAGGCGCCTTTTCAAATGGATCACCTTCAGGTCCACGTCAGCCCGGGGCGGGTCCGAACGACCAAGATTGGATAAATTTTTATCGTTTAGCCGTTGCATGGAGATAGAGATAATTGCCTCACAGGGGGCACCCAGAGAGGGTTCAGGCGCTCGGAGTCGTCACGTTAGTAAATGACTAATTTCGACTAGTGAGTTATAAATAGAACTCTGGTCTTTTTCATTCAGAACAACACTTACTGTAATCGAGCTTTCCATTCTAATTTTCATTTGCTTGAGTTGTCAACCTCCTGTATGAAACTTCTCCGCCTAGCTCTGACTCGTGTCGAAGAAAGAGGGGGCATATAGAGCTTCATTTACCTTGGATTAGCAATCTCCCCAGTTGCAAACCAAGAAACCTCAATTGTCTCATACTTATTTCTTAGCATTTTAGTTTTATTATTAAATTAAGTCAAAAGCTTTGAGAATGATACGTTTTTTATTTCAAGATATTCATCCCTCTTTTACCGACCGCACCGGGGACTAACAGCATATTGTATCTTTGTATGTGTGTGGTGTGTGTAATGTAATAATTATGAATTGTTATTATTTTTATTTTCCACTGAGCATATTTATGAAACATATTCTAGCACGCACCCCGTCGAGCTCCCTAACACCTGTCCCTTAGTTGCATTGTTATAAAGAGCTTGCGAATGACCTCAACGTCTCCATCACCCAGTCTCAACCTTCTTCTCTTCTCAATACAAGGCATCCTAAATTCTCAAGTCCACCAACTTGAACTTCTAGTAGCCTATATTCTTACATGGCCTTAGACCTGCAATGTCGTTAGCTTCTAACTGTCTCTTCATGTGCATTGACAAAGACCTATGTCTTGGTATTAAAATTGACATTTTAGGATTGAGATCATAGTTATGGTTTATGCATATTTTTAAAAGCACCCAACACCCATTTACTTGCTTGATTGCGTTAATTCTAGCTAGACAATCTATTCTCTTTGAAGAAATTTCAAACCGTCATTTTCTACCCCTATCACAAATAATCACCGTATACTTATCTTCTCCACTAACCTTGTGAGTTGCTTGCTCTCTTCGCAATGCTAAAGCCTTTGAGTCAGGCATGTTCTTGATAAGTGGTGAACATACTATCAATACTATCAAATCATACTAGGTGAAGGCTCGACTTCAACATTTAAATTATTCGAGAATCCTTCCACAATCTGGGTACTGCCGACTTTGCCTGAGTTGGATTCGTGTTCATGTTCTGAATTTTTCTCGAACAAACTTTCATCATCAAAATCAAAAATTTATGCTATCAAAGAATCCATATTTATGAAGTTTTCGATCTCCATAGTTTTTAATAGAGAAGAAGAATATAATTGACATTGTGATTTTCAACTTTCTGATCAATTTTATTTTTGAACTAGTTAAAGTCATCATCAAAAAGAGTAGCATAATTAAGAGATAATTACTAATTTTTATGGAAATGCAATTAAAAATTTTCAATAAATTTTTCGGTTGGTTTCAAATTCTATAAAAAATTGTAAAAGATGGGAATGATTAATAGTTTAATTAAGGGTTAATTAATCATTTATTAAGTGTAAATATCATTAATAATACCTAATTAATTTTTTAGCTGACCAGAATCATTTTCTAGTTGAACAAATTCTAACCATAAAGATTTATCCGCCGGTAATTAACAAACTCGATCATCAATGTGTTTATAGCTATCAATCGAGTGAAAGGTAACTGATTAAGCGACATCAATCATGCGAAATCATTTTTTGTCTCCTATTAAAATGGTGGAACCAAGCATGATCAGATGTATCATATATCCTTATACGCCAATAACTACCATGCATATATACATACCCTGATACACATACGAGCTGAGTACTTCCTCTTCCTTCCTTGCTCTCTAGCTATATATATCATACTAAGAGCAGCCATTGCATGCCCCAAACCACCTCTTAATTTTAACAAGTCAAACCCAAGCCCTAGCCCTAGTTGGCAAGTTGCTGTTGTTGTTAGCCATGGCAATAGCCGAAGAGTGTACAGAGCCTCTCAAGTACTAGGCACTCGTTAATTCCCCTTCTCCACCTAAACTTGCTATCTAGAAATCCATTCTCTAAGTCTTTGATTTTGTTGGTGCGTGTTCCAGACTTGGATTCTCAAGGTCTCCTATATATACTAGGCACTCGTTAATTCCCCTTCTCCACCTAAACTTGCTAACGTTACTTTTTAATTTGGTTGTGTTGATTGATTCAGGGGTTTACAAGACGACGGTGGATTCATAGCAGCACAAGGTGGTAGTGACTGGCAACGTGGATGCGGAGGTGCTCATCAAGCGCCTCCTCGTTAAGCTCGGCAAGCACGCCGAGGTGTGGTCAGATCAGAAGACGCTGCTTGCCGCCACAAAAGAGAAAGGTTATATAAAAAAAAAAAGGTAGAAGGAGAAGAGGACAATAATAAAAGAATAGATAACTAGAACATAATAATTTTTTAATTTCGATCAATTTTAAATTCGAGAATGAATTCTTTTTCACCCGAGACAACTGATGCAGCAAGATCACGGGAGGGTGTGCTTGTAGAGGTCGTAACTTTTGACATGGGATGAATTTTGAGATGTATTAGGCTCCAAATCGAAGTTCACCCATAAAATAAAGTCTAATTTCATGCCCCAAAAAAGACGTTTTAGGCCTTTTCAGAGTCTCGAAAGACTTTTTCTCCTTTTCAGAGGAAGGCAAAAGGGTTGAAAGATGAAGGGAAAGAAACGTTATCACTTTTTTAATACCAACATTTCCCACTCATCCAAGTCAAATCCATAAAGATCGTTTAGTTACAAAAACCATAGAAGAACATTCAATTCATATTTTAGAAAAAATGGTTCGTGCAATAACAAACACTTTGAACAATTATTACCAAGACAGTTATTACATTTAACTTAACTGCTCTATAGAACAATCTAAAACATTAATATCTTGCCTTTGCCCTAGATTAATCATTTATATTATCATTAATATTTCTAATATCTCATAATGACTATTATATCAAGAGCATGTTCAATATCTCCAATCAATATAATTATTCACAATCACATTTTAAGCACTCAAAAAAAAAAAAAAACTGGTCGACTAGTGAATAATATGTTGAATTCAGATTAGAATTCATATGTTGAATTCAGGATTAGACATTAGGTATGTCTAGATCAAAATCTGTACGATGTTAAAATTGAGAAAAACATGCGCTCTTTGTAGTAAAGAGAATAACATCGTAATATGTAATTCATACCACATATGCTATTGCGACAATAAAAGTAGTAGGAGAATGGATCCCTATTTCTCTACTATGTGAGACCGTTGAGATTATATGTTAATCTCAGTTTTTGCCTTAGTGACTATTTTGTTGTTTACCTGAAATTTTAATCAGTGTCTGCTACTTTAATGTGTATCCTATAGCTATGGATGATTCGGTCTATGGAGCATAACTAGGAAAACAACTGATTAAAATGAATAGATTCTAGCTAAAAAGGAATATTAAATATATTTACATCTTTTGTTGTTTTTCACTGGTCAACTCATTTCTGTTATGTATAGAAATGAATGTGAATATTGGATATGGAACATGCTCTTGATATAATGGTCATTATAAGGGATTAGAGATGTTCATATCGATGTAAATGAAAATTATTTAATCTGGATAAATAGCAAGACATGGATATCTCTAAGATAATGGTTGTGTGTCACTTGAAGATTGGATGAATCCTGGATAAAGGCTATGTGCCACCAAGAAAGAGGCTATGTGTCATGAAGAGTATGTCTCTAATTTATTTGAGCAGCTAAGTAAAGTGTAACAACTTTCTTAACATCGATTGCTCAAGGAGCTGCTAAGTCAAGGTGTAACAATCTTTTTAGCAACTATCGCTCAGTGTGTTTGTTGTCGCACGAACCATTTTCTCAAAGTATGGATTGGATGCTCTCATATGGTCTATGTGACCAAACTCTTTAATAATCTATGTGACTTATTAAGTCTTTGTGACTTACCTGACTAGTCTTAGTGACTTATCTTAGATGAGTGGGAGATGTTGGAAATGGGGAGAGTGGGGGCATGGGAACATGCCCACGTTCCCCACTAGTAATAATGGAAAAGTCCATTATGCCCTTGATTTATTTTCCTATATAAAGGGGGCGTCCAAGGATCGTGAGGGTTGTGATTGTGCAACACACACTACAAAAAAACCTGCAAATAACGACGGAATTACCGACAAAATTAAATTTCATCGGGTAATTCCCGACGGGATTTAATTCAGTCAGAAAATTACCGACAACATTTTTTTCAATCGGTAAATACCGACTGAATTAAATTTCGTCGGTACATACCGACGGAATAGATAATTCAGTCGGTATTTATCGACTGAATAAAATATTCAATCGGCAAATCCTTTAACGAATTCGGTAAGTGCTCAGGGTTAGGGATTACCGACAGAATTCCAATTCCATCAGTAACTACCGAAGGAATAACAATTCTGTCGGTAGTTACCGACGGAATTGGAATTCCGTTGGTAAATTAGGGAAAATTAGGGCACGGTAAGTGTACAGCGTTATAGGGATCTCCGACGGAATACCAATTCTGTCGGAAAATACCGACGGAATGGTTATTCCGTCGGAGATTACCGACGGAATTCAAATTCCGTCGGTAAATTAGAGTAAAAATTAGGGCACGGTTCCTCTTTCTTATCCGCGTGAACTTGATCTCTCGCATCCTCGGGGATCGGCAACCGACAACCGGCGATCTCGACGTCCAGCCTCGTGTCCTCACCCGTTCTCAGCGATCAGCAATAGGCGACTCTGGTATGCTCCTCTCCTCCCTCTTCTCTTCTGTACAGAAAGAGAGGAAGGAGAATATCTGAGACGGTGGGACTTGGTTTGTGGACTTGCAGAGAGCTTTCCGATCCTGTGATCGATCTTCTGACAGCGAGTTTTACTATTGCCGATTGTCAATCTGTGGGAGATTATTATAAGATTTTACCGTTTAAATTAATTCGTCTTTCATGCATTTAATATAACCTACACAACCAACATCATCTAGCTTTGGAGCATTTATGGCTGTCAACAGGACTAGGTTGACAAATGCCTGAACCTGATCAACTCAAATTGGCTGCATGCAATTCTTCATTTCAATGGACCAGGGAAGCCATGGCTTGAGATTGGACATGCCGAACTACACAGGATTTGACGAAGTCATTTAAACCATTCCGACGAGTTAATCAATGGGTAATGTTAAATGGTCAAAATCTGACCAATTAAAATTAATACATGCAAGTATACATATGGGTATTTTGGTAATATCATCTGTGTACATTAATTATATACATGTACATGCATACATTTTAATTGGAGCATAGATAATTCTAACTGACCAGATTTGACCAACAAGAATTACCGTTAATCAATAGCTGTATGGCTCGAGACTGGACATGCCAAACTGCAAAGAATTTGGCGAAGTCATTTAAACCATTCCGACAAGTTGATCAGCAGCTGTATGACCATACAATATGTATAGAAAAAAAAAAAAAAGACTATTCTTAATTACTAGTTTCATCTAAAGTTTGCACGCGAGGAGGCAGAAGATTTCCTCTGTATTAATCGTCTAATTAAGCTTTTATTTAGTGTCTCTGAAATTTAGTATTCTTGTCAAAATTTTAAATTGTAGGTTTAATGACCATACAATTGATTGATTACAGCTATGTATTAATTGCCAAAAGTTTGTCATAATTTTTTTAAGTTATGTTTTTTTTAATCCATATTAATAGCGTAATTTTATAAAATATAAATAAACACGTGGCGTCTGAGATAGGGAATAAGTCGTCGCCGGACACGTCGAATTGCATTCAACCCAGATAGAGTACGGTGGACGCGTGGCGAGCAAGGAAGAAGCCGGCGGAGAGGTGGGCTCGGTGGCCGTAAAGGTTGACTGCATGCGTCCAGCTGGCACGAGGCAAATTTAACTGGATATTTCGTCGCCCGGTATTCTTTGTTTTAAGAATTTTCTGATGTTCTGTTCGTAAAAAAATTTAAATTATTAGTTACAGATAAACTTGACAGGTAAATAATATTTTTTTTATAAAAAAGAAAATCAACCAACAGCTTAATCTTTACTGAGAGGTGCTTTTCGCACCCCTTTTGACACGCTCTCCTCCCGGCCCCATCTTCAATCTTTCACTTATACCCATACCCATCGATCTCACTTCTGTTCGTTTTTTTTGGTTTTTTTTAAAGTTTTGCTTATTTTTTTTATTGGTTTTGTTTTATCAAATTTTTTTTATTGGAAGAGGCAATGTAAAGAGAGGAATGCCCTTGTCAAGAGTTAGAGAGTGTAGTTTAAAAAAAGTGTGGTATTTTGATATATATTAAGGATTGAAGGATGAATAATTTAAGAAAGATGTTTTTTTTATCCATATATTTTTTTTCAGTCCCACCTTAAATTTTAATTTTATTTACGTTAATAAAAAGAAAATCAAACAACAGCTTAATCTTTACTAAGAGGTGCTTTTCGCACCCCTTTTTGACACGCTCCACTCCCGGCCCCATCTTCAATCTTCCACTTATATCCATCAATCTCACTTCTGTTCGTTTTTTTTGGTTTTTTTTTTAAGTTTTGCTTATTTTTTTTATTAGTTTTGTTTTATCAAATTTTTTTTTATTGGAAAAGGTAATGTAAAGGAAAGAATGCCTTTGTCAAGAGTTAGAGAGTGTAGTTTAAAAGAAGAGTGGTATTTTGATATATATTAAGGAGTGAAGGATGAATAATTTAAGAGAGATATTTTTTGCATCCATATATTTTTTTTCCAGTCCCACCTTAAATTTTAATTTTATTTACCTGTATACTTTTTGATTGGTTTAACAAGTTTATTTTATTTTTTTAATAATTTTTTTAATTATATGTTTGTAATCTTCATCGTAAATTATTATCGGTAAACATTATAAAAAAATATAATATATATATTTTAAAACTAATAAAAATACTAATAATTAATAGTAAATACATTAACTTATAAATAAATATTTTTTTAAAATAAAAATGATAATTCTAATTAGTCTCATTGATTATCCCTGGGTGACCGATCTGGTTCTACGAAAACTTTCCACCGGCTATCAGGATAAATTAAGAAGCTAGGAATTGAACCGCGGGGTGCCTAGGTAATAATTTAAATATCCTATCGCAGCATCATAACCCCGAGGACGGAGCCAGATCTTCTGGTCCACAAAAAAGTGGACCAGGGATGGACCACTCTTAATTGTGACTAGATCGTGATCATGATTCGGTCATAATTGATTGCAATACCTTCCTACGTTCACCGTACCCTCCAGGTTATAGTTTTTGGGTCGGAGTGGACAATCGAAGACCGCTTGAAAGCCGTCGAAGGTGGACAAGTGGCCAGGCTGCTGGGCGTCGAACGTAGGCAACTTTCGGACTACCTCCAGCCGCCCCCTCCAACACAAACTATAAGCTAGATGAGACGATGAATCCTAAAAGGTATTACAATTAATTGCGGTCAGATCATGTTCAAGATCCGACCGTAATTAAGGGTGGTCTATCCCTTGCTCTACTTTTTTTAATTAGAAGATCATATAATAATACACACACAAAAAAAAAAACCAAAATGTATAAAAATAAAATTTTTAATTAATATTGTCTTTAAATTTTGCTCCTACGTATTTGAATGTGTACCTATTATTTCGTATCATAAATAAACATGTGGCAAAAGGTGATTTGCTCGTCCTCAGCATCCCGTCAACCCGTC
Source organism: Zingiber officinale (assembly GCF_018446385.1). Taxonomy (NCBI): domain Eukaryota; kingdom Viridiplantae; phylum Streptophyta; class Magnoliopsida; order Zingiberales; family Zingiberaceae; genus Zingiber; species Zingiber officinale. Next base: position 150,637,510 of record NC_055997.1, read on the forward strand.
CCTAAGCCAACACGGAGGAAGTAAATCACGGATGACTACTAGCCATTAGTGTAAATGGCCAAGACATGGGAAGGTTAAGTACCATAAATAAACATGTGACATATAACGAGTGTCATATATTAAAAATTATATAAAATAAAAAAAATAATAAAAAAAATAATAAATAAAATTGATTAAAGAAGTTAAATAAAAAATAAATAAAATTGAAAACAAAAAATTACAAATAAAAGAGTTCAAATAACTTGTTATTAAGGAAGAAGGATAGAAAGGACATTTCAAAGGGAGACAAAGGGGGGGGGGGGGGTGTGTGTGTGTGTGTGTCAGGGGAGGGGGAGAAGCAATTTACTTTGCATTTGTAAATTACTTTTCCCACCCCCTCTGACAGCCCACCCCCTCTCTCTCCTATGTTAAATGACTTTTTCGCTTCCTCCTTTAAATCACAGGTTTTTTTTTTTCTAATTGTATTTACTTCTTTATTTTTTTTCAATTTTATTTACTTGTTTAGTTTTATTTTTTTAATAAATTTTGTTTATTATTTTTTCATCAATTTTTTTTATATTTTTTATCCATATTTTACTTTTAAATTTTTTATAAATAATAACCCCTAAAATATACTATTAAAAAAATAAAAGATTACAAGAAATCGAATCCTCTATTCCAATATCACTTGCTCTTGTTCTCACTCGTCGCCTCATCCCACCGTCGGAGGCCCTCGGTTGCCGCCTCGATTAAAATTATATTCTAGGGAGAATGTGAACGTAGTGAGGTCGCATCGGCGCGATCAGTGCCAAAATTTGGCCGGATCTGAGCAGACTTTCCTTCACCGTCGATCTGAGTCCCTGCTCAGATTCGGTCGAATACCGATGTCGATCGTGTCGATGGCGATATATCCCCTTGAGTTCATCTTCCCCCTAGGATATAGTTCTGATCGGGACGACGGCCAGAGGTCGCTAATAGTGGGCTGGAGGCGACGAGTGGAACACGGGGATAGAGAAAATTAGGGACATAGAATTCAATCTCAGATTACAAATATGATATTCTTGCAGAGAAAATACTTAATAAAAAAAATGGAATAAAAAAAATAGTATAAAGATAAATAATATAATGGAGCGGGAAGAGAGAGTGTGGAATGTGAAAATATACCATTAAAAAATAAATAAAATATTAAAAAATTATACTATTTTTTAATATTAAATAAATATTATTTACCATGGTAAATATATAATAAAAAATTATTAAAAAAAATAAAATTGATAAAAAAAATGATAAAAAAAACTGATTAAAAAATAAAACCGTTAAAAAAATTTTGATAAAAAAACTGATTAAAAAGAAATAAAAATTTGTAAAAAAAAACATGGACACAAAATAAGGGGTATAAAGGTAAAAAAATGGGTGGGGCCGGGAGGTGAGGGTGTCAGGGGAGGGGGGAAAAGCAGGTCTCTTGCATTTTCATTCCGAGTCCAGATCCTCTGCGCCCGCCTCCCGTGCGCCATCTGCGCCCGTCGCTACGCGACAAAAAACCCACGTGCTAAACACGTGCGTTTCTCCGCTCCAGTAATAAAACCCAACTCCAACGCACACATATCGCTTCCTGCTGATCGGAATGCTGATCGGTCTGCTGACCGATCAGCATTCCCTGCACCGCCCTCAATTAATGAATTTAATTTTGAAATCTTTCAAATTCACCCACGTTGTGACGTTTCACATGCTCGTCATATAAATTATCGGTGCCCATTGTATGGGAAACTCAAATTTAAAGAGCAGTAAAAGGATTAAATTATATAAACAAAATTATATATATATAAATTTTAACTCATACATACCTGATATATTAACTGATATATTAAGAATATCTAAAATACTATAAAAACAAAAATTACTAAAAATAAAAAAAAAATTTATGTGTAAGAGTCAACGATGTACTATATTATTTATTTTAGTCTATTTGAAGATATAAAATATTATTGAAAGAATTAATTAGAAAATGATCTTTGTCTCTAAGAAATAAGACTCATGTTGGACTTGATTTGAATCAAACAAGACCCGTAGTAATGCAAACTAGCATAGTCAACAGTGTCAATGTAAATTAAGCTAAAAATCAGCACTATAGTAGTTATGCACATACAAAGAGAGAGTAGAGAATAGAGAAAAAAAAGTTACATGCATAAAGGGTGTAAGAACATGAGATAAAGAAAAAAAAGTGAGATTTGACAAATGCACAAAATGGGAAAAAGGTGTTGCTCATTTATTAAAAAAAATTAATAAAGCTGGAATGCTGATCGGTCAGCAGACCGATCAGCATTCTTGCTGATCGGTCAACAGACCGATCAGTAGGAAGCGATATGTGTGCGTTGGAGTTGGATTTTATTACTGGAGCGGAGAAATGCACGTGCTTAGCGCGTGAGTTTTTTGTCGCGTAGCGACGGGCGCAGAGGGCGCACGGGAGGCGGGCGCAGAGGATCTGGACTCTTTCATTCCTTCCCGTCTTTCTAGGGTTTCGCTTGTGATCGGAGCAGGATGGTGTCCAGATCGTACTCCAATCTGCTCGATCCGGCGTCGGGGAACTTTGCGGCTCTGAGTCTGGGTGGCCGAGGAGGAGGAGGAGGAGGGTTGCGGCGGATGCCGCGGGTGATGACGGTGCCGGGGACGCTGGCGGACCTGCAGGAGGAGGAGCGGGCGAGCAGTGTGGCGTCGGCTTCCTTTCTCCTCCTCCTCCGGCGGCGGACGCTACGACCGCGGCTGGTGGGGAGGCCTACGTCCTCGCCAACAAGCTCTTCTCCGAGAGGGTCGTTGAGGTGATCAACCCGGAGGAAGACTACGTGTGGATCCACGACTACCACCTTATGGCCCTCCCCACCTTCCTACGCCGCCACTTCAACCGCCTCCGATTGGGATTCTTCCTCCACGTACCTTTCCCCTCCTCAGAGATCTACCGCACTCTTCCATTCCGCGAAGAGATTCTAAAAGCCCTCCTCAACTGCGACATTATCGGCTTCCACACCTTCGATTATGCCCGTCACTTCCTCTCTTGCTGCAGCCGCATACTCGGCATCGAGTACCAATTCAAGCGCGGCTACATCGGCCTCGACTACTTTGCCGCACCATCGGGATCAAAATACTGCCTGTTGGCATTCACATGGGCCAGCTCCAGTCCATGCTCCACCTCCCCGACAAGGAGTGGCGGGTCGACGATCTCGGCCAGCAGTTTGACGGAAAGACTGTGCTCTTGGCATCGATGACATGGACATTTTCAAAAGAATCAACCTCAATCTGCTAGCTTTTGAACACATGCTTAAGATTCACCACAAGTGGCAGGGGAGAGCTGTTCTTGTTCAGATTGCCAATCCGGCCAGGGCGCAAGGAAAGGATCTGAAGGAAATACAAGAAGAGAGCTGCCAAAGGATCAACAGGACCTTCGGGCACGAAGGGTACAGCCCAGTGGTTCTAATCGAGCGCTCCATGGCTGCTGTCGAGAAGATGGCTTACTATAGTATTGCAGAATATGTGGTTGTCACTGCAGTTAGGGATGGGATGACCCTAACTCCCTATGAATACATTGTCTACAGACTGGGGATCTTCGATTCTGCAGATTCAGAGGCTAAAAGCCCAGCAAAGAGCATGCTGGTTGTCTCAGAGTTCATTGGCTGCTCTCCGTCCCTTAGCGGTGCGATTCGGATCAATCCGTGGAATATAGAGACCACAGGAGAAGCTTTGAATGAGGCAATCTCTCTTTCTGATGCAGAAAAACAACTCCGGCATGAGAAACACTACCGATATGTCTCCACTCACAATGTTGTTTACTGGTCGAAGAGCTTCATGCAGGACTTGGAGAGAACTTGCATGGATCTTTTCAGGAGGAATTGCTGGGGAAGTGGTCTCGGGTTTGGATTTAGAGTAGTTGCCGTCGATCCCAATTTCAGAAAGCTTCATGCTGATGGGATTGTCTCCGCTTATACAAAGGCTAAGAGTAGGGCTATCCTGTTGGATTATGATGGAACATTGGTGCCACAAATATCCATTAACAAATTCATAGGGAGTTTTTTCATGCATCTAAAAATTGCAATTAAGTCCCAGTTTTAATAAATTACCGAATGAATTATTTTTTTCCATGGACTAAGGTTGAACTAATATGTGAATATTGGAAAAATTTTATACCAAAGGGTATAAACTAAGTTATCTAATAACAACTAAAATACAGACATTTAATGCAACGTAATTCTGCACGCCAAAGGACAAATTCCCTTCAGCGGAGACCGCCCATCGCCATCCTGACACCGGGGACCACACACAGACACGCCCTTTCTATCTCTCTCTAAAATGAGGGTCCCACGGCGGAGCTGCTAGAGACTACAGCACTGTTTCTCGGTTAATTTGATCCTATCTGTACAGATAAATCTCTTTCATGGTGAAATTCACACTTTTTTATCTTTCATCGTGAAATTCACACTTAAGTAGTGGGTCTCATCAATCATTGTGAGAGTTAGGATAATATCTCTATAGACAAGGTGAAATTTATCCTGTTTCTCCCACCCCTCTGACACATTCATCTCGCCTCACTAAAAATTTAATGATATTCACATTTATATCCTCATTTATACCTTTTTATGCTTTATTTGTTATTTATTATTTTTTTAATTAGTTTTTTTTTTTTGTCAACAATGAGAAAAAAACAAATTATTATTTTTATTTCTGCACCCCCAATATACAATTTTTTTGACCGGCCCTAATATTTTTTTTATTAGTTTTGTTTTTATTTTAAAAACAAAACTAATAAAAAAATAAGCAAAACTAAAATAAATTTTTTATGTTAACAATATTATTTTTTTAATTGATTTTTTTTTGTTAACAAAAAAACAAACAATTTTTTTTTTGGCTGGACCCAATATTTTTTTTTATTAGTTTTGTTTGTTTTTTTTAAAAAAACAAAATTAATGAAAAAATAAACAAAACTGAAATAAATTTTGGCCTTATTAGTTTTATTTAAAAAAAAACAAAATCAATAAAAAAACAAAATTAAAAACTAAATTGACCGGCCCAAACAATTTTTTATTGATTTTGTTTATTTATTTTTTTAATAAACAAACAAAACTTAAAAAAAAAGAAATCACAAAGGGTATAAGTGTAATTTTTGGAGTAAGGCCGGGAAGAGGATGTTTGAAAGGGTGCGAAAAGCTGGCCTGGTCAAAAGCAGGTGGCAGGCGTTGTCAGTTTTACTGACATGTTATTGGCTGGTAACTTTGGGTAGGTGGGTAGGTTTCGCTTTATAAGTAGAGGGTTAGAGAGTAGTCGTTGAGTGCAAAGTGGCGATGGAGAACTTTGAGCACTTAGCCGCTGCAGCAGTCAACATTGCAAACGAAGCCGCCGCCATCAACGCCGTCGCTGCCGCCGCTGCCGCCAACGCCGCCGCCAATGACACCGCCGCGGCCTCCGCTCCTGCTGCCGCAGCGGCCTCCGCTCCTGCTGCCGCCGCGGCCGCCCCTCCTGCCGCCTTCCTCGTCGTCCCTCCGTTCGCCGTCAGCGTTGTCTTCACCCATCCCGCAGGCCCGGCAAATGAATAGATATTAGGTGTTTTCACAAGCTTGATTCGTAAATTAAGTATGCAGTGTCAGTAGCAAATTCCAGAAAAACAAAAAATTTCTGTTGGTTAAGGATGATCATGCTGAAGCAAGCTTTTTCTCTCATGATTCTCCTATAATTTACCAAATTCATCTAAAATATCTTGCATAATTGTTCGAGCATTTTAGAGTCGTCACTAAATAGTTCTACAAATCTAAAATATCATACACGTATATATTTTTCTAATAAACCCGTTCAGTCCATCTGACATGTGAAGCCAACTACCGGTGATTTTGATGGTCTAACCGCCGGTTTGATTTTCAACATAGTTGCCGCATAATTTCCCCAGTGTAACATTTGCACCACAAGAGTTAATTAAGGGCGTAACCTAAAATTAGAGACAATAATTGATCGGATGAATCGCGTAATGCAGTTGTTGTGCCATTGAAATCAAACTAGCTGAAATCAGAGTCGAAGAACAGGGCATGTGAAGACATTCAGTAGGCCATTGAGTATTACTTGGGATTGTTCTTCGATGGGGAAAGACAGTTTTGACAGAAATTAATTGGTTTGCAGCTTCAGCATTGTAAAAAAAGAGAAGAATTTTGGAACAATATTTGTATTGAAAACTAACAAATGGAATTACTCAAGATGAGCAAATCAGACCCGCTGGCCATGCTTCTCCAACTAGAAACCAGAAAGAGATGGTAGTGCTGCCCTAGATACCAATGAAATGGTCACTCATTAATTTCCATGTAATTTACAATGTTTTCTTTTGGCTATAATACGACTTTGCGGTTCAGTAGTTTCTTCAGGAGATTGTTTGGAGATGTCTTAGGAGCCTAAAGTTCAAATGCAGTGTATGATTTTAAGATAACATATGTCATAGAGTTGGAAAGTCATGCTCTCACTTGAAATCAAATCCTTCTAATTTTACCTCAAGGGGAGCCCTGTTCACAATATGCACATTGAAGTTGATTCCAACAGCCACTTGGCTAAGCACAACCCTTTCAAAAGTCCTGCAGATTAAACCACACAGTATTGGAGTGATGGTATATTGATATGGCCATGAAAGTCATTGTTAAAAAAATGAAGCAAGCATCATAACAAAGGCAAGGGACAAAATCTTTACAAGTCAATGACCCAGCAACATGCAACTTGTGAGAGAATCTTGCATAATTGTTTACCAGCATTGTCACTGCAATGTTGTCTCCAAATATCACAATCAAATACCTTAAGACTTTAAAGTACATTCACTTATTTCCACATAATACATAGTACAGATCTGTTTACATTCACTGTTCTAGTACTGACTGAGGACACAAACCACAGACACAACAAGTTGCAGCATTGCACTCTATTGCGGCCATCAAAAACACAAAACAGTAAGAGAGAAGTCACAGTTCTCTCCTTGTACTTTAAGAACCAAAAGTTCCAATGTTAGTTTGCTTTGGAAGATGTATCAGATCACTGCAACTGCTACCTACTTTGACGAAATGCAACTTCTTGAGATGTCTCAATTATGTATTGTATCCATAGGAGTTGTTGATGGGCACGTGCAGGACAGCGACGAAGATTATGGAAGGGAATCGGGACCAACTTCAAGGGCTTCTGTTTTGAGGTAGGAATGCTGGATGGAAGTGGCAAGGGAGATGAGCATTGTTATGCAGAGGGGTTTCAGCTGCAGGGACTGCATTGCCGATACAAAATCATCTTCGTGGATCATAACTGCTTGAGCCCCATCATTATTATTTGAGCGATTGTTGTCGCAGAAAAAGTAATATTCATCTTTCCATATGTCTCCCTAAGATAAGATGAACAAGGAGGAATAAGATATAGAATATGAAATCCTTTGCAAGCAAAAAAAGATAAAACCGTCATCTCGACGGCCCCACCGTCTGGAAGGGAGGTAAATTACAGAGGGCTTTGCCCAGCAACAGCAGCTCGTGCAAGGAGGGGTTGAGGCAAGCGGGGCATTCCACGCTCGTTGATAATCGACCCTAGACCTATTGACAACAACACCCTTGCATGAACCAACTGCACCAGCCTGAAATCCTTGAATTGGCTGGTAGTGGTTAATTAAAAAGAATAAGTGCACATGCAGCTCACAACAAAAAGATTACAGGTGGTCTACTAGAATAAAGATGGTAATAACCATGGAACTGAGAAAGATCCTTCTACTATTCACTCAAAAAAGATCCATCTTCCTTGACTAGACTGTAAAGCTAATATAAATCAAAATGGAAAGAACAATACAATCATTCAGATGGTGCTATGATAAGATATAATTCACACAAGAGAGCCAAATCAAAAGCTGAATCATAAACATAAAAAAGAAATACAAAATGTGTGCCAAGGTTCCCCTAACCAACAATTAGCATCCAAAAATATACCACCAAATAGAATTTAATGCACAATTTTATAACTCCAAGCACATTTCTCAACTAACATTAGAAAATGAATCTTTTAGCAAGAAATATGGTGGATTGATCATAATGAATCTCTGTGTTCATAACATTACCTCAGGTGACAACCTTGTGATACCAGCCATCAGCTGTGATACAACAATAGAAGCACCTTTCCCTTTCATGCTCAGAACTTGCTATATTGATTGGAATGAGCAATTATGAGCAGCTAAACTAGTTCGAAAATATAATTTCCCTATGATTGGTATTGTCAGTGATGCTAGGACGACTTTTGTGGCACTTAAAGACATAACTTGAAGAGAAGGCCTTTACAAAATTACAGGGTAAAAAGCATCATTGACTTTTCAAAATCACCTCTTGAAGATCGACTCTCAGAAAATACATCCATAGATAACTTGGAGATCCAGAAAGATGATGTTTCATCTCATGATTGCTCCACAAGCTCAGAGAAGTAGATGTAGCCAAAACAGGTGTTTTAAAAGAAGTGGTAGTCTGGCTTTCATCCATGTGCATCTGAGATAATTTATTTAGGTATTTGTAAGGAAGTGTGCTAATATCTCTGATGGAGTTGGTTGGGCATCTGCATTCATCTTGGCTGCAGACAGCACTCAAGAACTTATGCTTGTGAAATCAAATTTATTTGAGCAACTAAAAGAAGTAAATAGTGCTAGAAATTGGCAGAGTTAGTAAAGGTACACATCAGCTAGATCTAGTTTATCACGTGTATGAGACAGCAGAATGAGAACACAGGAGTTGGTGATAAAGCAGGTAAAAGTTGTTGAGATGTTGTAGGCTTGACATTAATATTTGGTACATCTGTTAATTAAGGGTACCAAATCTTGCAGATTCTGTTAACACCTTCAAGAGCTTCTCAAATCCCATGATGACAACGGAAAAGTTTGGAAATGTCAACAACATTATCACACATATCAAAGGACTTTGATGATTGTTCCAAAAAACATAAAGTAGATATTTTCCAATGAAGTAGGAATATCTATTTTGTTCCTTGCAAGTTCTGTTAATGTTATTTTCTACTCAGTGCATCATGTCCACCTCACTATTCGGGTAAAGAAAGAGAGGATGTTCTGGTTGCATCAATTAACAGCTACATCACAAACAAAATTGTGGTTGCATGCCAGCCAAATTGGGTAAGCAGGCTCCTTTACATCAAGTTTTGGTTTGAGTAATTGTGAGATCCAGAAAGGTGAAATTTAATAATCAACCAGACTAACTGTGAAGTCTGCTTCCTTTAGTAAATAGATGAGGTATAACATATGAAAACCTTCAGTTTAACAAAAGAAAAGAACTAAAGAACCTAAACTTCACAAATTATGATTCTTAAACAGCAGTTATTGGAAAATCAAAATGATATCATCAGATTACTGTGGTCTAAAAAAATCTCTCTCTTTTTTTTTTTCTGTACTAACTATAAAATATAAGTTTTCGAGTACTAAATCTCACACGCACACATATCTTTCTGCTGATCTTTATCTTAGCTGCAACATATATAATATTTTTTATTCCATGCCTTCTTGCATGGTTACAGTTTGATGAGTATCAAAAGAGTGCTGATAGACACAGGCATTATGCCAAATCACCTATATGTTGTTGCTGGGAAGCCTTGTTGACATGAATGATACAGTACTTACATAAAGAAAGTGCATCAACATGAACCAGCATATATCAAGCCTTAAAATGGGAGAGATTTTGAATCTTAATTTAGTTTCAATTAAAGGCTATAAGCTGATTAAGGGAATTCTTCAGGCAAGATGGGTCTTCAATAAATAAATAGCATGACTGTTTTCACATAATTTGAGCTAGACCTACCAAGGAATGGTCAATTATAGCATCAGGACAATTGACTCAGTATCAAATTTAACATCGACAATCAACTAAAACAAATAGCATATGATATAAACATCCTTCCGAGAATGTGATTTCGAAGAATAGATCAAGAAAAAAAGTATGCAAAGTTTGTTTAATCCAAATGTCTGGTTTTCCAACCTAGGCCTGCATAACCATCCTGTTTCCATTTCCTTATTCTTACCCATTTTTAGATCAGCAACGAAATTGGTAACTGTAACAGATTAGAGAACATTGCAGCCAAGAAGTTTCCCAGACCACATTTTCCCTTAGTTTAACCCTTTCCGTTTCATCGACTCAAGTGCAATATTACGAAACATCAGCAAGTACTCGTTAGTCAAAGGGACCGTGTATGCAAAGTAATACGAATAAGATAAGTTAAAATACCAGAAAAGAAAGCACACAAGGCGGATCATATGGTATTCACCGATGAAGCCTTCACATTCGTCTTCTACTCGGCCTCGGAATCCTCGCACATGACGGTGCCGTAGTGAGAGTACCCGAAGGAAAAACTGAAGCATCATGCACCATCTACCTCATACGCAGGAAATCGTGGGGAAGACCAGATGGCCACTTCCAGCGGAGGAGCCATGGCGGCTCTCCGGCGATGGATGATTTCGATTCGGCGATTCGAACGTGATCGTTGGAGTGGAACGGCTCGAGACTAGCAGAATCAAAAGGTCTTGCAGCCATTGCCTTGTCGGGCTGTCGTCTGTTATGAGTTTATGGGCTTCAAAAGGCCCAAATCGTCTTTCACAACTTGACGTGTAGGAGCCCGAGATAAGTTTGTGACATCATATCCCTTTATCCTTTCCGCAGGTAATGCGGTGCGGTGATTCTACTGGACGAGGTTTCGACTTCGAGCCCAAGGGTTTATAGATTCCGACGAAAGGAAGCCGGTGAGTTTGCTTCTGCCGACGGATTTACATCCAGAAATTTCGTGCTTTTCTTAAGGAACATGAAACCGATTCTTTAGCTCAAATTTATATATATAATGTTCCTATTTTTCTCCGATTTACTTAGCGTTTTCGTTGAAACTGGAATTTTGATCGAAGCATATACTCTGTTACTGCTATTCCTGGAATGCCGGGCGCATTTGGTTGCTTGCCGAGCCAGATTTCTTCGACTACCAGCGTGCATGATGGCACACCTGCGCGTCGTAAGAAGGACCAGAGTCAATTTTATTTTGTAAGATTTCGCCTTCCACCAGCAAGGAAGCTTAGGTCTTATGCAAAACTGAATTTTGAGGTTAAAGCTGTGCCTGTTAAATCGGAAGCGAGGAAATCATCAAAGTCGGTTTCATATGGAGGCTGCATCCCGTCGATGTTGCTAGCACTGGAAACTTGTGAAGATCTGGATGAGGCTTTGAAGCCATGGGAAGAGAATCTTAACAGCAAGGAGAGGACCATCATCCTAAAAGAGCAAACAGATTGGAAGAGGGCTCTAGAAATCTTTAACTGGTTCAAGAGAAAGGGCTGCTACGAACTGAATGTGATTCACTACAATGTTATGCTAAGGATCCTTGGGCAAGCACAAAACTGGGATCTCATTGGGTCATTATGGAGGGAGATGCAGGCAAATAGAATAATTCCCACAAATTCAACGTACGGTACATTAATCAACGCTTACTGCAAAGGTGGCTTGAGCAAGGAAGCACTTGTTTGGTTGAGCGATTTATACAAGCAAGGAATGGAGCCAGATGAAGTGACAATGGGAGTTGTTCTTCAGACATATAAGAAGGCTGGTAGCTTTCAAAACGTGGAGCAATTTTTCAAAAGGTGGTCATCTGATGTTTTTGATGATTGTGAATCTCAAAAGTGTTACAGCTTATACACGTACAATACATTGATTGATACTTATGGTAAATCAGGGCAGTTTGAGAAAGCTTCAAGAACTTTTGCACAAATGTTAAGGGAAGGTATTGTTCCAGACATAGTTACATTCAATACAATGATTCATATGTATGGCAATAATGGTCTGTTAGAAGAGGTTTCTGCATTGATGATGATAATGGATGAATACCAATGTGTTGCTGATACAAGAACATATAACATACTTATCTCCATTCATCTAAAGATCAATGACCTCAGCATAGCAGCTGGTTACTTTTCTAAGTTGAAATTGGCCGGTCTAGAACCAGATGTTGTCAGTTATCGCACTCTTTTATATGCATATTCTATAAGAAACATGGTTGGGGAAGCTGAAGCTCTTATTGTGGAGATGGAATGTCAAGGCCTTGAGATTGATGAGTATACACAATCAGCTTTGACTAGGATGTACACAAATGTAGGAATGATGGATAAATCTTGGTCTTGGTTTGAAAAATTCAGCGATAAAATGAATCCAGAATGGTTTGCTTCCAATATCGATGCTTTTGGAGAGCAAGGACACGTTTTTCTTGCCGAGAAAGCTTTTGCTTGTTGCTTATCCAGGCAAAAGTTGAGTGTTCTCACGTTCAATGTTATGATAAAAGCGTATGGAACACAAAGGAACTATACCAAGGCTTGTGAGTTGTTTGATGACATGATAGAGTATGGTATTCATCCTGACAAGTGCACATGCAATTCTCTAATACATATTTTATTGTCTGCTGATCTACCTCATAAAGCAGTATGCTATTTACGAAAAATGCAAGAGGGTGGCTTTGTTAGTGACTGCATTCCTTATTCAGCGGTGATGACTAGTTTTGTCAAGTTTGGTGAAATACAAATTGCAGAAGATATATTTAAAGAAATGGTTAGCTTTGGATTTCAACCCGATGTTGTTGCTTTTTCCATTCTAATAAATGCATTCACTGAAGTTGGAAATGTTTCCAATGCTTTGAAGTATGTTGATGCAATGAAGAAGGCTGGAGTTGTTCTGAACCCAGAAATTTGCAACTTGTTAATCAAACTTTATGCAAAAAATGGATATTTGAGAGAAGCACAAGAAGTATATGAACTAATAAAAGTTTCTGAGAATGGTCCAGACATTTATGCTTCAAATTGCATGATTAGTCTTTATTCTGAGAATACTATGCTGAATGAGGCAGAAGCTATCTTTTGCGATTTGAAAAGCAGTGGAAAGGCAAATGAGTTCTCTTATGGGACTATGCTGTGTTTGTACAAAAAACTGGGTCATCTTTGGGAAGCTGATCTCATTGCGCAAGATATGCAAGCCTTGGAATTGCTATCCAGCACAGTCAGTTGCAACAATTTAATTGCATTATATGCAACTAATGGGAGAATGAAGCAGGCTGTAGAGATATTCCATTACATGTTGACCACTGGGATACAACCTGATGAGTCTACATTCAAGACATTTGGGCATGCTTTGCTTAAATATGGAGTTTCCAAAGAAGCTGTAAATCGACTAGAATCGATGAAAGCAGAAAAGTCCAGAGTTGGCTTGGATGCATGGATTGATGCCTTATGCTCGATCTTCAGGCTGGATTCTGCGGACCTAAAGCAGGCAAGTAGAAATATGAATTGCTATATTAAAAACCTTAAATTGTAAGCATGTGCAGTGTGCAGTCATGAGTGTGATCCATTGAAGGAAGAAGGAACCGTGGGCAACTTCAATGATGTTGGCTATGTATAATTATAGAACCTTGATTCAGAAGCTTTGACGTCAGAATCTTGCCTGCAATGGATGGCTTCCATTTATTCTGGAGACCTAGGCCTTTCTTGTCTCAGGGGTGAGTCTTTATCGTTCCGAATAATCGAATAGCATGATGCAGATAGATTTTAATATTGTCATGATTTAGGATTGGCGTTATGTAGTTTATTTCCTATGCTTTCTGTTGTTTGGAAAAGGCAATTAATACTCTTTGTAGTTCACCAAGCTTTGCAATTAATCCTTATCTTTGTACTCCAGCGTCCAATATTGTCAATGTTAAATAACTTGAAGGATGAGAGCTTGGAACTCGACGCCGATGGACTAATCTTCACTCTGAAAAATCTACGCTGACAGGATGCGGAAGAAATCTTTTACAATTTGAAACATGGTGGAAAGGCAAATGAGTTCTTGAGTTTCCACAAGCAATTTGGTCTTCTTCAACCAGACATCATTGCTTCAACAATGCAAATATTTCAGACTGCAAACCACAGCACCGTGAGATGTTTAGTTTCTGGAACAGTGAAGCAAGCAAGTTATACCGCACGTGATTTATCTCCTTTGATATAATCTTGATTCTTGAAGCATCTAGGATGATATTTTGGTACAATTAAGAGGTAGGTTTTTTCATGAATAAATTTGATACTTTGATGTCTTTCTTGCTTTAGGAGGTCTTGTCGATCTAATTGTTCTATACTGCAAACTGCTGTTGGTGTAATTTGAAGGCTTGCAATAGTCTATGCTTTTATATGTACTTGGAATGTGAGCTTCAAAAATAGATATAGTCGGTTGCTTCAAGGAATCAATCAAAGCTAAAGAAAAGAAGATAAAAAGTCGAACGGATAGCTTGTATACTTAAATTCCTATCCATCATCAACAACTTGAACATTACATTTCTTTGTTGCACTTATCAGTCATGGTTCTTAGGGTCTAAGAAAGTAACTTCTTTCATCACAAAAAAGAAGGTATATATACATATCTTACTATTTTATTAAAAATCTTCTCCCTTTATTAATTAATTTTGGTGAAACCTAAAATGTATTTATATTAATGTCTTTTTTTTTATTCATACTAAAAATAATTTAAAAGTTTATTAGTAATTCCACAAGCGAAACAATCAAGGATTTAGAGTTCGAGACTCAGCTATAACGTATTATTATGAATTTTTCTCATCATTAATTTTCTCTGGTTGTTTTATATATAAAAAATATAGTTCTTTTTAGTCCCATATCTTAGAATTGATAACACTATGATCAAAGAAGTTTTATAAATATTTTAGGCTGACGATATTAAAAAATATACTATTCTTAATTTTTTTTACTAAGACAAATATAATATTAAATTAAAATAATTTTTTTCATAAGGAAATCCGTTATAGTAGTTTGTTACTGGGATTCTCTAATGTCACTAAGGATGACACTAAGAAATTCAAACAATTTAGATTTTCAAAACTCCAAATAATTTATATATTATTACACACGCAACGCGTCTGCACGATCACACTAGTATATATATAAACATCTGTTTGATATATATTCTTGAGCGATCTTTATAGGTCTGGGTGTTCGAGTGCACTCACGGGTGTCTGGATTTGTAAGTATTGTCTAGAAATGTATATTGTATATATATATATCCGTTCGATATACATTTCTATATAAAAACCCGGGTGTCTGGATTTGTAAGTATTATATATATATATATATATATATATATCTCGTTCGATATACATTTCTATAAATAAACGATCGAATTTAAGTCTTTTTAAACATGAGTCCTTAAAGACAGCCTATTTTAAGTAAAACGTATGATCCATTTATTTAATTGAACAGATCGGGTTAGCAAATCCAAAATCATTCATGATTTTTGACTTGTTTACGATTAATTAAATTGTCACCGCTAATCATAATAGCAACTTGATAATCAAATTCAAGTATTACTCGACCGAGCGTGGGCCCCAAATTAACGACTTGTAATTATTCTCTCCCCACTATCCGAATTGTGGCGGTTGGGCCACAGTTAACAACACTAGCAGGGATCTCAATTTACTATTTATAATTATAGTTGCATCGTGATAATGATTTAATTATAATTAGTTATAATTTTTTTCTAAATTTATTATTTTAAAATTATAGTTTAAATTAAAGTGTGTGGTCGAAAGTCGTCGGTAGTAGGATAGTGGCTAGATAGCTAGGCGTCAAGTGATGGGGCGCCTTTCCGATGACCTTTGGTCATCTGTTCCGACCCAAACTATAACTTGGGGACGATGAACATAGGGAGGAATCGTAACCAATTATAATTGGATCACGATCGCAATCCAACCATAATTACAAGTGGTCCATCTCCTGATCCAAAAAAAATGGATCAGGAAATCTAGGATCCTAAAGTTATAACAGTCGTCTTTGGTCTACATTTTATGGATCACGAAATGATCCACAATATAATTGTAGTTGAATCGTGGTTGAGTGCCAAGTCGGGGGAGTCTCTGTGTGGTCTTTGGCCATCCATCTCGACCTAAATTATAATCTGGATGGAAAGATGAATCCAAAAAGAATCATAATTAATTGTGGTCACATCGTGATTACGATTCAATCACAATTAGTTGTAATCCTTTTTAAAATTTATTTTTTTATTTAAATTATAATTTAAGTCTGGTAACGAGCATAGACTGCTAGTAATTATGGTAAAAGACGAATACTCTCATCTCTAGTGCCCCCGTCAATCCGTCTCAGGATCAACACGAAGAAGATAAATCACAGACGATTACTGTAACAAGTCAAATACATATCGCCTTTTGTTATATATAATGTACATGAATTAGTTGACCAAACCAGGTTTTGGCCAAGCTGTCGTTGTCCTTTATCAAATCCGAAGATGGGAGATGCCCTAAGATTGTTTGTGTCGCTTTGAAGTGTTTTTTTTTTGGATAAATACATGTATTCATGAGCTGTATATTTCCTGCATTTAAAGGAGCTGTTGTGTATCTCTATCAATCGGTTGCTCTCCATTAATTGTTCACATCTTTCTCAATAAATAATATTGATCTCAAAGAATATAAATTCCAACTGCATAATTGTCGTCTAATTTATCTGTTTATTATATTTATCTATAAGATGAAATAAATTAAGCCTAAAATATAATATTTATGGAGTTTTTTCATAGAAAAATAATTACCGAGGGGATTTCGCTCCGGTAGTTGCATGCTCCTGTTCGTCTTCCCTCCTCTGTTTCCATATCTTAAATACGCTCCCGCTCCTCATGGCCACAGCAACGCTCCACCTCCTCCTTCGTCGGCCATGGCGGACACAGTCACTCCGGCGAGCTCTGACAGTTATCTTCTTCGAAACTTCGTCCTCTCCCTCATCAACCCTAAGCGCCTCAAGCTCGGCTACCACTACTTGATCTCCCACGCACTGCATTTCATCCTGCTCCTCCTCCTCGCGGCCTCAGCCGCTAGCCTCACCAGACTTACTTCCGCCGAGGTCCTCCAGATTAGGGATGCCCTCCGCCTCCACCTCGTGCCCGTCGTCGCCTGCTCCTTGGCCGCTGCCTTCCTCGCGGCTCTCTACCTCACGAAACAGCCGCGTCCGGTCTACCTCCTCGACTTCGCGTGCTTCAAGCCGGCGGCGGAGCTCAAGTGCAGCCGAGAATTCTTCGTGGAGCACTCCATGAGCACCGGTAGACTAACAGAATCAAAGGTCTTGCAGCCATTGCCTTGTCGGGCTGTCGTCTGTTATGAGTTTATGGGCTTCAAAAGGCCCAAATCGTCTTTCACAACTTGACGTGTAGGAGCCCGAGATAAGTTTGTGACATCATATCCCTTTATCCTTTCCGCAGGTAATGCGGTGCGGTGATTCTACTGGACGAGGTTTCGACTTCGAGCCCAAGGGTTTATAGATTCCGACGAAAGGAAGCCGGTGAGTTTGCTTCTGCCGACGGATTTACATCCAGAAATTTCGTGCTTTTCTTAAGGAACATGAAACCGATTCTTTAGCTCAAATTTATATATATAATGTTCCTATTTTTCTCCGATTTACTTAGCGTTTTCGTTGAAACTGGAATTTTGATCGAAGCATATACTCTGTTACTGCTATTCCTGGAATGCCGGGCGCATTTGGTTGCTTGCCGAGCCAGATTTCTTCGACTACCAGCGTGCATGATGGCACACCTGCGCGTCGTAAGAAGGACCAGAGTCAATTTTATTTTGTAAGATTTCGCCTTCCACCAGCAAGGAAGCTTAGGTCTTATGCAAAACTGAATTTTGAGGTTAAAGCTGTGCCTGTTAAATCGGAAGCGAGGAAATCATCAAAGTCGGTTTCATATGGAGGCTGCATCCCGTCGATGTTGCTAGCACTGGAAACTTGTGAAGATCTGGATGAGGCTTTGAAGCCATGGGAAGAGAATCTTAACAGCAAGGAGAGGACCATCATCCTAAAAGAGCAAACAGATTGGAAGAGGGCTCTAGAAATCTTTAACTGGTTCAAGAGAAAGGGCTGCTACGAACTGAATGTGATTCACTACAATGTTATACTAAGGATCCTTGGGCAAGCACAAAACTGGGATCTCATTGGGTCATTATGGAGGAGATGCAGGCAAATAGAATAACTCCCACAAATTCAACGTACGGTACATTAATCAACGCTTACTGCAAAGGTGGCTTGAGCAAGGAAGCGCTTGTTTGGTTGAGCGATCTATACAAGCAAGGAATGGAACCAGATGAAGTGACAATGGGAGTTGTTCTTCAGACATATAAGAAGGCTGGTAGCTTTCAAAACGTGGAGCAATTTTTCAAAAGGTGGTCATCTGATGTTTTTGATGATTGTGAATCTCAAAAGTGTTACAGCTTATACACGTACAATACATTGATTGATACTTATGGTAAATCAGGGCAGTTTGAGAAAGCTTCAAGAACTTTTGCACAAATGTTAAGGGAAGGTATTGTTCCAGACATAGTTACATTCAATACAATGATTCATATGTATGGCAATAATGGTCTGTTAGAAGAGGTTTCTGCATTGATGATGATAATGGATGAATACCAATGTGCTGCTGATACAAGAACATATAACATACTTATCTCCATTCATCTAAAGATCAATGACCTCAGCATAGCAGCTGGTTACTTTTCTAAGTTGAAATTGGCCGGTCTAGAACCAGATGTTGTCAGTTATCGCACTCTTTTATATGCATATTCTATAAGAAACATGGTTGGGGAAGCTGAAGCTCTTATTGTGGAGATGGAATGTCAAGGCCTTGAGATTGATGAGTATACACAATCAGCTTTGACTAGGATGTACACAAATGTAGGAATGATGGATAAATCTTGGTCTTGGTTTGAAAAATTCAGCGATAAAATGAATCCAGAATGGTTTGCTTCCAATATCGATGCTTTTGGAGAGCAAGGACACGTTTTTCTTGCCGAGAAAGCTTTTGCTTGTTGCTTATCCAGGCAAAAGTTGAGTGTTCTCACGTTCAATGTTATGATAAAAGCGTATGGAACACAAAGGAACTATACCAAGGCTTGTGAGTTGTTTGATGACATGATAGAGTATGGTATTCATCCTGACAAGTGCACATGCAATTCTCTAATACATATTTTATTGTCTGCTGATCTACCTCATAAAGCAGTATGCTATTTACGAAAAATGCAAGAGGGTGGCTTTGTTAGTGACTGCATTCCTTATTCAGCGGTGATGACTAGTTTTGTCAAGTTTGGTGAAATACAAATTGCAGAAGATATATTTAAAGAAATGGTTAGCTTTGGATTTCAACCCGATGTTGTTGCTTTTTCCATTCTAATAAATGCATTCACTGAAGTTGGAAATGTTTCCAATGCTTTGAAGTATGTTGATGCAATGAAGAAGGCTGGAGTTGTTCTGAACCCAGAAATTTGCAACTTGTTAATCAAACTTTATGCAAAAAATGGATATTTGAGAGAAGCACAAGAAGTATATGAACTAATAAAAGTTTCTGAGAATGGTCCAGACATTTATGCTTCAAATTGCATGATTAGTCTTTATTCTGAGAATACTATGCTGAATGAGGCAGAAGCTATCTTTTGCGATTTGAAAAGCAGTGGAAAGGCAAATGAGTTCTCTTATGGGACTATGCTGTGTTTGTACAAAAAACTGGGTCATCTTTGGGAAGCTGATCTCATTGCGCAAGATATGCAAGCCTTGGAATTGCTATCCAGCACAGTCAGTTGCAACAATTTAATTGCATTATATGCAACTAATGGGAGAATGAAGCAGGCTGTAGAGATATTCCATTACATGTTGACCACTGGGATACAACCTGATGAGTCTACATTCAAGACATTTGGGCATGCTTTGCTTAAATATGGAGTTTCCAAAGAAGCTGTAAATCGACTAGAATCGATGAAAGCAGAAAAGTCCAGAGTTGGCTTGGATGCATGGATTGATGCCTTATGCTCGATCTTCAGGCTGGATTCTGCGGACCTAAAGCAGGCAAGTAGAAATATGAATTGCTATATTAAAAACCTTAAATTGTAAGCATGTGCAGTGTGCAGTCATGAGTGTGATCCATTGAAGGAAGAAGGAACCGTGGGCAACTTCAATGATGTTGGCTATGTATAATTATAGAACCTTGATTCAGAAGCTTTGACGTCAGAATCTTGCCTGCAATGGATGGCTTCCATTTATTCTGGAGACCTAGGCCTTTCTTGTCTCAGGGGTGAGTCTTTATCGTTCCGAATAATCGAATAGCATGATGCAGATAGATTTTAATATTGTCATGATTTAGGATTGGCGTTATGTAGTTTATTTCCTATGCTTTCTGTTGTTTGGAAAAGGCAATTAATACTCTTTGTAGTTCACCAAGCTTTGCAATTAATCCTTATCTTTGTACTCCAGCGTCCAATATTGTCAATGTTAAATAACTTGAAGGATGAGAGCTTGGAACTCGACGCCGATGGACTAATCTTCACTCTGAAAAATCTACGCTGACAGGATGCGGAAGAAATCTTTTACAATTTGAAACATGGTGGAAAGGCAAATGAGTTCTTGAGTTTCCACAAGCAATTTGGTCTTCTTCAACCAGACATCATTGCTTCAACAATGCAAATATTTCAGACTGCAAACCACAGCACCGTGAGATGTTTAGTTTCTGGAACAGTGAAGCAAGCAAGTTATACCGCACGTGATTTATCTCCTTTGATATAATCTTGATTCTTGAAGCATCTAGGATGATATTTTGGTACAATTAAGAGGTAGGTTTTTTCATGAATAAATTTGATACTTTGATGTCTTTCTTGCTTTAGGAGGTCTTGTCGATCTAATTGTTCTATACTGCAAACTGCTGTTGGTGTAATTTGAAGGCTTGCAATAGTCTATGCTTTTATATGTACTTGGAATGTGAGCTTCAAAAATAGATATAGTCGGTTGCTTCAAGGAATCAATCAAAGCTAAAGAAAAGAAGATAAAAAGTCGAACGGATAGCTTGTATACTTAAATTCCTATCCATCATCAACAACTTGAACATTACATTTCTTTGTTGCACTTATCAGTCATGGTTCTTAGGGTCTAAGAAAGTAACTTCTTTCATCACAAAAAAGAAGGTATATATACATATCTTACTATTTTATTAAAAATCTTCTCCCTTTATTAATTAATTTTGGTGAAACCTAAAATGTATTTATATTAATGTCTTTTTTTTTATTCATACTAAAAATAATTTAAAAGTTTATTAGTAATTCCACAAGCGAAACAATCAAGGATTTAGAGTTCGAGACTCAGCTATAACGTATTATTATGAATTTTTCTCATCATTAATTTTCTCTGGTTGTTTTATATTATAAAAATATAGTTCTTTTTAGTCTCATAGATAACACTATGATCAAAGAAGTTTTATAAATATTTTAGGCGACGATATTAAAAAATATACTATTCTTAATTTTTTTTACTAAGACAAATATAATATTAAATTAAAATAATTTTTTTCATAAGGAAATCCGTTATAGTAGTTTGTTACTGGGATTCTCTAATGTCACTAAGGATGACACTAAGAAATTCAAACAATTTAGATTTTCAAAACTCCAAATAATTTATATATTATTACACACGCAACGCGTCTGCACGATCACACTAGTATATATATAAACATCTGTTTGATATATATTCTTGAGCGATCTTTATAGGTCTGGGTGTTCGAGTGCACTCACGGGTGTCTGGATTTGTAAGTATTGTCTAGAAATGTATATTGTATATATATATATCCGTTCGATATACATTTCTATATAAAAACCCGGGTGTCTGGATTTGTAAGTATTATATATATATATATATATATATATATCTCGTTCGATATACATTTCTATAAATAAACGATCGAATTTAAGTCTTTTTAAACATGAGTCCTTAAAGACAGCCTATTTTAAGTAAAACGTATGATCCATTTATTTAATTGAACAGATCGGGTTAGCAAATCCAAAATCATTCATGATTTTTGACTTGTTTACGATTAATTAAATTGTCACCGCTAATCATAATAGCAACTTGATAATCAAATTCAAGTATTACTCGACCGAGCGTGGGCCCCAAATTAACGACTTGTAATTATTCTCTCCCCACTATCCGAATTGTGGCGGTTGGGCCACAGTTAACAACACTAGCAGGGATCTCAATTTACTATTTATAATTATAGTTGCATCGTGATAATGATTTAATTATAATTAGTTATAATTTTTTTCTAAATTTATTATTTTAAAATTATAGTTTAAATTAAAGTGTGTGGTCGAAAGTCGTCGGTAGTAGGATAGTGGCTAGATAGCTAGGCGTCAAGTGATGGGGCGCCTTTCCGATGACCTTTGGTCATCTGTTCCGACCCAAACTATAACTTGGGGACGATGAACATAGGGAGGAATCGTAACCAATTATAATTGGATCACGATCGCAATCCAACCATAATTACAAGTGGTCCATCTCCTGATCCAAAAAAAATGGATCAGGAAATCTAGGATCCTAAAGTTATAACAGTCGTCTTTGGTCTACATTTTATGGATCACGAAATGATCCACAATATAATTGTAGTTGAATCGTGGTTGAGTGCCAAGTCGGGGGAGTCTCTGTGTGGTCTTTGGCCATCCATCTCGACCTAAATTATAATCTGGATGGAAAGATGAATCCAAAAAGAATCATAATTAATTGTGGTCACATCGTGATTACGATTCAATCACAATTAGTTGTAATCCTTTTTAAAATTTATTTTTTTATTTAAATTATAATTTAAGTCTGGTAACGAGCATAGACTGCTAGTAATTATGGTAAAAGACGAATACTCTCATCTCTAGTGCCCCCGTCAATCCGTCTCAGGATCAACACGAAGAAGATAAATCACAGACGATTACTGTAACAAGTCAAATACATATCGCCTTTTGTTATATATAATGTACATGAATTAGTTGACCAAACCAGGTTTTGGCCAAGCTGTCGTTGTCCTTTATCAAATCCGAAGATGGGAGATGCCCTAAGATTGTTTGTGTCGCTTTGAAGTGTTTTTTTTTTGGATAAATACATGTATTCATGAGCTGTATATTTCCTGCATTTAAAGGAGCTGTTGTGTATCTCTATCAATCGGTTGCTCTCCATTAATTGTTCACATCTTTCTCAATAAATAATATTGATCTCAAAGAATATAAATTCCAACTGCATAATTGTCGTCTAATTTATCTGTTTATTATATTTATCTATAAGATGAAATAAATTAAGCCTAAAATATAATATTTATGGAGTTTTTTCATAGAAAAATAATTACCGAGGGGATTTCGCTCCGGTAGTTGCATGCTCCTGTTCGTCTTCCCTCCTCTGTTTCCATATCTTAAATACGCTCCCGCTCCTCATGGCCACAGCAACGCTCCACCTCCTCCTTCGTCGGCCATGGCGGACACAGTCACTCCGGCGAGCTCTGACAGTTATCTTCTTCGAAACTTCGTCCTCTCCCTCATCAACCCTAAGCGCCTCAAGCTCGGCTACCACTACTTGATCTCCCACGCACTGCATTTCATCCTGCTCCTCCTCCTCGCGGCCTCAGCCGCTAGCCTCACCAGACTTACTTCCGCCGAGGTCCTCCAGATTAGGGATGCCCTCCGCCTCCACCTCGTGCCCGTCGTCGCCTGCTCCTTGGCCGCTGCCTTCCTCGCGGCTCTCTACCTCATGAAACAGCCGCGTCCGGTCTACCTCCTCGACTTCGCGTGCTTCAAGCCGGCGGCGGAGCTCAAGTGCAGCCGAGAATTCTTCGTGGAGCACTCCATGAGCACCGGTATCTTCACCGCCGACAACCTGGCGTTCCAGAAGCGGATCCTGGAGCGGTCCGGGCTGGGGCAGTCGACCTACTTCCCCGAGGCTATGCACAAGAAGGCGCCCAAGCCGTGCATGGCGGAGGCGAGGGAGGAGGCGGAGATGGTCATGTTCGGCGCCGTCGACGAGCTGCTGGAGAAGACCGGCGTGAATGCCAAGGACATCGACATACTAATCGTCAACTGCAGCCTCTTCAATCCCACCCCCTCCCTCTCCGCCATGATCATCGACCACTACAAGCTCCGGGCGAACATCCAAAGCTTCAACCTCGGCGGGATGGGCTGCAGCGCCTGCCTCATCTCCATCGACCTCGCCAAGCAACTCCTCCAGGTCCCTGTCCATGAATTCACGCACTCTGTTTCACGTTATAATTTTCACGTACTCTGTTTTCGACTACTCGAGCAGGTGCATAGGAACGCGAACGCATTGCTGGTTATCACCGAGAACATCACGCTCAACTGGTACTTCGGGAACGACCGGTCGATGCTGGTGCCCAACTGCCTCTTCCGGGTGGGCTGCGCCGCCGTGATGCTGACCAACCGACGCTCCGCCCGGAGGCGGGCCAAGTACCAGCTGATCCACACGGTGCGCACCCACAAGGGCGCGGACGACCGCAGCTACGGGTGCGCGTCCCAGGAGGAGGACGGCGAGGGTAAGATAGGGGTGTCGCTTTCCAAGGACCTGATGTCCGTCGCCGGCGAGGCGCTGAAAACCAACATCTCCACGCTGGGCCCTCTGGTGCTGCCGCTCTCCGAGCAGTTGCTCTTCTTCCTGACTCTGGCGTCGCGGAGAGTGTTCCGGTGGCGGAGCGTCCAGCCGTACATCCCCGACTTCAAGCTGGCTTTCGAGCACTTCTGCGTGCACGCCGGCGGGAGGGCGGTGCTCGACGAGGTGGAGAAGAGGTTGGGGTTGGCGGAGGCGCAAATGGAGGCGTCGCGGATGACGTTATACAGGTAGTTAGAGTACCGTCTCTCTCAATATATCCACGTCATATAATTAATTATATAGTCATTTAAACAATCTAACTAACTTTATTCGTCTGATCTCATATCATATTGTTAACTCTATGAATAGATTTGGTAACACTTCTAGCAGCACGCCTTGGTATGAGCTGGCGTACACGGAGGCGAAGGGGAGGATGAGGAAGGGGGACCGGACATGGCAGATCGCGTTCGGTTCGGGGTTCAAGTGCAACAGCGCCGTGTGGCACTCGCTGCGCACCGTCGACCCGAAGGAGGAGAAGAAGAACCCATGGGCCGACGAGATTCATGCTTTCCCGGTTCAAGTCCCTACAGTGGAAACCATCCATTAGATTAGATTAGTTGCTTTTACAGAATTGAAGAGCATGTTCATTCTTCAATTAATATCAATAACTCTAATAATTAAGTGAGGTTTGTAAAATTATATGTGTAAAAATTATCATAATTATTTTTAAATTGTACATTGTGTGTTTTTTTTTAAAAAAATCTTTAATAAATATAAATTTATGGAGGAGAAAACAAGGACAACAGTGACAAATGATTAACGGAACAAATCAAAATTTATTATTCACATTTCAATCAACTTAGAGAAACTTATAATTACGTGTCAAATCAATATAATATTTATAAAGAATAATTAACTAGGGGTATTTAATATATATATATATATATATATATATATATATATATATATATATATATATATATATAGGCCTATTATTGTCTTTTCAGAGCCCTCTGTGTTATTTCTTTATCCTATTTCGTAGAAACGCGCTCGCTCTCAAAATAAGGAAAGCAGGACAGCATCGAACGAGAAGGTACGCTTCCTTTTCCTCCCGTAGAATCCTCGATTTGCTCCGGATCTTTTCGTCTTCCCTCGAATCGACTAGGGGCTATTGCCCTCCGTGTCCTGATCTCCTCTGCCATCTCTTTCCCTTCGTATTCGGCGCTCGATTTGGGGTTTTCGCTGGATTTTGTCTGCCTCTATTTTCGTGCTACTTCTGCCGTCCGATCCTCGTTGGGAAGGCTGCCCGCGCTCGATTTGAGGTATTGGTTGCGGTATTTTGAGGTCGGCCTGTACTGTTCTGATCTGATTTTTTGGATGTAGGGAGGAGGGATGGCGGGGAAGGGTGGAAAAGGACTTCTCGCAGCGAAGACGACGTCGGCGAACAAGGACAAGGACAAGAAGAAGCCGATATCCCGGTCTGCTCGTGCGGGGTTACAGGTAATGCCAGTTGACACCTTCCTTTTGTTGTTTGCCTTGTCTACATCTACTCATCTTGTCTGAGTGCCCATGAGACTTTGCTGTTTTTGTTCTCCGCTCTCTTTTGTTCGACATTGATTTGGATGACTAGCAGATAATAACTTCATCATTGTATGAATTCCGAAAGAACAGTGATCGTCTAGTGTGCTATTAGCATCCATGCAAAAATTTTAGCGCGAGAATATATTTTCTAGCTATTTAGATTGTAGTGTGGCTTTTATAGGAGTTTTTCTTCTTCGCCCTAGGATGTACAGACGGGTAAGTGGATTTGTGAGGTTTCTTGCCATTACTTTATGTAAGCTTAACTTATATGTACGCCGAGCAGGGCCATTTTTCTATGATGTATCTACCTTCACTTTTCCGATTCTCCATTTGGTCCCATATGACGTGGATTAATCTTGTCTTGTAGCAATCAAATGATGGTTTTTATGCGCTATGCAAAAATTGTAGTTCAAATAGTAAGGGTGCAATCAATGATTAAGCTAACGACCATTGGTTTGCTTCATAGTTAAGATGATTAACTATCTTTTTTATCCATCAAAAACATTATTTTTAAGTTTGAGAGTTGGTTATTTGCATTACTATTAGGCAGTGATTTTATTAGTGCATGGACCCTTTTTTTTTGTCTTCACCATGAGATGTCCTGACACCAATTTAGATGTTAGACTAGTTCTTGGTGGAAGCAGTAAAGTTAAATTCCTTCCAACAATGTCACTATACAAATTTGAATCACAGGCCTTAGTAAGCAAGCCCTCCAAATCTTGCTTGCTTTCCACTAGACCAAGCAACTTTTGGTAACATTTTATGGATTTTGATAGACCAATATATTGATCATGTTCCAGAGAATTGCATATGTACTTTTTATAGGACAGCCATCTTTCTATCACGTATTTGGCTCCTATTTTGATGAACCTCCCCATCTGGTCCCATATGATTTGGGTTAGTCTTGTCCTCTACCAATACAATGATGGTCTGTCTGCAAAATGAAAGAGGAAAATGAAGTTAAGATGGGAATGATGTAGGAATAGCATTAACGACTGATCTGACAATCATTAATCTGGTTCGAAGTTGAGATGATTAACTACCTATAATATCCATCAAACTTATCCAGTTGGACAGTTGGTTATGAGAGTATCAGGAGTTGAAGTCTGGTATAAATTTCTGAATTCTGACATGGAGGTCAAAGTTACACAATCTGTGCATTATAGTATTTGGTGTTGGGTTTCATTATAATATTCTAATCCTGGTAGGCATAGATGAAGTTATGGTCGAGGTTTTTTTGCATTAACGTACACGTTGATAAGAGTTACCTTACTTTTTTACATTAACATAGATGAGAAATAAACAAATATATTAGATAAGTCAACAAAAATTAAATAGCGAGTCAACGAAATGTACATGCATAAAACCCAAAATATTATAATAAAAAATTTATCAGACTCGGATAATAAGTTCATGGGTGGTTGATATCGATATGAATCATCTAAACTGAATTGGTATTGGAAAGACCAATACTATCTTTTAGAGAAAATGTCATTTCAAAAAAGATTGTTGGAGTATTTAAAGAAACTAGCAATCTAAAGACTGGAATGGTTGCCTCACAGTCTTCTTTCCCATTACCTAATCATGTCGGCAATTGGATCTCTATCAGCTTGTTGTTTTGCTGCTTTTTCTTTGCTAATGTGTTCGATGTATAATCCCATGTTTCACATTCAGAAGATAATTAATTTAAATTCAATTAGCAACATATCTCACATAACCTTAGCAACATACATCACATAAATCAAGTAGATAATTAATTTTTGAAAAGCAATGTTTGAAAATGATCAAATTCATGCACTAAATATGTTACACGCATTACAACTGTACTATGAATTCAGTACAGAGACATGCAAAACTAAACAACTTACAATTTTATTCCATCAAAAATTGGGAATGTAAAATTAAACAAATGGTGTTAATTTCTATAATTATGAAATGGCAATGAATGTGATAATCTCAAAATAATTAAAATATTTGTCAAATAACAGTATTTTTTATAGTGCATCTAAAATCTTAAGTTGTATTTTCATATTCCTTTTAGTTTGCCTTTGTGATTGGTCTAATCTGCCCATTGTTATCCAATTTAAATCTTTGACTTTGCCAATTATCATTCTATAAACCAAATCCATTATGTGATCTATGGCTTATAGAACAAAACTAGGTGATTGAGTTAAATAGATGCTTTGATATTTATGTTATTCGTATCTATATTTAGATTGAGGAAAACTTTACAAAATAATTGTAAGATTAGCTCATCTTCTTTTTTTCTGTAATGCTAAATTTTGTGAACTGAGGTGTTGTGCAGATAATAAGCAATAATTATTAGTGATGGAAATGTGGAGATGGTTCATATATCGTGTGAAAATTTTAAATTGTTATTAGGTTGGAATCCCGGTAGTTGATAAGCATCTATGAAAATGACATACTGGCTTTGAAGTCAAGAGCCTAAAATCTAAACTGGCTCGATTTGCTAAATGCTTTCGCCCTGTGGATAGATGAACATTATTTACTTCTAAATGGTTTATGCAGTTTCCTGTGGGTCGTATCCACCGGCAGCTGAAAACTAGGATTCAAGCAAATGGCCGTGTCGGAGCGACCGCGGCTGTGTACTCGGCTGCTATACTGGAGTACCTTACTGCAGAAGTCCTGGAGCTCGCTGGAAATGCAAGCAAGGACCTCAAGGTGAAGCGAATCACGCCGCGCCATCTTCAGCTAGCCATTCGAGGGGATGAAGAGCTAGACACCCTCATTAAGGGCACCATTGCTGGTGGTGGAGTGATCCCCCACATCCATAAGTCGCTCATTAACAAGTCCTCCAAGGAATAGGTAGTGATCTTGCCAGTTAACTCCATAAGTAGTTATAATTATTCAACATCTTTTTGCTCTTTTTTTGTGGACCTGTAAGCGGTTCGAATGGTCTGGGTTGAACGGAATGCAATGTATTGGACCTCTTGATGATCTTATTTAGGAACATCAAACCTTGTGTTTAGTGAATTATGATCATAACTAATTAATCCACAAGCTCACATTATGATCAGAAATCAAGATCAAATCATCAGGAAAAACAAAACAGATAAGTAGAACAACTTACCTCCTCATCTCCTTGATGAACCCTAATGAATTAGGTTTGTGGTTTGCTTGTGTGCTCCCATCAGCAGATGAAACTGCCAGATGATCTGATCATTAACTTCTAGTTGTTTCCTTGAAGATGAAGAGGTGATCAGATCATGCTGGCAGCTTCATCTGCTTGTGGTACACCAAAATAATTAGTCAATAAAGCACCAGTTAATTGCAAGGATTATGTAAGGAGAGGAAGATTAATCAAAGATAAAAAAAAGGAGGAAAATTAGGGTTTTTGTTTGAAGGCTCGATGAGGAGGAAGAGCTGAAGAGAAGTGAAATTTATAATAGGAGAAAGAGGTGATAGTTGAAAGGGATGCCTTAGAGCATATTTTGAAATTTGTCATGATTCTAAAAAGTTTATATGCTTTCTCTGATTTTTTATTCAATGTTATTGTAACACTAAGAAGAATGATTGCTTATATGGTACAAAACATCCAATTAATTAAATAGAAACTAAAAGTAATGCTATCTAATTGAATGTGTTTAAATTTAGGTGTAACAACTGGTACCACAAGATGTGTAATTAGTCTTTAAATAATTAATGAAAGAGTACATGGGATGTTAATTATAGTTAATGGAGAGTTTATTAGGCAATTAGTCGCTAGCTATCGCAATCAAGACTAAATTGATAGGAAAATAATTCATTGCTGTTTGCCAAACCAATTATTGTAATACTTTCAACAAGACAATTAGCTGAAACAACAATAAATGTACATGAACACGTGAATCAGTCCTTCAAATATAGTCCAATTCGTAGCAGTAGATTGAGGATAATATCAGTCCATGATGTGATGGAAACAGAGATGGTAAATAACATGGGAACTTAAGCCTGAGAACAGAGCTGAACTCATAGTTGGTAAGTAAAGCTCATCTTTTTGTATTAGAGGATGATTCCTCACTTCCAAGACAAGGACTGGATCTTAATGATAGTGTTTGATCACTACAAATTCCAATATTCCTGGAATGGTTTTTTTTTTGCCAAGTTTCTTAAGTGTGCAGGTGTTGAACTATACTCGATGATAGTGTTTCTTCAGGCTCTGCTTGGACTATACTTTCGAGGTCTGTCGCAGAGTACTGCATCCTAGCTGGGCAACCTCTGCAGGAACTTCCTTTTACTACACCAACTTCATCTCGTTGCCGGAGGGCTACTTCCAGACGGTGATATGCAACTCCAAGGACTTCTGAGACACTGCAGTGAACCATGTCCTGCACTGCATTGTGTGGGAGAATCCTCCGAAGCAGCACCCCTTGAGCTTGGGCTTCAAGGACTATGGGAGGATGATCCTGAGCAGTGTTCTGTTCACAAGGAAGTTCAAGAGGAGTGACCCAGTGCTTGACAAGATCGACCGGGAGCTCCTCCGGCGAAGGAAGGGAGAGTTCAGCAAGGGAGGATGGAGCTTGGATGGCAACCGAAGGGGTTGCTCTGGGCCCACTGATGGTAGAACGAGCTCTGGAGTTCTCAAGCCTGGAGCAGGCTCTAGCAGACTCAAAGCTTTGTTAGCAAAGCTGATTTCCACAAAGAAAAGGCAATGCGGGTAAATTTTGTTAGAGAATTGGACATCCTGATTGAATTTTGGGATTGAGGAGGCTTTTGGAGGGACAAAGTGATGAGTTTTGTTAGAGAAACGAAGTCCAGGTTGATAATTGTGATACTTGCAAAACAGAGGATTTTGTATTAAAAATCCAATCTTGATCGCTTTCTTGACTGTTTTGAGGATGAAAAGAGGCAAATTTGTGATCCTCTTCTTCCTGTAAAAAAAGTGGCGTGGCGTCTTTTACTCTCTCTCTGCGAGAGGCTCCTCCAAAATACGGCGTTAGGGAATGCCGGAAAGATCTTCTTTTCCGCAGCCACAATCTCATCCGATGGCGACCTCGCCGGCCACATTTTCTCCTCCGCCGCCGACCTGGTGAACTCGCCGTGGATGCTGAAGTCGTTGCCTACGTTAAAGCTGCCAGTTTCGTATCTTTTACTGCAAGAAAATCTTCCTGCGCCGACGAACAGAACGATGGAGTATCCGCTCCTGCATCCTGAAGGCGGCGACGACCGACGAGGAATGGCAGTAGCAGAGAATCTATTTGTTGAGATAGAATAGATTGGAATGGATATTAAACTTGTTGCCATACATTTTAATTAATTCTATAAAACCTACTTGTAAATGAATATGCATTATCAATAACTAGTGTCATCAATAACTAGTGTCATCGAGCACATGCATTGCATGTATAATATAATAATATATAAATTATTTGAATCTTTAAAAATTCAAATTATTTAGATTTTCTAGTATCATCTTTATAAATTAAGAATTAATTATTTGGGTAATATTCGTCAGACCTATGCAATAGTGACTATTGTAACGAGCTTCCCTATGCAAAAAGTTATTTTAATTTAATAGTATACTTGTCTTAGTAAAAAAAACTAAGAAAAGTATATTTTTTAACATCGTCGACCTAAAATATTTATAGAACCTTCTTTGATCATAGTGTTGTCAATTCTAAAATATGAGACTAAAGAGAACTATATTTTTTTTTTATATAAAACAACCAAAGAAAATTAATGATAAGAAAAATTCATAATAATACGCTGTAGCTGAGTCTCGAACTCTAGATCAATGATTGTTTCGCTCGTGGAATTACTAATAAACCTTGGAATTATTTTTAGTTAAATAAAAAAAAGGACATTAACGTAAATGCATTTTAGACTTCACCAAAATTAGTTAATAAAAGGGAGAGATTTTTAATAAAATAGAAAGATAATAATTATATATATATATAGAGAGAGAGTGTGTGAGAGAGAGAGAGAAAATAGATAAATAATTTACCTCTCATAATTATAATGATTCTACTTAGATAGAGTTAAAAGAAAATGATTAATTAGGTTGGGTAACGTCGAGTCTGGGATGACTGGTCCGGTCCCATGAAAATTTCTTATCGGCCATCAGGGTAAATCAGGAAGCGCACGTGACGATCAACCCAGAGTCTAGTATCCTTTGATTACGCCCCCTATTTGGAGGAAAAATTTCTGTAAATACACCGTAACTGAGATTCGAACCGCAAATATCTGGGAGATAACCTGAATGTCCTATCACGACACTATAGTTCCGGGGACTAAATAGAGTTAATGAGAGTGATTCACAATACTCATCATGTCATTTTAATATTTCCTTTTTTAATAAAAATAATTTAAATAAAATAGTAAAAATCTAAAAATTGCACCTTTTTTTTTTTTCATTTTGGGCTTGGAAAGTTTGTGAAACCATGTTGGACTATAAAATGGCCAAAGATTATAGCCCTAACCATTTTTTTTAAAGATTGTCTTGTTTGTCATCTTCTGTAGAGGTTTAACCTACTTGACTTTGTCCTCTTTCAGTGGTCCTATTTTTGGATTTAATCTGCCCAATTAGTTCAATAGATGAAAAAGAAATATGGTAAAATTGAGACACATGAAAATATACAAAAAAAAAAAAAAAAAAAAAAAAAAAGTCGTGAGTGTATATAATCCACTTTAACAAAAAATCTACATCTCTTCAATTGTTTCATAGTTTGTTTAAATTAAATTTATCCGTCTTGATCAAATTTTAGTATAATATACCATTATTATTAATGATTTAATAAAAATTAATTTTTGTGGTTTGACTTCAATACTTTCTACAGCAGAAATCAGATGCTACGATACATACTGTAGAATTATTAAATTGGGTTAAAGTCAAATGGTCGATTGATTTCATAAATAAAGTTAAGAGGATAGATTGATATGATGGTCAAAATTAAAAAAAAAAATAATCTTTAAAATTAGTGTAATTAATCATCTTAGTCAAGAGATTATCTAATCAGATTATTGGGTTGATCAAACGCCAAGTCCATCAAGATTATCCATACGTCAAATCCATTAAGTTATCCGACCATACCTTTGAGCCTGTCGGAAGCCGAGTCTCTAAATATTGATGAATAACTCAAGACGAGTCAGTACTCTCAGAGCTAAAAATTATTTGTCACTTGAAGATAACATGATTAACTAATCAGATCGAGTAATCCGATCGAACAGAATAGATACCCAATTCCACTTGGTCCTAATTGAATCCTTTTACTAAACAAATAGGCCGAGTGAATGATGAGTTCCCAACAACACTCTAAGTCTAATTGGTTGGTCCTTATGAGCGATTATTGATCGGGTCACAGAAGGAACTCAATCAGCTGGCCATGTAAACATATTGTGGGCCCCTTAAAACAATCTTGTATTTCTTTTTAATGTTTTATGCTACGGAGAACAAAGAATATTCTACCTGCAGGCTGTACATTAGAAGCTTTCTCTCTACCAAATGTAGAGATTATGAGTTTATTTTGGAAAAGGTGTCAGGGTATTTTTATGGTATGCCCTTTTTTGGACATGCTTTGAAATGCGTACACAGGCAAATAATAATACTATAAAAGGGGTCTCCATATATAGGCATAGATACGCAATGCTACGCAGTTTAACATACTCATAGCTGCTGTTCCTCTTACTATTTATCTACTCGACTCAATTACTACCTTGAGCGTTGGAGGGCCTACACTAGGACCTCCTCTCTAGCCTGGTCACTAACACTCTTTTTGATACGCAGGACTGATGGGAGCCACTTTTTGTTGAATTGGAGTTTTCAAGCAGTCAACATCATAGCTACATTCTCAGCCAGTTATCTTCTCAGCTTTTAGACGTCAAGCTTACCTGGGGAGTTAGTCGATTGGTTCAATCAAGACATCATTGGGTTAAACTTACTTTACACTTCTACATTCTCTTTTCTTATATACTTCAGTTAACCCTTTTATTTACTCTGATAGTTTTGGGTAGATTATCTGGCTCTATGCCAAAAGTTAGCCAAGTTGAACTATGATCACAAGATTTTGTAGGTCTCGGTCGAGGGTGACAACAGAAAGGAGATGGGTTGTGCTGGAATGGCTTTGGTCGACA
Organism: Zingiber officinale; assembly: GCF_018446385.1. NCBI lineage: Eukaryota > Viridiplantae > Streptophyta > Magnoliopsida > Zingiberales > Zingiberaceae > Zingiber > Zingiber officinale. The sequence continues at coordinate 150,671,615 of NC_055997.1, forward strand.
ATTCAGAGAGCGATGGCGTCCACTCAGATGAAGCGAGAGTATGCCCGCCGACCGCCAATTCAGGGACGTTGAAATTTAACTCTCTCCTCACTCAAAAGGTGCTCGTGCTACTGAGGCTTCGATGGAGGTTTGTGGTAGAGAGGTGCCTGATTGGATAGGTGTGTCCAATCGACTGTTAGGGTTGATTTGTAGCTAGAGGGGGGATGAATAGCTCGTCACGCTTCGTTTGCTTGTTTCGGTGTAGTTGATATGTAGCAGAAAGAACTCAAAACAAGACTCATAACGCTAACACGTAGATTTACTTGGCATCCACCTCAAGAAGAGGTGACTAATCTAAAGATCTACACACGACGTACTCTCCACTATGAAAAACACTCCTTCTCGGTAACTACCGAAGGTGGAGGAGCCTTGAAGAATCTCTTAATACAACAAGAAGAAAAGAATAAGCAAGTATAAAGAAAATCTTACAAGATTTTATACAAATGAAACCCTAGATAGCTTCTTCTTGTGTAAAACGCCTCTTGACCTTGGAACTGCAGCAACACTTTGTTCCAAGAAGTTTCAAGAACTGGCGTAAACCTGTGAGAAATGATCGCAAGAAGTGGAGAGTGAATTGAATCGCTGCGAGGAAGAAGGCTTTTGTGCGCTTTCCTTCACAACAGTCATATCCCAATCGATTGGGGAGGCTTGAATCAATCGGTTGATCGATTCAGAACGTCTCTGTGCTCTGCTAAAAACTGTCTGAATCAATCAACTAATCGATTCAGGCTTTCTCGCGATCGCGTGAGAAAACCAGCCCCCACTCGATCGACCGATTGATTGGCGGTGCCCAATCGATCGGCCGATCGATTGGGCTACATTTTGTGCTCACAATCTAAGCTTATAATCGATCGGTTGATCGATTGGGTGGTGTCGACCTTTTTGCATGTCACAAGGCACCCCAAATTGATAAAGATTGGAACTCATTTAAGCTAAAGAAAATGCGTGTAGTGAGAAGTCCCAAGTCGTATTTTTCCAAGGATAACTAATATGTGTGTGCATTCTAGAATTGGTTCCAATCAAAGTATTACATCACAAGATCAATTTAACTTTTCATTTAATTAACACTTCAAACTGATTCCTTCCACAATCACAAATAGATCAAAGAATGTCCATTCCCATCTAAACATGATCCATTTCCTTCTCATCAAATAAGCATCAATTAAATTCAGATTTAAATGCACCATTGAATCAATTAATGCAATTCCCTCATCTTCAATCAACAATCAATTCATAATTGCATTCAAATTCAACACTTAACTCATCCACCAAGTCTTCACTTCTCACTAACAATCAACCACATTCTACAAAGGTGAACAATGAAAAATTTAAGTGATTCATTCATCAATCAAGCTCATTAACAGCCACCTCAACATTCAATGAGTCAAACAAGTATTTCCTAAATTCATGAATTGACTAATCCTAACTTATAGAAACCGAAGCAAAGAATTTCAAGTAAAATAAAATTGCAAACCAAGTTAGTAGCTAACATTACTGTAATTGCAGAAATCTTAAGGAATTAGAATTCAAATCAGAAATAAGAACTGGGTTTTTGCAACAAAGTGTTGGTGCAATCGACCTAGGTTTTGATGTGTGTGTCAAAGAGTTTAAGTTAGGCTTTCATATGTATTTGATATGTGTTTGAGTCTTGCAGGACTTTGTGGAACACATGAGAACTTGGTGCGGCCAAGTGTGGGAAGCTCATCCAAGGGCTCGGATCGTTGAGCCAGTGAAGGGTGGTGTGGAAGACATCCGAAGGACCGCAAGACGAGGAGTAATGGAGTGGAGCCGAGGGAAGTGGACTTCAAGGCAGCGTGAATGATGGCACGGAGAGGAGCCGTGGGCTCGGGTGCATCTGAGGGACGAAGGCCGAGGAAGAGGACTTCAAAGGCGACTCCGGAAAGGATGAGAGGAGTGAATGTACTGGGACCAGTCGACTGATCCAGCTTCACAGAATGCACAGAAGCATTCTGTGCTTGTCGACTAAATGGACCAGTCGACTGGTCCTAAGACCAGTCGACTGGTACATGACCGTTGGCAGAAAACGGGCTCTAAAGAGAGCCGTTGGCGTTGCCTAACGACTAGCACCAGTCAACTGGTGCATGGACCAGTCGACTGGTGTCAGGGTTTGAGTTGATTGGTGATCAACTCTTTCCTCTTATTTAAGGGGAGCTTTGGGGCATTGAAGGGACTACTGATACTCATTATAAACCTTCTGAATCTTGCCCAAAGCTTCCAAGCCAACTATCTTCCTTCTAACCCTAAGTTTCATCTTGTAAAGAGGAAGAGAACTTTGTGAGAGGTTTGCTCCACCGAGAAGGAGAAGCTTTAGCCGGAGATTGCCGGAGACTGATCCACCAAAGGATCAAGGGCTCGTCCACCTCAAGGACACGTCGTGGAGTAGGAGCAAGCAATCTCCGAACCACGTTACATCAAGCGTGTTAGCGTTTGTATTCTCGTTTGTGGTTCATTGTTTTAGTTTCTATATTTCCGCTTGCGCAAACTAACGTACTGTAGAGAAGAAATCGATTTGGGGATGGCCTAGCTATCCAACCCCCCTTCAAGCCGGCCACCGATCCTCCAACACAAAGAAAATCAAAACAGAATTGCATAAAAAAAAACTCAAACAAATTAAAATAGCAAAGTAATGGATCAGATCTGAGGATCTGAACAGGAACATCAATAATTCAAAGACAAAACAAATAAATCTAAACCCTAAGCATTCCTCAACCAAATCCCGAACTCAACCTTCTTCAATCTGCCAGGAAACCTCCAAAATAGAAGTGCTCTCGGAAACCTCCTTTCAAGCACCCAACAAACAATTCCCGAGCTTTCAGCTATTACCAGGGAATGATCCTAGCTCCAGGAAACCTCCCTTCAGCTCACATTCCTCTGATAACCTCACCAGCCGAAAAACGGAGCATGAATCTGTGAATTTGCAAACCGGATCGAATTGGCCGCATCGTCCAAGTATTGCTGTGAAATGGAGATTGAAAAGAAATCTGTAGCTTCCAGGAGACCTCCCTTAAGCATCTGATGGATGCGAATACGCCGATCTGGAAACCTCCTCAACCGGGTATGCGGCGGCGGAACAGATTCAAAATCGCCATCTGGAGACCTCCTTCAAGCTCTCTGATCACCGGCAGCTGGATGATTGTTGTCGTTGAAGAAGAAGAAGCACCGGATCTGGAAATCGGAATGGGAGCGTCGGCGTCGCGCGAAGAAGAAGACGGCATTGTAGCTCAAAATCGCGAACCGAGCTCACTGGCTACTGTAGCTTCTCGGGGTTTTTAAACCTCCTCAAAACTGATCGGACGGTCCAGATTGATTTGGACTGGATCAACGGTCGGATCGTCTCTGATCTGGATCAAACTTCCTGGATCTTCATCTACGGATGTGATCTGCTCCTTATTAGGTCGGATGGACCAGATTCTCAACGGATGGCTAGATCTGCTTGATCTTCAATGGACGGTCCAAAACACTCCAAGGCTTGATCGACTTGATTAACCCTTGATTTGAGCCCAAGTGTGGTTTGATTTGATCGGGTTCATGACCCTTTTGATGCCTACAAAATAATAAGCAAATATTATCATCAAATACCATGAAAATTCGCCAATTTGCAATTAGGTCCAAGATCACATGCAATTATGAATTATGATGTAAATGTGAATTTTATCTATGAAAATGATCACTAAAAATATGCATTATGAATTAAAACAATATAGCAAAATCATGGTTATCATTGGGCTGCTGTTTATTGCAGCACTATGCCCAATCAATCAGCTGATCGATTTAGCTTGGTTCAATTTGATCACTTGATCAAATTGACCAACTCTAGCTTGCCCGAGTCAAGTCTAGGGCTCCCAAACCCAAAATTCGGTCAATCGTGATCTATTGGGACTCTTTGTGCCTAACATCTGGTCAACCTTGACTTGCTGAGATTTCTTCACCAAGTGTCCGGTCAATCCTTTGACCCACTTGGACTTTTCTCCTCGTGCCAAGTGTCCGGTCAACCTTGACCCACTTGGACTTACTATCTCGTGCCAAGTGTTCGGTCACTCCTTTGACCCACTTGGACTTTTCTCCTCGTGCCAAGTGTCCGGTCAACCTTGACCCACTTACACTTACCATCTCGTGCCAAGTGTTCGGTCCTCCATGACCCCCTTGGATTTCCTTCCATCAGATGTCCGGTCACCCTTGACTCATCTGGATTTTCTTATGCTAAGTATCCGGTCACTCCTTTGACCTACTTGGACTTCCTAACATCAGGTGTCTAGTCAATCTTGACCCACCTGCATTTCCACGTGTCTGACTTCACTCACCAGGACTTTGCATTTGCCTAACTTCACTCACTAGGATTTTTCATCTACCTAACTTCACTCACCAGGACTTTCCATCTGTCTGGTTTCACTCACCAGGACCTTCACCTAGCTTCACTCACTAGGATTTTCTCACTGCCCGGCTTCACTCACCGAGACTTTCACATGCCTAGTTTCACTCACTAGGTCTTTCACTTGGCTTCACTCACTAGGATTTTCCAATTGTCTAGTTTCACTCACTAGGTCTTTCACTTGGCTTCACTTACCAGGATTTTTAATTGTCTAGCTTCACTCACCAAGACTTCTCTTTGCCTAATCTCCAGTTAGGACTTTCATAGTCAAGTATCCTGTCAACTTTGATCTACTTAACTCTTCTTCACATCTAACTGGTCAAACCTTGACCAGAGGAGAATTGCATCAACAATCTTCTCAATCGGACGACTGCATTTATAATTTCCATATATTGTCAAATATCGAAACTCAAACATCGAGACTCAAACTTAAACCAACTCAAGCTTAGTTAACCTGGTCAACCTTGACCCAGGGGATATTGCACCAACATCGACATCTTTTGCAATGTTGACGGTGGATCAGGGGTTCAACAGAAGTTATGGACTTGGAGGAAACAGCTACCGGCAGCAAGGAGTGTGGAGGTGGTAACTCGTCAGTATTGGTTGTCGGGTCATTACAGGAGACTCGACTTGTCTCCTCTTCATTGGTTGGCTCCTCGAAGGGGCCAATCAACAATAGTCCACGCGTTACTAGCTTGGCTTCTCCCCAAGCATCCATCTCTTATTTTGTTAACTTTGTGAAATCACTTAGTAAAGTCTTCCACATGGTTTAGTTGCAAAATAGGAAAAGAAATCAATTAGATCCAACAAAACTAAGAGGATGAATGACACACTGAAGTTGTCGGGGCAGTCAGGTTTGGATGAGACTCAATCCGAACATATACAACACTCTCTGAGTCAACAACTTATGAATATGATACTTCAGACCGACTAGCTGAGCAGAGACCTCGAGGTAGATCGACTCATTTTATACTTGCTTAACTCGAGAGGGTTAGGCAATTCCATTTGCAACCCGGTCGGGAAAGTTACATGAGGGTCCGGTCGGAGGAAGAAGTATCGGGATTTTCAGTCTTTATTAGAGGAGGGTATTTTATCAAAAATTACTACACCCACTCGAGCCTGCAATATAAAAATATCTGGCTCAGATTTCTTGGGATAATAAAAATAGTGGAAGACGTGGAGGTACGAGGGGATTCAGTATACACAAAATAATACAATGACCTCATACAGTTGCCTAATGAAGTTAAATATTAGTTGTTGCAAAGGGATATGAAAATACAAGCAAACTTCAAAGAAAAACGGGTGTAAAGGAAAGTGAAGGCCAGCGAGGAACTAGTCCTTGGAAAAAGTGAGAAAGTCGGGAGGAGGAAGATGGGGACGATTGTAACCAGAAGGGATGACGATTCGACAAGCAAGAGGAATATGATATGAATGGCGCATCTCGTCAACCTCCACCCTATCAAAATCAGAGGCGATAGAGGTGTACCAGAGCCCATGGATAGCGACAGGTGGAGAGGAAGCCATGAAGAGAGGACAAAGAGGACAAGAAGAAGGAAAGGAGTGGAACTTACTAGAAACTAGAGAAGCAAAAGTTCGAACGATCACCAGTAGTAGCAAGTAGGGAACAAGGAAAAAGAAGGTAAAGAGAGGAACACGAAAATGATAAAGTAGCAGTGAAACATGAAACTTAAAAACCCTAGTGACAGTTGCTTACAATTTTTCAATCAAGGAGATGAAGGAGAGATAATCAATCCAGATTGTTGAATTTAAAACTGCCAGTGGTCACATCTGTCGGATCGAAAGCGCAAGGGGGGGTGAATAATGCTCATAACTTTTCACATTTTTTTTTTGTAAAACACAAAATACATAGCGGAAGTAAAGAAGTAAAAAGCTAACATAATTTGGTTTTACTTGGTTCAGAGCCTGTGACGACTCCTACTCTAAGGCCTGCAATCGACGATCACTTTCGTTGGTCAATTCACTATCAATTCTGAATATTACAAAAATATATTACAAATAAGTACGGTAAAAATAAACTTTTTACCAACCACTGTATTGATCAGATATCTTGAGCTTGGTCATCGGAGCAGCATTTAGACGTCATAGAGTTATTTCCAAGGCAGCGCACAAGAGATAAAGTCATTCGAATTGATGTTCTTAAGGTGTTGGTTGAACCCTATTTTTATAGCCCCGTCTGGAAGCCTAGATGGGTCCCTGGGCGTTCCCAGAGTGTTGACGTGACGTGCTCTCATCGAAAATCTATTTGGTGAATTTTATTCATCTCCGATCGCCTGGACCCGTCCGAGCACCTAGATTGTGACCAAGGCCGGTGAATCAGTGCGCGCCACCTCAGCTCCTGAGGTCTCCCGTTAGGTCCCACCCGGGTGCTTGGACCACCTTCGGGCGCCTAGACGTCCAAAGTGCTTGGACAACCTTTTTCCAGCTTTTGATTTTCTACAATACAAAGTTAGTCCAACAAGCAATAATATATAAAGTAGAATAATATTTGACAGTCTTCAGATTGTTCAGTCCTGACTTTAAGTTTCGCTAAAACTCTAGGTCGTGTTGGTGCAATATTCCCTGGGTCAAGGTTGACCTGGTTGACTGAGTTTGAATTGGGTCAAGCTCGAGTCTTGATGTTTGGGTTTCGATGTTTGACAATACATAAAGACAACACATGGAGATTGCAGGTGCAATTGTTCATGTGGGAGAGGATGAAGGAGAGTCAAGTAGGTCAAGGTTGACTGGATACTTGACTGGAAATCCTGGTGAGTGAAGCCAGGTGAAAGACCTAGTGAGTGAAGCTAGGCAGTTGGAAATCCTGGTAAGTGAAATCAGGTGAAAGACCTAGTGAGTGAAGCTAGGCAGTTGAAAATCCTGGTAAGTGAAGTTAGGTGAAAGACCTAGTGAGTGAAGCGAGGCAGTTGGAAATCCTGGTGAGTGAAGCCAGGTGAAAGACCTAGTGAGTAAAGCTAGGCAAAAGAGAAGTCCTGGTGAGTGAAGTCAGGCACAGGAAATCCAGATGGATCAAGGTTGATCATACATCTGGTATTGGAAGGTCCAAGTAGGCCAAAGGGATTGACCGGATACTTGGCACGAGGAAATCCAGATGGATCAAGGTTGACCAGACATCTGGTGGAAGTCCAAGTGAGTCAAAGGGATTGACCGGACACTTGGTGAGGGAGTCCTAGCAGGTCAAGGGTGACTATATGCTAAGCATGATGTACCAACAGGTCAGTGTTGACCGAATGTTGGTTTAGGGGACTTTGGACTTGGTTTTGGGCAAAAACCTGAGTTGGATCGATCAGCCGATCGATTGGGAGCTGTGATTCTGCGCGATAAGCCCTGGATCGATCGACCGATCGATCCAGGCAATTCCCAGGAGCACAGAGGTGATCTAGATCGATCGGTCGATCGATCCAAAGCCTCCCCAATCGATTGGGAGCACTCCAATCGTTTGGGATATGACCGTTGGCGCAGGATATAGTCGTTGTCGAGCTCTTCCTTCGCCAAGACTTGCACTGTTCAGCTCCGATCTCACAGCAGCTTCTCCATAGCGATTTTCACTCTCACCGCCAGTTCTTGAAGGATCTTGGAGAGACATCCAAGTCAAGAGGCGCGTCTACAATAAGAAGAAGAAGCTAGGGTTAGGGTTTTCATTGCATATCTTGTAAGATATTTCTTGTATTTGTCTTCCCTTGCTTTCTTCTTGTATTGAGAGTATTGTAGGGCTTCTCCGCCTTCGGTAGTTACCGAAAAGGAGTATTTACATAGTGGATGGTACGTGAGTGTGTGGATTCTTGGATTAGTCACCTCTTCTTGAGGTGGATATCAAGTAAATCATTTGTGTTAGCGTTGTATGTGTTGTTTCTTTGTATTTCCGCTGCATATCCTTGAAGAAGCAAGCAACGACGAGCACGAGATCGCGCCGAGCTATTCACCCCTCCTCTAATTACATTTTGGTCCCAACAAGTGGTATTAGAGCAGGTTGCTCTTCACCAGAATCATCGCCGGAAGGGGCAAAAAGCTAAAGGGTGAAGAAGTTGGAGCAATTCTACAAGTAGAAGACTTCATCAAAAAGCTCAAACTTCAAGATGGAATTCCAAGATGTCCTTGGATTCGACACAAGGGTGCCTCCATCATATGTATCTACAAGCTTCGATTCTTGGAAATCAAGGATCGAGAATTTTCTTATGATGGAGATAGAGCAATGGTTTGCTCTTATGGAAGGCTTCAAAGCTCCAACAAATTCAAAGGGCAAAATCCTCAAGAAGAGCTAATGGAGCCAAGAGCAAATCCAAAGATGTGAGGCCAATGACAAAGTGACCAAGCTTTTGGTCAATCTATTGCCGAACAATATCTTGGAGAAAATTGGAGAATTTGAAGACGCCAAAGAGCTATGGAGCAAATTGGAAATGATTCATGAGTTTCCCTCCACTGTACCAATCTAAGAAAAATCCAAAGAGGGAGACTCATTGGAGCAAGACCAAGAAGAGGAGAATTCCGAAGTTGAGAGATGCTCAACTTCCGAAGAAGAAGTCCAAGAAGCTTCATTTTCAAAGGAATACAATGAAAAGGGCAAAGAGGGAGCATACTCTTTATTCAATATACAAGATGAAGATGTAAGTATAAATATTTTATCTAAAAATAAAGATCATATAATATGTTTTGAATGTAGGGGGCATGGGCACTACAAAAGCAAGTGCCCTAAATTGGCCAAGAAAAAGGGTCAAGTGGCACCAAAGGGCAAGGAGAAGCTCATAGAGATCGCTCCTACAACAAAGAAGAGCAAGGAGCACATTGTGTGCTTCTTGTGCAACCAAAAGGAACATTATCAGAGCCAATATCCTAAGGGGAAGAAAGCGGTCAAAGTCAAAGTCAAAGGAGGAAGCACGAGTCAAGGGGGAGCTTCCAAGGTAAAACGTAAGTATCATTTATTGAACCTATTCCTTTGACAAATGGTAAAAATCATGCTAATTCCAATTTTTATCATTTTAATGATATTTACCATAAAAATAGAAAGCATGATAGCTTTAAGGAAAAACATGTAGCTCTTCATGCTAAAACTACCACACCTAAGGTTAAGAAGGTAGATAACCAACTAGGAAATAATTTTAAGGGTTTTAAGCATATGCCTAAGGAAAGGAAAAAAATCAAGATTTTAGTGAAAAATCTAAGGTTGAGGAACTATGGAAGGAAAATCAAGTCTTAAGGTCAAAATTTGATAAAATGGAAAGGATCCTTAGAAAAATCACAAATGAAACATAAGGATCCAAAAATCATAACCTAGGTCTAGGAGTACAACAAGGGTCATCCAAGGGTCAAAGAGGTTTGTGATACAAACCAAAAATCAAAAAGGATGTACCTTCTTATCATAGGATTCCATATAGCTATGGAACTAACCCAAAGCCTAGTGGTTAAGTCAAAAATATTAGGGAAGTTATCCCTAAGAGTATTTTTGCAACAACAAACGTGACTAAGACTTCTAAAAAGTCTAAGAAAGTCACTAAGAAGGTCACAAGGGAAGAAAACCCTAGAGTTGACCTAGAGAAAGTGACCAAGGCCTCTAAGAAGCCAAACAAGGTCACTAGGAAGGTATCTAGGAAAGTTATCCCTAGTGAATACCTAGAGCATCCAAGGAGCACCAATAAGTTTTGGGTTCCTAGGAGCATTTTCTCTACCCCTTAGATGGGTTAGAGAGTGTCAACTCCGATTAGAAGGGTAGTTAACCCAACTTTGGTGAAGTTGACACTCGGAGAGCATTTTCAAAGTTATTGTTAACCTTTGAAAATGATATGGATAAATGAGTTACTCTTGGAAAGAGTAAAATGTGTCATAATTTAAGTATTTGGATATAATTTTAATTGGCACAAGAAACCAAATCATAAGAAATGTCAAGTTGGAAGTTTGGCATTTTATTAGGGAGTTAAAGGCAATCTAGGACTTAAATTTTAAGTTAGCTAAGGCTTAAGGAAACTTGGATAGGTAATCTAAGGAAATTTTATTTATTCTAATTTGTCATGTTTGTTTGCCTTTAATACGCCATGACATCATATTGTTGCATTCATGCCTTATTATGAAAAATACAAAAATACCATGTCATGTCATACATACATCATGTAGTTATAGGAAATTTTCTTTTGAAAATTATTTCTTTTTGATGTATGCCATAACATATCATGCATTATGTTTAAATTCGTTGCAATTAAGGACAAATGACATTTACTTATAAATAACATCCTTGGTGGATGTTAATAATTCAAAATGCCTAGATAGATATGCATGATCCCTAGATTAGGGCAAAACCAAGATATTACATCTCACTAAAGAACTATAAGGTGACTTGTATGTGGTTTCGTACACATTAAATATAAGTGAGATGTTAGGATGATGAACAAAACTCAAGATGTTGATTTAGTGCATTCCTTTGAGTTTTAGGTTCATCAAAACACATAGTTATGTGTTTTCCAATCATTGGGAAACCTAATGTACAAGTCATGTGCATTGAGCCCAAAGAACATAGTTGGATATTGATTTTGAAATACTTTTGGAAAACCTTGATGAAGACTATCTTTTGATAGTAATCATCATTGAAGAGTTAGACACAAACTTAAAGAAAACACTAAAATTTTTACAAGTTTTCAAGTTTGTGTCAATCTTTAAAAATATGAAGTATTTTCTTATAAAACTATTTTTTCATGATAATATATATCCTAAATAATGTCTACATGAATTTTCATGATTTTTGAAATTTTGTAGAATTTTCTAGGGGTTTCTGAAGTTGATTGAAATGAAATTTCAGCAACTTCAGACCTTCAATCGATCACCCGATCGATTGAAGGGTCTCAATTGATTGGGCGATCGATTAAGAGTGAGCTTTTCGCGAACAGAAGCTCACTGGATCGATCCACCGATCGATCCACACTAGCTGAATCGATCAGTGGATCGATTCAAGCAGGTTCAATCGATCGGGACCCAACTCCAATCGATTGGGGATGTTGATTTTGGCTGGGAAAGCTTATTTTCAGCATTCTAAACCACTTTTAGTTTAGGTAACCATTCATTACCCCTCAAAATACATTTATATACATTTAGGGGGAGTTTTCATGACGAAAACAAGGATGGATTGGTTAAGGAAGACTAAGTAGAGGTTTAGGTTGAGGTTTGGTTTCAATATTGAATTTATGAACCTCAAAACTTCTAAATTTGGATTTCCTAAAGTTTTAGGGATTCCAAGTCATTGTTGGTGCAATGACAGAAGTTACGCGCATGTCTTTAGGGGGAGTTACTCTTTAAGGTCATGAAAATCTATTTTACATACACCTTGGAAGGTGGTTAACCTTCTTTAGCAAAAATGCTCAAGGGTGGACATTTGAATATAATGGAAAGTGGATATCTTCATTATTCAAGTGATGTATGCTCATGGATGAGCATTTGATGATAATGAAGGGTATGAGACCTTCATTTGAATCGTGTGTGAATATACCAGGTGGTATATGCTCAAGGGTTGAGCATTCAGAATAATGAAGGGTATGAGACCTTCGTTATTATGTTATGAACAACGAGTAAAGTTGTAAACAACGTTGGGTAACTCTTCAGGGGGAGAGTTTTTGATGTGTGTCAATAGGGGGAGAATGGGTGGTTAAGTCAGGCCTTCATTATCTGTAGAGGAAGTTTACCCTCTGGTAAAGGGGAAGAATGAAGAAAACCATTATTATCATTCACATATTGGCATGAAGGGAGTTGAGCCTATGGGATTAGCCTGACTTAAATGTGGTATTGTCAAACATCAAAAAGGGAAAAATTATTGGTGCAATATTCCCTGGGTCAAGGTTGACCTGGTTGACTGAGTTTGAATTGGGTCAAGCTCAAGTCTTGATGTTTGGGTTTCGATTTTTGACAATACATGAAGACAACACATGGAGATTGCAGGTGCAATTGTTCATGTGGGAGAGGATGAAGGAGAGTCAAGTAGGTCAAGGTTGACTAGATACTTGACTGGAAATCTTGGTGAGTGAAGCCAGGTGAAAGACCTAGTGAGTGAAGCTAGGCAGTTGAAAATCCTGGTAAGTGAAGTCAGGTGAAAAACCTAGTGAGTGAAGCTAGGCAGTTGAAAATCCTGGTAAGTGAAGCTAGGTGAAAGACCTAGTGAGTGAAGCGAGACAGTTGGAAATCCTGGTGAGTGAAGCCAGGTGAAAGACCTAGTGAGTAAAGCTAGGCAAAAGGGAAGTCCTGGTGAGTGAAGCCAGGCACAAGAAATCCAGATGGATCAAGGTTTATCATACATCTGGTATTGGAAGGTCCAAGTAGGCCAAAGGGATTGACCGGATACTTGGCACGAGGAAATCCAGATGGGTCAAGGTTGACCAGACATCTGGTGGAAGTCCAAGTGGGTCAAAGGAATTGACAGGACACTTGGTGAGGGAGTCCGAACAGGTCGAGGGTGACCAGATGCTAGGCATGATGTACCAACAGGTCAGGGTTGACCGGATGTTGGTTTAGGGGACTTTGGACTTGGTTTTGGGCAAAAACATGAGCTGGATCGATCAGCCGATCGATTGGCTCATGCCCAATCGATCGGCTGATCGATTGGGAGCCTCCAATCGATCGGCTCGATTGGGAGCCTCCAATCGATCGACTGATCGATTGAGAGCCTCCAATCGATCGGCTAATCGATTGGGAGCTACAATTCTGCGCGATAAGCCCTGGATCGATGGTCGATCGATCCAGGCAATTCCCAGGAGCACAGAGGCGATCTGGATCGATCGGCCAATCGATCCAAAGCCTCCCCAATCGATTGGGAGCACTCCAATCGATTGGGATCTAACCGTTGGCGCAGGATATAGCCGTTGTCGAGCTCTTCCTTCGCCAAGACTTGCACTGTTCAGCTCCGATCTCCACAGCAGCTTCTCCACAGCGATTTTCACTCTCACCGCTAGTTCTTGAAGGATCTTGGAGAGACATCCAAGTCAAGAGGCGCGTCTACAACAAGAAGAAGAAGCTAGGGTTAGGGGTTTCATTGCATATCTTGTAAGATATTTCTTGTATTTGTCTTCCCTTGCTTTCTTCTTGTATTGAGAGTATTGTAGGGCTTCTCCGCCTTCGGTAGTTACCGAAAAGGAGTGTTTACATAGTGGAGGGTGCGTGAGTGTGTGGATCCTTGGATTAGTCACCTCTTCTTGAGGTGGATATTAAGTAAATCCTTTGTGTTAGCGTTGTATGTGTTGTTTCTTTGTATTTCCGCTGCTTATCCTTGAAGAAGCAAGCAACGACGAGCACGAGTTCGTGCCGAGCTATTCACCCCCCCCTAGCTTCATTTCGGTCCCAACAGGTCGGATTGACACCTACTATTAGGGGTGTAAATGAACCAAACCGCTCGTGAACTATTCGAAGTTCGATTCGATAAAAGCTCGTTTGAGCTCGTTTAATGAAGCTCGTTAAGATAAACAAACCAAGTTAAAGCTTCACAATATTCGGCTCGTTAGCTCGTGAACATGTTCGTTAAGCTCATCAATCAACTTTTAAATAAAAATAATAATAGTTTTGATGTTGAATTTATAGACTTTACACTCTACTTATGAAATATATAGACATATATATTAAATTTATTTATCAGAATAAAATTATAAATTTTAATAAGAATATTAAAATTTTCTCTAAATATATAATTTAATTTTTAATGAATATTTAATTTTATAATTTTTATTTATTAAACTCGTTTAAGCTCGATAAAAGCTCGTGAGCCATGAATATATTCGTTAAATAAAGCTCGAGCTCGGCTCGATTATAAACGAGCCAAACTCAAACATTCAAGAGTTCGGCTCGACTCGGCTCGGCTCGATTACACCCCTACCTACTGTTCCCTCTTGTTAGGATGTATACTAAAAGTCTAGCTTTTGGTATAATTATTTATCTAGAAATAAGAATCACATTCGTCAAATGTCTACATTTATGATAAATGTAGCTGTTCAATTAATTTATATTGTAGATAACATGGTGTGTGGTGTCACACACAGAGGATCATGTTATCAGTACCTTATAAATTATAAACAGTAGCTCACGACCAAGATGGAAAGGAACAAACATTGGAAGGTCGTAGTGTAATTAGGTATTAGTTTATCTTAACTTTATAATTACACTAGTACACTTAGAGTGTATTGAGTAGGACCATTAGAGGTCGTTTCTTTTTATACTGACTTTATAAAGGAACAAGAACCTCAGTTATTATGGAAGTGTGTGCTCTTAATCCTAATATAATAACAAGCACATATATTTGATATTTATTTTCTTTAATTTATCAATGGGTGAGATTTAGTTCGATAAATCAATAAGCCCGATAAGTTGAGAAATGATATCACTTATAGTGTGTGTTGTTGATTATAGAAGGAAATTGTGTCCTAGTGATCTAGGTTGAGAATGTCCTCAAGAGAAGCTCATAAGGATTGTCATGTTAAACCCTGCAGGTGGACTTAGTCCGACATGATAATAAGATTGAGTGGTACTACTCTTGGACTAAGATATTAATTAAGTGAGTTGTCAGTAATTCATTTAATTAGTGGACATTCATTATCTTAAATACAGGGAGACTAATACACTCATAATAAGAAGGAGCCCAAAAATGTAATTTGGGATTGGTGCGGTAGTTCAATAATAGTTCTCTAGTGGAATGAATTATTATTGATAAAATTAAGTTGTGTGTTCGGTGCGAACACGGGATGCTTAATTTTATCGGGAGACCAAAACCAATTCCTCCTCTCGGTCCCTATCGTAGCCTCTTAATTATAGAGTACTATACCCACCTATACCCACCTTCTTACCCATCCTATAGGGCCCGACCAAGCTAGCTTGGAGACCAAGCTAGGGCCGGCCATGGCTTGGTTCATGGGTGAATTCATGTGGCCGACCCTAGCTTGAACTCAAGCTTAGGTGGCCGATCCTATTAAAATAAAAAGGAATTTTAATTTTAAAATTTTTTCTTATGTGGATAACATGATTTAAAAGAGAGTTTAAAAATTTAAATCTTTCCTTTTATAAGATTCTACAAAAGATTAAGAGAAAGCTAAATCTCTTTCCTTATTTGTAGATTAAAAGGTTGATTTTAATTTTGGTAAAAACTTTCCTTTTAATCATGTTCATGATTTAAAAGAAAGTTTAAAAATTAAAAATTCTCTTTTATTAGTTTTTACAAAAGATTAAGAAAAGATTTAATATCTTTCCTTATTTGTAAATTGAAAGGAGATTTTAATTTTTAGAGATAACTTTCCTTTTTGAAAATTATCCACATGTTTAAAAGAAAGATTTTAATTTATAAAATTTCCTTTTTATTAACCAATCATGAAGGGATAAAAATTATTGGAGAAATTTTTATAAATTTCTAGAAACAAATTAGGAAGTTTTAATTCTTGTTTTAATTAAAACTTTCCTTGTTTTGGGGAGAAAGTGACCGGCCATATAAGTTGGAAAAAGAAAATTAATTTTTAATTAATTAATTTTTCTTTTTCATGGCAAAGGAATTAAGGAAGTTTTTATTTAAATTTCCTTATTTGCCAAGACCAAGGATTATAAAAGAGGGGGTAGAGGTGCCTTAATAGCTAACGACTCTATTCTTTTTCTTCCTCTCTTTTCTTCCTAGGTGTGGTCGGCCCCTAGAGGTTCCCCTTCCCCTTCTCTCTTCTCCTTCTTGTGGCTGAGACTTCATCACCTCTTGGAGACATAGAAGTGGCCGGATCTAGCTTGGAGAAAAGGAGAGAAAGGAAGCTTGTTTCTTGCATCCCTTGGAGCTTGGTTGGTGGAAAAAGTTCTTCATCCTTTGGAAGTTTTTGCTTGGCCGAAACTTGAAGGATGGAAGAAGAAGGTGTTTTGGTGGTTCTCATCTCGGAAGATCATTGTCCACACAATGTCTGAGGTTAGAAGAGGAATACGTTAGAAGATCAAGAGGTTATTATCCACAAAGAAAGGTATAACTAATAATTATTTTCCGCATCATGTTAGTTTTGTTTCTTTGTAAAAATACCAAATACAAGAGGCATGTGATTCTAGTTTTTTGAATTAGTTTTCGAAGTTGTGTTCTTTTATTTATTTTTTTCTTTTCCTTGTGATTTGATTGTTCTTAGCGGTTAACCTAGGGTTACTATGGGAAGGTTAAATATTTAATTTCCTTAAAAGACTTTATCTAGTCGGCGGTGGTTGCTCCCATATCCAAGAAGGCCAAGTGCCTCGCCATGCAGTACTGGAAGCTAATTTTGGAAATAGATATTTAATTGTCTTCGTGACCTAGGTGATTTGGATCGAACGTGTTAAGTTCCGCAGGAGATCCAAGTCTAAACCTGAAAGAACAAATAAATTAAACTTAGGATCAAACGTGTTAAGTTCCGTAGGCGATCCAAGTTTAATTTAAAAGAACACATGGTAGCTAGGAAAAGGTTCAGACCTTTGTACAAAATTTTTGTACAGTGGAACCGTTAGGTTTTCCGAGTAGCAACCAACACCTCTACGGAGAATGCATCCTCACATAATCCTCTCAAAAGAGTTTATCTTATGTCAAATCGGTCCTCCAGACCGTTTGGACTTTTGCCCAACACTCGAGACTTCAAGACTTTCTGCTAGACGTCTGATCCCCGACCCGTCCAGTCATCCGCTTGGTGTCTGTGACCCCTAGGACTTTCACCTAGTGTCCCTGACCCTAGGATTTTTTTTCCTGACGTCCTTGACTTGTCAAGATTTTGCCCAGTCCCACAGACTAGGACTTCCTTGCCTAGTTACAACTAGAACTTTCCACCTGCCTAGTGTCTACTAGGACTTCTTTGCCTAACCTCAACTAGGACTTTCACCTTTCTTAAGATCACTTAGTATTTCCTACACACTTAGTCAGACTTATCAATATAATAATAAGACTTAACTTTAAGCCTTTTACCAATATCAGAACTCAAATTCGATCATATGGTACTCCTTACACCAAAAACATCGAATCTCAACAGTCATCTATCACATCGGATATTCTTTAGCACAGGCGTACAATACGTGCTAAACAGATACATGCGACATTTATTAGGGATGAGAGGCAATACACAGGCTTATGATAAAAACGCATGCTCATTGTATTTATCATTAATGATGAGTGATGTATCATGTTTCCAAGGTGTCAGAGTAAGGTGCTCGAGCCGAGCGGTGGTGCAAAAAGAGGAGCGCCCAGTCGAGAAATAAAGAACACCAAAAGTATCAATAAATAAGTGCAACATTAGCTAGAGTTGAGTGTCACAAAAAAAGACGAGCGTCTAATCGAAGGACAAGGGAGCACCACCAACACAAGTGTCTAGTCAGTCAAACTTATAGTTTCCTTCGACTAGATTTGAGGGAGAGGTTTGTGATACAACAGATAATGTGAAGCTGCTAAGTTGGGTCAAAGTCAAGAGGGACGACTGACATGGCGGTCAAAGTCGTCAACCTTTGAAGTTAGCGCAGTAGATCATCTCAGTTGAGAGGTTATCTGACCAGAGCATTAGGGCGGTTGGATGCCGAGTCCATCAGGATTATCCAAACGTCGAGTCCATCAGGTTATCCGATCGGATCATTGGGCCGGTCAGACTCCAAGTCCCTAAATATTGATGAATAACTCAAGACGAGTCAGCACTCTTCAAAGTCAAAACTTATTTGTCACTTGAAGATAACACATTTAATCAACCAGGTCAAGAAGTCCAGCTGATAGGCTTTATAGTTCGATCGGACAGAGAGGACGTTAGGTCCTAATTGAACCCTTTTGGCTAAATAAATAGGTCAAGTGAAGGACAAGTTCCGGACAACACTCTATTAATCCTATCGGCTTGTCCTTATGAGTGATTGTCGATCGGGTCACGAGAGGAACTTGGTTGGCTGGCCATGCATGCATATTGTGGGCCCCTTAACCCCAACAACCTTATATTTTGTTGTGGCATTTTATGCCATGGAGGATAAAAAATATTCTACTTGCAAGTTATACATTAGAAGATATATCTCTGCCAAACGCAGAGATTACAGGTCTATTTTAAGAAAAGTGTTAGAGTATCTTTATGATGTGTCCTTTTTTAGACACGTTTTGAGATTCGTACACAGACAGACAATAACACTATAAAAGGGATCTCCATATATAGACTTAGGTACGCGATGCTATGTAGTTTTACACACTTATAGTTAATGTTCCTCTTATTGTTCATCTACTCGACTCAATCACTAACTTGAACATCGGAGGACTTATTTACGTCGGGGACTACTTCCCTAGCCCGATTACTAACACTCCTTTTGACACGCAGGATCGCCGGGAGCCACTTTTTGTTGAATCAGAATCTTCAAGCAGTTAACATCACAACTACCTTCCCAAACAGTCATCTTCTCTATTTTCGGACAAAATCAACCGACTTGTTCAAAATAAGTGCATTGTCTGTTAGTTAGAGCCCTAGAGCCAATCATTTGATGATTGTATGGACTCATGTATATCATATTCATGTATATATATTAAGGCATTTGGTTTTTGGTTATTATGCTTATTTGTATTAGTGCCAGATAAAATAAGTATAGTAACGTCCTAGAGTAGAAAGGTTCTTACCTATATCAATCGATTGGTTGAATCGATAGTGAGATGATATAGGGAACACTACTCTAAATCATTCCTAGTCGAGTATTAACATTCAGGGACAATGTTAATACAATAAGACTAGCATGTAGGTCAGCTCGATGACTTGATCTCATAAGTCATGGATATAGAGATATCAAGCTGACACATGGGTATGCATTAGAGAATGTATACTGAATGACCCGCCATGAGAAAGTATCATGGATCGTTATATGAGTGTCATATACTTTCTCATGTGACTATTAGTCCTTTGACCTGAAGTCACCATGGATCCCTACATAAGGAGTTATGTACTTTGGTTTCGTCAAACGTCACCCGTAACAGGGTGGACTATAAAGGCGATTACTGGGTATGTAATAAATTATGCAGAGGGATGTGAGTGATGTAGATGGGATCTATCCCTCCCATATGACGGGAGCGACATCAATATTCTTGATAGAGTTAGACCACGAAGTGCATGGCCATACCCAAATGAGTCAACATGAGATGTTGAGCTCATTTGATCGAGTGAGTCTACTTGGAGTTCAAGATTTAGATTGATTAGAGGATGACACGGTCTATACCTCACATTGATCAATCTAGATGTCAAGGATAGAAGGACATTTGACATATTTTGTGAGAAGTCACAATTGGTAGTCACAAGGTGATGTCGGATCTCGACATTCTTGTAACTTGGGTAGTAATGATGTGTTGCTAGATACCGCTCATTACTTATGCTCCTAAATGGGTTTAGGGCATTGCCAACGTTACAAGAACCTATAGGGTCACACACTAAGGACAATTAGATGGAGATTTAGTTCATATGATGAACCAAGAGGATTAGATTCATTTGATGAATCATATTGGATTAAGAGTAATCCAAATTGGGCTAATTGAGTTGGACTCAAGTTGATTCATGTATTCAATGAGTCTAATTTAGATTATGACTCATTAAATCAACTTAATTTAATGAATTAGATTCATTATATTAAGTTGGCTTGAATCATATGGTTGGATTAGATCAACCATGAGAGAGATTTGATCAAGTTTGACTTGATTTGAGAGGAAGAGAAAAAGTCATGTTTGACTTGACTTTTTGCCACATCACTAGTGAGTTGGCAAGATGTGGACCAATAGGATTGCTCCACATCATCAATGTGTGCCACCTCATGGAGGTTACAAGCCTCCATAGCATTTAATGTGGCCGACCCACATTAAATGAGGAGGTTACACTTGTTGCCATGTCATTTAGTGAGGTGGCAAGATGTGAACCAATAGTGTTGATCCACATCATCCTAGAGTGCCACCTCATGGGGGTTACAACTCTTGATGGTCTCCACATTAATTGGAATTAATGTGGGGGTTACACCTCCTAGAGTGGTCGGCCACTTGATGACTAAGGGGTTTTTTGAATTTCCTCTCAATTGATTCATTCACTCTTCTTCTCCCTTGGGTGCTCTCTCTTCTCCTTCTCCCATTCCTTGGCCGAACACTCCATTGGTGCTAGCACACCTTGTGTTTTGGTCATCTCTTTCTACTTGTGTCCGTGTGGATACATATAGAGGTTGTCTACTTTGACAACTAGAGATCCGGCGACATCTTGGACAAGCGGGAACGCGAAGGGCTTCGCTACAAGGGTAATGATCTTAACTTTAGTGTAGATCTAAAGTTTTTACAAACTCGTACAAGAAAAGGTTTTTCGAAAATTTTGTTTACGAATCTTTGCACGAGATCCATGGCTTTGGGTGAATCGGGGTTTCCGCGACACGAAAAAGCGGTTTTCGCGGCCCGAAGAACCCAACATTATCACCTTTGCTCTTTTGTTATTATTGACAAGCACATATCTCTCTCTATATATCCATTGTCTTATTTTTCTTTTTGAAATTATATTATTGATGACCACTTACTCCTTGTCGGAACAATTAGTGTGAAATTTCCATGAGATCAAATTGATCTCATTGTTCATCTCATATTTGATATTATCTGATCATTAGTAGAGCTATCTTAGTAGAGCTATCTTAGTAGAGCTATCTCACCTTGTGGACAAAATATCAGAGGCCAATAAAAATAGGATAAAATAAAAATCAAAACCTAACAACATGTCAATGTTGAAGAAAATGAATTCCCTGACGTGATTAGGGCTTAAATTTTGGCGTCAATTTGCAAGACAAACTTGACCTTGACTCACTTAAATATGCGTGTTGTCTGCTTGTGCAATTAATTCGACGATTTCTCCTATTTAAGAAAATAAAGAAATGAAATATATTATCTTAATCATATGCATGAAATGAAGGAAAAAACAATAATATAAGGGAGTTTATCATTTATGTGCGACTATTTTTGTTAAAAAAAGAAAGCAAATGAGAAAAAATAGATTTTATAATTTTAATTTGAACTGGAAGACAAAAAAACCACCAGCTATTCCACATGCTACTTAATTGACAATTCAATCAAAAATTAATTGCTTTCTTAATTTGTCCTTTGTTAACTAATTTCCCTTAGCTTGATTTATAAGGTTTCCATTCAATTGATCCACCTAATCCTAATGATCCTCTTCCTATTAAACAATTAATCTAATTATTATTAATATGGTAAACCCCACCCATTGCCCTAATCAATTTGAAGAAATAAACATACACAATGACTAGAGAATTAAGTTTCGAGTCTAGTTAATTTGTATTGTCTCAAATTCTACTTTTCTCATGGATATAGATAAGGATGAGGAGATTTTCTGGATCGCTTTTTTAATCCAAACGATGTTCTCTTTGTATATATTGATGAGGATGGATAGTCCCTACTTGTAAAATAGGTAGAGACCGTCTATCTCTACCAATGCATGAGAGCAAATCTTCTGGACCATTTTTTATGGTCCAGGGGATGAACCACTCATATTTGCGGTTGGATCGTGATCGCAATCCGACCGTAATTGGTTGCAATCCCTTCTTGGATTCACCGTCCTCATCAGGTTATAGTTTGGTTCGGAGCGGATGGTCGAAGGCTACCCGGTGGTGGATAAATGGTCAGGTTGTTGGGCACCGAGCAAGGGTCTCCTCTGGACGACCTCCGGTCGCCCACTCCGAATCAAATTATAACTTGATGGGGACGGTAAACCCAGAAAAGGATCGCAACCAATTGCGTCAGATCACGGCCACGATCCGACCGTAAATACGAATGGTCCATCCCTTAGACCATAAAAAGTGATCCAGAGATCCTGGCTCCCAATGCATGTAAAAAAAGGATCCTCTGAATCGAAAAAGTGATATAGAGGATCCCATCTTTGGAAGCACGGATTCTCTAGGCCACAAAATATGATCAAAAAACAAACTAAGGATTATGGTCCAGAAGATCTGGACTGCGCCTCTGGATAGTGAGAATAACAGTTTTTTGTCCATTTCTCAAATAAATGATTCATTTTCCTGATATTTTGTTAATTTTAATTGTATAATTAACAGTTGGCTTAATAAAATTAAGGTATGAATAAGGGAGGCAAGTGGAACCCACTCCTTAAAATAAGATTATATCTCAATCAACAAACCCAGTCAAATCAAATAAAATTAGTCGTAATTTTTAAAAGAAATACTAGTAGAAATGCCATTTAGTTAGACTTCACTCCCTTTCGTATTATTAAATGCTCCGAAAAGAAGACATTTAAAAGTTTCCAGAAACAAATAAATCAGAAATTGATGGAATTGATGAGCCGATTTTAAGTTTACAATTCCGGTTCGCACGGAAGTCAAACGGCACTCTGTTGCCCAACCGAACCGGACCGGACCGTTACTGACAAGCCGGTCTTTGTTTTTCTATCGTTATTATTGATAATTAATTTTAACGGGAGAATTAAGAATAATTGAGTTCTTCTTTCATTTGCGTAGAAAAATTCGACGCCCTGTAACACTCGCCATAAATTGAGAGGCCGATCGATCTTGAAGTCGTAGCTATCCAAATTCCAAACCAAGTCCACGCCTTCTGTTACGATCCTCTCTCTGTTCATCGGATGCGATCTTTTTATCCACCAAGCGGAAGCAACCCTAGATCGGCTTCTGTAATGGCTTTCCGGGAAGCCGTTTGACTAAATGCCCCAGTGAGTTCTTCTTCCTCAAGTATGCATAGCCTCTTCTTCTTCTTCTTCTTCTTCGGGTTCTTGGGCTTGGAAGCGGCTGTCGAGGACTGCAATCGATCCTGTGGCAGCTACACGGCACCTTACCCCTTCGGCTTCTCCGGCGGATGCTCGATCGCCTTGAACTGCTCCAATCCCGCAAGATCCACCTACTACGTCGGCGATTTTGCGGTGCGCAACCTCACCCAAGACGCCATCGTGGTCGACGTACAGCCTTCCTGCAACCGCTCCGTGCACACCGCCTCGATCTTCTTCCGCCAAAACTTCGCTTTGAGCAACCGGACCGGTGTCCTGCTTCGCAATTGCACGCGGCGGCACTCGGGGGGAAACTGCAGCGCCGAATCCGTGCTCGTCGACGATCAGTGCGGCACGAACTACGAGAACACCACCTGTTTCCTCAACGCCACCGCCATGAAGGATCTCGACTCCTCCGGCTGCGAGGTCTTCTACACCTCCGGTGTCGCATACAAGGAGTCGGTGCTGTCTGTGGATCTCAACACGGCTGAACTGGAGTGGTGGCTGCCGCAGCCGTGCTACTGCGACGCTAATTCCGAGCTGGTATGGGTTAATGGGACTAGCCAGTCGGGCTGCCGATGCAAGTGCCGATCCGGGTTTCATGGGGACGGGTTCGTCAACGGTACCGGTTGTCGACGAGGTTTGTCCTTGCTTGGGATTTGGTTTTATTTGGTGCTTTGTTCTCCGCTCCGCCTCTCTCTACCATGGCTTCGTGCCCCCCAAAGTTTTTTTTTTCCTTCAGATTTTTGACAACACAAGATTTCCACTTCTTAAATCATCATAACTGGCACAAACAACCATTACTTGCCTAAATCTTATGAATCATCCAGTACTCCCACTGCTTTTAATTCGATTCTTTTTTTTTTTCGTGTTTGCTAATACAGGAGGAACTCCTAATTGTTATTTGGTGTTACTAAAAAGTTCTGAAGTTTCAACGTGTCTTCCATGATCCTTCTTCTGTTCTTCCCTCTTCTACTTCTCAGTTGCTCTAAATATTAAGTTCTATTTTGGCCTACTTCAAGTCAACCTTTTCTCATGAGCAAAGTCTTTATTTTGTTCAGTCAACTTCCCTTGAAGAGAAGGCATGCATTCTTTTTTACAATTAATTAGTCGTGACGTTATTGCAACCATCTACAGTAAATTTGATGTCACAAATGATGTGAAATTAATGCTCGAATATGCTAGGGCAAACAAGGATTAGATTAACGAGATATGATGATGGTCTGTTGTTCCCTTATTTGATTCGAAATCATATTGTTTCCCTTGGATTGAACTGTTTCATTGTCAAATCCCAATCCAATAATTATTTAAATTTCTTATGTCATCAAAAACAAGGGGGGAAATCATGGAATTTACTTGCTTTAAACTTGGTTATATCTCTGTGTCACACAACTCTGCTAATAGTTTTAGCTGTTCGAATTTGCTTAGCATTCTCTGTTTTCTGCTAATTTGTTTGGTGCTTATAATAAACACTTTATTGTTAAGCTTCCACATGATGTTGAGCTGCTTTTCCTCCTCTTTTCTGGACTTTTCAAATGCTTTAAATAAGCATTCCGAATTCTTATCTGCCCACCCTCACTAAGCATTTGCTAAAGCGAGGTCTTTATTTGCTCAAGTCAACTTTCCTGAAAGAAAAGGACATGCACGGGCTCTTGAGAACTGTTACTTTTCAAATCCATTTTGTATTTCTGCAATTTCAGTTTTGAGTTATTGCTGCCATTTGCAATAGATTTGTTGTGATAAAAGTAGAAGCAGCTTTATTTAATGAGTATGTGGAACAGAAGAATTTGGATTAACATCATGATTATAGTATCTCTTTTCCTTTTCTGACAGGGAGCAGTGATGGCTTAATCGGCAAATTTGGTTCTCTTATTGGAGGTAGTTTTCTTTGTTTTCTGTCGGATTCACATAGCATTCATGTTCAAGCAGTTCTTGTATCGAACATAGATAGCGATTGTGTTGCAAGACCTTATTTGCAAATATGGATTATTTGTTTTAAATATCTCAAGAGAGTAGTATTTTGATACCACTGAACAAAAGTATCATTCGTTTGTTTTACGCTTCAATAGATTCATAAAGACACAATTTACTTATTTAAAGTTCTGTTCAAATCAAAAGTAGAATGATCTTTTGCTCAATTTTGAAACGTACTATTGTTCTCTTCGTTTGAAAGATGACTATTACTAGCTGTGTTTTGGGGTTGTGATGTTGCCGAATTGTTGTTCCTCTTGATCGTTAATTGGAAAATTGAAATTTGTGTTGTTAATTATTTGCGTTACTCTTGGAATTGTGATAACTGGATCAAAAGGAAAGAACTTTGATGTAATTCGTGAAGCAGGCATCATCGCTGGAGCATCCACAATGGCGGCGCTCGTCCTGGTCTACTGCTGGCTCCGGCGGCGAACCTCCCTGACGCGGAAGCGCGAGAGCATCCGGCGCCTGCTGTCGGAGGCCTCCTCCACCGTCCCGCTCTATTCTTACAAGGACATCGAGAAAGCCACCGACGGCTTCTCACCTGAGCGCATCCTTGGTACCGGCGCATACGGAACCGTCTACGGCGGCGAACTCGGCAGCTCCGGTCGCCAGGTGGCTGTCAAGCTCATCAAGAACCGCGACAGCTTGGAGCAGGTCATGAACGAGATCAAGGTGGTGTCGTCGGTTAGCCACCCCAATCTGGTCCGCCTCCTGGGATGCTGCATGGAGCAGAGCAGCAAGGGGCTCAATATCCTGGTGTACGAGTGCATGCCCAACGGCACGTTGGCCCAGCACCTGCAGCGCCAGCGCGGTCCCGCACTCCCATGGACCGTCCGCCTCTCCATTGCTGTCGACACCGCCAAGGCGATAGCCTACCTCCACTCTTCCGTTCGGCCCCCCATCTTCCACCGCGACATCAAGTCCAGCAACATCCTCCTCGACCACAACTACCACTCCAAGGTCGCCGACTTCGGACTCTCCCGCATGGGCCTCGCCGACTCCGTCGCATCCCAGTCCCACATCTCCACGGCGCCGCAGGGCACGCCGGGGTACGTCGACCCGCAGTACCACCAGAACTTCCAGCTCTCCGACAAGAGCGACGTCTACAGCTTTGGCGTCGTGCTGATGGAGATCGTCACCGGGATGAAGGCCGTCGACTTCGGGCGGCAGCAGAGCGAGGTCAACCTCGCCGCACTCGCCGTTGACTGCATCGGCCGCGGGCGCGTCGACGAGATTGTGGACCCCTTCTTGGAGCCGCACCGCGACGCCTGGACGCTGACCTCGGTGCACAAGGTGGCGGAGCTGGCGTTCCGGTGCCTGGCCTTCCACCGGGACATGCGGCCGTCGATGACGGAGGTGGCGGACGATCTGGAGCAGATCAAGCTCAGCGGGTGGGCCCCGGCAGAGGACGGCGCGTTATTGTCGACGGGCTCCTCGTTCTCGTCGTTCTGCTCCTCTTCGGCAAGCAGCGTGGCGGAACGGCCTCCTCGGGCGGCGTCCAAGATCCAGAGGTTGGCTCTGGCGAGGTGCATGATCGAGGAAGTGAACGTGGAGTCGCCGGTGTCGGTGCAGGATCCGTGGTTGAGCGAACAGAGCTCGCCGTCGGCCACTAGCTTGTTGGGGAATGTAATAAATTAAATTGATATGGCATTTTTTTTTTCCTTTTATTGTCTTTTTGTTTTATAGGTAATAATTGTACTTGCGAAAAACACATATACTTCCACCTTAATGTTAAATACAAAATTAAGAATATTTCAGAAATAATTTGCTTCCGAAGGAAAATTATGATTAGTTGTAAAAGTAACTTCTGTATAATCGTTTGACGAAGGCTAAATATTTTTTTTTTTTTGTTATAGAAAAATTCAGAATTTGATTTTTATAGAAAAACGATTTCGAAAACTTACATTTTACTAATTGAAGGGGCAGTCTTGAATTCCATCACATCTGCTTGACAGCGAATTCTATATATTAAACAATTTATTTCGATGAGGTATTTAGATCATCATACAATCTAACTAATTTTAATTAGACGGTTTATTTCACTAAGTGGCTTTACGTGATGTCATATGATTCCATCCTCAAGCTGTTGAGCAGACGAACGACCCCTGAGGTGGTCGGAAACTATAGATCTGTGCATATCACCGAGAGAGTAACAGAGGTGTTAGAACGAGAATTAGGAAGGAAATATATCGTGTAGGTATTCATGCTCAAGTTAGAATAACGTATTAGTCCTGATACAACATGTAAAAGAGGAGTAAATTATCCAAAATGACATAAATACTCTTCTCAAAACTTTTGATTAGAATTAGACAAACATTTAATAAATTAGAATGAAATGAAAAGAGAGTACGGGACAATCGGATTTATTTGATTTGCAATTAGAAAAATTATTATTTTAAGATAGAAAGCTCACTACTAACTCCTTCTACGAGTAAATCTTTGGAGATAGAGAAATCTCATACAAACGTTGAAGAACAGAAACGAAAGTAAAGAATGTGGAAATGAAAATATAATAAGTGGTCTTGTCTGATGAAGACCAGAGCTTTATTTATATCTCACTAGTCGAAATTAGTCATTTGTTGATGTGACATCTCTAGACGCCTAACCCTGTCTGGGTGCTCTCAGGGAGGCAAATTTTATCTCCACGCAAAAACTTGGAGATTGAATTTTTTCATGTTCGGAGTTTAAGTATTAAAAAAAACAACAAAAAAAAAAAAATGGCAACCACCGCACCACCCACGTGGACACCCCCATACCTCCTCCTTTTTCTCCCTCTTTTCTTCTCTTCCCCACCAAAACTTGCAACCCCTTCTCATCTTCTTCTTTCCTGTTAGGATCGGTTGAGCTAGAGGGGGGGTGAATGGCTCACTTCGTTTTCTTGATCTTTGATTTTGCACAGCGGAAACTTGAAGTCAATGCTAACTCTGGTATTTACTTGGTATCCACCTCCTCAAGGAGGTGACTAGTCCAAGGATCCACGCCACTCACCACACTTCCACTATCCAAAAACCCTCCTTCTCGGAATCACACCGAAGGTGGAGAAACCTTACAACACTTACAATACTTCCTCTCCAAAAGAAAATAGCTCACACTCACTACAATGAGGAAGAGAAGAGATTTACACTTGAAATAGCTTCTTCCTTGTGGCGTGAGATTTGAAAGCTTGGAGAGATTGAGAGCTTTTACTTCCAACGCTTGAGAGATCTTGAGCACTTCAAGGATTCTTCACACCAGAGCAATAGAACAGAATTTTTCATTGATGAGTGCTTATTCCTCTTTCTTCCAACATTTTAAACATCAAGAAAACTAGCAGTTTCTCACGCTGCCGTCGCCGTGAATCGATTGAGATTATGTCCCAATCGATTCACAAATATCCGTTGGAGGTCATCGCGTCAAGATCAACGGTGCAGATTCTTTTATTTGACTTGGATCGATTGAGGCAGAGTTTGAATAGATTCAGCCGCTTGCTCATGAAATCGCAGCTTTGTGGATCGATCGGCAGATCGATTCAATACCTTGAATCGATCGGTTGATCGATTCAGGATGATTCTGTGCTTCGCACAGAATGTTCACGGATCGATCGGCCGATCGATTCAATACCTTGAATCGATCGGTTGATCGATTCAGGATGTTTCTGTGCTTCGCACAAAAAGTTCACGGATCGATCGGCTGATCGATTCAGAAGGGTTCTGTGCTTCGCGCAGATCCTTTCCGATCGATCGGCCGATCGATTGACTTACCTTCAATCGATCGGCTGATCGATTCAAAGGCATTCTGCCTCACAGCCATGTCTGAATCGATTCACCAATCGATCTCTGATAGTGAGCCTAACACACATATAATCTTGTGACCTGCAGGAGCTTCTTTTGCCAAGAATCCGGTCTTCGACCTTCTTGGACTTCTCTTACATCTGGTGTTCTGACCTACAAGAAATCTTTTTACCAAGAATCCAGTCCTCGACCTTCTTGGACTTCTCTTGCATCTGGTCTTCCGACCTACAAGAAACTCCTCCTGCACACTCACAATGCATGTTAGTTTCAACGTATTAACCTAAACTTAAATAATTGTCAACACATTGAAACTTCCAGGGTATGATTGCACCAACAATCTCCCCATTTTTGATGTTTGACAATCTATTTAAGTTTAGGCTAACTTCCAAAATATCATAATGATACAATGATAGATAATGATTGCAACAACGCTGAAAATCATCTAAATTAAACATAAACAATAAACATGAACATATTTAAGCAGTAAGTTTGATTTTAATTATCTTAAGCATAAACTTCAACATATATCTCCCCCTTTGTCAAAAATCAAAAAACAAAACTCCCCCTCAATAAGTGCACGAGGCAAATACGATAAATCCGAGGGGTGCTCCCCCTAAAACACATATATCCACAGAATATAACAACATTGAAATAGAGACATATATATATAAACAAAATGAAATACATCATAAGGAGTATATCATACATTCAAAAAGAGACGAAGTTCACATAGGGACTCCATAACAACAATCATCCATATAACATACAATAACATGTCATAGCGGGACAAAGAACTCGATAAGATCATCGCCCGAAGGAGGGGGATCAACAACAGCAGCAGGAGGAGGAGCCGGAGTAGTAGCTGGAGCAGGAACCGCCTCAGTGTCAGCACCAGCAGCATCCCCAGCCTGGGGAACGGGAGCAGTGGAGGGAGCAGATTGAGATGGAATACCCGTCACCCAGGAGCTCACTAAATCCACTAATGTATCCATGGTCGCCTGCATCGAAGTCTGTCGATGGACCATGGTCTCCATCATGGAACGCAGGTCGGCTACCTCCATGGACAGCTCCTCCAGTCGAGTGTCGACAGTCTCCTCGAATGTCGGAGAAGCCGGCTCGGGAATATCCTCCTCAGCATCATCCGCCGCAGGGACCAAGGCCTGTGCATCCCCCCTGTGGCGAGCCCGGGGTCCCTCACTAAAAGCACGGCCATCGATCCATCGAACTCCAGCTGGACCATCAATCAAGCCCGTCTTCTTGAAAGAGCAGGAAGAAATCCGAGAATAAGCCACGGTCATGTGCTCCAGCCGTCCCCGGGAGACATCTATCTTCTGGGACTCCAGCCAATCTGTGATAAGATGCCCGAAAGGCATATGTATCGTCTGCTGCACGGGCTGGGTAAAATGAATGATGCAATGAAAGATGTTCAGAGCGATGTTGATGTCAAGGGAATGACGAATGGCATAGAGGGCAAACATGTGAGGAGGACGTAGAGCGGCTAAGGCACGAGAGACAATGGGGAAAAGGCAGTTGATGATCACTTTAAACAAGGCATTGTTTTCAGCCGACAACTCAAGCGAAGAAAATTTTGTGATTTGAGCATTTGGCCCATACGGACAAGGACGACCAAAGAGGAACTGATGCATGGATGCAATGCTAATATGCTTAAAAGGTGGAGGCAGCTCATCGGGAAGATTGGGATAAAAGACAAAATCATTGTTTGAAGGTAGACATTCGAGATAAGATCGAAGAATCTCATAGGAGAAGTCCAAGCTCCGTTTTGCAACACGAGTGCGATAATTTACACCATCTGAACTGTGTAAATTATTATAAAATTCGGAGACAAGACCTACATTGATATCCCTCTCATAGGTCAACAAAGAGTCAAGTTTATAGTGTTTGAAACGATTATAGGTATCAAAACAGGATGTCCTATAGTATTGCAAATCAACGGATCTAGGGGTTATGAGTTTGAAGGCGTGTTTGCTAAAGGCGTGCTGCATTACAGCATTTGGAAATCTCGGATCAGTAGGAGGTTGAGGACGTGAGGAACGTACAGACGATCCTTCGTCCAATTCACGAACCTTTTGTTTCTTTCTGTGGGATAGAAAACAAATACAAGAGATGCACAAGGTTTGACAGTGAACGGGAAGGATATGCAAAAATTCAAGGGCAATGCAGATAATGCAATGCATGAGGGATAATGCAATGCACAAAGACACACAAGAACCATATAGATTAGGTCAAAAATAGGAGCAAAAAGAACAACAAAGAGTAGAGCAAAGAAATTACTTAGGGTTAGGGTTTGGAGTCCGCATGTTGTGTGAGGACGCGGAGACGAGGAAAAGAGCTGCCCAGTGCGTCGAGAGAGAACTGGAAGAGAAGTGGAAGAGCTCCCCTTCGCCGGAGAAGCACGCCGAAGTGAACGATCGAGGCAGACGAAATAGTCGCCTGGGAAGTCGCCTAGGGCAAGACAGCGTCGAGAGAGAGAAAAGGAAGAGATAGAATAAGTGGATCGATTCGGATCTAAGGGTTTAAGACGGGTTTTAAGGTCTCGATCGATCGACCGATCGATTGAGAGTAAGTGAATCGATCGGTCGATCGATTCACAACGCTTCTGTGAGAATGTGAACAGGCATCTCAATCGATCCAACAATCGATTCAAACGGGATGAATCGATCCATTGATCGATTAAAATACCTTCTGTGAAAATCGAATAACGTTGTCCAATCGATCCATTGATCGATTGAAATGGTCTGAATCGATCCATTGATCGATTTAGATGCCTTCTGGAAGAATTCGAGTACGCGTTCGGTAGTTAAACGAAAAATCGTCGTAATCGATCCATTGATTGATCCAGACGATCTGAATCGTTCCATTGATCGATTCAAATGCCCTCTGGAGTGAAACGTGAACCTCCCAATCGATCGACCGATCGATTGGGAAGTCTGATATTTTTGCATTTCTGAAAACCTCTTAGATCCAAGATTTGGAAATGCACAAATAATTATATATTCCTCTAAAAATCACGAAATTTGGTGTAAACAATATTCATGGCTCATATTATCAAGGAAAAATAAAGGTTGACAAAAAGTGACACTCCCTAGATAAGATTTACACAAAATTAAAAATTATTGAAAACATCAATGATTCGAGTGAGTCTTATCAAGGTTTCAAAAATAAGTATGGTGCCTATGGTGATTTTTGTTGGGACCGAAAAGTAGCTAGAGGGGGGGTGAATAGTTCGTCGCGTGCTCGTTGCTCGGCGTTGCTTGTTTCTTCAAAGATGTGCAGCGGAAAATACAGAAACAAACCACACAACGCTAACAAGGTTGGTTTACTTGGAATCCACCTCACAAGAGGTGACTAGTCCAAGGATCCACACCTACACACACACCCTCCACTAATAAAACTCTCCTTTATGGTAACTACCAAGGGCGGAGAAGCCCTACAAGACTCAATACAAGAAGAAAGGGAAAGGTAATGAAATACAAGCTTACAAGCTTACAATGAGAGCAAAATCCCTAACCCTAGTTTCTTCTTCTTGCTTTGATCCGCCTCTTGACTTGGAAGAACCTCCAAGAGCCTTCAAGAACTGGCGATCTCGAGCTTGAGAAGAGCTATGGAGAAGATGGTGAAGATCTGAAATGAATCGGTGAAGAGATACCGAAGGAAATGAACGCCTGCGACTTAAATCGACGTTAACGGTCGAATCCCGATCGATTGGAATGCTCACAATCGATCGGGGAGGCTTTGGATCGATCCACGGATCGATCCAGAGCGCCTCTGTGCTCTGGAAAAATGTCTGGATCGATCCACGGATCGATCCAGCGCTTATCGCGCGAAGCAGCAGCGTCCCAATCGATCCACTGATCGATTGGGACCTCTAGATCGATCCACCGATCGATCCAGAGGGGTTCTGTTCGCGGGGACTCACCGGATCGATCGGCCGATCGATCCAGATCTTCTGGATCGATCCACTGATCGATTCAGATCTGCTGGATCAATCGGCTGATCAATCTAAATCTGCTGGATCAATCGGTTGATCAATTCAGATCTGCTTGATCAATCGGCTGATCAATCCAGATCTTGGTTTTTGCCCAAAACCAAGTCCAAAGCCCCCTAAACCAACATCTAGTCAACCATGACTTGTTGGTACATTAGACCTAGCATCCGGTCACCCTTGACCAGCTAGGACTCTCTCACCAAGTGTCTGGTCAATCCCTTTGACCCACTTGGATTTTTCTCTTCTTGCCAATTATCCGGTCAATCCCTTTGACCTACTTGGACTCTCACCAGATGTCTGGTCAACCTTGACCCATCTGGATTTCTCTTGCCTGGCTTCACTCACCAGGACTTTCCCAATTGCCTAGCTTCACTCACTAGGTCTTTCACCTGGCTTCACTCACCAGGATTTTCCTCCTGCCTAGTTTCACTCACTAGGTCTTTCACCTGGCTTCACTCACCAGGATTTTCCTCCTGCCTAGCTTCACTCACTAGGTCTTTCCTGTTGGGGTTGCAAGGTTGCAAACATAGTCCCATATTGAAAACACATGGAAAAGATCATGGGTTTATAAGAAAAAGATATCTCCATTGGCATGAGGCCTTTTGGGTAGAGCCCAAGAGCAAAACCATGAGGGCTTAGGCCCAAAGTGGACAATATCATGTCATTGTGGTGATATCTAAATTCTTTTCGATCCTACAATTGGTATCAGAGCCCGGACTGCCAGAAGGTTTAACCGCCGACTGTGCACAAGAGCTATGGTCTGATTGAACCATGTGAGTACAATATTGACCTCGAACAAAGAAAGTGGGGGCTCCTATGTTCGGATCAAGAGGACCAGACACCAGGCAGGAAGTCCTAGTAGGTCGGGTGGACCGAGGGGCAAGAAGTCCTAGTTGCGGCTAGGCAAGGAAGTCCTAGTAGGTCGGGTAGACTGAGGGGCAGGAAGTCCTAGTAGGTCGAGTAGACCGAGGGACAGGAAGACCTGGTGGGTCGAGGATCGGACGTGGGAAGCCCATGGTCCTTTGTTTGAGGGGAGGATTGTTGGGGTTGCAAGGTTGCAAACATAATCCCATATTGAAAACACATGGAAAAGATCATGGGTTTATAAGAAAAAGATATCTCCATTGGCATGAGGCCTTTTGGGTAGAGCCCAAGAGCAAAACCATGAGGGCTTAGGCCCAAAGTGGACAATATCATGTCATTGTGGTGATATCTAAATTCTTTTCGATCCTACATTTCCTTCTGCCTAACATCCTAGTTAGGACTTCCCAATCAAGTATCCGGTCATCCTTGACCTACTTGACTCTTCTTCAATCAACCTTGCATTGTCAAACATCGAAACCCAAACCAAGACTCAAGCTTGGTTAACCAGGTCAACCTTGACCTGAGGGATGTTGCACCAACAATCTCTCCCTTTTTGATGTTTGACAATACCAACACTATCACTTACAATACCACATGTAAGTTAGGCTAATCCCATAGCCTAAACCTTCTTCATGCCACTAGGTAATGAATACATAAGTTAAGCCCTTCATTCTCCCCCTAAGAGGGCAAACTCCCTCTAGGTAATAAAAGCCTAACTTACTCCCTTTCATTCTCCCCCTATTGGCACACATCAAACCATGCCCCATTTTTGGGCACACATCAACAAATTCACTTGTTGAAAACTCTCCCCCTGAAGAGTTGCTCATCGTTGTTCACAACTTCACTCGTTGTGATCAATACGATAAGGAAGGTCCCATACCCTTCATTATCCTTAACCCTACATTCTCCCCCAATGTAGGCAAATGCCCATCCTTGAGCATTATCCACTTGAAACCACTTGAACAATGAGGATATCCACTCCCCATTAAAGTTCAAACGCTCAACCTTAAGCATGTTCTTAACGGAAGGTTAACCACCTTCCAAGGTTCATGAAAAATAATTTTTATGTCTTTAAAGAGTCCCTCCCCCTAAAGACATGGTGGTAACTTCTTTCATTGCACCAACAATGACTCGGAATCTCTAAAACTTTAGGAAACCCCAATTTTAGAAGTTTTGAGGTTCAAATATTCAAAATTTGAAACAAACCTCAACCTAAACTTCAACTTAACCTTCCTTAACCAATCCATTCCACACGAAAACACCCGTTTTATGTATACAAATGTATTTTCAGGGGTTTGGAATGGTTACTGATCTGGCAGTAAGAATGGGGGACCCCATTTAGCATAGTCAACGCCGCGTGGAGGTCGAAAGGTAAAAGGCCAACCAGAAGCTTGGCCGAGCTGATTATGATGGTGACGACCGGCTGAAGCTTCCGAGCGGAAGCGATACACCCCGGCGGGGAGTCGGGGTTCCGACGCTCATGATGAACAGTATAGTAGTGCCGAGCGGATGGCCCGCTCGGCCAAAAGAATAAAGTATCAACACTGCGAACAGTCCCGAGCACGCGACCAGGAAGCTCCCGAGCGGATCAGCACATCCGACCGGTCGGACGTGAGGAAACCGTCGATCGGTCGGACGCTCGGCATGGAGACAAGGACAGAAACATCCTCTGACAGCAGGTGATACGCAGGATCTTAGGGCATGGGCTCACTGTCCCATCAGAGACGTGCTCGGACTGTAGCAGTAAGGGGTCAGGCAAGCTCATCTGACAAGCCCATACTAAGGTATGGAACAGAACACGTGCGCATCTCGGTATGAGTGCACATGCCTCTTCACAGCCCTATATAAGGGTCCTCACCCTTCGCCGGAGGTACGCTCTCTCGCATGTGGGAGCCTCATATCTGCTGTCTGCTTGCCTGACTTGAGCGTCGGAGGGTCGTCGTCGGGGACCCCTCCCCGGCCCGACTTCTGTGCAGGTTCGCCGGAGGTCGGTGCAGCTGGTCGGAGATAGAGGAGAGCGCCACGTGCCCAGCGTCCGTCGATTCAGCGACTCGGACAGGATCAAATTGACGCCGTCTGTGGGAACGCGCCTGTATCCGAGCGGAATAGATGGACGAGGCTGGATGACCTCACACCGTGATGCTCCCCTAGGAGAAACTCGATGCTCTAATGGAGGCAAGAGCAGCTAAGCTCGTGGAGCAACAGAGACAAAAGGCTCAAGTTGAGCGGATATCCGAGCGACCCAGGAGGACCGACCGGAGAAACATTAGAAATGGGAGCAAAATAAGGGTCCAATCGGCCCTCAGGTGGGAGCAACTCCTGCCCCGATATCGGTCCGACAAAGGGGTCTTCATCAGGCGAGGCAACTGGCCAATAAGTTTCGACAAGTATAACGTATGCTCCTCACTCCACGGGTATTCGGGAGTTGAGAAATTGGGTCATAGTCGTGCCGATCGATAGGTCAGTTCTTTCAATTACCTGTTGCTCATAGATTGGTAGTTTAAGTAAGAACTCCCGTGCCGCTCGGCCGGGAGCATATTAACCGAGCCCCAAGCTCGATGGGAAGACCCCGTGCCGCTCGGCCGGGAGTATGTTAACCGAGCCAAAGGCTCGATAGGAAGACCCCGTGCCGCTCGGCCGGGAGTATGTTAACCGAGCCAAAGGCTCGATAGGAAGACCCTGTGCCGCTCGACCGGGAGTATGTTACCCGAGCCAAAGGCTCGATAGGAAGACCCCGTGCCGCTCGGCCGGGAGTATGTTAACCGAGCCAAAGGCTCGATAGGAAGACCCCGTGCCGCTCGGCCGGGAGTATCGAAACCGAGCCAAGGGCTCAATGGGATAAATCCCGTGCCGCTCGGCCGGGAGCATATTAACCAAGCCCCAAGCTCGATGGGAAGACCCCGTGCCGCTCGGCCGGGGGTGTATTAGCCGAGCCAAAGGCTCGATGGGAAGCCCGTGCCGCTCGGTCGGGAGTATGTTAGTCAAGCCAGAAGCTCGATGGGAAGCCCGTGCCGCTCGGTCGAGAGTATGTTAGTCAAGCCAGAAGCTCGATGGGAAGACTCCGGACCGTTCGGCCGGAGGTATATTCATCGAGTTGCACGCTCAAGGATCGAAGGCCCCGAGCCATTCGGCCGGAGGTATATTTAACGAGTTGCACGCTCAAAAAAATGAAGGCCCCGAGCCGTTCAGCCGGAGGTAAATTATTCATGCAAAATGCTCAAGGACGAAGGCCCCCGAGCCGATCGGCCGGGAGGTTTATATCCGAGCTGGGAGCTCGAGAGCGAAGGCCCCCGAGCCGATCGGCCGGGAGATTTATATCCGAGCTGGGAGCTCGAGAGCGAAGGCCCCCGAGCCGATCGGCCGGGAGGTTTATATCCGAGCTGGGAGCTCGAGGACGAAGGCCCCCGTGCCGATCGGCCGGGAGGTTTATATCCGAGCTGGGAGCTCGAGAGCGAAGGCCCCCGAGCCGATCGGCCGGGAGGTTTATATCCGAGCTGGGAGCTCGAGAGCGAAGGCCCCCGAGCCGATCGGCCGGGAGGTTTATATCCGAGCTGGGAGCTCGAGAGCGAAGGCCCCCGAGCCGATCGGCCGGGAGGTTTATATCCGAGCTGGGAGCTCGAGAGCGAAGGCCCCCGAGCCGATCGGCCGAGAGGTTTCTATCCGAGCTGGGAGCCCCTGAGCCGATCGACCGGGAGGTTTATATCCCAGCTGGGAGCTCGAGAGCGAAGGCCCCCGAGCCGATCGGCCAGGAGGTTTATATCCGAGCCAAAAGCTCAATTTCGAAGACCCTGTACCGTTCGGCCAGGTAAACGTTGTCCAAATTAGGCTTAAAAGCCCGACGAGCTCCGTCGTTAAAGATCAAGAGCCGCGCCGACCGGCTATAAATATCCGCGCCGTCGAGCTCCGACGTTAAAGATCGAGAGACGGTCCGGCGTCTATAAACCCTCCGGCCGGGAAACCGGGAGATGAGCCGGCGTCTATAAATCCCCGAGCAGAAGACCGACGAGCTCCGTCGTTAAAGATCGAGAGCCGCGCCGACCGGCTATAAATATCCGCGCCGACGAGCTCCGTCGTTAAAGATCGAGAGCCGCGCCGACCGGCTATAAATATCCGCGCCGACGAGCTCCGTCGTTAAAGATCGAGAGCCGCGCCGATCGGCTATAAATATCCGCGCCGTCGAGCTCCGACGTTAAAGATCGAGAGACAGTCCGGCGTCTATAAACCCTCCGGCCGGGAAACCGGGAGACGAGCCGGTGCCTATAAATCCCCGAGCAGAAGAGTGACTAGCTCCGTCGTTAAAGATCGAGAGCCGCGCCGACCGGCTATAAATATCCGCGCCGACGAGCTCCGTCGTTAAAGATCGAGAGCCGCGCCGACCGGCTATAAATACCCGCGCCGACGAGCCCCGTCGTTAAAAATCGAGAGCCGCGCCGACCGGCTATAAATAACCGCGCCGTCGAGCACCGACGTTAAATATCGAGAGACGAGCCGGCGTCTATAAACGTCCGAGCGGACTAATGCAAGGATCATTGCTCAGTCAGATCGGCAGTCCAGTCAGTCGGACTTCGCCTCCTTCGACTAGACTTGAAGGGGAGGCAAGTGATCCGGCAGTAAGAATGGGGGACCCCATTTAGCAGAGTCAACGCCGCGTGGAGGTCGAAAGGTAAAAGGCCAACCAGAAGCTTGGCCGAGCTGATTATGATGGTGACGACCGGCTGAAGCTTCCGAGCGGAAGCGATATACCCCGGCGGGGAGTCGGGGTTCCGACGCTCATGATGAACAGTATAGTAGTGCCGAGCGGATGGCCCGCTCGGCCAAAAGAATAAAGTATCAACACTGCGAACAGTCCCAAGCACGCGACCAGGAAGCTCCCGAGCGGATCAGCACATCCGACCGGTCGGATGTGAGGAAACCGCCGACCGGTCGGACGCTCGGCATGGAGACAAGGACAGAAACATCCTCTGACAGCAGGTGATACGCAGGATCTTAGGGCATGGGCTCACTGTCCCATCAGAGACGTGCTCGGACTGTAGCAGTAAGGGGTCAGGCAAGCTCATCTGACAAGCCCATACTAAGGTATGGCACAGAACACGTGCGCACCTCGGTATGAGTGCACATGCCTCTTCACAGCCCTATATAAGGGTCCTCACCCTTCGCCGGAGGTACTCTCTCTCGCATGTGGGAGCCTCATATCTGCTGTCTGCTTGCCTGACTTGAGCGTCGGAGGGTCGTCGCCGGGGACCCCTCCTCGGCCCGACTTCTGTGCAGGTTCGCCGGAGGTCGGTGCAGCTGGTCGGAGATAGAGGAGAGCGCCACGTGCCCAGCGTCCGTCGATTCAGCGACTCGGACAGGATCAGTTACCTAGACTAAAATAGGTTCAAAGATGCTGAAATAAGACCTTCCCAGCCAAAATCAGCATCTTCGATCGATTGGAGTTGGGTTCCAATCGATTGACCCCTGCTGAATTGATCCACTGATCGATTCAGTCTTCTTGGATCGATCGGCTGATCGATCCAGCGAGCTTCTGCTCGCGAGAAATGCCTTCTCAATCGATCGCCTGATCGATTGAGGCACTCCAATCGATCCACTGATCGATTGAAGGCCAGAAATTGCTGAAATTCAATTTCAGCCAATTTTAGAAACCCCTAGAAAATTCTACAAAATTCCAAAAATCGTAAAAATTTGTGTAGACATTATTTAGGGTATAATTTATCATGGAAAAATAGTTTTCTATGAAAATACATCATATTTTCAAATATTGACACAAACTTGAGAACTTGCAAAAACTTTAGTGTTTTCTTCAAGTTTGTGTCTAACTATTGAATGGTGATTACAATCAAAAGATAGCCTTCACCAAGGTTTTCCAAAATCATTTAAAAAAAAACATTTTCAAAACTAATATCCCACCATGTTCCTTGGGCTTAATGCACATGACTTGTACATTAGCTTTCCCAATGATGGGAAAACACATAACTATGTATTTTGATGAACCTAAAACTCTAAAGAATGCACTAAATCAACATCTTGAGTTTTGTTCATCATCCTAACATCTCACTTGTATCTAATGTGCACTAAAACATATACAAGTCATCTTATAGGCCTTTGTGAGATGTAAATTTGGTTTTTCCCTAATCTAGGGATCATGCATCTCTATTTAGGCATTTTGAGTGGTGAACATCCACCAAGGATGTTACTTGTTGATTCCACTTGTGTATACCACTTGTGTATAAATACCACTTGTTGATATGCCACTTATTGGTATAGCTTGTATATAAATGTCATTTGTTTATACCATTTGTTGGTAAAAATATTTGTCCTTAATTTTAAGGAAATCAAACTAAATGCATGATTAATGTTATGGCATACATCAATATAACATATCTTTCAAAAGAAAGAGTCCTATAACTACATGATGTATGTATGACATGACATGGTATTTTTGTATTTTTCACAATAAAGGAATGAATGTAAAATACAGAACTAAATATGATGTCATGGCATATCATGGGCAAACAACCATGGCAATGTTTAGCATAAACAGAATATACCTAGATTACCTATCTAAGTATCCTTAACCACTTAGCTAACTCAAAATATATCACTTGTTTTTGTTGGTCCCTTTGGAGGCCAGCAAGAGGGGAGGGGTGAATTGCCCTACAAATTAAAACCCAAAACCCTTCTCGGATATTCAACTAACTTAAAAAAACTTGTAATTAAAAACAGCAGAGACTAATTAAGACAGAAAGTAGACACAGAGGAATTACTTGGTTTGCAATCAGGGGATTGCTAATCCAAGGAATGTAAGCGCACTATCTGATTCTCCTCTGGGCGGAGTAGCCTCTTACAGCGTTCAACGTACAAGAAGAAAAGTAAAGCACACAGAAATTGATTACAAGTTCGTTGTTCTTGATTAATTTCTTTTGCTTCTGGACCAAGGCTATATTTATAGCCTTGGTCGGGGTGCCTGGAAGGGTTTCGGGCGCCCTGGGGGGATAAAACTTTATCCCCCAACGTTCAGATCGAGTTTGACTCGATCTGGTCAAAAGCCACATTCCGGGCGCCCCGGGTGGTTCCGGGCGCCCCGGACCCCAAAAGTCAACTCTGGTTGACTTTTTCCGTCTGGTCGCTCTGCTTCGGTTCAGCTCGTCTCGGTCCGGGTCTTCTGTTCCGGCTCCACTAGCTTGGGTGATCTCGGCCATCCGGAATAGGGCTCACCCGAACCCAAGTTCCGGCCTTCTCCTCGAGCAGCCTTCCTTCCCGGTTTCTCATCCCTCGAACGTCGCGCACGTTCTTCTCGTCCACCGGTGTACTCTTCCACGGACACCTCGTCCCTCGGACGCACCGAGCCCGTCGGCTCTCTCCCGTGCCGTCCTTCTCGCTAGCCGCGTCTTCCGCTCAACTTCCTGTGTTCCTAAGTTCCTGCACACTTAGACACAAGGGTTAAACTACGCAGGACCTAGCTTAACTTGTTTGATCACATCAAAACACCTCGGGGTTCCAACAATCTCCCCCTTTTTGATGTGAGCAACCCAAGTTAAGCTAGGGTAATACAGATGCAATGAAAATAATTTATTTACAATTAAGTCCAAAGATATTTCAATTTAATAAGTGTATACTTCCCCCTAGACTTAACATACTTCTCCCCCTTTGATCACATAAAAAATAGGGGTTCTCTAAATAAGTCTAAGGTAAAAAAAAATTTAAGTGAAAAAAAAATTTCTAAGGCAATTAATATTTATTTCTAAGGCAATGTTTCAAAAGAGAATATCTAGTTTAAAAAAGTCTAAGTCAATATTCAGAAAATTTTTAAGTGAATTTTTATAAAAGATTAAGACAATATTCATAGAAAAATTCCTAAGTTAAAAAAAATATCTAAGTTAATTTAAAAAGATTTAAGTCAATTTCCAAAAAGAATTTCTAAGTCAATTTTCAGAAAATTTCTAAGTCAATAATTTTCAGAAATTTTCTAAGTCAATTAAAAAAAAAATTAATTTCCAAAAAAATTATTATAAATTAATTTTAAATATATAAATTGAATAACTCTTTTAAAGCATTAGGTAAATTAAATTAATACTTTTTCAGTTAGTCAATTAAACTTTTCATTTCGATACTTGGCTTCCAAGTCGTGGCGAGGCACTAGGCCTTCTTGGTTATTGGAGCAACAACCACTTCCTTAGACAAAGCCTCATAATGAAATTAGTCGTTTAATTTCCTTGCTGAAAATGCTAAGTTAAATTAAACAGGTTTTTAGAACCCAGTAGAGGTTCCTACCTACAGGGTTAACCAAGTATTTCCTAAGTACATAGATTTTTGATATATTTCTAATTTGACTTTGATGAAATCTATAATACCAATTTAAACCTCTATAATTTCTAAAAGTAGAAATATTTGAATTTTTATATTTTTTCAATCTTTCTATTTCTTCTTTTAGTTTTTCATTGTGAATTTTCAATTTATCAAAATCCTCTATTAGACATGATTTTGCTAAAATTCTTTTTGTTTCCAGAATTTTATTTTTTAATTTGGTATTTTCATTTTCTAATCTATACATGGATTTAGTCATTGCCTTAATGCCAGAGTAAAGTTGATCAGGGGGTAAGAGGCATACCTCACTTACCATATCAGACTTGAAGTCTGAATCTCCCCCTGCTTCGCTGCTCTCATCTGAGGTCGCTCCCCCTTAATCGATGCTAGAGCTTTGCCCTTCGTAACTTGCCATCAGCGCTATCCCAGCATATTCTTGAGCTTCTGATTCGGATGAAGAAGTGTCGTCCCAAGTTGCTTTTAGGTTGTGTTTCTTGGGTGTCTTCATTTTGACCTTCTTAAGTTCTGGGCAGTCTTCCCTTAGGTGTCCCTCCTTCTCCTTTCTTCTACCTTTTTGATTCTTTTGATTCTTTTGATTCTGCATTTTAAATTTATTAGATCTAAAAAACTTTTTAAAGTTTCT
Source organism: Zingiber officinale (assembly GCF_018446385.1). Classification (NCBI taxonomy): domain Eukaryota; kingdom Viridiplantae; phylum Streptophyta; class Magnoliopsida; order Zingiberales; family Zingiberaceae; genus Zingiber; species Zingiber officinale. The sequence continues at coordinate 150,714,321 of NC_055997.1, forward strand.
TACCATGTATGCTTCTTTGTCGTCTTCGGAGTCTGACTCGGGTTCATCCTTGTTGGTTGCGTTTAGAGCCATAGTCTGGGTTGTGTCCTTTGATGTCTCTGCACATCTAGTTTCGTGTAATTCAAGGGTAGAAAAACATTCCTCTAATGTACTTACCTCCAAATCTTTTGAGATGTAGTAGGCGTCGATGATTGAAGTCCACTCCGGAGTTCGAGGAAATGCGTTGAGCGCGTAGCGTATTGTATCCCAATTTGATACCTTTTCTCCGAGGTTCTCGAGACTAGTAATTAGTTCTTTTACCTTCGCGTGTAGACTGGCTACTTTCTCACCTTTTTCCAGACGGATGTTCATCAGTTTGTTACGGAGGATGTCCCTTCTAGCGAGCTTTGCTTCGGACGTGCCTTCGTGGAGTTCCAAGAACTTCTCCCAAAGTTCTTTAGCAGACACATAGTTTCCGATGTGATTGACCTCTTGAGGCGGTAACACACTCAGCAGGTGATGTTCCGCACGACTGTTTCTGCTCCTTCTTTGTCCAATCGCTCTCTTCTTTTTCTTTTCCATCTTTATCTACTGGAGCTATAAAACCATATTTCATAATAAACCGAATTTCAAAATCTGTTTTTAGGAATACCTCCATACGACGCTTCCAGTCTGCGAAGTTCCCCTCGAATTTTGGTGGGATGATACTTGGTCCGGCCATCTTGTTGCTTCGATCGTCGGTTAGTCCTCCTGAAGCGTCCTCACTCTGATACCACTTGTTGGTCCCTTTGGAGGCCGGCAAGAGGGGAGGGGTGAATTGTCCTACAAATTAAAACCCAAAACCCTTCTCGGATATTCAACTAACTTAAAAAAACTTGTAATTAAAAACAGCAGAGACTAATTAAGACAGAAAGTAGACACAGAGGAATTACTTGGTTTGCAATCAGGGGATTGCTAATCCAAGGAATGTAAGCGCACTATCTGATTCTCCTCTGGGCGGAGTAGCCTCTTACAGCGTTGAACGTACAAGAAGAAAAGTAAAGCACACAGAAATTGATTACAAGTTCGTTGTTCTTGATTAATTTCTTTTGCTTCTGGACCAAGGCTATATTTATAGCCTTGGTCGGGGCGCCTGGAAGGGTTCCGGGCGCCCTGGGGGGATAAAACTTTATCCCCCAACGTTCAGATCGAGTTTGACTCGATCTGGTCAAAAGCCACATTCCGGGCGCCCCGGGTGGTTCCGGGCGCCCCGGAGGGGTCCGGGCGCCCCGGATGGTTCCGGGCGCCCCAGACCCCAAAAGTCAACTCTGGTTGACTTTTTCCGTCCGGTCGCTCTGCTTTGGTTCAGCTCGTCTCGGTCCAGGTCTTCTGTTCCGGCTCCACTAGCTTGGGTGATCTCGGCCATCCGGAATAGGGCTCACCCGAATCCAAGTTCCGGCCTTCTCCTCGAGCAGCCTTCCTTCCCGGTTTCTCGTCCCTCGAACGCCGCGCACGTTCTTCTCGTCCACCGGTGTACTCTTCCGCGGACACCTCGTCCCTCGGACACACCGAGCCCGTCGGCTCTCTCCCGTGCCGTCCTTCTCGCTAGCCGCGTCTTCCGCTCGACGTCCTGTGTTCCTAAGTTCCTACACACTTAGACACAAGGGTTAAACTACGCAGGACCTAGCTTAACTTGTTTGATCACATCAAAACACCTCGGGGTTCCAACAGTTTTAACTTAAAATGGTAAACTTAGATTGCCATAAATGCTTCAAGAAAATGTCAAAACCCAAATTGACATTTCTATTTATCTTGATTTGTTTATGCCACTTAAAAATTAAGCATATCCTCAAATGTTGGCATATACCACTTTTCCTCAAGAGTAGCACTTTAAATTAAAGCTTGGATTGCCTTAAGGTTCTAAGAGAATACCAAAATCCCAACTTGGTATTTCTCTAGGTTTTCCCAATTTATGCCATTTTAAGATAAAATCAATTTTTCCACCATTAGGCACATTTTACTCTTTCAAGGAGTAAATGATAATTCCATTTCATTTTCAAAGGTTAACAAAAACCTTGAAAATGTTCCTTGAGTGTCAATTTCCTCAAGGTTGGGTTAACTACCCTTCTAATCAGAGTTGACACTCTCTAGCCCATCTATGGGGTAGAGAAGATGCTCCTAGGAACCCAACACCTATTGGTGCTCCTTGGATGCTCTAGGTACTCACTAGGGATAACTTCCCTAGATACCTTCCTAGTGACCTTATTGGGCTTCTTAGAAGCCTTGGTCACATTTTCTAGGTCAACTCTAGGGATAGCCTCCCTTGTGACCTTGTTAGTGACTTTCTTAGACTTCTTAGAAGTCTTAGTCACTTTGGTTGCAAAGATACTTCTAGGGATATCTTTCCTTGTATCCTTGACTTGACCTCTAGACTTAGGGTTTGTTCCATAACTATATGGAACCCTATGATAACTAGGCACATCATTTTTTGCTTTGGTTTTGTATCACAAACCTCTATGGCCATTTGATGGCTTTTGTACCCCTAAACCTAGGTTATGCTCATTTTGCCCTAATAGGATATTTTCCAATCTTTTTAGGGTCTTTTCTAATTTATCAAGTCTTGACCTCAAGACTTGATTTTTCCTCACTAAGTCCTTAGTATTTGATTTTTCATTTGATCCATGAGCATTTTTATTCTTGGGCTTGTATCTATTATCCTTAGTGTTCTTGCCCAAATATCTATCTACCTTCCTAACCTTAGGTTGGGTAGTCTTGGCATGTAGGGCCACATGCTTTTCCTTAATACCCTCATGCTTTCTATTCTTATGGTAAATTGCATTAAAATGATAAAAATTAGAACTATCATGCTTTTTACCATAACGTAAAGAGGTAGGCTCAATAAATGTTACCTTCTTCTTTACCTTGGAGGCTCCCCCTTGACTAGTACCTCCTTGAGCCTTGACCATCTTCTTCCCCTTGGGGCATTGACTTCGGTAATGCCCTTTTTGTTGACACAAGAAGCACACAATGTGCTCCTTGCTCTTCTTTGTCCCGGGGTGGTCTCCTTGGGCTTCTTGGCCAAGTTGGGACACTTGCTCTTGTAGTGCCCATTTTCCCTACACTCAAAACATATTATATGATTTTTATTTTTAATTGAAACATTTATACCTTCTTGTGTAGGGATGACACTTGCTCCTCCATTTGATATTTCTTGAATTTTGGAGGTGGCATCATCTTCTTCTTCTTCACTTGACCCGGATGTGGAGGCCTCTTCTTGCTCCAGGTTCATTGATCTACACTCCCCCTCAATCCTAGAGGTGGAGGCTTCATCATCTTGTACATGGAACAAGGAGTATGCTCCCTCCTTGTTCTCTTCATTGCACTCCCTCGAAGATGAAGCTTCTTCTTGGACTTCTTCTTCGGAGGTTGAGCATCTCTCAACCTCGGAGTCCTCCTCTTGGTCTTGCTCCAAAGAGTCACCCTCTCTGGATTCTTCTTGCTCTTGTACAGTGGAGGGGATCTCTTCATGAAGCTTGGCCAATTTACTCCATAATTCCTTTGTATCTTTAAATTCTCCAATTTTGCAAAGGATGGTGCTTGGCAATAAATTGACCAAAAGCTTGGTCACATTGTCATTGGCCTCGCACCTTTGGACTTGCTCTTGGCTCCACTTGCTCCTCTTAAGAACTTTGCCCTTTGAGTTTGTTGGAGTCTTGAAGCCTTCCATAAGAGCAAACCATTGCTCTATCTCCATCATAAGAAAATTTTCGATTCTTAATTTCCAAGAATCGAAGCTCGTGGAAGTGTATGGTGGAGCCACCCTCGTGTCGAATCCGAGCTCATCTCGGAATTCCATTGTAGAAGTTGAGCTTTTGAATTTCTTTGACTTTGACAATTTTGCTTCAACTTCTTCACCCTCTAGCTCTTCTTGTTATGCTTGACCCTTCCGGCGATGATTCCGGTGAAGAGCGGCCTCACTCTGATACCACTTATTGGGACCGAAAAGTAGCTAGAGGGGGGGTGAATAGCTCGTCACGTGCTCGTTGCTCGGCGTTGCTTGTTTCTTCAAAGATGTGCAGCGGAAAATACAGAAACAAACCACACAACGCTTGGTTTCTTCAAGGTTGGTTTACTTGGTATCCACCTCACAAGAGGTGACTAGTCCAAGGATCCACACCTACACACACACCCTCCACTAATAAAACTCTCCTTTATGGTAACTACCAAGGGCGGAGAAGCCCTACAAGACTCAATACAAGAAGAAAGGGAAAGGTAATGAAATACAAGCTTACAAGCTTACAATGAGAGCAAAATCCCTAACCCTAGTTTCTTCTTCTTGCTTTGATCCGCCTCTTGACTTGGAAGAACCTCCAAGAGCCTTCAAGAACTGGCGATCTCGAGCTTGAGAAGAGCTGTGGAGAAGCTGGTGAAGATCTGAAATGAATCGGTGAAGAGATACCAAAGGAAATGAACGCCTGCGGCTTAAATCGACTCTAACGGTCGAATCCCGATCGATTGGAATGCTCCCAATCGATCGGGGAGGCTTTGGATCGATCCATGGATCGATCCAGAGCACCTCTGTGCTCTGGAAAAATGCCTGGATCGATCCACGGATCGATCCAGCGCTTATCGCGCGAAGTAGCAGCGTCCCAATCAATCCACTGATCGATTGGGACCTCTGGATCGATCCACCGATCGATCCAGAGGGGTTCTGTTCGCGGGGACTCACCGGATCGATCGGCCGATCGATCCAGATCTTCTGGATCGATCCACTGATCGATCCAGATCTGCTGGATCAATCGGCTGATCAATCTAAATCTGCTGGATCAATCGGCTGATCAATTCAGATCTGCTGGATCAATCGGCTGATCAATCCAGATCTTGGTTTTTGCCCAAAACTAAGTCCAAAGCCCCCTAAACCAACATCTAGTCAACCATGACTTGTTGGTACATTAGACCTAGCATCCGGTCACCCTTGACCAGCTAGGACTCTCTCACCAAGTGTCTGGTCAATCCCTTTGACCCACTTGGACTTTTCTCTTCTTGCCAAGTATCCGGTCAATCCCTTTGACCTACTTGGACTCTCACCAGATGTCTGGTCAACCTTGACCCATCTGGATTTCTCTTGCCTGGCTTCACTCACCAGGACTTTCCCAATTGCCTAGCTTCACTCACTAGGTCTTTCACCTGGCTTCACTCACCAGGATTTTCCTCCTGCCTAGCTTCACTCACTAGGTCTTTCCTTCTGCCTAACGTCCCAGTTAGGACTTCCCAATCAAGTATCCGGTCATCCTTGACCTACTTGACTCTTCTTCAATCAACCTTGCATTGTCAAACATCGAAACCCAAACCAAGACTCAAGCTTGGTCAACCAGGTCAACCTTGACCTGAGGGATGTTGCACCAACAATTTTAAAAATTTCCAATCATAATCGTAGGGCAACGTACTCATGATTTGTACACGTGCTTTCCCTATGATTGGACAAATGAATGTTTCATAAGAAAATCATTTTTCTTGACCAAAATAATGCATCATAACAAGCATTATGATCAAAATAAATGTCCCTAACCTCTCACCCCCATCTAAATCACATTAAAAGGACAATCCTATGTTTTTGTGAGAGGCACAGCTTAAGGTGAATAAAACTTAAAGAGCTTTATTTATGAAGTGATCATGGAGGATATGATTTAATCAATACAACACATTCTCAATTCTCTTCTAAGAAAGCTAAATTCAACTTCGGGAAGAGGTTTGGTGAAGATATCGGCTAAGTTTGATTTTGATCCAACATAATTTAAAATGATATCACCTCAAATTACATGATCACAAATAAAATGATGTTTAACCTCTATGTGTTTCGTTCTTGAATGATGAACGGGATTTTTGGTTAAGTTGATTGTACTCACATTATCACAAAGAACTTGAACATTGTTATAGGTAAGTTTATAGTCTTCTAGAGTATGAGTCATCTACAATAATTGTGATACACACTCTCCCATGGCAATATATTTCGCTTCGGTTGTGGAGAGACCTACACAATGTTGTTTTCTACTTGACCAACTTACCAAAGAGGACCCTAGAAATTGACAGCTACCACTAGTGCTTTTGCGATCCAACTTACATCTGGCATAATCGGAATCGGTATAGCCTACTAGGTCAAAAGTTTCGGTTCTAGGATACCAAAGATCAACATTTTGAGTTCCCTTGAGATAACAAAGAATTCGCTTAATGACACTCAAATATGACTCCTTGGCACAAGATTGATACCTAGCACATATACCTACGGTAAAAAGTATATCCGGTCTACTAGCCGTGAGATAGAGAAGACTTCCTATAGCACTACGATACACCTTGGAGTCAACTTCTTTCCCCTCAATGTCTTTATCCAACTTAGTATTTGTGGTCATGGGGGTAGATATTTCCTTTGCATTTTCCATCCCAAATTTCTTAAATAGCTCTTTGACATATTTGGATTGATGAATGTAAATGCCTTCTTTTAGTTTACTTAATTTGTAATCCTAGGAAAAATGTCAACTCACCAACCAAACTCATTTCAAATTCACTCTCCATGTGATTAATGAATTCATTTAAAAAATCTTTATTTGTGGAACCACAAATAATGTCATCTACATATACTTGGGCCACAAACATATCATTACCACTATTTTTCAAGAATAAAGTAGGATCAATTTTTCCTCTATGAAACCCTTTTGATATTAGAAATGTTGACAATCGTTCATACCAAGCCCGAGGAGCTTGTTTTAGTCCATATAAGGCATTTTTAAGTTTATATACATGGGTTGGACACTCCAAATTCTCAAATTCCGGTGGTTGCTCAACATATACTTCTTCTTTTATAACACCATTTAAAAATGCTGATTTTACATCCATTTGGTACAATTTGAAACCCTTGTGAGCGGCAAAGGCCAACATCATTCTAATTGACTCCAATCTTGCTACGGGTGCATAAGTTTCATCATAGTCCAACCCTTCTACTTGATTGAAACCCCTAGAGACCAATCTAGCTTTGTTTCTCACCACTATCCATTTATCATCAAGTTTGTTCCTAAAGACCCATTTTGTATCAATAATTGATTTGTTGTTAGGCCTAGGAACTAAATCCCAAACTTGACTTCTCTCAAATTGAGATAATTCATCTTGCATTGCTAAAATCCAATCCGGATCAAATAAGGCATCATCAATAGTTTTTGGTTCGATTTGAGATATTAAGGCAACTTGACTTCCTTCATTTCTAAAGTAAGATCGAGTTCTCACTCCTTGAGTAATGTCTCCTACTACTTGATCTAAGGGATGATTTACATGAGTCTTAGTAGGTCTTGAGTCTTGATTTGTTATAATTTCGGATTCAAGTGGCAAAGGTTCATTTTTCTCACCATCACTTTCTTGATTTTCTTCTCGTTGATGATTTACCTCATTTAGTGTTAGTTTCTCTAACTCAAATTATAATTCTTCATCGTTTGTTCTTATAGAGTTTAAAGAAGGATTTTCTTCAAATACAACATTTAGTGATTCTTCAACTAGTTTTGATCTTTTATTGTAAATTCGGTATGCCTTGCTATGACTTGAGTAACCTACAAGAATCCCCTCATCCGCCTTAGCGGAAAACTTTCCCAAGTGATCCTTGGTGTTTAGAATATAGACCTTACACCCAAATACTCTAAGATGCTTAATTGTAGGTTGTTTACCAAACCACAATTCATGAGGTGTTTTTCCTAGAAACCTATGTATTAAAGTTCGATTTTGGACATAACAAGCCGTATTAATTGCTTCGGCCCATAGGAAACTATGTAGTGAATATTCATTTAACATGCTCCTAGCGGCCTCTTGCAAAACCCTATTTTTCCTCTCAAGAACTCCATTTTGTTGAGGTGTTCTAGGGGTTGAAAATTCATGTTTATATCCTTTTTCCATACAAAAATTAGTGAATCTATCATTTTCAAACTCACCTCCATGATCACTTCTTATTTTGTTTATCTTATGAGCCTTTTCATTTTCTACTCTATTACAAAAAGCAATCAAGGTATCTAGAGTTTGATACTTATGTTTCAAGAAAAACACTCATGTATATCTAGTGTAATCATCCACAATCACAAAGCAATATCTACTATCATTTAAAGAAATATATTTACTACTATCAAATAAATCTATGTGAATGAGCTCCAAAGCATTTGAGGTACTTACTGTTGGGGTTGCAAGGTTACAAACATAGTCCCATATTAAAAATACATAGAAAAGATCATGGGTTTATAAGAAAAAGATATCTCCATTGGCATGAGGCCTTTTGGGTAGAGCCCAAGAGCAAAACCATGAGGGCTTAGGCCCAAAGTGGACAATATCATGTCATTGTGGAGATATCTAAATTCTTTTCGATCATACAATTGGTATCAGAGCCCGGACTGCCAGAAGGTTTAACCGCCGACTGTGCACAAGAGCTATGGTCTGATTGAACCATGTGAGTACAATATTGACCTCAAACAAAGAAAGTGGGGGCTCCTATGTTCGGATCAAGAGGACCAGACACCGGGCAGGAAGTCCTAGTAGGTCGGGTGGACCGAGGGGCAGGAAGTCCTAGTTGCGGCTAGGCAAGGAAGTCCTAGTAGGTCGGGTAGACCGAGGGGCAGGAAGTCCTAGTAGGTTGGGTAGACCGAGGGGCAGGAAGTCCTAGTAGGTCGAGTAGACCGAGGGGCAGGAAGATCTGGTGGGTCGAGGATCGGACGTGGGAAGCCCATGGTCCTTTGTTTGAGGGGGGGATTGTTGGGGTTGCAAGGTTGCAAAAATAGTCCCATATTGAAAATACATGGAAAAGATCATGGGTTTATAAGAAAAAGATATCTCCATTGGCATGAGGCCTTTTGGGTAGAGCCCAAGAGCAAAACCATGAGGGCTTAGGCCCAAAGTGGACAATATCATGTCATTGTGGAGATATCTAAATTCTTTTCGATCCTACAATTGGTATGGTGCAACCTTAGGTCAAGGTTGACCTGACACGAGTTGACCTGACTCGAGTTGTATTTTGATGTTTGACGAGAATAGAAAAGTTCTATTCTGATGTTTGACGAGAGTAGAAAAGTTGTATTCTGATGTTTGACAGAATACAAACTTGGGAGATTGTGGGTGCAATCTTTGGTCAAGGTTGACCTGGTTGACCCGAGGTGAGTCGACCTGATTCGGGAAATCCTTGTGAGTGAAGCCAGGTGAAAGTCCTGGTGAGTGAAGCCAGGCAAGGGAAAGTCCTGGTGAGTGAAGCCAGACAGTTGGAAAGTCCTGGTGAGTGAAGCCAGGCAAGGGAAATCCAGATAGGTCAAGGTTGACCAGACATCTGGTGAAAAGTCCAAGCAGGGAGACTTGGCACAGGAAAAGTCCAAGTATGGAGGCTTGGCACGTAAAAGTCCAAGTATGGAGACTTGGCACGGGAAAAGTCCAAGTATGGAGACTTGGCACAGAAAAGTCCAAGCAGGGAGCTTGGCACGGGAGAAGTCCAAGTATGGAAGCTTGGCATGGGAAGTCGAAGAGGGCTCGGCAGCTCGTTCTCCAGACTAGGTCAGAGAGGGCTCGGTAGCTCGTTCTCTGGACCGGATGAAGTCGGAGAGGGCTCAGTAGCTCGTTCTCCGGACTAGGTCAGAGAGGGCTCGGTAGATCGTTCTCTGGACCGGACGAAGTCAGAGAGGGCTCGGTAGCTCGTTCTCCGGACTAGGTCATAGAGGTCTCGGTAGCTCGTTCTCAGGACCAGGTAGGGTTAAGGGTTGGAGCTCTAAACCTGGATCGGTCTGGTGACCGATCCAGTGATACGCTGGTTAACTGATCGGTCTGGTGACCGATCAGTAACCAAACAGTGTGCTTCTGTGAATTACCTGATCGGTCTGGTGACCGATCAGAAGCGAAGAAGATCGGGAGAAGAAAGAGGGGGATCGGTCTGTGGACCGATCCACCTGAGTCCTGATCGGTCCACAGACCGATCAGAGACGAGGCCAACTCTCACAGAGAGTTGGCTGATCGGTCTGGGGACCGATCAGCCTAAGGCCTGATCGGTCCCAAGACCGATCAGAACACTCCTGGACCAATCAGGAGTGTGCCTGATCGGTCCAGGCCCTAGCCGTTGCGACACAACGGCTAGTTTATGTGTCTTCTTCTTCGCAGGTTATATAACAGGTCGAGGGCTACAGGATTAGGGGTTGCTTCTCTTTTCTTACTGAACTTACTGCAATCAGAGCTTTGCTGAGCTCTCATTTTCCTGAAGCTTCGTGGAAGCTTCCTTCGGCTGGTTCCTGCTGTTGTAGGTGTTTCGTGAAGTTGCTGCTTCATCCAGTCGACGAGAAGGCAAGTTGTGTTTTTACATTCTTACTGCCTTTGTATTGTGCTGTATCTTTGTACTCCTATCTTGCTGTTGCAAGAACTTTGTGGCGAGGTTTCTCCACCCAGAAGGAGTGTTTATTAGCCGGTTTTCCGGGGTCTCATCCACCGACGGATTGAGAGGATTCGTCCACCTTACGGACACGCCGAGGAGTAGGAGTTTCATCTCCGAACCTCATTACATCGCTGTGCTTGAGATTTGATTTCTCCATTTACGTTTCTATTGTTATTTTTCCGCTGCGCTAACTTGATTTATAGAAAGAAACGATAATTTGGGGTCGGCTATTCACACCCCCCCTCTCTAGCCGCATCCGAAGGTCCTAAGAAGTGGTATCAGAGAAAGGTTGCTCTTCGTCGGATTAACACCCGGGGGAGCACAAGTTAGAGAATGGATCGACTCGGAGAAGACATCACGATTCCACCCTTCTACGAGTGCTACGACTTCGCGTATTGGAAGGTAAGAATGAAGTATTTTCTTATGACTAACCTAGCAAATTGGAATTGTGTACAAGTAGGTTTTATTCCTCCGGTGGATAGAAAGGGAGAACTTCTCAAGAAAAAGAAGTGGACGAAAGAACAAATCCACCAATCCACAATCAACGACGAGGTAACAAAAATCCTTGAATTTTCATTACCTAGTGATATCTTGTGTAAGATAGGTGGATACAACAATGCCAAGAAGTTGTGGAACAACTTGGCTAAGTTCCATGAGGAGAGCTCCAATTCAAGTCATGAAGAGGAGTCAAGTGAGCCAAGTAGCTCACATCATGGAGGTAAGGAATTAGAAGTTGAGGGCTACTCAACATCTATGGAAGAAGAGGAGGAGAGTTCTTCTTCAAGATTGGTGCAAGAAGAAGCTTCTACCTTCGGAAGGGATGAAGAAGAGAGCTTACATTCATCCTCAACCCTACGTAACTCAAGCGATTTAATTTCAAGTAAATTACATATAATGTGCTTTGAGTGTAGGGAATATGGGCATTACAAGAGTAAATGTCCAAAGAGGATTAGGAAGACTCCACCGGCACCAAAGGTCAAGGAAGCCGGAGTCCCGAAACGCAAGAGCAAGGAGCACGTGGTGTGTTTCCAATGCAAGCGAAGGGGACATTATAGGAGCCAATGTCCGAGGGGGAGGCAATCTCACAAGGACAAGAGACCGAGTACGTCTATAGAGGGGGCTAAGGCAAACCCTAAGGTAATCTGTAAGGCACATTCTTGCAATTCTAGAAGGATGCATGCTAGTAGCCTTATTACTATTGTCAATAATAATAAGCATGATAACTATAGTAACCGATACACGTGCTTAGGTGCCAAACATGTTAGCCTAGATAAGGACAATACTAGAAAAACCAACCCTAGAATTAACTCATCTAAGGTTAAGGAAAACCTAGGTAGGAATCCCAAAACAACTAGACATATGCCTAGGTATACCTCAAGGAAAAATGACAAATTAAAACTTGAGGTATTAGAGAAGGAAAATCAAGTCTTGAGGTCAAGACTTGACAATTTAGAAAAGACCCTTAAGAATTTAGAGAAGTCAACTCAAGGGTCTAAGGGTCAAAAATCAAAGCCCAAGAACATGAGAGGTTTGGGTCACAAACCTAAGACTCAAGTGGTCAAGCCCACTTATCATAATGTTCCATTCGATTATGGAACAAGACCTAGGGCTAGAAAGACCATCACCAAGGTCACAAGGGGAGTCACCCCTAGAGTTGATCTTGATGAGTCCTAAATGACCAAGGCTTTAAAGCCTAGGAGGGTCATTAGGAGGGTTTCTAGGGAAGTCATCCCTAGTGAATATTTAGTGAACCCAATGAGCTCAAATAGGTATTGGGTTCCTAAGAGCGTGATTCCATCACGCTAGATGGTTTAGGGTGTGCCAACCTTACTTGAATAGGCAGTTAACCTAATCATGGCAAAAGGTGGCACTTTAGGAATTTTCAAGGTGTAATCAAGCCTTGAAAATGAAATGAAAAATTATTCCTAAGGTGATTAGCATGTGCCAACCATATTCGAGGAATTCTCTAGGGTCAATCTAATTGGCACATAGTGATCTAAAAATCTTTAGTATATGATTTTAGGTCTATTACACTTAGGAATATAGAATTTAAGGCAAAATAATCAAAATTATCAAAAATGGCAACTAAGGCTAGAATTAGGTATTTTCTATACCTTTATATATTATTTGCCATGTATTGTTTGCCATATGCCATGTCATGACATCATATTTAATTTATTATCATTTGAAATGTCATGATAATGCTTATGTTAGTTAAATGTCATGCCTTATTTAAGTTTCATACTTTATGACATGACATCATGACATTGACACATGTTTTTACTTATGATATTATTTTATGCCATGTCATCATCTTTTGCATTTATAATCAATTAATTTGATTTAAGGACAAAAACATAATTTGATATGGAAATCAAATTGTTGTTTAGAAAATGCATGAGAACTTAGCTTAAGATGACCTAAACTCATATCTCACATCAAAATTGACTTGGATGTGTTTGATACACCTTAGATGTGTGTGAGATATTAGGATTATGAGTTAGGATCAAGGTGCATAGTTCTTGTACCTAGATGAGCCTAATTTGAAATTGAGGATCATAGGGAAAGCTTGCGTACAAGTCATGTACACTTAGCCCTAAGATTGTGGTCCTAAATTGAATGGTTTAAAATCATTTCAAAATTGATTTGAAAAACATTGATGAAGCTTTTCTAGTGATAGCATTCATCATTGAGCAAGTTGATACAAAGTTGAGGTAAACTTGAACTATTTCAAAGTTTTTAAACTTTGTATCAAGATTTGAAAATGGAAGTTATTTTCATAGAAAACTATTTTTTCATGATAATATATGTTATGAGGAATGTATCCTCAAAATTTTATAATTTTTGGAATTTTCTGTAATTTTGTAGGGGTTTCTGAATTTCGGGAGGAAGAAATTCAGAAATCAGAAATCGACATGTGTGACCGATCAGGAGGTTCCCTGATCGGTCCAGGGGATGCTGGATCGGTCACTGGACCAATCCAGGGAGCTCCTGATCGGTCTGGTGATCGATCGGGCGTGCCAATTCTGTCTGAAATTTCTGAAATGTGCTGTCTGAAATTTCTGAAATTTCAACTGATTAGATTGGTGATTTCTAAAGGGTTAAAACTCTCTAAGACATTGTTGGTGCAATGGTCAAGGGGGAGTTGACCTTTAGGGGGAGTTTTACCTATTAGTCAAGGGGGAGTTGACTTTTAGGGGCAGTTTTTACTCTAAAGACTTGAGTGATATGGGATTATCACTAAGTTGATTGTTGACTTTAGTATCAAGGGGGAAATTAAGGGTTTCAATGAAAGGTATGGGACTTTCATTAAGAAGAAACTCTTGACCTTGATTCATTCTTTTTGATGTGTGTCAAAAAGGGGGAGAATGGGAGAATGTCCAAAGGATGTTCAAGGAAGAACATTAGAGTTTGGGGAGAATGTTCAAGGAAGAACATTAGAAAACCTAAGTTAGGTTATCGGTTTAACCTAACTTGATTATGGTTTTGTCAAACATCAAAAAGGGGAAGATTGTTGGTGCAACCTTAGGTCAAGGTTGACCTGATTGACCTGACACGAGTTGACCTGACTCGAGTTGTATTTTGATGTTTGACGAGAATAGAAAAGTTCTATTCTGATGTTTGACGAGAGTAGAAAAGCTGTATTCTGATGTTTGACAGAATACAAACTTGGGAGATTGTGGGTGCAATCTTTGGTTAAGGTTGACCTGGTTGACCCGAGGTGAGTCGACCTGATTCGGGAAATCCTGGTGAGTGAAGCCAGGTAAAAGTCCCGGTGAGTGAAGCCAGGCAAGGGAAAGTCCTGGTGAGTGAAGCCAGGCAAGGGAAAGTCCTGGTGAGTGAAGCCAGGCAGTTGGAAAGTCCTGGTGAGTGAAGCCAGGCAAGGGAAATCCAGATAGGTCAAGGTTGACCAGACATCTGGTGAAAAGTCCAAGCAGGGAGACTTGGCACGGGAAAAGTCCAAGTATGGAGACTTGGCACGGAAAAGTCCAAGTATGGAGACTTGGCACGGAAAAGTCCAAGTATGGAGACTTGGCACGGGAAAAGTCCAAGTATGGAGACTTGGCACGGAAAAGTCCAAGCAGGGAGCTTGGCACGGGAGAAGTCCAAGTATGGAAGCTTGGCATGGGAAGTCGGAGAGGGCTCGGTAGCTCGTTCTCCAGACTAGGTCAAAGAGGGCTCGGTAGCTCGTTCTCTGGACCGGATGAAGTCGGAGAGGGCTCGGTAGCTCGTTCTCCGGACTAGGTCAGAGAGGGCTCGGTAGATCGTTCTCTGGATCGGACGAAGTCAGAGAGGGCTCGGTAGCTCGTTCTCCGGACTAGGTCAGAGAGGGCTCGGTAGCTCGTTCTCAGGACCAGGTAGGGTTTAGGGCTGGAGCTCTAAACCTGGATCGGTCTGGTGACCGATCCAGTGATACGCTGGTTGACTGATCGGTCTGGTGACCGATCAGTAACCAAACAGTGTGCTTCTGTGAATTACCTGATCGGTCTGGTGACTGATCAGAAGCGAAGAAGATCGGGAGAAGAAAGAGGGGGATCGGTCTGTGGACCGATCCACCTGAGTCCTGATCGGTCCACAGACCGATCAGAGACGAGGCCAACTCTCTCTCTCACAGAGAGTTGGCTGATCGGTCTGGGGACCGATCAGCCTAAGGCCTGATCGGTCCCAAGACCGATCAGAACACTCCTGGACCGATCAGGAGTGTGCTTGATCGGTCCAGGCCCTAGCCGTTGCGACACAACGGCTAGTTTATGTGTCTTCTTCTTCGCAGGTTATATAACAGGTCGAGGGCTACAGGATTAGGGGTTGCTTCTCTTTTCTTACTGAACTTACTGCAATCAGAGCTTTGCTGAGCTCTCATTTTCCTGAAGCTTCGTGGAAGCTTCCTTCGGCTGGTTCCTGCTGTTGTAGGTGTTTTATGAAGTTGCTGCTTCATCCAGTCGACGAGAAGGCAAGCTGTGTTTTTACATTCTTACTGCCTTTGTATTGTGCTGTATCTTTGTACTCCTATCTTGCTGTTGCAAGAACTTTGTGGCGAGGTTTCTCCACTCAGAAGGAGTATTTATTAGCCGGTTTTCCGGGGTCTCATCCACCGACGGATTGAGATGATTCGTCCACCTTACGGACACGCCGAGGAGTAGGAGTTTCATCTCCGAACCTCGTTACATCGCTGTGCTTGAGGTTTGATTTCTCCATTTACGTTTCTGTTGTTATTTTTCCGCTGCACTAACTTGATTTGTAGAAAGAAACGATAATTTGGGGTCGGTTATTCACACCCCCCCTCTCTAGCCGCATCCGAAGGTCCTAACACTTACAACATTTTTACCTTTATTAGTAGCTTTGGTTTGCTTACCCATTTGACATGCATCACATATTTTATCTTTTTGAAACTTCAACTTTGGCAATCCATGCACCAACTCCTTCTTTGAAAGGTTTTTGATATTCTTCATGTTGGTGTGTGCGAGTCTCCGATGCCAAAGCCACGTCTCCTCTTCTTTGGACATGAGACACTTAGCAAACACATTAGTAGCACCAAATAGTTCAACTTGATAAATATTCTCTCTTCTATGGCCTATGAGAATATTAGTGTTTAGTTCACTATGCTTGATTAGGCATTGAGATGAGTTGAACTCAACTCCATAACCCGAATCACATAGTTGACTAACACTCAAAAGATTAAATACCATGCATTTCACTAATAACACATTTTTTATTACAAATTTTCCCGAAATTCTAATATCTCCAATTCCTATAACTTTTAACTCACCACTATTACCAAAAGAAACGGTACCTTTACTTTTGTGTCTAAATGATGAAAATTTTGATGAGTCCCCCATCATATGCTTAGAGCATCCACTATCTACGAACCATGTTGTTGGATGCTCCCCCTTCGCGCATGCCTGTTTAAACACGATGAACCAAATGTTTTGGTACCCACACTTTGGGTCTGGTAGCATGAATAACAAATTGCTTGGGTACCCAAGCTTGAACAACCTTAACCCTTGAAGCATGGTTTCTACTAATTAGAGACATGAATTTAACTTCCTTATCTTAAGATTTAAAACCTAATCCCGCTTTGTTGTACACGCCTCTTTGAGCTCCTAGAATCATGTCTAAGTATTTTGAGCTTGAAGTAAATTTTTCTAGAGCACATCTAAGATCATGAACTTGTGATTTCAATGATACATTTTCTTTTTTAAGATCATCAACATCATTTTTGTCATTTTCATAAAGCATGCAACTTTCACATGGGACAATTTCATTTTTAAGTGATTTCAATTCATTTTGCAATCTTTTAACCTTCCCTTTTGATTAGCTAGTGCATTGGTTAAGCATGCAATGGTGGCATACATCTTATCAAGCTTGGGAGAAATTACCTCATCATCACTAGATGATGACTCACTTGAAGACTCCACATCTTCTCCATGACTTTCTTCATCTTCACTATCTTCTACATGGCTTAAGGCCATGAGAGCCATGTGCTTGGAGCTCTTCCTTTCATCTTCTTCCGATGAGCTTGATGATGAGTCATCCCATGTGGCTTTCAACGCCTTCTTCTTTTTCTTAATCTTTTCTTCTTGCTTCTTCAACTTTGGACACTCCGTTTTGTAGTGTCCCTTTTTCTTGCATTCATAGCAAATTACATCAGTCTTATTCTTAGAATCCACAAGAGATTTACCTTTTCTCTTCTCATCATTGAAGATTTTCTTAACATCCTTCTTGTCAAACTTCCTTGAATGACTCATCATTCTTCGAACGAAGTTTGCCATTTCACTTAATGATAGCTCTTCATCACTATCACTATCACTATCTTGTTCGGATTCTGAAGATGACTCATTCTTCTTCTTTTTCTTTTCCTTGTGCTTCTTTTTGCTCTTTTCACCTGCAACCAAGGCTATACCTTTCTCCTTATGGCTTGTGTTAGCTTGCTCATGCAATTCAAGTTCATAAAATAATTCATCCAATTTCACTATTGACAAATCCCTTGAAACCTTATAAGCATCCACCATGGATGACCATAAAGAGTTTCTTGGGAAAGATTTTAAAGCATACCTTATGAGATCTCGGTTCTCCACACTCTCTCCAACTGAATGAAGACCATTTAGGAGTTCCTTGAATCCATGTAGTGAGCTTACCGTTTCTCCATCCTTCATGGTGAAGTTTTGAAGTTGATTTATCAACAAATCTCTCTTTACAATTCTTGAATCCTTGGTGCCTTCATTTAGTTCAATAAGCTTATCCCACAAATCCTTGGCACTCTTAAAAGGTCCAACTTTGTTGAGTTATTCCGAACTTAATCCACATTGAAGAGTCACAATCGCCATTGCATTTGCTTGAGCTTTCATTTTTTGTTCAACAGTCCACCTTGATGACTCAAGCATTTTTCCATTTTCAGTTAGCGCCATGAATCCCTCCGTGATTGAGAACCACATATCAATTTCGGTCATGAGATAGTGTTCCATGCGGCTCTTCCAATAAGCAAAATTGCTGCCTTCATAGAATGGTGGTCGTGAAGTACTATGTCCCTCCTTCATTGACATCTTGTAGCTCTTGAACTTGTGCTTTCTTGACAATGAATCCTCAAAAGCAAACCAACGCTCTGATACCACTTGTTAGGATCGGTTGAGCTAGAGGGAGGGGGGGTGAATGGCTCACTTCGTTTTCTTGATCTTTGATTTTGCACAGCGGAAACTTGAAGCCAATGCTAACTCCGGTATTTACTTGGTATCCACCTTCTCAAGGAGGTGACTAGTCCAAGGATCCACGCCACTCACTACACTTCCACTATCCAAAAACCCTCCCTTCTCGGAATCATACCGAAGGTGGAGAAACCTTACAACACTTATAATACTTCCTCTCCAAAAGAAAATAGCTCACACTCACTACAATGAGGAAGAGAAGAGATTTACACTTGAAATAGCTTCTTCCTTGTGGCGTGAGATTTGAAAGCTTGGAGAGATTGAGAGCTTTTACTTCCAACGCTTGAGAGATCTTGAGCACTTCAAGGATTCTTCACACCAGAGCAATAGAACAGTATTTTTCGTTGATGGGTGCTTATTCCTGTTTCTTCCAACATTTTAAACATCAAGAAAACTAGCCGTTTCTCACGCTGCCGTCATCGTGAATCGATTGAGATTATGTCCCAATCGATTCACAAGTATCCGTTGGAGGCCATCGCGTCAAGATCAACAGTGCAGATTCTTTTATTTGACTTGGATCGATTGGGGCAGAGTTTGAATCGATTCAGCCGCTTGCTCATGAAATCGCAGCTTTGTGGATTGATCGGTCGATCGATTCAATACCTTGAATCGATCAGTTGATCGATTCAGGATGATTCTGTGCTTCGCACAGAATGTTCACGGATCGATCGGCCGATCGATTCAGGATGATTCTGTGCTTCGCACAGAAAGTTCACGGATCGATCGACCGATCGATTCAATGCCTTGAATCGATCGGCTGATCGATTCAGAAGGGTTCTGTGCTTCGCGCAGATCCTTTCCGATCGATCGGCCGATCGATTGACTTACCTTCAATCGATCGGCCGATCGAGTGACTTACCTTCAATCGATCGGCTGATCGATTCAAAGGCATTCTGCCTCACAGCCATGTCTGAATCGATTCACCAATCGATCTCTAATAGTGAACCTAACACACATATAATCTTGTGACATGCAAGAGCTTCTTTTGCCAAGAATCCGGTCCTCGACCTTCTTGGACTTCTCTTGCATCTGGTCTTTTGACCTGCAAGAAACCTTTTTACCAAGAATCCAGTCCTCGACCTTCTTGGACTTCTCTTGCATCTGGTCTTCCGACATGCAAAAAACTCCTCCTGCACACTCACAATGCATGTTAGTTCCAACGTATTAACCTAAACTTAAATAATTGTCAACACATTGAAACTTCCAGGGCATGATTGCACCAACATTCTCTAGCAGCAACGAACGGCAGATTTCTCCCCGTTCTTCTTCTCAAGCACAACAACCCCCTTTTCTTCTGATTTCTCTTCTCTTGCAAGCATCGACAGTTGTTGTTCACTCCCAACAACAAGGGCAGTAGCCCTCCTCCCTACTTCTTTTGTTGTTTTTCCAGCTCACCACAGCCACTGGCACCTTTGTCGAAGTTAGTTAAGGCCACCGGCGAAAAGGAAAAGGTTCTCCTTCCTTGTTCTTTCAACATTTCAACTATTTCACCCTTTGGTTTGTCCTGCTCTCTCTGTCAACAACAGTAAACCCTTGTTGCTTTCATTCTCTCTTAGGTTTTTAGCGATGACTTCTTTTCTTGATTTCCAACAACGTACAGGAGCGATCAATTTTTCCTCAAGGTGAATTTGATATCATTTTGTTTTTTTTTTTGTCTTGATAGTCTTTCCATAATGTTAAAAGGATGAAGGTACCTAAACTGATTATGGGGAAAACATGTGAGATATATTTGATCCAAATTAGTTTAGGGATGGGGAAAATTACAAGGAAGCGAGATCAAAATGATCCTTCGACTTCGAGTTGTAGATAAAAAATTTAGATGTTCATGTCATGATTTTTATTGGATAGTATTTTAATTTTTTGAGATATGTTTAGTATTATGTTTCTAGACACGAGCTCGAGTGGAGCATGATGACCTGCCGACACTCGAAAATTTTGGTGTATATAAAATGAGTACATCTCTCTTTGACTCTTATATATATTTATCTTTGTGCATGATTAAAGAAATAATGAAATTGTATATACTTGTATAATTATTTTCAAAAGGGATTTAAAATGATATTACAATTAGTGAAATTGGTTAAAATAAGAAAATCGTGGAGGGTAAATAATTGGTATTATTTCTTGTTTACATGTGGTTTCGTACTGGAATTAATATGGGGAGGGTTGTTTTAAAAATAATAGTAAATATTGTTTAACTTTTCATACTCCATATTTTTGATGTTCTACCTATTGATACTTGTAATTTTTATCTGTGAACTTTAGGATGATAAATTAATAAACTTGATACAAAAATATTAACTTAATTGATCGTTTGATATGAAAAGAAAATAATTATGATAAATGGATAGAATGTAATAATAAAGATGATAAATGAATAATATTAAGAAGTGAAGACTATGAGTCTAGCTTTATATCATAGCTTCATATTGGAGTACTGGACCACCCACATATTATTGTGGTAGCACGGCGATCGCGGTCCAGAGTATCTAATGTTGGGATCGAAAATGTAGCTAGAAGGGGGGTGAATAGCTTGGCGAGATCTCGTGCTCGTCCTTGCTTGTTTCTTCAAGATGATAGCAGCGGAAAATACAAGAAACAACACAACAACGCTTACTCTAGGGATTTACTTGGTATCCACCTCAAGAAAAGATGACTAGTCCAAGGATCCACACACTCACGCACCCTCCACTATAAAAGCATTCCTTTACAGTAACTACCGAAGGCGGAGAAGCCCTACAACACTCTTAATACAACAAGATACAAAGAGAAGCAAATGCAAGGGAAAGCTTACACGGTTTACTCAAGAAACCCTAACCCTAGCTTCTTCTTCTTGCTGTAGATCCGCCTCTTGACTTGGAAATGCCTCCAAGAACCTTCAAGATCTGGCGGTAAGAACTCTGTGGAGTAGCTGTGGAATCGTTGGTGTCGCTGGAGAAGAAAGCCGAGAGTTCTATCGACGAAATCACACACCAACGTCTTTATCCAGTGCCAACAGTCGAATCTCAATCGATTGGATTGCTCCCAATCGATTGGGGAGGCTTTGGATCGATCCGCCGATCGATCCAGAATGCCTCTGTGCTCTCAGGAATTGTCTGGATCGA
Organism: Zingiber officinale; assembly: GCF_018446385.1. NCBI lineage: Eukaryota > Viridiplantae > Streptophyta > Magnoliopsida > Zingiberales > Zingiberaceae > Zingiber > Zingiber officinale. Next base: position 150,735,509 of record NC_055997.1, read on the forward strand.
TCGGCCGATCGATCCAGGGCTTATCGCGCGAAATCGCAGCTCCTAATCGATTGGAGGCTCTGAATCGATCGGCCGATCGATCCAAAGCTATTCTATGTGATCGCGAACTTCTCCCAATCGATTGGGAGGAGGCTTGTCGTAGGGACTCACCCAATCGATCAGCCGATCGATTGGGCATGAGCCAATCGATCGGCTGATCGATCCAGCTCATGGTTTTTGCCCAAAACCAAGTCCAAAGTCCCCTAAACCAGCATCTGGTTAACCATGACCTGTTGGTACATCATGCCTAGCATCCGGCCACCCTTGACCTGCTAGGACTCTCTCACCAAGTGTCCGGTCAATCCCTTTTACCCACTTAGACTTTCTCCTCGTGCCAAGTGTCCGGTCAACCTTGACCCACTTGGACTTACCAATACCAGGTGTCCGATCAGCCTTGATCCACCTGGATTTTTTCCGTGTCTGGCTTCATTCACTAGGACTTTCCTTCTGTCTAGCTTCACTCACTAGAACTTCTTATCTGTCTAGTTTCATTCACTAGGACTTTCACCTGTCTAGCTTCACTCACCAGGACTTTCCATCTGCTTGGCTTCACTCACCAGGACATTCACCTAGCTTCACTTACTAGAATTTTCCTTCTGCCTGGCTTCACTCACCAGGACTTTTACCTAGCTTCACTCACTAGGATTTTCCTTCTGCCTGGCTTCACTCATCAGAACTTTCCTTCTGCCTGGCTTCACTCACCAAGACTTTCATCTAGCTTCACTCACTAGGATTTCCCAGTCAAGTATCCAATCAACCTTGACCTACTTGACTCTCCTTCACATCTAACCGTACACCTGAGGTGTGGTGGCGTGATGTAACCCTCGATCAATGTTTTATTATGTCTTCCACCGGTGAGGGCATGATAGCCCATACATTAGATGACGTATGTGACAGTGTTATACTCTGAGGAAGGTTTTAGTCTATCCATGTGATATTATACTCTGATGATATTGACTCCAATGATTCACTTTTTAGTTAATTTATCAGATTTAGATCATTGATATACATGTTGATATTACCATGATAACTTGTATACCGATTGATTAAATAATAAGATCAGAGAATTGATTTTAATTTATGATGATAAGATGAAGATCCTAAACTCTAATATAAAAATATTACCTGATTATAGATAACGACCTGATTATAGATAACGATAATCGAAGATGATTATACAAATATATGGATAAATAGAGAACTTTAAGAATAACTTAAAGTTGTAACGAAAGATTGTGATTTACTCTACTTCTTTAACTTCCTAAATAAGATTAAATTCATGCACATTTTTCTTGAGTATCCACTTAGCCATTTGGCTAATTTTCTACATTCCATGGCCTCCAATTTTACAGACACAGGGATCCTTTTGATATTATAGTTGGTCCCCACTTTACATAGAGTTGCTCAGAGATCTCGACGTATTGATTCCTGGTTTGTTTTACTTTTGTTTCGTTGTATTCACATTTTGTAATTTTATTTCAGATGTCATCTATCTGTATAATTTTTTGGTCTACGAAAACTATGATATATATAAATTGATAAATTTCCTGATTATTTTGTTTAGATGGTTCTTAGGATTTCTTATATTATATTATCACCGAGTAGGGTACCAGGAACTATACTCCCGGGACGTGACATTGATCAGTCTGGTGATCAACTCATTGATCTTCGCATGTAGTTGAGCTACCGGCTCACCATTTTTTAAGCGTGAATATAATATTCACCGAGTTGTCTGTATCAACGAAGGTACAGTGAATGTTATAGTTAGTAATTACGGCCTTAATGATTAAGGCATCGTCATGAGGGATTTCCACTCCTTCCAAATCTCGAGGACCAAAATTGATTTCGGGTCCTTGTGTCTTTTCCTCGCTGTACCCAACTGTGTGGATCTATAAGGGTCGTGCATGCAATTTTTGAGCTCAGTTAGAGTCACTATCAATCAAGCCTCCTATGATCATGTTGATGTCACCCCGGGCGGCATTACCGTGATTTTCTTCCTCCCGATCTAATTGACAGGGAGGTCATTCGGTTGACTTTCGAGCTGGCCTTTGGTTGTTTCTTCACTGGGGTTATTGTTGATTCTGATCGGACGGCTCATTGTTCTGGACAGGAGGTCCATTCGATCGGCGATGCGTTGGTGGTCGGGAGAGTGAGATCGCCAAAGAAATTCTTGAGGAGCCGATTGGCACGGTCCTCGACTGAAGTGATAGTAGTCCTTTGTGTTGTGAATGGTCGAGCAGTGATAAGTACAATATTTTGGAGTCCACTGTCGGGGCTCGGCGGGCCTTATCCGATCGACTTCTACATGTTGAACCACATGTGGTCGGGGTTCATGATGCTACTGTGGAGGTCTCACTCGGGGCCCTTTTAGGGGCAGGTTGTTGTTCGCCAGTTGGCGCTCTAGAGTAGCAGCTGGCTCGGGCATGACTACTTTCTTCTGAGCGGACTGAGCCTCTTCGACGTTGATATATTTTGTGGCTTGTTTGAGCAACTAGTCAAAATCCTTCTGTGGTTTCCTAGTAAGGAATCTGGAAAAAAATATTATCTGTAAGTCCTTGAGAGAAGACACTTACTAATAAGCATAGATAGTGTACTGGTGGAGTATGGCCATGTTCATAAAATTTAAGTAGATGGTCCTCTGGATCAATCGCTCCCCCATATTCTCTTATTTTCAGAGAATGAAAATGGCGTGGCAGCTGGTCATCGAGAATTTCTTGGGAGAACGACATGTTCACCCGCTTAGGAGAATTGTCAGTTCGGGGTTCTTTGCCTTTACGCATATCCCAACCAGGCGCATTTTATGAAGACGATCCTTGCATCCTTTTTGCTCGACCATGCTCTTTAGAGGGTGTTCGAAACAGCGCCCTATGGTAGGAGATTGGTATGTTAAGCACCAGTGGTAGGTAGGTCGGCGAAACGGGTGCTTGTTGGGAACCGTCGATCGGTTGGGGGTTCAGCCTGCGACCGGCGGGATCCTCCGCTCGAGCCCCATGTCTATGTGTTGTCCTGTAGTAGAAATGGCTAGGTCATTCAGCGTTCAGTGCTCGACTGCTACTTGTTGTTGTTGCTCCATCATTTTTGCAACTAAGACATTTATTAACATCTTCAGCTCTTCTTATGTTAAGGTCATAGTCGTGAGTCATCTAGCGTCCTCCATATCCATGTCTCTGATGCTGGTGAAGTTCGCACAAATGACACCAAATATGATTCTGTCCAAAAGTGCTGAAGACAGTTAGTTGGGAAGGCAACTCTGTTGTTGTCTCGATGAAGACTTCACGTTGTCTTGCAACACAAGAAACATTAGTGTCAGGTTAGGGAACGGGTCCCGGATATTAGCCCTTCAGCGCTCAAGACAACGCACGATTTGAAGGAAAAAAATAGAGCAAGAACATTGTAGCAATAAGCGTTAATATGGAGCATCGCATACCTCCGCTTGTAGATAGAGACCTCTTTAATAGTGTTACTATTACGTTATACACACATCTCAAAGTACTAACATGTTTTTCAAAGTATTCCTAAGAAAAGACAGGTCATAAAGTGCTTCTGACATCTTTCTTTAAACGAACACACAAATCTCTATGATTTGATAGGCTAAAAGCTTCTAAAACACGATTTGTCAACGGTATATTCTCTATCCATTATAGTACAAACTTTTTAAAAAGTACGATATTACAGGTATACGGGTTCTACTACAAGCCAATTAGCAGCCACTTGGCTAGGGGATCACCAGCTTGGCCTTACGAGACGTCACCCTCGACCCAGTGCCCACCCGGGTTGTCCGTTGGCAAGGTGCAAGAACATTGGGCCCGATCGCCCTAAACCTCAATCGACTGAGATCGTGGCTCAGGGTACCTACTGTCCAACAATGAGAATGACCTGCTAGTCCCAAGTTGAGATGCTAATTAACTTCGACTGAACTAGAGGCCTCGTCGAACATTCATGTCTGTTTGGACATGTAATCAACTTGGGCTTGCCTCTATTGTTGCAGACACCTTTGACCTCCCCTTAACTTTGACCGCTATGTCAGTCGATCTTTTCTTCTTTGACCCACTTTTTGGGAGCCCATCTTTACCACCGTATCAATAAGTATGATTTGGATTCACATAAGTTATAGAGACATGGGGAAAGCTCAAAGCTTTATAGTAACCAAATATCAATCATAGCCGAACTACAACGGAACTAATGGTTTTGTACATGAATCTAATTGCATAATAATGAGAGGAGAGATTGTCCATAAGCATAGATAGAAAACAAAACAAAGTTTGGCTGTGAGTGATAATCAATTCAAGATGCCGTTTACGTGATCGGATCGCTTGCTTAGCCCAAACTTGTCATCTTCATCTTAATCATTCATTATATTAATTAGCATGACAATGAGATCCAACAACAGATGAAATTGTTGACTGTTTTAAAGCTGCCATTTAATTCTATATATTTAGCCATTTAGGCAATTCTCTGCAACCGACCCATCTCTTCCGTGGCTTCATGGAGGCTAATTATTATATCCGACTAAATTTCTACTTTCTCCTTCAATTAACGCCACTGTTTTTCTCAGGCAGGCCAGCGATCTAAGGACAATTTAAATCTTAATTTAGCCTTTGTTTTTATTTAATTTCTAAGGATTAAATGGATGTATATGCTGCGTTGTAAAACAGGAGCTATGTTGTCTTCTCTGGCAGCGGTAGCTACGTGGGCGCCGGTGATACCTTTACTGTGAACAATAATTGCCCGTACCCCATTTGGCCGGCCACATTGTCCGGAAACGGCCTGGCAGTCCTAGCCGGCGGCGGATTCGAGCTCGGCCCCAACGAGTCCACGTTCTCCTGGGCGCCTCCGTCTAGGTCCGGCAGCTTCTGGGACCGCACCCACTGCCTCTTCAGCGTTGGCAACAACTCCGCCACGTGCGCCACTGGAGACTGCCGGGGCGTTCCACCGCGCCTCCGTATTTTTGAACTGACATACATTAAATGAAATATTTTATATTCATTTTCTGGCCGTTCAAATTCTGCCCATTGAGTTTACCCTTTTTTTCGCCGTCAATCGTCATTTTTTACCCTCAAGAAACGAGCAAATCATTTCCAATGGATCATAAATTAGAAACAGGGGCACAATAAATACAATTATGAGTTTTTCTCCCACCTTCCCCTCTCATGTTAACTCGATCATTAAACATCTCCAATGGGATTAGGGCTTAATTCTTAGAACAAGCCCTCCTAGTAAGTTTTGTTTTAAACCGACAAAGTTAACTATCATCAACACCCTGGAACCTTAATTAGGTCCATTTTGTTTGGGTGAAATGGCAGTCCTAATTGATTAACCCTCGCCAAACAAAATATGGGCAACGATGGATCATAAAATGGAAACTACAAAAGAAAGAAAGAAAGAAAGAAACGACAAACACGGAACGCTAGACCTTTACAGTTTCATTCATCTCTGAGCGTAGAGATTCCCAAAGCGCCGAATCCACCAGGGTACTGTCTCGCCAAAGCCAGTGCACTGGCCCTCGTCTTCCTCGCTGCTGAATAGAGTCTGATCTGAGCAGTCAAGTGCCGCTCCGCAGGCCCCATTGTAAGATTGGCATGCTGAGTAGCACACCCGAAGTCTGTTGTCTCCGTCCTTATCGCAACGTTGGATTGAAATCTATGATACAAAATGAGCAAAAAGATTGGGATAGGTTCTATTCAAGACGAGCATTTGGAAAGTGACATTAAGTAGGCCATTTTATCAAACACATCATAAATGCTAAATGCATGATCAAAATGAAATCTAAAAATCTACAAGAGTTTAGAAAAACACAAATAGAAAAAGTTAATGAAAGCTTGTGAGAATTTGCTAAAGTGCATGCAAGGTTAGAAAAGAACCAATATAACAGTAAGAGGAACTGGAGAATAGTTAGGCACAAATAACATACCCAGCAAGCAAGCCGTTTGGCTGCCGTGGAACAGTAGCTGTTGTCGAAGATGCTAAAGAGTGAGCGGCCGCCAGGCATCAAGCGGTTGTAATTTGGAACTACCACAGCTGCTTCAAGCTGCTGCAATATGCTTGGCTCACTCGGTGCACAATGTTGTCCAAATACATCCCGAACTAGAACATCTCCACATAGAGAAAGGCTAGGCAGCAATGATGAGCTATTCTGGCAAGTGTAGCCAGCATAATCAGAGCAGCGAAACTCACACACGCCATTGTCGCATACTCCTCCATGCAGACTGCAGTGCTCATCGCATATGGCTGCAGAACGTGGATTAGCAATATAGCACATGGATGTTTGTTTGACAAAATGGCATCAGATTACCAATGCGCAAAAATAAACAAACATTGATAAAGTACATTGGAAATGAATGTGAAGAGGATATTGCATAAAGTACCAGTAGAACAATCGATGCCAGTCCAACCATTTTCACAGTCACAGAATCCATTTGGATGGCAAGTACCGTGTCCACTACAGTTTGCTGGACATGATCCTGTGAAAGAAGAAACATTCCTTAAGTCACTATTAACAAGAAACTTTCCATACTACCAATCCAAACACCAAGTATTTAGCAAAATGATTGTTTTGACAATGGAGGATAAATATCATTATAGTAAAGACATGCATAAATAGGTTAAAACTTCACAAATGCTGAGTCATGTTAACTCACTTTCACTGCAATTGGAACCATAAAAACCAAGAAAGCAGTGACACTGCCCATTAACGCAATCACCATTAAAACTACAGCGGTCAGGACACTGGCCGTTTACTGACACAGACACACTGCTGCACAACTCGTGATACGATGGACAAATTAGCTCACCTGCAGCATCAAGAGCATATATAAGAGAAGGAATTGTGCATAAATCTGGTTTTAAATGTTTTTGGCATGACTGAGAACTTGCCGCTGAATCCTTGGAACTGAACAGGACCGCCAGCTTCAGGGCAAGCCTTCCAAATACCATCCACAGCAACCTAAATAAATATAGATGAGATAAATTTAAGATCAATTGTAGTACATATAAGAGCATAAATATACAGATTGGTATTTACCTCTAGTGTACGATTCACACACCTATGTTGGTAACAGCCGTTTCCCTGGGTCATAGATCCCCTAACAAAGCCCTTTCGTACCAATGATGAAGCCATGCACCTAACAAACAAATAGCATCTCATAATAAGATCAAGTCACGTTGGATTTCAGCCTAAGTTTGTTTTCAAATTGTTTCTCATGTGGGTTTCATTTGTTCCACAAATGACTTGCTATTATTACATTGAACTGAATGCTGAATTTGAGTCTCACCTTGAGTTACTTCCTCGAACCTCACCTAACATTCTATCCGGTGCACGTGCACTACTAGTGTCTGTGCAAGAACCATCAGAATAGGCAACAAAATATGTGCAATAGTCTGCCAATGAGGATTGTCCACCTGAATAGGAGTAAGTGTTACATAGAGTTGTAGATCATAAGGAGTTATTGCATCAAAAAAAACGCCCATATCTTATACCATATGAATGGGGAAAAAAAAAGAGAATCATTTCAGTTACTGCCATAAAGAGGTTGAACCAGGGTGCAGTGCACTAAAAGCAAATCATGCTCAAGGACAGAGAAGTGATGGCTCATTGCATCTATTTCCTTTTCTTAAAAAAAAATAACACGGACAATGAAGAAATAAATCCATTGAAATGACTACGAACCATGGATAAACAACATTGTCTTTATCTTCGATGCCTTAATCAATCATTTTTTTATCCATGTATTTAAGTTCCTTTCCCTAATCTAGATATTACACAGCCTGGCCTCAATCACTCTGTCTGCCTATAATAACTCAAACTCTTCAATTCTTATGGTTCATTCTTCTCTAGCCTTGAGCTTACATTACAAGTGCTGCAAATCAAAGGTGCTTAACATGCCAGGATTTTTTTTTTTCTATTATCAATTCAAAGAGGGAAATAATGGAAAACCTCAGAATAAAAAAAATGACTAGAAGGATAATAATATAGAATCCAAATAAAGAGAAATGTAGTCATAATGAAACGAGCATTACTAAAGAGCAGTTATAATCAGACCAAGAAACAAAAGATATGAAGAGGTTGTGCTTGCAATTCTTAATCGTACCTTTATTAGCTTGTGGGAAATATTGAGCCCATTTAGGCAAATCCCCATTATAGCTTACGATAGGACAATATCCTTCAGCCTCCCTGTTGTATGTACAGCCTGACAACTGAGTAGTGTTGCAACGATATGCCCCCTTCCAATGATTGCAAGGAAATGTAACAAACATAGTTCCTTGACTCCTACCCCAATCAAGGTGCTCAGCCATGCTATAATTAGCCTGGTACCAGCCACTATCCTCTAATAAAGCTAAGGTCATTTCTGAAACCACAGATCTTGTATCCACAGATCCTGTCATAATTTCATTCATTAAAAGTCTTTTCTCCCAGTGAGAACCTGATCATGAAACATATATCTGTTAGTGATAATGGAAAGCAAATTAGTTAAATTTTCAAATAAAAAAAATAACTAAATGATGCCTTTTATTAGAAACAAACTACCTGATGTACCACGGCCACCTCCATCTTCCAACTCTAAGCCAGTAAAATTCTCAGAAAATGCCTATCGAACAGCAATAAACATCAAACCACAAGAAAAAGAAACCTAAGTTTCAACACTAAACTAATTTTCATAGTCCAAATATAGAATGAAAAGAATTGTTTGCTCCAACTTACCCCATAATGGTATCTTGCATGCATAACAACTCGGGGTAGGACAACACGTGTGACCATACGGCCAAGCTTCTCATCCATAACTTGCACAGTGACCTGAAAGGATAGTTACATATGTAGACAAACAGTAAGCCGGCAGATGAACTAGATATAAAGTAACAAAAAACATCAAATTGTGATGACAAACAGTAAAGTGATACCTGGCTACGCCTTCTCTTTCTCTCATCATGGAAGTGTGCAAAGGCATGAGGATCGAAACCTAAAACATGCATGACCTTCAAAGACAAATATTCTTCAGTTGCCACATGCCAGGCATAACAAAAGAACTTAAAAGTAGAACCGTATAGCATTTACAAACCTCATGTATCAATGTGGCAGAAAGCAACGTCTCAGCTTCAGCTGTTAAATGGCGAGGAGCAACATTCACATGACCTACAAATCATAGAAGGATAATTTTAATTGGAACAATAAACAAACTTTCATTAACTTCCAACAAATATGGTTGCAAGAAAGCACCAGCAATAGCACGACCCCATTGATCTCGCTCACATGCCACTGCCCATGCAAGAGTATTGCCAGTTGTGGGTCTAGTTGTTACCAAGAGGACTAGGTCCGTGTCAGCAACACCATCTACATGGGATTGAGAAATTATATAGCAAAATACAAAAAAATCGAGTATTGAAATGGCATTCTGTAGAACACTTAAACCAACCCAAAAACAAATCAGTACCTTCAACATATTCATGGGGGAGTTGCACACCACCATCCTGACCACATGCAGAATATCCACTTAATCGCAAGTTCCCCTTAACAGGTTCAACTGCTAGAGCACTTCTGAACCACTCTGCAGTTTGGCCTAGTGCCTAGTCAACAATTATGAAAGAAAAAGTTACAGAAATACCATAAGAGAGGTGGTGAAATATTGGACCAACGAAGTCAAGCAATCAACTGTATCAGACGTAGAACAGATCTCATCTCAAATCGATAGAAAAAACAAATGATACTACACTGTTTAATACAGACTGAACCAATAGGCTATAATTCGTACCTTCCTAAGACGTTGCTTCTTATCTTCCCCTGGAATATCTTCCAGTGTACAGTTATACCAACAATCTGCAAACACTGGCCTGTCTCCGTTGGGAGTGCACACGGGAGTTCTTGGAATTGATGTTGCAGAAGGTTCACCAAGCTGAAGCAACACCATGATCAGAGAATGATTCTCGCTTATAAAATACAAGACTTCATTGTTCATAAGCAATTTTATTAACTTCAACAGCTTACCTTCACAAGATCTCCAATGTTTAGACAATCCCTATCATGAGAATGGCCAACAGCATCATAATTTAGATATATCCGGATAGGCTTCTTCGAATCCTTTTGAAGTGGAGGTGTAGTAGACACCTGAAGCAAAGCTCTTCTACCACCTTGTTGTGATCCAGAGGAACTATGTTCGTAGTATACTTGTGGAGTGACCGAGTACTCTTTTCTGCCAGGGCGCCGCCTCTGGTGGAGTATCTCATCATGGATGCATGAGTGAGTGAGATAAACATCTCCCTCCCCAGCTTCCAAATTTTGCCGAATAAATGAATACTTATCTTGAGATTCTGCACCAGTTCCTCCAAAACTCACCAGAAGTAAAATTATCTAGAAAGAACAATAAGATCTTGTTAGTAAGCCACAACATCAAAAAAAAAAAAAATGGCATCATCAAATAGCTAGGAAAGATGAAAATAAAGAAACAAAGGACTGTCGATCCAAGTAAGATTCAGTATAATGGCATTCACAAGACATAACATCATTTTGCTAGAGTTTCAAAATTTTAGGGTAAATTCGAACAATTTGAAAGAGAGTAAGAAATCAAGGTTCTCTCACTAGGAGGGATTTTATTTAATCCAGAAGACAGATCTACAATTAAATGACTTAAAATTAGTCTACAATGAGATCTACCCATGAAAATAAAGTAAACCCTAGACCACCAGCAGTCCTCACCAGGCCTCCCTATTCCCCGCAAAATCGCGGCAGATCACGAACACTCGCCTAAACGGAAGTCAAAGTTCTACAGCCAAACCCAAATCGATCCAACTTAACAGTTTCAACAGCAAATATTCCCACCCACAACAATAAAATCTCCAGAAAAATCCAATAAAATAGAGACAAAACGGATCGAAGCATTCTACCTCGAGAGAGAGTACCGAAATAAGAACCGCCAAGGGAAATGCTATTCGAGACGACGTCTTGCGAGGAGGTGACGTCTTCACCTCCATCTACCGACCTCAAAATAAAGTTTCAATCGTGGGTTTCATTCCCACTCCCCCTGGGGAATGACCACTGCGCCACCAAGATAAGGTCGCTCTGTCAGCCCACTCTGGCCGGAAGGCGAGCTTTCTGCTCTCGCCGCCTCCTTGTGAAGGCCAGACACCAGCTGCGGCAAGAGAAATCTGATCCAGTGGCCAACACTGGCGGATCCGACCACCACCCGGAGAGGCGAATCGTAGGGGAGACGACGGAGACTGGAGCCGGACGCAGGAAGAGGCGACAAGTCTATAGCTGCGAAGAGGATTGAGAGTCGGAGAGGGGGAGAGAGAAGGGTTCGCCGATGTTCCAATCTTTTTCTTACCAGAACAAAACAACTTTTAATTTTGTTAGTATTAAATAGACCTTTTTCACTAATTTACGTTGAGAAAGCTACAGCGTTTGACACATATTACGAAAGTGCCATGCACATGGTATTTAATCATTTTATCTTTACGAGTGGCAATTGTAATTTAAAAATAAATTATTAACATAAAAATTAATTTAATGAAATTAATTTAATATAAATAAACAGTCTATATATATCATTCAACGGATTACGTGGAGAAACGTTTAAAATGATAGTGATTTTGATTAACTCGATTGGACTATTTTCAGTTTGATTGATGGGTGAATTAGTTGAGTATTATGAATCTTGATCGATCTCATAATTCGGTGGTAGTTGGGCCGTCCAACGCTCAAACAAACTTTCAGTGTTATTAATATTTTATCGACTGCTGCATTTAATTAATTTACGCCTCGCCAAAAGTGGTTCATGGAGTTCAAACTAAAGGTGAGCGGTCAATCCGTCACACCCATCAAACCATTTATACCGGTCTAAATTGAATTGAAAAAACCTCATCAAATATATAGGATTGGATATAGAATTTTGATATTATATTATCTGATTTAATAAGATCGGTCGAATAATTTTTTATCGTAATAATAAAATCAACCCGATTTATGATTATCCCTACTTATAATATTACTACAACGTGTAATGAATAATGTCTATTATCTTTTTAAAATATTTTATTTTTTATTATATTTATATTTATATTTTATATTTTATATTTTATTTGATATAAGGTTAGATATCTAAATAACTAATAATCCATCAGATATTTGATACATTAGAATTGTCGGATATTAAGTTGGATGTAGAGTTCTGATATTACATTATATAATTTAATAGGAACAAATAATTTTTTATCCTAATAATCGAATCAACACAATCAATCATACCAAAAGAAATGAAGGGCGACGTGATAAATTTGGAGGGAAATTATTCTGACTTCCCATACTTTCATTGCTTTTTGAAATGACTATGATTACAGTTGGGTAGTTTCCATAATAACTTTTTAGTTTATTGTTGACATTGTAGCTTTGTTGTTATTGATAACAGTCGACTTTTAATGATGCATACATGGCTGTCCCTTATCTTCCTTAATTTTAATTAGGGTTTAGGGTTAATTGTTGATTATTTATAATTTATTCCTCACGAGTCATGCCTTCTCATTAATCGCGATTTATGGCATCTAATTAAGGAAATTGTTGCTTGGGTGTAATTTTATTCCTCGTGGCTCCACAGTTATCAATAATCATGTAACGTTGGATGGGTTGCTAATTTTAACCTACAGTCTACTAGAATTAAATAAATGTATGTATTAAAAAATAGATGTATAAAATTTCATTTTAAAATTGTGCGGTTGGCATATGCATCAAGAATATTAGTTTTTTTCCCTGTTGTTGTGATAAAAATAAGATGGAGCACAAGGTTTTAATTCTTTCAGTTAAATTTTCTCTTCCAACTACATTTTTTTTTTTCTAAAATAAGAGAGAGAACGAATTCAGATATTCATATTTCACTAAAAAAAGCACCTAAATGTACAAAGTATAACATTCTTTCATAATAAATATATATATATATTTTTCTTAGAACCCTCAGAGAAATGGAAAACAATTTGGTTTTTTACTAAAAGAATTCTCAAAAATCATTTTAAAGAAACACTATTTTAGGTATTTGATGGTATAATCCCTAACCTTCCCACCAATCACAACAACAAGACAATGCAAGATTAGTTGGAGAACAGATCATGGTGTTGAAATTAAAAAGAAAGAAAAGTTAACTAATAGTTTATTTTATTCATAGACATGTGGTAGGAGTCAAGAAATGTGTTGAAAGATTAAAGCCTACTGAGGATAATTAATATGTAGGGATAGCAATTAGGACAAAGTTTGTCCCAGTGTGGTCCTTTGGATAAACTTGTACAATAATATATAACGCATATTTGAACTTTATACAAATAATATTATTTGCGTCAATTATTTTCCAACACAAAGTTTGTCCCAGATCATGGTTTTAAATAAGTAAAAAAATTCCAACTAATTCTTAGACACTATTGAATAAGCCACATGCCTATGGCCCAAGGAACTACAATGTACGCACAGGCTCAACCTTAGCACTAGTACAGAACCAGACGAGCGAGCGACATGTGACGAAAGGGCATTAGAGACCCGCAAAGTGTTTGGTATTGTGCGACACCGTCATCAGGACGACATGCGGTTTGGGAATGACATTAACATTTTACTATCAACTAAATAATGAAGCATGTTACAACCAGAATGCACAAACGAAGACATCATGAAACAACAATGAAGGCGGGGGTAAGCAGGAAGAATGGACTGATTAGAAATGGGTAGTCGAAAAAAGCAGCACTGCACTTGCTCGTGCATAACAATTTGCCGAGATTAGAGCTTATGTGCATTGAGGAATTTCAGATGTGTTTTAGCCTTTTTCATGTTGACAAACGCCAACTGCAAGTCATGTTTAACAGATCGGTAGTCACCTTTTGAGCTTGCTCTGTACCAGGCCGAGGAGGAAGTCAGTGAATATGTGTTCATATCCTGGCATTTTACTATAGCCTGCAGAGATTGCACAATCCAACTAAGAACATAATATTTGTTGAAGTTGCATCGACAGGGAATAACTCACAATTGAATAAAGACAATCATCCAAAAGCTAAAATTACCGACTAACCGACACGGACTTTCTAAAGATGCTGTGATTTTAGTGGTCATGGCAAAAATGTGGCGAGAAGGTGATACTAAGAAAATAATCCAACATATAGTTTTAGTCACAAAAAAAATTGAGGACCATAATATATATATATATATATATATATATATATATATATATACTTCTAAAATTTTCTTGAGATCCAACATATGACAGAGACAGAGATGACTAGGGCAGTATTCAACTTAAGAACCACTAATCAAAGATATTACAATGGATGCACATGCATTATTTCATTCCATATGGAAATACACAAATCCCGCGTATAAAAATATACTGATTTAATGTAAATAACTTGCAAGTTCACAGTTGACATGAAAACAGTTGGTGTCCTTGTTTAAACCGAAAGGCACAGAAGCTAGACTGATTCATATTCAAAGAGAGAGAGAGAGTAAACATACACTTGAACTATTTAATTTTTCAATATTTCAAATTTCAAATTTTTAATTTTCCAGAAAAAAAAAAATTGAGAACCGACAAGATTTTTTTTAGAAAAAAAATTCTCCAGTTTTTAACAACATTTCAAAATAAAATTTATATTTCATATGAAGATACTTAAGACTCTCCCCAAACCATATGAAAAATGTTATTGTGAGAAATATAAAGAAATTAAAAACAACAAACAGTGGTCTACTTATCTAACCAAACAAGGCATGAATTTCCAACTAAACATTCGTAATGCAAGCAATCACCAACGAAGAGCTGTATATCTAATGTTCTCTCTGTCAGTTATGGCTTGTTCAATAAAGGGAAAGGTCTTAAGGTCAAACTAACTAATGTCAAACAAAAGAATACGAATAAAACCCAAATTTAATGAGCCTTAAAGAAAAACTTTCCAACCAAAAAAACTGAACAAGTAGGCTGCATTTACCGGGAAAATAATTGATATCAATGACATAAAACCGGTCTTTTGTTCCGTGCTCTCTGATTATATCTATGTTGAATAATCGAAGACCCTACAGGCAATTATAAGCAAGTTTAAAACTTCAACAAACCAACAAATTAATTGGATAGTGCATGCACATAGCAAATCATCACCAGCCGATGACGGAGCTCCCTAGCTAGGTTCTCAAGCAAAGGCCGTGGAGGAAGTTCTACAGAAGAGTAGTAACGAAGCTTAGAAAGAAAGAAAAAAAAAACATCTCACGTCACATTGTGTGACATACTATTAGCCAACAAACAATTAATATCAGATGTGTCTTCAGCATTAACCTTACCAGCAATACTAGGGTCCAATTCTGCATCATCTGCAGATGCAGCAGCACAAGAAACTCTTGGAAACTGAAAGACACCTGTGTTGTTTGATGGTTCCCTCTTATTAACATCGGGTAGGGAAAACCTACGAACAACCTTTATTGCCTCCCCAACAATATAGACCTTAAAGAGAACCCCACCTATGGGAGAGGGAAATTAGTTCAGAAAATAGTTTACTGAAAAGGTCGCCTGGCAATGAAGAGTCAAAAGCATACTACCATGGTTAACAAATTCCTGGAGAACCAACGGAGGGTCAAGTTTTGATAAGGAAACTTCGTCAAAGGCAAGTGACAATTCATGTGATTTTGCGCTTCCATCAGCGACTAAAGGTTTGACAACTGCAAAAAGAAACAAAAATAATAACATGAAGAGAACACAACCATGCTCAGGTTAAAAAGTAGGCATGCGAGTTAGCTGCACACATGTACCTAATTCACTGCTCTGTCAACAAAAGGTTAAATTGTTGCCAAGTCAAATTTGCAAGAATGAACACTAGTTGTACAAAAAGAGTTACATCATTTTGAGGACATAACCTTCTACCTTCAGATATAACGTGCAATGATCAGGACAACACTACGTTGGCATGGAATTTGTTGATTTATCCATCACGCAGATGGCAAAAGCAATTCAACAGACTATGAGATACCCTGAGGGTGAAGTCATATACAAGGATCGCTACATAGTGGAATTTATGTTTGTAATTGTTCTATTTTAGAATTGAGTGCACGGGCACCTTTTAATTTGGTAATAGTTTAACAGCTTTTTACCGAACCAAGTAGATAAGTTTCCAAAATACCCGAATCACATATCATAATTTCAAAATTACCAAATCATGTACCCACTTTCCATTTTACCCTCGTCCTCAAATCAATTCAACTAGAAAAACAAATCAGTCGACTAATTTTTTTTCCAGGATCAATTTCATTCTGTTTGAAAAATCCATCAGCCGGTTTCGACCAAAATCGGCTGATGGACCTAGAGACCTCGAAATGATATGAAATCAGTTCCTATATATTCGTCTAGTTCTCCTGACTGTAAAAATGCTATCAAACATCAATTTGACCCAATATATTGAGAGCAGTGATTTTTTAAACATAAATCAGTTTTTCGGACACATTCGTGTTCAAAAAATCACTACTCTCAATATATTGGGTCAAATGAATTTGACGTTTGATAGCATTTTAATAATCAAGAGAACTAGATGAACACATAGAAACTTATTTTATATTATTCCGAGGTCTCTAAGTCCATCAACTGATTTTGGCCGAAACCGGCTGATAGACGTAGAGACCTTGAATTGATATGAAACAAGTTCCTATGTATTCGTCTAGTTCTCCTGATTGTAAAAATACTATAAAATGTCAATTTAATGTATATATTGAGAGCACTGATTTTTTTTTGAAACTATGGCCGAATAACCTAAATAAAATCAATATAGGTTCATTCGGCTAAAATCGGTTGATAGACCAAGAGAGCTCGGAATGAAGTAAAACTAGATCCTATGAGTTATTCTAGTTCTTATGATTATATCCATGCCCTCAAACATCAATTTGACTCAATATATTGAGAGCAGTGATTTTTTGAACATGAATTAACTTTTCAGACACATTCATGTTTAAAAAATCATTACTTTTAATATATTCGGTCAGGCTGAGGGACCTAGAGACCTCGAAATGACATGAAACTGGTTCTTATGTGTTCCTTTAGTTTTTCCGATTGTAAAAATGCTATCAAACATCAATTTGACTGAACATATTGAGAGCAGTAATTTTTTAAACATAAATTCATTTTTCAGACACATTGTATTTAAAAATCACCGCTCTCAATATATTAAGTCAAATTGATGTTTAATAACATTTTTACAATCAGGAGAACTAGACGAACACATAGGAACTGGTTTCATGTCATTTCGAAGTCTCTAAGTCCATCAACCGGTTTTGGCCGAAACCGGTTAATGAATTTTTTAAGACACAAAGAAATCAAAAAATGATTGATTTTTTTCCATTCAAATTGATTTGAGGACAAGGGTAAAATGAGAAGTAGATACGTGATTTGGTAATTTTGAAACTATGATACGTGATTTAGGAATTTTGGAAACTTATCTACTGGGTTCGGTAAAGTTGTTGGCGCAACGGTAAAATTGTTGCCATGTGACCAAAAGGTCACGGGTTCGAATCCTGGAAATAGCTTCTTGCAAAAAACAGGGTAAGACTGCGTACAATAGATCCTTCCCCGGGACCTGCATGGTGGGATCTTCGTGCACCGGGCTGCCTTTTTTTTCTTTTTTTTATCTACTGGGTTCGGTAAAAAACTAATAGTTTAATGAGTAGTTTGTAATTTAGGAGTTTGATTGGTTTGATCGGGTGGTTACATTTCAGTATTTCTTTCCCAATAAATGTGTTGGGGTGGTTACAACTCCCCAACACATTGCTTCAATCCCACCTTTTCTGTCCAAGGAAACAATGGGAAACAGTGCCTCGGAAGCCTTCTCCTAAGTGCATTTCCTACCGGGGCTCATCCACCGTAGGAATTAGGACCTAAGTATTTTGGTTTGTACCTATGTAGCATGAAGAGCTAGATTTTCCACAAACTGATATGCAAACAAATTTCACTAAATGGAGGTGCACATTATTGTTACGGTAAATCTCAATGGCCAAAATCTGGCCACCAGAAAATGAATATAAAGTGTTCCATTTAATACATGTCATCTTAATTAATGCATGTCAGCCAAAAAATGAATATAAAGTGTTTCATTCTAGCTAGCCAAATTCAGGCCATTTAGCATTATCCTTATTGTTAAGCCATCCTGGTTGTTATAACAAATATACCATTAGATGGCATAGAGTAATTTTGCTATTGCACATCTAGAGATCCCATTCCTTCCTTCCAACATCAGTTGCAATAATTTGTGTGCATAAAGAATCATTGCTAAGATAGTGAAACAGTTGTCAGAGGGTTTACCTAATGGTAAACTAAGCTCAGCCTTGCCAACAGCATCTGGAATTGATGAAGGGTCTTTTGTGACAACAAGTTGTCTAGGAACACCAACTTTGCCTGCAATTATTATTCAAACAGGTACAATTATAGTGTATAATTGTGAGCTTTCATGGTTGGAAAGAATAAAATATAAGTCAGAGATAAGATTGGTTTCATCATGTGAATACTTTATGGTGAATAATAGTCAATGATTTTGCAAACAGAAATGTACTGAAGCTGAGGATAAGTCTATCAAATTATTCTAGTAAGGCTGTAAGGGTGACATGGAATATGGAAAATAATATATCTGTGACCATGCAACCAATTTTCAGGATGATGCATAACGAAAATTACCATAGCAGCCTGACAAATTCAGATCGGCCACATCCTGGAGCATTGATTGGCGATTATGCAAATGTTTTATGGCAGCTGGTGGATCAAGTACAGTTACTTCTGGATGTTTTTCCAAGTAATCCTTCAAAGAATTAAGAGACAAATAATAATTATACACCTCTGACATAGAGGATTCAGAAGATGAATTTTTGGAAATTATTCTCCTAGAGAGAAGATCATAATACAATCATCAAGAGAGTGGAACACAAATTAAGACAATTTCAACAGCTACTATTGAAACATTAGATCAAATTTAATGAGAACTTTTTTATCCGTCGGCAGTGACAATTTATTAGTTGCAAATCAAAAATATTCAAGTAATTTACTTTCTGTAAAAGGGTTCAGGTCAATATAGTTGGAGTAAGGGACTGAGACTCTGCAAAAGAAAAATGTACAAGTTAGACAATAGAAATTTGAATCATGGCATACCAACACTAGAATCCTACCGAAAAGCATGGCTACGAGTATTAAATTGATCTTGCATAGGGAGACATAATATACCAGGAACGACAAGAATAAAGTTTCTAAGAAGATGACTCTAAAACCTAAGGTCAGATCCAAGAAAAATATTTCACGAGTTAGATGTATCACAATTTGGGCCACCTTCAATCATTTGGGGCTATGGTTTTTGGAAAGATGAAGTACAATTCTCTGTTAAACTTCACTTTTATTAATCAGACGGATAGAAAAGTTCTGTAAGTAAAACCAGTAGAAGGGGAACCCTGTAGGTTGACCATCGAGTAACACTTCAACTTTTGATGAATATATTGAGTTCTAGCATGATGAAGAAGTTATGCACCCTTTGGAGTAAATGAATTGATCAGGTGATAGTATACTGATAAGTGATTAAAGAGAAGTTCTAGTATTTCAGAAGGTGATTACTAACCTCTAGAATTTGTTGCCACTCTTTTCCGGTCAACTGCACAAATATTAAAAAACTGAAGATTATCAGTTCCGGCATGTGGAAAATCAAAACACAAGAGTTGGGACCGCTAGATTGTTAACATATTTAAGAAAATTACCAATAAGATGAATCACTGAAATAACAATAAAAAAAACATTCAATAATTTCAATCTCTAACATAGAAAAAGTCATTGCCTATCAAAATTTAAAACAACTGCAGTCATTATCCATGGGAAACACCTGACCTTGTGGAGAACAATGTCAAAAGGACCTTGATTTAAAAGTGGCTGAAAGTGGTCAATGGCAACAAATATAATTCCCTTCTTCCTGCATCACATATCACAAAACCCCCTCTTCAATTTTTTTACTTTTCAAAATAACGAGACATCAGATCTGACAAATAAATAGCTATTTTCTTGTGCTAGTATTTTTTTTATGGCAAGAAACAGAGTAGACAACGCTGTAAACTAAAATCAATGTCAGATGTAAACTTTTAAAGCTCAATAACAATGAGGGCATCTAAGTCGGTAGCAAAGGCCATGCAACAATATATATATTCAATTTTATTTTTCTCAAGAACTAATAGGATCCAAGAGATTCACAGTAGAATGATGTCACTGTTTTCTCAGACATAATGGCCGAGTTGCACAGGCAGGAGAATCTTCTGATTTATGGAACCAAAGATTCCAGATACCACCACCACATCAGGCATGCCAGCTTAGATAAATGCAGAATCAAGCGTACTGTTGAAGATAAGGCAAATGGAGCCCTATTGTGGACGCTTGCAAGAATCAATGCCAGCTGTCTTTGAAATAGTACGCTATGGTTTATGAACTTCCCCTATTATCCTCTTAAACGGAGGCCGGATTTGATTGTCAAAACGTCGACAATTGAATTGGAAAAAAAAAATAAAAGAAATAAACAAATAGAAGGAACTGAGAATCAACGGGAAAACTAAATCTTTATTTTAAATATAAGCACGCAAAACGAAGAATTTTTTTTTTTTAAAAAAACTTAATGAATCCCAGGACAGAAAAGATGGAGAATATTTAAATTAACGATCGCTCTCATTTAAATTTCAGAAGAAACCAACGCAAGGCTGTATCGTTGCCGTCTAAACCTAAAGTCACTTTGATTCTCGATGGACTCCTCACAAATCCAGTGTTCCAACACTTTCACTGACAGTAACAGTGGCCCAGATCCACCTCAGGTCATCCTAAGAAAAACCACCAACCTATTTCATAAGTTTCCAACATCAAATTTTTGAAGTAGGAGGGACTCACCTCGCCAATCCTTCCAACTTAGGCTGCAAGAAACTCTTGACCTTCTTCGACGTGAGAGCGTATCCGACGACAAGCTTATGCGACGGCGGCGGAGGCGAGAGCGACATAAGGGGAACCCTCTCTTCTGCTTCTTCCTCTTCTACCTCCTCATTTCGGAGGTGCGAGATTTCTCCGTTCAGCCTCATCGACCTAAAGCGCACGGCCAAAATCCCTAGAACCCCACCACCGACCTCAAACGATCAAAAGATCGTAAGCAAAGCAACGCCGTGACTTCGGTTCGGGGAAGGCGAATCGAAGGTCGAAAGGCTGCGAGATTGGTCGAGACGAGCAGAAATCAAGCGAGAGATGAGAGCGAGAAGATGTCGTAGAGGAAGCAGTTGGAAAGGAAGCAGAGCGATGGAGCAAGGCAGCGAGGTTCGATCGGCGGTATTTGTAGCAAAGTTCGATCGGGAGCAAATTCCATAAATAGCGTCCATCAATTAGGAAAATTCCCATTCCATTCCCACGTGACGTGACTGCGGGATGCGTGTCGTCGATGAGGGCCCCGCTTCCGTTTGATGGTATCTCTGTCCAAGTGGGTATACCTCCGTATTATCGGTTAGGACTGAAGGGACCCGCAATTTTCAAGCAGGTAATCAGGGGAGCCCTATTTTTCGAATTCCTCCCCTTCATTCTCTTCTTCCCTTCACCATCTTTCTCACAATAAAATTTAGAATTAATAACTTTAAACCCCCTTATAATTTTTTTTAATAAGTTACATTTTATCCCTCTCTATTTAAAAAACTACACTTAATCCCTATTTAATATAAATAAAAAAGAGAAAAAATAAATAAATGATCAAAATAACCCTAATCTAAATCAAACTTGTAGAAAAAAATGAAAAATAAAAATAATCCCGTAAAATCGTTGAAAGCTTAACCTTAACCTAACCTGATTTATATATAGACACAAAATCTCACTTATTCCTAGAAAAAATATCCTCACAAAATTCACACATGCACCGGCATAAATAACAAAAAAATAACAACTCTGAAAGGATAATCAATCAAAAATTCATTCCGCCGAACAAAAAAGAAACAAAATTTTAAATTGATGAACCAAACTTAAATAAAGATAGAATAAAGTTTATCATTAAAAATCAAAATAAAGACCTTTTGATGATTTATAAAAAAAATCACCCTTTTAATTTTTATCCAAAAGTAAATTTTCATTCCAAAGCATCACCTTTTTGAAATGAAAAATAATTTTAGTTGCTTTGAAATGAAAATTTACTTTTGGACAAAAATTAAAAGGACAATTTTTTTTATAAATTATCAAAGGGTCCTTATTTTTATTTTTAATGATAAATTTTATTCTACCTTTATTTAATTTTGATTCATCAATTTAGAATTTTGACTCTTTTTTATTTGGTGGAATGAGTTTTTGGCTAATTATCCCTTTCATAGTTACTATTTTTTCTATTATTTATGTTGGTGCATGTGTGAATTTTGTGATGATATTTTTTCTAGGAACAAGTGAGATTATAGGCCTATATATAAATCAGGTTGGGTTAAAGTTAAGCTTTCAATGATTTTACGGAATTATTTTTATTTTTCATTTTCTTCTAAAATCTTATTTAGGTTAGAGTTACTTTGATCATTTATTTTTTTTTCTCTTTTTTACTTTTGTCAAAGAGGGATTAAGTGTAGTTTTTTAAATAGAGGGGGCAAAATACAATCTGCTATAAAATACAAAGGAGTTTAAAATTATTAACCCTAAAATTTATTATACTCTCAAAAATTAGTGTGTGTGTTTGTTAACTTTAATCATTAAAAAGTCTTTAAAATATTTTTTTAAAAAAAATAAAAATATTGTTATAATATCTTTGAAATAATGTGTACCTTTGGTAAATAAAAATATAAGATCTAGATGCATCATTTACTAAAATATCAATTATCACAGTGAGGTAATGGGTGTGTTGTCACTATATATATATATATATATATATATTGACTATTTAACTACATATACAATTAATAGAATTATCCTTTAACCGCAAATATATTATAGGGAGGCCGTACCACTTTATCGTATGCAAATCTTGGTTTGGATTTTTCTCTTGGCTTGTTAAGAAAACCAAATCTAGCTAGCTAGTTAATTAACCACTGCGACGAAATTTATTCGGCAAGTGGATTTCATATTGAAAGTGATATGATAGAATATGATTTTAACCAGCCAAGTGATATTTAAAAATTGACGATTAAGAAAATATAATTTTAAAGAAGGAAGCCAGAAAAATGAAAGATGCACGCACATCAGACCAATGGATAGTAATCATGAAAATAAAATATTCGTCGATCATTAAATATATATAAGGGTCACTAAAAAATCTGTCTATGTATAATATATTTAGCCTCGTTGTAATTCTTATCCATAAAAGATACGTGCCACAGCAGCAAAGCCGCAAAGGAATTTCTATCTACTGTTAACCTTAAAGTTACGGTTATGCATTAAAATTAAATAAGTTACATTTATGGAATTTTGAAGGACATGGAGAATATCTATAAAATAAATGGAAAGAGGTGCTGAGAGAGAATATTTAGAATGCATATTAGCGAAGAATATAACCATTAGCATTCTATACTTTAATCAGTAATCTATCTAACCTGTGATCTCTTTATAGATATGTTTGGATTCGCCACCACACAGTGGATTCTTATTTGAATCTCAAATAGTTTATTCGAGTGCTTAAAACTTTAACATCAAGCCCTGAAGTTTTAAATGACAATTTTCCAGAAAAATCAAATAAAAAATAGTTTAAGCGAGAGCATTGATTACACAAGCGCACCGTAGAACCACTTGTCTTTTCCCCGAGGACATGGTTTGGCCCTTTTTAATTAAAGCTTCTTTAATTAATTGGAAGATGGTGGCCAAAATATTATTAAAAAATTGGGAAATTATCTTTAAAAAGGTCCTACCGGGATTCGAACCCAGGTCGCTGGATTCAAAGTCCAGAGTGCTAACCACTACACCATAGAACCACATGGCATTGATATAACTATTATAATATTTCAATAGTTTCTACAACAAAAGTGAGCTGGAACAAACCATCATACATGAGCTGAATAGAATAGAGCTGTCAAACGGACCAACCCGCGACAGGGTGGGTCCGCCCACGATAGGTCAACCATTTGGTGGGACAGGACGAGCTAATCCATCTACTTGGCGGGTTGAGAAATTTTCAACCCAACCCAATCCAAGGTGGATTACGGGTTTGACGGGCTAACCCAAATTCCCATTAATTTTAAAAATAAAAAATATTTTATATTTTTAATATTTTACTTCGGAAAGGTTTCATCAAGCAAATGTATCCATAAACATATATTTTAAATATAAATGAGTAGATGAAAAGTACTATTTTTATTTCAAAATTATAATAAAGAAAGATAATAAATTGACAAAAAACTTAACTTACATGTATTTTTTAACTCACGGACCAACCCAAGTCCGTCACGGACTGACTCACGCGGGTCGGCCCGCGATGAATTTAGATTGGTAAAATTCTCACTCAATCTGTTTAAATTGTTTGACGAAACGGATCAACCCGATAAGTTCAACCCAAATTGATAGCTCTATACACGAGAAGGTACGAGTATGTGAGCTACTATGCATGCAAATAACAGCCAACTTTAAATTAGAATCGGTATGACTTTGATAGCACGAGAAAATTTGATGGTGGGTTGACATTGTTGATTTCAATATTTATTACCATAACAATACGTTAAAGACTCCCCTTACAACTTGATCATAAAACGGAAAGATTGATGTTGCATCGCAATAGAACAGACAAAACTGTGAGCCTGCGTATACGAGTCCAACGAAATCTTGAACTAGTTAGCGGCCAAACCTTCCCGATACAGCCTTAGGCACAAAGCTGATTGAGTTGGAAGATTTTTCAAGTCTGCGCAAGAGAAACCAATTAAATATATGGTATATTTATTGATCAGAGAAGAAAATATTATTTAATAGAAATGAGAAGAAGAGAAAAGTGCAAAGAAAAATCAATATGCATGCACCTAGAAATCTCCTCGACAGCCTTCATCACTTGCTCAGAACTAGTTTCCAGCACCTGCCCTCCAAATATGATTTCATCAACAATGGCATGCATCTGCAAATCAACAGCACGTACTAATTTAGAATCATGAAATTTTTGAGATTATCTTACAACAACTTCAAGGTAACAATGAACACATGAAGTGAGAAATTGTACGAGTTGATAGTTCATAAACCACAAATATGTATCAGAAAGGATAACCCAAACCGTAGCATCTTTGTTAATGCCCTGCTTGACCGTGAGAAATTGACTTATAAGCAAGAATGGCATAGGTAGACACTACTAGAAGTAGAAGGTTTGGTTACAAATCAAACAATAAATGTTACAAGGCTGTTTATACTGCCTTTGTCATATTCAAGCAAATTATAACCATTAAGATTGCATTATTCCATTTCATAATTTTCCATCTTCTGATCCATAAACCTATTAGTTCTCCTTCCTTCTACTTTATACAAAAAAAAAAAAAAAGTAGTTTTCTAATCTAATTTCTCCTGATTTCTTTTGAAGTACATTTTCTTTACTTGGAACACAAGCATAGCATTTCAAATATCAGTTACATGCTAAGATATATGCTTGAAATGAGGCAAATGTGCTCAGAGACTCGCTCGTTTAACTGATTCAAGGAGTTGCTGATAAAAATGCATGCAAATCTCTTAGCTAACTACTGTACCTTATTGAAGTTAAACACTATATCAAGCTCACAGACATTCTTGAAGCATCTATCCATTGTCTCCACAAAGACTGCAGGCAATGGAATTCATATTAGGTAGAATAATTCTAGTCATGGACATGTTAGACGTTCCTAAAAATATGATAAAATGAACGTTAAGTATACTACTTGAACTATTTAGTATCATAGAAACCTCTCACACAGTTTTTCTAGAGGAGAAAATCACTAATTTGTGCAGTTGACACTTTGCTTTCACCTTGAATGAGGTCGAGCATAGCAAGTTCATTTTCACTATTGTCAAACACGAAAATGAAATAAAGCGTTGCAAGGTGCTTGTAGACCAACCTTGTACCCTGCAATGAAACAGAAAAGCTCATATGATGGCATTCACATAAAGACTTGCAGCGAAGATTGAGACCTTTTCAGGAACTACTAATGTCTCTCCAGGAAACTATGTATTTTCCTCACGGGCTCTACAATCCATCGTGAACATAATTTATTATTGGTAAAAAGATCGAGTTCCTAAAGAATTAGCACCCTCAATTTAAGGAAAAAATTGCAAGGCAAGAACATGTTTAAAAGCAGAAAAATACTGGGCCGAAGATTGCATCTGCTTCGACGAAATTGCTGACATTGTCCGGTCTTCCAGATAGAACTACAACAAGGGATGCAAAAAGATTGGATCTTTTGTTGGAATTAGAAGCGGAGAACGTACGGGAAAGGAGGATGTTCAGAAATTGGGGGCTTCCTGACCTGCGAAGACGCTGCGGATGAGCTCCTTCTGTTTCTCCGGTGGCTGGCGATGAAACGGGAGCAACAAGAGAACTCGATAATAAGCCCGACGAAGATGACAAGGGACGAGAAGAAGAGAGATTAAGGGACCTGGAAATCGTAGAACTTGAGGAGGCGAGGTTTTCCCTGGGTGTTCATCACGATCACCGCGCGAATCATGGTCGCCGCCGGTCACCAGCCGCCCAAATCCAAAGTGATCGGGTCGAGACTTGCCCCAATTCGCCTCTTTGGCGTTGCTGTTTTCTGATTTAAGAAACAAAAACAAAACATATTTTTCGCTGTCGATGTGTTCGATCAGCTCACGGCCGTTGATGCGTTTGTGATCCTCCGTCCCATTACGGATGGTGTCGCTATGCAGGTCCATTGTCTTCTGGACCACTTTTTATGGTCTAAGAAATATATCATTCACATTTGAGATCGAATCATGATCACAATCCAATTATAAATAGTTGTGATCCCTTCATAGGTTCACTGTCCTCATCAGGTTATAGTTTTTGTTCGGAACGAACGGCCAGAAGTCGTCCGAAGGACACCCTCGCTCGGTGCACAGTAACCTGACCACTTATCCATCACCGAAGATCTTCGGGTGGCTTTCGATCGCCCGGAGACCAGATCCTCTAGTCTAGAAAAATCTGGATCACAAGAGGCCCGTCCATTTATTGGTTGGATGAACTGGACCCTACCTGTTAGACAGATGGGATCCAGTTCATCCAATCAAAGAATGAATAGGGGACCAGGGGTGGTCCAGGGATCCTGGACCAGAGGATCCCTGCCCCCTAGTCGGATCTTCTGGTCCGTAATTTGTGGACCAGGGGACAATCTACTGTATGAAGACCATTGATTTGGATGGAGCTCACTTTTAAGTTAGTAGGGTCCATCCAAATCAAGGGTCTACAATAGTGGATCATCCCCTGGTCCGTAAATTGTGGACCAGAGGATCTGTCCTCTCCTGCTTCGGTCGTCCGCTCCAACAAAAATTATAATCTGATGGAGACGATGAATATAAAAAATGATCACAACTATTTACGGCCGGATCACGGTCACGATCCGACCACAAATATGAATGACACATTCCTTAGAAAATAAAAAAAAATGATCCAGGAGATCTGCCACCTTAAGATCCGTCGCCCCCTCTCCAAAACCCTGCTTCCGAAACCTGCGCCTTCCCGAAGAGCTGCCGCAACTCTGAGGAGGTGAATCGACGCATTCTTCCGATCTTGTTATCCTGATTACTTCCGATGTGAACTCTCTAGGTCGATGGCGGGAAGCGTGCAGTCACTGATGCCGCTTCACAGCGCCATCGCCTCGGTCCATTCATCGCGCTGGATTCCTCCTGCTGGAGCTGGCTCTCCCAAGGTACCAGCCATCAGCTTATTTATGCTATATGTTCTCCTGCATATTGCCATTCTACCTTTGCAAGGCTTTGAATAGATTGATCTTGATTTCAAAGCTGGAATTCTTGTCACTGGTCATTTTGATGATAGGTTTAAACAAGCGCATCTGACCATGGCTTTGCAGACTGAAGAGCACGACAGAGAGGAGGGAAGAAACAGTGCGTCTGAGGAGTAGGTAGACATTGCTATTTCTTCTTCTTTTGCATGATAATTAAAATGGTCTATGACTCTTCGCTGCGATCCTGTCCGGAAGTAAGCGGATTATGGATCCTGACACCACTACTCCGATGATTAAATCAAAAATGATGATGGCGCAAATATGACAGTAAATAATAATAAATAGAAGGAGATGCATATTTGTGTGCGTAGCTATGTAAACGAAGAAGAATTTTTTTTTATAATATCCCTCACAATCTCCGCATAAATGAGACATTATCTTACAATCAATTAATTTGTCTCATCATTATACTTATATTGTATTCATCAATTACATCGATATAGAGAAGATGTATTGTGTAAGTGTCTATACATAGATACAATCGTTTGACAAACTAATGTGCTGTACTAATGACAGTAAATGAGTTTTTAGCTATTAACTAGAAGATGGGCTTCTCAAAGAATCCATTTCTATAAATAGCCTAACTGGGTCGTAGTGACATCCTCAAAGGTAGCAGAGTTTTATAAGCGGTTTAGCAAGTCAACATTTACTCTTTTATGGCATATCAAGTTGGCAGGACCAATCAGGAGAAAAAACGGGGAGCAGAGCCTGAGTGTGTTAGGTCTAAGTTGAGAGTAGAGCATTGGGACATTGAGAGATTGTCTGATCGGCTAGGCCCATCGTGAGAGTGGGAACATAGTCCTGAGAATTCGGTCCTAGCCGAGAATGGGGCCACCAATAGCCTTTTTGATCTACAAGGTCGATCTGGAGAGAGGGAAACTGAGTCCCGAGTGAGTCCGGTCCGCCCCGAGAGTGGGCTCCACGGATAGCCTTTCTGATCGGTAAGGTTGATCAGGAGAAATGAGAGTTAAGTATTGAGTAAGTCCAGTTCACACTGGAAGTGGGGTCCATAGAGAACCTATCCGATCATCAGGGTCAATCGGGAGAGAGGGGAGTTGAGTCCCGAGTGAGTCCGGCCCGCACCGGGAGTGGGGTCTACAAAGAACTTGTCCGATCTGTAGGGTTGATAGAGAGAGAGGGGAGCTGAGTCTCGAGTGAGTCTGGTCTGGACTGGGAGTAGGGTCCATAGAGAGCTTGTCTGATCAATAGGGCCGATCAAGAGTATGGGGCCCTACTAGGTCAGTTATTCGGCTCTCTAACCCACCGTGGACTTTAACTGCCACCTATGCAAGTTTATTAACCCCTTGGCCCCTCAAGATGACTCTTTACCTATTCATCATATCACAAATCTCTTCTTCAAGTCTAATTGAATGAGGATCATGTCAACTAACTAGACACTATCTTAATTTTGTCTATCCGATCGACAATTTAATACATTTTCGTTAAGTTTACTTTTGTCGTCATCTTTCTCAAAAAACGAGATGTCAGGCCTTATAAATGTTTGATAATGGGAAGTGATATATTTTGCAAGTGTCATAAATGCATAGTAAGGCACTGTGATATAGGTGAGGGAGTATCATGGTTATGATTCATCTATCACATCCATCATAAATGCTAATTTCTATAGTGCTGCCACGTGGCTCATCCACGTCGCTAGTCATGATAGGTTTGCTGAAGAGACGTTTGACGATTTGAATTCAATTGTCTCCCTGATCGAACGGTGGTGATATTTTAGTTTGCTTTTTTGTCCAAATAATCAGATGGTGTTGTGGCAACTTAGAGTAAATTCTCATGTGTTCATCTTCTCCCGTTGCTCTTGCTGTCTTTCGCCGGCTACTTTTTCTTCGTTTTCGTTCCTCCTTCTGTTTTCGCTCTCCTCCATAAGTTTCTGGCATTTTTTCTTGTCTCCTTGCTCTGATTCTATGTCCCTTGAAATTTCACTGTACATCCCCTCCCTATGATACACTATCATGCTCTCAGATATCAACAACGGAGAGGTGAATCAGCTTAAGCTAACACAATCCGACGAATTTCCATATCATCATTTTCAACTTCCTTGATCGTCCCAATCTTCCTCCTCCGGGACATGTCATGTTTTTTAGGAATCAATTCTTAGGTAACCTTAGTTTTCCTGTCCTTGGCTGGCCTAAGGCTTCTTGTTATATGGCGTGTACCCTCGGCCACTTGGGTTCTTTGAGCCTTTCATTCCTTTATTTTGACCATGTTCACGTAGCATTTTCGTACTGCCAACTGATCTCCTCTTACTTCTCTCACTTAACCTTCTATCGAGAACTTTATTTTTTGATAGGTGAAAATGGTCATTCGAAATTCATGCAGTGCGGGCCTTCCTAAGATGACATTATAGGCTGAGGGGCATCCACTACAATGAAAGTACTTCGTCGAGTCCTCATAAGTGGCTTGGATCTAAAGGAGATTACCAGCCTGATTTATTCGAGCGGTTGTATCTCGTTGCCTATAAATCCATACAAGACAGTTGTCATAGGTTGGAGCTCACATTGGTCTATTTGCATTTTATCAAAGGCGGCCTTGAAGAGAATATAGATGGAACTTCCCGTGTCCATGAAAATGTGCACTACTTCATAATTTACAATAATGACTTTGATGATCAAGGCGTCATTGTAGGGAAGCTCCACTCCTTCAAGATCCTGAAGCCCGAAACTAATTTGTGGGCCCTCCATTTACTACTGGTTGGAGCTAACCACATGAATTTCCGATCATTGTTCATGGGCTTTTCGTGCTCTATTGGAGTCTCCATCAGTAGATCCTTGTAAAATCATACCTACTCTTCTCACTATTGTGTTACTTTGATTTCCCTCTTGTCTGGTTGACGTAGATGCCCTGGCATAATTTGAGGTGGGAAGATTACTGGATGGTGGTTGTATGTTAGTTGGTTTATCGGCTAATCCAAGACTCGACGCTATTTGTCTAAGTAGTTGAGAATCAATCTAGGGAGGCGGATGTCCTTGCTCAACCGCTTGGCGACTATCCTGAGTGTACTATTGACACTCTTGAGTATTGTGTGTCATGGTCCGATGGTAAGCTTAAAAAGTAGGGATCCACCAGCACAACTCGACAAAGGATGTCTAAGCTACTTCCACTTGTTGCACAACTCTTCCTCGTTGAGCCCGGGGCAACTGAACCGGGGGCATGGGAGTTGGTCGGTGCTCTTTACGTTGCAAGGGAGCTTGGGGATCCTTCCACTTGGTTTGAAAAGGAGGGACTAGGTTAGGTGCTTCCTTCTTATAAGCGAATTGAGCTTTCTTCATGTTGATGTATTTAACCGCCCCGCCTAACAAATTATCGAAGTCTTTTGGGGGATTTCTTGCCAGAGAGCGAAAGAAATCCCTGTCCAAGAGCCTTTGTGAGAAAGCGCTTATCAGAATTTCAGATAAGGTAGAAGGGGCATTCATAGTCACTTGGTCAAATCTCTTTATATAGGTCTTCAAGGACTCCTTTGCTCTCTGCTTAAGAGTGAATAAGCTTAAGTTGGTCTTATGGTACCTCCGGCTGCTGGCGAAGTATTGGATGAAAGCCTTCCTAAAGTCCTTAAAGCTGGTGATCGAACCAATAAGGAGTCGATCGAACAACCTTTGCGTCGAACTGGAGAGAGTTGTTAGGAACACTCAGCACTTGGCACCATCAGTATATTAATACAGCAGGGCGGCATTCTCAAACTTGCAGAGATGATCCTCAGGATCGGCAAAACCTCCATATTCTTCAATCGGCAAAGGCTGAAAGCGTTTGGGTAGTTTATCTTCTAGGAACTAGGATTTCTTGTGAGAAAGGTGTTCCCTGCCGCTCTGGCGTGCTGACACCGGCTGGGGCCTTCCCCTATTTTAGATCCTTGGGGATGAATCTCTAGTTAAAGATCTCTAGGACCACTCGGCTCCAAGGTAGCCTTCGGTGGGCATTCGGTCAAATGTCCAAGGAAACTTCATTGGCTGTTTAGACTTGGATCCTCTCTCAATAGCAGGTGGTTCTTCAAATGATGTGGCAGATGTAGTGGATGCTTTCGAAGGGGAAGGAACTATTGCCTGTCACTTTTGCATCTGTGTCTGTGCTTTGGCTAGCACAAGCAAATCGATATCTTCTTGCGACAAAGTGATAGTTACTCTTTCGGTGTCATCCATCTTCACGTTCCGGATTAAGCAAAGAGTTTCCCATAGACGACACCAAATTTGATCTTGTGTGAATGTGATGAGGATGGATCGTCGATGATGTGGCGTGTAGATCACTGGCTCCAAGAACTCCTGTGAAGAGAAGGAGATTGTCATTAAGCGGGCTAGGGGATCCCTGGCGCAGCTACTCCGATGATCAAGTCAAAAATGATGGTGGCGCAAAGATGACAGCAAATAGCAACAAGTAGAAGGAGATGCGTGTGTGTGTGTCTGTGTCTGTGCCAACGGAGAAGGACCCATTTTTATAATGTCTCTTACAATCTCTGCATTAATGAGGCATTATCCTATAATCAATCAATATGTCCCATCATTATGCTTTTACTGCATCCATCAATCACATCAGGATGGAGAATATATATTGTGTAAGTATATGCACATAGATATGATCCTTTGACAAACCCATGTGATGTACTAATGTCAATAAATGAGTTTTGGGGTCGGGAGGTCTTTTGGACTATTAGCTAGAAGATGGGCTTCTCAGAGAACTCATTTCTTTCTATGGTCTAACTGGGTCGTAGCGACATCCCCAAAGGGAGTAAAGTTTTATGGGTGGTCTAGCAAGCCAACATTGACTCTTTTATGATCTATTCCATCAGCAAGATCGATCGGAAGAAAAAATGGGGGGCAGAGACCCAAGTAGAGTATTGGGGCATTGAGAGATTGCCCGATCAACAAGGCCGATTGGGGGAGTGGGAATAGAGCCCCGTTTAAATTTGGTCCGAGCCAGGAATGAGGCCCATGCATAGCCTTTCCAATCAGCAAGGCCGATCGAGAGAGAGGGGAACTGAGTCCCAAGTGAGTCTAGTCCGCGCCGGGAGTGGGGTCCATGGATAGCCTTTCCGATGGTCAAGGCTGATCGGGCGAGAGGGGAGCTAAGTCCCAAGTGAGTCTGGTCCACGCCGGAAGTTGGGTCCACATAGAACCTGTCCAATTGGCAGGGCCAATCGGGAGAGAGGAGGGTTGAGTCCTGAGTGAGTCTGGTCCTCGCTGGGAGTAGAGTCTATAGAGAACCTATTTGATCGACAAGGCCGATCAAGAGAGAGGATAGTTAAGTCCTAAATGAGTCCAATCCATGCCAAAAGTGAAGTCCACATAGAGCATATACCATCGATAGGTACGATCGGGAATATGGGATCCTACTATATCAGCTATTCAACTCTCCAACCCACTGTAAACTCCACTTATACAAATTTATGAACCCCTTAATCCCTTTGGACAGTCGTTTTCCAATCCACCGCACTCTTGAATTCAAACAAAAGTAAGCTGATTGTGGTTTCACCGTGATTTGTGTGACGTTCATAATTGTACGATGAACCGACAAGGCACCCGTCATCCATTCACCAAACCGCAGCATTCTCGCAGTCCTCCTTCATGCTCGTCCAAGTTGTACGGAATAATAGATTCAATTTAGGATATTCATATGATTGAACAAATTAATAAAAAAAATTGTATGGATGGACAAATCATATGAATGAAAAAGACTCGATTAATAAAAAATTGTAGTTTATATTTAAACTATAGGATAATATGATTGAACAGAGCTATGGAATAATATGCAGGATGCATGTCAGGTTTCATTGATTTTTCACTATTTTTCCTTAACCTGTGGAGTTGGACCATCACGTTTATAGCGCATTGATGTCACAGAAATAGTTATTTAATCCGATCATCATTTTTTTTTTCACAAAGCACTCGATTATAATCAGGCGCATAATAAATTTCCTTTTGTAGAAAAACAATCATGGAACACCGACCACCATTCAAATTTATGCTGATGAAAAATTTCAATGAAACCGAATCAGTAACGCAAATAAACACCATTCCTTGTGTTTGATAAAAGGTGAATGGTATAATTGAATACATTTCATTCATCAAACAATTAAGGCTGAGCAAAACAAGTTCTTAGCAAACAAAATGACAACCACCACAGTCGCCGGAATTGAACAAGTTCTAAGGAAGAAGAAGAAAGAAAAAGTATAGGGAAAAAAAGATTGGAACAGAAGGTGAAATAATTTGTTGTCAAAAGATGAATCCAAACAATGTTTGCTGCATTCAACCCTCAGAAACAATTTCATGAATCTTTTCGCTGATCTCTAGATCTTCAGATCTAACTGCCAGCTTCATTGCAACCTGCTTGGACCCATCAATGCCAAACGACACTCTAACAAGCACCTTCACATTGCCAAGGAAAATCCCTGAGAGCAAGCATGTGTGTGACCTTGAGTTGCTCGGAACAACATCGGTTCCCTGTGAAGAAGTTGAACATGGTTGGTTTTTTTCTGTGGTAAGATGGAGTGCATCATTTGGAAGAAGACTAACCTCACAAGGTTGCATGCCGAGAATATCTATAACTGCCTTGACGGTTTCTGTCAAGCTCTCTTTCACACCTAGGCCATACTCATCAATGCGCTCGTTCTCAGGGTCCAAACTTTCCCAAGCATTTTTGAAGTTGGAGACTCCCACCTTCAGCATGTAATCAGCTGCGACAATTTCAAGATCTTCGAGCTGGTACTCATCTTCAACACCTTCTTCCTCTGCCTCACCTGTAGCTGGATCCACCTGATGATGGCACAAGAGGTGAATGGTTGAATTTATGCCAGTGACACATGATAAATAAATAAGCATCCAAGCACTACTGAAGTGTGCTGATCTTAATGTGACTACATAACTAACATAAAATCTAAACTACATTAAACAAAGGAAAGAGCCTGATGATCTCATTTACTCAGGAAGCTGTAGTCGGATAGGCAGTATCTTCAATCTTACTAAAACTATAAGCAGAAAGGAATGGAAATTGTAATGAGATTTACAAACATGCTTATAATAACATCCCACTGAATTGAGTGGTGTGACAAACCTCCTTAACCACAAACTTCAGGAGATTTGAGAACTTTCCCATAGCAGGAACACCTTCTGGCTTTTCAAAAGCGACAAAAGTCTGTCCTGGCAAATCATACGGTAGGGATCGTAGTGGCTTTGTTGCAACTTCTGAAAATTCCTCTGCTTCAGATGCATCAACAAAAACAGTAACCTAATGCAAATGAAATGAAAATAAGAATATTGTAAAATTGGCCATCGCTAGTTGAGTAACTATTTCCTAAATAAATACTGACCATCTCGAGCAATTGTTCAGTAATGGTATTTGTGCAGTTGTATTGGAATACCACATGACTATCAAAGATGTGCTTCACCACATTAACAGAATATTCAGTCTCCGCTTCGGTCAACTCCACAGGTGCAGATGACTGAGAAAACAGAGTGAATAAGCAATATCAATAAAGATAAGATATCACACTGAAAACAGCTATAAATAACCTTGAAAAGTTTTCCAAAGCTGGCAAACTCGGGGATGGATGAAAGCAATTTTTCATATCCATCAACGGCAGAAGTGGGAGCAGTGGGAGCAGCCCCTAAGCCGGCAGGCTTTTTACCAGGAGCTTTTTTCTCAGCAAGAGGTTGTGATTTGATCTCCTTGGGAACAGAAACAAAATCAAAGGGTACTTCTGATGCCACCTGAATTAGAAAAAGGCAGTAAATTAAGTAGAAGAAATAGCTATCATGCTTGGCAAAAACATTATAGTGATGATCATACATAATTACGCAAGCTAGTTTCTAAGTTGACAAGTGGCACATCCAGGGGACCGAATAAGAATTCCTTTACTTCCTGATCAGTTTCAGCGGAAGGATCACTTCCTAGTGTGTTAAGATAAAGTGTAGCTCTGTCCCTGACCTACAGACAATAGTGATAAAAAAAGATTATTTCGTCTTAACAATAAAGGCAGCAATGTAAGAATAACAATGAACCATAACTGAGAAATGAAGGTATGGATATGAATTGTACCAGTAATCGCACTAGCTGAAAATTTAACCATTAAACACATAATTCTTTTTCATAGGAACTTAGTGTTTTCATAGTGGAACCACTTTGAAAAATAGTGTAACTCGAATCAGAATTGTAAGTGAATGAAGAATATCAAGAAAACACTTTAAATATCACCGAAAGGGGAGGCACTTATAAATTTTACTGATTTCTGTAGAACCAAAATTTACCGCATTTCAAGAAAAGAAAAATGAGTTCTATGAGCCACTAATAATCTTAGTTAATATAATAGCAGAAGTTACCTCATCATCACTATCAAATAGGCACCGTCGCAATAGAACAAATATACGAGGCTGCAGAAAATAACCAAAGCCGATAACAATTAAGTGATCAATTATAAATAAAAAGAATACTGTTTTCAAAAAACTACAAGTTCTGGTACCTTTAGTGAATCTACCATAGCACCAAACTTTGCCAAGGTGCTCACAGCACAGGCTCGGACAGTTGCATTTTCAAGTATCACACGGTTATAGATATAGCGAATATATCTACTAGGATCTGAAGTCTTTGGGCCTTCATTTCCAAGAAAGTGAAGAATCTAGTAGAAAGCAGAAAGAAAAATCAACTCAAGCAAATGAACATGGCAGAACATCGCATGACAATTACCTGAGCAGACAGATATGTAAATTCACAGTCCTCGATGAATTCACATAGGTGGAATAAGCCGATTTCTTTTGCTTCAGGTATATCTCTGATAAGGATGACTATCGAATCAACAATTGCTTTCTTGTAGTCAAAGCCCCCTTCTTCCCGAAGAATGTTGCTTAAGAAATTCATCCTAGGAAGTAAATTGCAAAAAAAAAAAAAAAAGTTTGCCTTCAATAAAGAAATATCTAACAGAAATGATAAAGTGATGAGGAATTTACTTACAGAGAACGGTATTTAAGGGGGAATTTCAAGCACAAAGATCTTATAGCTTCTACAACAACAATCTTGAACTCATCTGCAATGTCTGACATGAAATTTGTTATTTGTTTCATCAGGCGATCTACACTTGATTCATTTCCAGTTTTTAGAAGTGTAGTTATAGCAAGGGTAGCAATGCTCCTGTTTTGGTCTGAAATTAGGCTCTCCATATCAATGTTGCAATTTGTAACTGCTAGAGGATGAGTATTAGCAACCTGCAACAGTTTACTCAGGCTCAACAATTTCTTTGATAAATAAAATGAGTAACTAACCTATGAATTGATGTTAAAGGGACTATGAAAGTAATAAGATATGCATGTCTAGCACAGGATAGATCAGACTTGGAATATATGATTGTTAAAATATGAAATGAGATTTTCTGAGAATTTACTTAGTATCTGTTATTTGAAAAAGATAATAAATTTTGATTACTCTTACCTTATTTAGTGTTCTAATAGCTGCAAATCTAAGAACAGGTTTTGATGAACTCAAAAACAACTGCAATACAGTGATTGCAGGGGTCAACTCTCGACTAGTGACACCACTCAATTCTGTTATTGCTCTTGCAGCCTCAAAGACAACCATCTCAGCTTTGTGCCGCAGACTAGATTCAAGGTAGTCAAAAAATGGGCGCTCTCCTTGTGTGTTAGCATTTGACTCTCGAATTACCTGGGAAAAAATATCTAGTTATAAAATCTTACATTGTTTACTTTAACCTCAAGTCCATGAAAATACCTGGCTAGTGTATCTCATCAATAGGCACTGAGCTAAAGGTGAACGCACTGATCCTTTAGTCAAACTAGTAACAAGCTTTGTGACAGCGAGGCGATCATTTTGTCTAATCTGCAATTCATAAAAGAAATTAGCAAAAACAATAGAGAGATTATGTCAAAAACTCTAATATATTTTTAAATCTCATGTATGAATGATACAAAGATTAACAAATCGATTGAAAGCAAATAACCAATTAAAATTACATAAGACCCGTCATCTCCAGCAACTCAAAACAATTATTCTACTTGTGCTTTCTATCTTTTGCATGCGGGTGATCATATAATTCGTAAATAATGAACCATGGTGATGTGCATGCAAGTCAAGATGCAGGCACCTTGTAAAAGAACTAAGTAACACACCTGGTGTAGAAGTGCAAGTGCATGAAATTGCACAAGAGCAGCTCTTGATTGAACAGCTTCTTGCACCTCATTGCTCCATCTCTTTACAATTTCTGGGTTTGTCTGTATCCGTATTTGAAATAAATGTCACAAAATGAAAGTAAACCATGGGCATAACCAAAAGCAATAACATGATACCTGAAGCAAGTGAACTGCACTAACAAGAGCCGCACTAGAAACAACAGGGTTTTTGTCAACAATAGCTTGCTTTAAGTATCTCTCAATTTGAGCAAGAAGAGTGCTATCAGTAATTCTACAAAGGACTCGAATGGCATTGGCTCTATACATATCAGTCTTACTATTCATATCCTTCATCAAAGAGCTTGTGACAATAATAACCTAAACAGAAGAGGTAAAATAGCATATCCTTGGTATTATTGACTATTAATATCCTAAAACTTTTCAACACAGTTTACAGACAGTCTACCTCATCTGCAGATGGAGAGAGTTCCTTAATCATCAAATACACCATCCTCCTAAGCACAGTATCCTTAGACTGAAATAGTTTTGTAACAGCAAAAAAGACTCCTGTTGCCTCAACCTATAATATATAGAAATTATCAACCATTTTGAACATAAACATAGCGGGAAAAAGATAGACACTCGGTTGAAACAGGAAAGAGTAACAGGGCCTCACCTTTGTAAATGTCTCTCCTTGATTAAGCAAATACAGTAGCTTAGTGATCACCTGTGGGTTTGTCGTAAAAATTACGAATAAAGCATGTGGAATAATCTAACACTATTATATAGGCATATGAGCCACAGAGATCTGGAATGGGTACCTGAGAACATTTTCTGGCATCGAGTTGGGGATCGTGGAAAACTCTCGCCTCTTGTAGGACAGCCCCTTTCTCAATACCATGAAAGGGAGAGTATTCCTCTGCATCAAGAGTAAGATTTGGAGATCATTATTCCTTTCCAAAGCACATAAATACCAGTTTGAATCTAAGTGATAAAACAGGTGAGTTTCAATCTCGTTATCTTCCTCCAACGGAAGCAATACTAGCGAGATCTAAATACTTAATCACTTCAATGCACGAACCAAAAGGTCAAAGGGAAAACAAATCGCTCAACGACTTCAGATCCACTATAAAAAAACCCCGACAAATCTCGTGAAGAAAAGGCTTATTTCTTTTCCAAAACGGATCTATATCGAAACCTGCAGATCTCCATGCGGTAGATCGTGAGATATCATCACGGCGCGATGATTTCAATCAAAATTGGTAAACTCGAAGACAATAGAATGAACGATAAAACATGAAATAACTAAAAATAAAAATGGGGACTGGATATGACCTTCCTCGTCGTGGTCGTCATCCTTTTTGACGAAGGGTTGAGCCATGCCGCAGTCGGAGATCCGATGGGATCGACGGAGAAAGGGAAAGAGTTTTGGAAGTAGGAGAGTGGTATCGATGCTCGGCCGAAACGATCGAGCGTTTATGTAGATGAACCGGGTCTCTGAGTCTGTAAATGGACCGGGGTGCAACCGGATTGTTAATAACAAAATCCAAGCTACCGCTTAGGCTTAGCCAGCAGTAAGTAAAATTGGAATTTTCTCGTCCGTAAATGGATCTGATTGAAGCGGATGAAGTAAATAGCAAAACCTGACCCTTCGCGATAAGTCTCCGGACGTCGCGGACGATCGCAAATATTAGTCTGATGTAAATAAATAAATAAAATATGTATAAATAACGATCAGTGAATAAACAAATTTAGTCTAACCCATTTACATCCCTAATAAAAAGGAGCGAGAAGACTTTGCCATTGATTTGTGAGAAGAGAGTCCAGGGAGGAGTAGGATGAGACTCAAGGAGAAAATGTCATATGGTAAAATGAAATTGCTAGTAGAGAGATTAAGTCGAAGAAGGAACTAAATTATTAGTTTTGCTTGGATCGAGACACACGTGAGGGAAATTATGTGGTTTAAAATTTTTTTTTTTTTCTTTTAAAATAAATACAAAGCAGAAAATTATAGAAATAGAAAGAAGAATGACACAAATACACGAATTTATTTTATTTGGTTCGGAGTTTTCAATGACTCTTACTCTAATATTCAAATTTTATAGACTTATCAATAGTAATCCATCAAATACTTTTCTTGGAATCACTGGAAGAAGGGATTGAGTATAATATAAGAATAGGAAAAATATAACAATGTTATACTTTCCTTTATGCAACAATTAAGTACAATAATGAAACTTCGTTACCCAACACTAGTATTTTTGACAGATTGAGCTCGGTATTAGATGGCTTCTCAGCGACAGTCAAGTGTAATAATATTGTAGCAGAGCAATAGTACGAAGCCAGAGCATTTGGAATGTCAAACTGACGCGTAGAAACTTGTATAAGAGATGTGTAAGAGTTGGTGGTCGAGATGTTCTTTTATTGAGCGTTGAAGACGTCTTCCATAGCACTAGAGGCGCCTTCAACCTCAAAAATTATCCCAAGAAAATTGTTTCTTATTGTCAACAAAGTCTTCTGCGTTATCCGAGTGAAGGCGCCTTCCATAGCTTGACTCAAGGCGCCTTCCGTCGCCTAGAAGGCACCTCGGGTACTGTTCACTCGAGGGATTTTCTGCTTCTTTTGCCCAGTAAAATGTGTTAGTTCAACACAACAAATAATAACTTGCTAGACAAAATTAGCACAATAAAAATAATATCAATTAGTTCCTGTCCTTTCAAGATCATGAACTAGTCAATGTCTCAATTTAGTGATCCAAAATAGATCTAAACTGGATCAACGTCTACTGTCCCCTTAACCTGGACACATCATCACCGAGTCACTCTCTTCTAATAACTTACCTCCACTTACCAAATGTCAAGTTACCTTCTTAACGAACAATTTGACCCATCAGGTCTTTCTGCCGGAATCACACATCCGGACTTCGCCACTCGGGAATCAAACATCCCGACCTCCTGCTAGAATAGCACATTTGGATTTCAACTCATCGTGAATTGAACATCCCGACCTCCTGCGAGAATCTCACATCTGGACTTCGTCAATTAAGAATCGCACATCCTAAATGGACTTCCTGCCCGGTATATGGTCTTCTTGATCCGTCAAGTTAGTCAACCCTATGCACTCAATAACAAGGTTAGATCAACAACACATCTAACTTTAATCCACTTGTCATTCATCAAAACTGAGGTTTGATCATAGGTGTTAAATGCACGAACAATTATGATCTACATTGTTAATATCATTGGCATGGTGCGTTATGAGTGACCTTAAGGGTAATGTGGAGTCGATAATTAAGTTGATATGAAAAGTCAAAATTAAGGTAAGGTGATAGTCAAAGTTAGGATGTACGTAGTTGAACAAACTACCTCCAACAGGCTTACGGCAGTTAGCTCTCCACTTCTCATGAGCAAGACTCCCAGTATAAACTCAGGCGACCCTAGAGTCGGACGAACATATGAGACTTAGTTCTCTACTTCTCCTATGTGAAGCTCCCCGCGTAAACTCGGACAGCACTAGAGTCGACCGGATATACGGGGCTTAGCTCTCCACTTCTCTTAGGCAAGACTCCCAGCATAAACCCGGGCAATCTTACAGCCGATCGAATACACGGGGCTCAGCTCCCCACTTCTCATGGGCAAACATCTCAGCATAAACCCGGGTGACCCTAGAGCCAGCCAGACATACAGGGCTCAACTCTCCACTTCTCCTATGTGAGGCTCTCAGAATAAACCTAGGAGGCCCTAGAGGCTGCCAGATATACAGGGCTCACTCAGCTCCTCACTTCTCATGGGCAAAGCTCCCATTATAAATCCAAACAGCCCTAGAATCGGTCGGATATATGGGGCTCAACTCCCCTCTCTCTTGTGTAAGTCTCTTAACATACAATCGGTTGATCCCAGAGTCGATCAAACCCTCGGGACTTAGCTTCCCACTTCTGTTGGATCGTGATCGTTCGATAGAGGGGGGTGAATATCGAATTAAAATTTATTGAACAGAGTTAAGAACAGCGGAAAAAGAAACGAGCCAAAGACGACACAGAGATTTATTTGGTTCGGAGCCTTTGGCGACTCCTACTCCAAGGTCCGCACACAAGGGTGCTTTCGGTGGGCAATTCACTAGCAATTCGAAACTTATTACAAATCTAAGTACAGGAAATGCTAAAATAAACTCCGACAATAATAATAAAGAAAAGAAGAAAATGGAAAGGCACTTTGTCGGAGTAGCGTCGCAATGTCACAGGAGCGCAAGAATGCAGATTGTGAGTTCTTGTTCGAGCTTCAGCCTTGACCCTCCTTATAAAGGAGGTTCAGGGCACCCTGAAGTGATGTAGCCGAGCCAACCAGCGAACTCCACGTGGCACAACAACGTTGGAGATAGAATTTACCTCCGGGCGCCCGGACCTTGTTTTCTAGTGATTTCCTACCTGCAAGAAAACGTTAGTCCGAGACAAATATATATCCTGCAAAATAGAGTGTTAGCACAGTTTATCATTAAATAAAATATTAATTAGATTTCGTCTCTCCGAGACCGGAATCTAGTCAAGATCTCAATTCTCAGCTTAGAGTTCTGAAATGGTTATAAGTCGGATCGGCGCCTAAGTTCCTTCTTGGGAACGCGTCCTCACAGTCACTCCCTTTCAATGACTTACCTCCACTTACTTGCCAGACGTCCGGTCAGCCCTTCGACCCGTCTGGACATCGCGCCAGCTATCTGGTCAGCACGTCGACCTAGCTGGACTTCGTGTCAAACGTCCGGTCAGCCCGTCGACCCGTTTGGACTTCATGCCAGCTATCCGGTCGGCCCGTTGACCTAGCTGGGTTTCGTGCCAGACATCATGTTAGCCCGTCGAGATCTTGACTAACTTAACCTATTTGTCATTCATCAAAACTTGGTTTAAACCGTTAGTGTTAACCACACCAACAACTTCTCCTGTGCAACTCTCTCAGTATACAATGTGCCTAACCCCATAGTCGGTTGTACCTCTAAACTCAGTTCCCCACTTCTCCTATGTAAGTTCTCAGCATACATCCGTCCGATCCTAGAGCCAGTCGAGCCTCCAGACTCTGTTCCTCATCTCTTCTGAGCGCATATCCCAACCTATATTCGCCCAGTCTAGAGTCGGTCAGACCTCCAGACTCAGTTCCTCATCTCTTCTGAGCGCATATCCCAACCTATATTCGCCCAGTCTAGAGTCGGTCAGACCTCCAGACTCAGTTCCTCATTTCTCCTGGGCGTGACTCCCAGTTATATCCGCTCGTCCCAGAGCCAGTCGAATCTCCTCTAGGAGACAACATTGTTAGGAAATCATAGCAACTTGTTAAAGAATAACAGCTACTTATCATAGAATATTCTCTTATTCTGGTATATACACGTAATAGAACCTTCCTCTGCCTAGAGAAAGGTTGTTCTACATGCTCCATCACCTGACATATTCTAATATTAGACATTCACTAACACCTCATTATTACTAAGGTTATGAGGATCGGTATAAAAAGAGGTTCTCTCTGTTGGACAGATATGCACACACACATATTCATACTACTATTCTATTGTTCATCTTTTTCTGTATTTCTAGTTGGCTACTGTTCAAAGACCCCCTTCCTGGTTCTCGCTCTAACGTTCCCATTGGTTTTGTCTGTGGTATGTGTAGGTCTGCAGATTCTAGCTCCATGTCCGCAGCTCCCAACTCGAAGTCTTTCCTCTGTCAACATTCATACCACCTCACCGGTCCTTTGTCTACTTAGCTTTGGGATGAGATCGATCATAAAGAGGAGGATGAGAGCTAGGCTATGCAAAAGAGTAGAGGTTTTGTGTTTGCGAGGAGCAATGAATTTGACAATGGATTTAGAATTTAACTAAACAGGCAGTAAGATCAATTTCATCCCGTTTTATATAAATCTGAAAAATAATAATCTCATTATCAGACTAAATGTAGCAATTCATTGTTTCCTCGGACGAAAACGTGATGGAATTGGCAAAGACGTAAAAATTAGAGCCAAACGTCTCCTTTCAGAATTGGGCATAATATTTTGAAATGGTGAGCTCAGATCTTTCTGCAGTGAATCCCTTGCATACGTGAGCTATACAATGTTTTGTTTTAATAAAAATTAAGGAAACACATTATCATCACTTCTGAACAGTAAACAACAGTAGTATTAAAAAAAAATAAAAGCGAAGCAAATAAAGAAATGCCAAAAAAAACAAAATCCCCAATGTAAAATGCATTATAACACCAAATAATATACTTTATAATTAATTTCAACCAATTTTAATAGATTAGACACATTACGTATAATATAGTATTCTTAGTTTTATAGCTTATTAATTGTAATTCAAACCAAACTAATTCATATATTTTTTCCTACAATTATTTAGTCTGACAAAGGGAAAAAGAAATTACGAATATATGAAGAATTGTGTATGCAAAGTGGTTTTACACATCGGGAAATCTGTATCTGATCTTTTGCTTAGAGAGTAATAGGATTGCCTTTTTATATAGAATATAAGACTGAATAAATCTTCGCTTAATCCCATATCATGACGACCGCGATGACTCCAATTCCCAGCACCACTGCGAGCCACCGCACGAAGGGCGTGTCCACTGCCACCGGCGAGCGTGGTCTGTACCCCTTGGCGAACAAGTGGTTGATGGCGACGTAGACAAAGACGCCGCAGGCGAAGCCCATGGAGATGGCGTAGATCCAGTCTGCGACGCGGCCCTGCGTAGTGGCGTCGATGATGATGCCAATGGCGATGCC
This sequence comes from Zingiber officinale, assembly GCF_018446385.1. Taxonomy (NCBI): domain Eukaryota; kingdom Viridiplantae; phylum Streptophyta; class Magnoliopsida; order Zingiberales; family Zingiberaceae; genus Zingiber; species Zingiber officinale. Next base: position 150,780,307 of record NC_055997.1, read on the forward strand.
GATGGGGCTGGAGATGGCGAAGGCGAAGGAGTAGACTGCGCAAGAGATAAGGGGGCGGCTGGGCAGCATCCGCAGCAGTGCGATGCCCATCGCGATGGCCGCGAACACCTTGTGCAGGCTGATCGTCCACAGCGCTCGCCATGCGTCACCTTTGGTCTCTGCATCCAGAAGAACAGATCTTGTTGAAATTAAAGAAAACTAACGGACATTTTAACAAATTGTAAACGACAAGGGCAGCTTAAAGAACAGCTAAACTTGGGGGGATTTTTTCAGAAATTCTCTGATATTATTATACTTCTTTGTTGACTATTCTGCGCGTAAAATATGAAAGATGCCATCTTGTTTAATTTTCTGGCTGAGTTGAATGTTTCTTTTCATGTTTACTTTTCTGCAGTCACCTCAATAGTTTTCAATTTTTTTTTCCTACCATATGTAAGCGAAGAATAAGTGAATGGTTCTGCTACATTCCATTCATTTCACATTTCATTAACAACTAGAACAAAAAAAAGAAGGAAAGATTCAGGAATTAGCAATGAAATCAAAACAGAAAGGCCATGGAATCAGAAATTGTACCTGCAACTCCAATTGCTATTCCTTCAAAAACAGAGTGGAAGCACAAAGCCACAATCAACAGTATACTATCTCCAAGTGAACTTGCATCCCTAAGCAGAGATGGAACAGAGTGATTTCCAGCTCCATGCCCATTCTGCAGGAAGAAATATAAACCAACAACTGTTCATATTGTCATTTCTCACAGCAGATATCCGTGACCTTGAGAAGTAGATAACTGTTTAATGATCATCAATTTTAATATTATTCTGTCGCTATTTTGTGTGATTGGTTCACGTTCGATTAAATGATAATTCGATCCTACTGTTCTCAGAATACCAGATAAAGACAGTGTTTTTAATCATGAAGACAGCCGCAAGCAAACTCACCTCTTGTCGAACCTGTGAGACTTCGTCCACGCTGCTTTGCTTACTCTGCTGAAGACCAATTCCTGTAACAAGACAAAAGTTTCCACCCAAAAAATCATTATGAATTCCATAAAAAATAGTAGTTGTTTTTTTTTTTTTGCAAGCTTCTGATCATAAGCAATGGTTAATTTAGATTGATGATAATTTCTTAGACAATACAAAGGAAAAAATTGATCAATAAAGCGTAGCAATAATTCCTCTTTTGTTCAATAATTTGTGACTTCAGAAGTTGTAATCCAACAGTGGAACGGGGAATCAAAGAGGGGGGAAGGATAAAATGAGAACAAATTTACAAGGTACCTTGCTGGTTCTCCACATCTCGCACGGTCTGCCCTCTCGCCACTACGAAAGATATGGCGACATCAGCGAGCAAGGTCAAGGCGTAGCCGGCGCAGGCGAGCATGAAGGCGAAGGGGTAGTCAACGTGCGTCAGATCCCCAAAAGTTTCGTTCGAGTCGCTGAGGAAATGAATCATGGCGGTGGCTAAAAAGACGCCGCCGGCGAACTGGGTTCCCAGGGCCAAGAAGGCCTCGTTCCACTTGAGGAAGTAAGGGGACACACCTCCGAAGAAGGTCGCAAAGAAGATGGCGATGAGACACCAGATCTTGGTGAGTATGAGCGACTTGGAGCGGAGGTCGGGATGGCCGGCGCCAGGTTCGTCCGCGTCGGCATCGGCGTCGTCGCTGCCGCCGCCGTGGGCGAGGATGGAGGTGGAGAGGGAGAGGAGGAGGAGAAGGGCGAGGAGATGTCGAGATTGAGCCATGGTTGAGGAGGTGCCGCGGAGGGTGGGTTTGAGAATTTTTTTTTCTTCTAAAATAGAGCTCTGCTCTGGCTTATGGCAACTTAGGGATGAGTGAAAATGGGCCTTGTGTCGATGTAGTACGAGAGAGACATGTAAACGTACTACATCAATGAAGAAAAAGTTGTACTATAACCCTATGTTTGAATGGGATAATGGGAGGCTCATGGAAAGGGAAGGGAAGAATGGATAATGAGAGGTTCATGGAATGGGAGGATGATTTTCTTATCCTCCGATTTAGAGTAAGAAAATAATTCATTTGAAGGGTAATGGAGGATAAAAATTTCCCCTCCCTCCTCTCCCCTCTTTCCCTCACTTCATTCTCAAATAAGGGTAAATGCTGTTGGTACAATATCTCTTCAGTTAAGATTGATCGGTTTAACTAAGTTGAGTTGGTTTAAATTTGAGTCTTGATGTTTGATAATATATGATGATTGCAGGTATAATTGTCCGTTTGGAGAGATTATTAGAGAAATTCTTCTCTGGTCAAGGTTTGATTAGTTTGATGTGAAGAAAAGTCAAGTAGGTCACGGTTGACCGGATATTTGACTGAGAAGCCATAACTAGAGGTTAGGCAAGGGCAAAACCAACAGGAAGATTAGCAGAAGAAGAAAAACCAAATGGGTCAATGTTGACCGGACACTTGAAAGTCCCGGTGAGTGAAGCTAGACATATGAAAAGTCTTGATAAGTGAAGCTAGACAGATGGAAAGTCTTAGTGAGTGAAGTAAGCAGTTAGAAAATCCTGGTGAGTAAAATCAGATGGAAAGTCCTAGTGAGTAAAGTTAGCAGATGGAAAATCCTCATGAGTAAAGTCAGGTGAAAAATACTAGTAAGTGAAGCTAAGTAAATGAAAATTCTAATGAGTGAAGGCAGGTAAAAATCCTAGTGAATGAGACTAGGTGATGGAAAGTCCTGATGAGTGAAGTCAACCAGTTGAAAAATTCTGGTGAGTGAAGTTAAGTAAAAGTCCCAGTGAGTGAAGCTAGGTAAATGGAAAATCCTGGTGAGTGAAGGCAAGTGAAAACCCCTAGTGAGTGAAACTAGGCGGTGAGGAAGTCCTGGCGAGTGAAGTCGGACAGTTAAAAATCCAGGTGGTTGAAAGGTTGACCGGATACCTGGTAATTAGAAGTCCAAGTGGGTTAAGGTTGACCAGACACTTGATACGAGGAGGTAAGTCCAAGTGGGTCAAAGGATTGACCCGACACTTGGTGAAGAAGTCCCAATAGGTAAAGGTTGGTCGGATGCTAAGCAAGGAGGAGTCCTAAACAAGTCACAGTTCACTGGATGTTAGGCAAGAAACCCTAGGACTCGAGTTCAGGAGCTAGGGTTGCTAAATCATTTAGGATAAGTGATTCAGCAGGCAGTAATCGATTAGAGTAATCGATTACGACATGCTTAATCGATTAAAGTAATTGATTAAGCCAGTTTTCGCTAGTGCATGGAGAGGTGCCGAATCAATCAGGCTAATCGATTAAGCACATCTTAACTGATTAGAGCAATCGCTTACGGACTATTCTCACGTGAACTGAAAGCTTTCTAGTCGACCAGGCTAATCGATTAGGAAGGCTTAATCGATTAAAGTAATCGATTAAGTTTAAAAAAATAACCGCTTGAAGCATGTTGCTGACGTGGTAAGCAATTAACGAGATTCTTAATCGATTAAGGCGCTCGAATGACCGTAGAAAAGGGTTGACGCGTGCACTGTTTCAACAATGCTATTGCTCAAAGTTTCACACGACTTCACTGTTGGAGTGTATACTGAAAGTCTAAGCTTTGTAAACATTCATTATGAATAAAGAATCACATTTGGTCAAATTGTCTACATTTAGTTGTAGTTGTTCAATTAATTTATATTGTAGATAATATAGTATGTGGTGCCACATACAGAAGATGATATTATCAGTACCTTATAAATTATAAACAGTAGCTCGCGACCAAAATGGAAAGGAACAAACCATTAGAAGGTCGTAGTGTAATTAGGTATCAGTTTATCTTGACTGTATAATTACACTAGTACACTCAGAGTGTATTGAGTAGGACCATTTGAGGTCGTTTCTTTTATACTGACTTTATAAAGAAACAAAGACCTCGGTTATTATTATGGAAGTGTGTGCTCTTAATCCTAATATAATAACAAGCACATATATTTGATATTTATTTCTTTAATTTATCAATGGGTGAGATTTAGTTCGATGAATCAATAAGCCCGATAAGTTGGGAAATGGTATCACTTATAGTGTGTGTTGTTGATTATAGAAGGAAACTATGTCCTAGAGATACTAGGTTGATAATGTCCTCAAGAGGAGCTCATAAGGATTGTCGTGTTAAACCCTGCAGGTGGACTTAGTCCGACATGATAATAAGGTTGAGTGGTACTACTCTTGGACTAAGATATTAATTAAATGAGTTGTCAGTAACTCACTTAATTAGTGGACATTCGATATCTTAAACACAGGGAGACTAACACACTCATAATAAGAAGGAGCCCAAAAATGTAATTTGGGATTTGTGCGGTAGTTCAATAATAGTTCTCTAATGGAATGAATTATTATTGATAAAATTAAGTTGTGTGTTCGGGGTGAACACGGGATGCTTAATTTTATCGGGAGACCAAAACCAATTCCTCCTCTCGGTCCCTATCGTAGCCTCTTATTTATAGAGTACTATACCCACCTATACCCACTTTCTATACCCACCTAATAGGGGTCGACCAAGCTAGCTTGGGAACCAAGCTAGAGCCGGCCTAAGCATGAATTGGGGTGGTCGGCCCTAGCTTGAACCCAAGTTAGAGGGCCCGACCATATTAAATTAAAAAGGATTTTAATTTTAATTTTTATGATGTGGAAGATATAATTAAAGAGAATTAAAATTAAAATATCTCTCTTGTAAAAGATCTACAAAAGATTAAAGAAAGAGATTAGATCTCTTTCCTTATTTGTAGATTGGTGAGATATTTTATTTTCTTTTTAAAAATTATTCACATGTTGTAAAATTAAAATTATAGAAATTTCCTTTTATCAACCATGAAGAGATTTTTGAAGAGAAATTTTATTTTTAAAATTTCCGGAAACAAATTAGGAAGTTTTAATTTGTTGATTAAAACTTGTCTAATTTGTTTCCCCTTGATGTGGCCGGCCAATATTGATTTAATTGAAAATTTTATTTCTCTCAATTAAATCATGTCAAAGAAATTAATAAAAATTTATTGTAATTAAATTTTCTAATTTGGCAAAGCCAAGGAATATAAAAGAAGGGGTAAGGGTGCCTTCTTGAAACAACCTCTATTATTTTTCTCCCTCTTTTGTTCCTTGGTGTGGCCGGCCATCGTCCTCTCCCTCTCTTCCTCTTGTGGTGGCCGAACCTCTCTCTCCCCTTGGAGCTCTTGTGGTGGTCGGATACTACTTGGAGAAGAAGAAGAAGAAGGAGAGAAAGCTTGCATCTCTTGGAGCTTGGTTGGAGTTTTGATCTTCATCCTTGGTGAAGCTTCCTTGTTGTGGCCGAACCTAGCTAGGAGGAGAAGAAGGTGGTTGGTGGATTCTCATCTCGGAAGATCGTTGCCCACACAACGTCCGAGGTTCGAAGAGGAATATGGTAGAAGATCAAGAGGTTTTTCTAGAAGGTATAACTAGTTGTTTTTCCTTTTCCGCATCATACTAGTTATTTATGGAAATAATACCAAATACAAGAGGCTTACGATTCTAGTATTTCGAATATATTTTTCGATGTTGTATTCTTTTGTTTTATTTTTCCTTGTGATTTGATTGTTCTTTTCGGTTAACCTAAAGTTATTTTAGGGAATTAAATATTAGCTTTCTATAAAAGGTTTTGTCTAGTCGGTGGTGGTTGCTCCCATATCCAATAAGGTCATGTGCCTCGCCACGTCAGTACTGGAACCAATTATGGAAATTAATATTTAATGGAATTAATAACTTAAGGTGATTTGGGTCGAACGTGTTAAGTTCCGCAGGAGACCCAAGTCAAAACCTAAAAGAACGAATAGATTAAGTTTTGGATCAAACGTGTTAAGTTCCGCATGCGATCCAAAATTTAATTTAAAAGAACACATGGTAGCTAGGAAAAGGTTCAGACCTTTGTACAAAATTTTTGCACAGTGGAACCTCTAGGTTTTCCGAGTAGCAACCAACATTCACACCAGTTTTTGGAGTCTTAGAGTGAAGTGTTGCGGCACTTCCAAGTTCATCAAGAGATGTCTACAAGCAAGAAGTAAGAAGCTAGGGTTTTATTTGTTATGAATTTTGTAAGATTTCTATTGTATTAGTTTTTTCTTATTCTTTTTATTGTATTTTTGTGTGCGAGCTTGTATGAGGCTTCTCCGCCTCTAGATTCTTTCCGAGAAGGAGCTCTTTCATAGTTGATGTATGATAGAGGGTTGGATCCTTGGATTAGTCATCATGCTTAAGATGGATACCAAATGATGTGGTGATGAAGAAGAGTCCCACTAAAGGTAGGTCAAAGCAAAGAGGATCGACTGTCGTGGAGGCCAAGGTAAAAAATGGTCAAAGGCCTCGGTCGGCTGTCCGAGCCGTACGACAGGATGAGCGAACGAGCGAGGAGCTTGATCGACCAGGCAAGGGTGCCAAAAAGCTCGCCCAGTAACGGTAGACAGAGTCACGAGGTAAACGACAATCCACAACAAGCTTGTCTTGCCGACTGGGCTACACGGCTGGTTGGACGAAGGTAACCAATGACATTCGGAAAATAAGGAAGGAGACGAGCCAGTTGATTTGAGGGGCATGGTCGAGCCGAGTGCCCTGACGAAGCAAACGCTGATCGGCCTACTGCGAGAGCCACCTAAGTATCTCATCGTATCTTTTGGAGGTTTGTGCCACTAACAAATTGAGCATATCTCGCAAGCAAATGGTATTTTGGAAGTTTCCAGCCTGTCATATCATAGATATGCATGCTCACTTAACGAAATGTGTCAGTGTAACGCCCGAAAATTCTCAAAATTATTTTAGAAATATTCTATGATTTTTCTGAAATTTTAGAATATTTTTATGGAATTTTTAGAGTAGCGGAAGTAGCAAAAATAAATAGAAACGTAAAATAGCTTAAGCGAGAATTGAACCTGAGACCTATTGAGTCCTACGACTTATAGACTGTAGTAACCAAGTGAACCCAGCAGGGCCGTGCTGAAAGAAAAGGGAGGCAATTAAATTTATATTAGAGTTGGGGTGAATTAACCACTTAATATAAATAGGAAAATTATTAAGTGGGGAGTTGTTTTAACGCAACTTTTCCTCTCCCTCAAATCCTCACCGCCGACTCCTTCTCCTCTTCCTCTCTCGGCGCACCAAAGCCCCAAGGGCTAGGGTTCCGTCCTAAGGGTTATAGGAGCACCTTCCGGCGACGACTCCGACACAAGGACGTTCCCCTCCGCGAGAAGAACACGTAGACACAAGAGAATCGTCGAGAAGGTCGTCTCCACCGGAAAACTAGCGACTAGATTCGTAAGAAAACTAGCGCAAGAGGTAAGAAACCCCTCACCTGCAGTATAAGTAGCTTTCATATGAATTTCATGCTTCAGTTTAGTAGTATGTAGGTTTTCAGCACAAAGGATGCGAATTAGCGCATACCAAGTGTTCGATGAAATTATTAGCACAATTAAAATGCAACTTAAGCATTTTACTGGTTTAGATAAATGCAATAGAAGCATTTTACAGCTTATTAGTCTTGCTACAGCTATTATGGGACTAGACGTCCAATGGGTGGGCTCCCACAGTCGCCTCTAGGTTCAGACAACCTAGTTCTAGGTTTAGATAACCTAGTAAAAGCAAGACAAGAAATATTAGCTATGTTCAGTATTTTACTTTTAGCAGTGGCACTGTACTGGATTAGATATCCTTTGGGTTGGGCTCCCACAGTCGTCCCTAGGTTCAGACAACCTAGTAACCCTACTAAATTCGGGACTTGCAAACCCGGGTCTAGTTAGGGATGCGCGCATAGCACGTACAGTTGCCGGGCTCATCAGCAGTATGATTATTATTTTAATCTATTTATGAATATAGTTTTCAAAACTTCACAATAGTTATGTGGATTCAGTACAACTTTAGCATTAGTTTAGAATTAGCTCAGTTCAGATTTTGTATCAGTTCAGTTTTCTATTGATACAATATGATAGCTTATGTTAGCACTTGTTGCCATGACTAGTTTGTTTGTATGCCATGCAATACTCTTACATGTTCAGTATTCATATGTTTCAAATAGCATGTTTTAAAGACATAAATTGCATCGTATACATATTTTAGTGAGGTAGATGGTTTCTTACTAAGCTCTCAAGCTTACAGATACTATTTTCCTTATACTGCAGATAAAGGTAAAGGAAAAATGGACTAGCGGAGGCTGAAGGTCAATGCAATGATGAAGATGTGTGTGGATGGAACCTGGAATAAAGATCTTGGAGAAATTAGCAAACTAAGACTTTAGTTTTTATATAATGTTATTTTCCGTACTTCTAGTTATTTTAATGCCTTGAACCATGAAAGACTTGCTTAGATTGTTAGTACTTATGCTCATAATCCTAGTTATGTGTTATTAGTATGTTTCCAGCTGTTATAGAACTCTTGTAGTTGAGTTTGGCACGAAACAGTGCTGAAATTAGACTTATGGTAGGAAATCAGAAACCCCAATCGATCGGCCGATCGATTGGAGGCTTCTCAGTCGATCAGCCGATCGATTGAGAAGTTCGTACCGCGAACAGTAAGCTTCTGGACCGATCAGCCGATCGATCCGGATGCCTTCTGTCGCGAACAGAAAGTCCTGGGATCGATCACTGGATCGATTGGCCAGTCTGGATCGATCAGCCGATCGATCCAGAATATTGCCCGAGCACAGTAGCGTGCTGAATCGATCACTGGATCGATCCAACCTAAGTTCCGCATACAGTAGCATGCTGGGTCGATCACTGGATCGATTAGACCATTCCAATCGATCTACCGATCGATTGGAAAGCCTGATTGCAGCTGGGAACCCCTTATTCCAGTTCCTTGATCATGAGGAATGTAATATATGATATGAATGATTTTGATTACACCCCTTAGCACATGTAGAATAAAGAAATGATAATAGTTTAGCCAAGTTTTATTTAGTACAGCTTCCGCACCTATACTTAGTGATGGTCATGGATATAGCTTAGCACAACATAATGTGACGGTCCGGCCTTACAGCCTAGTTAGTAGAAGGCGGGACGTTATAGTCAGAGACACTTTTTGACTTGTCTTTTCATAGGAAACTTGGGAAAATGTGTGCACGCATTGAGATGCATGCAAAGACACTACGATAGCACTATATGCACAACTTCATCATTTTGCACTTTCTTCGCTACCGCATTCTTGCTACTTTCTACATCGTCGGAAACTAACTTAAGCATCGGAGAGTCAATACCGGGAACCACTTCCCTGCCTAGCACCGATGCTTCTGTATTACAGGACTGCATGGAGTTTTCACTTCGTAACCTTTAAGCTACATCTCCAGCTTGTCATTTTCTCTACTTTCGGGCTAGATCACTAAGTAAATCAAGGCATTAGTATTACTTCAAGTCTATTCCGCTACAAAAGAAGATCGTCGTCAAAGCAAAGTGAGCTATTTATCCCTCCTCTCTCTATCTCCGGAGTGTCTTAGTAAATATCATCTTCCCTTTACTTATCCTTCTCTCACCTCTTCCTAAACAGACCGAGTAAAAAACGTTAGAGGAAGACGGAGAGTAAAATGGGATACACATAAATTGGAGTACTGAAATATAATATTTTCCATGATAGTTAAAATTGTTCGTCTTATCATTTCAGCTAGCAAGTTTGGGAATATCCAAATCACATCTCAAAATTTATCAAAATCAGGTGTCTAATATCCATTTTGCCCCTCTTATTATTCATGATAGATTGTAAATGATTATGCATTTATGCAATGGATGGGCCGAATTTAACTTGATCAGAAACAAATTGAAAAAAATCAATATTCTAAATATAGTATATCAAAATAATATTTAAATGTATAAATATAATCAGGAAAATATATGAATGCATGGAACCTGGTTCTGTGTCATTTTAAATTTTATAAGTCCATCAATCAATTTAAACTAAAACAAATTGATGGGTTTGGAGAGCTCAGAATAATATGGAGCTATATTCTATAATTAATCTAATTCTTTTGATTATATACATATTTTCAAATATCAATTTGAAATAATATATTAAGAGCAGTAATTTTTTAAATATGAATATATTTATAAAATTAAATTCATGTTCAAAATATAAAATTAATTGATAGACAAGCTCATAATGACAAAGAATTAAGTTATATGTATTTATTTAATTTTTCTGATTATATTCATGCTCTTAAATATTATTTCATATCTTATATTAAGGGCAATAATTTTTTGATTAATTGACTACTATAATATATCAATTCGATCAAGTATATCTAACGAATTGTGTATGAATTGATTGTTATATTAATACAATCGATTCAAAGGGGTAAAAATGGAATTTGATACATGATTTAATAATTTTAAATTTAGACATGTGATTTTGATATTTAGAAACTTTAGTTATGTGGTTTAGTTATTTATCTCATTTAAATTTTAAGCGATAATTTTTAGGGGGAATGATAAATTGGTAATTCTACCAAGCATGGTTTTTTTCATAGTCATCGTAACTCTATACCTAACTATAATGTTTAACAAAAATTAATCAGCGGATCACCTAAAAACCCTAAGTTAATGTGCCATCAGCCGTAAATAATTTTTGATTTATCCAGATGGCTAATAAATTTTTTTATGGGATTAAGTTGGTCATTTCTAAAATTAGTTAGTAAAAGCAAGGCCATTGGTGCCAACTATTTTTTTTTTTTTAAAAGAGAAATCATTTTTTAGTAAAAGGCTAGGTGATTACACTTATTCCAGAAGTCTGTCATAGTATATTCCAAGTCATGTGAAAAAGATAAATTACACGTTCAACTTATAATCAACTGTCAAATGGTTAAAAGATGCAAAGAGTTATTTTTCCCCGAGAAAAAAAATCATTTCCCTATCATTGCACCATATTTCTGAAAGTAAACTATAAACTCAATTAGTCTATCAAAATAAATTAAAAGGTGCTCATGATGGACCATCAAAAATTCCAACGGATGATTTGAGATGAGATCGTTCACCGGCAAGGAAGCGTGACAAACGGATAAGTAAAACAATACTAAATAAATTGGTATTTATCAATTGGTCTGACAATTGGGTCGTTTGTTGAGAATTGGGTAGTTTGTTTAATTAATTGACGGTGACTAATTAAACACTGGATCGTTGGAGGCACTCAAACTCTTTTCTGATACACTGGAAACTTAGAAAATTAGAATAATCACGAACGGCGTGCAAGGAAATCAACTTATTATTATATTTTTTTAGATTGTAATAACATGAAAATCAATGAAAATGATTTGATAATGACGGAGCGATATTTCCACAGCCATTAAACAGCCAGTCAGTCAACTTGATTAGTCAACGTCGTGCCGAGGAAACAGTGTGCAATATTGCATGGCTAGAATTTGATGGGCCCCTGTAATTCCTTAATTTTAGATGAAGACAATTTTGCAAAATGAAAAAAAAATGTTGCAGAAAAATAAATTAGCTCCTTATTCACGAAATTCAATATAATTTTTTTTTTCGCTCCATCTTCATGCAAGTTATAATTTGTAGCTATCTCTCCAATTTGAGATAAACAATACCCGGTCACGCATTTCGTCAAACACGTTGCATACGCTTCTTTCTGCATGCTGTGGCGCAGCGCCCTGCAACTTCTCCGGCGCGCACTACTGCAATCTCCACCGCCACTTGTTCTAGATCTCCTCTGCTCATTTCCACGCCGCCTCGCCTTAAACTCCCTTCGCCTCTAATTCCAACAACCATACAGACGTTTATGTTATACCGCTCAGATTGATTTAGGTTCGAGTTCTTTAATATATATAGCTATGATCGATCCATACATGCACTAGTGTTCTTTGAATTAATGAGGAATTATGAGACTCACGTAAAGCCGATTCATTAATCACAGCCATCGAGCTCACGTTAAATCCCAATCTTTTTAGCTGTCTCCCCGCCACGTCGCGTCGACGTCCCATGCATCCCACGCACGGCGGTCAAAGATACAGTATGTCCGGCCCCGGCCGGTGTCTTATCCTCTCGCTTACCAAGGCGCATAGCATAGGATCGGACCTCCCTCCCCACCGGCATTTCCGACGGCCAGATGAGCAACATCCGAGGAGGAGCCCGTCATCCGCCGGAGAATGTTCTCCTTGCGGTCGGTCCCACGCATCACCTGCAATTGTTAATTAATCTGCTAGCTTCTCGGTTTCGTCACCGACCGCTCATTGAATACGGACAGTTGACGTCGACTGATAACAACCGTCGGATTCCTATCGCATCGTGTTGATCGGTTCACGACGTGGTGGGGGCTTCAGGTAAAATTGAGCGTCTCGATCTTTATGTATAAATACAAGGAAAGTGGATAATTTCAGCCTCTCCCACCATTCACGCGCCGGAGATCGATCATTCATGGGATCATCCAGCTCGATCGGCGGCGGCGGCTCTGCCTACCTCTTCTTCTTCGCTCTGCTTTTTCATGGTAATTAAGCACCAATTAATTAAGCAGGGCAGTGGCCGGCATTGTCGTTATATATATATTATATATGTTGTAAATTATTGCTTTGTAGCGATGGAAGCAGCAGTGGGCGTCGATCTACTTGACCCAACGGCGGAAGTTTCGAAGGTATTAGTTAACGGTAAGATGAAATCCACGATGTAGTGACATTTTCGTAATTATCTTGACTTGGCTCGAGCGAGCATTTACGTGCAAAATTAAGGCGCTTATATATATATGCTGAAGGAGAAACCTCCGCCATCAACGCCCCACTGGCCGAACCCAATCCTCCGGCGATGTCGCTGAAGGTGGAGGAGCGGATGGGGGAAGAAGGACTTTGCTCAAAGGAAGATATACTGCTGTACCAGGGGGAAACGGCGCCGCTTCCCAACGGGATTCCGACCTACACGGTGCAGATTCTGAACACCTGCGCCGGCAGTTGCGCCGTCGGCGTCATCCACGTGCGATGCGGATGGTTCAGCTCCGCCCGCCTGATCAACCCCCGCGTCTTCCGACGGCTCAGCTTCGACGACTGCCTCGTCAACGACGGCGCCGCCATTGCGCCGGGAGACTCCGTCTCCTTCCAGTACGCTAACTCGTTTCCCTACCCGCTCTCCGTCGCCTCCGGCGCCTGCTAATCACCGAGAGATCCTCTCTCCAGTTGCTTGATTAATTGGTCGCCACGTGTAATAATGGACGTCGGATCAGTTAAATTAATAATTAAGTGAAATATATGCTCTGCAATTTAACAACCAGCATTTAATTTGCTCGAGAAATTTATTTTCTTCACAAATCAATCTATCCCATTTGTAACATGGGCCGGTGCTATCAACGAACCGCTTTCTGGCCTACCATAAATTTAATGTTAATTGTCAATAAAAGGACAGACATAATTGATCCTTTGAAAAGTCAAAAGTAATTCGACGGACCAAGTCTGGTCAATGTTTCACATTGTTGAAGCTGGAATTTTTGAATATTCAATTGTTATAATTAATTAATACCAGCGTTTTAATAACACACCACGTCGTGAACTGGGAATGTGATTCCCTAATCGGACGGTAAATCGCCGCGGATCACGAAATGATGGACGGTTGGCGGCTCCCGTGCTTTGGGACGGGCGGGATCTTTTGGCCCCATTCGACGCCGGGAACCTTTATAATGCAGATCACTGATCCCTTCGCTCACCGCCCCCTCGATCGTCTCACTCCTCTTCTCTTCTTAGGTGATCAAATTCTCCGATTTCCGAAGGAAATCAACGAGTGAGTAATTAATTGTGTAGAGAATAGAAATGCCTTTTTGCGGATCGAGCGAGGATGGTACCAGGATTTTCTACAGGAGATTTGGCCACGGGAACACCAAAGTCCTCCTGATCATTGGTAGGTTTTAGGATTGTTGTTTGCTTTTCCAATAGATCAGTGTTTTGAATGGCGATCGTTTTTTTTTTTTTGTTTTGTTTTGTTTTTGTGAAGGATTGGCAGCGACGCATGATTCGTGGGAACCCCAGATCAAGGGGTTGACGGGCGCGATTGAACCCAACGATGAGGAGGAAGCAGCGTCTATCGATGGCGATGGGAACTTGGATGGCGATGATGAGGAGTCGCAGAGTGGGATCGAGGTTTGCTGCTTCGACAATCGTGGGGTGGGCGAGAGCTCAGTACCCATGAAAAAATCCCAATACACGTATGCTTCTTGCTCTGCTACTCATTCTTGTGGTAATGTTACTACTTCTGTGTTCGGAGGGCATCGTTATTGTAATGCCAGGCTCGAACTTTATTTCATCTGTTGGAAGTTCTTAGAAATTAGAATGCTTTATCGTGCTTTTTTTCCCCCTCCTTTGATCTTTTCTAATTTTATTCTTCCTATCCTTTGGAGAAAAAAGAATTTTCAACTCCAAATCAGCAAGTAGACGCACAAATCTGCAAGATATTAACCACTTGGTTTACTTTTCGATTTCAGAATTTTCTCTGGTTGCTTGCCTAATAGTTTGACAAATAGATTGCCACCAGTATCTAGTCATAGAATCTTAAATTTCTTATTGAAGAATGTATATCGATGCGAATCTGTTAAATTTTTTACAAAATTTCTTGTATTTCAGAACCACTATAATGGCGAAAGATGCACTTGCCCTATTGGATCATCTAGTTTGGAAAAAGGCTCACGTGTTCGGTCATTCAATGGGTTAGTTGACTCGCTATCTTTCATTCTGTACCATTTTGACCTTTACTTAACTGAAGTGACCTTACTGCTAATACATATCGAATTTTATTAAATTGGATAGGCAAGATGAGACTCTTGGCATACTCACCTAAACTTATAAATCTATGCTGATTGGAATCAGGTGCAATGATAGCTTGCAAATTGGCAGCATTAGCACCAGAGCGGATTTGTTCATTGGCTTTGCTCAATGTCACTGGAGGTGGTTTTGAGTGCTTTCCAAAGGTTGGTTTGTTGACATGTATCTTGATTTTCTTGCTTCTTGTTTTCACTTCATGGGTGGTTTGTTTGTTAACGTATAGCTTGTTTGTGTTAGGATGATACAAAATGCCATTACATACCCACTACTAATTAGTTGATGGAAACAGAGAATAAACATTTAAGAGTTTATCAATTCTTCTTTTTCCTAGCTGAATGTTTCATAAGAGCAGATGAATTTTCAAGCTTTCATTTATGTGCCCAGTTAGGTAAGATACTTCAGAGTTGAACAGGTAAATGTATAATGTGGACAACGGTACGATATACTTTATGACATAGCTGACTTAAAACTTCTAGGTTCAGATTCAGTGAAACGATCAATCAAGTTAGATGACCCTCAATAGCCTGAAAGTTCGTGTTCTAAGGGTAGACTAATTGGGATAATAACTCAATGTAGAAAAAAAAAAAATCCTCAGAACTTTAATCAATTCTTTCCTGCATGATTATTGCTTGGCACGAATCTTAAGCAAAGACCAATGTGTGTTTACAGTCAACTTTTTTTTGGTTGGAGTGGATTGCTTCCATAATGATCTTGAAGGATTCACGGTAATTCTTCAACTTCTCTCTAGATATCTTAGTTTTTGAAGATTTGATCGGTAGCATTTCGTCTAGGACAGTTTAAATGAATTGTACCTTTATTTTGGTACTTTGTTTTCCACATTATTATTATTATTATTATTATTATTATTATTATTATTGTCTGTGTGAATGTGCATGCATCCGTGATAACTTAGTCAAAATATCTATTGCCTTTTATGCAGATTGATCGACAAATTATATCCCTTGCATATCGTTTTTTGAGAGCAAAAACTCCAGAGCAAAGAGCTACCGTTGATTTGGAGACCCATTACACGAAGGTTAGTCGACATGAAAATAATTTCCACATTCAACTAAAAGATAGGAAAATTATTTTGTTTCAAAGTAATTGTACAGCTTCTTGTTTTCCCATTATTCCCAAATCTATTGACAGTATAATCAATAAATTGAGTTTGTGCTTTGTGTTGTATAGGAATATCTTAACGAATATGTTGGATTGCATACGAGAAGAGAGATCCTTTACCAAGTAAGTGGTGTTGGCAATTTGATCTCATGCAGTTATGTTAATGAAAAATTATGATGGTTTGGCCATATAAATCTGTTCTCAAGAATGTGGATTAGATGAAAGGAACCATGATAGTCTTTACAAGCACGAAGTATGAGTTCTCAAATAAAGTTTAGTTCTGAAAGAATCGTTCTAGTCTGGCTTCAAAAAACTTCATGTCATTGACAATTTTCAACATAAAATTTATGCTCCTCTACCGTGAATATTATATAAGTTTAGATTCTTTCTTTCATCTTTAAATAATTCCTATCTTCATACTGATTAAGCTGGTAATTTCTATAGACAATCCTTGACTGATACACCTTTCTTTTGCATATTTATTATTGTTGTACTTTTACGATAATTCTTATACCACTTTGGCATTTCAGGAGTATGTAAAAGCTATATCATCAGCCGGGATGCAATCCAACTGTGGCTTTGAAGGCCAAGTCAATGCTTGCTGGAAACATAAAATGACAGCAAAGGAGCTTGACACAATTCGATCATCTCGGTTTCTCATTTCAGTTATCCATGGCAGGTTGGTACTGGACAAGCTTACTCATCTCTTCTTGTGCTATTTTTCTCTTTTGAAAAGTAGAGAGAAACCTAATTCCTATGCAACGATACATGTTAGGTATGATATTATTGCTCAATTAGATCATGCAAGGAAGCTGGCCAAGATGCTTCAACCATCTACCCGAATGGTGGAACTTCAAGCTGGGCATTTAGTGACACATGAAAGGACAGATGAGGTATTCATCATCCATAATAATAAAAAATATAAAACTTTAAACTTAACTATCTATTAGTGAAGATAATGTTCTTTTCACAGGTTAATCAGGCTCTCATGAATCTAATAAATGCTTCAAAATCCAAGCAGAAGCCTGAAGAATGGTATTATATTCCAGAAAGACAAACAGGTATCCATAACCTTAGCATTTATATAGAGAATTTTGCCAAAAAAACTCTCTCTACTATTCATCAAAACTATATAAATACCCATGCATATCTATTATTTTTCCTCCCATAATATCTCTGGCTGTGATTATATTTTTTTTCCCATTTGCAAGCGAATTTGCAAATTAATTTACACAGTGAAAATGATGAATTTATCTTAGATTTCACTGGATTTCACAATTTGAAAATTTTATTTTTTGACCTGAATCTTTGCTGAAGCAGCTAAATTAGCTCGTGGCACATTTTGTGTCATTTTTCATAGCACAGTTTAAATAAAAAAAGTTATTTAATTAGTTTTTAGGTTTACAAATATGCAAAATGCTTTCTTTCACCCCTAGATCTTGTCATAAATTGTTTTGTAAATCATTCTGCGTCAATTTTTTGTCCCCTTTTCACTTTGTAATCTGATTTATAAATTTATTCCTGAATTTAGCTATTATAAAAATTGTAAGCTCCAATCATATAGAGAAAATATCTATAGAATAGATCTGAAGCATCTTTTCATTTGAAAAAAAAACCTATAAGACTGTTTTGGTGTACCAATCATGAACGACACTTTTAGGTAAAATGCTCATATATATCCTTGGGGGTGACTGACTTAATACTTTAACTTGCCTATTCCATTTGCAGGTTTTCTCTCAATCCGTGGCTTGTTAAGTAGTCTACTGATAGTTTATCGATTGCTCGGGAAGTTGCAACTTGGCTTCCTTTATGTCGTTGGAATTTTCCTTATGGGATATGAGCATTTGAGGAACCTTTTCACAAGCACGAGAACTGTTAGAGTTGCATCTTGCAATTCTTAGTCCAGAAATAGAACTGAAGCCCATGGGGCAGGTAACATATATGCTTCTTTTGGGACAGAACTAGTATGTCGGAGAGCCTTGCCTTTAAACCGCATAAAGGCCCCTGTAATAGTGGGTCTGCATGCCTGGAGGTTCCATTCCTTGTGTCTATTTTTTGTTTTTGTCAAGTTCTTGATCACTTTGATCTACTTACTATGTTCTGGTCATCATAATCATCTATAGTTCAACCAGAGAAGACTCTACATGAACACCCAAACCTTGTGTTCGAGTGCAAGAATAATTTTTTCCCCTATAGTTTAGAGGCAATTCTTGAATAATCTTCTGTATCTCTTTGTTGAGGGAAATTAAAAACATCCAGGAAGACATTTTCTATCAGTCGAATATACTCATACAAACACCAACTGTACCAACCCAATACTTATGTTGACAGTAAAAAAATGCAAAACTATCACTTGGATTCTTTTAGTATGACCCACAACTGTTTGAGTGAGAAATAAATCACGAATAACTTGATAGTTATTCAAGGATAACAGTTTGTGTTAAAAAGGATTAAGACAATCAACACAATATTCCGCAACTGCTGAAAATCAACCCAGATCTACTGACAACTTTGTATGAACCTACGATGCCCGCCCGTGATCAATGATGCTGTTGTAAATAGATAAGGATGTATACAAAATAGGAAAAAGTTTATAAAGAAATGTTACGTATTAGAAGATAAAAAAGAAAGGATGAAAAAACAAAACCTAAAATATCATTCCAACCATACAAGGTCAGCTACGTCGATCTCCCTCCATGGAATAAATAATATTCGAAATTAGAACACTTAGAATACATTAAAAAGATAGAACTGACATGACAAGGTAAATAATTACGGATTAGACGAGAGAATTATAAACTCTAGAACATCAACCACACTGGTCCAACACAAGGGTGTGAGTGGCTAAAATATGGTCTAATCTTTAACAGTACAAGTTCTACAACTCTGCCAGACACGAGTAGGAATCCAACACAGCAAAGCCCATGGACCCTTCCTACAAATCGATGGAGAGCCTTTCCTGCGAAAGCTTATCACGAAGGCACTACAAAAACACAGAAGAATTGTTCAGAGGGGAAAAAAAAAATAATTCCATATGTAATCGCATTTGTCCATCTAACAAAAAAAAAATAAATATTAATCAGGTAGACATTTCCTCTTTACACCAATAGATTATTTCTAAAATTTTTCTTGAAAAACATAGACAAGTTTACAAGGTTTTCCTATTTTGCCTCAACTTTATAGCTTCATTCTTCACAAAACTGCATTTTTCCAATGTTCAAAATATGACAGGCTTTCCCCACTTTCTCAAACCACCAAAATTCTTTATATGTTCCTAGTCCAAATAATACCCAAATAACAAGACTATTATTATCACGTCAAGTGACTCAAGTCGGACCACCACTATATAAACTAAATACTCTTGTAGGCCTAACCAATTGTGATTGTATACATAGCAGACAAGATAAGTTGTGATGGCAATAACTTAGTGAATGATCTGGTGGCTCAGCAAATTATATTTACTATATTCATCCAGAATGATGAGCTATTGCTGCTTAAAGCTTACTGTGTAATTATGTAAGCTTGATGAACTTAACAACACATACTACTTGAAAAAAAAAAAAACACCTTCGTTCGAAATCTCTCTTGATTATCGTGAAGGTTGGCCTGGTGGCCACAACAATTACAAATACAATAGCAAGAGCCATGAACTATTATATTCAACAAATTGTTGTCATTTGATTCTAGTAAGTACAAGGCCTCGAGGACTAGCCTTAGTTATCTTAGCACAAACAATCAACTCATACCTTTGTGGTACATCAACCAAAAAATTGTTGTGGATGAACAAATAAATTCAACCCGGTAGTATTACAGACTAATTACAAATTATTACCTTCTGTAATGCCCTCCCTATAGTTTGGTGAGTAGATGGGCTATGCACATCAATTACAAAGCTCAAATAATGAATTATTATCTTTATTAAAAGTATGTCCTATAATTGCTAGAATTTGGTGGCATGGCGAACACATTCCTTTAGCAATACTAAGCCTAAAGTAAACAATTAAACATTATCTTGACTCAAACTCAACCACATGAACGGATTGATGAGCTAAACCTTTGCTAACACTATGATCATCATAAATGAAGAGTTGTCACTTTTGGGTCAATTTTGATGCATAATTATCCAAAGTGAATGTGATCTTCATCAATCCAGTAGTATATTGTACTATGATCAGGCAATGAGGTATATCCATTTTGACCACTTATTCTTTATCCTATTTATTATATCATAGAATTCAATCTTTATTTAATGGTTGAAATTAAGTTCTAATAGATATCAACATTGACTTCTAGCGAGCTTTCTTTCCCTCTCCGGAATTGTATAAAATGTTATTCATAAGTTCATTGTTTGATCAAGGAACTGACGCATCAGAAATTTATTATTACAGAATGTATAACTTACTGTACGTTGAAGTGTCTATCTGCTCAGGCAGCTCTTTTATGTCTACTTCAAACCTCTCTTGCACCTTCATGTAACAGCAATACATTGACCAGTTTTAATCAAATCACAGGAGACTTTCAATGAACTAGCAGCAAACTAACCTGATTAAGGACATCAGAATCAGCTGCCGATGAAACAAATGTAATAGCAAGTCCTTTAGTTCCAAATCGACCAGCTCTTCCAACCTGAAGAAGAACATTTCTAAATCAGATACGAGACTAGCAAACTGACAAAAATTCACTTCCCTTTAATTAAGGGCTAAATCTAAGGAATATTACCCTGTGCAAGTATGTGTCAGCAGAATCTGGCATATCATAATTAATCACGATGTTAACCCGTTCAATATCAATTCCTCTCCCAACCAGATCTGTAGCAACAAGAATTCTTTTGAGCCCTTCCTTAAAGTTCTTGTACTTTGTCAACCTGCAAGAAAGAAATTTCTCATTTTTACTTATCGACATCTGATACACAGGGAAATAAGCTTGTACGTCCATAACTTTATAGACTAACAGAAGACTCAGAATGTCCTTGAACAGAAATTATGGAACAGAAAGACTTTTAATAAAAATCCCAGAGTCATTAGGGAGCGAAGAGTATGGAAAGGCATAGATGATCTTGATGGAGATACTGATATGTCACCATGACAGTTGGATGTTAGGAAGAAGGCATTTAAAAGTTTAGCAGAGAGATGGTTGAGATCTGTATTAGGAAAAGAATTTTATGAAAACAGATAGACAAGAGGTTTGAAGGGAGGGGAGGGGAGGGGATGTAGAAAAATCACATTTAAAACCAATCTATTGTGAAGCACAACAGACATGCTGGTGTTAATCATGACATGTTTCAGTGCAAAAATATTCAAGGATAGTGTCCAATATAAATTTTTCAATGAGTTTTTTTTACTTGTGGTAATAGAATTCATTCAAGCATCGTTAAAAACATGTAACTGAAAAAAAAATGTAAAACGAGTACTCCAGAAAGTGTAACTAATAATCTCACAAACGCATACCTTTCTTCCTGTGACATGCCAGAGTGTATACAGATCGATGGAAAATTGCATTCTACAAGTAACTTGTTCAGCTCAGCTGCACGGCTCACACTTTTCACAAAAATCACTACTTGATTGAAGTCCAGTGCATCCAAAAGATCATTCAGCTTCCGATTCTTTTCCAACTCAGTCAATTTGATGTAATGCTGAAACAATGACCAACATTTAGTGACGAATGAACAGCAGAATAATCAGAGAAAGTTGGTATAATACCTGTACTAGACCATGAAGTGTTAGCTTGGCCTCATCGTCAACATATATTTCCATAGGCTGAAAGGCAAGAAACGTCAGATGAAAGAGGATTAGGGTCTTCTCTTCAGGCTAACTGACTCCAGTAGCATTTGAATGATACTGACAGCGCTGTAGCTTTGTGCTAAATAGTTAGCCATACCAATGGAATTGTCAATCCACACAGATTGACCTTCCTAACCTGCCCCAAATACATAAAGAAAGCCCAACGAACATCATCTACTATACATACCCCATCATTCAGAAGAAGGAATATGTACCAAGGAACCCAAACAAGTATCCACTCACAAGGGACATAAAATCCTTAAAGCCCAAGAGTTGGATGAAGGATGATACTCAAGAAAGTGTTTGGTATAGTTTTGAGGGAGGGTTGAATGCTACAAGACCTGGACCTCATACTACTCAAAACATACTTTCCAATCTGCATCTAACTATAAGATTAGTAATATTTAAGTAGCTCGGATGCCTGCTGACCAGGAACAAACTAAATGTGATTCAAAGGTAGAAGCCAGAAATAAATCAGAAGAAAGAACTCAAAACTTCTATGACATTACATCTTGCATGAATTTCTTGCAGACAGGGCGTATCTCCTTGCTGAGAGTAGCTGAAAACATCATGACTTGTTTGTCGTGCGGTGTCAGTTTGAAAATTTCCTGTACATCTCTCCGCATGTCTACAAAAAAAGGGTAAACCAGTGTAAAGAAATACCATAATCTAAGTGAACATAAGAGATAAAATAAATGTAAATAGATAGAAGTCAGATTACTACAGAAAAATTGTTAAAAAGAAAGTTGAATGTCATCATGCAATACCAAGTGACTCCAGCATCTTATCGCATTCATCAAGAATAAAATGCCTCACATTCTTCAAATTAAGATCTTTATCTCTTGCCAATGCAAACACTCTTCCTGGTGTGCCAACTACTATATGTGGGCAATCATTCTTTAAAATGTCCTTGTGCTTCATGATGTGAACTCCCCCATAGAATACAGCAATCTTGATGTCTGGTAAGTACGTGCTGAATCGCTCAAACTCATGGCAAATCTGCGCAAATATAAATATGAAGCAAAATTCTAGAACCACCAAAATCAACAGAAATCATTCTTTAAAAATAAAATCAAACCTGGAAGGCCAATTCTCTTGTATGACACATCACAAGTGCAGCAACTTGGCCTGCTGTTGGCTCAATTTGCTGAAGAGTAGAAAGTACAAAAACCGCCGTTTTACCCATTCCAGACTTTGCTTGACAAATAACATCCATTCCCAGAATAGCTTGTGGAATACATTCATGTTGTACTGATGAAAATTGAGGAGTACCCCAGTAAGTAAAAAATAATCTTCTGGATCCTTTAATGGAAAGGTTTACCCTATTCTCCACCAAACTGAGAAACATGCAAGTGATCTTTACCTGCAAAATACCATAAAGATTTATGCATCTATCCACTCGATGATGAAACGAGATATCTATTTAAATTTAAATAGGGTTTCTCCTGATTTGCTCTCAAATTAAGAAAGTAAAATGAGCAGAGGACAAGTCTACAGTTCTAGTACTTTAATTGAATCTATCCACTTCCATATAATTTCAATGATTACCTCATCCGCCTAAGATGAAATTGAACTATTGCCAACACAATGCTTTCTTTTGTACTAGAAGATATTTTATATTATGAACAAACTTTAAAGACCAAAATTGATTTTAACAAATTAGATGCAACTACTAAGTGAATTGGAGTGTCCAAACATCTGACGGAAAACTAAATCTAAAATGCTGAGCTATTCAACAGTGGTTCAGGAACCAATCAAAATTTTCCATACCAACATTTCTCTAAAATTAAAAATATGTACATTTAAAAATATGTATCTTGCCTTCGGAAGGATGCTCAAAACCACAATCAACGATAGCACGAAGGAGTTCTGGCTTCAACAGAAAGTCTCTGAATCCGGAACTGTGAATCCCAACGTAACCCCTGTACGTTTTATCATAGTTAGTAAACATTATTCACCTTTTGTATAAATTTTGTGGAAATAGACCCAGACTAAAAAAGAAAACAAAATTATGCGACAATAATAAAATAGACGCTACAGAAAGATATAAGTTAGAAAAACCACGAAGATAAATCTAATGGAACTTGAGTTAAGGGAAGAGAAAAAAAAACATTTATCGCATCCAATAATGTACAGTGAGGATGAAAAATAGAATTCGTCTGCTCCAGCTTCAGAGAAAGTATGTGCATAACATAGCGGCCACACAGGAATAGTAACAACTCTAAGTTGTTAGATTCATGAGCATTTCTGTCCTAATAAACTTATTATATAATTCAATTTGATTAAAAAAATCTAGCTTTGCATGAAAATATGTACAGAACGGGAAAACGGAAAACAAAGAACGTCAGCGCTAGATCTAGAATAAAACGAAGTTTCTGACTAGAGAAAATCCTTGGAATGAGGAAATTTTTAAGCAGACCATAACTATAAACGTGCAATAAACAAACCACAAAAAAACAACTAATTGATTGAAATCGTAACGACGAAAAAAAAACCCACAACAAAGAAAAACCCTTTATACAGTATGAACCACGCCATGAATATGAAGTGAAAAAAATAAAGACAAAAAAAAAATAGCGGAAGACTGGTAAATATCCGTTCTTACTTTTTCACTGCTTCACCGGAAACCTTGGCAGCGACCGAATCCGGAGCTTTCTCTTCCTCCTCTTCGTAGTCCAGGAGCTCCTCCTCGTAAACATCGTTATCCTTGGCTTCCCCCATACTATATCGCATCAAGATTAAAAAGATCAGGACAATATAATATCAAAATCTACAACGAAAACGCATCAGTCGCACCAAAAAACTAAAATGAAAACGAAAAGAATCACCTTGGCAGACGAAAACTGGAAAGTGGAGCTAGATAGAGTCTGCAAGAGAAACAAATCAGGAGAAAAATAGAAAGCAGGACGACGAGGGTTTTGAGAAAATATCCTAAATGGGAGAGATCCGAGGAGGCTAGGGTTTGGAGGATGAATGGGAGGAGTAGAGGAGAGGGGAAAGTTGGATAATAAAGGGTTGACGAAGCCGATCCAATGGCGGCCTGGATGAGTGGCGAACGAGAGCGGCGTGATCTCAGCAGCCCCACCGTTGATTAAGAAACTGGAGTAGTGTGAGAGATTTTAACGGACGAGATTGTTCCGATGCAGCAGAATCATTTCGGATCCACTTGAATCACGTGCATCCAATGTGTTGTTTTTGAATGGCCCATAAAACAAATGGGCCGAGACGACGAAGGCCCAAACATATATTACCTACTGTATTATTTACCTACAATTTGGGCCATATGTTCGCTCCCTTATTTAGGACATCCCAATAGAGGTTTTCCCAAATGGAACTCTGTTTGACCGGCTGTCAGCTTTTCTTCTCTTCTAACTTTTTCTGATTGATCCTACATTCAATTAAGCCATCCATTCTTATCATTATCTTATTTTTTTTTTAATCTATTTCATCTTTCATTCTTACGGAATAGATCCAAAGTATACTAATTTTTTTAGAATTTTTTTCAATTTTGAGAATACAACTTCGCAAAGTTCATGCAATTATCTTGATATTTAATATTCTCAATTCTCTACTTCCATAAACTACCATAAAATTTTTTCAAATATTCCATACATCCCATAATTTTCTCCAAATTTTTAAAGTTCTTAAAACTTGTCGACTCCTCTGAATAACGTCCCTCAACCTCCATTTTATATGTACCCTCCCGAATATTGACAATCCATGGCAAACCAATTCGTAAAGTCACCCCCTTCTTATGAAATTTCTTCTCTACAACCATCATTCATGCTCTCGAACGAATCAAGGTCGTCGGCTAGCATAGACGTATCTGGGACCGACAAATAATCAGTAACACTATATGAGATTCCAGAGTTGGGTAATGAAGTGGGTTTGCGTGTGCATGACACCAAACGAGTCAAGTTGTCAATAGACGAAGAGATACACCTTGTAAGTGCATGGATCAATATTAGCACTGATCCAATCATCGATAATAGTTAAAAGGAACAAACTTTTTGGAAACGAATTGCGGATTACTACAATAAGTATCGGTCTGATGAATTTGTGGAGCAACTTTGGGAAAAGTTAAAATCGCATTTCTACAAGCTTCATCCAATGGTGAATGAATTTATAGTTATATACAATAACTTTTATGCATATCATGAAAGTGGGTGGAACGATGAGAATATGCTCATGAGAGCACATAAATGTGATAGAAAAATCATTACAATAAATTCTTCAACTATGAACATATTTGGCAAGTTCTCATAGATTGTGAGAAATATGCTTCACAAAAAGCTTGTCATCATGCTAACAAACAATCTAAGACCTTAGAATCAAGGGGTACATAATACACATTCTCATCCAATCCAGATACTCCTATTGACGTAGATTATTACGAAGTTTATATTCATCCGATGGGGCAAAAGGCAACAAAAAGGATGGATAAATTCAAAATTAGAGGCATAGACGATATGAGAGTTGTTAATGTGTGGAAAAAATTAAAGAATTATAAAGAGAACGAATTAAGAAGCAAAAGCACGAGATGACAATAGAGGAGTATGAAATCTTTATGAAGGATACTAATGGGATGACAAAAAATCAACTTAAATTATATTTTAAATTTTATGAAAGTATTTAAAAAAATATGGTATGTAGTGAATATTTTAAAGATGATATTTATAAAATTTATTATTTTTTTCATTTATGTAATTCATTTTTTCGATATTAATTTATTTGTATTGAAATTGTTGGTGCAATCAGCCTCTAGGGTTTCAATATTTGACAATGTACCTAAGTTTGGTCAGTTTGACCAAGGGTTAATCCAAACAGGACTTGATATTTGGAAGAGAAAAATCTAGTTAGGACTAGATGACTAACAGGGGTAGTCCTAATCGGAGGTTAGGTAGGTGAGAAGTCTACTGAGTGACTAGTCCTAATTGAAGGTTAGACAAAAGAAAGTCCTGATGAATGAAGTCAGGCAGTAAAGGTCTTAATGAGTGAAGCTAGGTGGTGGATGTCTTGGTGAGTGAAGACAGGCAGTAAAAGTCCTAGTAAATAAAGCTAGACCCTAGTAAGTAAAGCTAGGTGATGAAATTCTCGGTGAGTGAAGTTAGGCGGTGAAAGTTATACTCAGTGAAACTAGTGAGTGAAGTTAGGTGGTGAAAATCTTAGTGAGTGAATTTAAGTAATGGAAAATCCTAAGGAGAGTTAACCTAGGTAATGATAAGTCTTAAAGAAGCAAACTCCAAGCATGTGTGATCGAATGGTTTATAGTCAACCTCGCATGGTTGACCGGACCAACAAATCTTGAAATATGTTAGCATTGCTTTACTTTATTATTTTATATTTATTGTCTTAATTCAGTATTGCAAGTAAGTCTTGTTGATTCCCTGGCGGTCGGATAGAGGGGGTTAATAGCCCTGAAATGTAAACTCAAGCCTTTCTCGATCTTATAGCTTGATTAAAACAAACACTTGTATAAAAAGAAATAAGTAGCTAAGTAATTAAAAGAAAGAGGCAAGAAAAGAATACTTGGTTTGCAATCAGGGGATTGCTAATCCAAAGCAAATGAAGCTCACTATGAAAGCCTCCTTTGGGCGGAGTAACTTCTTACAACGTGGACACCTCACATAGTAGTAGACTAGAAAGAGAAATTATATTGTTTACAAGTGTTGTATTTCAACTATTGAAATTAGGGTTGTATTTATAGTGCTGATCGGGGCGCTTGAAAGGGTTTCGGGCGCTTAGGAGTGGATAAAATTTTATTCACGATGCAATGGATTGCGACAACGTGGTGAGAGATAAGTGTTGCGGTTCGGGCGCCTGGACTCGCTTCGGGCGCCCGGAGCTGTCAAATTTCATCAGCTGAGGGCGCCTTCAAGGGTGCCCTCGACATCCGAAGTGGTCTGGGCGTCCGGATAAGCTCCAAGCGCCTGGACCAAAGTCAACGGTAAGTTGACTTTTCATTTGGGCTTCTGCTTAAGCTCCGCTTGCTTGGGTGATTTCGATCATCCGGAATAGGGCTAACCTGAACTCATTTTTTGGCCTTCTCGAGCAACCTTCCGCTCCAGTTTCTCGTCCCTTGGAACCGCTGTACGCTTCCTTCTCATCCGTCAGCGTACTCTTCCTCAACGCCTCATCCCTCGGATGCACCGAGCCCATCAACTCTCTTGCGTGTCGTCCTTCTCGCTAGCTACATCTTTTGTTCTACTTCATGTGCTCCTAAGTTCCTACACACTTAGACACAAGGCATCAAAAGACAATATGACCTAACTTGACTTGGTTGATCATATCAAAACCATCACGGGGTACTTACAAGTCTTAGTCGATCAAGTTAATCAGACACTAAGAAAGACCTGAGAAAGTCCAAATAAGTCTAGAGGATCAGATGTTCGGTAGGTAAAGTTAGGTAAATAACTAGAGAAGAGAGATCCAATAAGGACGAGTCTAGTGGGATTGTAGGCACTGGTCTAACTTAGATTTATTTTGGAAATCTAAGTTTAGACCAAGACTATATCCTAGTATATTTAATTCATAATTTTATTATGTGTACTAACTCTATTCAGCAGATATTCCTTCTTTGGACTAACAAATTTTGCAGGAGTTAAGTAAAAAATAAACCTTGGATGAACAGTGCTTGAGGCGCCTCATTTGGATGGAGGGTGCAACTGTAACGACCACCCTTCTTACTACTACTAATCTCTAAGGATGACCGTTACTTAACTACTAACTCTACTTAACCGGTATGATTAAAAATCACATGGAAATCCTACCGAAAAATTCCGACAGAGTCTCCCCTGTACCGGTGACCTTAAACTGACATACATAACATAATATACACAGCCACAGGCGGCTGGAACACATATCAAACACACAAAAGGAATAACATCACCACGCAGTTTAATGAAAGCAAATCATGCAAGTAATGAATAGCGGAAACAAAATAAATATACAATTAACTAACAGCGGAAGACTAAATGACTCATCTAATACATTCTTAATAAATGACAATCTTAATAAATTCTTAAACTAAGTCCCAAGGCTTCCATAGTCCTGGCATCACACACCATCCACGCCACCTTGTCGCCTTCCTTTCTATATCTTTTCCTTTCCTGTATCTGCAGTAAGAGGAAGTGTAGTCTATAAGCAAAATTTGCTTAGTAAGCGCTATCTAACTCACAAAATCTCGATATGCATGAGGATATACTGAAATCTAAAACTGAATGCTCAAAAGGAAATCTACTCATGCTCATCTACTAGTAAAAGAAACATACTAAAAGACTAAACATGTAAAGCAAAGCTATACGATCATGCTAGCATAAAGAAAGCTAAACTTACTGAATTCTAAACATCTTCTGAATCTTATTTCACTTGCTTTTAGACTTATTATTTAATACTTATGTGAAACTTCTTTTACTTGTTCAGAAACTTATACTTATAATACTTCAAAATAATAATCAACTTCTTCATGGGCCCAGCAACTGTGCTTTTACTTTTGTAACGACCCGACCCATTCGGCGGCCCATTTGGCGACCCTATGGTCGTCGACCGTTGACCGTCGGCCGAGCCGTTACTACTAGGTTATCTAAACCTAGGGTTATGGCTTAAGACCAATTCGTGATTGATTTGTTCACGAAATATCAGCGTGCTCGCTTGGTCCGCTGGAAAGTCAGATTCCCGAAGGTTTCGGGTTCGAGCCGCCCTCGGCTCCTTTTTAAACGGTATTTTAATTTCATTTCTTACAACTACTTAACTATATTTAATTCCCCTATATTATAACAAAACTTGCTTAGCTCAGTTGGTTGGCTGACCTTGGTTAAGGTCTAGTTCGGTCTAGGGTTTAGGGTTCAAAACCCAACCTTAACACTTTATATATATATATATTTTTTAAACTTCTTTCGTTTGGTAAAAATACCAAACGAACTCCAAAAATTGCATAAAAATACTCTATAAATTCCTAAAAATATCTAGAATTTTTCTAAAGTATTTCTAAATATTTTAAAGCACTTTTAGAACTCCTAATGAGAAAAATTGGGTCGTTACAATCCCCCATACCTTATAAAAAGTTCGTCCTCGAACTTAGAATAATTCTGCGACTATTGTGAGGCACCGCCAGCTTCTTCCTTAGTAAGAGAAAATACTCTGGCATTGGTTGGAACAGAATTTCTAAATCACCATATAATGAATGCTGTGCTAAAAGAACACTGCCCTTAAGAACACTGCCCTAACCAAAACTCACGGCAGAAACCAAAGAAATGATTTCTATGCTCAAATAAACTTACAGCATAAATTCGAAATCTGTAGAAACCAAAACATATGCTTGACAAACCAATTAATTCCTTTCCTTGAGATTCTCGGCAGCAGGTTTCATAAGAAATCAACCTCACGGCAACAAGCTCTAAACGGAAATCCCCATAGCAAAATTCGAAAGCAAGGAAGGAACGAGAACCCGGAGCTACTCTACTGCAGGTGAGGAAGCACTTACATCGGTTCCTTGGACTTACAGCCGGCGAGAACAATTCTAGGGCTTCGGAGAACTCGAGCTTTCGGTCCCTCCTTGTGCTTACGGCTCCTCCTCGACGAGAGGAACGCAAGGAGATGAAGAAGCCTTTGAATGAGCCTTTGGCCGGCCACCGGAGACGCCCTAAAGCTCGGCTGCGTTTTTCGCCCGAGAGGAATCGCCGACGCGAGAGAAGAAGGAGAGAAAGGTTTCGGTCACGGGATAATTAATCCCTAACTTATCCCTCTTTTATAACCTAAAGTTTATGGCTTAAGACTATTTCGCTCCTTATCTTTTCACGAAATACTCGCGGAAGAGTTGGTTGGTTACGGTTTTGACCAAGTCAAGGGTTGCGGTTTCGAATCCTCAGCCGCGTACTTTTCGTTTCGATTTATTTTCAATGTTCCTAACTATACCTTATATAAATTTGTTCTCACATCTAGTTAACAAATTGAGCATGGCACGGTTGGTCGGGCCGAGTTTTGCTTGGGCCGAGGAGCTCGGTTCGAAACCCAGCTTCTTCAACTTATTTTCCTTGCTATTATTCTCCATTACCATTTTCTACATCATATACATCTTATCTCATATATTATAAACAAAACTTGTTTAGCTCAGTTGGTTGGCTGACTTATGTTAAGACTCGGGTCAAGCCCGAGGTCTTGGGTTCAAAACCCAACTTTAACATTTTTCTTTTTTTTTTCTTTTTTTTTAAACTTCTTCCTCTTGGTAAAAATACCAAACGAACTCCAAAAATTGCATAAAAATACTCTAAAAGACCTTATTAAAATCTCTAGAATTTTTCTACAGAGGGCCCCTTGGATGAACAATATTGGAGGCGCCCTGAATGGATGGAGGCACCTCCTCACAGATAAACTTCGCAGATGAAATTTTAGTCATTAAAGGCATCTTGGGTTGATTGGAGTTACTTCGGATGGGATTGGAGGCACCTCGGATGGGATTGGAAGCGCCTTCAAGTGGAGGAACAATAAAGTTCTTGAAGAGGATCAGTACCATTGGAGGTGCCTGTTGGTCCCTTGGAGGTCGGCTAGAGGGGGGTGAATAGCCTTGCAAATAAAAACTAACCTTTCTTAAACTTTACAGCTTTATTAAAACAAACACTTTTATAAAAAGAAATAAGAAGTAACTAAAGACAGAGGCACAAAAGGATTACTTGGTTTGCAATCAGAGGATTGCTAATCCAAGTCAATTAGAGCTCACTATTAAAGTCTCCTTCAGGCGGAGAAGTTTCTTACAACATTGACAACTCAAATAGTAGTAGAACAGACAAAGGAATTGTTTACAAGTGTTATTTTTCAACTACTGGACCAAGGTTGTATTTATATCCCTGATTGGGGTGCCTGGAAGGGTTCCAGACACCTGGAGGGGATAAAATTTTATCCCCGTCGTACCGGATCGTGATAGCAAACGTTTGGATAAACTTTCTGGTCCAAGTGCCTAGAAGGGTTTTGGGCACCCGGACCGGGTCAACACAGCCCTCGCTGGGTGAGGCGCCCAGACCATAAGTCAACATCCTATTGACTTTTTGGCTTGGGCTCTTGCTCAGGTTCTGTTCGCTTGGGTGATTTCAGCCATTCATAATAGGCTCACCCGAGCTCATCTTTCGACCTTCTCGAATAACCTTTCACTCTGGCTTCTCGCCCCTCGGAAACGTCGTGCGCCTTCTTCTCGTCCGCCAGCGTACTCTTCCGCAACACCTCATCCCTCAGATGCACCGAGCCCATCGACTCTCTCACGTGTCGTCCTTCTTGCTATCTGTGTCTTTCGCTCGACTTCCCGTGCTCTTAAGTTTCTGCACACTTAGACATAGGGCATCAAAACATAACAAGACCTAACTTAACCTGGTTTGATCACATCAAAACTATAACGGAGTACTTACAATCTCCCTTTTTTAATGTTAGTAACTCTAAGTTAAGTTAGGGTAAACCAATAAATAGATAAAAAAAATGGCAAGTTCATATTTTGCATATAAGAAATTTTGTGCAAAAATTTTAAAAATCTACCCTCTCCCTAGACTTAGCCTAATTCTCTCTCTTTGATCACATTAAAAATGGGGGTAGAGCAAGAATATTATTTTGAAATTAATGTAAAATAGAGTCTAAGGGTTAAAAAAAACTGACTAAATAAAGATTGGGAAGTTTAAGTTTCAATCATCTAGATTTTTTAATTTATAAATTTATATTATTTTAAGCAGAAATAATTTTTTTCTATGTTAAGCCATATTTTTTTTAAAAAAAAATGCTTAAAAATAGTTATTAAACTTAAATTTTTTTGAATATTTTATGAAAATGTAATAAAGCATGTAACTTTGTAGAAAAAAATAAATTTTTAAAAATTAAAATTTTGAGAATTTTTAATATTAAAAATTCTTATTTGGATAAATAATTTATATATAATTCAATAATGGTTAGAAAATTTTAAAAATATTTTCTTAGACGGATAACATGGCAAGTTTTCACAAAAAAATAAATTTTGCAACAGTAACTCTATGAAATAATTTTAAATGGAAAAATATGATTTTTATTAAACAATTTATGATAGCAAAAGGTGAATACGCTTGGCCCCAGCCCCCGCCAACCCATGTCAGGGCCAACACGGAGGAGGTAAATTATGAGCGAATGTTAAACA
Organism: Zingiber officinale; assembly: GCF_018446385.1. Classification (NCBI taxonomy): domain Eukaryota; kingdom Viridiplantae; phylum Streptophyta; class Magnoliopsida; order Zingiberales; family Zingiberaceae; genus Zingiber; species Zingiber officinale. The sequence goes on from NC_055997.1 coordinate 150,813,063, forward strand.
ATTAATAAAAAAAAAATTTAATGGTCAAAAAATTTTAAAATTTTTTCTACAAATGAGTATTGAATTTATCTTTCTTAGAAAAATTAGGGTCAAAATTATTTCAAATAGAAATTATATGAAAAAAATTATTTAGCCAATTCTAAGTAATAAAAAATATTAAATTAATTTAAATGTTAGACATGTATAAAATTCAATCCAAGCATGATTTTGGAATCCAAAATATATTCCTTCCTATCAGATTAATAAGAATTTTTTTCGGAATATGTTTTGGTGATAGTTTTCTGGTTTGGTTCTTATGATATCTATAATACTAATTAAGTCTTGAGTAATATCGAGCTAGTTGAACATGTGAGCATGCAAAAATTTTCAAAATTTTTATTTCTATTTTCATTTTTTCATTTTTTCATTTTTAATTTTATCTTGTCGAAATCTTTTAATCAACAGAATGTAACATTTGTGATAAGTGCCTACGAATGTGTGAAACAACTACTCTAGATTCCTAGGTCAACTTTTGTCGGTGTGTGATTGAAGTATTTGTGCCACAGTACTTAAGAAGGTTTAATGTTTCTGACATCCAACGTTTGCTTAAAATGTATGAACAAAGACATGACTTCTCTGACATATTGGGTAGCCTTAATTGTATGCATTGGGAATGGATAAATTGCCTCGTTGCTTGGAAATACCAATTTACTTGAAGCGATCATGGGGTCTGATAACCATGATTTAGCTATATTATTTTGATTCATAATGCATATTTTTGATGGTCTATTCATAGCTTAAACTCACATATACATTACATTTTGTAATTGCATTTGATTTTGGACTTAATTGCAAATTAGCTTATTTTCATGGTATTTGGTGCTAATATTTGATTCTTATTTTGTAGGCATCAAAATAGTCATGGACCCGATTAGATTGGACCACATTTGGGCTCAAATCTAGGGCTAAACGAAGCGATCAAGTCTTGGAGTGTTTTGGACCATCCATTGAAGATCAAGCAGATCTGGGTCATCCGTTGAAGATCCGATCCATCCAACCTAATAAGAAGTAGATCTGGACCATAGAGGAAGATCAGTACTGTTGGATCAGATTTTGGACTATTTTTCACCGTTGATTGAGTCTTGATCATTCTTAGTCGTCCGATCAGTTTGAGGAGGTTTAAAAGCTTCGTGAGAAGCTACAGTGCATCGGGCTCGGGCGTTCGCGATTTCACACTGTAGCAGCTTCTTCTTCCTCCGCGGCCGATGCTCCCATTCCACTTCCAGATCTGATCTTCACTTCTCTTCATCTCCGGCGAACCTCTAGTGATTCGGCAACCAGCAAACGAAGCGCGGAGCAGCGATTTAGGGGCGTTCTCCGGTTGTGATCTTGCTGTCCGCGGGCTTCATCTAGGCAAAGATTTAGGGGCGTTCTCCTATCTAAGCTGCTGCCAGTCTCTCTGGAGGATTTAGGGGCGTTCTCCGGTTCTCCAGAGATCGATCCATCTTAATTTCCACCTCGCGTCTCCGGATTTGGCAAGAGTGCTCTGTTTCTTCGTCGGCTGGTGATTTCAGGTGAATCCGAGCTAACTAGGGCGTTCTCTATAGTTCTGGACTTCTCCCGAATGTGCTGGTTATTTAGTGGATTGCTGGTGATTGCCACAAGGGCGTTCCCTGAGGCAGCTCTGTGCCATGGCAGAGGCGAAGGATGTGGAGCTTGGTTTTGGTTTGTGGAATGCCATAGATTAGGTTTTCTTCATTAGTTGTCTTTGAATTGTCTCAAACTTGCTCGGATCTTTAGATCTGATTTCCTTTCCCTTGCAATTTCATTGTTGTTTCAGTTTTGTTACAATCCTGTTTCTGTTTTCTTCATTGAAATTCTGATTTCGTAGTTGAGTTAACTGCTAACTAGTAGATGGTTATTTAATCAGCAATTTCTTGCTCAATTGAATTAATCTTGTGATTGTAATCTTGCTTGAATGTTGGATGTTTAATTTGAGCTCTTGAGATTACTTGTAGCTGTGATTGAGTTTAATTGGTGAATAGTTAATTGGAAATTATTGGTTGTGTACCTCTGTTCGATGTTACTGTGATTGAGTTTTTGAATTTAAATGTTGCATGTGATTGTAAATGTGAATTGAATGATACTTTGATTTTTATAAGTTAGTGCTTAGGTTCAATTCAAAGAGTTACAAATTCTTTAGTTCAATTGATTGGATTTAGTGTGATTGTGTTTAATGATACTTCACTGATATTAGTTTGATGAGAATGAATCTTCTTTGATTTTATCTTTGATTATAGAAGAATTTAATTTGTTTTGTGAATCAAGTGGAAAAGCATAGTAGACCTTGCTGATGTAATAACTTGATTGGAATCAATTTTAAAATTAGCACACATTTACTAGTTAACCTTGGAAAAATACGACTTGGGACTCCATACTACATCTCTTATTTTTAGTCTTGAAATGTTCCAATATTAATTAATTTGATGCACCACGTGACATGTAATATGGTTGACACCAAATTTTGGCGCCGTTGCCGGGGATAAACTAGTAGTGTGTGTTTATTTTAGATTGAGCATTGATTGGTTTACTTTGTTAGCATGTTGATTGATTTGATTGCTTATTTTTTTTTTATTTTCATGTTGATTTGTTCTTGAATTTTTAAGTGCCTTTACTGTTTATGTTTTCATGAGATTGAAACTTTATGCTCTTGAGTCTTCTAACATTGTTTGTTAGTGTGATATGTAAGAACAGGAGATCTCTTTAGCATGGATCCATATTTTCAGAATTTTTGAGGTGGAATGGAGAGTTATCAGTGTTTTCAACCTGAGTACCAATTTTACCCAAATTTGGATCAACAAAATAGTGCACAAGGACCATTCATTGAGCCATATCCAGCTTACCAGAGTTCATATGGATTTCAAGAAGTTTCAACATCATTTGAACCACATCCTTATCAACAGAATGATTTTCAGATGGATGAATCAACATGGAAACTCAAGGAGATTATGCAGCAGACGAGTGAGTATCAAGAGCAACAGTTTTTAAGAATACAGAACATACAGATTCAGTTAGATCAGATTGCATCATCAATAAATCAGCTTCAAACACAACGTGCCAGTAGGGGTGATCACGGATCGGGTTGGTTCGGTTATTGGGGTCCGGCCCTACTAGATCAGATAATGCAAAATTGGGACCTACATCTGGCCCTATATCCGGCGGTTCTTATGTTTCAGATATCCGACGGATTATCAGTTATTTGGATATCCGACCCTATATCCAATGAAATATAAAATATAAATATAAATATAACCAAAAAAAATAAAAATTTTTAAAATGATAATAGACATTACTCATTACACGTTATAGCAGCTAATCGGAAATAACTATTACAACGTGTAACAGCTTATCGGCAGTAGTTACTACAACGTGTAACAGCTTATCAACATTAGTTGTTACAAGTAGGGGTGATCGGATCGGGTTGGTTTGGTTATTGGGATAAAACACTATCCGGCCCTACTAGATCAGATAATGCAATATTAGGACCCTACATCCGGCCCTATATCCGGCGGATCATTTTTTTTCGGTTCGGTTCGGTTCGGGTCGGTATAAGCGGGTTGGTCGGTTTGGCGGATTGACTGCTCACCCCTACGTGCCAGTGAAGAGATGGAAAGTAGCGATTCTGTCAGGCCTGACCCTACTTCCATTACTTCACATGATTTTTCTAGTAATTTTTGTGATGATTATGTGATTATGTAAATTTCTGACCCTACTGATATTGTTATTGAAGATGTTATTAGTGATTCAGGATCTGAACATGTTTTTGAAGATGATTTAAGTGTAGGGGAATGCTTACTGGAAGCATTACCTCAAGAATCACCTGGATTTGATGAAGTTGAAGATGTAAGTGTAGGGACTTGTGCTATGGAGCCAAGTACCCAAGAATCACTACATGAGGATGTACATTCACCTGAACCATCACTTGAACCAGAACTTGAGCATTCACATGATGAAGAAGAGGTAACAATCACCACTCTAGGTACCTTTCAACACAATGAGGTGAGTATTTCTTGTGATTTTTCAGAAAATTTAATTGAGGTACCAATTGTAGACTTTATTAGATGTGATTCATTCATTGATATATTTTATACCCACACTAATGTTCTTCTATTTTCTTTTAATCCCTTATGTGAGTGGAAGGGATTGTATTTTAATGATGTTGTAGGAGAACATAAGCGTCCGGAGTGGATGCTTACACTGAATCGCCTAAGACCTCCAGAAAGATTTTGCAATGGAAAAATGGTCAATAAAAAGAAATTGATTGCAACCAAAAGTACTCCATTCTCGGTGTGGATTTTATTGCTTAATCGTCTTCGACCGCTGGAATTAAAGGGGAGTTGGTTCTAATTTAGCTTTCTTTTGCATTTTAATTCTAGCTTTGTTAATAAATTCTTTTAATGCATTTCTTTAGTTACATACTTTGCATTTTGCATTTTACTTTCACACTTTACTTTCATACTTTGCATTTTGTTTAGCATACATAGCAATTTCAATATGAATAAAAGTCTCCATGAATTGTTTAGTGATATTTTTAAGATGGTAAAAGTCTCTTAAATTTGACCATCAATTTTAGGTCATTTAACATGATTGAATGCTTTTCTTGCATGATATTAGTTAATTTGGTGGTGGATTCCAATGTGATCAATTGAGCTTGATTGCAATAAATACCTAGTGAGGTCCACTTTAAGCCTAAACACTATCATATTCTTGTGTGGCATGCACTCATAGCAATTGAACTCTAGAACTTGCTTAATTTCTTTTCAAAATCACAATATCATAAGTATGCATGGAAATTGAGGATTTTGTCAATTTTGTTCCCCATACTTTCCAATTCCTTTCCTCATAATTTCCTTGAAACATTCTCATCTAGCATTCTAAATCTTAATTCTCTTTGCTTGTCATATTTCTTTTATTTCATTGAGAGTTTGGATGAATTGCTTGATGAGTAAGGATGACCAACATTTTAAGTGTGGGGGAGGGAGTTTTCTTGATAAGTTGATTTTGAGATGATTTGGTGAGTTATTGGTGCTAGAATTGAGGTGTAAAAACAGTGAAGAAGTTTTAGAATCTGTATCAAAAACAGAAATCTGTTGGTAAAGAAATGCAGAAATGGAATGAACTTGTGTATCATATGGTGTATCAAAATTCGGAATGCAACATTAAAATGAGTGGAAGCTTAACTGAAATTTTAGAAGATGTTGCAACATATGGTATTCTTGCTTCCAACCTCTACAAACTCTATATGGGAATGTAGGAGCTGAGAATTACAGAAATAATGCAAGGAAATTCAGTAAAAGAACTGAATTTTGTAGCTATTGGAATATGAAATTGGGAAGTATGATTCTGAATTCAAATGGTGGTTAACAATTCATCAGTGAAGCACTTGAGCATTGCATCATTTACTCTGAAAAGTTGAAGGAAAGGGCAGCACTTGACACTTAAAACAGTGACATTAAAAGCTGGAAACAGAATTCAGAAACTTGAAAGCAGCCTGCAGATCTGTAAATGGCTGAGAGCTGCCAAGTGATGAGGAAATGGAAATGGGATAAGTGAGATTAGAATTGAAGGGCACTGAAACTGAGAACTGAGTTACTTTGACAGCAACTGTTGTGTAAATCCTGATAGCATTCTTTACAAATCTACTGGAAAAATTCTGATAGTATCAAGATGCTGAAATTCTGGATTTACAATTTGATGGAAGAAGTGAAGAGAGTACCTTGACAATGGGATATTAAGGAGCAAAAGCTAGCTTGATTTTGATTCTGAATTAAATTCTGGCAATTTTAATTCGAGTCTGCAAGAACAGAAATTAAGGAGAGACATTGCAGAATGGAGATTGAGAAGAGAAGAGTTCAAGCAGAGTAGTTAAGGTAATTTTGTAATCTGCTGGAATTTTGTACAATCTGCAGAGTTAAACAATCTGCAGAGTTAAGAATAAAAGCTGGAATTTGAAGATTCTGTTCAGATGTGCAGTATCAGATATGTGCAGTGGGAATAGTTTAAAAGCTAGAGGAATAACATGAATTGAAGCTGAAATTTGGGTACACTGGTTTGTGCCACTTTTGTGCCAACTTTCTCTTTACTCTCAAATCATTGAGAAATTCAAGCAAATATATTGTATGCTCAATGATAAATAGTGTGCCATTCCTTCCAAGCTTTCACTGAGTTAAAAAATCTGGAATAACATAAGAACAGGAAATTTAAAAAATAACAGAATTTGGAAATGCAGAATTGAAGATCTTGATGTTCCAAAATTGATGCTATGGTGTGCTTAAATCTTTACAAGGAAACAGTGGCATGAAGGTAGGTTTACTGAATCTGAGTTGCTGAGAAAGAGTGCTGATTTCTGAAATTGGCAGCTGCATTTCAATGCTGAAATCTAGCTTCTGAAACAAAGGCTCTGAAATGTAGCTTTAATTCTAAATTTTGGTCTAGCTTCTGAATTTGAATTATGAATTCATGAATTGCATAGATTAACTCCATTTCCGAGACCTTGTAACTGTTGGGATCGATGATCGCGGCTAGAGAGGGGGGGTGTGAATAGCCGACCCCAAATTCTTTCGTTTCTTCCTACAATTAGGGTTAGCGCAGCGGAAATAGCTAAATAGAAACGTAAAAAGGAAAGATCAAACCTCAAACTCGAACTCGACGATGTAACGAGGTTCGGAAATGATACTCCTACTCCTCGGCGTGTCCGTAAGGTGGACGAAGCCTATCAATCCGTCGGTGGATGAGTCCCCGGAGAACCGGCTAATAAATACTCCTTCTGGGTGGAGAAACCTCACCACAAATCCTTTGCAACAGCAATAAGGAGTACAACAAAATAGAACAAGAAGAACAAGACTAACAGAAATGTAAACAACACTTGCTTGCCTTCTCGTCGGAGTTCGTTGATGAAGCAGCAGCTTTACAGCTCCTAGAATCGCTAGAAAACCAGCATGAAAGCTCACCCGAAGCTTCAGCACAATGAGAGCTCAGCAAAGCTCTAGAGAAATTGTAGCAGCAACCAGGAACAGAGAAGAAGAAGAAGAAGTAACAGTAGCTCCTCAACCTCTTTTATAACCTGCGAAGAAGACACAGAAGAAACTAGTCGTTGCTACGCAACGGCTAGGATGTGGACCGATCAGGCTTCATCCTGATCGGTCCACAAGGGTCCTGATCGGTCTTGGGGACCGATCAGGCTAATCCTGGACCGATCAGGCTATGTCCTGATCGGTCCAGGAGGGGTCTGATCGGTCCCTTTGACCGATCAGCCTTTCTCCTTCTTCTCTTCTGTTTGCTTCCTGATCGGTCTTCAGACCGATCAGATAATCCACAGAAGCATTCTGTTTGATTACTGATCGGTCACCAGACCGATCAGCCGTATCACTGGATCGGTCCCCAGATCGATCCAGAGCTTGGTTTTTGCTCAAACCAAGTCCCAAACCTTCCAAACCAAAATCCGGTCAACCTTGACCTATTGGTATCTCATGCTTAGCATCTGGTCACTCCCTTGACCTGCTAAGACTCCCTACCAAGTGTCCGGTCAATCCCTTTGACCAACTTGGACTTTTCTCTTCGTGTCAAGTATCCGGTTACTCCCTTGACCTACTTGACCTTCTCAACACCAGATGTCCGATCACCCTTGATCCATCTGGATTTTCCCTTGCCCGGCTTCACTCACCAGGACTTTCACCTAGCTTCACTCACTAGGGTTTTCACCTGGCTTCACTCACCAGGATTTCCAATCTGCCCGGTTTCACTCACCAGGACTTTCCCACTGCCTGGTTTCACTCACCAGGACTTTCCCTTTCACCTAGCTTCACTCACTAGGATTTTCACCGTGCCAAGTCTCCATACTTTTACTTTTCCCGTGCAAAGCTCCCTGCTTGGACTTTTCACCATGCCAAACTCCTTGCTTGGACTTTTCCCATGCCAAGCTCCCTGCTTGGACTTTTCCCGTGCCAAGCTCCCTGCTTGGACTTTTCCCACGCCACGCTCCCTGCTTGGACTTTTCCCGTGCCAAGCTCCCTGCTTGGACTTTTCCCAGTCAGTTCAATTCACCTCGGGTCAACCAGGTCAACCTTGACCATAAAGTTGCACCAACACTCTCCCATCAAAATACAACTCTTCTGGTTTTGTCAAACATCAAAATACAACTCGAGTCAGGTCAACTCGAGTCGGGTCAACCAGGTCAACCTTGATCTAAGGTTGCACCAACAGTAACTGCTGAAGATAGCATCTTAACAAATCTGTAGAGCTGGATCAGTGAACATAGTGTTGGGATAAACAAATTCGGATACTGATTTCTCAAGCTTAAGCTCGAGTCAAACCACAGAAGCCTATATTCAGAAATGGTTGTCTCGCAAGCTGAATCTGCAGGATGAAAATTTATGAGACTAAGTTGCAGAATTTTGGGTTTTGAAATGCTGAAATTGTATCCTGTTTAGTGCCAGTTTGTGTGCTGATTATGAGTGGTAGGAACTGGAACTATAGACCTTTGTATCAGAATAACCAGAGGGATCTAAAACTTATTAATCAGAAAACTAATTTCTGAATAAGAACTGAAAGATTCAAATCTGTGAAAGGCTGATAGAGGTGCCAATTCTTTCTCACTAATTTGCAGCTTACAGCTGAATTTTTAGAGAATCAATTGGCACAAACTGCAATTGAGAGTGATTGCAATTGCTGTAAATAACTGAAGAGAAAGAAACTACCATTGCTGTAAAAAAATAACAGAGAAGATGTGATTGCATTGCATTCCTTCTAATGCTTGTAAGAAATCTATGTGCTAGCTTAGGCAAGATTCCCTTGGATTCTAGAATTATTTACTTGATAAGTTGGAATCTGTTGGCAGAGCTTTTTAGATCTTGCAGAGACACTGGAACATGTTAGGCTTGAATCCTAATTCTGAAATAGAAGGAAGTGCAGTGCAGGAAATGACTGTGGACCTTATTAGTGCCAAAACCTGCTGCTGTCTCTTACCATGCTCTTGTAGGGCTGAATTTGGTTTGGATCAGTGATTTTCCAGATTGAAGTCTTGATTACTGAAGCTGAAGTTGCAGAAATTGATCTTTATCAGAATTATTGGACCTGTTCTTTATCAGTAATCTGCAACAACATCTATTTGGTTTATTGTGTGCAACTGATCTGCATTTCCGAACACCAACTTTTCAACCAATTTCTGATCGGGAACAATTTCGAAGAGTGTTTACTCACTTAAATCAGTACCCAGGTGCTGCAATTTCCACTTGAACTACAAATCCAAAAGCTGTAGAGGAAGGAAAGGGCAAAGTGTTGATGTCACTGTTGATTTCAGATGTTGTTGCTGTAAAGCTTAATAGGTATGGAAGAATCTAGCACGTCAGAAATGAACTGATCAGCCTAGTGCAGGTGTAAGGAATCAATAAAAAAAAGTTGGACAAAGTTATAATTCTGGAAATGAATTCTGCTGGCTAGACACTGAATTTGATGTTGCAGATTGGATTGGAGGTTGGATAATTGAACGACTCTTATAGTTCTCTCGTTCTTATGAATGATGAAATTCAAATCTACTGAAACTTAATCCAAGAATTTATGTATGCTTTGCTGAGAAGTTTGAACTATGAATCAAATTGGAATTGATCAGTGCTAATTCCTAGTGTAAGTTGTACAATTTCAACATTAAGATGATTCTAATCTTGATTATCTGGAATCTGATTTGTGAAATCAGATTCACTGTGATACCTCAAAGATTTCTTATTTGACTCATGGTAGCTTTTAAATCCACTGTATTTCTTTTTTTGTGAGTAGATACCAAGTTCCATTTCTTTCCCAGTTGATGTGCATTTGATTCTTGATACTGCACTTGTAACAGTAGGAGCCTTTGATACTTTCTGATTTGGAAGTGCAGAAGTGCAGATTTGTTTGTGAGGAGCGCTGGAAATTCTATAAACGCAGATGGAATGTGGCAAGATCTTGTTTCTGGATAGGTTTTAGAGAAATGAGTAAGTTTCAAGGAATATACAGGAATGGTAAAATCAATAGTTCAGAATTTTCAGAAATGAAGCAAGCCTGCAGAATGAATATTGCTGAACCAACTGAGCACGGATTGATGTAGGAACAAATTGTTGAATTGCTGGAGTTATGTACCATTTGCAGATTCAAAATTCTGGAACTAAGAGGATTGAGCTTTGGTTTGAGAAATTGAATTGCTGGAATAGTGTACAATCAGCAGAACCAGAATATGGAAAGAAGTCTAGTAAATCCAGAAACTTGAAGACCTGGAATTTTATTTCTGAATATTAGTTGGAAATCTTGAGCAAAGACTGAAAAAAAAAAAAGGAGGATACAGTGGGTAGAGATGCATCAAGGATGTTGGATACATGATATGCTTAAATTGTCCGAGACGGACATTGTTTTAAGTGTGGGGGAGGGAGCAATTTTCCATTAGCTAATGTGAGTTTGTTTTTGTTTCAAAATGCTAGAATTGAAGTGGAAGAACAGTGACAAAAAAAAAACAGTGAAGAAGAGAAGAGAAAAATGGCACATCCAAAGAGTGTATCAAAAGAGTATCAAGATTCTTTGTTTGCCATCAAATTGAAGGGGAGGTTAGCTTGATATGTTGAATTGTTAAAAACAAATGGTATTCATCTCTTTTCACATCAAATGGTCAACTCATCAAGTATATTCTTCCCATACTCTCATTCTCTCATTTTCTTCATTTAAGCCTTTTCCTTTGCCACTTTATTCACTTAAATTGTTCTTATTGCTCCATTTCAATTTTTGATGATAAAATCCTTTTGATTCATGTATGTTATGTTTATAGTGGTGGAGAATTAGAAAATAAGCAAGCTTATGGAAGTGAAATGTTGTGAGTTGCATTGAGTGAGCTCCACTCATACACATGCTTGAGTGTGAGGGCTAGAATAGGTGAATACCTTGTGAGATTGCAACTTGCTTAATTTTTCAATTGGATTGAAACTATCATATCTACTGATTATTGTTTGGATTGTATTCATAATTGTTTGTGATCTTTAAGATGATCTTAGTTAAACTCTTTTTACTATCTTCTAGGTATTGCTAAGGGAATTTATGTGGAGATGATTTTTAGTTTTCTTGACTTGAACGGGACGTCCAAGACTAAGTGTGGGGGATTTGATAACCATGATTTAGCTATATTATTTTGATTTATAATGCATATTTTTGATGGTCTATTCATAGCTTAAACTCACATATACATTACATTTTGTAATTGCATTTGATTTTGGACTTAATTGCAAATTAGCTTATTTTCATGGTATTTGGTACTAATATTTGATTCTTATTTTGTAGGCATCAAAAGAGTCATGGACCCGATTAGATTGGACCACATTTGGGCTCAAATCTAGGGCTAAACGAAGCGATCAAGTCTTGGAGTGTTTTGGACCATCCATTGAAGATCAAGCAGATCTGGGTCATCCGTTGAAGATCCGATCCATCCAACCTAATAAGGAGTAGATCTGGACCATAGAGGAAGATCAGTACTGTTGGATCAGATTTTGGGCTATTTTTCACCGTTGATTGAGTCTTGATCATTCTTAGTCGTCCGATCAGTTTGAGGAGGTTTAAATGCTTCGTGAGAAGCTACAGTGCATCGGGCTCGGGCGTTTGCGATTTCACACTGTAGCAGCTTCTTCTTCCTCCGCGGCCGATGCTCCCATTCCACTTCCAGATCTGATCTTCACTTCTCTTCATCTCCGGCGAACCTCTAGTGATTCGGCAACCAGCAAACGAAGCGCGAAGCAGCGATTTAGGGGCGTTTTCCGGTTGTGATCTTGCTGTCCGCGGGCTTCATCCAGGCAAAGATTTAGGGGCGTTCTCCTATCTAAGCTGCTGCCAGTCTCTCTGGAGGATTTAGGGGCGTTCTCCGGTTCTCCAGAGATCGATCCATCTTCATTTCCACCTCGCGTCTCCGGATTTGGCAAGAGTGCTCTGTTTCTTCGTCGGCTGGTGATTTCAGGTGAATCCGAGCTAACTAGGGTGTTCTCTATAGTTTTGGACTTCTCCCGAATGTGCTGGTTATTTAGTGGATTGCTGGTGATTGCCACAAGGGCGTTCCCTGAGGCAGCTCTGTGCCATGGCAGAGGCGAAGGATGTGGAGCTTGGTTTTGGTTTGTGGAATGCCATAGATTAGGTTTTCTTCATTAGTTGTCTTTGAATTGTCTCAAACTTGCTCGGATCTTTAGATCTGATTTCCTTTCCCTTGCAATTTCATTGTTGTTTCAGTTTTGTTACAATCCTGTTTCTGTTTTCTTCATTGAAATTCTGATTTCGTAGTTGAGTTAACTGCTAATTAGTAGATGGTTATTTAATCAGCAATTTCTTGCTCAATTGAATTGATCTTGTGATTGTAATCTTGCTTGAATGTTGGATGTTTAATTTGAGCTCTTGAGATTAATTGTAGCTGTGATTGAGTTTAATTGGTGAATGGTTAATTGGAAATTATTGGTTGTGTACCTCTGTTCGATGTTACTGTGATTGAGTTTTTGAATTTAAATGTTGCATGTGATTGTAAATGTGAATTGAATGATACTTTGATTTTTATAAGTTAGTGCTTAGGTTCAATTCAAAGAGTTACAAATTCTTTAGTTCAATTGATTGGATTTAGTGTGATTGAGTTTAATGATACTTCACTGATATTAGTTTGATGAGAATGAATCTTCTTTGATTTTATCTTTGATTATAGAAGAATTTAATTTGTTTTGTGAATCAAGTGGAAAAGCATAGTAGACCTTGCTGATGTAATAACTTGATTGGAATCAATTTTAAAATTAGCACACATTTACTAGTTAACCTTGGAAAAATACGACTTGGGACTCCATACTACATCTCTTATTTTTAGTCTTGAAATGTTCCAATATTAATTAATTTGATGCACCACGTGACATGTAATATGGTTGACACCAGGGTCCCAACAATTGTGTAGGATAGGTGGTGTCGATAAAAGGAGAGGAGTGAATATCAACTCGTCGCCTTTTGCTTCGATTTTGTTCATTCTTTCTATCAAACTGTTAGTCACAGCGGAATATAATATAAACATAAAGGAAAGAATACTTGTGAGATTTACTTGGTTCCCAACCCCAAGGGTTATTACATTCAATGTCTAATTACAAAAAGCGCTCATCCACTAGTCTTCTTTCCAAAATTTTTCGTAGCAGAGAAACTCGTCCTACAATTTGAGATATATGAAGAAATAATAAGAATAAATTAAGTACAACTTGTAATAAACAAACCAAGCAAAAGATGACGACCTATCCAGAAGTCTTGAGTGTGACGCACCCCTTCTGGAGCTTTCTTGGTCACAGAGCTTCGTAGCGTAGCTTTCCGAAGGCTGAATTGGTAGTAATATAAAGAATGGATGCATTTGAAGCTTTGATCGAAGTCCCTTTTATAAAGTGTTTTCGGGCTCTTAGACTAACGCTAGGCGCCTGATTTCGGTCTCATCTTATCTGAATTCATCGCATGTTATCCTTTGTCGATCAAATTTTTATTCAGACGCCTAGAAACATTCCGGAAGTTGGACCAGTCCAGGGTGCATGGACTCCAGGCACCTGGAAACAATCTAGGCGCCTGAATTTGCCTAGTCCAGACTATCACTCTAGTTGCCTTTCTTTTTCATCTATTTTGCTCTCCCAATCTTACTTCCAATTCCATGTTCCTGCAAGACAAATATACAACAACAAACATGGAACCTAACCCTAATCTTGTAAGTCTAATCTGACCTAATAGGCTTATCTTTTGCTTGGAGGTCCCTCCTCCAAGTCTACCACTTAAGGGACCTAAGGGTCAATCCCTTAGGATTAAGTTGTACTCTTGTAAGTCTACTCGACCTATAAGGTTTCATGTTCGGAGTTCACTCCTTCATAACCCATTACCTAGGGTTACCTCTCCTAGGATTTTTCATCGTCTAGCTTTAATCAGTAGGACTTTCACCACCTATCTTCACTCACTAAGGTTGATTTTACTCACCAGAACTTCAACTACTTAACTCCACTCATTAGGGTCTAGCTTTATTTATTAGTACTTTAACTGCTTGGCTTCACTCATCAGAACTTCCACTTGCTAACTTCTAGTTAGGACTAATCACTCAGCAAACTTCTCACCTGTCTAACCTCCAGTTATGACTTACCCTTACCTAACTTCCAGTTAGGACTTACCTTCGCCTAAACTCTAGTTAGGACTTTTCATTTTTACTAATCTAGTCCTAACTAGACTTCTCTCTTCCAAATATCAAGTCCTATTTGGATCAACCCATGGTTAAACTAATCAAACTTAGGTACATTATCAAACATTAAAACCTTGGAGGCTAATTGCAACAACAAATTATGCTTGAAGCATTGCATCTACAGACTTGTGGATACGACATACTTTTTTAAAATTCATTAAAAGAAAATAGGGCATCAGAGATAGATTTTTAAGACAGAAATAAAATATATTTTAGATTTATATAAATTAGATCATAGATTTGCTACGGAATTAGTAATTTGTTTCACTTTAATAAAATATAATATATGAAATAAATTTAAGATGAAATTTAAAATAAATTTGATACAAAATTACATATAAATTTTTACAAATAAAAAAATACGGATTATAAACAAATTTGAGACCATTTAATTTCTTTTAAAAAACTATTTAAAATTTAATGAAAATTTAAGATAGAAGTAAAATTTGTTTAAGATTTATATAATTAGAAATAGACACTTTAATAAAATATAGTTATTGTGATATTTTTTATTAATATTTTGTATATAATAATATTATAAATATTCTCTAATGATATTTATTAAAAATTATTATTATTTTTTAAAATATATCATATTGAACTATTTAGGATGACACTATTTATAAATGTCATAAATTATAAAAATTGATTTTATAAACTAATTAATTTTCCTTTAAATTTTTAACCCTATCACATTGTTTTTCCCAATACGTACTTTTCCCTTAAGTTTCCTCCTCTTCGACCTAATTTGGCTTTCGACAAAATAGGAACGAATTCTTCTTTCCCTGCCTTTAATTCTTTGATGGCACTTGGTGCCCATCTCATTCTGCTGGGAGGTCGGCGATGGCCACTTGAGGTTTATTGCAGTTGCTACTCACAGACGCAAGGTCCGCAGTAACTTTAATCGGCTGGCTTATGTGATCGTGAGGTCGTGCACCTTTAGGTCCCATGATGTCGCCTATTGTCGATTGGTTATGTACCCTATGCTCGTGTAATGCCACCTGCTGTCGATAGGTCGTGCACCTTATGACCACACGATGTTGTCTGCTGCCGATAGGTCACGCGAGGATGAAACTTAGGGTATTTTCCTTTGTGCTTTGATCCCTTTTATATTGTTTTCTATTCACAAGAATTTCTTTTGTTATTTTCCTTTTTTTTATAAGGTTCATAATCTTTGCTTTTTCATTTCTATGTTTAGTGTTTATTGTATTTTGACTTGTTACATATTGTTTCCTTATATCCATAATGTTCTAACTAATTTGTAAATGAGAATGAAGTTATTTGGAGACAGTAAGCCATCTAAGAATGATCCGTAATTATATAATGAGGTAATTCTATTTTTTCATTTGTATGCCTGGTTTTATTTTTCTCAAAAGATAGTCTAATTAGACTTGTTGAGACTACTTATAAATTGTTGTATTTTTTATTTTTATTATAAAAAAAATGATAATGGGAAATTTTTCTAGATGTTTTCAAAGCTTTAATCTAAACTAAATTGGTCTAAGAGAATGCTTAACCTCTTTCATCTTTATTTTCCTTCCAAATCAAATTTAACCTTTTATGTTACATCTGTTGGATATATGTGAATGGAGAATAGGTGGAAGAGGCATGGAGCTCTATTGTGAATAGAACTTTAGTCCTACATTGGGAGCTTCAAGGTATGTTGGTTAGTTTATATTGATTTACATGTATTAAGGATGTGAACGAATGCATGGGGAGAGTCTCTCTCATACGTGGGTGCGCAGGGGGGTGCAAATCCAAGGCCCGGATACTAAATCATGTTGACTCATGTGCGGACACAACCTGCGCGTGCCGAATGCTGGACCGGTCAGAGCAAAATTTACCCAAGCAGAATAACCAACATTGTGTCATATAACCTTTTTGCTGTTTGTGTAGTGAATGCATTAAAGAAAGATTAATGTAGTCGAGTGAAACAGATGCATTAAATAACGACTAATGCAGATGAGTGAAACGTTGACATTTACATCTGACAAATAATGTTCATTAAACGATCATTAACGCTGTCATTGGTTGCAGCTCTTATATAATGAGGCTATGACCACATGCAAAATGTTACAGACACAAAAGGCTGAATCTCCACCTACGTTCCCCATCTCCTCTATAGTGCATTTCTTGCTCGATGGGGTGCCCATGATAGCAGTCGGGTACCTCTCAGTTCGCAATGACTATCAGTGCTTGGTGGGAATCACGATTCATCATTGTATCCTGGGAAATAGACGACCCAAGAAAGTCTAGGCATAGCCAGATGTGGGACGAATCTGTTTCAAGGAAACTGCGCTCGTCGTAGGCCTCGGTTTACTCAGTTCACTCGTCCGACCGCTTTCTAGGCTTCGCTCGGCTGCAACTCGCTTGGTAGAAGCCTGCAACTCGCTTGGCAGAAGCCTGCAATTCGCTCGGTAGCAACTCGCTCGGCAGAAGCCTTCGCTTTGCTCGGTCAGCCTCTTCACTCGGTTAGCCTTAAGCTTCACTCAGTTGGCCTCTTCGCTCAGTCGGCCTTCAGCTTCACTCAGTTGGCCTCTTCGCTCGGTCGGCCTTCAGCTTCACTCGGTCGACCTAAGCCTCTACTTTTGGTCGACTTTAAGTTTCGCTTGGTTGACCTAAGCCTCTTTTTTCGGTCGGCCTTAGCCTCTTCCCTAGGTCGGCCTAAGCCTTTAATTTCGGTCAGCCTTAGCCTATTTCGTCCGATCAACCATTGTGAAGCCTGCTTTCAGCATTTGACAGACACCAACCCCTATTGGCAGTCTGAGATTATCAGCTCAGGTCATTTCAACGGATAAGTTGAATTTATTTCATGTAATTTAAATTTAACTAAGTCCTCGAAAATTTCTGGTAACAGATTGTTCTTGCTAATAACATCAGCAAAAAAATGTTATGAACTAGATAATTATATTTAGTATCACATATTCTATTGTGACTTATATTTCACTCGTTAGTATCATGCAGAATACAAAGAGCAAATGTTGCATTAGCCACAACAACATTGAATTTACAACCATCTTTTAATCTTTTTCTTGGTACTATTTGTTGACTATCAGCTATACTTTTGTTTATGAATGCTACATGATTATTTTGTGACAGTGTTTAAAGTTTGTGTGGTATCGTGTTTGTGGATATTAAGTTTTTTTAGTTTGTGAATTAAATTAATTAATGTGTAGTAAGGAGAAATAAGTCTCTTCTATTATCTTGTATTACATTTTTTAAAATGTTAACAACTTAATTATGCGGGTAAAATAATAGATTTGATGAAAACATAAATTTAAAAAATAAAAAAAATAATTTTTGAATATAAAAAATAAAAATGAATGAATAACAAATACAAGTATTAATATCAAAATAAATATGAGTTGTTGATAAAAAATATGTTAATATAATTAGTATGTTGTGATCTTGTTTAAGAATGTCGACGAGTGAGCCACCGATATATTGGCATCGATGTTGACTTAACCACCAATTGCCTAGTAACAAGAAGGCTTCACAGAAGAGGTCTGCTAAGGTCTGGGTAGGAGAGGAACAAGGGAAACAGTTAGAGGGACGACCAGGGGGTACTCATAAATGACGACAATTTGATCCTGTCTAGGAACACTGACGAATGAGCCACCGGTGTGTTGGTGTCAATGTCGACTTAACCACTGATTGCCTAGCAACAAAAAGGCTTTGCAGAAGAGGTCTGCTAAGGTCTGGGTAGGAGAGGAACAAGGGAAACAGTTAGAGGGACGACCAGGGGGTACTCATAAATGACGACAATTTGATCCTGTCTAAGAACACTGACGAATGAGCCACCAGTGTGTTGGTGTCAATGTCGACTTAACCACTGATTGCCTAGCAACAAAAAGGCTTCGCAGAATAGGTCTGTCGAGGTTTGGGTAGGAGAGGAACAAGGGAAACGATTAAAGTGATGGTCAGGGGTTCTCCAATACAGTCACTCTAACACTCAAATTAGTCTTTGGTGGAGTGAGGAAGATGAACGATAATTAGGGTTTTTAGATGCATATGTGCACATCCCTCTGCCTGTCGGGGCAGGTAGCCTTTTATAAAGTGGTCTTGTGTAGGCGTCCACGTCCTCCACGTGTCCCATGCCTCCCACTACATTATCCTATTTAATAGTCATTTACTCGAAGTGAATGATCACGTTCTCATGTTTTCCACAAGATAACGACTACATTGTCCACGTCCCCCACAAGCAACGATTGCCAGTTATAGACTATGCGAAGGAAGCCATAGAGAGTTGGGGTCGTGAGAGCCACGACCATTGGAGCCGAGGAACCATGAGGAGCCGGGGCTGCTGGAGCTGGGGTTGCTGGAGTCGAGGAACCACAGGAAGTCGGGCCCACAGGAGCCGAGGAACCATGGGGAGCCGGGGTTGTTGCAGCTGGGATTGTTGGAGTCGGGGAACCATGAAGAGCCGGGGCTACTGTAGCTTGGGAACCATGGAGAGACGAGCTAGGTTGCTAGAGTCGAGGGACCATGAAGAGCAGGGGTTGTTGGAGCTAGGGAGCTATGGAGAATTGGGCTATGCCACTTTAGCAGGACTATTGACTTTCCTATCACTTGGTACATTTTGATTGCCTCCTATACGATGGAAACTCCTTCAACTCCCAAAGACCTCCCTTTGGATGATATGACAAATAAAAGTTGGAGCGCTCCTTTATTTATTTATTTTTAAAATACAAATCTTGATAGAAGTGGTGAAGGCACAAAAAATATTACTAAGGGCATCTACAATGGAGGTTTATAGCATGTGGTTTATGCTATAAACCCCCTATTATAAATCCCACCCCACTATATGGGTGAGGTTTATAATTTTTTTTATAAATTAGTCCCAAAATCTTAGAACCAGATTTATAGTTTTTTTTTTTAAAAAAAAAACTACAAAGAGGATTTATGCTCTCCCTTTTGACCCACGCGTGAGGAGAGCAAGTAGCAAGGGCCCGCTGCCTTATTTAATATTTTTAAAATTATTTATTTGTTTATTTAGATTTTTGTTACACATTTGATTGATATTATATATAGTAAATGAAATTATAAATAAAGATAAGTGAAAAATATAAATAAAAATAAGTAAATTGACAATGAGGTCCTAAAAAAAAATTGTTGGAAAGATTTATGATAGTATGGAGAGATTTTTAAAAGGAGTAAAGTTTTAACTTTTGATATGGTAATAATGTGACAGAGTATAAACCTTTGTATGACTATAGATACCCTAAGGGCTCTACGGGAACAAGTGAACGAGAAGTTCATTGGGATGAAAGGTGAAAAATAGAGAAAGGAGATGTTGATGGTAGGCTTACAATGAGGAGAAATATAGGAGGATAAAATAAGGGTAAATACCTAGCTAAAAAATAGAAGGATGAGAAGAGGAAGAAAATGGAGATGCCTGAGCATCCTATGCGAATCCCATGGCTCATTATTTTTTGAAATGTTATTTTGCACAACTTCGCTCGATGTTGAGTGTTGAATCCCATGGTAATAAAGCAGTGCCCTTGCTAATTATTATTTTGCTTAGTAGAAAATTGATGTAATGCAATGCAATGCAATGTAATATGGCTCTCAGGGGTTGACATAGTAAGTGGACGTATGATATTTTATTCGTAATGAGCAGGGGTGAATTCTCTATGAGAGTTCATCATCCGTTGAGGCTCTTCCATATATTTATCATCTGTGTGTCTAATTTATCTCCCTTCTAAAAGTGTGAGACAACCATATAAGTGTAATGGGACAGTTTCATATATATTTTTTAAGTACGCCCCTAATACTTAACTGTAGGGGTGAAAGGATAAGAAATTACGGTGACGTTTGGTTCTTTTCTAAGAATTGGAATGAGAATGAGAATAATAATATTGTGGAATGAAAATGGATTTGAGCACGAGTATCACTCTTAAAAAATAATATTTGGTTAGTTGAATATTTTTTATCGGAATGAACCTAAATTTCCTTTTTTACCCTTAAAAAAAATAAGAGAAAAAAATTAGATGTGATAAAAAGTTGAATGTGAGAGAAAAATATGATGAAAGAAAAAGTATCATGAGAGAGAAAATGTGATTGGAAAAATCAAGAGAGAGAAAGTGTGATGAGAGAAAATAATGCAAGAGAATATGATGGGAGAGAGCATGATTAGAGAGGATGAGAAGAGAAAATGTGATGAGAGAGAAAGTATGACGGAGAGAATGAAGAGATAGAAGCGTGATGAGAGAAAATGAGGGGAGAGAGTGTGTGATAGGAAAAATTAAGGAGAGAGAAAGTATGATGAGAGAGAAAGTGTGATAGAGTGTGATGAGAGAGAAATCATGATGATAAAAAGGCGAATACGCTCACCCCCAGCGCCCCCGTCAATCCGTCCCAGGACCAACACAGAGGAAGTAAACAACGGGCAACTACTAGCCTTTGGAATAAATCACGGCTGATGGGAGAGAAAGCATGGTGGCAAAAGGCAAATACGCTCGCTCCCAACGCCCCCGCCAACCCGTCCCAGGGCCAACATGGAGGAGGTAAATTACGAACGACTACTAGCCTTTGGAATAGTGACTAGCACATAAGGGATGCATTTACTTCGGCTTTGCCGAGATTGGAACCCCAAACCTCATGGTGGCAACATCTCATGCGCTAGCCACTAGACTGTCCCGAGGGGACATGATGGGAGAGAAATCATGGTGAGAGAAGATGAGGAGAGAGAAAGTATGATGATGAGAGGATGAAGAGAGAGAACATGTGATGAGACCATCTCCAACGCTCAAACTTATTTTAGTGCACTTTCAATACTAATTTGGTGTCCTTTGAGCACCAAAAATTTATCCAACTCCAACTAATACACACCATTTCCTACACTAAAAGGAATATTCTTTGAAATATTCTATTTTTCCATCTTATAATTTATTATTCAATATACATATTAATTTGTTAAATGTTTTATTACGATAATAATTACTATTAAAATTAATAATTTTATTGTACATAATAAATAATTTTTATGATATTATATTTTTAGTTACAAGAAAATAAAAATTAGTATTTTTATAATTTTGTTAGAAATAATATAATAAACATACTAATATTTAAAGATAATACACAATCATATATAATTAAGATATTTTTTTAAATATTTTCACAAAATAAGTAATTTAATAAACTTACTTATTTAAGTTAATAACTAATATGAATTTATAATATACAAAATTTACATAATAAATTCAATTAAATTAAATAATATTAATTTATAATATTTAAGAATATTTTAAATATTAATTTAATATTATAATATATTATATTTAAAATAAACCGTAGTTGCATCATTTTGGTGCAAATATGGTGCTGCACTGTTCACTTGCACTATTTTGGTGTAAATTTTGGGGTCTCCATTGGAGGAGATTTGGTGTCTCTTTTACACCAAAATAATGTAAAAAGGTACCGATTGGAGATGGTCTGAGAGAAAATGAAGAGAGAGTGTGATGAGAGAGAACACATGATGAGAGAAAAAGTATGATGAAAAGAAAAAGTTAAAAAAAAAGTGTGATGAGAGAGAGAGCATGACAAGAGAATGAGGAGAGAAAAAATATTATAAGAGAAAATGAGGAGCGATAGTGTATGACGGGAGAGATTGAGGAAAAAGAAAGTATGATGAGAGATAAAATATGATGATAGAATGAGTAGAGATAAAATATGATGAAAGATAACAATGAGAGAAAAAGTTATGTGAAAGAAAATTTGAACAAATATATTGAAGGTATTTTCGTCTAAAACTTAATTCTCATTCTCATTCCATCAAAATCCAAAGGAGGAAGTGAATTTCATCAAAACTCAAGTTTTTGAGTTTCATTCTAAAATAATAATTCCATTTCCATCAACTATAGATAAGGTTTATAAACGAATCTGTTAACTCATTCTCATTCTAAAATATTAATTCCATTTCCATCAACTATAGATAAGGTTTATAAACGAATCTGTTAACTCATTCTCAAATCCCTAAATTAAACGCCACCTAAAATCTCTAAAAGAGATAGAATTCACCAGATCAAATCACCAAATCAAATCAAATTAGTATTTAGATTATTCTAATAATTCTAGAATAATTTTTAGAATTAATTTTAGAATAATTCTATTATTTATTAATTAGAATAATTCTGTTTTTAAGACAAATACAATATATAATGTTCAAAAAGTACTTAGTCAATTGATCAATTAATAAATAATAGAATTATTCTAATAATTATTATAGAATTATTAGAATAATTTAAATATTGATTTGATTTGATTTGATTTAGTGATTTAATCCGGTCAATTATGATAAATTTTTTTTATCTCTTTTAATGATATTTTGATTTTTTCTAAAATATTGAAGGGCATTTTAAATAGTGTGTAAATTTTATTAGGCAAAATGTTTTATTATTCCCTTAAATATCTAAAAAAAAAAAAAAAAAAAAAAACAGACAACTAGCGTGATATAAAGGCGATACGCGTTTAGAGGTAATTTTGCACAGGCGAGCAATAAGAATCAGGGAGGCGACGCGAGACGAGGAGGCGAGGAATTCCGGGGAATAATCTTAATTTTTCCTCGAGTTCTTCTCCGATCCTTCTTCGTCATACAGGAGCCTTCCAGATTGTTATCGATCCGTGGAACTGATCAATTTGTTTCTAGGGTTCCCCAATCTACTCGCTGCCAGATCGTTTTTTCTCTGAATTCAACGATCTCCTTCCCCGTGGATGTATCTTCTCTTCTCCGAGGTCGATTCGGGTGCGAAGGAGCGTTTCCAGTTTCCTGGCATCCGATCCTCGTGCTCGCTCCTTTCCCTCGGGAAAGACCTCTTCTTTTGCCTCCATAAAGATCGATGGGATAAGGAATTCGCTAATTTGCAGGCGGGGTAACTGAACATTGCTTTGCTCCGCTTCTAGCTGCAGTGATGGATTCTTCCCCAAAGTCGACGATGACCTCTGCAGCAGCAGACGTAGATGTCTGCACGCTGGATTGGATGCCTGTATATGTCAAGGAATTGATTGCCGGAGGTGCTGCTGGAGCATTTTCGAAGACGGCTGTAGCACCACTAGAGCGTGTCAAGATTCTAATGCAGGTTTGTTGAACAAGACCTTTGTTATTGCTATCTTTTGTTGACAACATCGACTGGTATATGTGAAGGAATGACTTGATTGATTTTTCACCAAACCATCGAGCATATTCTTGTAATTTCAATCTGATACTTACACTTGGGTCGATGTAAGGGGTGGGTCCGTGGTTGGTTATGTATGGTTATTTGAGTTTTATTTTTCCCTTTCATTTTCAAATTTCATAGAAATGAGAATGATTTTGTATTATATTTTTTTTACCAGTGAAAACTTGTTGCTTGTTTATCTTGTTATTATTTCCCCCCTTTTTTACTGAAGCAACGCAAGTTAAATAACATATAACTGTATTGGTTCCGGAATAGACATTTAATCAACCAATGATTGCATTGAATTGTATTGGTACCGAAATAGACATTCACTCAACCAATTATTTGGTGATGGTTGATTAACACTTTGTGGTGGAATATTTATTCCCCAATTGTAGGTGATCTGCTAGTGTTTTTTTCTCAGATTTTCTTGTTTTGCAATATTGGATTTCTATAATCTGTTTTTAAAACAATATGCTAATAATTATATGTTCCTGCATGCGGATATGAATATGTGGACTTACCAAAGAATGACTTGATTTGTCTTTTAAGAATTATGCGCCTATGATAAATTTTATGCATATTTGAACATTTTCAAATACTTTATATATCTCATCTTCTAATATTGAACTCCTTTTTTTATCTTATCTCTCGATGCCACACTGATTACTATTGCTTGAGTTGACTGTTTGCTTATAACAGTCTGCTTGGTTATGAGAAACTTTCCTCTAAACATGGACTCATTTATTGTTGTATTGTCACTTGTTCTATAAGTTTTTTAATTCATGATTTAAAGAAAATTTGATTCCTTTACTCTTGAAGACAAGAACTGAAGGATTTAAAACTCTTGGAATTTTACAATCTTTGAGGAGGTTGAAGCAGCAAGAAGGAGTTTTAGGGTTCTATAAGTAAGTTGAAATGGTGAAATATTAGGATTCTACAAGTAGCTTTTTTATTTATTTTTAATGATTGTGATTTTTTTCCCCTTTTCAGAGGAAATGGTGCAAGTGTGCTGCGAATAGTCCCTTATGCTGCACTTCATTTCATGGCATATGAACAATATCGTTGTTGGATATTGAATAATCATTCTTCAATAGTTTCGGGACCATTCGTAGATCTTTTGGCTGGTTCAGCTGCTGGTGGTACTGCTGTTTTGTGTACCTATCCTTTAGATTTAGCTCGGACAAAGCTAGCTTACCAGGTTTGTAGAAAATGAACCGCCTTGCTCTTTGTGCTTTTACTTCTCTCATCTTTATATTTGATAATGCTTCCCATCAATTTTTTATGTGCATTTTATACAATTAACCATTCACTTAACAGTAGATAGCAAGCTAACCATTTTACCTAACAGTATATAGCAAGGCAACCATTTTACTTAACAGTATATAATAAGGCAAATGATAAATTCAATTTGATTGACAAGACAGGGTTGCGATTGAACAAGTGTTTTAGGATAATTAGCTTTATTATTCGTTCAGTAAATGGTAAGTTTTAAAATTGGCTCAGTTTTCTGATTACAGGTATGAGTTTATGTCTGAACTCATTGTCAATTTTCATTTTTAGTCATCTTATATAAGGCAAACATTTAGCTTTGCTATTGATGTCCCTTTCAAACACTTTTTCAGGTAAATAACCCAGCGAGATTTGGCAATGCTTCAATGTTAGGCACCCAGCCTACCTATAGTGGTATAAAAGATGTATTTAGGAAGGTTTATCTGGAAGGTGGTATCAGATCTCTTTATCGAGGAGGAGGTATGCAAAGTATTTGAAATACACACACACACACAATTTTATAGGCATTTGTTTAATATTTATATTTTGTATAATTTCCCTTTTATTATTTGCTTTTATGTATTTGCTTATTTTTGGGCACTAGGTTCTATACTACCTGTTTTTTGTTTAGTGATTGTGCACTTGAATGAATTAAAATTATCTCAGTTTGCCGATCTGTAGCATGAGCAGTCTCATTTTTTTAATACCAGGCAATCTCTAGTAATGAAGCAACTGTATGATCACCTAATTTTCACGTGTTATTGATGCAGCTCCCACACTTATTGGCATCCTTCCCTATGCTGGTCTGAAGTTTTACATATACGAAGATCTTAAGGCTCGGGTACCTGAAGAATACAGAAGTTCTGTAGTTCTGCGTCTCTCCTGTGGTGCTTTGGCTGGTTTATTTGGACAAACTCTCACGTATCCACTAGATGTTGTCAGGAGGCAGATGCAGGTATTAGTCACTGGGTTTGCTGTGTGCTTCCTTTGGTCTATTTGGTAGCATGCATCTGATAATAGAATGGCCATTTCATTAAGACCTGACACAATTCATAGAGTTTGTGAATGTTTAGTTTATGTTTTTAGGTACAAAATCAACAATTGCCAAATCACTTGGATGCCCCACCGATCAGAGGAACGATGCAAGGGCTTTCATTCATTGTGCGGAACCAGGGATGGAGGCAGTTGTTTGCTGGTTTGAGCCTCAACTATGTTAAGGTATGGTTGTTTGCATGCACTTGACACAATAATAAGCAAGCAACCCAAAACAATGCTTGTTTTATATTTGAACAACTTGTCCTATAAAAAAACTATCCAAGAAGTAGTCCTAGTACAGTTGGAAAATTTATGGTGCATTTGCTGTTATCATTACTAGGAAGAAATTTAATGTTGCATTTCATACTAATCCATTCTTTCCATAAAAATATTACTTCCAGTATGATATTATACCCCAAGTATTTCATAAGCATATGCACAACATCAGGTATCTTTGAAGTCATAATTAAAGAACCTATATAGCATATCCAATGTTGCCCAAAACAAGTAGTTTTATGCAGGTAAGAAGTTCATATTGAATACCAGTTGGTGTTGTCATAAAACCTATTGGTGTGAATATTTTGTTATAACTGTGAAAAAGTATGTTTGACTTGTCATACAAAAATTCTACACCTTAGTTATTCCATGAATCAAAGAAGCAACAATTATGATGGCCATTCCTAATGCATTTTGAGTTTCTTTTATTGGGGGTGCATGAAAGGCTGAAAGCACATGGACAAATCATGAACCTATTGAAATTAAGGAATAGTTTTTTACAAATAAATACTGCTCTGTAGGACTCTATGGAGGGCATATCTCAGGTGATCTACTCTTATGATTGATATGCTAAGGTTGTCCATCGCCTAGTCTTCTTTTTGTGCATTCTCTGATCATGTAGCAGATCTGTGAGCTATTGCATGGGAAAATACCATCCAACTTTAGTAAAGACACATTTATCTATCGATAGGTTTCAATTACATACCACAGACTTCAAGGGTACAGGATGGTCAAATCAATTTTTCACAGGAACAATGTACGGTAATCAGGGACGGGAGCCCAAACTGAGGGACAGTATTTTGTGTGTGGGTGTGTGCGCGCGCGCGCATGTGTGATTTTGGAAACAATAAATTCTTCTGAACAATTTATTGTTATCTACTTTCAAAATTCATGTCTCCATGGCAGCATCATTTTACAGACACTGCACATAAAGAAATTCATAAATCAGTTTCACTCAACTTCCCCAGACACACTCATTCTATATTTAAGGCAGATATTTCTTGCGGCTGATAAGGGCAACGGATAGTAATGACAGTCTTTTCCTTTTTCTCTATAAACAATCATTTATTTTGTGATGGACAATAGCCTCATATTTGATTATTTTTTTCTTCGCACAGGTTGTTCCTTCAGTTGCAATTGGATTCACGGCGTACGACGTCATGAAGACTTTTCTAAGAGTTCCTCCTCGTGAAAAATCTTCTTCGCCTCCTAATGCCTGAAGTAATTGAATTAATGATACTATTATTACTGGTTTAAGAATGGAAGAATCACACTTTCACCTCCTCGCAGTCATTATTGTTTTGACAATATGTGTGACTCGTAAAAAGTTTGCTTTGTTATTTTTTTCTTCTTTAATTCCCTTAAACTGCTTTAATAGCTAACAAAGTTTTTTTTTTAAAAAAAAATTAGGATACCAGCAGTTATTTAGTTGATGCTAAAAATAAAGTTTATTGGGCCCCTTTGCTCCATTTCAGTAATTCTGATTTAAATAAAATAAAAAACATATTTAATTGATAAAGAATTGTCTGCTCCTTAAATTTTACTTTTTACGTACCGTACTATGTTTGCGACATTTACATAGGTTGGAAAAAAAAAATTACGGCTTTTTATCGAATATAGACTTTTAAAAATATTTTAATTTTAAAATTATTAATTCACTTATTTAATTCTATTTTATATTACTATCCCAGTAGAGTGCTATAATTGAGCGGTCGAATTAATTTTTTTAATTGATTCATGTTTAAAAAATTATTATTTTTAATATATTAAATTAAATTAATATTTGAGGATATTTATATAATTAGAACATCTAAATGAATACATAGAAATTGTTTTCTTAAGAACAATGATTTTTTGAATATAAATTAATTTTTTTTAGACATATTCATATTTAAAAAATTATTATTTTTAATATATTATGTCAAATTGATGTTGCATGAATATATAATCATAAGCACTACATGAACTCATAAAATCTAATTTCACATCATTTCGAATTTTCAAAGTTCATCAATTTATTTTATCCGAATGAACCTAAATCGGTCAAAATCGGTTAATAGACTTAGAAAGTTTGGAATGACGTGAAACTAGGTCCTACGAGTTCGTCTAGTTTGTATGATTATATTCATACTCTCAAATATCAATTTGACCAAATATATTAAAAGTAGTGATTTGTTGAACATGAATATGTCTGAAAAATTTAATTAGTGTTTAAAAAATAATTGCTCTGGCCGAAACCGATTGATCTAGAGACTTCGGAATAATTGCTCTCCTAATTAAATGCTCTCAAATATCAATTTGACTAAATATATTAAGATCAATGATTTTTTTGAACATAAATATAAATGCGCCTGAAAAACTAATTCGTATTCAAAAAGTTAATGCTCTCAATATATTGAGTCAAATTTGTATTTGAGGATATTGATATAATTATAAGAACTAAACGAACTCATAAGACATAGTTTCACGTCATTCTGAACCCTCTAGATCTATCAACCGATTTTAACCGAGTGATAACTTAGAAGAGGCCTTTGGTGTTAACTCGCAAAGGGGGATATAAACTCGCCGAAGCAATCTATCCTTCGAACCGATTCAAGTTCCTAACTTTCTTTTTATTGATTCAGGGCGCAGTTATAAAGTACTACCTGTTAGTTGTTATCAGATCTAGTCAGCATCAAACTCAGATATGAGAAAGATCATCCGTGTCGTTATCACTCGCCCTTGACATTCGGAACATAGCTGAGATGTTGGATGCGAAAAGGTGCTGTTGAAGAGTCTTTCAGAATTAACTGGGCCAGGGCTAAGACATAAGACTGCGAATCTCAAAGTCAAAGATGTTCTCAAAGGTTGAAAGTTCTTCAAAGTCCGGATAAAGACGAGCAATTCATTCCTTTGGGCACCTATCCAGTTTCAAGAGTCTTTCCGTTGTTCCTTTAATTGGAGCTCCACCTTTCACCTCTTAATCCGAGTTTTAGCATCCCGTTCCTATTCTTGAGCTGCCCGTTCCTATATAATTCAGGAGAGTTATGAATCTTTAGTCAACCGTACGTCGAATCCGAACTCAGTAGAATATTTTAGCTGGTTAGCCTTCTTTAGTCAAATATTTCTTAGCAGCATTACCATATAGGGTTGTAAATGGGTTTTCTCAAGATGGTACGATAGTTAAAACGTGAAGTGTTATCATATTAGATAATAGGATAAAAATTAGATGTCTTGGAGTATGTCTTTCTCCATCTCTTGGTAATTGTAATAATGGCTAGGAGCCATCTATAATTTATCTTCTCCATATTAATCTAGGGATGAATTAACAGAGATATTAGGATGAACGAATCATCTTATACCATATATATATATATAACACGAGCTCATATGTCCGCTTTTGAATGGTTGGCCCGCTCATGAAAGTTTCGGCTGGAGTGTGAGTTGAGCCTTAGATATCTAACAGCCGTTGACTTTTTGGTAAAATTAATTAATCAATTTAAAGAACTCAAAATAATCCGTTTGTCTGATTCTTATGATTATATTCATATTCTTAAATATTAATTTAACTAAATATAATGAGAAGAATAATTATTTGTATTAAAAAAATCACTATTCTTAATATATCGATTAAATTAATATTTAAGGGTATTTATATAATCTAAACAAATATACAGGAACTTGTTTCATGTCATTCCAAGGTCTATAGGTCCATAGTCAATTTTGTTCGAAACCAGCTGATAGATGTAAAGACCTTAGAATGATACGAAATAAGTTCTTATGTGTTCGTCTAATTCTTCGGATTGTATAAATGCCCTCAAACATTAATTTAATTCAATATTGAGAGCAATGATTTTTTAAAATATGAATCGGTCATTTAAAAAAAAAAATCGATTCAACTCTAATTTTTTACATGGCTGGGAACAATAACATGGGTAAAAATAGAATTGGGTAATATTATTAATAGTGGATTTCATGTCTTGTAAATATAGGGGAGTAAAAATTTAATAAAATTGAATTAATCGAACTGAACTAATCAATTTAGAAATTATTATTTTTTAATTCAGTTTATTTCAATTTTAAATTTTATAATTCGATTAAATTGAATAAACCGAATAAAATATTAATTTGATTATTTTTATTTAAAAATATAATTAATTAAATAATTTTTTTATTTAAAATCGTTTTAAAATTTTAGTTAATTTAGTCTGAAATTAAATTAATTGATTTTTATAAAAAAAATTTGATTAGATTAGGTTCAAAAAAAAAAATCAATTTAGTCAATTTTTAATTAATTCAATAAGGCGTGAAATTTTGACCTAATACTGAGAGAGCTCTACTTGTAAAATACTTTTTTGAATTATGAGCTAACTTCACTGTCAATAGGAAGTATCAATAGTTTATCTGAAATTGGTTGGCAATCTAACAAAATTTCCATCCCTTTTTATTCAAATTTGGGAGTTACATCGGTGGATCAGTAGATCTATATATATCTATCCCTTATCTGTTAAGATGAAATCCAACTCGGTACCTTTTCCTTTTCGTCCCTCTCCAATCTGATCGCCATCAAGGTGATGTAATCACTCAAGACGTCTCTTCATGCCCATCTCAAGACATTTGGAAAGGAGATAAATCATGATATTTAACAATGTCTCTTTAGATGTGAGAGATTTTATTCCTTAAGAAATTATTCCTGCGAGAATTTAACATCTACTTTCATATGGTCATTTATCACTCGAATACCAACTCGGCTGCCCACAGAGACATGATGGCATTCAATTATGATTGGTTGTGTGATGGCTGCTCTAGTAAAACAGAGATGCGTTCATTTCTCTTCCGATGTTATTGTGGGTCTTGTAGCTACGAATTGGTATCATGACATGAGATTCGTTGAAGGAGAAGTAGATCCAAGAGATGAATCAGACCGTGTAGAAAGAAGCACAAAATGGAGGGAATGGAATAGGCAAAAGGACAACCCAATCTGGGGATGGACAAATCAAAGAAGACTGAAGACTACTATATATAGGGTTTTAAGTGGAGGATACTGTAGCATACAAAAGTAGGGTTCGGTTTTCTGCTTCCGCCGCCAACTCCTCTCCTTCTCCCTCGTCGCCGGCGCCGACGCTAGCCTCCGGCCGTTCCCCTCTTCTTCTCCTCTCTCTCTTTTTTCTTCCGCGACCAGACCACGTCTCAAGCTCAAAAAGGAGCTGGTTTTGTGGGTTCTCTCCCTCTTTGCTCCTCGCTGGCGTCGGCCTACACTTCTGCTCCTCTCCTTTTCCTTGCCGCCGGCAGCCACCTCTTCTCCTCCTCCTCACAATGCCGCCGCCGAACAGATCGGTCACCGCACTTCTCCCTTCTCCTCGCGACGCCGGCCACAACATCTCCTCCTTCTTCCTCTCTTCTCTCGTGGGACATGCTGCCGTCGGGCAGACTGGACTCTGCTCCTCTCCATCTCATCGTGACGACACTACCGAACAGCCTCGCGACGCAGCCACCAGACCGACCCCACCCCCACTTTCTTCCTCTTTGCAGCGGCCAGCCATCACCGCCGCGATCACTACCTGCCCTCTCCCGCGTTGAGGGCGCCACTCTTTGTTGTTCAGCCCCTTGTCACCATCATCGACCAACATTCACAGCCGTCTCTAGCGTCGCAGACGACTTCCGAGCCGCGGTCGAGTCCCATCGTCGTGGACAGCTTCCAATTTGCATTGTAGTACATTTCCAAAGTCGATCCGGTATCCGACACATGTTGACGAGCGTCTTGGGCACTATTCCGGTCATCGAGCCATTGTTGTGTTCCGGCCTTCGAGCCGCGATTGTGTTTCGGAGTGTGTGATTCATGTCTAGCCTCCTTGGTATTATTATTTTCCGATCTGCGTGCCGAGATCCTATTCTAGCTCACGTGTTGATGTCCTATCTCAGCCAGCGTGTCGCTATTATATCCCGGCCTGCGTGCCGATATTTTCTCCCGGCCTACGTGCCGCTGTCTTCTCCCGGCCTGCGTGTCGTTGTTTTCTCTCGGTCTACATGCCGCTAGTATTTCCCGACCTGCAGCTCGTCTTCCGACTCCGTGCCGCATTCGGCTCCACGTCGTCAAATTCAACCCTCTATCCTGATTGGGCATCGTATACTCTTCCGGGTCCCGACAACTCGAGCAGTGTCCCATCCGAGGGTGCCCCCTAGGCCAGGGTATGTTTTCTGTACTCACCCCTCGTTCATTTCATTATTATATTATTGACCTGTTACTTATACATTCGTTTGATCTGCCTCGAGCATGGGGTACCGGGGACTGAGCCAACCCGGTCGCTGGCTGCAGGTAGCGTTGACCAGAGGACGTCATGACTCGGTCAACATAGAATATATCTCAGCATACCCTCCTCTGGGACGTCGCAACTCGGTCAACATTTCATTCACCACACCCGACGGTCCGACTCAGATTCCGAATAGGATCAATTAAAAAAAAAAAGGGTGAACAAAATCAATATTAAGAGGTATTTGCCACCTAAACCAATATGAAGTTCAACACATGGAACATCAGAGCACTAAATAAAGGCCTCAAATTGAAATTGAAAAAGGTCAAGGATCTCCTCCTGAAGTAAATGTTAAGTGCACTACGTATTTTGGAAGCAAAGGTAACAATGCAAAAATATAAAGGCTGAGAACAACAAGATTCCAACAATGAGACTCAGAGCATAGTTAGGTGCCTCCCTAATAAATAGAATGTTATTATTGTGGGATCCTCAGAACATCACAATAAAAATCAATCAATGGGAAGAATAGTACATCCACATCACCATCCAGAACAAGGTACAGGGATCTCTTATGCAGTGACCTTTATGTATGGACAACTCTCAATCACTAGCAGGAAACACATATGGACAGGACTATATCAAATTGTTAAAACCATAGATTTGTCTTCGCTCCCTAGTGGAGATTTCAACTCTTCTCTCTCACCTACTAATAAACAAGGAGGGATGGATGTTACTTGATAAATCCGATTTTATCATGAAATTTTCATGAGTATCAAATAAAATATTAAACCCCCTAACTATACTAATGTAGTTTAGGATATGCCCCAAGTCATCTCACACAAGGAATGTAGTCAGTGATGATAAATCTTATGAATAATTTATTGGAAATGGAAGTTTGGTTTGAGATCCTTAAACTAATGATAATTGAAATAGACCTAATATATTCTGATCTAAAATTGCAATGAAATTTAAGAAGCAAGAGTCAATTAATTGATGAAAACTAACAACTACTTGCATAAGAGAGAAAATAAAAAAAGTTTTACTACACATGCAATCAAATAATGAAATTGGAAAGAACTAAAGTATCCAAACTACGACTAGAGGAAGGAAAATCCCTTTAACCTCTTCGTGCAGATGAATAGAACTCCGACAATTAGCGGTGGAAGATGAACTCACGGAATGGAGAGACGTCGAGTAGATCGGGTGAGGAAGATGGTGGCCGGAGCTTCTGATGGAGATGAGGATGGACGAGGAAGGGAACCCTTGACCTCGGTGGATGAAGACGGAGCTCCAGTGGCTAGCAATGGATCAGGAGGAAGAAGATCTTCTTCCCTCTGCTTCGTGTGATCACTCCCTGTAGTGAAAATTGAAGAAGGCCCCCTCCACTGTAGCTTCTCATGGAATTTAAATCAGATCTCATATCTGAACGGATGGATGAGAAACTTCATATATGCTCAACAACTGGATTAGTTCAAATCTGAGATATAAAACTCTATATCTTGATCAATGGCTAGGATTTGCTTTCCCTTGACTTGGATGGACCATATTTTCAACGAATGGCTCAGATCTCTCCCGATCTTGGATTGACAGTCCAGATTACTTTAGAGCTTGATCTCGTTAATCAACCCTAGATTTGAGTCCAAATTTGATCTGATCTAATCGAGTCCTTGACCCCTTTGATCGCCTACAAAGACCACATTCAAATGTTAGTCATAATTCTACAAATAAGAGATAATTTGCATTAAAATCCAAAAATGAATATAACTCTTAACATGTGATAAATACATATCTAAATACACAATCAACTCGAAAACACGAGTATAGGATCCTAAATAAATGATGGTTATTAAATCTCCCACACTTATTCTTATACGTTCCGGGCAAGCAAACAAAACTAAGGAACAAACTAAAAATCATCTCCTTAATAATTTTCTAGCAATACCTAGAATTTAATAAAAGAAATTTAACTAAGACCATATAAAGATCAAAACAATCATGAATACAATTCCTACAATAATAAGTATGGCGATTTTAATCAATTTAAAAAATTAAGAAAGATGCAATCTCACAAGGTAATGTATCCACTCTAACTCTCACAATCATGGATGGAAGTGGAGCTCAACTCAATGTAACTTACAATATTTCACTACCATAGACTTGCTTGTTTTCTAATTTTCCACCACCATAAAACATATCATGCATGAATCAAAAGGTTTTATTACAAATTGGAATAGAATCAAAAAGAACTAAGTGAAGTGAATACAATGGCAAAAGAAAAAGTATCAACAAAGAAATGAGAGAGTTGGGATGATTAACTTGATGAGTTGACTTAATGATGTACTTCAAGGAATTTATCTTGCAGAATACAGAACACCATTAGTAAATGATAGAACAAAAGATTAAGTCAAACTCTCCTTGAAGAACCATTTGATCCAACTAATTTATAGCTAAATCAATATGCCCATATTCTTGAAATTCTACTTTCAACCTCAATTATACAGAGGTTTGATTTATAGCATCCTCAGTTGGCAACAACAGGAAGAAAGAATATGTTCTAGCAATTCAATTAGCGTTCAACACTTTTGCAAACACCCTTAGGAATTAGAATCTAGTTTCAAAAACCAATTTCCATTTTCTCTGTTTTATGCTTCTTGCTGAATCTAGGGAGAGCTCTAAGATGAAATTCATGTATGCAATTCTTGAGTTCGAGTCCAGATTTAGGATTCACTTAAAATTTGGCAGAAAATATCACAGACTAGCAACTTCTTCAAGTTTTAGCTTCTAAAGATGTTATGTGGTTCCGGATTCATATTGATGTGGACAATGGTAAACTTCTCTATTTCTTCACAATAGTAGTAGACATTAGCTTCTGAAAGTCAGTCTTTACTCCTCTGATTTCCATGCATTGCAGTTAAGTTGGAATGTTTCAGATTTGAATCTCTGATTTCAAAAATCAGGTTCAGACCTTCAAGAGGGATGTTCAGGAATAGTCATCAGCATTGGCACATAAACTCAAATCAGTATTTTCAGAATTGGAATTGCAATGTAACTTCAACTCAACTTTTCAACAGAAACCTTTTAGCCGCTTGTTAACTTCTTTGTGATCTCTTTTCTAAACGGTTGCTCATACTCCGAGTTCGATGTTGCTCGGATTCGACATAAACGACACTTAGTCAATGTTTAACTTTTTTTCTATTTTCTTTACAGAGTAACCGCCTTTACTCAGTGCCTTTTAATTGCTGCTGCCTCTACTCGAATCCCTGGCCATTAATGTAAAGCATGTTGGCCACTCCTTTTAATCATATGCTCCCACCCCTCATTAATGTCACCTAAGGTTGAGTGCCACATGTCGTGACCATTGGGATTTGATGTGACAGCTCCTTTTTGAATTCAACGACCAAGATTAAGCTTTGTTTTCCAAAGCCCTGGATCGGACGACCAGGGGCTATTATCATCAGGGTTTATAAACCCTCAATTTTTTCCTTTGACTTATCACACCCTTGGCTCCCATCTTTGTCTCCATCGCCTCTGCCCCCTATTCCTCACCGATGATCTTCCTCCAGAAAGTCCTTTTGCATTTCCCCTTTTCGATCTTCCATTTTCCTCTCCTGCCCCATGGCACGTTCTCCTTCTCCACCCCCGGTCGTCCCTAGACTGTGGTGTATACCTCCACCACATCCGATTTCAATTGTGACGAGGTTGATCAAATGAGGATGACCTATTACATTCCCGATGACTACCAACTCACTATTCCTTCTGTATACGCCCACCCTCGTACGCCTCCAAACGACTTTCTCCCCTTCTTCAAAGATCAATTTTACACCGGTATGTGATTTCCTATTCATCCCTTATTTTCTGAAGTCTGTAGGTGTTTTCACATTCTTTTGCATCAATTGGTACCTAATTCATTTAGGTTACTGTGTAGGGTTGTGACACTGTGTAAGATCGATGACATGCTAGAAGGGGGAGGGGGGTGAATAGTACTCGTGGCTAATTCATTCATTTTAAAAAACTCAGAATAAGAACTCAGCGGAATAAAGAAAGACACAAAAGCAATCGCTAACATGATTTCTTTTACTTAATTCGGAGCTTATGACGACTCCTACTCTAAGGCCCACGATCGTTGATCACTTTCGGTGGGAAATCACTAATAGCTCGGAAATTCTTTACTAGTAAGCAATTACAAGTACAAAACTAAACAAAGTATACCGACAATATAAGGATAAGTAAAATAGTCGTCGATTGTTGGAGCAGTAGTTGAGCGTTGCGTTTTGGAGTAGCACACAGGAGCACAAGTAGTCTGATTTTCAGTGTCCTTGAAGTGCTGGCTGAGACCCCTTTTTATAGCCTCTTCAAACTTGATCTAGATCCTCTGATCTCGGAATCAAGTTTTGACTCGACCCAGATCGGTTGACCAATCTCAGGTTCAGCTGACCAAAACTGCTGAATCCACCTGGTCTTCTATCCAGATGCAATCTCTCTGGATGAGCCTTCGTTTGGTCGACCGATCCCTCCATTCGGTCGACCGATTAGCTAATGGTCTCCGCCTTATCTGATCCGATCAACCTGGCTCGATCCAGTCACCGCTTATCCTCGGTTCGGTCAACTGATCCCGAGGTTCGGTCGACTGATCCCTCGATCAAACCCGGTATGATCTTTGAAAATCTGATCTTGCTGTCTGAGGTTTGGTCGACCGATCCAGCCGTTTGGTCGGCCGATTAAGGCTAAGTCTGACGCTGCAAAATTTGTTAGTTTCCTGCAAAATAGAGTTAGACAAATAACAATTAATATGTAAATCAATAACTTGACAGCCTTCGGACTGTCCGGTTCTGACTTCGAATTTTCTCCAGAAACCTTAGGTCGAACCGACGCCTACTGTTCCCTCAGCGTGGAACGCACCCTCACCTACTCCACTTAGGAGAAGTTACCTATTGCTAGATCGGTCCTCCAGACCGACTGGATTTTTGCTCAGCGCTCGAGACTTCAAGTCTTCATGCTAGGCGTTCGCTCTACGACCTGTCCAGACTTCCACCTAGTCCGCAACCACCAGGGTTTACGTTTGGAAACATATATGGGCTGCAAATGGTTTATGTCCATGGTCGATCTAGATTCCTCCCATTTTCATCTTGTAAGTAGTAAGACCCCGTGCTAAGCTTTTGTATTACTTTATATGGTCTACTCTAAGGGGCTCTAGTTTGTTGACGTCGTCGACTAGCTTGACTCATTTCCAGACTAAGTCTTTAACCTGGAATGATCTGGAAATCACCCATCTATTATAGTTCTGCGTCATCCTTTGTCGGTATGCCATCAGTCGAGCGACTTTCTTATCTGTGATTTCTTCTACTAGGTCCAGCTCTATGAGACGCGGTTTGGAGTTTTCTTCATCATGTAGCTGCACCTAATCGGTTTCAATGTCGATCTCGATCGGCACCACCGCTTCCCCTCCATATACTAACTGAAACAGTGTTAGACCGATGGATTCTCATGGCGTGGTTCGGTGATCCCATAGCATGCTCGGTAGCTCACTAACTCAACTTCCCCCTAGATGGCCGAGTCAGGTTCTGAGCCCTCTAAGGATTTCACTGTTGGTGACTTCCGCCTGGCCGTTACTCTATGGATAAGCCATGGAAGTGAAGGCATGTAGAATGTCATAACTGGAATACCTTTCTCTGATCTTGCATCCTTGAAATTACCTCCCATTATTTGAAACGAGCTTACGAGGGATGCCAAACAAGCATACAAGATTCTGCCACAAGAACTTGATAACCATCCGCTCTGTTATCTTGGCGAGCAGCTCGACCTCCGTCCACTTGGAAAAGTAGTCCACTGCCATAAGGAAAAATTTTCTTTGATCGATCGCCATGGGGAAACGTCCAACGATGTTCATGTCCCACTGGTCGAACGTATAGGAGACAATTGAAGCCTTCAGTTCTTCAGTAGGTCGGTGTGGTATATTCTGGTATCTCTGGCATAATAGGTAGGTTGTTACTGTCCGAGCAGAGTTAGCTTACAAGGTGAGCCAGAAATATCTCGCCAATGGAATTTTCTGACCTAGAGAGCGACTGCTTGGGTGACCACCACAAGACTCTTGGTGTACTTCTTGTAAGAGGTATTGAACATCTTTTGGTCCGACGTATTTCAGTAAGGGTCTAGGGAATGCCCTCTTATATAAATGGTTTCCTATTAATGTGAACTGGCTGGTCCTCTTTTTTATCAATCGAGCCTGATCTTGGTTGGTCGTAGTGCTGCCTGATCGGAGAAACTCAATCAGCGGCATTCTCCAGTCATTTGGTTCTTCTATTCCGATCGACCTTTCGATATGAGCTACCAACATTACCTACTCGATCGGCGTGTCCAATTTTACTGGAATTAAAGTGCTTGCCAGTTTGGCCAGCTTATCTACATACTGGTTATCTGACCGGAGGATCTTTTGCATGATTACTTCTTGGAATTTCGCCTTCAATTTTTCAAAGGCTTCCGCATATAATTTTAGTCTCGCATCATTTATTTCAAAGGTACCTGTGAGTTGTTGGATTGTAAGTTGGGAATCCGAGTGGATAAAGACCCAAGCGACCCCTACATGCCTAGTAGCCTATAGGTCGGCTATCAGAGCTTCATATTCTGTCTCATTATTAGTAGCCCGCTAGTCCAACTGAACGAGCAGTTGCATCCTATCTTCTCGTGGTGATATCAGGAGTACCCCTACTCCACTGCCTTGTCGGGTGGATGACCAATCTACATATATTCTCCAGGTAACCTATGGCTTAGTGTTCTGTATTTCTATAACAAAATCGGCTAAGACTTGCACCTAGATGGCCAACCCGGGCTAGTACTGTATATCAAATTTGCTCAGCTTCGTAGTCCATTTGATTAGCCACCCGGACGCCTCTTCGTTGAAGAGGACTCTCCCTAGCGTGTTGTTAGTTAACACAATTATGGGATGTGATAGAAAATAAGGGCGTAACCTCTGAGCAGTGAGGACCAGTCCATACAATAATTTCTCAAGACAGGTGTTGCGGCATTCGATATCTTTCAATAAGTGGCTCAAAAAGTACACTAGCTGTTATTCAACACCGTTCTGTCGCACCAACGCCGATCCAGAGTGGCTCCCCGGTGATGGGCTTTGCCAGTACAGGTAAGGAAGTTAAATAATTCTTGAGATCCTCCAGTGCTTTGTGGCACTCATCATCCCATTGAAACTTAATAGTTTGATGTAGGACTTTGAAGAATGGGTAGCTTCGATTGGACGATTTGGAGATGAATCTTGACAAAGCTGTAATCCGTCTAGTTAGTCAATGAGTTTCCTTCAAGTTACACGGAAGGGTCATGTCTTAGAGCTCCTTCACTTTGCTTGGATTTGCTTCGATTCCCCTCTCGGTTAAGATGTAACCGAGGAATCGTCTGCTCTTTTCTCCGAACAACCACTTGCCGAGGTTGAGCTTGACTCTATGCTTTCTTCAGGTCCAGCAGGTTTCCTCTATATCTGCACAAAGGTCAGCAACTCAGAGTGATTTTATTAAAATGTCGTCGATGTATACTATTGGTGCAGGTTGCACTAACAGTCTGATTTTGATGTATGACAAATAGGTTAAAGTTAAATGGATTATTTGTCTAACGCTTTTACCAAGTGTGCAGGAGTTGACTGGTCTGAAGGACCTGACACCATGCTGAAATCTAGCTAGGTCCGCAGGGCTTGATAGCCAGTGGAAAATCCAGTTAGGTCCGCGGGGCCCAATGGCTGGTACGAAGTCCAAATAGGTCCGTGAGGCCCAATATATGGTGGGAAGTCT
The DNA here is from genome assembly GCF_018446385.1 of Zingiber officinale. Taxonomy (NCBI): domain Eukaryota; kingdom Viridiplantae; phylum Streptophyta; class Magnoliopsida; order Zingiberales; family Zingiberaceae; genus Zingiber; species Zingiber officinale. Next base: position 150,853,087 of record NC_055997.1, read on the forward strand.
GGTTGGATCCACGGGACCTGACAACCAGCCAAAATCTAGTTGGGTCTGCGGACCTGACAACTGACGGGAAGACCTGGTGGATTAGAAGTAAGTCGAGTGACTGCAAGTGGTAAGTAAAGGTAAGCAACTGGAGGAGAGATCCAGTGAGGACGCGTTCCCTATTAAGGGAACTGCAGGTGTCGGTCCAGCTTAGGTCCATTAAGGAAACTTAAGCTGAGACATTTACTAGATCCTGGTCTCGTGGAGACAAGATCTAATTAATACTCATATTTTATCATGTTGTGCTAACGCTATTTTGGAGGATAAAATCTATTTTTTTATTGTCTGGACTAACCTTTTCTTGTAGGTGGAAATTGCTGAAGAAAAGGGTCTGGGCGCTCGGAAGGAGTTTGGGCTCTCAGACTCCGAGCGCTCGGACTCCGTGCCCCTGGAGCTAGTCCGGGCTCCCAGAGCTGGTCCGGGAGCCCATAGTTGGTTCGGGAGCCCAGAGCAGGTGCACCCAGTGGGTGTCGAGGGTTCCCAGGCGATCCAAGTGCTCGGACTAGATCCAGGCGTTCGGAATCGAAAATTCATTCACAAGCTGACGTGGAGCGCGTCGATTGGCGGACCATGTGGTCCAGGTGCCCGGAATGGACCTATTTAAAGACCTTCAACCCAAAGCTTCAGGACAATGACTACTACGACTTTCTCTTCTGCTTGGTGCTTCAAAAAAGCTCCTGCGACGCTGTGAAGCTCCTTCGACAACCGGCGATCAAGACTCTTTTCTTTTTTTGTTAGTAACTGTTTTATAGTTCTTGTACTTGCAATTTGTAGCCATTTCGAACTATTAGTGGATTTCCCAATGAAAGCACTCGATGAGTGCAGACCTTGGAGTAGGAGTCGTCGAAGGTTCCGAACCAAGTAAAAACTTGGTCGTGTTAGCATTGCTTCTTATTCTTTCGTTATGTGTTTATTTTTAATCGAATTTTCGACGATCGCTATCATCCCCCTCTAGTGTTCTTTCTGATCCTACATATGGTATCAGAGTCGGTACTGCTCTGAATTGGTGCAACCACCAATCAAGCAAAGGGAGGTCCTTTTTTTGAAAGAAAAATTATATATAATTTATTATTATTTTTTTCATTTTTTCCCTCCATTTTTTTGAAAAATTCATTTTTATTTTTTCACTATTAGTTAGAATTGGTAAAATAACTCGTTTAACAAAATTTGTCATTTTTTAATTTTTTTATTTTATTATTATCTCTTTGAAATTGGTGAAACATCCTTATTTCTTTATCTCCCACACTAGTTACCCCAAGACAAAGTCTTGGAAATTGCTTCTTGTTTATATTTTTGCAAGTATACCAATGTCTCATCAAGAAGGATGAAGCATCGATGAACCACCGCCATTTGAGATATAGAAGAAGTACGAATTCAATCTGTGGAGGATGAAGATGGAATGCTTTATCCTTATGTACAACTTCCATGGTTGCATGACACTGAGGTGATCAACCCAAAATAAAGAAGCCAATAGAAAGGTAATAAATTTAATTATAAAATTATTACCTAACAAAATTACAAGCAGAATAGAAAAGGTCAAAGATACCCACAAGTTTTGGACCCTCCTGACCAAGCTTCATGAGGAGCCAGTGAAGGTAGAGGAGCAAATCAAAAGTGAATCCAGACTCGAGTCAAATCCAACGGAGAAGCCTACTGAATTAGGGGATGCACTTAAGGTTAGTATAATTTACCAAAATACCCCTATCAATAGTAGTTTAAATAATCTGCATGATAATTTAGATAAATATAAAATTATTTCAAATATGATCCATGATAATCTAGATTTATATGATTCAAATTTAAAATTACAAAATAATCTAGATTCTGATCAAGTCAATCAAGACTTTGATCAAATCGACATCAACCTTGACTTCGTCAAATAGAAGACCAAATCAATTTAAATAACTTAATTGACTTAGAAAATTTAAAATTAAATAAAATTTTTAAAATAATTAATTGAAACATTAAAATAAATTTGAATTTAAAACTTAAAAATGAGAAAATAGATTTAGATAAAATTAATAAATATCTTAATAAATTATTTAATAATCTAGATAATATCAATCTAGAAAATTCTATCCAAAATCAAGATAATTTAATTAACACAAAATTAAATCTTAAAGATAAGAATATAGATAAAAATAATCTAATAAATTCAACTAATAATATAAATTTAAAAGACAAAGAAAATATAAGGATAAAATCAAGCACTTTGATAAAATCAAAATCAAATTTAACAAATTCAAAATTAATAATTAATAAAAACTTGAGGACGGATCCTCTGGTCCGTAAATTCCGGACCAGGGGATGACTCATTTTTTTAGACCCTTGATTTGGATGGACCCCACCTATTTATAACTGGAGTCCATCCAAATCAAGGGCCCTCATATAATAGACCATCCTCTGGTCCGCAATTTGCGGACCAGACGATCCCGACTGTAAAAACTTAAGCATTAAATTAATCTCTTAAAGAGAGATAATTCAAGTAACTTAATAAAATTAAAATGGAAAGAAAATTTAAATATTAAGTATACTTCTTTAAATAAGGATAATTTAACCAATTTAATTAATTCAAAATTTAAAACATAAATTCAACCTAAAAATAATTAATTAAACCTTAATTAAATTAAACTTAAAGAAAGGGTTCCTAAAGCTTGTCTAACCAAGCTAGAAGAACTCAACCAAATCCACATAAAACTAAAAGTTCAATAATTCAAGGGAAGACTCTAAATTAGTTAGCACCTCCAAAATAATAGTTTACCTAGCTGGATAATTAGGATTAGTCAACAAGGGACAAAAGTTTAACTTGATCAACAATACTGGTGAAGTTTTAGATGATAGTAGGTTAGAGAAACTTTGTCTATGCATGTCTAGGAAGATATAGCTTCGACTTTGTGCAATTGGCTTAGTGGAACTGATTGAAGCTACCCCTTATAAATCCTAACTAGTTAGACCAAAGTTTTATACTAAGTTCAGTGGATAGGACTATTTAGAAAATCTCGAAGGCATGGTTACTTTAATGATGTCTAGATGACTTACCATAGCCCAGAAATTTATCCAAAAAATACCTACTTATTGAACCCAAAGCTAAATTTGAATCTAACATAAAGTTAAAACCAACCCTGAAATTAAACTTAACTTATCTCACAAAACTATAGGATTCCTTAATTAAAAACATCGATCGGGTGAGATGATTAAGGATTTAAAATTAAATTAAATTTAAATTAATTAAATTAAAATTAAATTAAATTAAATTAAATTAATATTAAATTAAATACCAATATTAATTTAATTAAACACCAAAATCAAAATTGAATTAAATATATTTTAATTAACTTATCATATATAAATTATTTTTTTAAAAAAATCTTTTAAAAAATTATTATTCTAAAAATCTTTTAAAAATCCTTTAATAAATTCTTTTAAAAATCCTTTTAAAAAAATATTTTAAAAATCCTTTAAAAATTATTTTAAAAATCCTTAAAAAAATTATTTAAAAAAATTCTTTTAAAAATCCTTTGAAATTTATTTTAAAAAATTATTTAAAAAACTTTTAAAATTTATTTTAAAAATCCTTTAAAAAATTACTCGAGTTTATGTAAGGGCTTTGTGAAAATGTCAGTCAGATTTGATTTGGACTCAATATAGTTAAGTACAATATCACCCTTAGCTATATGATCCCTTACAAAGTGGTGTTTTACCTCTATGTGTTTAGTTCTTGAGTGGTGAATTGGATTCTTGGTTAAGTTAATTGAACTTATATTATCAATTGAAATTTTTATATTTTTAAATTCTAGTTGATAATCCTTTAGGGTATATATCATCCATAATAGTTGAGATGCGCATTCCCCTAAAGTTATGTACTCAGCTTCAGTGGTGGATAAAGCAGCACAATATTACTTTCTGCTTGACCAACTTACTAGGTACTGGCCTAGAAATTGACAGCTACCACTTGCGTTTTTTTTATCTAGTTTGCACCCGGCATAGTCTGAATTAGAATAGCCAATTAGGTCAAAGGTGCAAGTCCTAGGGTACCAGATTCCTACATTTAGGGTTCTCTTAATATATCTAAGTATCCTTTTACGTTTGTTAAGTGTGATTCTTTTGCACAAGATTGATATCTTACACACATACCTACTGCAAAAAGGATGTCCAGTCGACTTGCAGTTAGATAGAGTAGACTCTCTATCGCACTTCGATAGTATTTCAAGTATACTGATTTTCCTTCTAAGCCATAGCCAATTTTAATATTAGTAGCCATTAGAGTATTTATATTTTTTAAATTTTCCATTCCAAATTTTCTGATTAATTCCTTAGCATATTTTGTTTGAAATATATAAATATCATCTTTGGTTTGTTTAATTTGTAAGCCTAAAAAAAAGTTGAGTTCACCTATTAGGCTCATTTCAAATTCACTTTCCATTAATTTAGTAAATTCTTTTAAAAATTTAGTGTTGGTTGAGCCAAAAATTATATCATCCACATAAATTTGGGCTATAAAAATATCTTTTTCTAGGGTTTTTACAAATAAGGTTTGATCTATTTGACCTTTTTTAAACCTCTTAGATATTAGATAATTTGATAGACGTTCATACCAAGCCCTAGGTGCTTGTTTTAGTCCATATAGGGCATTTTTTAACCTAAAGACATGGTTTGGGTGGTCTAAGTCCTCAAATCTTGGGAGTTGACTCACATACACTTCTTCTTTAATAAACCCATTTAAAAATGTGGATTTTACATCCATTTGGAATAACTTGAATCCTTTATGTGCTGCATAGGCCAGCAACATTCTAATGAATTCAAGTCTGGCTACGGGGGCATAGGTTTCATCATAGTCCAACCCTTCTACTTGACTAAACCCTTTAGCTACTAACCTAACTTTGTTCCTTACTATTTACCCTTATCATCCAATTTATTTCTAAATACCCATTTAGTGTCAACTATGGTTTTATTCTTGGGTTTGGGTACTAATTCCCAGACTTAGTTTCTTTCAAATTGGGTTAACTCCTCTTGCATTGCTAATGTCCAGTTTGTGTCTGGTAGGGCTTCTTCTATGGTTTTGGGTTCAATTTTGGAAATGAGGGCTATCTGACTTAGGTTCCTGTAAGATGATCTAGTTCGAACTCCTAGGGTAGGATCACCCAAATTTTGGTCAGATGTTGATTTGTACTTACTCTTGGTGGTCTTAAATTAGGGTTAATAAATGGTTCTTTTGTTTCTCTAGGTTTAAATTGAATATCTTCATCATCTTCTAAATTTTTTGAATTAATATTATCTATATTCTGATTTTCATTTTCATTTATTGAGTTAGGCAAGTTATTTTCCTCATCAAAGATTACATTAGTTGTTTCTTCAACCTTTAGGATTTCTTTGTTATAGACTCGATAAGCCCTACTGGTTGTGGAGTACCCTAAAAAAATTCCTAGTGTTGATTTTGATATAAATTTTCCTAAGTAGTCTTTGGTGTTTAGTATATGAACTTTACATCAAAATACTTTTAAATAATGTAAGTTGGGAATTCTATTGTAATATATCTCATATGGAGTTTTATTTTAAATTTTATTAATTAAAATTCTGTTTTGAATATAACAGGCTGTATTGATTGCCTCAGTCCAAAATTGATTATTTAAATTAAATTCATTTAACATGGTTTTAGCGACTTCTTGTAGGGTTCTATTTTTACGTTCCACTAGACCATTTTGTTGGGGGGGTCCTAGGGCATGAGTATTCATGTTTATATCCATTAATTTTATAAAATTCAATAAATTTATGATTTTCAAATTCTCCTCCATGGTCACTTCTAATTCTTTTAATTTTAGTATCTTTTTATTTTCTATTAATTTGCAAAAGGTTTTAAAGGTTTCATCTTTAGTTTTTAGAAATTTTACCCAAGTAAATCTTGAGTATGTTGGGACCGAAATGTAGCTAGAGGGGGGGGGGGGGGGGGGGGAATAGCTAGTCGCGATCTCGTGCTCGTCGTTGCTCATTTCTTGAGATGATGTGCAGCGGAAAATACAAAGAAACAACACTCAATGCTAACACTAGGGATTTACTTGGTATCCACCTCAAGAAGAGGTGACTAATCCAAGGATCCACACACTCACGCACCCTCCACTATGAAAACGCTCTTTTACGGTAACTACCGAAGGTGGAGAAGCCCTACAATACTCTCAATACAACAAGAAACAAAGAGAAGCAAATACAAGGGAACGCTTACACGGTTTACACAAGAAACTCTAACCCTAGCTTCTTCTTCTTGTTGTAGATCTGCCTCTTGACTTGGAAATGCCTCCAAGGACCTTCAAGATCTAGCGATGAGAACTCTGTGGAGAAGCTGTGATGTTGCTGTGAAGATCGGAGATGAAAGCCGAGAGTTCTACCGAGAGAGACGCTCACCAACAGCTAAATATGACACCAACAGTCAAATCCCAATCGATTGGACTGCTCCCAATCGATTGGGGAGGCTTTGGATCGATCGGTTGATCGATCCAGAGCGCCACTGTGCTCTCGGGAATTGCCTGGATCGATTGATCGATTGATCCAGGGCTTATCGCACAGAATCGTGACTCCCAATCGATCGGGCGATCGATTGGAGGCTCTGAATCGATCGGCTGATCGATCCAGAGCCATTCCGTGCGATCGCGAGCTTCTCCCAATCGATCCACTGATCGATTGGGAGGAGGCTTATCGCGGGGACTCACCCAATCGATCAGCCGATCGATTGGGCATGAGCCAATCGATCGGCTGATCGATCCAGCTCAAGGTTTTTGCCCAAAAATAGGTCCAAAGTCCCTTAAACCAACATCCGGTCAACAATGACCTGTTGGTACATCATGCCTAGCATCCGGTCACCCTTGACCTGCCAAGACTCCCTCACCAAGTGTCTGGTCAATCCCTTTGATTCACTTGAACTTTTTCTCCTCATGCCAAGTGTCCGGTCATCCATGACCCACTTGGACTTCCACCAGATATCTGGTCAACCTTGGCCCATCTGGATTTCTTGTGCCTGACTTCACTCACCAGGACTTCCCTTCTGCCTAGCTTCACTCACTAGGACTTCTCCTCTGCCTGGCTTCACTCACCAGGACTTTCCTCTGTTGGATCGAGACGTGCTAGAGGGGGGGGGGGGTGAATAACACTCGTGGCTAAATCGTTCTGTTAAATCGAAGAACTATCAGAGTTTAAAAACACGCAGCGGAATAAAGAACAAATACACACAGAGAGACACGAGAGATTTTACTTCGTTCGGAGCCTAAGGCGACTCCTACTCGAAGGCCCGCGATCCTTGATCGCTTTCCGTGGGCAACAACTATAAGCTCGTAAAAACTATTACAAACTAATTACAATTCAAAGCAGTAAAAGATTATACCGACAACAAAGGACTAAATCTGAAGCTCCGGGTTGTCGGGGTGTCGTTGCAGTACTTCGGGATCGTCTCGTAGGCAGCTTGTAGCAGATAGTTCACTTGGAAGAAGATGTCTTAAGCTGCTGGTCGAGATGTCCTTTTATTGGACGTTCAAGGCGCCTCCAGTGCCAGTCAAGGCGCCTTGAACCCCAAAATTTATCCCTGTTCCTGCGCTGTGATAACCTCCGCTGACTGCTGCTTATCCTAACCTGAAGGCGCCTTCATCAAAGCTCCAAGGCGCCTTCAATGGTCCAAGGCGCCTTCAATCCCTATGAAGGCGCCTCCAGCTCCACTTCGCAGCCAGCTTCAGGTTTTGCACCCGAGGCGCCTCCAAGCTCCATGGAGGCGCCTCGGACACTGTTCATCAGAGGGAAAACATCATTATTTTGTACCTACAAGATATGTTAGTCCCAAACAATATCCCGCAACACAAAGTTAGCATAAAACAACAGTATAAAGAATATTATGACAGTCTCCGGACTGTCCGAGTCTGACTTCAGATTTCCGATCGGAAACCCTAGGTCGACCCGACGCCTATTGTTCCCTCTACGGGGAACGCGTCCTCACCTACTCCACTCAGGAGATTTACCTGCTGCCAGTGCGATCCTCCAGATCGACTGGACTTTTGCTCAGCACTCGACGCTTCTGGACTTTCTGCTGGACATCCGCTTCCCGGCTAGTCCAGTCTTTCACCTGGTTCGCGACACCAGGACTTTCCACCTAGGGTTACCACCCCCTAGGACTTTTGCCTGAAGCCATCGACCTGCCAAGACTTTCCGCATAGGGTTACCACCCCCTATGACCTAGGGTTACCACCCCCTAGGGTTTTCACCTGCCTAACCGCAGTTAGGACTTTCCTGAAATACTCATTCAACATGTTAGATCACAACACACCTTAACTTTGAATCCTTTTCCATTATCAAAACTCAGGTTCGATCGTTAGATGCTTCCCGCACCAACAATCTCCCCCTTTTTGATTATGGCAACCCAAATTCAAAGTTAAGTAAAAAATATGCGATAACAAATAGATGCATTAAGTTTTAACCAAGCTTAAGTAAGTAAACTTTAAATGCAAGGCGCCTAAGGCGACTTTTAACTTTTAAGCTGGAACCAATAGTTAAGCTGGAAACTTTTAACTTTGTAATACTAAACTCCCCCTTAATAAAAGCCCTCCTTTTTGTTTTTTGAATTTTCCTACTTTTGAATTTTCCTACTCTCCCCCTTTGCCATATATCAAAATATACCAGTGTGAAAGAAGTTTGAATTTTTCAGAAGAGCAAGTTAGTTTGATGCTTAACTTTTTAAAGAGGGATAAGAGTAGACAAGATTTGAAAATTTATCACCTTTTTTTTAAAAAAAAATCTAAAATTTTTAAACACTAGTAATACTTAGAAAAAATTTGAAATAGCTTTTATAACACTTAGCTTTGTTATAATTAATTTTCATTGTTTAACTTTTTGCTAAGTGAAATAAAAGTTAAAAAATAAGAAATTTTCTTTTGAAACATTGACTTAGCTTTTAATTTTCATTGTTATAGAAATCACTTAGCTAAGCCTTTTGCAAACTTGACTTTTGAAGGAGTCTTCAAGGGTGATTTTGAAAAGATGTAAAAGTTAGAAAATGTAGCTAAAGTTTTAAGTATTTTAGCTTAAAAACATTCTCAAGTTTGAAAGATATTTAGTTTAAAGTCTTTTGTTAGCAAAGAGGGAGTAGCTAAATGTTTAGTTAAGTTAAATTCAGTTTGTCGTTAAGTCCAAGTATGAGTCAAGTTTAATTAAATTTTAAATTTGATTTGATTAGGTATCAGAGCCCTAAATCACAAGCATGCTAAATCTAAATATTTCTATTTGAAAAGTTTTTTCAAAAGATATTTAATTAAGTTTGAAAAGCTCTTCAATAGAAACTAGATAATTAGTTTGACTCCGTTCACTCCCCCTTACCTAATGCAAACATGAATCCCTATAATGAGTCCTAGAGTCCTAGAGTCCAAAAATATAATGGGTCTTTTATATTTTGTTGAATTTTTCATCTCACCCATTCTAGGGTTTCAGGCATGTTTGGCGTATGAGTAAGTGTTAGATAAAATAAACTTTGTCAATTAAGATTATTGAAAATATAAGTTTGAATTTCAAATTAGTAAATATTAAACTTGAAGACTATAGTGAAAATTAATTGGAGTTAACATTTGCAGTCATATTATGATTTGAGAAGAAAAGATTTTTAAACCCTTTTAATATTTTGAGATTAATTGAATAATATTCTGAAATTAATTGATTAATATTTTGAAAAAGTTTAAATGATTCTGGAATGATTTTTCAAAGATTTTGAAATAATTTTAAAATGATTTAGAAATGATTTTTCAAAGATTTTTGAAATTAAGTTTAAAATGATTTTGAAATGATTTTTCAAAGATTTTTGAAATAAATTTTTAAAAGATTTTGAATAATTTTAAAATGATTTTGAAAAGATTTTTTTTAAAATGATTTTGAAAAGATTTTAAATTGATTTTGAAATAATTTTGAAAGATTTTTGAAATAGATTTTTAAAAGATTTTGAAATAGATTTTAAAATGATTTTGAAATAATTTTGAAACCCTTTTAATATTTTGAAATAGATTTTTAAAAGATTTTGAAATAATTTTGAAAGATTTTTGAAATAGATTTTTAAAATGATTTTGAAATAATTTTGAAAGATTTTTGAAATAGATTTTTAAAAGATTTTGAAATAATTTTAAAAGATTTTTGAAATAGATTTTTAAAAGATTTTGAAATAATTTTAAAATGATTTTGAAATGATTTTGAAAGATTTTTGAAATAGATTTTAAAATGATTTTGAAATAATTTTGAAACCCTTTTAATATTTTGAAATAAATTTTTAAAAGATTTTGAAATAATTTTGAAAGATTTTTGAAATAGATTTTTAAAAGATTTTGAAATAATTTTAAAATGATTTTGAAATAATTTTTAAAAGATTTTGAAATGATTTTTAAAATGATTTTTCAAAGATTTTGAAATGATTTTGAAATGATTTTTCAAAGATTTTGAAATTAAGTTTAAAAGATTTTTGAAATGAATTTTTAAAAGATTTTGAAATGATTTTTCAAAGATTTTGAAATTAAGTTTAAAATGATTTTGAAATGATTTTTCAAAGATTTTGAAAGATTTTTGAAATAGATTTTAAAATGATTTTGAAATAATTTTGAAACCCTTTTAATATTTTGAAATAGATTTTTAAAAGATTTTGAAATAATTTTGAAAGATTTTTGAAATAGATTTTTAAAAGACTTTTGAAATGATTTTTAAATAATTTTGAAATTGATTTTCAAAAGATTTTTGAAATGATTTTTAAATAATTTTGAAATTGATTTTCAAAAAATTTTTGAAATGATTTTTAAATAATTTTGAAATTGATTTTCAAAAGATTTTTGAAATGATTTTTAAATAATTTTGAAATTGATTTTCAAAAGATTTTTGAAATGATTTTTAAATAATTTTGAAATTGATTTTCAAAAGATTTTTGAAATGATTTTTAAATAATTTTGAAATTGATTTTCAAAAGATTTTTGAAATGATTTTTAAATAATTTTGAAATCGATTTTCAAAAGATTTTTGAAATGATTTTTAAATAATTTTGAAATTGATTTTGAAAATATTTTTGAAATGATTTTTAAATAATTTTGAAATTGAGTTTTAAAAGATTTTTGAAATGAATTTTGAATTAACTTGATTTAAGTTAATTTTAGTTTTAATTTCTTAGTCATCTCACCCGATCTAAATTTTCAATCAGGTAATCCTATAATTGTGGTGAGATGAATTGTGGTTCAGTTTAAGGGGTTGGTTTAACTTTGTGTTAGATTTTGGTTTAGCTTTGGGTTCAACAAGTAAGCATTCTTTGGATAAACTTCTGGGCTATGGTGAGTCACAAGGAACTCATTAAAGTAACCATGCCTTCGAGGTTTTCCAAATAGTCTTACCCATTGAACTTAATACTAAAACTTGGTCTAACTAGTTAGGATCCATTTAAGGGTAGCTTCGGTCAGTTCCACTTGGCCAAATGCACCAGGTCGAAGCCATATCTTTCTAGACATGCGATGCCCAAGCTTCCCTAACGTACTATCATCCAAAAACTTCACCAGTACTATTAGTAAAGTTAAACCTCGCCCATTTATCTAACCTTAATTACCCTACCAGGTAGTCTACTCTTGTTTACCCATTCCGGGTAGATTAAGTTCGGTTACCCAGTCGGGTAATTTAGTTAGGGGTGCCAGCTATTCTGGATCCTCCTTCTAAATTTTTATTTGATTGAATTTTGATTTAAGTTCGAATTTTTAAATTTGAATTTTGAATTTAATTTCGAATTTAGAATTTAGAATTTGTAATTTGATTTTTGAATTTTTGAATTTTAATTTAATTTCGAATTTAGAATTTGTAATTTGATTTTTAAATTTTATTTTAATTTCGAATTAAGTTGGTTTGATTAATATCGTTTTTCTTTTTGCTCCCCCTGGATCATGGCCTCGATATGGTCTATCGAGGTAGTGTATTTGATCCTTTGGAACCCAGTATTGGCCAAGTCCAACTTGATTGATCAATTTGGACTTGGGGACCCATGCTTGGACTACCTTTATATTATTTCTATTAACTAATGATAAATACGATTTGTATTTCGTTTTGGTCTTAAATCCAAGTCCGGCTTTGTTGTAAACGGCTCGCTGTTTTCCAAGAATCAGATCCAGATTCCTGGAACCCAAGGTGAACCGTTCCAACGTGTTCTTGAGTTCTTTAATTTGAGCTTTCAGATTGGAATTTTCTTCCTCAAGTTGTTGGACTTGAGTTGAACTTCCAATTTGAACTGACTCAGTTAAAGAACTCGAGTCAGTCGCTTCCTTAAGGGTTGTCACCTCCTTTTGGAGCGACTTAACCCGGACGTTGGATTTAGCCAATTTTTTAAGCAAGTATGGAATTAAATTTTGCGAGTCATCTAAGTTAATACTAGACATTAAAGCACTTACTGTGGGTTTTGGTCCTTCGGAAACGGATGCGGATCCGTGGCTTCGCTTGGACTCGGTGTCTGATTCGCTCTCGGTCTCTGAATCGGACTCGAACTCGGACTCTGTTTCAACAACATGTGCTAGTACTGGTAGAGCGAGGAGGCTTGCTTGTTCTTCTTCATCGGATTCAGATTCGTCTGATGACTCGGACCATGTTGCCTTTAACACTTTCTTCGTCTTTTTCTTTCTAGCTTCCTCTGTCTTGCTTGTACCTGCAACCAATGTAATACCTTCCTCGACCGAAGTAGTATCATATTGTTCATCTAATTCAAATAAATCGTCTATTAAATTATGCTTACTTACTTTGGTACCTTCGTGTAACTGAATCAGATTCTCCCACAGCTCCCTGGCGCTTGAGAATGGGCCGACGCGATTCAGCTCCTTATTCGTTAAGCCGCACAGAAGTGTATACGTTGCTTTTGCGTTTGCTTCTACCTTTTTGATAAGGTTCGCGTCCCAGTTCTCGTATGGTAGTGGCTTGCCAGCGCCGTCAGTTGGTATTTCGAGCCCGGTCTTGGTGATCATCCAGACATCAAACTCGGTTTGTAGGTATGACTCCATTCGGCCTTTCCAGTAGCCGAAGTCTTCTCCGGAGAAGAGCGGTGGTCGAGTGGTGTTATAGCCTTCTTGGAGAGCCATTGAATCTTGCACGAAAAAATGAGCAAAAAACTTGTCCCAGGACTTAATCCTGGATTAGTAGTGTGGTAGAAGGATAGAAAAAGAAATTTACGAGTTTCAAGAAAAAATAATAAAAAAATATTTAAAAATATTATTTCAAATTTTGTCAAATTCAATATTTTATCAATACTAATAAATCGTGAAAGGATGAAAATGTATTTTTCGAAAATAATTTTGGAGGGAAAAAAACGAAAGGCGTACCAATTGTTGGATCTGATACCACAAAAGAAATGCTTGAATGGTGGTTTCACCTATTCGAAGCGCGCTCTGATACCAATTGTTGGATCGAGACGTGCTAGAGGGGGGGTGAATAGCACTCATGGCTAAATCGTTCTGTTAAATCGAAGAACTATCAGAGTTTAAAAACACGCAGCGGAATAAAGAACAAATACACACAGAGAGACACGAGAGATTTTACTTCGTTCGGAGCCTAAGGCGACTCCTACTCGAAGGCCCGCGATCCTTGATCGCTTTCCGTGGGCAACAACTATAAGCTCGTAAAAACTATTACAAACTAATTACAATTCAAAGCAGTAAAAGATTATACCGACAACAAATGACTAAATCTGAAGCTCCGGGTTGTCGGGGTGTCGTTGCAGCACTTCGGGATCGTCTCGTAGGCAGCTTGTAGCAGATAGTTCACTTGGAAGAAGATGTCTTAAGCTGCTGGTCGAGATGTCCTTTTATTGGACGTTCAAGGCGCCTCCAGTGCCAGTCAAGGCGCCTTGAACCCCAAAATTTATCCCTGTTCCTGCGTTGTGATAACCTCCGCTGACTGCTGCTTATCCTAACATGAAGGCGCCTTCATCAAAGCTCCAAGGCGCCTTCAATGGTCCAAGGCGCCTTCAATCCCTATGAAGGCGCCTCCAGCTCCACTTCGCAGCCAGCTTCAGGTTTTGCACCCGAGGCGCCTCCAAGCTCCATGGAGGCGCCTCGGACACTGTTCATCAGAGGGAAAACATCATTATTTTGTACCTACAAGATATGTTAGTCCCAAACAATATCCCGCAACACAAAGTTAGCATAAAACAACAGTATAAAGAATATTATGACAGTCTCCGGACTGTCCGAGTCTGACTTCAGATTTCCGACCGGAAACCCTAGGTCGACCCGACGCCTATTGTTCCCTCTACGGGGAACGCGTCCTCACCTACTCCACTCAGGAGATTTACCTGCTGCCAGTGCGATCCTCCAGATCGACTGGACTTTTGCTCAGCACTCGACGCTTCTGGACTTTCTGCTGGACATCCGCTTCCCGGCTAGTCCAGTCTTTCACCTGGTTCGCGACACCAGGACTTTCCACCTAGGGTTACCACCCCCTAGGACTTTTGCCTGAAGCCATCGACCTGCCAAGACTTTCCGCATAGGGTTACCACCCCCTATGACCTAGAGTTACCACCCCCTAGGGTTTTCACCTGCCTAACCGCAGTTAGGACTTTCCTGAAATACTCATTCAACATGTTAGATCACAACACACCTTAACTTTGAATCCTTTTCCATTATCAAAACTCAGGTTCGATCGTTAGATGCTTCCCGCACCAACATCCTCAATGCCTAGCTTCACTCACTAGGACTTTCACCTGGCTTCACTCACCAGGATTTTCTTCTGCCTAGCTTCACTCACTAGGTCTTTCACCTGGCTTCACTCACCAGGATTTTCTTCTGCCTAGCTTCACTCACTAGGACTTTCCATCTGGCTTCACTCACTAGGATTTTCTTCTGCCTAGTTTCACTCACTAGGACTTTCCACCTGGCTTCACTCACCAGGATTTTCTAGTTTGCCTAACCTTCCAGTTAGGACTTTCACCTAGCTTCACTCACCAGGATTTTCCAGTCAAGTATCCAGTCAACCTTGACCTACTTGACTCTTCTTCACAATCTCCCCACATGAACAATTGCACTTGCAATCTCCATGTCTTGTCTCCATGTATTGTCAAACATCGAAATCCAAACATCAAGACTCGAGCTTGACCCAATTTAAGCTCAGTCAACCAGGTCAACCTTGACCTAGGGAATATTGCACCAACAGAGTAATCATCGATTATTACTAAGCAATATTAGTTTTTGCTTAGTGACTTGGCTCTGTATGAATCAAACAAGTCTAAGTGTAAGAGCTCAAGTATTGAATTAATTCTATTTGAGTTGGTTAACTTGTGAGTTGACTTGGTTTGTTTACCCTATTGACAAGCATTACAAATTGAATTTTCTATAAATTTTAATTTGGGCAGACCCCTAACTAAGTCATTTTGACTCATTTTTGAAATGAGTCTTGTATGAGTGTGACCCAGTCTTCTGTGCCACAGTTCAGTTTCCTCTTGTTGTGTCAATAGACACCTAAGTGAGGAAGTTGGTAGGTCAATTGTATAGATGTTCTTTTTCCTAATTCCCTTAAGTGTAATTTTAAGTTTTTTTTAATATTTTTAATTAGGCAATCAGATTTTGAAAATGTGACTAAGTACCCTGAGTCACATAACTGACTAATACTAAGTAAGTTAAAATTGAGTTGATCAACCAATAAGACTTTTCGAATATAGAAATTGGAACTCATTTGGATATTACCTGTTCTGATTACCTTAAGTGTTCCGTTATTGCCGAATGCAATGAACCCTAGGTTCTTGAGTTTCAGGTTAGTGAATTTCAATCTATCTCCAGTCATGTGCCTGGAGCATCCACTATCTAGCATCCATTGATCCAAATCTTTATGTTCCTACATAAAGTATTTGATTTGGTTCAATTTGACGGATCAAAAGATAGTTTGATTGAAATTAACTCCTTAATATTCTATCTCACCCAGTTTAGATTATCAAACATGGTGTCCCTATGGGTGATTGTGAGATGGTTTATTGAGTTGATCAGATTTAAGTTTAAGTTATGAATTGGTTAGATTGATTAACTTTGTTAATTGATTAATTGATTAATTAAGTTAATTATTAAGATTAATTAATTATTTAGTTAATTATATCGGTTGATTAGTTAATTAATTGATTAATTGTTTAGGTTGATTAGTTAATTAATTGATTAATTGTTTAGGTTGATTAATTAATTATTTAATTATTTAGTCAATTATTTAGGTTAATTAGGTAATTATTTAGTTAATTATTTAAGTTAATTAGTTAATTAGTTAGGTTAATTAGTTAATTATTTAGGTTAATTTGGTAATTATTTAATTATTTAGTCAATTATTTAGGTTAATTAGGTAATTATTTAGTTAATTATTTAAGTTAATTAGTTAATTAGATTGATTTATTCTTTTTTTTACTTAAGTCCATCTCACCCTTTTCTAGATTATCAATCAGGGAACCTTATAGGTTTTTGTGAGATGATTAATTTTATCTTTGATTTAAATTATGTCTGAGGATTAATTTACATTTGGGTTAGACTCAGGTTTTTCAATTAGTCAATTAAATATACATTTCAAAGATTGGCTTCCAGGTTATGGCGAGACACTAGGCCTTCTTGGGTATGAGAGCATTCACCTCTTCTAGACAAAGTCTTTCAAAGAAATTGGATATTTAATTTTCTTTTTGAAACCCCTAGGTCTAACTAGTCAAGTGTAAATTACGCCTAGGTCCTTATCTAGCCTAATCTAAACATGCATATAAAAAAAATAAAAGCAATCATCAGACAAAAATGGTCTTTCTATTGACTCCCCCTGGATCATAGCCTCGATAGGCTCTATCTAGGTAATAAATTTGATCCTTAGGGACCCAATAGTGTCCAAGTCCAACTTAATTAACCAAG
Source organism: Zingiber officinale (assembly GCF_018446385.1). NCBI lineage: Eukaryota > Viridiplantae > Streptophyta > Magnoliopsida > Zingiberales > Zingiberaceae > Zingiber > Zingiber officinale. The sequence goes on from NC_055997.1 coordinate 150,870,000, forward strand.
TTTGACCTAGTGACGCATGCTTGAACTAATTGTTTATTAGTTCTATTAACCAGGGATAAATACGATTTGTATTTTCATTTAGCCTTAAATCCAAGTCTGGATCGATTGTAAACGACTCGTTGTTTTCCAAGAATCAGATCAAGATTCTTAGAACCCAAAGTGAACCGTTCCAACGTTTCCTTGAGTTCCTTGACTTGACTTTTCAAGCTAGAATTCTCTTTCTCAAGTTTTTGGACTTGAGTTGAGGTTTCAGTCTGAACGAGGTTAGTCAACGAACTAGGGTTAGTCACTTCTTTAAGGATTGTTACTTCCTTTTGAAGTGATTTCACCCGGAAATTAGATTTAGCTAATTTGCGCATTAAATAATTAACTAAATTGTGCAGCGAATTGCTTACAATGGGTTTGGGCCTTTCGGAAATGGATATGGATCCGTGGCTTCGCTCGAACTCAACTTCTGATTCACTTTCGGTCTCCGATTTGTTTGTGTTCCCGGGACGTTAGTGCAAGAAAGCTCGTCTGTTCGAACTCATCGTCGGAATCCTCTGAAGAGGACTCATCTCACGTTGCTTGTAGTGCTTTCTTCTTCTTTTGTTTCTTCTCTCCCTTTTGATTTGGACAATTGGCTTTGACGTGTCCCTTTTGGTTGCAGCCGTAGCAAGTTATCTAGAACTTTACCTTTGGGCTTGTATGTACCTTCTTTGACTGGATTACCTTCTTGATGTTCTTCTTTGTGAACCCCTTTTTCTTTTTGTAGAGTCTGCGTACTAGGTTGACTAGTTTAGCAGCTATCTCGTTGTCGTCATCATCTGAATCTAGTTCTTCTTCGGACTCAGGTTCAATTTGAAGCTTCTTTCTAGTCTCCTTTCCCTTGCTTGTACCTGCAACCAATGCAATACCTTTCTCGACCGGACGTGCATTAGTCTATTCATGCAATTCAAATTCGGAAAAGAGTATATCTAGTTTAATTAAAGACAAATCCTTAGAAACTTTGTAGGCATCTACCATTGATGCCCACAATGTATTCCTCGGAAAGTCATTAAGCGCATACCTTATGATGTTGCAGTTCTCCACTTTCTGTCCGATCACGTGGAGTCCGTTTAGTAGATCTTGAATCCATGCGTGAAGCTGGCTAGCTGTCTCTCCTTCCTGCATTTTGATGTTATATAATTTGTTTAAGATTAAGTCGCGCTTGCTTACCTTAGTGTCGAAAGTACCTTCGTGTAGCTCGATCAACTTTTTCCATAGCTCTTTCGCACTTGAGAAGGGACTGACCCAGTTTAGTTCTTCTTTTGTCAGCCCGCATTGTAGCATGCAGGTTGCTTTGGTATCGGCTTCAACTTTCTTCATTAGGCTGGCATCCCAGTTGACGCATGAGACTTGTTTTCCACCGCCGTCACATGGAAGCTTGAGACCAGTTTGGATAATTATCCACATCTCGACTTACGTCTTGAGGTGGTATTCCATCTGGTTTTTCCAGTAGCCAAAGTCCTCACTGAAGAAAAGAGGCGGACAAGCTGTGTTGTATCCTTCTTGGTGGGCCATTTAAACAAAATCTTGCACATAAAAAGATAAGCAACAAAGATTCCAAGACTTGGTCTTGGATTTAGTAGTGCGAATCAGAAAAAAAATATACGAACACGAGTGGTGTTGCACCAGCTTCGAGGAAAAATTGCGATTACGAAAATAAATAGGTCAAAAGGCGTCAATTATACCGATTCTGATCGATTCCGAAAAATTAAAAATCACCATGAAAAATTTGCTTAACTGGTAGTTGCACCAAATCGAAGCGACCCCACTTTGATACCAATTGTTAGATCGAAAGCGCTAGAGGGGGTGAATAGCGCTCGTGGTTAATTTGTTCATTTCGGAAATATCAGAGTAACTACGCAGCAGAATATAAAAGTAAACTAAAATAATCGCTAACACTTTTGGTTACTTGGTTCAGATTCTGTGTCGACTCCTACTCCAAGGCCCGCGATCGTTGATCGCTTTTGATGGGAAATCACTATAAGCTCGAAATCTTTACAATGAGGAAAATACAAGTATTAAACTGAAACAATTATATCGACAATACAAAAGATGGTGGAAGTAGCCTTCAATTGTCGGAACAGCAGAGAGTTGTTGAGATGTTCAGAGCAGCACACTGGAGCACGAGTCATTCTATTTTCGATGATCTTTGAAGTTGCTGCCCGAGGCTCCTTTTATAGCCTCCACAGATCTGATCCAGATTCTTGAAACTCAGGATCAGGTTTGACCAGAAGCGGATAGGTCGACCGATCCCCATGTTCGGTCGACCGATCAGATGACCTCATCCGATCTGATCACCCCAGCTTCGATCAGGTCACCTCTTACCCTCGGTTCGGTCGACTGATCCCCAGGTTCGGTCGACCGATCTCTCGATTGAACCTGGTCTACCATCTGGAAATCTAATCTTGTTGTACTGGTGTTCGGTGGACTGATCAAGTCGTTCGGTCGACCGATCAAGGCTGAGTCCGAACCTACAGAAACGTTAGTTTCCTACAAAACGGAGTTTAGACAAATAGAAAATATTATTAAACAAATAAGTTGACAACCTTCAGACTGTCCTATTCTGACTTTGAATTTTTTCCGGAAACCGTAGGTCGAACCGACACCTACTGTTCCCTCCCCGAGGAATGTGTCCTCACCTACTCCTCTCAAGAGAAGTTACCCGTTGCCAGTCCGGTCCTCCAGACTGATTGGACTTTTGCTTAGCGCCCCGAAACTTCCGGTCTTCATGTTGGACGTCCGCTTCCCGACCCGTCTAGACTTCCACCTGGTTCGCGACGCCAGGATTGTAAAATATCGAACTAGATAATAATTAAATAATAAGGTTTAATAGGCTAATAGCTTAATGGAATTTTTAGGAATTTTCTGAAATTTTCTGGAAATTTTTCGGAGTTCGTATGGCATATTTAGAGGGGATGTACTTATGGGCTAGAGGAAAAGGTCTGTTTGGAATACCTGGAGGTGGGAGTTGATTGAGGAACTTATCTAGTGTTTAATAAAAAAAAATCCCTAAGTTATAAATTTTCCCCGTGCCCTAGCTTTCCCTGAGCCGACCTCCTCTTCCCCCATGCCCGTGCGTTCCGCTCCCTCTCGCGACAAGCCACAGATGCCGCCCCTGCTTCATCGGTCTTCTTCTTCCCAAGCCATCGCCGATCTTCTTCCCTCTCCCTCGCACGAGGACCCTCAGACGCCGCCGGCCTCTCCTCACACGAGCCCCTCCTCGCGATTTCCTCACCAAATCACTGCCTGTCCTCAGCACGAGATCGCACCGCCGACCCCCGGCCGGGAGGGAGAGCGTCATACTCTTCTTTAACCTAATCAAGCTATTGGTCGCCAGCCCTCTCCTCTACCCCAACTCGGCACCACAGCAGCCACCGGCAGTTCTTCTTCCTTCCGAATCATCACTGTCATCTTCTCTTGCTACTGTACCCTAGAGCCCCATCCGTGCTTTGTCCGGATTCAGAGGGGAGGATGATCGACAGAGACAATGTTTTCTCTTCAGATTTGAAGAGGAGAGCCTCAATTCCACCACAGTATCAGTTGGATTTCGTCCTAGAGGACTTTTGAATTCTGATGTATGGTAAGTTGTTAATTTAGATGTTGCGGATTAAGAAATTGGGTGATGCTTAGCTGTGGATATGTTGATTATGTTCTAGGATTTGTTTGGAGACCTGCGGCTGCACTGTAGCTCCGGCTATAATTTTTTATAGTAGGTTCTCTGGCTGTGAGTCCTACAGCGGAGCATCCAGATCTAGGTGAGTTTTAGAGTTAATTTCATTACTTATTGAATTTCATTTGGTGTGATGATTAGTGGAGATTGATTAATGAGTTAGATTAGTTAGCGGATGGATAACTAACAATTGATTTTGTAGATGCACTATGTATGTTGGGTTCATAATGCTTAATAGTTGATGTGTTGGATTATTCTGTTGTGATATGCGTGTTTGGGTAGATCTTGAATTGATTGGTGGATTGAAGATGAACTTATCATCTAGTTGGATTTGGATTATTGGGTGAAATTAAACAGTTACCTAATCGAATTAGAATTGGGTTTTAGGTTTAGCTAGTTGTTGTATACATGATTAGCTAAATTGTACATCACGTGATTTGCAGGGCGTTCATTCGAGACGAGCGTCACGACGTGGGCTCAGCCTTATACATTCGACAGATAAAGGCGAGTACTTCTTACTTTGATTCTTTAGTTCTTTGAACTTAGTGCATGAACTATTTTGGATAAAAACTACTTTACCTTGACTCCACTCATAGTTTTCCTATGCTTGATACTTCCACTCAAAACCTTTGAGATATTCATTTTTATATCCATACAGTCTCTTGTTGATATCAATGATATTTAGCAGATACTTTATACCAACCTTGTATGTTTTGTTGGTTGTTTACTTATGTACCATATTTAGCATGTTGGCTTCATGTAGCATACCTTATACTAGATTTTAGCTTATGTTTATACGATGACTGCTGCATTGTAAGCATCATGTCATTGCATGCATACAGACGACCACTTCTTCCTTGTGGGGGAGTGAGCCGTTGGGCTGCGCCGCACACTCGGTCACTCATGGGTAGTGGTAGCTGGAGGATATGTCGCTTGTCCTGTCGTGCCGCACTCGACCACTCATGGGTAGTGGTAGCTGGAGTTGTGAGCAGCAGGGATCTCCTTCGCTTGGTAGCTAGATAGCTACTTAACACCTGTCCATCCGGTCACTCGAGAGGAGTGACGGCCTTTGGGTGGTACAGTTGTCATCGATCCGGCCTCTCGACCATACAGGAGTCGTGGTGCTGAGAGGTGGGCGGGGTGACCATCCGTGCATACGCTGTTATTATACTTGTTGTGGCTGCTGCTGTTTGCATATGCTGTTATTGCTTACTTATGCTGCTGTGATATATTTATGCTGCCGTTGCTTCTTGCTGTTGTTCACTTATGCTGATATGCTGCCTTATGTTGAGATATACACTCGTTGTAGGGTTTAGACTGTCGTTTATTTATTGGTAAAATGGATGCATCTCACTTATTACCTCTGTAGTTATGAGCAATATTGTAGCAGGTTAGTACTACTTCTGTCCTTCTATTACCTAGCTTAGGATATGATTTCAGGTATGAGCATATGTTGATTATGATTTATTTTAGTATCTGCTATTTTCTTTATGAGACTGTATACTTTTGGCTCACTTTCTAGTTGTATTTTATGTTCATGCACTATCTTTCCTTACCCGTTGAGTTCCAATACTCACCACCCCACAAAATGGTTTTCTTTCGCCAGGTAACAGGTAGATGAGTCATGGATACTTGGAGAGATGTCGGCTGCTAATCCTGGGTCCCGCGTTATATCGGTTTTATTTCCGCTTTACTTGTATTTTTAGTATACATCGATTGTGGTATTGTATGAATTGGTCTGTGTTTGGAGTTTGATTCGTAGGGTTTTGCTTTCGCGATCTTGTGGTTGTGTAAGCCTAATTGGCTAGTAAACTATAGTTGTGGATTGTGGGTTTTCTCTTCGTTTTTTCGCTGCGTTTTTGATACAGTCGTGTGGGTTAAATATTAACTGCGTGGTTGATTTATTCATTTATGTCCAGCTGGGTAGGCTGTGTATATTAACTGCGTGGTTATGTTGTTCTATTTTATGTATGTTCCAGCCATGTGGGCTGATGTTTATGTTTATATGTTGTGATGTATGTATGTATTGCTTCAATTGTCACCCATACAGTGGAGATGCTGTCGGATTTTTGTCTGGCGGGGACTCCTCTGGGGCGTGACAAGGATTTCAACCTAGGGTTACCATCCCCTAGGATTTTGCCCGAAGCTCTCGACCCGCTAAGACTTTTCGCCTAAAGTTACCACCCCCTAGGACCTAAGGTTACAATCCCCTAGGGTTTTCCCTTTGCCTAATCGCAACTAGGACTTTTCTTCACCTAGGGTTACCACCCCCTAGGACCTAAGGTTACAACCCTCTAGGGTTTTCCCTTTGCCTAATCGCAATTAGGACTTTTCTTCACCTAGGGTTACCACCCTCTAGGACCTAGGGTTACCTCCCCCTATGATTTTTTGCCTGCCTAACCGTAGTTAGGGCTTTTGCCTAACTACACTTAGGACTTTCTTGCAATCTCATTCAAACACCTTAGATCATAAATACCCTTAACTTTGAACTCTTTGCCATTATCAAAACTTAGGTTCGATCGTCGGATGCTTCTCGCACCAACACATAATAATTCATTTAGCTCTTATAAGGTAAACACATATGTAGAAAAAATAAGAAAATACATATACATAAATAGATTCACCAGCTTAGTTTAAAGTCATCTGGTCTTTACAAACTGGTCAAATAATCAGATTTACCATGAAAGAATGTAAGGAAAGTATAATTAATTAAAGGGTAATAATGCAAGTCATACAAAATGCGGAAGAAATTAACATAAACCCATCATCAAAAGGTTCAATAAAAAGTATGGTTACAATTTATTAGTAATTACATCAGCTTAGGGAATAGGTGCGGGGGGTGATTTTTTATTAGTCTCCTTCGAACAGGAAAACTAGCTGGAGAATCAGAAACCAATAACCCCAATTCCTTTAATTGTTCCACTCCACCATCTACCGCATAGTTGATAGCCCTCAGGAGAGAATCTACAATAGGACTAAGGAAGGTCGGGGATTCAAGGAGTGCATTCTTGCGTTGCTCAAAACGGGCTCCTCGTTAGCTTTGTAATATGCTAGTTCTTCTTGAGAAGCCTTTAAAACAGCCTCCTTAAAGCTCAGGGTGGATAAGTATCTTTCAGTGATTGTAATTGGGAAGATAGTTGATCAATCTCAGAGGCTTGCTTCTCCAATTTGGAAGATAACTCATCACTGCGGACAGTGGCCAACCGTAGTTGAGACTAGAGGCTCTCTATGTTAACTTTATACTGGTTGGATTGCTCAGTCTCAGCTTGAAGCGATTGACGGGTCTCTTGTAATTGGGCAGATAGATCATTTATTTTCTCAGTAACTTGGGTAGAGGATAATTCTGAAACTTGCATTATTAGTACCTCATTCTCTTGGACTAAGGTGTATAATAGGTGAGCTATGCTCATATTGGTTATCCAACACTGTAAAAACAATAAACATTAGGAAAACATTTAAGAGAGGGTGATCATAAATATAAGTAGTTTTACCTTAGTTTCATCGAGAGAAAATCTATCAGCCAATTCAGAAGGACTAAGTCCTTCAATCAATTGGGGAATTTCTTCCCAGGCTATGGTGAAAGACCCTCCCAACAGCATAGGGAGAGTAGAGGTAGAGGAAGAAGAAGAAGATAAGGTAGTTTGGATTGAAGGGGGACAAAAAATCAAAAAGGGTGAATCTTGGACTCCTTCCCCTCGAGGAGGCATGGTCATTTGTTCAGGAAATGTCATAACAAAAGCAGGTGAGGAGCTATCACTCTGAATATGTATGTTTACAGCTGAAGAAGGAGCAAGAGTGGGATAAAGGGTAGAGAGGGGAAGATCAAGAGAAGAAGGAGTAATATCTACAAGATTAACGTCTTCAGAGAAGGAGGCAGTCTTTTGTTTGGGAGAAGGAGTGAGAGTTAATTTACGTCATTTCTTGGTGGGGGCTTCTTCAGGGGATTTCTCTGAAGCCACTAGAGAGGTAAGTTTGATGATTGGAGGAAGATCGGTGAAAGTTCATTATAGAGCCACATCCTGAGAACCAGAAGCATCTCCTGTGCCAACAGGAACTTCTGTTAAAGAGGGTTGACCCAATTCAGTGAGAAGTTCTCGCTCCTTGGCACGGACTGTTTCCTCCTCTAGACATAGCTTCTCATCAACTATAGCTTTAAACAAAGCATCCACTGCACAAAGAAAAAAAAATCTTAGTTAGTAAAAAAGAATTTTAACAAACAAATTATAACTTACCAAGAGAGTCGTGAAGCTCTATCTTGACGGGGCTCAAACCAAAAAGATAGAGCAGGTCATTGCGTATCTATTTTGGATAAATAGGCGACAACCTGACAATTTCTCTGAGTAAGTAGTAATAGAAGAGTGTCGATGTAATTCCTTCACGTCTGGGAGAGTAGGAAGAGAGGATTTCCAAGAAGAAGACCAAGGAATGGGTTCAGGAAATTTCATAAAAAAGAAACACGATTTCCATCCCTTGATGGAAGAAGACATCTCCTCAAAAAAGGTCATCTTAGACCTGGATTGAAATAGAAAAACATCAGGATCCGACCTCTTAGGATAGGAAAATATAAAAAAAATCTAAGAGGTTGGAGGAATATCAAAAAGACGAAAAAGCATGAACAAACCACATAGATAACAGAACGCATTAGGAGCAAATTATTGCAAGGGAATATCGAAGTATTGGTTGATTTCTATCAGAAAAGGGGGAATGGGGGAAACATAAGCCGACTGTTAATTGATCTTTGAAAAAGGTAATATAATTGTCAGGGGGAAGATGAGGGCGAGCATCAGGATTAGGAATTGCAATACGATATGCCTTGGGAATTTCGTATTGGGAGCGAAGGGCAGACCTATCAGTTTTACGAAAGGTGGAAGAAGTTCGAGCATACCAAGCGGCAAAAGATTCTTCAGCCATAGAATGATACAAGAATAAGGGAGAAAATAACTTACTGAAGCCTTAAGAAGGAAGAACGACAGAGGGAGACTGGAGGAGGAAGATAAGTTAGCAAAGATTGAAGAAAGGCTAAGTAACAGCACCAGGGAAAAGCGTGAGGAGGAAGACGAAGAAGGTAAGAATATAAAGGGTTTAGGGTTTTTCCGAGAATATTGATAATAAGGATTGTCATTGGATCTTCACGAAGAGAGCCATTGATTTATCAATAGAAGAGATAAGACGCTGTTAAAAAGCTTGCAAGCCATTGCGTCACGAAGAAGAAATAAGTGACACGTGGTGCAAAACCATAAATAGGCATTTATGATGGGCATAACAAAGCAAATCATGCTCGGGTTAATGCCACAACGCCATGCGCCTCTAATAATCTTTTTCCGTTGAAGGGCCAATTAACAGTAAGAGGATTTTGAAGAAAGAGGTTCAGTTTTTTAGGTGTAATAAAGAAAGGAATGAGAAGAAGATATAAAATGATAACAATAAATTATAACTTAACCGAACTCAAAATAATCCCGTCCAATCGTAATTTCAATCGGTCCTATATACAAAATGGAACCTAGAAGCTCAATTGAGTTCATGTTCGCTCGAGCCTATACATAAAATCTTTTGCTTAATCATTTTTCGCACAGTCAATTGCACACTTTCGTATATCATTCTCGGCTCTGACTTTAGATAATCCATTATTTTTCCTAGTTATTATTGAGGCATATTTATGAGTCAAGAAGAATAGCATAATCAAATATAAACACAAAACTCTGATATTTTACAATCATAACTCTGGAACTTCCATAAAATAAGTACATTCCATTGAGCTCGTTTTCTAGAATTATTAGATTGTACTATCCCTCCCAAATAGGGATATATGATATAATAACATCCTGAACAAGTCTTAGGAATACAAGGGATGCATAAACTGATTTATTATCATATTCCTTAAGGGGGAAAATAAGTTTTCCTAGGAGGGTAAATATTCTGCCATGTACTGTTGTCGATTGGAAAATCTGTTATCCAACGAAAGAAATTCCTCTTGTATCCACACGGTTCACCCTCTTGGGTGGGTGTTGAAAAGGTTGACTCTGATTTGACCCTATCTAATTCAGCTTGCAAGAGATTTACCTTAGCTCTCTGATACTCTGATTTGAACTGATCTGGAGCATGTTAAGCCTTTATATCATCTAACCCTTTGGCCTTCTGCTTTAACGCCGAGTAAGCTTTGTTCCTCGAAATTACTTCAGATAGAACTTGAGATTGAGTTACTAGTAGGTGTGCCTCTAATTCTCTTTGGTGTGGATGAGAAAGATCCAAAGCTTGTATGGTTTCAGTTAGAGATTTCTCCCTCTCAGACAATAGTTGATCCCAAAGAGGAAGATGTGGAGCCATAATTCTCAACAATACCTTTGGGAGAAGGTAAAGTGAGATAGGAGATTATGGTCATAGAAATGGGGATTGCAGGCTTATTTAACTTGGTCACGGAGTCTGTGGTAAAGGGATCACAGGATTACTGTAGCAGATATGAGCGGTCCAGAGAAGTTAATATTTAGCAAAAGGACAAAAATGAATTTAGGTCTAGCCAATCGATTACACCTTCTTCGACTAGACTTGAAGGGGAGGCTAATGATACGGGTTATGATAAATGGATTCTTTGTGGTAAGAAGAAGAGGAGGCAAAAGGACAAGGGAAGTAAGATAAACAGAGTAGGATGAGGGCATAGTTATATGCCCGGCAGGCAAAGCTCGGCCGAGTGTAATAGGCCGCTCGAATGAAACGACACTCAACCTTGTGCGATATATGGTCAACCAAGAGAGGTCCAACCGAACATAAGGGTTTAGATACGCTCGGTAGGTACAACCCAGCCGAGCATTAAGGATCGACCGAGCACAAAGGCATTTAGCCTTACACAACTCTTAGCAAATAGTTAGCCAAAGGGCGGCCGACCGAACAAAAGCGTTCGTATACAATCAGTAGGTATATCTCGACCAAACGTGAAGAACCGACCGAGCACAAAGGCATTTAGCCTTACATAACTCTTAGCATATAGTCGGCCAAAGGGCGGTCAACCGAACAAAAGCGTTCATATACAATCGGTAGGTATATCTCGGTCGAACGTGAAGGACCGGCCGAGCATAAAGACATTTGATCTTACATAACTCTCAACATATAACCAACCGAGGGGAGGCTGGCCGAACAGAAGTGTTCGTGTACGCTCGATAGGTAAATAAAGGGCGAGAATAAATGACTGAATGAGTATAAAGATATTTTATCTTATGTAGTCTATAACCTATTACCGACTGGGCGAAGGTAAGTCAAGTAAGAATATTCACACACGCTCGGCAGGCAAAACCCGACCAAGTGTAAAAGATTGATCGAGCATAAAGACATTTAGCCTTATATGTTACTTAACATATTATCAGCCGAATAAGGGTTGACCCAGTACAAGTGTTCATATATGCTTGTTAGATAATCTCGACCGAGTATAAGGGATCGATCGGACACAAAGGTATATATCTTTATGGTAGTCTTAATACTCACTCGGTTGTGTAAGGGCGGATCCAGTGCCAATGCTCGTAAATGTTTAGTAAGTAAATCTCGGACGAACATAAAGAGTCGACCGAGTATCAAGACCTTTAAACTTACTAGATCTCTTGAACATAGCCAGTCGAGATTGATGTAGCAGGAGGTATTCTCAATACGTATAAGATGGGCTTGAATGATTAACTAAATACATGTGATATATGAATAATATGTGGTTATATGACAGCTTGGCTAATTTGGCGGAAAATAGCTTCTGGAAACTTCTGTAGGGATGCTAAACGACAAAGAAGGTACATCTGGGGTAAAAAAAGATTCCTTAAACTATTATTGTAAGTGATACTTACGTCATCTCCTAACAAACTATAATAAACCGGGGTCCACCTCATGACTGTGGAGGTTAAATAAGGTGGTATAAAAAGGAGAATCCTCTTCACTGGCAAGGTACGTGCAACATCACCACTGAAACCCTAGTTCCATTTCAGTTTTACTATTCCTCTTTCTTCTTCCTTTTGTCTTCTTCTTCCTTGGAGTGAGATAACTGACTTGAGCGTCAGAGGGGCTAGCCAGGGATTCCCACCCCGGTCTTAGGTCACTAACACTTTGTTAATTGGTCTCATAGTGCTCAGGAGGAGAGATCGTTCCTGGGAGCATTGATCCACAGTTTTCTTGGTGGTGTTCTCTTCACTAGAGTTTCTTCCAAATCTATTTTGGTTTTCTCAGATCTATGATTGTTCTTCTTCCTAGAAGTCATCACTCATCATCACCCAGTGCTTTATCCCGTAACTTTCAGACAGGATCAATAACCTTAATAGAACAATAATTTGAAATGAGCTTAGTAGTGAAACTAATGTACATTTTAGGTTTACAAATTAAACAAATTAATGAAGAAAATTATGTTTACCAACAAAAGTATATCAAGAAATTACTTAAAAAATTTAGAATGGAAAACACCAAGGAAATAAAAAGACCAATGACAACGAACACAACCTTAGATAATGACCTTAATGAAAAACCCATAGACCTAAAATACTATAGAAGTGCGATACGTAGTCTTCTATACTTAACCACAAGTTAACCTGATATTTCATTTACATTAGTATGTGTGCTAGATATCAAATCTGTGCTAAAGAATCCCACTTAACTAACGTAAAAAGAATTTTCGGATATCTAAAAGGAACATCAAATGTAGGTATTTGGTATCCGAGAACACTCAACTTTGAACTCATAGGTTACTCTGACTCAGACTATGCTAACTATAAACTAGACCGTAAGAGTACATGTGGTGGATGCCAGTTACTTTGACCATCACTTGTCAGCTGGTTTAATATAAAGCAACATTATGTTGCCTTACCTACTACTAAGGTAGAATATATAGCAATAGGAGAATGTGTTGCACAATTATTATGAATGATGCACACTCTAAAAGATTTTAATTTAAATTTTACAAATACAAAAGTACTAATTGATAATGTTAGTTCAATTAATTTAACAAAAAATCCTGTGCATCATTCAAGAACCAAACACATCGAAGTTAGACACCACTTTATCAGGGATCATGTCAGTAAAGGTGACATTGAACTCAAGTACATTAAGTCTAAGTCAAACTTAGCTGACATATTCACCAAATTCCTCCCTGAAAGTGAATTTAGCAACTTACGTCGACAATTATGAATGCGTTTAATAGACTAGGACCACTATTTTCAAATTATTTACAAATTCTAGGGTAAAATTTCTTTTCTTACAAGTTTTCTCAAAATTCCCTTAATTTTAGAATTTTAAATAATTTGCAAATTCTATGGTAAAATTTATTTTATTACAAGTTTTCTCAAAATTCTCTTAATTTTAGAATTTTTAAAATCAATTTTAGCCTTAGTCTAGATCAAATCCATAGAAAGCGTGTTCCTATAGATTTAAGATTTGAGCATCTCGCCAACATATTAGGGCTACCTTGCTTATGTATTGTCAAACTTAGAAAGGGGTGAGATGCATAGGCAAATTATCAGAACTTAAGATGCTTATACCAGTGCATCAACATAAGTCTGAGCGTTAAATACCAAATTTATAGTGATCAGGTTAAGTAATCTAGTTTAATGCCAAAGCGTAAGAACTACTGCATGGAAAGAACTTCCAAACTTTTTCTCATACTCTTGATACATCAACTCTTAATTATCCATTGACCGGAGACTTTGTGAGCTTTAGTGCCACCAAAGAGGCAATACAAAAGGTTATTGACGCACTGAATGATGATAATGTGAATCTGATTGGAATATATGGCATGGGTGGAGTAGGAAAGACTGCATTGTTGGAAGAAATAAGAAGAAAGGTTAAGGAAGCAGAAATGTTTGATCTAGTAATAGATGTGGTTGTGTCACAGAATCCAAACATAGCTCAGATCCAACGCGACGTGGCTGATGCGCTGGGCATGAGTGAATCGTCAAATAAGATGTTGGTCACTAGGTTGAAGCAGGAGAAGAAAGTTTTGATAATGTTGGATGATGTTTGGGCACAACTGGAACTAGTTAAGGAAGTTGGGATTCCATACCAAGAACACAATGGTTGTAAAGTCATACTTACCTCTCGCTCAGCTGAACTATGCAATCTAATGGAAACTGATGTCTCAGTGGAAGTTGCCACCTTGTCTGAAGAAGATTCATGGCAACTTTTCAGGATGAGGGCAGGACAAGTTCTTGAGTCTGATGACATAGAAGTGGTTGCAAGAAAGGTAGCACAAGAATGTTGTGGTTTGCCGCTGGCAATTGTTGTAGTGGGAAGGGCATTACGATCTTACAAAGACTCAAGATATTGGGAAGAAGCCTTGTCCCAACTCAAGCAATCTGTTCCTTCAAACATTGGAAATGTGGAGGAAAAATTGTATAAATCACTAGAACTAAGTTATCAAAATCTGAAGAGTTCTGAACTAAAACAGCTGTTTCTCTACTGCTGTTTGTTCCACAAGGACTATGATATCAGTGAGGAAGAAGTAACTCGATACGCAGTGGGAGAGAATTTATTGAGTAATATCTCGACTTTAGAGGAGGCACGTGGCAGAGTGCATTTTTTGCTCGAGACACTGAAACTTTCATGTTTACTGCTTGATAGTAAGAAACCCAGGTGTGTGAGGCTTCATGGTGTGGTGCGAGATGTTGCTGTGTACATTGGCTCCAAGTACGACAACCATTTCCTTGTTAAAGCTGGACTTCACCTGAGATATTGGCGAGAGCGTGAGAACTTTGCAGCTTGGGACAGAATTTCACTTATGAACAATGACTTGCAAGAAATTCCTGAAAATCCAAATTGCTCTAAACTAGTTCTGTTGTTGCTGAATATGAATCCAATTACCAGTTTGCCAACCAATTTCTTTGAAAACATGGTCACACTAAATGTTCTTGATTTAAGTGATACATACATTACTTGTTTGCCTTTGTCGTCGGCATGCTTAAAAAAACTAGGAACTCTCCGTTTGGACAGATGTAAATGGCTGAATGATATAAATGTGGTAGGGGAACTAAAGACACTCATAATACTTTCTTTGCGGGAATGCATACAGATAAGTGCATTACCGGAAAATATAGTTGCTCTAGTTAAGCTAAAGCTTTTGGATTTGTCTTATTGCACATCACTGCCGATACCCAGAAATTTGATACCAAAGTTAACTAGACTCGAAGAACTTTACTTTAGAGGCTGCAATGTGACTGAAGCACTTTTCATTGAGGTTGCGACTTTGAAATACTTGGCCAGAGTTGATTCGACGATTTCAGAATTCAGATGTAATCAGCTTCTGCACTGGAGTTGTTCCTCCTGGAAGCTTGCATAAGCTCACAACTTTGGAAGTAGTTCATTGTAAAAAGTTATCGGATCTGTTCCCTTAGTCTAATCCATTTTTTTATATAAAAATTATTTTTTTTTTGCTTTTTGTTTCTTCTTTGGATCATAACAAAATAAAAATTTCTCGAATTATCAAAATCTACGATACATTCCTCGATTATTCAACTTAGATGAAATATTTATTATAGTTCTGTTATACTACGAAATTCGAATGAAATCGAATCTGATTTCAATATTTCATCTCTCTCCTTGTCCAATCCAAGCAAAAGGTCAGCGCATGAGGTGTTGCTACAATGAGATATGGGGTTCAAATCTCGGCAAAGTCGAGATAAAATGTCTCCCTTATGTGCTAGTCACTATTCCAAAAGCTAGTAGTTCGGCTAGTAGCCGTCCGTGATTTACCTCATCCGTGTTGGCCCTGGGACGGATTGACGGGGGCGCTGGAGGCGAACGTATTCACCTTTTTGGTCACAAAAGGTCCACATCTTTTTTTTGATAATTAGTCTGTTTTTATTTTCTCGCAGACATTGGACACAATTCATTCACGATTACTACCATCTGATACTTTTAAGAAACTGAAGCAACTAAAGATAATGGGATGCCCATGCCTTAAACATGTTTTCTTGCCGAGCATTGCAAATGAGTTTCAAAGCCTAGAAAAGCTGGAGATGAAAAATAACGGCTCCATTGAGACTATTATCACTGACAAAGAAGTCTGTGATTTGAAGAAGGGGGCTTTCCCCATGCTCCAGCAACTGCTGCTCATTAAATTACCCAGGCTAGGTTGTTTCTTCATAGGAGAACCAGCAAAAACCTTGGATTGGCCATCATTGGAGTACATCCACTTGAGTGACTGTTCGAACCTAGCAAGACTGCCCATTGGACGTGAGAGCGCACAGAAGCTGAAGAAGTTGCATGTTGCAAGCCTCAATGATGTTATCTGGTTCAAAACATTGAAATGGAAAGACAATACGACAAAGTCACGCTTTGACATCATGTAAGAGCCTTCGAGTCATTGTTTTACTTGAAACATTCTACTAATCATTTTAGCCATTTCAATACATACTACAGAACCTGAAACAAAAGACTATTCAGTATCAAGATCTAGTTTTGACCATCAAACTGATATCGTCTGTAATTTGATGCAGTCAATCCATCAATGAAGTCGAGTAGGCTCCAAGTTTGAAGGATTCTTTTTGTGAGGTGTGAAGATTCCGCCAACGCTCTTACAAGAGATTAAGCAACCATTTATATCTCTATATAAACTCTACTCCACCACCTTCCATTTCACTCTTCAAAATAGACTTTTGCATGGATCAAAACAGACTTTTATTATGCTATATAAGATTGCGATGTGGATAGGGTCATAGGGACACGTTAGCATGCTTTTACATTGATCAAAATAGGCTTCCAACAAATTGTTATATATAGATTTGCATTGATTGATGCACATAAGAGAGGTTTAGGTGTTTAGTTTATTATTCCACTTAATTAGTTGGTCATATTGTTTGTTAACCTAATTAATTAGGCTTATACTTCTCTTCATTGATTTAGAAACCCCCAATATGGAAAATAATATAATTCAATTAATTATTTTTAAAAATAAGATAAAAAATATACAATTCAAATCGAATAATAAATTGTAATTCAATAATTAATTTAGGGTTTACGATTAGGAATTAGGATGCTTCCGATCTAGGGTTTATACTTTGGAAGGGTACTAGTTGTGTTTGGTCAGTAGGAACCAGCCATGTGAAGTTTGATTTATATGCATTCAGCAAAGAAACGATCTTTCATTTGATACTTGTAGTATTCCTACTAGGAGAATAAATTTTCGTCTGAGCAGTGTTTTCTTACTCTGCACATGGTGTTGTAATGCCTTCCGGATTTGACATTTATGAGATACCTGTGACTTCTGTCAGTTTGTCTTTAACTAATTCACGTTTCAATTCTTGTTCAATGCTAATGCTAGTCACCACAAATTGTATTCCTAGAAAATTGCTGTTCACTGTCATCCATACTAGTATCTTGTTAGACCAGACGTGATTTTTCACCCATCAATCCCATAATCAAAATTTTAAGTAGTTGGACATTTTCCTAATCAATTTGATGCTTTGTTGTTGATAAATTCAGGAATGAAAGTGATGTTCTTAAAGCTGTTCAGAACGTGCACGCAATGATAGACAAAGAGGTTGACAATGGAGTATTTTATCTGACAGTTCTATCAGTTTTTCCAGCCATAAAGTTGTTAAAAGCTGAATATATTAACCATAGAGTAAATTAAATAGTTTCGTGTAAATTATCTGACAGAACAGGGTGAGATAATTATCGCACTATAACTAGTCCAACTATCTGAATTATAAGAGCACAGTGAATGAATTCTTAGTTCAGACTGGGCAAAGGATGCATTTCTTTAATTCTACCAATCATGTTCACATTTTCTTTTCATGTTAGGTGTAGTTTACTGAACCTGTACCCTACATATCTAGGTAATAAGTGATTCATAGTTGAATGATTCCTGATATCATCTTCAAGGTGTGGCCTAACTAGCTGACAGAACACCGTGCATCAGAGTTAGTCCATCATTTAGACAATCAAATCAACAGAGAATATAAACCTTAACTGTTGGCCGGTAAGAAGGAAGGGATGAATTGCCCGAAAAGAAAAATAATACTCACCTCGCACTTTCAACTATTATTTAAAATGCAACTATAATAACAAAATAGAAATGGCAGAAATAAATAAGAAACGACTCAGGGATTGATTTGGTTACAACTTAGGTAGTTGTTAATCCAATGTGGTTGAAAAAGTTCAGTCAGAATCTCCTTCTCTGAAGACGGAGGAGCCTTTTACACAGCGAAAGTTTAAGTAGTTGCTAGGAGGTTAGTACAAGAGTTGATTTCATATTTCCTAGCTACATGGGCCTTTTTATAATTCTTGGAAATTCTATCTCTAGCTTGAGAGTGTCTCCCAAGCGCATGGAGGGCGCCTCCAGCAAGGTGGGTGGATAAAGTTACTTTATCCACCCGCAAAGAGTCAGTTTTGACTGGCTGAGGGTGCCCTCCGCTTGCTTTGGGCGAAGGTGCAGGCGCTTGCCTTGGAGGCGCCTTCAACCTTTGTTGAGGGCGCCTCCAGCAGGTTTAATTGACACCTTTTACTCTCCTGCTGCTCCGCTCACCTGGGCGATTGGGACCCACCGAAATAGAGCTCACCCGAACCCAATTTCCGACCTTCTCCTCGAGCAGGCTTCCGCCTCGGTTTCTCATCCCTCGAACGTCACGTATGTCCTTCTCATCCATCGGTGTACTCTTCCGCAGCTCTTTCGTCCTTCGGACGCACTGAGCCCGTCTGCTCCCTTCCCGTGCTGTCCTTCTCGCTAGCTGCGTCTTCCGTTCGACTTCCTGTGTTTTTAAGCTCCTGTACATTTAGACACAGGGATTAAAACTAAATAGGACCTAACCTAATTTGGTTGATCACAACAATCATGGGATCAAACATTAACAATTTTGGAACCTAGCCTGCATAAATATGTCCTACTTCCAAATGAGAGAAATACATAAAATAATGATCATGCATTCTACCATCATAGGCTAGCACATTTATATAGAGAGCTGTGAAAGCGGCAATTTATAAAGGGCGTGTATAGATTTTCAAATTAACTAAAAAATGCATACTACTTTGGTATTTACCAAAGGACGCATTTAATTATATGCTCTTCCTGTTTTACCCCTCCTAATAAATCTGCTTTGTTCTATTTCTCTTTTCTATGCAATTTTTCTCTCCTCTTTGTTATCTCTTATCTCCTATAAGTGCAACCTCTCTTCTCTTTCATTTCTTTTTGCATGCATGCATGTATAACATGTGTCTAATATGCAAATCATATTAGGCCACCGCGTTTAGGGCTTAGTTGATTTTTTCGATAGCATTTTAACACCTTCGAAGATTTTCGATAACATTTTAACACTTTTGGAGAAATCAAAATAATCAATGGATGACATCAGTGGACTCATTGTAGTCTCAAAAATTCATGAAACCTAAAATGGTTGCAATCTGATCGATGTCTCTAGATCGATCAGTGGATTTTGATCAAAATCAACTTATGGACCTAGATAGGTTCGATTGGACTCATTTCAGATCTTGTAGATTTATAAGGTTACAATGAGCCCAATGATATCCTCCATTGTTTATTTCGACTTCTCCAGATATGTTAAAATAGTATCTAAAAAAGCAACCCAATGTAGACTTAATATGGTTCCATATCAGACCCTATTAGGTAAAAGAAGCGTGTGAAACCTGAGGTCCTTCAATCCATAAATATGTTCATTCCATCTCCAACTGAAACCAACCAGTCACTCGATCGATCTCATCTATCCCCGTTAGAAAGTTGTTGGAGTTCATTTAAGAGAAATTGGTTTTGCTTTTCGTATCATCTTAGTTTACACTTGACCCCTACATCTTCCCTTTCCCTTATTTGGTTTCGAATTTCGTGTAGAAGCAAACTTTCAAAATTTGTACCAACCTTTCCTTAAGTGATCTTATGATGAACTGGAGTTGTTCCAGTATATAAATGAGTACGAAGCAATCAACGAATTCAGTTGGGCCTGACATAGTTCCATATCATGCCCACATTGGGTTGATTCTTCAGATAATATTTTAATACCACTAGAGAAGTCAAAATAAGTAATGGAGGGTATCGTTGGACTCCTTGCAACATCAGAAATCCATAGGATCTAAAATTGATTAAATCAGACGAGACTCGGAGGATCTGAATCAACACTACCACTGGCTTGATTTGATTCAGATTAGGCCCAACGTTGGCCTAATTTTCCGAATATTAGGATCACATTCTAGTTAACTTTTTGCATAACATTGTACCCCATCTGGAGAAGTCGAATAAACAATAGATGGTACTGTTGGACTTCTTACAGCATCAAAATACCATAAGACTTAAAATGGATTTAATCGAGCTTGTCTAGGTTCATCAATAGGTTTCGGTCCCCTCGGGACGGTCTAGTGGCTAGCTCATGAGGTGTTATCACAATGAGGTCTGGGGTTCAAATCTCGATAAAGTCGAGATAAAATGTCTCCCTTATGTGCTAGTTACTATTTCAAAAGCTAGTAGTCGCTTGTGATTTACCTCCTCCGTGTTGGCCCTAGGACGGGTTGGCAAGGGCGTTGGGAGGGAGCGTATTCACCTTTTACCACAATGAATAGGTTTTGATCAAACCCACTGATAGATCTAAACATATCCAATTAGATTCATTTTAAGTCCTGTGAGTTTATAAGACTGCAAAGAGTCTAATAATATCATGCATTACTTATTTAGACCTCTCCGGAGGTGTCATAATATTATGTTAACTTTCAATTAGAATGTGATCCTGATCTTAGAGAAATCAGGGCCACGTTGAGCCTGATCTGAATTGGACCAGGCTCATGATAGTGCAAAACATCATTAATGGTGTTAATGTAATTAAGTTATAGTATTGATTTTAAATCAACACCATAAGTTATTACAAAAAAGAGAACAAAAAAAATGAGAAGTTGCATGTATATGGTTGAGAAAAAAAAATCAAATTTAGCAAAAGGGCTAAAATGAGAAAAAGATGCGCTTTGAACCATTCTGAAATAAATATGCTTTGCACCTAAAATTTTAATATAATTGAATACATAAAATGCAATCAAGTAAACATTTTTTATTTTATAATTATATAATTCTCATTAACGTTTACAACGAAATGAGTCATCTTTTAATCTTTAATATAGATTGTGAAGTTGTAAAATAGAACTAAGGTACTCTTCATTTACGATACCTTAATGTTAAACAGAGTAATAAATGCAAACGTAAGTTTAAATGTTAAAGAAATAAAAACATTTTTATTCTATTAGCACTATCACTTTCTTTTGATCATTAAAAAATTATTGAATTATATTTCCCCGCGAGTAAGAATTTGACTAGTTTATTGCATAAAATAAAAGGGGCGATCACATTCGAGCATTTTTTACAATATTTTTTATGCCAGCAATTATTCTAAAGAAGATAACAAAAAGAATATATATGAAACCAAGATTCAGGAAAAATAAAGTGCCAATTAGGTTACAATATCCAAATCTAATGGTAAATTATATGGAAACTCTATAATAAACTGTCACCATTAAACAATTGTTCACTTTGGGATGAATACTCAAATTTCTTGAGATATCTATTGCCTCTGAGGTGACTACGAAAAACTTAATGTGGTCAAATGGCAATTATGAATCAGTTTTAGACTTTGGAGGAAGCTTGAACATGTGACCATACATCATCCACCAGTTCACTGACGCTTCCTCCACCGTCCGGTAAGTCCAGATATGTTGCTTTGCTTTCTCTTTCTCTCTAGCTTCTAAAATCTCCTGCATGGATAAGTAACCATTTTAAACATGAATCTTGAATACACAAGAAACCATTTTTTCAGTTATCTTCCCTGAGAACTACATTTGTGATCTTCTTAACAAAGATGGAAAATGATGAGAGGCCTGCAAAATATGCTATCCCGGTTTTTCAGTTTACTCCCTGTCATTTCACTTCTTTCCTAAACAAAGGTGCTGATGCATATGTTGCAAAACTCAAGCAGACAACTTTAAATTGTAGATTAATATACACAAAAATGGTCAGTCAACCTGAACGAATCTACAGGAAATATTTTACACGAGTACAGATAACAACAACAATTGAAAGGGCTGATTAAAGGTAACAAATGATGCAGTCATTTTATACCAAAAGCACGAGTACTAATCCAAAATACTTACGAATTTCCTCAAGCCCGAGGTGTTATATCTATCGGACTTGAAATCCAACAGTAAGAGTTGACTAGCACCAACAAATTAGTCGTGCCCAACCACAAATAATAATAATAATAATCCCACTAATCTGACTCAAGAAATGACAACATCAGCAGTTCCCCTTTGCAAATTTTCATGTACATGCCAGCAGAGTTGTTGGTGCCACCTGTTGATGAAGTGTGCCTTAACCATAGACATGAGTCTTACTCTTACAAAATGTTTCCACCAACTTATCCTCAATGTAATAGCTTGTATATACAGTTTGCAACCAATTCCATCATTGACAATGATATTTGAATTTACTTTTTTAGAAACTATATTATTCAGGCCCGAAGTATTTACATTGTTTGATTAAATGAGCCTAAACCCAAACTCTAAAATTTGAACTTGATTAATAAAGATAGAAGTCAGAAGCTCAGATTATTATTCATCATTAAGGTAGAGCACATAAGGTAGGTGATAATAAAAATTCTAGTTGATGAATGTCTGTTTTCTTGAAACCTCCATTGATTTTAACTAGTATATTCTTACTTTGGAGGCAGCATGATTTAATGCACAAGTATTGGACTCCAAAAAGTGAGCATCTCCAAATTTCATGGTGACTTACCTACCTAGTTCTCTAAATAATGAAAGTTAACACAAGGGTCTCACCAAAAAAAATTAAGATCTTTCCTCAGCTTCTTTAAGTGCTCAAGCTTTCCAGCTTATATTGGCGTAGCAGCAATCATGTGCGTTGATGAATGCTTTCATCACATGAGAGAGAAGTTGGTTAATGATGGCTCAGTGAGGGAAATTGCTTGGTGATGAGAGAGGGACTCATGGCCCCTGGACAAAAGCATGTAATGCGAGCCTCCCTCTCAGTTGCATACTTGCATTTAAAGGTAAACAACACGAAACAATTTGATTGTAGGAGAAAACTATGGCAACCAATTGATGGCTTATCAATAAAGGAAGATGGAGCCCCCAATGCAACGGCAGAACGCCTTTTCAGTTTTCCAGGCCTTCAAGGATTGAGTTCCAACTTCAACGAATTAACGAATGAAATTTTCTTAATGGACAATTGACCTAAGAATGCTGAGTTGATCCTCACGCTGCGAGCGCTTCCTGATTTACCTTAGTAACAGGTGGGAAACTTCCAAGGGTCGAGTCAGTCACCTCAGGATTAGTTAGCGTAAGCGGAATACATAATGCCAACTAAAAAACAGAAGATGAATATGTGGTTCAAATGTTGTCAGGATTGATGTGGTCCAGCTAGAGGGAGCAAAAGTAAGCAACTTACTAAATACAATTTGTGCTTTGTAATCGATATCAAAGTCTAAACATGGTTTAAAATTTCAATTTGTGTTGGAGTACCAATTATAGGATTGGTGTCGAAGTAGGGGGGGGGGGGGGGGGGATTTACTTGGTTCCCAACCCTCATGTCAGTACATCCAAGGCCTAATCACAGGAAGCGCTTGTCCACTAGTAGTTTTTTTTCACGGAACTTTCCGGAGGAGAGAAACCTGTCTTACAGTTTAGAATACAAACATAAATAAGATATAAAAAATAAACGCAACTTGTAAACAAAAAATACAAACAAATTATTACGAGCAATCTGGAAGTCCGGAGCACAGCACACCCTTCCTGGAGCTTCCCCGATCGCAAGTGTATATTTATTAAAAATAAATTTTATTAAAATTTGATTGTTATATATGCACACTATTGATGTTATATTTCAAGTGTTCAACTATTGATTTCAATATTTCCTCATAAGATGTTTGATGCCTATTGAATTTTTGCAACTGCTATAGAAAAATATAAAATTAAAAAATATTTTTAATTATTAAAATATATAATTAATTTTTAAAAATATTTAAAAGATATAAAAGTAATTTTTTAATTAATTAATTTTTAAAAAATGAATCATTCTCAAAATTCAAAACTAAATCTAAAATTATTAATTTTAAAAATATTAAAAAGTTTAAAATAATTCTTAATATCTTATAACTATTATTAATAATATATTATGTTTATAACTATTATATCTAATATATTGTTATATGTGCTATAACAGTTTATATCAATTTATAACACTTTAGATGTATTATAACAGTATATATATATAATAGCTATATATAACAGAATATCATGTTTTATTTTATATATATATAATGCTGATATGCTGCTCGCGGCAGCATGATATGCTGAAGTTTTCTTTTTCTTTTTTTTTTAAGATTTGACTAAAAAAATACAAACCCTAAATATTATACCCCAAACGCTAAATAGTAAACCGAAAACTTTAAAAAAAAAAAAAAATACTTTAAACCTAAAAAAATTACACACCCTTAATACCATATCATAAACACTAAACCTAAGTTTTTTTTTTTTTTAAAAAAAACATTTTTAGCGAAAAAAAAAAAACAACGGCGCATATATATATATATGCGAGGGATGTTACCTTACCTTGTTCGCACCATGCACGCCATGTTTTAAAAAAATTGTTTAGGTTAAATACTATACCCTAAATTCTTTTTAAAAAAAAAATGCTGTGCAAGCACAGTTGTGCACTGTGAGCTGCACAACATATCAATTCAAATAAATAAATATAATTTATTTTCCTTTCCACCCCTCTCGATCTTGATTCCCTTCCGCAACACTAGCGATCGCAATGCATCCGATGATTGCATCCAGCGATCGCCTCCCAATCCCCTCTCAAATCCCAATTACCTTTGAGGCTTTGTGCTGCTGTCGTTGCTTGTCTTCTCCTCGCTGCTGAAGATGAGAAGGAAATCTATTTCTTCTCCTTTTCATAAGCCCTTGACCACTTCTTCTCCTTGCTGATTCCTTCTGTTCGCGACCAACCACTAGGAATTGCATGTAGTATGGTCGGCGATAGCAGCATATGCCTGTCGATACACTTCAGTGTCGGTCCCGTGTCAGAACAATAAAAGCTTCCCATATCTAGCAACACGATTCGGCACCTTAATCTATGAGTGTAAATAAGCATTAAAATATAAAAGACGAGTAATCACAATATTAACACATAAAATATAACTTGGTTCGGAGACTCTTCTCTTACTACGCGACCCATGTCCAATGCATCACCCCCAAATCCATTAAATCACTCATTTATATAATGAAATAGAGTAAACCTCAATATTGCGTACAATATGATGCTAGACCATCGCACATGAATGAACTAAGGTGAAAAGCACCCTCAACTAGATTCTCCCTAGTTGAGTCAACACTTGATCTAGAACCCATCTTAGATCAAGTAAACCCCAAACTAGAGATATCCTCTGTTTGAGTACTGGCTCACTTCCTATGGCCTATGTTATTGCAACAAGCTCCAACCATCACTAGAGATTAGTACAACAATACAATCTGATCTAAATTATTCTGGATACATTCTAGAAGCAAACAACACTTAATAAATCCTTCCATTTGCTTTTGAAGCCCCTTGTGTTCACGTCAAAATATCCACCAAATGGCTTATACACGTAATCATTATTTCCAGACACTTTAGTCTACCAACAACCAACTTGAGTCGACTAAGATTGATAATTTGATCATAATAGACAATGTTCAAGTTTAAAAATATTTAGTTGACCAAATATTAATATTAGCCAACCTAAATTTAAAAAAAAAAAAGATGATTAATCAGGTTAGGTAACGTTGAGCTGGGACGACTGGCTCGGCCCAACGGAAGTTTTCCACTGGCTGCCAAAGTAAATCAGGAAGCACTCGCAGCAAGCGGCCCAGAAGTCCAATATCCCTTGGTTGCGCGTCCCATTTGGATAAAAATCACTACAAATGTGCCGTAGCCACGACTGTCCCATACTATTGGGAGGGACTGTCCAATATCCTCGGCTTTGCCGGGATTCGACCCTTGCTCAATTCTGCAAACCGGTCATGAGATAATCAACCTAAATTTCTAGAACAATATATTAGTGGATATCATCCAAGTTGATCAATTCACCTTCAACTAAAGTTGGTTAAACATAGATCTATGTTTCTCTTAGTTCAGTTGACTATCCAAAAGTTAGGTTCAATTCCACCCTATGACTCAATCATCCAAGCATGATGTCTCAATCTCCAAATTGGATAAATAATTCTACATATTTCATGCATAAGATTAAAACTAACCAAGTAACTTAAATTGTATTGTCAATACACCATGGTCGTACCTCATCCCACACAGAACTATTGTCCAACAATCTCACTTTTTGATGTATAGTAATTGGTTTAAGTTAAAGCCAGTATAACCCCATAATCGTGGCTGAAGACAATCAGACTAACCAAACCTCCCCTTCAACCCTTACTATCTCCCTTGACTTGGATACCATGTTTAAGTTGAGCTACCTTTGAGGTGATGACTTTATTTCCCATTAAGTAGATTCTAACTTAGACATCTACATTTTCTCCCCTTTGTTATATACATCAAAATATTAATCAAGTTAATAGATAATTGTATGAAATTTATGTATGCACGGAAGCTCTCCCCCTGTACATGCATTTTCTCCCCAAAAATGAAATATTATGTATTTTCCCTTTTAAATAGATAGGATCATGTAAAGCATTACATTTGTAAGAAAACATAGGAAATATACAAAGTGAAACATGAGAAGGTAAAACTACAAAAATTAAGTTAATCGAAAAAGTCACCTAAATATGAAAAAAAAAAAAGGCAATTTAGTGAAGCTTACAAGGGATTAGTTGCCTAATAATTTATAAGCGTGCAATTGACCTATGTTTGATCGGTACGATCATGGTTTTGATGTGTGTGTCAAAAAGTTTAAGTTAGGTTTCATATATCTTTGATATGTGTGTTTGAATCATGCAGGACTTGGTGAAACACACATGATGAACTTGGTGCAGCTAAGCTTGGGAAGCTCAACCTAGGGCTCGAGTCTTTGAGTTGGTCAAGGGTGATGTAGAAGACATCCAAGGATCGCCGGACAAGGAGCAACGGAGTGGAGCCGAGGGAAGTGAACTTCAAGGCAATGCAAAGGATGCATAGATAGGAGCCGCGAGCTTAGGTGCATCTGAGGGACGAAGGCCGAGGAAGAAGACTTCAAAGGGCGACCCCAGAGAGGATGAGTGTGAGTGTGTAACCGGGACCGGTCGATTGGTGGAAGTTTCAGTCGACTGGGAGCGAACAGAGGCTCTCTGTTCGCTCAGGTAACCAATCGACTGGTACTTTTACCAGTCGACTGGTAAGCAACCATTTGTGACCGTTGGCAGAATCCCGGATTCTGCAAAGTAGTCGTTGGCTACCTCCAACGGTAGCACCAGTCGACTGGTATATAGGAAATGAGTTGATAAGTGATCAATTCTTTCCTCTCTATTTATAGAGAGCTTGAGGCATTAAAGGAGGTTAAGCTTGGGGCATTAAAGGAGATTACTGATCTTGTTGATACACTCCCAGTCTTGGCCTCCAAGCTTCCAAGTCCCCACTCTATTCCTCCTATTCTAAGTCTTCATCTTGTAAAGAGAAAGAGAGCTTTGTGAGAGGTTTGCTCCACCGAGAAGGAGAAAGCTCTAGCCGAAGATTGCCGGTGACTAATCCACAGAAGGATTGAGGATTCGTCCACCTCAAGGATAAGTCGTGAAGTAGGAGCAAGCAATCTTCGAATCACTTTACATCGATCGTGTTAGCATTTGTGTTCTTTCTTTAATTGTTTTCATTGTGTTTATATTTCCGCTTGCGCAAACTAACAATTGTAGGAAAGTAATCGACTAGGGGTGTTCAAGCTATTCAACCCCCCTTCTAGCCGGTCACGAGATCCGCAACACATTGGTCTTCGAATATTTAAGTTGAACAAAAACAAATGTTGGCACTTTGAACTCTAGCAATCAATATTTAGATATTTTTCAAAAAATTTAGAAAATTCTAATAGGGGCATGTATTTTGATGTCTTCCACATAGGAAAAATACAAAATCATGAAAAAAACAAGTTTGGATGAAAATTAATACAAAGTGTGAGAAGGCTAAAATTCTTAATTATTAAGTCAATTTCATGCATCTCATCGTAGTACAATCATAAAAAAAAATACCCCCAGGGCATGGCTGAGTTGGTTACCATGTGGTAGCATTACTGCAATGGCATGGGTCGAATCTCGATAAAAACCATGTATAACGCCCTCATACGTAGTGACCAACTACGGTTTTCTGATTTACCTCTCTATATATAGCTGTGGCGTTAGCCGTGTGGGACGCCAGTGGTTAGCGTATGACCTTTTGCTACAATCATCAATCAAAATTAATTTAATATTATATAAACAAGTGAAAAAACATTTAGGATCAAGAATACCTTCTATGTGAATTGTAGTCATATGATCAATTTTAAACTTTTACCAACGCCAAAAGTTTTGAAATTGAATCGCTAGATGCCAAGTGTATGCCAAATATCACGAAATGCTTCTAAAATATAACTAAATGATATCTAAGTATATTTTGATGATTTTCTATAACATAATTAAGCATGTAGAAATATACATTTCACAAAAATGAGGTGTATACTTAGAATACGTTAAGCATGTGTTAACCATATGCTAAGTTTGTGTCAAATTTTTAAGTTATCATGAATTCATCTTGTCTTAGCACTCAAATCAATTAACCAGAAATTCATTCATGGTACACAAACACATGAAATCAAGCAAGATTAAGTTTTAGTTTTTGACTGAAACATTAGTGTTCAGGTATCATGACGTCGTTCTAATGTATATTGATGGCGAATTAGAGGCGCTAGTAGGAAGGAGATAAAAAGGAAAAAAAGAAGACAAGACATATATATACTTAGGTTCAACTTTTATTTTTTTTTGGAATGGTACGATTTTGATATTATCTTGTATGAAGAACAGCGAAAAAAAAATTAACATGTCAAGAATTCTCGAGTGTTGGCATGGAACAATATTCATCGACATGATTGACATAACAACAAAGGAGACATTGTCTATGTTGAGTAGTATCGAATTCTATAATTTTTAAGAACATGATGTTTAGATTGTTCAAACTATGCAATAAATTCTATCAATGTTCACCTAAGTAAATAAAAGTAGGTAAATAATGAATTGTATTAGGGAATTTATTGGTGAGACAAACACTTGAAGAAAGAATCAATAACCTCTTCCTCATTTATAGGTGTATTCTAACCTTATATAAAATGATGAAATAATAAATTTAGGTACCTAAATCATGTTGGGACCAACTGAGTTAACTAAGTGTTTCTTAAGGATCTCTCTTAATATTTTTTCTAGATTGTATGCCTTTGGTGGCATCTCAAGCTATGAAATGAAGGGTCTATATATATATGATGTTTCCTTAGTTTTATGTTGAACTTTCATAGTCAATAATGCAATCAAGGTATAAGATTTTGAGTTGTGCCGGCCAATATGGGCAAAATTTATCATTCTGCTCACCTACCAACATGGCACCAAGCTCGGAACCGCGAGCTTGCGACTCCGCGACCTCATGGCAAGTCGCAGAGTCCCCATGACTCTTGTTTTTTTTCTTTCTTTTTCTCCCTATTTCCATTTTTTTGCAAATAATTCTTTTCCTTCTATTAATTTCTTTTTTCTTTGTTATTTTTTTCCTCCATCCGTATATGGTTAATTCATGAGTCAAAAAGAAAAGTCTCTTTAAAAATGAAAAATACATATTGATCCGGATATAGTTTAGGGCATGAGAGGAATTAAGGAGAGGGAAGGGGGCATTTTCGTCCTTTCAGGGGTTAATGCCTTTAGGGTTTTAGTGCTTAAAGCACTGTTCACAGTGTTTACACAAAAACTGTTTTGAATTTGATGAATCTTGTGAAGAGGATGGCATGGCATCGAGTTCTGCTTGCAACTGTCGTCTATATTCCCTTGAACTTCTTAAGTGCCGACGTGTAGTAGCAAAACTTAGCTCCATTGATGGAGGTCCATCTAGTAAATTCATATATGCCTCTTCTTCATAAAATCTGTGTTGCTCTATCGCATACTGCCTAGCCTTTTTCTGCATTGCCAGTAACTGTTCTTCAGGGAAGGGTTTGATTGTCAAAGGTGAAATAGTTTCCTTTTGTTTTTGAGCCTTTGAACGGGTTGCTTCATATTCTTCAGCCTTTGAACAGGTTACTTCATATTCTTCAGCATAATCTTCATCACTACAACAGTAATGACAACCAAGGCATGCAGGATTAGCTTTGTGACTAGAGCAAACCTGGTTCCTCGTTGTTGAGCCAAATCCGGATGTCCCTCTATCCGTTGAACCCAATAATTCAACTTCCCGTACATTTGGCGTAGCAATGTGTTCTATAATAAGTTGAGCAATGCACTCTTGTCTGTTGAGAAATATATCTTCATTTGTTGTGTTAAAGGCCATAATCTTTATCTCTCCTCGATAGTCTGAGTCGATGACGCCTCCCATTATAATAATGCCTCTTAAGGCAGTGCTTGATCTGGGAGCTATTCTTGCATAGGTGTTTTGTGGAATTTGTATACAAATGCCGGTTGATAATAAAGACCTGTTAAGAGCAGGTATATCTTGTGCATGAGTAATAGAAATATCATACCCCGCAGCTCCTGGTGTTCGCCTAATAGGGAGTTGTGCGAGCGAAGATATTCTTTTAACCAGCAATTCAGGAGGACAACTTTCTTCTTCCATAAATACCGCAATAGTATGGCTTGTTAACTCTTCCTCATCTGACTGTATCTCCTCATCTTTTGAATTAAATTTTGGTGGAGATGATGAGGTTGCTGCTTGATACTGATTGAACTGTAGTGAAACACTGCCATCAAGCATGTTTCTTGTATTAACTTCTGTAGGCTGCATAGGCAGGTTGACAGTTGATTGCCTTATAACCCAGTTATGCCCTAAGACATCTCTGGTGTTATAACTTCTTCCTGGAAGAGCCCTTACACCATGGCTTGCCAAATAGTCAACTACATTCTGTATCTCATAAGCAAAGCCTACGTTGGGTGTATTAGATAATCGCCCTACCAGTCCTCGTGTGACCAGTAAGTTAGCTTCTCCATTTTTCCAGTTTTCATATCCTCGTGCAAGTATTGATACCTGTATATTTCTGTAAAAATCAGAAATTGTAAGCATTGTGTCAGGTATAACATAAACCAATTGACTTCCATGTGTCAAGTCAATTTCCATCGCAGCAAAGATGGCTTGATCGCCTTGCCATCTGTTGTCTCTAAAAACAATCAGCGCCAATGTTCCTTCTTCTTGCCTGTGCAGTAATTGGATTCTTACTTGTATTACTCCCATATGAAGGAAACGCATACCATTTCTTTGGAGTTGAGTGAAGCTTTCTGGTTGTATGAATGCTCTATCAACTTGATTGCTGGTGACAAGTATTGCTTCTTCTGACCTATGAACATACACCCTATGGTGTACATCATCTCTTCTTGAATGGTATAAGACTTCAGCTGGTACTATTGAGGCTCTTTCCTGCATTGAAAGTCGAAGCTGAGTCTGAGGGTCAAGCTGTTGCTCTAGGGCATTATTGTAGCTTCTCCCAGCTATCCTTCTTGTCACTCGCTGTATAGCTCTTTGTGCGTTATATCTACGCCTTTGACCTTGTCTATACTCCCGTACTTGGTCTTCAAATAGTGGCGCCCCTTCTGTTCTCGTGATTGTTGTTACAGGAGGATTTCTGTTTTGTGTTGCCATCATTTCCTTGCAGTTTTTGTTTGCTCTTCTTTCAATATTTGAAAGGGGTCAGTAAAAACTCTTAGCCTTCCTTTTGACTCCTTTGGCTTCTCGTTAATAGAGATGGCTTGGATTCTTTCAGAGAGATTTTTGACAATTTCTTCTGGAAGAGCTTGTTGGGCTGGAGCTTCCTTTGCTTCAAGTCTCTTTATTCTTTCTTCTAGAGATTCAAGTTTCTCTAGGATGGTGACTAAAAGCTGGATCTGCGTATTAGCTTGTTTAATAAGAATATTATTACTGCTAATACCTCCTTTGTAGTCAGCAGGTTTACAAAAGCCTACAGCTGGTGCTTCTATGCCTTCAGTAGCTTGAAGTGCCTCTTTGTATGAGTTTGTGGCTTTAGTATTTATATAGCTCATGAAAATACCCAACTTTCAACCTTATGTAACAAGGTTTCTACTTTGTCGACCTTCTGTTTCAATTTTTCTGATAACTGTAGCACTTGTTGTTCTCTCTGCTTTGGCTGCTCAATTATCTTTATGATAAGATCTTCAAGTTGCCTTTTGGTTAATGGCTTATTTTCTAAAACCTCTTTAGTAAGGTTTTTCACGGCCTCATTAAGCTTTTGGTTTTCCTTTTTCAACTCTTCTAGTTGTTCCTGTATTTGTTTGAAGTTTTTGAGGTGGACTCTACAGGAAAGACAAACTCTGTCGTATATTACTGAGATGTTGTGAGCTAATTCTCTTTTGGTAGGTTGTTTCTCTGTTTTTGCTAAATCAAGGTATTCTAGGTTCGAGGTATGGGATTTAGTATACCATTCCTGTATATGTTCTTCCCAACGTCTAGACATAGACACAATTATAACTGTACCCTATGGTCTATCATTCTTACGAATTGTGGCTTACAGCTTAAGAGGCTCTAAAAGCTTTCTTGCTCACACAGGTGTGCTCTTGGATTTATATCGGCATCCCTTGCCTTGTTATCAAGTTAGGACCTGTTCTTTTGCAATCCACTCGTCGTTCCCCGGTCGCCTTATTACCACAAAACTTTCAGTTTGATAAATTTTAGGATTCTGTTATTCAGACACTATATCAGTTCATGTTTTCGCTATAACTGATCAACAATTGCAATTCGCTAGACATGCCTTCGGAGTTCGCTATAACTGATCAACAGTTGCAATTCACTAGATCCGAATTTTAAAGAAAGATGTCTTTTATTGTTTGAGGAAAAACACATAAAGAAAATTACTACTTTTACCCATCCTCTCCCCTGTGAATACCCTGAGTAGGGTTTACTCAGCCATAAAAATTAGCTCTGATACCAAAAATGTGCGGAAACGTCTTCTTTTCAAATAACTTAGATAATGTACCAAAGAGAAAAGTACAGGACTAAATTACAAGAAAAGAATCTTAAGAACTTAAGACTTACAAATTTAGACTTCTCAGAGTAGAACTTGTACCGTGAAGCGGTGTGTGTTCTGCAATGAGCTAACTAGAGGGTTATATAGAAAAGAGAAGGATAGAGATGAGCGCCTATAGTTTTTACAGCTAAGGCTAGATTCTTTTTCATTTAGACGGCTCCCCGAGGCTCAGTCCATGTGAATTGGAATCTGCTTTTATTTAAAGCAAATCTACTTTGGATTTGTTGGGCTCACCACACTCTTATCTTCTTATGGTGGCGTGTCCACCATGCGTTGAATGGTGCTTTGTAGTTGTAAAAAGGAGGAGAATAAGGACTGCTTTACAGCTGTGACGCTGGGTAAGGCATCTTTAAAGTAAAGTCCTTTGGGGTGTTCACTCCTGATGCTGAAGTCTGCTTCCTTGATGTCGTGGATAAGCTTGAGCTCCAGGATATTGTGGATGAGCTGGTCTGCAACGGTCTTTTCAATGTCGGCCAAGTGTCTTCTGGCGTCTTCCTCAAGGATAGTGCATACCCTTGGGCCGTGGAAGACGCCAGAAGACACTTGGCCGACATTGAAAAGACCGTTGCAAACCAGCTCATCCACAACATCCTGGAGCTCAAGCTTATCCACGGCATCAAGGAAGCAGATTTCAGCATCAGGAGTGAACACCCCAAAGGACTTTACTTTAAAGATGTCTTACCCAGCGTCTCAGCTGTAAAGAAGTCCTTATTCACCGCTTTTCTACAATTGCAAGACACCATCCAACATATGGTGGACACACCACCATAAGAAGACAGAGCGTGGTGAGCCCAACAAATCCAAAGTAGATTTGCTTTAATAAAAGCAAATTCGAATTCACATGGACTGTGCCTCGGGGAGCCGTCCAAATGAAAAAGAATCTAGCCTTAGCTGTAAAGACTATAGGCTGCGTTGTAAAGCTTGCAAAGGGATAAGAAAGAGGAACAAAAAAGGATACCCATGAGTGATGACGAGGCCCACAAGTGCACTCAGCTCATCTCTATCCTTCTCTTTTCTATATAACCCTCTAGTTAGCTCATTGCAGAACACACACCGCTTCACGGTACAAGTTCTACTCTGAGAAGTCTAAATTTGTAAGTCTTAAGTTCTTAAGATCCTTTTCTTGTAATTTAGTCCTGTACTTTTCTCTTTGGTACATTATCTAAGTTATTTGAAAAGAAGACGTTTCCGCACCTTTTTGGTATCAGAGCTAATTTTTATGGCTGAGTAAACCCTACTCAGGGTATTCACAGGGGAGAGGATGGGTAAAAGTAGTAATTTTCTTTATGTGTCTTTCCTCAAACAATAAAAGACATCTTTCTTTAAAATTCGGATCTAGTGAATTGCAACTGTTGATCAGTTATAGCGAACTCCGAAGGCATGTCTAGCGAATTGCAACTGTTGATCAGATATAGCGAAAACATGAACTGATATAGTGTCTGAATAACAGAATCCTAAAGTTTATCAAACTGAAAGTTTTGTGGTAATAAGGCGACCGGGGAACGACGAGTGGATTGCAAAAGAACAGGTCCTAACTTGGTAACAAGGCAAGGGATGCCGATATAAATCCAAGGGCACACCTGTGTGAGCAAGAAAGCTTTTAAAACCTCCTAAGCTGTAAGCCACAATTCGTAAGAATGATAGACCATAGGGTACAGTTATAATTGTGTCTATGTCTAGACGTTGGGAAGAACATATACAGGAATGGTATACTAAATCCCATACCTCGAACCTAGAATACCTTGATTTAGCAAAAACAGAGAAACAGCCTACCAAAAGAGAATTAGCTCACAACATCTCAGTAATATACGACAGAGTTTGTCTTTCCTGTAGAGTCCACCTCAAAAACTTCAAACAAATACAGGAACAACTAGAAGAGTTGAAAAAGGAAAACCAAAAGCTTAGTGAGGCCGTGAAAAACCTTACTAAAGAGGTTTTAGAAAATAAACCATTAACCAAAAGGCAACTTGAAGATCTTATCATAAAGATAATTGAGCAGCCAAAGCAGAGAGAACAACAAGTGCTACAGTTATCAGAAAAATTGAAACAGAAGGTCGACAAAGTAGAAACTTTGTTACATAAGATTGAAAGTTGGGTATTTTCATGAGCTATATAAATACTAAAGCCACAAACTCATACAAAGAAGCACTTCAAGCTACTGAAGACATAGAAGCACCAGCTGTAGGCTTTTGTAAACCTGCTGACTACAAAGGAGGTATTAGCAGTAATAATATTCTTATTAAACAAGCTAATACGCAGATCCAGCTTTTAGTCACCATCCTAGAGAAACTTGAATCTCTAGAAGAAAGAATAAAGAGACTTGAAGCAAAGGAAGCTCCAGCCCAACAAGCTCTTCCAGAAGAAATTGTCAAAAATCTCTCTGAAAGAATCCAAGCCATCTCTATTAACGAAAAGCCAAAGGAGTCAAAAGGAAGGCTAAGAGTTTTTACCGACCCCTTTCAAATATTGAAAGAAGAGCAAGCAAAAACGGCAAGGAAATGATGGCAACACAAAACAGAAATCCTCCTGTAACAACAATCACGAGAACAGAAGGGGCGCCACTATTTGAAGACCAAGTACGGGAGTATAGACAAGGTCAAAGGCGTAGATATAACGCACAAAGAGCTATACAGCGAGTGACAAGAAGGATAGCTGGGAGAAGCTACAATAATGCCCTAGAGCAACAGCTTGACCCTCAGACTCAGCTTCGACTTTCAATGCAGGAAAGAGCCTCAATAGTACCAGCTGAAGTCTTATACCATTCAAGAAGAGATGATGTACACCATAGGGTGTATGTTCATAGGTCAGAAGAAGCAATACTTGTCACCAGCAATCAAGTTGATAGAGCATTCATACAACCAGAAAGCTTCACTCAACTCCAAAGAAGTGGTATGCGTTTCCTTCATATGGGAGTAATACAAGTAAGAATCCAAATACTGCACAGGCAAGAAGAAGGAACATTGGCGCTGGTTGTTTTTAGAGACAACAGATGGCAAGGCGATCAAGCCATCTTTGCTACGATGGAAATTGACTTGACACATGGAAGTCAATTGGTTTATGTTATACCTGACACAATGCTTACAATTTCTGATTTTTACAGAAATATACAGGTATCAATACTTGCACGAGGATATGAAAACTGGAGAAATGGAGAAGCCAACTTACTGGTCACACGAGGACTGGTAGGGCGATTATCTAATACACCCAACGTAGGCTTTGCTTATGAGATACAGAATGTAGTTGACTATTTGGCAAGCCATGGTGTAAGGGCTCTTCCAGGAAGAAGTTATAACACCAGAGATGTCTTAGGGCATAACTGGGTTATAAGGCAATCAACTGTCAACCTGCCTATGCAGCCTACAGAAGTTAATACAAGAAACATGCTTGATGGCAGTGTTTCACTACAGTTCAATCAGTATCAAGCAGCAACCTCATCATCTCCACCAAAATTTAATTCAAAAGATGAGGAGATACAGTCAGATGAGGAAGAGTTAATAAGCCATACTATTGCGGTATTTGTGGAAGAAGAAAGTTGTCCTCCTGAATGGCTGGTTAAATGAATATCTTCGCTCGCACAACTCCCTATTAGGCGAACACCAGGAGCTGCGGGGTATGATATTTCTATTACTCATGCACAAGATATACCTGCTCTTAACAGGTCTTTATTATCAACCGGCATTTGTATACAAATTCCACAAAACACCTATGCAAGAATAGCTCCCAGATCAAGCACTGCCTTAAGAGGCATTATTATAATGGGAGGCGTCATCGACTCAGACTATCGAGGAGAGATAAAGATTATGGCCTTTAACACAACAAATGAAGATATATTTCTCAACAGACAAGAGTGCATTGCTCAACTTATTATAGAACACATTGCTACGCCAAATGTACGGGAAGTTGAATTATTGGGTTCAACGGATAGAGGGACATCCGGATTTGGCTCAACAACGAGGAACCAGGTTTGCTCTAGTCACAAAGCTAATCCTGCATGCCTTGGTTGTCATTACTGTTGTAGTGATGAAGATTATGCTGAAGAATATGAAGTAACCTGTTCAAAGGCTGAAGAATATGAAGCAACCCGTTCAAAGGCTCAAAAACAAAAGGAAACTATTTCACCTTTGACAATCAAACCCTTCCCTGAAGAACAGTTACTGGCAATGCAGAAAAAGGTTAGGCAGTATGCGATAGAGCAACACAGATTTTATGAAGAAGAGGCATATCTGAATTTACTAGATGGACCTCCATCAATGGAGCTAAGTTTTGCTACTACACGTCGGCACTTAAGAAGTTCAAGGGAATATAGACGACAGTTGCAAGCAGAACTCGATGCCATGCCATCCTCTTCACAAGATTCATCAAATTCAAAACAGTTTTTGTGTATGTTTACAGAAATACCCACTGATACTGCTAATGATGACTATCTTGATTACCTGCAATATCTAGCTTTGCAAGATTCACCTCATTATCCAACCTCTGAAGATGAATTTATCAATCCATTCGCGGAAGATGGTGGGGAAGAGGAAATAATAGCAGCTGGCAGCAGTAGTGGTATTACAAAACCAACAGCAGACTAGGTTTCTGATTACCCACAATTACAGCAGCTGCAAGAACAAATTTATTCTCAAGCAAAATCTGCATATAGACCACCTGCTGATACAACAATGAATCCTGTTGGTTACCCCCCAAACCGTGCTCCCAAAGATGAGCCCGTAAGCATGACAGTTCCACCTACGACCAAGACAAAATTCAAGCATAATGATCAGAATGAATGGTGGAATTTACCAACAGCTCATCAACAAACAGGGGCGATTCTTACACTCCCACCTCAGCTACATAGAATAGAAGATGTCTTCTTGAGATGGGAAGCAGTTACTAAAAATGTAGTAGCCCTACAGAATTTCACGGACACTCAAGACAAAGCTGATTATATTGAGAATTTACTGGGAGAAACAGAAAGATTAACTTGGATACAATGGCGAATGGCTTATCCAAATGAGTATCAAGAGTTGATCAATTCCAGTGACGGGAGAAATGGCACGCAGAATATTATTTCCCAGATAAGAAGGGTATTCCTGCTAGAAGATCCGTTTCAAGGATCAACTGACATGCAAGATAGGGCATATAGAGATCTGGAAAGACTTAGTTGTCAACAGGTAAAAGATCTTATTCCATTTCTAACTGATTATATGCATCTTGCTTCAAAAACAGGAAGGTTATTCACTGGACTAGAACTATCTGAAAAATTCTGGCTAAAACTTCCTGGAGAATTGGGTCGTCGTATTAAAGCAGCATTCGAAGAAAAATACCAGGGCAATACCATGGGTGTGCATCCCAGGGTTATATTTACCTACAAATATTTAGAAGAAGAATGCAAGAAGGCAGCTTTTAGCAGATCCCTTAAAGATTTATCCTTCTGCAATCAAATGCCCATCCCTGGATATTATAAAGACCCAAAGAAGAAATATGGACTCAGAAAGTCCACCACTTACAAGGGCAAGCCTCACCAGACACATGCAAGAGTAGAGAAAAAGAAGCATCTACTACGAAACAAGAAGTGCAAATGTTTCCTCTGTGGTGAAGAAGGTCATTTTGCACGAGATTGCCCTAAAGAATTCAAAAACACAAAAAGAGTGGCTCTTTTTGAAGGACTGGAAATCCCTGATGACTATGAAATCCTGTCTGTACAGGAAGGAGATGAGCCCTCAGATGCTATATTTAGCATATCAGAAGGAGAAGACCATCAGGTGAACACTGTTCTCAACCAAGAATTTCTATTTGTTTTTATAGAACAAACAAATTCCTATATGATAGGAAAAACAGAAGGGTGGCAACCTATGGTGAAAATATCAAAGGTGCAGCATGACTGCAATCATATATGGGAAATCAATGGAGAGATAGCATCCCCCTACCAAAAATGTACGTGTTGCAAGAGGGAGACTATGCAAAGGCACCGTATACACTGCAGTACTTGCCATATAACTTCATGTGGTATGTGTACAAGAAATTATTTTGACATGAGCATACCTGTGGAAAGGTCAGTACCAGTTCCTTTTTCTCCTACTACCTTTATCCAAGAGCAACAAAATTATATTGCATGGTCAGCAGCGGAGATTGAAAGATTAAAGCAAGAAGTTATCAGCACCAAATTATTAGCAGAAATTCAGATTGAAGCGCTAAAGAAAGAATTTACTGCTGAAAAAGAAGAAATGCTGAGAATTAATAGTGCCAACACATTAGAAGTCTGCACTGAGAATGAAGAACTTCATTTCAAAATTGACCGCCTGGAGTTAGAAAACAAAGATTTACTAAAAAGATTAGAGAAGGGCAAGGAATTCTTCAATCCTGAGGAGGAAGATGAAGAAATATGTGAAGAAGAAATACATGTTCTGATTGATTCAGGAAGAGAGAAAATATTCTCTATAGAAGAGGCAAAACAACCAAGACCCAAAACAAATGGCCTTTTTAACTTGGTTGTAGAACTTTCTATCCCAGGGGTAGATAGTTTCAAAGTAAACGCCATCCTTGACACCGGCGCTACCACCTGCTGTATCGATCAGGTATCCATACCTCCTCTTGCCATTGAAGATAATACTTTTGTTGTTAATTTCAATGGCATTAATTCAAAGACAACAGCCAACAAGAAGTTGAGGTACGGAAATATGAAGATAGAGGATCATCAATTCAGGATACCCTATACTTATGCTTTCCCACTTACATTGGGCGGAAACATCACTATGATCTTAGGCTGTAATTTCATTCGAGCTATGCATGGGGGAGT
The DNA here is from genome assembly GCF_018446385.1 of Zingiber officinale. Classification (NCBI taxonomy): domain Eukaryota; kingdom Viridiplantae; phylum Streptophyta; class Magnoliopsida; order Zingiberales; family Zingiberaceae; genus Zingiber; species Zingiber officinale. Next base: position 150,909,637 of record NC_055997.1, read on the forward strand.
TCGCATTGAAGGAAATGAGGTAACATTTTACAAAAATGTTACAACTATACATACTCAACAAATTGTTCCTGCAGCCTCTATTATTGAAGAACTAGAGTTAGAAGAAGAAGAATATAATCAAATCCAGGAACAAGTATGTTTATGGCAACCTGGACAGCATCTTCAAGACCTAATTGCAGAATTAACCAATACTGGTTATATTGGGGACAATCCAATGAAATATTGGGAGTCTAATCTAGTGACCTGTAAGCTGGAAATTAAGAATCCAGATCTGATCATTGAGGATCGACCACTTAAGCATGTCACCCCTCAAATGCAAGATTCTTTCCGAAAGCATATCAGATCTCTGCTGGACTTAAAGGTTATTAGACCAAGCAACAGTTGTCATAGAACTACTGCAATTATTGTCTATTCAGGTACCACTGTGGACCCCAAAACAGGGAAGGAAACTAAGGGAAAGGAAAGGATGGTCTTCAACTACAAGCGACTGAATGACAATACCCACAAAGACCAATATAGCCTCCCCGGTATTAACACTATAATACATAGGGTTGGGAGAAGCAAGATCTTTTCCAAATTTGACCGTCCGCCGTCACCCTCCGGACAACCGCAGTCTGAAGTGCTCAGGTTTGTTTACCCCGACCTTCGAGTCGAGATGATGTTCGGCCTGCAAGCCGATGTGGTTCCGACCATCGAGCCGTTGTATTTTACTCTTCATATCGCTATTATGATTGTGAGTTGTTGGTTATCCGGCTTGCGTGTCGTATTATCCGGCTTGTGTGTCGTGCACCGGCCTACGAGCCGCTATCATACCCGGCCTACGTGCCATCTTTCTAGAGCCCTGCCGCACTGGATTCCAGGGCGTCGCTCTTAGATCCGGCTCCCCAACTAGCTCACGTCCATCTACTCATCCGGGCCACGACAACTCGATCAGCATCGCGATCAGCTCACCGACCCATCCGAGGGCGCCCCCCGAGGCCAGGGTACGTTCTCGTACTTCTTATTCGTGCATTTATTTTTCTAGTGTTATCTAGCTGCTCATATGTTCGCGGAACCCACCTCGAGCATCGAGGTACCAAGGATCGAGGTAACCCGGTCGCTGGTTGCAAGTGTTGTTGACCAGAAGACTTCGGACGACTTGGTCAACGCGGAAAACAGCTCACCACCGGGTTATGGGGATGCGGTCAACTTTCCAGACACGTCATTCCGACAGGTTTGTCTTCTCCGCTTCCCGATAGGATCACATATTATTAGGAAAGATAAAAAATAAATATAATATAATTTCTAAACTTATAAAATATACTACTACTAAAGAATTAAATTATTTTATATAAAAAATGAGTTTAATTTTAAAATGATCAAATAAATTCAAATTAAATCTAGTTTAAACCTATTAATCATGTCATGTTGACTTGGTAAACCTCCCTAAATTGACTCACTTAATCAGTATAAAACATTTTACAAGATAATATCAATCTAACTTAATAGTAAACATCTATAACAATTAAATATTAATAAAAATATTTTCAATTAATATATTTTATACTTAAAAAGTATCGAACTTGTATCAGCATAGCATGATCCATTATTGAAACTGTATCTTTCAAGTCATAAAACGAAACTCCAATATGACTCCAAATTTTAAACCTTGAATTCAATAATACACAAGTCTTTTCTTTTAATTTAGATTTGTAACCTAACTTGACGCTGTTGTAAATTGTCCCTTAGCACTACTTTGCTCAGACATTATTGTAGACCATGCACAACAAGCAAAAAGTTAGTATCTAAACAAGCCTAGCTCAGACGGACCATGACAAGTCATTCTGAGTATGCTCTCATCATTGCTAAAGGCCTTGCAAATGATATAATCCAATCTAAATGCTTGTAGATACCCTCTAGAAGTATGCACACTCTCAAGAACCTCAACAACAGTTTGTAGATAAAGATATAACGATATGCAAGAAAAGACTTATTAAAAGAACCAAAACTCCAAGGATAAGCCTTTGTTTTTGCTTCCAAAGTCCTTTGATGTTCTTTTCAACACTTAAGTAAGAAGGAGAAGGTTATACATGTTTTCTTACAAACATGCAAGTGCTTGTAAGTCCCCTACTATTCATTAGACAAGTGTTAGAGATTCCAAGTTCATGAATGTTTGATCAACCAAACTTTAATATTGTGTGATAACTAGAGGGTGGTTTAGATACAGGTTGTAAATTCGCGAACAAACTGAATATTCAGCTCAACAAGCTCGTTTATGTTTGTTCAATAATAAAAGAACATATAAAATTAAAAAAAAAAAGCTTGAACACTAGTAAACTTGGTTAGTTAAGGTTCATGAATTTATAAATAAATTTATTGATTAAAATATGTAAAATCTAATTATAATTTATTTCTTATTTTTTTTATTTAAGTAAATAAAAATATGGTAATTTATCATTTTTTAATGTTAAATGATTCATAATATGCTAAAAACAAGAAAAGAATAGAAATTTTATATATTAGATAAAGGTTTATTCTAATTTTTAAGGATAACAACACTATTAGTTTAGCTTGAGTTTGATTTGAGCTCGATAAGATTTTTAATAAGTAAGCTTGAATAGGTTCGATAAGTAAATAAACAAGCTTGAACATAACTGAGCTCGATTTTGCTTGTTTGCACCCTATTTAGATAGTACTTAACCTGAAATTAAGAGATCTTATTCTTGCTAATGTGTATTAAGGTAAATCAAACAAGTTAATAAAAATACAGGACATAAAAACATAAGCACTAACACAGGATTTACGTGATTCAAAACCCTCAATTTCTACTTCACGAACTATGGTGAGTCACTCCCAAATCCTACTAGCTTTCTCCTTTAAAAAGATGGAGAAACCTTTTACAAGAATCTTACAAGAAAAAGAATAAGGAATACAAGTAAAGCAAGCAAGATAATTATAATGCTATAAAAAAAAGGACAACCCGGTGCACAAAGCTCCCGCCATACAGAATCCCAGGAAAGGATCTATTGTATGCAGTCTTAATCTGCTTTTTGCAAGAGGCAATTTTCAGGATTCGAACCCATGACCTTTTGATCACAAAACACCGTTGCACCAAGCCTACCCTTCCTATAATGCTATATACTATAAAATTGAACAAGAAAGCACAAGAATGTTAGTTTAGCCCAGCTTAATAAGGTCCTCTAATTATAGCCTCTAAGTTGTCTTCAAATAAGTTGCATTTTTTTTTGTCTAAAGTAGGTCAGTTGATTTAACCATTTCCAATCGACTATTTTCACGATTATCAACCTTCTACCTGGCAATTGATCTCTTAGTCAACTCACCTATACTTTAGTCGAGTGCTTTACGTAGCAACAGCTCCTTAAGTTGACTCACTCTAATTCTAATTAAGCTGCATTATCACGTGAACCTTATGATGGTTGTAGCCTTCCTTATCAACCGTCTTGTTTCTGACTTCTGCTAAGGTATCATTCAATTGCCCAGTCAAATGAGTGCTTAATCAACTCAATTTGGTCGGTTGACAGCCAAGTTGATTGTACTCTAAGCATAAATATTTTATTTACTAGCAGACCATCTTAAGTCAACTCACTAATAGACTGAGATCAACCTCTAGTAGATTGGATCGTCAACTACGACTCAAACTATAGGTTGAGTCATCGCCTAAGTAAAATACTACTTGAAATCCCAAAGTACAACTCACTCAACTCTCACAACTTGCTTATAAATTTACCTATAGCTTTACTTTGCCTACAAGGCCATTTCCAGTCATGTCCTCAATCCCTTGGATGCACCAAATTCTCAGCTCATTCCACGTGTCATCCTTCACTTGTTCAATTACAATGTTTATATTTTCAGGCTCCCATCAAAGTTGCTGCAACTTCACTTTGCCTAAGTGATTATCTCCCATTGGAAGATGCACTAATCCCTCAACTAGATCCTCATGTTATCCTTCACTCTTTCACCTACATAGTTCATCGCTTGTGACCAAAGTTGTCACCTTAATGTTCCTCATCCTGTGATAATGTTTTGTACTTCTTCTCTGATCTCCGATGTCCAACGGATCATCATGTCATAGATCCAACATTAACTTGGCGACACTAAGTCAAGATCAACGGTTTCGCCAACACCACTCAATGCTTCTCATCCTTCAACCCATCAAATGTCTCATACATCTTTCTCCAATCTCCAGCGAACCTTGAAGCAATTGAGCAACACCAACTTGGCCACATTGAGTCATAAACCATAACTCAATCTCATCAACTCATAAGATTCACAAGTTTCATGAGTGCATTTAACCAGGCCTCTAATTTTAAACTTCAAATACCGTTCTGTGTCAGGCTACACGTGTTGGTCCCGGTGCGGCCTGTAAGAAAGAGGTGAATTGCCTAAAATGATAAAAATACTATTTCCAAAACTTTTGACTTTGATTAAGAAACACTTTAATAAATGAAACTAAATTGCATAAAATAAGTACGAGACAAAAGGATTTACTTGGTTTGCAACCATGGAGATTGCTAATCCAAAGCAAGTGAAGCTCAACTAGTCGACTCTTTCTTTGACACAAATCGAAGTCGGAGAAGCCTTGTATAGAATGCTGAACGCACAGATCTTTGAAGAACAGAATGAAAATTTTGAATACATAAAGTGTTGTACTAAATGAAGAGGACCAGGGCTCTATTTATAACCCACAGGTCGAAACTAGCCGTTTGCTAACGTGACAACTCTGGGCGTCTGGACCCTCTCCAGGCGCCCCCAGCATGGCAAACTTTATCTCCACACAACGGCTTGAAAATGAAAATTTTCATGTCCGAACGCCTGGACCATGTCCGGACGCTCGGACCGTTGCTGACATGGATCCAAAGACTAATCCACTGCGACGAGGCACCGTTTAGGCACCCTTGGTGGTAAGGGCAACCGAACCATCTTGTCCGAACGATCCGGGCGCCTGGAGCCGTCAGCCTCAGACTAACCGTCCGACACCTTCTCCGGTCACTTGGGTGATCCTCCGACCTTCCAGAGTTGAGCTCACCCGAATCCAACTCCGGTCTTCTCCTCGAGCAGTCTTCCGCTCCGGCTTCTCATCACTCGGAAGCGCCGTACGCATCCTTCTCGCTCCACTTGTGCTCTTCCCCAGCTTCTCGTCCCTCGGATGTATCGAGCCCGTCGACTCCATTCTCGTGTCATCCTTCTCGTATGTTGCGTCTTTTGCTCGACTTCTTGTGATCCTAAGCTCCTGCACATTTAGACACAATAATCAAATACACAAGACCTAAATTGACTTGGTGGATCACATCAAAACTAATCCGAGGACCTTACAGCACAGACGTTTTTTACCATTCCATCGCATGAGCAAAATTGGCACAATAAGCGCCAGTGTTTCGTGCATCATACGACAGAAGGAATTGTGTGTCATGTGACATAAGCCATGGCCATGTCGGAGGCAATACAGGCGTCGCCGACATGTCGCAAGATGCCTACGACGCCGCGCGTCCACTCGCGGTTTCTAACTTTTTGTTTGTCGAGAAAATGAAAAGAATGATCTAATTAATTTAAATATTTCCCAATTAAAGTGTGATATTTCAAATAAGACTTCCTAAATCCTAATTAAATTATCCCGATAAAATATATAAAAAATATTTTTAGATTTTTTAAAAAAAATATTAATTTTTATTTATTAATATTCAAAATTTTATTTAAAATTTTTTTAAAAAGTTTTTATTGTGATAATTTTTTAATTATTTTTTGCTGTTTTCCTATTTAATTGATATTCTCATATTATCATTTTAAATATATATTATTTAAATTAATAATTAATTAAATGAATAAATAGTTAAATTATAAAATTATTATATATAAAGTAGCTTTTTTTGTTAATTTATATACTTATTATAGATAATATTTTTTTGTGTTAATTTATGCAATTATAGTCCCCACCAGTGGGATAAGGCTTGGTTGTTATTGTTGTTGTAAATAAATTTGAAATTTGGATTCATGAATAATAAAATATTTAACTTTTTTGTACTTTTAGGATTATTGCTTCCAAAATATATCATATATTTTTGTCTTAGAACGTCGGATCTGCTTAGGAAATATTAACTGTCTTTTATTTGAGAAATTTTGATAAAGTTATTTGATAATTGAGTTGTTCACTAATTGAAAATTTATATAAAATCAATACACAATTTAGTTTTAAATTATACACAATAAACATATTTATCTAATAATTATTATATTTATATAAATAAAAAATATCGAAACTGTATCGACACACGATACGATACTAAAATCATATCATTTCGGTCTGGACCAAAACCTCAGCACGGATCGAGATTTTAAAGCTTGATATAGGCATTAGAATCACATGCAAACATAAGTCATTTACCCAACACATCAAAACATCTTAGTCAAGCACGACCACTTAGGACATGATTGCACTAAACATTGATTAACCAATAGTTGACCTAGCTTGAAGGTGACCTTGTGGTCACGGGTTCGAGTGGTGGAAATTGCCTCTTGCAATGCATGGTAAGGCTATGTACACTAGACCTAATGTGGTTTGATCCTTTCAAGGGATCCTGCATTAGCAGAAGCTTCATGGCCCGGGTTGTCGTTTTGATCAACCATCCAATAGCTCAAAGTCAACCACAAATCTCAAGACAACCTTCCAAACATTCTTTAAGTCTATAATACTGCTCCTTAAATAACAAACTCTAGCTAGAAGTTAAATTTATCATTACAATCAATCTACTTGAAGTCAAAAATCTTATAATGAGAGAGAACAATGAGGGGAATCCCTTTATAATTGATAATAATTCAATCTCATTGAGACTATTGAAACAATAAAAGTATAAATAAATAAAAAATAATTTTGAATTAGATTATTTTGCTCCGACCTCGTTTTTCTAAAGTATAGTCTTTTATCTATATTTGCATCATTATAATAATACTTGCAAAAGAAAGTATTTTTCTGATTGTCAAAATCAAGTTGACTAAAGTAATTGTTAGACAACTTCAAGATTTTACATTGATTAATTCAATCAGTTTTCTTGAAGAATTTGCATCTTTGGAAATCAAGTTAACTAGGCGGATTGTTTGCCCCAATTAAGTAGTAGTGTTATAAAAATCAGCCTAGGCGCTAAGCGCCAATTAACCGCACTGAAAACATGCTAGTCGGTCAGCCAAGGCGGCCTTGGCGCCTAGGCAGCCCTAGGCGCCAACTAATCAGTCGAATAGTCTAGGCACCGCGAAAATATTACAGGATTTTTATGATTTCTTTTAGTTTAGGCTTTTAAATTGAAAGTCCAATTAAAAAAAACTGAAATACAACACTTTTTTGTGTTGGGCTTAAGTTTTATAAGCTCTAAACTTTGGTCCAACAAGAAAATAGATTTGTTGGCTTGCCCTGACGGCTAGCACCAAACTTCATCTTCATCAGAGCGAATGAAGAACCCACATTTTGGAGAAATTAGAGAGTTAAAAGGCTGGAGAAATCGATTTGAAGAAAATTTGTTGTCTGATCTTTCCTGAGTGCCTTGAAAGGGATTGAATTGAAGAGTGACCAAAGTTTAATCCTTTGGAAAAGTTATTTCATTAAACAAGCCCGAAAAAGCTCTAGAGTGAGAGAACTTCATGTGGATGATTTTGCATCTATTGAGTTTGTGTCCGATGAAGAACAAGTCGTAGAAAATTATAAAAAAGTAGAATAAATTTGTGATATTTTATTAATTGTGTAATTTTGAACGCATTTTAAATTTGATGTTATTGTGTTGGAGTTATAGAATATGATTTATTATGTCATATTTATTGATACCGTGGAATCCGCCTAGTGACGTCTAGTCCTGCCTAGGTGGCCTAGGAACTGGTTTGGTACCCGACTAGCGCCTAGCGAATTTTAGAACCTTGAGTAAAAGTGCAACATATGGATTCATCATATCATTGAGTAAGAAAATTTATTGATACAAATAGTTTTCCTTGGAAAAGAATGTATCTGAGGCATGGAACAACAGTCGTCTGATCCAACTTGAAATAAGTGTTAATCTCTTTCATAAAAACAGTGTTAATCTATTTGATGAAAAAAATGTTTAATCTTTTCATCTGCAACATGCAGCTATCTCCCATAACAAAATTAATTATGTGTCATCCACATGGTCTCTGTCTAAGTGTTTCACAATTACAAATTCAACTTGGAAAATATTTAAGAATGAGCAAGAAAATCATCCTTACTATGATATGACAAGCATTGTCACACAATTTTTAGTTCATCTAAAAACCTCTAAAAATGATCTAACCTTGGAAGAAAATTTACAATATAATTACTAAACTAAGCATAAGAAACTATTAGGAGCCAGAAGTAATATGATTGATTTCAATTGTATTTAGGTTCTTGGAAAAATAAATAAACAAATTCCATAATGAATAATAGCATAAATTTATTCTGACAATAGCGAACCTGCACTTCGGATAACCTTTTTGTCTTCAGGCTAAAACAATCCAAAAGTGCATTCCATTTGCTAAAACAAGTATCAAAGTCGCCGTGTCTGTAATATTGTTGCATCTGGTGAAATGGAGCTGCAGTGCAAATAATGAAGTCTTTGATTAGACCATCAGTTCAAACTGGCATATAATTAATGAAAACCAGGCCTAGGTGAAATTACATACTCTTAAGACGAGAGATAATGTGGGATTAAAATAAAGAAAAAGAAATTTATATCTGAATACATCCAAGATATAGTAGACTTGAATATAGTAGAGAATTATGGCATACATCCAAGTTTCATTTACAGGTTCAGCTGGAATGGTTTCAAACAAACACATAAATGTAAACTCCATGCAATTTAATTTATAGAATATCATAATCGATCATCATTATCATCACACCTTGTATGTGTTGAGTATTTGAGGTCAGCTTCATAATCATATCCCTCCGCTTAGCTATACATGCCTGGAATACTATTAATTAAATTATTCTTTTATTACATTGACTAATTTACTCATTGAACTCGCTGTCTACCCTTTACCCCTTTCTCTCTAATATTCAACTCTAATAGAGTATTAGCAAATGCATAGTTTATGTCACGAAAGATCCATGTCAAATACCTCAATTAACTAGGACTTAGCATTGCCGTTGTGATACTAAAATAAAATTTACACATGAAAAAAAATAACTCAGCAAAAAACCACTTTCAACAAAATAGCGCAAGTCATGATTGTATATAAACCCATCTTACAAATTCATCATCCTTTTAACAAGCATTTTGCACATATTTTAACAAAAACATGTTAAATACTATTGTTGCATTTAAACAATCAAGATTGTTGTTATCTGCATCAGCTTGTTACAAAATGGCTTCCAATCTATTTTGTGGTATAACTATGTTATAAAATATTAGGAATTAGGTGACATCAATGAATCAATTGTTGTAAAAGTTTATGATGAACAATGGGCCATAACATGGTAAGACACAAGAAGAGAAGTTATCTTATATCAACGTGTCATTTGTCTGGGAGATAGAAGACAAATTATTCGCAAAAAGTATCTAAGCTTAGGCATCAAACAACCCGTACCATTGCAACCTCAACAAGTTCCATGGGCAATAATCTAGATAATCCCAAATGCATCATGCAGGCTAGCTATCCGAGATCTAGGAGAATATCGTTCAACCTCATGATTATGCAGATTCACTCAGAAATTAACACAATCAGTTGGATGGCAGAAGAAATCATCCATAATGGACCACTCTAATCTTTGTGGGGCTTTGTGAAGCGGTCGGAGAAGCAACACCATTACTGTTTTATATGGTAGTGTCCCAAATACAACATTGTACTAGAACGATCGGATTTTCTAAACAAGAATTATTAAGGAAATTTCAAAAGCTATGGTCACACCAAGAGCTCTGCCTTCATAATATTTGACATGGATCTACAGGCGACCAACGAGAAGCATCTATGGTTAGGGAGGCACAAAAAAAAGGATTTTGGAAAGAGATATAAAGAGCAAGGATATTACAATAGCAGAACCATAAAGCATCAAAGCATTTGGTGCAGGACAAGTGTCGCGCCTGTTGCAAACTGTTGGTAGTGGCAGAAGTAGAAGTGGCCGCCTGTTTCTCCTCTTTAGGATTCATATCGGTGATAATCTGAGAAGCAAAAAGGAAAAAGGAAGGTGAGCCGAAAGAAGAACCTCCTTTATTCGCAAATCACAAATTAAGATGAGGTCATTTTATTTAAATAAAAAAATTAATATTATTCTCATAAAAATTTAAGTTTCATTGATTTTCCAGTTATTCCTTATTAACTCGATGGCATGGCACCCGCCTAGTAGAACGTTAAATTGCAAAACTTGCAGCCTACCTAAAATCCGATGATTTGTCACAGAATCAAAAATTAAAAAAAATAATAATAATATTCCCTTTGATATTAATTTACTTTTTAAGGTATTTAAAAAAAAATAGATTCTACGACAAATCCACAAATTCGGCGCAAATTTGTGGTGCTAGTTTCTAAAGACCAACATCATTATGGTGCTGGTTTCTTAAGACTCCCACAGGCTGTGGTGCTCGTCTTAGAAAACCAGCACCGGAATTCTGCGACGATGATTCGTTGCAAATCAAAAATAAAAACAAATAATAATTTTTTCTTTAATATTAATTTAATTTTTAAGATATATTTTTAAAAAATTAAATGGATTCTACGAAGTCACATAATTATGGTGATGGTTTCTAAAGACCAACACCACTATGGTGCTAATATTTGAAAACCAGCGCCCCCGGGGCCATGGTGCTACGGTAGGACATCCAGGTTGTCACCACGACACCCGCGGTTCGAACCCTAACTACGACGTATTTGCAGAAATTTTTTCTCCAAATGGAGGGCGTAATCAAAGGATGCTGGGCTTCTGAGCTGGCCGCCACGTGCGCTTCCCAATTTACCCTGATGGCCGGTGGGAAACTTCCATGAGACTAGGTCAGTCACCCCCAGAGATAGTTAATGAGGTAATTGGAATTATCATTTTTTTAGTATTTGAAAACCAGCACCACATGTGCCAACTAGCATAGACTATGGTGTTGGTCTTCAAAAACTAGCACCATAGTTGTGCTGATCTTTAGAAACCAGCACCATAATTCTACGATTATCACAGAATCCATTTAATTTTTTTTAAATACCTTAAAAATTAAATTAATATTGAAAAAAATATCATTAATTGTTTTATTTTTAATTCATCATAGAATTCAAGTGCTGGTTTCCGAAGGCAAGCACCAGTCTGTGCTAGTCTTAAGAAACCAACACCATAACGGTGATGATCTTCAGAAATCAGCACAACAAATCTACGACGAATCCATAGATTCATTACAAAATCCATTTAATTTTTTAAAAATACCTTAGAATTAAATTAATATCAAAGAAAATATTATTGTTTTTTTATTTTTGATTATGCGACAAATCATCGGATTTCAGATAAGGTGTAGGTTTTGCAATTGGTCGTTCTACTAGGTGGGTGGCATGCCATTGAGTTAATAAGGAATAACTGGAAAATAAATGAAACTTTAATTTTTATGAGAATAATATCAATTTTTATTTAAATAAAATGACCTCGTCTTAATTTGTGATTTGCGAATAAAGGAGGTTCTCCTTCCGGCTCAACTTCCTTTTCCTTTCAACTTCCCAAATCACCACCATATAAATCCCAAAGAGGAGAAACAAGCGACAACTTCTACTTCTCCCACTTTAACTACCAACAATTCGCGGCTGCCACGACACTTCGATGTTCTGATCTCCTTGCCCTTTTTTTCTCTTTCCAAAATCTTTTTTTTCTCTCTAACGCATAGATGCTTCTCGTTGGTCGCTTGTAGATCCATGTCAAATATTGTGAAGGCAAAGTTCATGGTGTGACCATAGCTTTTGAAATTTCCTTAATAATTCCTCTTTAGAAAACGCGATCGTTCTAGTACAATGTTATATTTAGGACACTACCATATAAAATGGTATTGGTGTTGCTTCTCTGACCACTTCACAAAGGCCCACGAAGATTAGAGTGGTTCATTATCGATGATTTCTACTGCCATCGAACTGTTTGTGTTACTTAATCATGAGGTGAACAATATTCTCCTAAATCTCAGACAACGGGCCTACATAATGCCCAATTTTGCGGCAATCCATTTAATTTTTGAAAAAAAATAGCTTAAAAATTAAATTAATATTAAAGAAAATATTATTAATTTTTATAATTTTTGATTCTGCGATGAATCCGTGGATTAAAAATACCTTAATTTTTTATAATTTTTAATTTTATTATATATTTTAATTCTACTATAAAGCAATAGCTAGGTGACATCGATGAATCAATTGTTGTAAAAGTTTATGATGAACACTGGGCCACAACATGGTAAGACACAAGAAGAGAAGTTATCTTATATCAACATGACATTTGTCTGGGAAGTAGAAGACAAATTATGCACAAAATGTATCTAAGCTTAGGCATCAAACAACCAGTATCATTACAACCTCACCAAATTTCATGAGGAATAATCTAGATAATCCCAAGGGCATCATGTAGACTAGCTGTCTGAGATCTAGGAGAATATCGTTCATCTCATGATTCAGGAGATTCGCTCGAAAATTAACACAAATAGTTGGATGGCAATAGAAATAGAAATCATCCATAATGGACCACTCTAATCTTCGTAGGGTTTTGTGAAGCGGTCGGAAAAGCAACATCATTACTGTTTTATATGATAGTGTGCCAAATACAACATTGTAGTAGAACGATCACATTTTCTGAAGAGGAATTATTAAGTAAATTTCAAAAGCTATGATCGCAACGTGAGGTCTGCCTTCACAATATTTGACATGGATCTACAGGCGACCAGCGAGAAGCATTTATGCGTTGGGAAGGGAAAAAAGGATTTTGTGAAAGAGAAAAAGAGCAAGGAGATTACAGTAGCAGAATTTTGGATTTTATATCGGTGGTGAACTAAGAAGCAGAAAGGAATAAAGAAGGTGAGCCGAAGGAGAACCTCCTTTGTTAGCAAATAGTAAGTTAAGACGACGTCATTTTAATTAAATAAAAAAAATATTGATATTATTCTCAGCTCTCGAATCATCCAATCTACGGAAACACTAGTAAAGCTCGATTTTTAGCCATCGCACATAAGACGCAAAAAAACAAAAAAAAAAAAAAAACTACAATCTGGCAATTACACGATGGTCGAAAGGTAGTAGATGGGCACACGAGAGTCGATAAAAACATGCAAAGCGACGCGATATCTTTTAGGAGAACCAAAACTATGGAAAAAGGAAAAAGATGTGAACCAACAGATACTCACCTGCCTCAGAGAGAGATCGCTGGAGCGCCGAAGAGATGGGGAAAGAGAGGGCTTGGATTAGCAGATGTGAAGGTTCTTCTCAAAGCGATGAAGAGCCGTAAGAAAAGCGACGGCGGAGGTTCTTATTTGGGGTTTCGTTTGGACCAATTAATTGGGCCGGCAGGGGTGGGTGGGATAATTGGGCCCACGAATGAATCAATGTTGTGAGAGTAAATCTAGCGCTATTTTTCTTAAGCCGAATTCTTCGTGAGATTTAGCATACAATTTTTAATAATTCCAATTTTTTATTTTCAAATTCATTTAAAAGAAATCCGTATTTTAATTGAGAAAAAAAAGGTTACATCATCGTTCTATAATTTTAAAAGTGAATCATGATACTAATTACCATTTAAAGTGGGTAAATTTTAAATATAATGAACACACGAAAATTTATTATCTATGCACACTCAATCCATATTAATTTGTCAATTTCTTTTTCATTAGGACAAGGTATCCAACTTACGTTAATTAATTTTAGAATGACAAGTCTAATCCTACGGATATTTTTCACCGATCACTAGAATAAATCGAGAAACATTTGCAATAGAAGACCCATCAACCCAGCATTTTTTAGGTCAATTGCACATTAAAAAAAACTATGTTTTAATTCGTCGAACCTAAAACTCTATCCTTTAATAAAAATTGTTGGTATAGTTTGTAATAATGATGTAACTCAGGTTTTGATGTATGATAAAGAGTTAAAGTTGGACTTGTGATTTAACTCTTGAACTAAGTGTGTAGGCTAACGACTTGACGAATCTAGAAAACTAGACACCAAGTTGAAGTTAAGTTGGGTCAAGGAGAATCAGACGACTAACAAGAAATCAAGATAGGTCAAGAATAATTAGACATTGATCCGGTAGTAAGAGCGGGCCCCCCCTTCTCTTGCAAAGTCAACGCCAAGTGGAAGTCACCGGAACAGCCGCCCACCCAGAGGAGAGTGTGGTCCGACCGGACGGACGGCCATAGATGGCCGGTCCCACTGGACTGCCGGCCGACCGATGGAATCGAGTACCCGGAAGGGTCCGGCCGGTTTGCACTTATAGTTGGTAGGCACCCTGTCAAATCGGGGTTCCGACGCTCAGTTAAAAAGGTCATGGACCGAGCTGACCTTTTGACCGATCACAGTCATAAAGCACCCCTGTTTGTTAGTCTCCACAAAGCACAAGTAAACCACTGCGGATGTCCGGTCGGATGTTTAGGTATCTTTCCGCTCGGACTACAAGTTTGGAGCAAAGGAAAGGGCCAGAGGATTTCTTTCTCTGACAACCTGTAGGTTTCACGTGTGTGTCATGCTCCAAATCTTGTGACAGGGGATTCTGCTGTCCCATCGAGGGCATGCTCTGACTGTAGCGATATGGGTCAGGTAAACTTTCTGACAGCCGCGTACCTAGGAAAGGACAGGTAAGCTTTCTGACAGCCGCATACCTAGGATAGGACAGGGGACACTTATGCACCTTGGTACGCGTGCCCAAACCTTTCACAGCTCTATATAAAGAACCTCAGGTTTCATCGACAGAGGATGATGGTATGTACTCTGAGACTTCTGGAGCCACCTTGTTCATCGTGATTTACCTGACTTGAGCGTCGGAGGGTCGTCGCTGGGAATCCCCTTCCCGGCTCGACTTCTGTGCAGGATAGCCGGAGCATCTCGACACTAGTTGGAGACCTACATCAGCGAGCCTTGGAGCGTCACGTCCGTCGACTCACTGTTCGGACAGATCAAATTGGCGCCGTCTGGGAACGCACCTGCATCCGAGCATAGACAATGGCGAGGCTGGACGACGGCACACGGTGGCGCTTTCAGGGAGGAACTCGACGCTCTAGTCGAGATAAGGGCCGCCAAACTCGTGGAGCAAAAGCAAAAGCAGCGGCCGGAGCAACAAGCAACGTCCGCGTCGGGGGGCCGAGCGGAACCTCCGACCACCGTCGCATTCCACCGGGCCTTCCCTGGAGCCACGCCACCCGAAGAGATATAGGATCTTCCTCGGATGAAATGCCAAGGCGGGATGGCAGGAAGGGAAAGCTCCCGACGGACTCATCTCCGCGGACCAACCGCCAATTTTCGGAAGCCATTCTGCGAGATCCTTCGCCCAACTACGTGCCCCCTACGATCGGCGAGTATAATGGAACAACGGACCGGATGATCATTTGGGTAAGTTTGATAATACCGCCACGCTCCACCAATACACGGAAGTGTCAGGTCTTCCTTACCACGCTCTCGGGATCGGCTCAGTGGTTGCGGGACGGATCCATCACAAGCTTGAGGACTTCCGAACGGCCTTCCTCCACCACTTCGCCCGCAGTCGGCGTTATCGAAAACAAGCGTTAGCTTGTTCGCCATCAACAAGAACCAAAAGAATCGCCGAGCTTACATCCGACGATTAACCAAGTGGCGATGGACATCCCAGCGCCACATCGGAAACGATGATGAACGCCTTCACACAAGGCCTTGTTGATGGGGACTTCTTCAGTCGCTCATCCGAAAGCCGCCCGAGACTATGATCACATGCTACATCGGGCCAACGAATACATAAACGTGGAAGAAGCGCAAGCCGCTCGGAAAAAAGAAGCGCCACCCAGAGGACCAAGGGCTGAAGCGATTCGATCTCCCCACACCAGATCGCACGTGCAAGAAGTGGCTGCCGCTCGGCCCAAGCCAAAGAAGAGGTGGACCCCAATGTTCTGCAAATTCCACCAAACGGATACGCACAACACGAGGGATTGCCGAAGCCTTCCCTTTGTGTCCAATCCTGTTCCCCGGAGAACCGAACGACGGTCTCCTCCCCTCAACACGAGGCAAAGGACCCAGGAAGCCGACCGGACCCGCATAGAGAGGCGATATCACCATACGTCCGATCGGCATAGATCCCCAAGACAGGAAAGTCGCCGGACGTCCAGGGAACGGTCCCGACCATCCACTCGGGAGGAAGAAAACAGGAGCAATACTTCCCGGGGCGAAATCAACGTTATTGCTGGTGGGCCGACCAGAGGAGACTCCAACCGAGCAAGAAAGGCAGGCGTTCGGCAGCTGCAGATCCATGCAGTCGGCTGCAGCCAATCACTTTCGGGCCCGGGGACTTACAAGGAGTTGAAGTGCCCCACGACGATGCTCTGCTCATTAAAGCGGTAATAGCAAATTACACTATTCACCGCGTATTTGTTGATACAGGGAGCTCGGTCAACATCATATTCAAGAAGGCGTTCGATCAGTTGCAAATTGATCAAGCCGAGCTGCTTCCCATGACGACCCCGCTCTACGGGTTTACGGGCAATGAAGTTCAGCCGGTCGGACAGATCCGGCTGGCTACCTCGCTGGGAGAGGAGCCGCTCAGGAGGACCAGGACAATAAATTTCGTGGTGGTCGACTCTCCCTCATCCTACAACGTCATTTTGGGACGACCGACGCTCGGCGAATTCCGAGCGGTCGTCTCAACCTTCCACCGAAGATAAAATTTCCCGTGGAGGACAAAGTTGGAGAAGTGCGGGAGATCAACTAGCAGCTCGGCATTGCTATATAGAGATGATCCGAGCAGAAGCTTCTTCCGCTCGGAAGGTCCCCCGAATCGAGGTACACGCCATAACCGAGAAACCTCCTGCTTTAATTTATGATGAAAAGGAGGAAGTTCAGATCCATCCGACCCGATCGGAGGCCACCACTTTCATCGCCTCGGATCTAGAGGAAAAACAGAAGAAAAGGCGATCCAATGCCTCGGAAAATCATGATGTCTTTGTTTGGTCGACACACGAGTTGGAATTTCGCCTAGCCTAGCGCAACATGAGTTGCATGTCCGACTGGCCTTCGGCGAAAGCGAAAAAAGAGATTTTAGCGCGGCGAGCGTAATGCCATAATCCGGCGGAGTAGAGAAACTTCGGAGGCCGCCACATCTGTGGTGCAGGTTCCGGTGGCTAATAGCGTGGTATTGGTCTCCAAGGGCGGCAAGTGGCGAGTTGCATTGACTTCGGGACTTAAACAAAGCATGTCCCAAAGATTTTTATCCTCTGCCGGATAGATCAATTTGGTGGACTCTACGGTATGTGAGTTAATTGCATGCTCGGCGCCTACGGGGCTATCACTGGTCAGCTCGCGCGAAGATCAAGAAAGGTGAGCTTCGTAACGTCCGGCACATACTGCTACAATGTGATGCCGTTCGGATTGAAGAATGCCGGGGCCACCTATCAACGCTTGATGAACAAGGTATTCAAGGAGCAGATCGGGCGGAATCTGGAAGTTTACGTGGACGACATTCTTATCAAATCCGTCCGAGCAGCCGATCTTTTCAAGGATATGGAAGAAACCTTCCGAACACTGCGCAAATATGGAGTCAAGCTGAATCCCCAGAAGTGCCTGTTCGGAGCTAAAGGAGGGCGTTTCTTGGGGTATATAGTGACCGAGCGGGGGATCGAAGCAAATCCCAACAAGGTGAAAGCACTGCAAGACATGCCGCCCCCAAGAAATACAAGAGAAGTGCAAAGGTTGACCGGTCGGACAATTGCATTATCCAGATTCATCTCCAAAACTGCCGACCGAGCCTGCCATTCTTCAAGATCCTACGCAGAGCTACTAAGTTCCAGTGGAACGAAGAGTGTGACCGAGCATTTGAAGAGTTGAAAACATATCTGAATTCCCTGCCTGTACTGGCCAAGCCGATCGGAGGTGAGTCACTGTATATGTATTTGTCGTCAACTGAACATGCTTGAGGGCGAACGGCGAAGAGCAGCCGGTGTATTTTCTGAGCCATATTTTGAAAGATGCTGAATCTCGCTACACCGGGCTCGAGAAGTTGGCCTTTGCATTGGTTCTAGCCGCTCGGCGCCTTCGACCGTATTTCTTGGCCCACACAATCATTGTCCGGACGAACAGTCCACTCGGAAGAGTCTGTTGAATCGAGCGTCCGGACGGCTTATCAAGTGGACGACGAATAGCGAGTTTGACATCCAATACCAGCCCGCTCGGCGATTAAAGCCCAATCCTTGGCTGATTTTGTGGCCGAAGTGCAGAGCCGGAAGCTCTGTGGAAGATATATGTGGATGGGTCTTCCACTCGACTCGGAAGCGGGATTGGGATATTACTTATCTCACCGCAAGAAGAAAAGATGCACCTATCCGTCCGGCTGGACTACAAGGCCACCAACAATGAGGCAGAGTATGAGGCCCTTATAGCCGGATTACAGGCGGCACGACATGTGGGGGCCGGTCGGGTAACTCTCCATTCGGATTCACAGTTGGCCGCTCAGCAACTTTCCGGCACCTTTGAAATCAACTGTGTTCGGCTTAAACTCTACGCTGAGGCCTTTGAAAAACTCAAAGCTACTTTCCGAGAGGTGCTTATTCAGAAGATCCCACGAACGGAGAACCAGGCGGCCGATGAGTTAGCCAAACTCGCGAGCTCAATAACGCCGGTCGCCATTCAGCAACCAATTGAAAAAACGCTGCTGGTGGCGCATGTCGACCGGATGCAAGGCCTCGCGTTTCCAAGTGACTGGAGGACACCTATTATAGAATTCCTCCGTTCGGGCACCACACCATCCGATGAATATGCAGCCCGGCTCCTCAGAAGAAGAGCCGGTCGGTTTACACTCATCGGAGATCAGCTTTACAAGAAAGCTTTCTCGCGTCCTCTGCTAAAATGTGTAAGCTCGGAGGACTCAGCTTACATCCTCCAGGAAGTACATCAAGGATCATGTGGAGGTCATCCGGGCGGACGCTCGTTAGCCAAGAAGATCCTTTTGGCCGGATACTTTTGGCCAACTTTACAAGCAGATGCCGCTCGGACAGTATCTACCTGCCTTTCATGCCAGAAGTATCACAACTTCTCCCACCGACCGGCAGAGGAGATGAAGGCATCAACCATCTCATGTCCGTTCGATCAGTGGGGAATGGATATTGTGGGTCCATTTCCGATGGCGACCGGGCAGAGGAAATTTTTACTAGTGGCGGTAGACTATTTCTCCAAGTGGGTGGAGGCCGAGCCGCTGGCAAAGATCACTGAGCAAATGGTTAAAAAATTCATCTGGCAGAACATCATTTGTCGGTTCGGCATCCCTCGCCGATTGGTGTCCGACAACGGGCGGCAGTTCACAGGGAAGATGTTGGAGGATTGGTGCCAAAGCTACGGCATTGAGCAACATTTCACATCCGTGGCCTATCCTCAGAGCAACGGTCAAGCTGAAGTCGCCAACCGGGAAATTCTTCGTATTCTGCGCGCTCGGCTCGACCATTTAGGAGGGAGTTGGCCGGACGAGGTGCCGAGCGTCTTGTGGGCTATCCGAACGACGCCAAAAGAAGGGACGGGAGTCACACCGTTCCATTTGGTATATGGCGGTGAGGCTGTCATACCGGTCGAAGTAGGCGTTGAGTCAGCCAGGATCCAGAACTATGATGATGACAACACCGAACGAAGAAACATAGAGCTGGACTTGGTAGAAGAGGAGAGGGCAAAGGCGTCCGTTCGGCTGATGGCGTACCGTCAGCGGATGAAGCAAAACTACAACCGGCGCGTAATTCCCAGATCGTTCCAAGTCGGCGATCTCGTCTGGAAGAAAGTCAAGCCGGTCGGCGTCGGCAAGCTTGAAGCGCCATGGGCGGGCCCTTTCAAAATCATCGAAGCTCAGCTGCGTATTATCTGGAGGATGAAGACGGACGGCAGCTAGATAGACCGTGGAGCACGAACCACCTCCAACCCGGCGGGGTGAAAGGTGTATCCCTGAAATCACCGTGTATTTCATTTTTCGACTAAATACTTGAAATGCGAGATGAAAAGTCAAAGGAGCGAATATAAGGCATTATCATCGTGGCGCGAAGGCCCCGAGCCGATCGGTAGGGAGGTTTATGTGGTTAGACTTGTCAGAATAACCCGTGCCCAGGAATTAAATTGGTCATGCCAACGCTCGAAGATCGAAGGCCCCGTACCCTTCGAGAGGTATATTATCCGAGCCAAAATACTCGATGAAGTAGATCCCGAGCCGTGCGGCCGGGAGGGCATTATCCAAGCGGGGAAAGGCGAAGAGCAGCGCCGAATGGAAGTGTCAAATTAGCCACGCAGTCTAGCCCAGACGTTAAACCGCAGAGCCGCCGGCTATAAATATCCGCACCGGCGAGCACCGTCGTTAAAATCAAGAGACGAGCGGCGTCTATAAACCCTCCGAGCGGAATACCGACGAGCTCCGTCAAGATCGAGAGCCGACCGGCTATAAATATCCGCCCGACGAGCACCGTCGTTAAAATCAAGAGACGAGGCGTCTATAAACCCTCCGAGCGGAATACCGACGAGCTCCGTCGTTAAAGATCGAGAGCCGCGGCCGACCGCTATAAATATCCGCGCCGACGAGCACCGTCGTTAAAAATCAAGAGACGAGCCGTCTATAAACCCTCCGAGCGGAATACCGACGAGCTCCGTCGTTAAAGATCGAGAGCCGCGCCTCCGGGCTATAAATATCCGCGCCGACGAGCACCGTCGTTAAAAATCAAGAGACGAGCCGGCGTCTATAAACCCTCCGAGCGGAATACCGACGAGCTCCGTCGTTAAAGATCGAGAGCCGCGCCGACCGGCTATAAATATCCGCGCCGACGAGCACCGTCGTTAAAATCAAGAGCCGCGGCTATAAACCTCCGCGGATATCGGCGAGCTCCGTCGTTAAAGATCGAGAGCCGCGCCGACCGGCTATAAATATCCGCGCCGACGAGCACCGTCGTTAAAAATCAAGAGACGAGCCGGCGTCTATAAACCCTCCGAGCGGAATACCGACGAGCTCCGTCGTTAAAGATCGAGAGCCGCGCCGACCGGCTATAAATATCCGCGCCGACGAGCTCCGTCGTTAAAAATCAAGAGACGAGCCGACCTAAATAATCCGAGCGGAATATCGTCGACACTGCGATTATTCGTATTCCCCGCCGATTCAGACCGAAGCTATTTTCCGATCGGACTTGAGGTATAAAAGGTTCGGATCGGCTTATAGCGAGCGATTCTGGCTAGCAGCCCAGATTGATATTCGGCCGGACGGAAGAGCTGGGGAAAACACTTCATTCTGGAAGAATGCACCTCGAATGCCCAAGGTATGATGTGATAGAAGACGAGCGGACCGTACAAGTGTTAGCCAGGGAACAGTGCAAAAAGATAGGGTACACGAAAGGAAAGCATTTCATTAAAATTAGAACCTTAGGTCGAGTGGCCTAAGTACAAAAAGGTGCATATTGAGTGGCGAAATTACAAAAATTACTCGATGTAGTCGTAGAGGTCCCTCGGAATGTTGCTCAGGAGCTCCACTTGATCGCCGGCCGGAATATTGGTGGACTCGGAAGAAGGCCCTTCGACTTCGGATAGGTCATAGTGGCCGTAATTGCCGGGTCGAAGCCGAGTACATCCGCTCGCAAATTTTCTCCGAGAACTCGGGCGATCGGATGTAACTTTGTCGGAGAGCGGCGACTCGGCTCGGCTCGACATCCTGGTATTCCTTGAAGGTTGCCTGGGAGCTTGTGAGGGCCTCATTCAGACGTTCAATCTTCTCCGCATCGGTCGAGCGGCCTGCCTTCTCCCGATCGAGCCGCTCCGTCGGCTCCTTTATCTTCAACTCCAGGCCCCGGGCCTCCACGTTTCTTCTCCGGATCGGAGATGGCTGTGTTCTTCCGAGTGGTGGCGAGAGTCAAGCGACTTGACCATCGCTCGGACTCGGCTAGGCGTGGGCACGATCAATTGTTTTCTTACGCTCGGCTAGCGAGTTTGAGTTTTCTTGACTCTTTTGCAACTCGGAGTAGGAAGGTCCTTGGGAGCCGCTCGGACCACCTGCCGCCCGCAGTTGCCTTATCTCCTCGTCCGCCATAGCCAGACGGTTGGAAACTGCTATCTCTTCCACCCACCTCTGAAACGAGAAGTCGCAGTTGTTAGAAGCCGAGCGGAAATATTTTAGGTAAAACAAAAAACAACGAAGAACTTACCCCCGTAGCCGCTTGCATGTGGCTATTGGCTAAGTTCTGGAGAGGGATCAGTGCTACGCGCGCCCGAGCGTCGGCCCACATCTCGGCGAGGGGCCCTTTCAAAGTAACAGTGTGCTCGGGCACGGTCGTCCGGTCAGCTTCTGGCAGCAACTCTTCAGTCGGAAGATGAAGAGTAACCCGTATTGTGCGACCGTGACCAGGGATCGCCCGACCGGGATCAGAAGCTGGCGCAGAAGACCGCGAATGGATGGTCGAACGTTGGACTGAACGGCGAGCGGGGGGGAGAGTGTCGACCGGAGTGGCCTCGACCGGAGCAGTCAGCTCGTCCCAGTCAGAAGGCGTCCGGTCAGATGAAATGGTCTCAGGCACCGGCGCCTTCCCTTTCGCAGTCGAGGCGGCCCGGTCAGAGGGTTGGACCGCGGAGGTAGCCGAGCGTAGCGGGGTCTCCACTCGGCGTCTCTTTTGCAGCGGCTGATCCTCCTCCCGAACGGACCCTTCCTCGGGGGCCGTTGGTTCCCTGGAGGGGGTAGCGCCGCTGTCCACATGCTGTTGAGAGGCCTGAGCGGCCGATTCAGCCTGGGTGCCGCTTTCTCCTTCGTGAGAACCGACCGGCTGAATACCCAGCGCCTTCATTTCTTTGGCTGCCACGGCCTCCAGCGCCGCTGCCTTTCTCTTTAGAACGCCGGCCATCACCGAGTCCATGACGATGTCAGCTGCAGGAAGAGAAAAAGAAATCAGTTAGCAATTAAAGCAAGTGCCAAAGCAAAGTTCTTACCGAAGCCGGTCGGAAGTGGGGTCCGTATAGGACTCAGCCCAAAAATGTACATCACTCCCTCGTGAAGAAGCTTGTTGATGTCAAGCCGTAGACCGGCTAGTACATTTGCGGCGTGAAGATAGTCCGGTCGGGTCTTGAATTTCTTCAGTTCGGGAGGGGGAGGTAGACGGGCTTGCCACAGGGTCGGAAAGTGTGGATGACGGGGCAAGCGGAGGGAGAAAGAATGGTCGTTCAAATGTTTATAGGAAGTGGGTAGTTTATTGAAGAAGACCAGACCGGGCCGAGCTTGGAACATAAAGGTGCCCGGCTCGGCTTGCTTAGGATAATAGAAATAAAAGAAGACCTCCGGTCGGAGGGGAATGTTGTGAATCTTGAACAAAACGACAACGCCGCAGAGGAGACGGAAGGTGTTTGGTACTAAACTTCCGAGCGGCACGCCAAAATAATTGCAGACGTCTGCTATAAAAGGATGGACGGGGAACCGCAGACCGGCGGTAAATTGGTCGCGAAAGACACAGAAACCACCGCGCGGCGGTCTGTGTGGCCGAGCGGCAGGACCAGCTAGGCGAACTTCGATATCCTCGGGGATTTCGAAATTGTCAGCCAAAATATCAAAATCCCGTTGTTCGAAACGAGATCGCATGGTAGTATACCATGGGCCTAAGGATTGTTCTTCGGGATGAGAAGAACTGGCCATGATCGGGGCAGAAGAAATCAAAAAGGAAGTTCCAAAGACGAAGGAATGGAATTTCAAAGACTCGAGCTAGGGGAAGAAATACGGATTAGATACCGGAAAGGAAGGAGGAGAGATCTAAAACCTTACTGAGGGGAGATGAATCGAGGAAAGGCGCCGGAGAGCGTCAGAAGGCAGCAACAAGATCGCCGGAGCTCCACAGCGCAGAGAGCAACAGTAGAGGTAACGGAGGCGTGTGAAGGCGAGAAGGAAACGAAGAATTTATAGGGTGAGGGCCGGTCGGCCTCCACCGTCGGATCCAGGTCACGGGAATCAATGCATACATCTAGCCGTTTATTTCGAATTGCTTCGGTCACATCAAAATATCATGCAACCGCCTCCGTACTCTGATGGCATTGCTCCACGTGGCAGTCAATCATTCGGAGCATTTAATGAAGGTATGATCGACATTGATGTCGAAGATTGGCGCAGAACGCAAGGAGATCCGGCGAAAGCCATCATTGATTCATTCAAGGATACCTCTGCCGCTGACCGGGCGGAGAAGATTAGCATGGAAGAGCCGTTCGGCTAGACTCACAGTCCAGTCAGTCGGACTATGCGCCTCCTTCGACTAGACTTGAAGGGAAGGCAAGTGATCCGGTAGTAAGAGCGGGCCCCCCCTTCTCTTGCAAAGTCAACGCCAAGTGGAAGTCACCGGAACAGCCGCCCACCCAGAGGAGAGTGTGGTCCGACCGGACGGACGGCCATAGATGGCCGGTCCGACTGGACTTCCGGCCGGCCGGCCGATGGAATCGAGTACCCGGAAGGGTCCGGCCGGTTTGCACTTATAGTTGGTAGGCACCCTGTCAAATCGGGGTTCCGACGCTCAGTTAAAAAGGTCATGGACCGAGCTGACCTTTTGACCGATCACAGTCATAAAGCACCCCTGTTTGTTAGTCTCCACAAAGCACAAGTAAACCACTGCGGATGTCCGGTCGGATGTTTAGGTATCTTTCCGCTCGGACTACAAGTTTGGAGCAAAGGAAAGGGCCAGAGGATTTCTTTCTCTGACAACCTGTAGGTTTCACGTGTGTGTCATGCTCCAAATCTTGTGACAGGGGATTCTGCTGTCCCATCGAGGGCATGCTTTGACTGTAGCGATATGGGTCAGGTAAACTTTCTGACAGCCGCGTACCTAGGAAAGGACAGGTAAGCTTTCTGACAGCCGCATACCTAGGATAGGACAGGGGACACTTATGCACCTTGGTACGCGTGCCCAAACCTTTCACAGCTCTATATAAAGAACCTCAGGTTTCATCGACAGAGGATGATGGTATGTACTCTGAGACTTCTGGAGCCACCTTGTTCATCGTGATTTACCTGACTTGAGCGTCGGAGGGTCGTCGCTGGGAATCCCCTTCCCGGCTCGACTTCTGTGCAGGATAGCCGGAGCATCTCGACACTAGTTGGAGACCTACATCAGCGAGCCTTGGAGCGTCACGTGCCCAGCGTCTGTTGACTTCTGGTTCGGACAGGATCAGACATCTAATAGAAAGTCCAATCAGGTTAAGGAGGATCGGACGACTAGTAGGAAGTCCAGATGTGTCAAGGAGGACTAGACATCTGACAAAAGTTTAGTGGAGTCAGCAAGACCAGATGATTGGCTGAAGTTTAGATGGAATTATGGCAGAAAGTTCTGGTAGGTCAAGAGATCATATGTCAGAGGGTAAGTATGGTAAGTGGAGGTAAGCAAATAGAGGAGAGAGATCCAATGAGGCCAAGTCTCAGTAGAACTATATAGGTGTTGGTCCAATTTAGAATACATATAAGTAAACCAAGTTGAGACACAGACTAAATCTTAATCATGTTAGACAGAATTTAATTCATAATTTTAATTATATATGCTAACTTTGTTTTGCAGGTAGGTATCTTTTGTTAGTTTGGACTAACATATTTGTAAAAGTTAAAGCAAAAAATGGAGTTCAGATGTATAGTGCTCGAGGCATCTCAGATGGTTTGGAAATGCCCTGGAATAAACAGTACTCGATGCGCCCTCAATTAAGTTAAGGGTGTCTTGAGCGAAGGTTTGAGGAGCCTTAAATGTATTGAAGGCACCCCAAAGCAAATAAAGTTCGAGGATAAGAGTTAAGTGCTAGAGGCACCTCAAGCTATTAGAGGCGCCTCATGTGGAGGCGTTGAAGGCCCCCTCAATAGGATAGAGGCGCCATTAGAAGGATAAGATGCAACATTCTCGAATCAGATCAGCTTTCATAGAGGCACCCTGGATGAATTGAGGCACCTCCAATACCCTTTAAAAGAGGGTTCGACCGCATTACTTTAATTCCAAGGAATTTGACACAAGCTTCCAAGTGTGTTGCTTACTTCGAACTGCTTGTTGTGACTCTGCTACGTTCAACTATTGCAGTAAGAATAACATTGACCTTGAGCTATGACCGCCAATCAAAATTATCATCGATAAAAGATTGTTAATTATATTTCATTATTCTTATTAAACTTACATAGGAGAGTATAGGGCGTTACACTTTTCTGATTTCTGTATTCAACTAATTTTAGTAGATTGTCAACGATATAGTCAGAGAGATCGTAGGCCTTAAAGTATAAGTCATCGAAGGGTTCGAACCAAGTAAAAATAAATATACACTTATTTTTCTACCGTATTATTCTTAATTTATCAACTGTGTACTTAGTTTTTTGATAAGTTTTTAAAATTAAAAAGAAAAGGTTTAAAGCAAGATTCATCCCTTATCTCGTTCATTTCAATCCTGCAATTGGTATCAGAGCATGAGAGTTTCATCTTAGTGCAACCACTAATTCAAGACATTTATTTTCGCTTCATTTTGTTTTCATTGCATTATTATTATTATTATTATTATTATTATTATTATTATTATTATTATTATTATTAAGGAGATGAATTTATTGGGATTTAAAAAATCTATTTGAATATTAATTCAGTAGGAGTTGATTGATTCAATTAATCAAAGGTTTCATAAATAAGTATAAATAATAAAGTTTAATTCCTTACCTTAGCCTTCTTCTCTCAATTCCAATTCCAACCGCCCCTTTTCCTCTCATGTTGCTGCGTCGGTGATCCATCTTTGTCGTTTCCTCTTCATCGTCGACACAAATCCACCATCGCCGCCAGCTATGGGAGAGTAAGCCATCACCTCCCCTTCCTCCCGATGCGATGAGGCATTGTTTCACTGTGCAACAGACCCAACCGCTTCTGCCCTACACGCAACTAGCGTCATCGCATCCGCCCCCATCACCTCCAATCGTGGGCTGACCTTCGGCCAAGAGACGAAAGTCCGAGCCTTAGCTTATGTTGGTCCCTTGGCGATCGACTAGAGGGGGTGAATAGCCCTGCAATATTAATAATACCTTTCTTTTTCTTTCCAAATTTACCAAAGATACACTCACATTAGTTAGATAAAAATAACAACATAAGAGACAAAGGGAATTTTACTTGGTTGTAACCTAGGTGGTGGTTAATCAAAAGGCAATGAAAAACTCCACTAATGTTCTCCTTTCAAGTAGGCAGAGTAGCCTCTTACAATTGTTGAAAGCACGAACACTTAAGACAAGAGTTAAAGTAATACAGAGTGTGTTCGATTGACTACTGAGATCAAGAATGTATGTATAGCCTTGCTCCGGGCGCATGGGTGTGGATAAAACTTTATCCATGGCGCAACGAATCACAACAACTCGATCTGGATAGAATTTCTCTAGTTCGGGCACCTGGAACAACTCCGGGCACCCGAACCGCCTTTGCATAGGGACACCTCGCCAAGGCGCCCCGGTTGGACCAAAGCGGTTTGGGCGCCCGGAGTAGCTCCGGGCGCTTGGACCACATTCAACTTCTTGTTGAATTTCTGTCTAATTTTTTTGCTTCGACTCTACTCGCTTGGGTGATTTTGGTCATCCAGAATAAGGCTCGCCCGAACCCATTTTCTAGCCTTCTTGAGCAACATTCCGCTCTAGCTTCTTGTCCCTCGGAAATACTGTGCACTTCCTTCTCGTCCGCCAGCATACTCTTTCGCAGTACCCGTACCTCGGACACACCGAGCCCTTCGACTCTCTCTCGTGTCCTCCTTCTCACTAGCTATGTCTTTCGCTCGACTTCTTGTACTCTTAAGTTCCTGCACACTTAAATACAAGACATCAAACCACAACATGACCTAACTTGACTTGGTTGATCAAATCAAAACAACCTCAGGGTACTTACAATCTCAAACTTTTTGATGTGAACAACCCAAGTTAAGTTAGGATAAAATAAAACCAAATAACAGTAAAAGTACATATTTTGCAATTAAAAAATATGCAAAAATCAAAATGTACTCTCCCTCTAGACTTAACCTCTAATTCTCCCCCTTTGATCACATTAAAAATAGGGGTATAGATTGAAATAAATTCAAAACAGAGTCTAAGGGATAAAACTATAGTGACTATCATCCAGAAAAATTATGAACTTTAAATTTTAAAAATATAGATTTTTATAATTTATAAACCATTTTAAACAAAATAATTTGAAAAAATATATTTATTTGTTGAAAAATTCTGAAAATTTTTGTAATGGTTGAACAAACATATCTAAAGTAGAAATTTTGTTAAAAATAGTTTTTAAGTTCAACAAATCTTGAAAAAATTTTGAAAGTGCAATAGAGTGATTGTTTTGTAAGAATTCTCAAAAATCTACACGTTCAAGAATTTTTAATATTAAAAAACAGTATCTTGATAGAAAATTCAATACCAATCAAAAAATTTCAAAAATACTTTATTGAACTGATAACATGATGAATTTTCACAATAAAAAATAAAGTTTACAAAAACTAACTCTGTGAAATAATTTTAAATTAAAAAATATAATTTTTCAAAACAAATCATAGAAATATAATACAATCACTACAACAAAAATGACTTTTCGCAGTGCGTAAATTCACTTTCTGCGATGTGCATTACACGCTGCACAATAAAAAGTTGTTGAAAGCCCTAGATTATTGCCAGTGTACTTTGCATACCGTGGAAAATATTATTTGCGGTGCGCAATGCACGCCGCGAATATTATTTTTTGCATTGCGAGCTACGGATAATATTTTCCACGGCATGCATTGTATGCTATGGATAATAATTCGCAGCGTGCAAATATATGTTGTTGATGGTCTTATCTATATTAAAAAAATCAATTTCATTAACGAAGATAATAAACCAAAGTTTTACAAGAAGTTTAGTGCAAATAAAATCCACACAAAATTAATAAAAGTCATAGTTTTTCATTATACCAAAACAAAGTCTGAAGATCCAAAACAAGATATGAAATCTCCAACAAACTAGCTATTACATAATCCTATTAAATTCTGCTATTAAATATTGTCTATTAATAAAAGTTATAGTTTGTAAGAACATATTTAAAGAGAAAAACATTATCCTATTGAATTATGAGAAAATATAGTGAAATTTAATGGTACTTGTCCACTATACTTTCCCCTTGTTCAAGCTTCTTCAGCAATTCAATTGCTTGTTCTAGTCTTCCTAAATAGAAGTTAGCCTTTGCCTTCAGGAGCAAACGAGAGTGATATAGCGGAAAAAATTAGAGATTTACAGAGTTATCTTCTTTGTTTGACTATAAATTGGTTCTAGAAGATAAAGCGTTAACTTCAGCATGTCCTATACGCTCATAGAATTTGATTACTTCTACATACCTTTGAAGCTATAAAATTGAAGAACAACATTCAAGATATTAAAATATATCTTCAAAACATGTATATGAGATAATATGAATCCGCTTGCTACTTTCTAATATATATTCAAATAGAAGAGAAGAATGGTCATTATGGTACTAAGGACACTATTCAAGCCATAGACAATTAAATTTTAAATTATAAAACCATGATAAGAGTCTCAACTTTCATTGCCATCATTTTTTTAATGTGTACTTATTATTAAGGACTCAGAGATCAATTGTAAGGCCTTTGTCAGTCCATCAGATGTCCTTTTGAGTAAAAGCTCCTCAGCCTGGCTAATGTGATCAGCCACTTGCTATAGCACCAACGAAATATTTCAGTCTACCAATTTGTGAAGGCAAAGGTAATCGAACAAAAAGTACACACAACTAGCATAACTAAAGTAAACAGAATAATCCAACATAAAAATTTTATTTGTTGAGGATTAACACATATAGCAGCAGTCTAGCAATGCTAATCATCAATTAATTGTGAGAACCAAACCCTCAAAAATCAACATGTAACTCTTTCTTCCAAATATGTTACAATATAGTTAATTATTATGGTTCATATGTGGTTGGAATGAGCCGGCAGCAAAGCATAAATACACATTTTTTCCTTTTTCAAATTACTCAAACCTTTTTTATATATATCTTAAAGACTCAGTGGATTCTTCATATACTTGGACCCTTCGATCAGGTTAAAATATAATTTACAAGAGAAACTAAGTATGACGATTATAAGAATGGTGACTCGCAGGGTCAGATGCATAAGGGGCCAGAAATACAAAAGTTTATCTCCTTGCACCTTTCTCATAATCACAACTATTATTAATTTATGATCAACAAAAAGGATTTTGAGCCAGAAACATAGAAACATAGACAATACATAAGTATAATGAATCACCCCATCTTTATAATTATAATATCAAAATAGAAAAAAAAAACAAACAAACAAACACCTTTCCTCTTCCTCAAAAATGCACATGATCATAGAAATTATGAAGAATCAAGAAACATAGAAATAGCTACAGTTTACACACGGTGATGTGCATATACAAAAATGGAACATAAATTAGAAACATAAGGAGAAAGTGGAAAGGGGATTGGGGGGGGGGGGGGATACATAAACAAAAAATACAAGGAAAATAAATAAAAAGCACATACCATGTATTGGAACAACTAGGTCCAAATATATTATCAAAGTTATATCTTCTTTCTTTAGTCCAATTTTGTATGTGGTCAAGATAGTCTTTTGGAAGGTCAAGATCTAAGACAATTAAGCTCTGTAAAGTAAGAAACAATCATCTAACGGCTAGACTCTAGAGAGAAAATTTTACTTGACAAAGAATAGGGAAAACATAAATAATCGGTAGTTAACACCTTATCATCCATAACTTGAATAATATGCATGCACTGCACTAATGTTCCGCTTCAGTCAATGGCCTACATTTTACTATTGTTGGTGCAGCTTGCACTAATAATCTGATTTTGATGTATAACAAATAGGTTAAAATTAGATGTGTTATAATCTAACTATTTTACCAAGTATGCAGGAGTTGACTGGTCTGAATGACCTGACACCAGGCTGAAATCCAGCTAGGTCCTCAGGATCCGATAGTTGGTACGAAGTCCAAATAGGTTCGCGGGACTATATATCTTGCGGGAAGTCCAGTTGGGTCCACGGGACCTGACAATTGCTTGAAGTCCAGTGGGGTCTGTGGATCTGACAATTGGTAGGAAGACCTGGTGGGTCAAAGGTAAGTCAAGTGATTGCAAGTGGTAACTGGTAAGTGAAGGTAAGTAACTGGAGGAGAGATCCAGTGAAGACGCCTTCCCCGTTGAGAGAACTATAGGCCTCGGTCCAACTTAGGTCCATTTAGAAAACCTAAGCTGAGACCTTGACTAGATCTTGGTCTTGAGAAGACATGATCTAATTACTACTCTTATTTTATTATGTTGTGCTAACTCTATTTTGTAGGATAAATATATTTTCTATTGTCTGGACTAACCCTTTTTGTAGAAAAGGAACTGTTGAAGAAAAGGGGAGTCCGGGCACCTGGAGCAGCTCGCCCGGGCGGGTGATGCGGGCACCCAGAAGGTCCGGGCACCCAGAATCGATCAAGGCGCCTAGACCCGAAAACTCATCCAGAAGCTGAGGTGGAGCGCATCGACTGGCTGAACCACATGGTCCAAGTGCCCGGAGGGGTTTCAAGCGACCAGAATGGGCCTATATAAAGGCCTTCGACCAGGAACTTAAAATCATCAACTACTACGACTTTCACTCTTGTGCGGTGCTCTGGAAAAACTCCTACGACGCTATAAAGCTCCTTCGACAACCGACGATCAAGACTTTCTTATGTTTTTAATTATCAGTGACATTGTTTTTAGTTCTTGTATTTATCTTGTGTAATCGTTCGAGCTATTAGTGGATTACCCAACAAAAGCACTCGACGAGTGTGAGTCTTGGAGTAGGAGTCGTCGAAGACTCTGAACCAAGTAAAACTAACTTGTGTCAGCACTTGGTTTCTCTATTTCTTTTCTTCTTTTATTCTTCTGCTATGTACTTCGATTTAATTCGGTCTCAATTTTTCGACAAATGCTATTCACCTCCCTCTAGCATATTTACGATCCTACAAGTGGTATCAGAGCGGGTATCGCTCTGAATTGGTGTAACCACTAATCATGCAAGAGGTGATTTTTTTTTAACATTTGTCTTTCGGTTCTTGAGCTTTTTTTTGATAAAATTCAAACTAGTGTAATTACCTCTTTGGATACATTTTTCTGTTGCAAACTACTCTGAATTTCTACAACACCAATCGAGTCTTACTATCTTTATTTTCTCCCACATTGCTAATCCAAGACCTAGTCTTGGGACTTCTTTTCTATGTCTCTTTGTGTGCAAGGTCCCTTAAATGACCCAGAACGAGGGATACAACATTGTTCGCCCTCCTCTCTTCAATGGGGATGATTTTCCTTACCGAAACAAGCGGATGGAGGCATACTTGGATGAAACGACGAAGGTACCACTTAGCCTAAAAAGATGGACTCCGGAAGATAAGAAAAAGACCTAGATCGACTCGAAGACAACAAATACAATCCAATGTGGTCTGACTAAGGAAGAACTGAACTGCGACGGCCCATTGAGTGTTGGTTTATACTCGGAAGACCTAATGGTTCCACTGTACAATAATGTTGTACAAGGTCTGAACCTTTCCTAGCTACCATGTGTTCTTTTAAATTAAACTTGAATCGCAAGCGGAACTTAACACTATTAATTTTAAGTTTAACTTATATGTTCTTTTAGGTTTAGACTTGGATCGCCTGCGAAACTTAACACTTTAAATCTAAGTCCTGCCCATGTTACATAGTTAATTAAATATTTATTTCTAAGATCGGTTTCTAGTACTGCATGGTGAGGCACTAGGCCTTCTTGAGT
The DNA here is from genome assembly GCF_018446385.1 of Zingiber officinale. Lineage (NCBI taxonomy): Eukaryota > Viridiplantae > Streptophyta > Magnoliopsida > Zingiberales > Zingiberaceae > Zingiber > Zingiber officinale. Next base: position 150,942,556 of record NC_055997.1, read on the forward strand.
ATGAGATCATCCACCACCGACTAGACAAAACCTTTCAGAGAAATTCAATATTTAATTCCCTCATAGTAACATTAGGTTAACCAAGAAGAACAATCGAATCACAAGATCGAAAGAAACAAAAGAACACAACATCGAAACCTAATTCGAAAAACTAGAATCACATGCCTCTTGTATTTGGTATTAAACAAAGAAAACTAGTATGATGCGGAAAATAATTACTAGTTATACCTTTCTTTATTCTCAACGACCTCTTGATCTTCTATCGTATTCCTCTCCTTATCTCGGACGTTGTGTGGGCAACGATCTTCCGAGATTAGAACCACCAAGACTCCTTCCTCTTGTGTGGTGTCACACAGAAGATAATGTTATCAGTTTCTTATAAATTATAAACAGTAGCTCACGACCAAAATGGAAAGGAATAAGCCATTAGAAGGTCGTAGTGCAATTAGGTATTAGTTTATCTTGACTATATAATTATACTAATACACTTAAAGTGTACTGAGTAGGACCATTTAAGGAAAGTTCTTTTTATACTGACTAAATAAAAGAACAAAACCTTGGTTATTATGGAAGTGTATGCTCTTAATTCTAATATAATAACAAGCACATATATTTAGTATATATTTCTTTGACTTATCAATGGGTGAGATTTAGTTCGATAAATCAAAAAGCCCGATAAGTTGGGAAATAATATTACTTATAGTGTGTGTTGTTAATTATAGAAGGAAACTGTGTCATAGTAATCTAGTTTGATAATGTCCCCAAGAGGAGCTCATAAGGATTGTCATGTTAAACCCTGCAGGTGGACTTAGTCTGACATGATGATAAGGTTGAGTGGTACTACTCTTGGAACTAGATATTAATTAAGTGAGTTGTCAGTAACTCATTTAATTAATGGGCATTCGATATCTTAAACACAGGGAGACTAACACACTCATAATAAGATGGAGCCTAAAATATAATTTGGGATTAGTGCGGTAGTTCAATAATAGTTCTTTAGTGGAATGAATTATTATTGATGAAATTAAGTTGGGTGTTCGGGGCGAACATAGGAAGCTTAATTGCATCGGGAGACCAAAACCAATTTCTCCTCTTGGTCCCTATCGTAGTCTCTTAATTATAGAGTATTATACCCACCTATACCCACCTTCTTACCCTTCCTATAGGGGCTGGCCAAGCTAGCTTGGAGCCCAAGCTAGGGCCGGTCAAAGCTAAGCTCAAGGGTGCAAGATAGTGGCCGACCCTAGCTTGAACTCAAGCTTAGGTGGTCGGTCAAATTAAAATAAAAGGAATTTTATTTTTTTAAATTTTTCTGATGTGGAAGACATGATTTAAAAGAGAGTTTAAAAATTAAAATTTTCTTTTATAGCTTTCTACAAAAGATTAAGATAAGGGTTTAATCTCTTTCCTTATTTGTAGATTAAAAGGATGATTTTAATTTTGGCGAAAACTTTCCTTATTTGTAAATCATCCACATGTTAATAAGAGAGGTTTTAATTTATAAAAATTTCCTTTTATAAACCAACCATGAAGGGATTTTAAAAAGAGGAAATTTTATTTTTAAAATTTCCGAAAGCAAATAAGGAAGTTTTAATTTTGTGTTAAAACTTTCCTTATTTGAAGCGTATGAGGTGGCCGACCATGATAAAGAGAATAAGGAAGATTTGATTAATTTTTCCTTATTAGTTCATAGCAAGGAAAATAAGGAGATTTTAATTGTAATTAAATTTCTTATTTGTCAAGACCAAGGAATATAAAAAAGAAAGTAGGGGTGCCTTCATGATATACAACTCTATTCTATTTTCCTTCCCTCTCTTCCTTGGTGTGGCTGACCTCCATCTTCTCTCTTTCTCCTCCTTGTGGCGATCGAACCTCATCTCTTGCTTGGAGTCCTTGTGGTGGCCGAATTCTACTTGGAGAAGAAGGAGGAGGAGGAGTCTCTTGCATCCCTTGAAGCTTGGTGGTGGTAGCCGAACCTCTTCTTCTTTGAAGTTATTTGTGGTGGCCGGAGGAAGGAGTCGTGGTGGTTCTAATCTCGGAAGATCGTTGGCCACACAGCGCCCGAGATAAGGAGAGGAATACGATAGAAGATCAAGAGGTCGTTGAGAATAAAGAAAGGTATAACTAGTAATTATTTTCCGCATCATACTAGTTTTCTTTGTTTAATACCAAATACAAGAGGCATGTGATTCTAGTTTTTCGAATTAGGTTTCGATGTTGTGTTCTTTTACCAAGAAGAATAATCGAATCACATGGGCAGAACTTGGATTTAAAGTGTTAAGTTTCGCAGGCGATCCAAGTCTAAACCTAAAAGAACATATAAGTTAAACTTAGAATCAATAGTGTTAAGTTCCGCTTGCAATTCAAGTTTAATTTAAAAGAACACATGGTAGCTAGGAAAGGTTCGGACCTTGTATAAAATTTTTGTACAATGGAACCATTAGGTCTTCCGAGTAGCAACCAACACTCAATGGGCCGACGTGGTTCAGTTCTTTCTTAGTCAGACCACATTGGATTGTATTTGTTGTCTTCGAGTCGATCTGGGTCTTTTTCTTATCTTCCGGAGTCCATCTTTTTAAGCTAAGTGGTACCTTCGTTTAGGTGCAAGTTTCAGGTATGCTTCTTGTCGTTTAGGTGATGTGGCGCCTTCCAGGACAGCTAGTGGAACCTCAGCCACCACTGGGGTCTCCACATTGATAGTTGGGGGAGGGGGAGGAACTGGCTGCTGATTTGCCATCAGATTGCCGATTACTTGTTGCTGCTCTGCTACTTGTCTCTGGAGTTGAGCAACAACTTCAGAGAGATTAGGCTCAGTTGTTCTGGGCTATTCGTTCTCCTGAGCTTGGTCCTCAGTACGAGTGGTACGGGGACGCCCTCTTCTTGCCATCTAGTCATGCAGAGAGAGAAAACTTGAAAATTGTCCCTATACTCTCTAGACATATATATTGATCCTGTCCGAACCAGAAGTCAACAGACGCTGGGCACGTGGCGCTCCAAGGCTCGCTGATGTAGATCTCCAACTAGTGTCGAGATGCTCCGGCTATCCTGCACAGAAGTCGAGCCGGGAAGGGAATTCCCAGCGACGACCCTCCGACGCTCAAGTCAGGTAAATCACGATGAACAAGGTGGCTCCAGAAGTCTCAGAGTACGTACCAGAATCCCCTGTCGATGAAACCTGAGGTTCTTTATATAGAGCTGTGAAAGGTTTGGGCACGCGTACCAAGGTGCATAAGTGTCCTCTGTCCTATCCTAGGTATGCGGCTGTCAGAAAGCTTACCTGTCCTTTCCTAGGTACGCGGCTGTCAGAAAGTTTACCTGACCCATATCGCTACAGTCAAAGCATGCCCTCGATGGGACAGCAGAATCCCCTGTCACAAGATTTGGAGCATGGCACACACGTGAAACCTACAGGTTGTCAAAGAAAGAAATCCTCTGGCCTTTTCCTTTGCTCCAAACTTGTAGTCCGAGCGGACAGATACCTAAACATCCGACCGGACATCCGCAGTGGTTTACTTGTGCTTTGTGGAGACTAACAAACAGGGGTGCTTTATGACTGCGGTCGGTCAAAAGGTCAGCTCGGTCCATGACCTTTTTAACTGAGCGTCGGAACCCCGATTTGACAGGGTGCCTCCCAACTATAAGTGCGAGCCGGCCGGACCCCTCAGGGTACTCGATTCCATCGACCGGCCGGCAGTCCAATCGGACCGGCCGTCTACGGCCGTCCGTCCGGGCGGACCACACTCTCCTCTGGGTGGGCGGCTGTTCCGGTGACTTCCCCTTGGCGTTGACTTTGCAAGAAAAGGGGGGGGGCCCACTCTTACTACCGGATCACTTGCCTTCCCTTCAAGTCTAGTCGAAGGAGGCGCATAATCCGACTGACTGGACTGTGAGTCTAGCCGAACGGCTCATTCATGATGGTATTCTCCGCCCGGTCAGCCGTAGAGATGTCCTTGAATGAGTCAGTGATGGCCTTCACCGGATCTCCTCGCGTTCTGCGCCAATCTTCGCCATCAAGGTTGATCATACCTTCATTAAATGCTCCGAACGATTGACTGCCACGTGGAGCGATGCTCTCGGAATACGGAGGCGGCAGCGTGATATTTTGATGTGACCGAAGCAATTCGAAATATACGGCTAGATGTATGCTTTGATTCCCGTGACCTGGATCCGACGGTGGAGGCCGCCCGGCCCTCACCCTATAAATTCTTCATTTCCTCCTCACCTTTACACGCCTCCGTCACCTCTACTGTTGCTTTCTGCGCTCTGGAGCTCCGGCGATCTCGCTTTTGCCCTTTGACGCTATCCGGCGCCTTTCTTCGATCCCTCTTCCCCCAGTAAGGTTTTAGATCTTTCCTTTTTCCTTTCCGATATCTAATTCGCACTTCTGCTCTAGTTTTTGAAACTCCATTTCCTCGTCTTTGAAACTTCCTTTTTGATTTCTTCTGATCATGGCCAGTTCTTCTCATCCCGAAGAACAATCCCTAGGCCCATGGTATACTACCATGCGATCTCGTTTCGAACAACGGGATTTTGATATTTTGGTGACAATTTGAAATCCCAGGGATATCGAGTTCGCCTATTTGGTCTGCCTCGGCCTCACGGACCACATGGCGTTTCGTGTCTTCGCGACCAATTCATGGCAGTCTGCGGTTCCCGTACATCCTTTTATAGTAGAAGTCTGTAACTATTTTAGCGTGCCGCTCGGCGATTTAGTACCAAATACCTTACGTCTCTTCTGCGGCGTTGTCGTTTTGTTTAAGATTCACAACATCCCCCTCCGACGGGTCTTTTTTATTTCTATTATCCTAAGCAAGCCGAGCCGGGTACTCAAGCTCGGCCGGTTTAGTCTTCTTCAATAAACTACCCACTTCCAATAAACATTAGAAGGACTATTATTTCTATATCCGCATGCCCAGTCAGCCAAACTTTCCGACCCAGTGGCAAGTCAGTCTACCTCCCCCTCCCGAACTGAAGAAATTCAAGACCCGATCGGATTATCTTCACGCCGCAAATGTACTAGCCGGTCTACGGCTTGACATCAACAAGCTTCTTCACGAGGGAGTGATGTACATTTTTGGGCTGAGTCCTATACGGACCCCACTTCCGACCGGCTTCGGTAAGAACTTTGTTTTGGCACTTGCTTTAATTGCTAACTGATTTCTTTTTCTCTTCCTGCAGCTGACATCGTCATGGACTCGGTGATGGTAGGCGTTTTAAAGAGAAAGCGGTATTGGAGGTGGCGACCGAGGAAATGAAGGTCTTGGGTATTGATAGGTCGGTTCTCACGAAGGAGAAAGCGGCACCAGTGAATCGGTAGCTCGAGCCTCTCAGCGCGGTGGGCGGGCTACCCTCCAGGGAACCAACGGCCCCAGGAAGGGTCCGTTCGGGAGGAGGATCGACCGCAAAGAGGCCGAGTGGAGACCCGCTTCGCTCGGCTACCTCAGCGGTCCAACCCTCGGCCAGGCCGCCTCATTGCGAGGAAGGCGCTGTGCCGAGACCATTCGTCGGCCGGACGCCTATACAGGCAGGACGGTGGTGCTCCGGTCGAGGCCACTCCGTCGAGGCCACTCGGTCGACACTCTCCCCCACTCGCCGTTCGGTCCAACGTTCGACCATCCATTCGCGATCTTCTGCGACCGATCCGGTCGGGCGATCCACAGTCATGGCCGCGCGATGCGGGCTACTCTTCATCTCTCTTGAAGAGTTGCTGCCGGCTGACGGACAACCGTGCCCGAGCACACTATTACTTTGAAAGGGCCCCTCGCCGAGATGTGGGCCGACGCTCGGGCATCTGATCCCTCTCCGAACTTAGCCAACAGCCACATGCAAGCGGCTACGGGGTAAGTTCTTCGTTGTTTTGTTTTTGTTTTGCCTAAAATATTTCCGCTCGGCTTCTAACAACTGCGCCTTCTCGTTTCGAGGTGGGTGGAAGAGATAGCAGTTTCCAGCCGCCTGGCTATGGCGGACGAGGAGATAAAACAACTGCGGGCGGCAGGTGGTCCGAGCGGCTCCCAAGGACCTTCCTACTCCGAGCTGCAAAAGAGTGAAGAAAGCTCAAACTCTGCTGGTGACGGGGCCACGCCTAAGCGGGAGTCGGCGGCGGTCAAGTCGCTTGACACAAAGATAACTCGGCCACCACTCGGAAGAACACGGCCATCTCCGATCTGGAGAAAAGCGTGGAGGCACGGGCACGGGTCGAAGATAAAGAGGCGGAGCGGCTCGATCGGGAAGGCGGTAGCTCGGTGATCGGAGAAGATCGAGCGTCCGAATGAGGCCCTCCAAGCTCCCGGGCAACCTTCAAAGAATACCGGGATCTGGTAAGTCGCCGCTCTCAGCAAAACCACATCCGATCGCCGAGTTCTCGGAGAAAATTTGCGAGCGGATGTACTCCTTTCGACTTGGCCATTACGGCTACTATGACCTATCTGAAGTCGAAGGGCCTTCTTCCGGAGTCCACCAATATTCCGGCCGGCGATCAGGTGGAGCTTCTGAGCAATATTCCGAGGGACCTCTACGACTACATCGAGTAATTCTTGTAATTTAGCCGCTCGGCTGATCATGAACCTTTTTGTATTTAGGCCACTTGGCCTAAGGTTTTAATTTTAATGAAATGCTTTCCTTTCGTGTATTTTATCTTCTTGCACTGTTCCCTTGCTAACACTTGTGCTATCCGCTCATCTCCTGTCACATCACACCTTTGGAGAATCGCTGGAGTATTTTCTCCAGCTCTTCCGTTCGGCCGCACATAATTCTGTGTTGCTACCAAGAATCGCTGGTTATGAGACGATCCGAACCTCTCGATGTTCAACCTCGGAGCTCGACGGTTGGCCTGCTCGGATTATTTATAGACGCCGACTCGTCTCTCGATTTTTAACGACGGAGCTCGTCGGCGCGGTTATTTATAGCCGGACGGCGCGGCTCTCGATCTTTAACGACGGTGCTCGTCGGTCTTCCGCTCGGAGAGTTTATAGACGCCGGCTCGTCTCTTGATCTTTAACGACGGTGCTCGTCGGCGCGGATATTTATAGCCGGTCGGCGCGGCTCTCGATCTTTAACGACGGTGCTCGTCGGTCTTCCGCTCGGAGAGTTTATAGACGACGGCTCGTCTCTTGATCTTTACGACGGTGCTCGTCGGTCTTTATATGATCATGATCGGCGGCTCTTGATCTTTAAGCCGACGGTGCTCGTCGGTCTTCCTCTCGAGGGTTTATAGAGGCCGGCTCGTCTCTTGATCTTTAACGGCGGTGCTCGTCGGTCGCGGATATTTATAGCCGGACGGCGCGGCTCTCGATCTTTACGGCGGTGCTCGTCGGCGCGGATATTATAGCCGGACGGTGCGGCTCTCGATCTTTAGCGGCGGTGCTCGTCGGTCTTCCGCTCGGAGAGTTTATAGCGGCTCGTCTCTTGATCTTTAACGACGGTGCTCGTCGGTCGCGGATATTTATAGCCGGTCGGTGCGGCTCTCGATCTTTCGACGGTGCTCGTCGGTCTTCCGCTCGGAGGGTTTATAGACGCCGGCTCGTCTCTTGATCTTTAACGACGGTGCTCGTCGGCGCGGATATTTATAGCCGGTCGGCGCGGCTCTACGGTTTAACGTCTGGGCTAGACGGCCGTCAAGGCTAATTTTGACACTTCCGTTCGGCGTAGCTCTTTGCCTTTCCCCCAGCTTGGATAATGCCCTCCTGGTCGCACGGCTCAGGATCTACTTCATCGAGTATTTTGGCTCGGATAATATACCTCCGTCTGAATGGCACGGGGCCTTCGATCTTCGAGCGTTTGGCTCGACCCATTTACCTCCGGCCGAACGGCGCGGGGCCTTCGTTCTTCGAGCGTTTGGCTCGACCCATTTACCTCCGGCCGAACGGCGCGGGGCCTTCGTTCTTCGAGCGTTTGGCTCGACCCATTTCTCGGCGAGCGTAGCGGGCCTTCGTTCTTGAGCGTTTGGCTCGACCCATTTACTCCGGCGAGCAGCGCGGGTTATTGCTTACCGGTCTTAACCATAAACCTCCGGCGATCGGCTCGGGGCCTTCTGATGATAATGCCTTATATTCGCTCCTTTGACTTTTCATCTCGCATTTCAAGTATTTAGTGAAAAATGAAATACGGGGTGATTCTGATGATACACCTTTCACCCGGTAAAGGTGGAGGTGGTTCGCTCCAGGCCTATCTAGGCTGTCAGTCCTCATCCTCCGGATAATATCTTGGCGGAGCTTTTGATGATTTTGAAAGGGCCCTGCCCATGGCGCTTCAAGCTTGCCGACGTCGCCGGCCGGCTTGACTTTCTTCGCACAAGATCGCCGACTTGGAGCGATCCAGGGAATTCTGTGGGTTGTAGTTTTGCTTCATCCGCTGACGGTATGCCATCAGCCGAACGGACGCCTTTGCCCTCTCCTCTTCTACCAAGTCCAGCTCCATGTTTCTTCGTTCGGTGTTGTCATCATCATAGCTCTGGATCCTGGCTGACTCAACGCCGACTTCGACCGGTATGACAGCCTCACCGCCATATACCAAATGGAACGGTGTGACTCCCGTCCCTTCTTTTGGCGTCGTTCGGATAGCCCACAAGACGCTCGGCACTTCATCCGGCCAACTCCCTCCCAAATGGTCGAGCCGAGCGCGCAGAATACGAAGAATCTCCCGGTTGGCGACTTCAGCTTGACCGTTGCTCTGAGGATAGGCTACGGACGTGAAATGTTGCTCAATGCCGTAGCTTTTGCACCAATCCTCTAACATCTTCCCTGCCAGACGCAGATGTCGAGGGATGCCGAACCGACAAATGATGTGTTGCCAGATGAATTTTTTAACCATCTGTTCAGTGATCTTTGCCAGCGGCTCGGCCTCCACCCACTTGGAGAAATAGTCTACCGCCACTAGTAAAAATTTCCTCTGCCCGGTCGCCATCGGAAATGGACCCACAATATCCATTCCCCATTGATCGAACGGACATGAGATGGCTGATGCCTTCATCTCCTCTGCCGGTCGGTGGGAGAAGTTGTGATATTTCTGGCATGAAAGGCACTGTCCGAGCGGCATCTGCTTGTAAAGTTGGCCAAAAGTATCCGGCCAAGAGGATCTTCTTGGCTAGACGTCGCCGGATGACCTCCACATGATCCTTGATGTACTTCCGGAGGATGTGGTGAGTCCTCCGAGCCTACACATTTTAGCGGAGGGCCGAAAGCTTTCTTGTAAAGTCGATCTCCGATGAGTGTAAACCGGCCGGCTCTTCCAGGCTGCATATTCATCGGATGGTGTGGTGCCAACGGAGGAATTCTATAATAGGTGTCCTCAGGTCACTTGAAACGTGAAGCCTTGCATCCAGTCGACATGCGCCACCATCGCGTTTTCAATTGGGCTGAATGGCGACCGCGTTATTGAGCTCATGAGTTTGGCCAACTCATGGCGCTTTGGTTCTCCGTTCGGGAATCTTACGAATAAGCACTTCTCGGAAAGTAGCTTTGAGTTTTTCAAAGGCCTCGGTAGAGTTTAAGCCGCTACAGTTGATTTCAAAGGTCTTGGGAAAGTTCTTTGGCGGCCAATGAATCAGAATAGAGTCACCGACCGGCTCCACATGCGTCTTTTGTAATCCGGCTATAAGGGCCTCATACTGCCTCATTGTTGGTGGCCTTGTAGTCCAGCAGGACGGATAGGTGCATCTTTTCTTCTTGCGGTGAGATAAGCAATATCCCAATCCCTAGTCAGTGGAAGACCCATCCACATATATCCTCCACAGAGCTTCCGGCCCTCTGCACTCCGGTCACAAAATCAGCCAAGGATTGGGCTTTAATCCGAGCGGGGCTGGTCTTGGATGTCAAACTCACTTAATTCTGCCGTCCACTTGATAAGCCGTCCGGACGATTCTGGATTCAACATTCCGAGTGGACTGTTCGTCAGGACAATGATTGTGTGAGCCAAGAAATATGGTCGAAGGCGTCGAGCGGCTAGAACCAAGCAAAGGCCAACTTCTCGAGCCGGTGTAGCGAGATTCGACATCTTTCAAAATATGGCTCGGAAAATACACGGTTGCTCTTCACGTTCGCCCTCACAAGTCTTGAGCCTACAGCATGCTCAGTTGACGATAGATACATATAAAGTGACTCACCCCCGATCGGCTTGACAAGTATAGGCAGAGAATTCAGATATGTTTTCAACTCTTCAAATGCTCGGTCACACTCTTCGTTCCACTGGAACTTAGTAGCCTTGCGCAGGATCTTGAAGAATGGCAGGCTCCGGTCGGCAGTTTTGGAGATGAATCTGGACAAAGCAGTTATCCGACCGGTCAACCGTTGCACTTCCCTTGTGTTTCTGGGAGGAAGCATGTCTTGCAGAGCTTTCACCTTGCCGGGGTTGGCTTCGATTCCCCGCTCGGTCACTACGTATCCCAAGAAACGTCCTCCCTTTGCTCCGAACAGGCACTTCTGGGGATTCAGCTTGACTCCGTATTTGCGCAGCGTTCGGAATGTCTCTTCCATGTCTTTAAAGAGATCTGCCGCTAGGACGGATTTAATAAGAATGTCGTCCACATAAACTTCCAGATTCCGCCCTATCTGCTCCCTGAACACTTTGTTCATCAAGCGTTGATAGGTGGCCCCGGCATTCTTCAATCCGAACGGCATCACGTTGTAACAGTAAGTGCCGTTGGCAGTCACGAAGCTAACCTTTTCCTGATCTTCGCGGGCGAGCGGTACCTGGTGATAGCCCTGGTAGGCGTCGAGCATGCAAATTAATTCACAGCCGGCCGTAGAGTCCACCAGCTGATCTATCCGGGGCAGAGGATAAAAATCTTTGGGACATGCTTTGTTTAAGTCCCGAAAGTCAATGCAACTCTCCACTTTGCCCGGCTTGGAGACCAATACCACGTTAGCTAGCCAGCTGGAGCTGCACCTCGCGTATGTGGCGGCCTCGAGTTTCTCTACTTCCGCGGGATTATGGCATTACGCTCGGCTAAAATCTCTTTTTACGCTTCCTTTGGTAGGCGTCGGTCGGACATGCAACTCATGTTGCGCTAGGCTCGGCGAAATTCGGGCAACTCGTGTGTCGACCAAACAAAGACATCATGATTTTCTTTGGAGGCATTGGATCAGCTTCTTCTTCTGTTTTTCCTCTAGATCCGAGGCGATGAAAGTGGTGGCCTCCGATCGGGTCGGATGGATCTGCACTTCCTCCTTTTCATCATAAATTAAAGCAGGAGGTTTCTCGGTTATGGCGTGTACCTCGATTCGGGGGGCCTTCCGAGTGAAAGAAGCTTCTGCTCGGATCATCTCTATATAGCATCGCCGAGCTGCTAGTTGATCTCCACGCACTTCTCCTACTTTGTCTTCCACGGGGAACTTTATCTTCTGGTGGAAGGTTGAAACAACCGCTCGGAATTCGCCGAGCAATGACATTGTAGGACGATGGAGAGTCGACCACCACGAAGTTTATTGTCTGGTCCTCTGAGCGACTCTTCCCCGGTGAGGTGGCCAGTAGGATCTGTCAAGCCGGTGAACCGTTGCCGTAAACCCGTAGGCGGGGTAGTCATGGGCGGCGGCTCGGCTCGATCAATTTGCAGGTGATCAAACGCCTTCTTGAATATGATGTTGACCGAGCTCCCTGTGTCAACGAATATGCGATGAATAGTGTAATTTGCTATTACCGCTTTAATGAGCAGCGTCGTCATGGGGCACTTCTACTCCTTCCAAGTCTCCGGGCCGAAAGTGATTTCCGGTCCACTTGCCCGCTCTTGGCTACAGCCGACTGCGTGGCTGCCATGCCTGCCTTTCGGGCTCGGTTGGAATCTCCTCGGTCGGTCCACCAGCAATAACTGATCTCGCCCCGGGAAGTATTGCTCCTATTTTCCTCCTCCGGCGGACGGTGGGACCGTTCTCTGGACGTCCGGACTCTCTGTCTTGGGGATCTATCCGATCAGGCGTCGGTGATGTCGCCTCTCTATGCGGGTCCGGTCAGCTTCCAGGTTGCCCTCTGTCGAGGGAGGAGACCGTCGTTCGGCTCTCGAACAGGATTGGACACAAAGGGAAGGCTTGGCAATCCCTCGTGTTGTGCGTATCCGTTTGGTGGAATTTGCGACATAGGGGTCCACCTCTTCTTAGGCTTGGGCCGAGCGGCAGCTTCACGTGCGACATGGCATGGGGGGATCGAATTGCTTTGACCCTCGGTCCTCTGGGTGGGTGGCAGCGGTGTCTTGTTTCCGCTCGGCATGAACATGTGCGCGCTCGGCTGGTTTCCTTTTTTCGAGCGGCTTGCGCTTCTTCCACATTTATATATTCGTTGGCCGATGTAGCATGTGATCATAATCTCGGGCGGCTTTCGGATGAGCGACCGGAAGAAATCCCCATCCACAAGGCCTTGCGTGAAGGCATTCATCATCGTCTCCGATGTGGCCGTTGGGATGTCCATCGTCACTTGGTTGAATCGCTGGATGTAAGCTCGAGCGATTCTTTTGGTTCTTGCTTGATGGCGAACAAGCTAACACTTGTTTTCCGATAACTACTGGCGAAGTGGTGGAGGAAGGCCGTTCGAAGTCTTTGAAGCTTGTGATGGATCCGTCCGCAACCTCTGGAACCACCGTTGAGCCGATCCAGAGAGTGGTGGAAGACGCGGCACTTCACTCCATCGGTGTATTGATGGAGCGTGGTTGTATTATCAAACTTACCCAATGATCATCCGGTCCGTTGTTCCATCATTCGCTGATCGTCGGAGGCACGTAGTGCTGGCAGAGGGTCTCGTAAAATATCTTCGAGAATTGGCGATTGGTCCGCTCGGGAGATGAGTGCGCGGGGCTTTCCCTTTCATCATCGCCTTGGCATTTCATACGAAGAGCCTCTATCTCTTGAGTGGTGCGGCTTGAGTGCGAAACAAGGCTCGGTGGAATGCGACGGTGGCTCGGCTACCAGACGCAGATGTCGCTTGTTGCTCCCTCCGCTCGGCGGATGCTTTTTATTTTTGCTCCATGAGTTTGGCGGCCCTTATCTCGACCGGGCGTCGAGTTCCTCTGTTGAAAGCGTCACGTGTGTTGTCGTCCGGCCTCGTCCATTGTGCCGATCGGATGCGGGAGGCGTTCCCAGGCGGCGCCAATTTGATCTGTCAGAACAGTCAGCGAGGCGGGCGCGTGGCGCTCAAGGCTCGTGATGTAGATCTCAACTAGTGTCGAGATGCTCGGCTATCACGCAGTCGGTAGGGAAGGGATTCAGTGACGACCCTCAACGCTCAAGTCGGGTAAATCACGATGAACAAGGTGGCTCCGAAGTCTCGAGTACGTTGAATCCCCTGTCGATGAAACACGAGGTTCTTTATATAGAGCTGTGAAAGGTTTGGGCACGCGTGCCAAGGTGCATAAGTGTCCTCTGTCCTATCCTAGGTATGCGGCTGTCAGAAAGCTTACCTGTCCTTTCCTAGGTACGCGGCTGTCAGAAAGTTTACCTGACCCATATCGCTACAGTCAAAGCATGCCCTCGATGGGACAGCAGAATCCCCTGTCACAAGATTTGGAGCATGACACACACGTGAAACCTACAGGTTGTCAAAGAAAGAAATCCTCTGGCCTTTTCCTTTGCTCCAAACTTGTAGTCCGAGCGGACAGATACCTAAACATCCGACCGGACATCCGCAGTGGTTTACTTGTGCTTTGTGGAGACTAACAAACAGGGGTGCTTTATGACTGCGGTCGGTCAAAAGGTCAGCTCGGTCCATGACCTTTTTAACTGAACGTCGGAACCCCGATTTGACAGGGTGCCTCCCAACTATAAGTGCGAGCCGGCCGGACCCCTCAGGGTACTCGATTCCATCGACCGGCCGGCAGTCCAATCGGACCGGCCGTCTACGGCCGTCCGTCCGGGCGGACCACACTCTCCTCTGGGTGGGCGGCTGTTCCGGTGACTTCCCCTTGGCGTTGACTTTGCAAGAAAAGGGGGGGGGCCCACTCTTACTACCGGATCATATATATATATATATATATATATATATATATATAAACATAGAAAGAAAACAAAAACAAAAACTTTTATCTTACTTAAACACATATAAGCAAATACTTCTAAGGATTTCTCTATACTGCAATTAATAAGGAAATGCATAATAAAAAAAAAAGTACTTTCTTACTTGAAGACGGCAAGGCTGATGCTGATGTGTGTGTGATGCTGAAGAATGGGGACTGCTCTGATACCAACCTGTGGCTTCGGGCTGTACTAGTCAAAATTTCAGACTGAGAGCTATATGTTAATTTAGTAGTCCTTGCGATGCAGGATTTTGATGTTATTCTGGGTATGGATTTCCTCAGCAAGTACAGTGCTTCGGTGGACTGCCGCAGAAGGAAAGTGATCTTCAGCCCAGAAGGCGAACCACCCTTTGAATTCACGGGAGTCCCAAAGAGGAGGACTAAGAAGTTCCTATCTTCTTTAACAGCTCACCAAATGTTAGCTAAAGGGTGTGCTGGCTTTCTTGCATACATTGTGAATACAGAAGGACAAAAAGGACCCAAATAGGAAGATGTTCGGGTTATCTGTGAGTATCCAGAGGTATTTCCAGAAGAGCTACCTGGACTACCACCCAACGGAGAAGTGGAGTTTGAAATTGAGTTGGTTCTTGGCACCGGTCCAATTTCAAAAGCTCCGTACCAAATGTCTCCAGCAGAGCTAAAAGAGTTACAAGAACAACTTCAGGAGCTACTTGACAAGAGTTTCATCTGCCCTAGTCATTCACCCTGGGGAGCTCCAGTGTTGTTTGTTAAGAAGAAAGGCAGATCTATGCGGATGTGCATAGATTATAGAGCGCTGAACAAAGTAACAGTTAAGAACAAGTACCCTCTTCCCATAATAGATGCTCTATTTGATCAGTTAAAGGGGACAACAGTGTTCTCTAAGATAGACCTGCGCTCTAGATACCATCAGTTGAAAGTGAAAGAAAGTGATATACCCAGAACAGCTTTCAGGACCAGATATGGACACTACGAGTTTGTAGTCATGTCTTTTGGTGTGACTAATGCACCTACGGTCTTCATAGACTTAATGAACAGAGTATTCGGAGAATACCTCGACAAATTCGTCATTGTTTTCATCGACGACATTCTAATTTATTCAAGAACCCTAGAGGAGCATGACACGCACTTGAGAATCGTACTGCAGACCCTTCAGCAAAAATAACTTTATGCCAAATTCTCAAAGTGTGAGTTTTGATTTAAGCAGGTGGCGTTTCTAGGTCACATCATTTCTAAAGAAGGTATCCAGGTGGATCCTACCAAAATAAAGGCGGTCAACCACTGGTGTAGACCCAAGAACGCCAGGGAGATAAGAAGCTTCCTTGGTTTAGCTGGGTATTACAGGAAATTTGTGGAGGACTTTTCCAAGATAGCCTCTCCACTAACAGCCCTAACTAGGAAGAACAAGAAGTTTGAATGGTCAGACAAATGTGAGCAAAGTTTCTAAGCATTGAAGAAAAGACTGACCAGTGTTGGTGCGGGAAGCATCTGACAATCGAACTCGTGTTTTGATAATGGCAAAGAATTCAAAGTTAAGGTGTTTTGTATTCTAACAAGTCTACTTGAGGATTTCAGGAAAGTCCTAGCTGCGGTTAGGCAAAGGGATAAACCCTAGGGGGTGGTAACCCTAGGTCATAGGGGGCGGTAACCCTATGGGAAAGTCTTGGCAGGTTGATGGCTTCAGGCAAAAGTCCTAGGGGGTGGTAACCCTAGGTGGAAAGTCCTGGTGTCGCGAACCAGGTGAAAGACTGGACTGGCCGGGAAGCAGATGTCCAGCAGAAAGTCCGGAAGCGTCGAGTGCTGAGCAAAAGTCCAGTTGATCTGGAGGATCGCACTGGCAGCAGGTAAATCTCCTGAGTGGAGTAGGTGAGGACGCGTTCCCCGTAGAGGGAGCAGTAGGCGTCGGGTCGACCTAGGGTTTCCGGTCGAAAATCCGAAGTCAGATCCGGACAGTCCAGAGACTGTCTTAAACATTCTTTATTATCCATATTGTTATTTTGTGCTAACCTTGTGTTGCAGGATGTTGTTTGGGACTAACATATCTTGCAGGTACAAAATAACGAAGATTTACCTCGGATGAACAGTATCCGAGGCGCCTCCATGGGACTTGGAGGCGCCTCGGGTTCAAAATCCTGAGCTGGCGCGAAGAGCGGGCTTAAGGCGCCTTGGATGGGTTGAAGGCGCCTTAGACAGCTTGGAGGCGCCTTGAAAGGGTTTAAGGCGCCTTCAGGTCGCGGCAGTCAAAGGATTATCCCAGCGAGCAGATCGGGATAAAATTCTCATTTAAGGCGCCTTGGAGCTTGTTTAAGGCGTCTTGAACACTGTTTATAAAGAGGATTCGACCAGCAGCTCAAGATAACAAGATTCAAGTCTTCCCTCTGCATTTAGCTGCTAACGAACTCGTCCCGAAGTGTGGTGTTTACCATTTTCGTGTCACGTGACACATCAAATTAATAAGAGTTAAGGACTCAATTAACTTTAGTAATCTCGTGTAATATGGAGTCCCAAGTCGAATCTCACAAGGAAACTAATAGTAGAATGTTTGATCTTAGTCTAGAGTTATTCTTCTTTTTGAGGTTTTCTTCTGATAAAATGAAAATGTTTTGGTTTTGTTCATAACCTAAATTACGAATTGAATTGCAACTAAGCAAACTGATCTAATTACAATGATTAAAACCTAGCTAAAGACACTAACTTACCCTTTGCTTTATTAACCAAAATGAATACATGGAACTTAAGTTGCAGAATATAACATGTGCAAAGACTTGATACGAAGCTGGAATCTCAGCAAGGAAAAGAAAACTGAAAACAAAATGTAGAACTCTAGCTATTGGAACAAGAAGGAGAGAAAATGGAATTGAATTGCACAAAAGCACTCGAAGGTAACAAAAATAGAACTAAACAATTCAGAATTCGAGAACAAAGAAATTTAATAGCATGAGCTAAAGAAACAAGGATGCAGAAATTCATTCATTTGCAAAAAATTGATTCTAAACCATTTCTAATCAAAGAACAGATGCAACAGAATTTTATTGCAGAAATAAAACCTAGAGGAGCACAATTATAACTACTCGGTTCAAATTCAAAGAGCAGGAATCCAAAAACGAAAACAACATCTAAAGGAAACAAAATTGTAGAAACAATAGACTGTAAAATCAAAATCTAAATCATCTCTATCCAAATCTACTCTTCTAACAAGCCTTCTCTTGCTACGACACAAGCTAATTGAATGAAACTTCAATTCAATCCAATCTGTTCCAGCACCAAAGAAGACTTTCCTGGAAAAGCTGGAAAAGAATGGAACTGCCCAGCTCGAAATTCCGCAGATCTGGAATCAGAATTCTCTGTCCCGATGCTCTCTGACGGAGAACAAGCCAATATCACCGAAGAAATCCTCCGACGATGGCTGAAACAGAGGATTCGATCGCACAAATCTGAGCTCCGGAGGTGGAGATCGCCGACGCGTGCGGAAGATCCGAGCCTAGAAGCAAAAGAATGGAAGCTCCAACGCCAATTAGACTCGTTGAGAAGTAGATCTGAAGGAGGATGGGGCCGAAATCCTGAAGAAAACTCGCCGCGGGACGTGAAGCACAGTGCGGAGGAATCGACGAAGAAGAACACTGTAGCTTCTCAGATTTAAATCAGATCTGGATCTGAACGGACGGCTATGATTAATTCGGAGCTAAATCAACGGTGAAAGTTTGCCTAAAATATGATCTGAATGTGCTGATGTTGATCTAGGGTCTGGATCTACTCTCCTGTTGGTCGGATCGATCAGATCACCACTGGATGGCCCAGATCCGCCCAGTCTTAAATGAACGGTCCAAATTTATTCGGCTGGATCAATGGCTGGATGAACTCAGATCTGGATCAAAACTTCTGGATCTTCATAAATGGCTCAGATCTGCTTCCCATTAAGTTGGATCGGCCAGATCTTCAATGGATGGCTCAGATCTGCTCAATCTTGGATGAACGGCCCATAATGCTCCGAGGCTTGATCGACTTGATTTGTCTTTAATTTGAGCCCAAGTGTGGTCCAATCTGATCGGGTCCATACCCCTTTTGATGCCTACAAAATAAGAGTCAAATATTAGCACCAAATACCATGAAAACTAGCTAATTTGTAATTAAGTTCAAAATCAAATGCAATATTGAGATATGATGCTAATGAGAGATTAAGCTATGAATAAACTAATAAAAACATGCATTATGATTCACAATAATATAGCCAAAATCATGGCTATCATATCCCCCACACTTAATCTTGGACGTCCCGTTCAAGTCAAGAAAACTAAAAATCCTACTTAAATGGCACCCCCTAAACAAATTTCTAAACATGATTAGAAATAAAAGAAAGTAAACCATCTAAGATTATCACATTCCAAAAATCTCAAGCATTCATGGACTTCAAACTTTACTCTTGGTTAACCACATAATAATTTCCATCCATCATGAATAAATAGGAATTGATTTCACACTAAAACCCCACAAGATAGAATTTTTGTGACCCTCATCCTATCTCACATGTAATCACAAAAATGGAGGGCACTCATGCTACTTGTGCTTCTTGCACTACCATATGCTTGCTTATCTTCTACTCTCCACCATGATCATGGATATCAATCACATTATAAAGGTTAATCATGAACAAGAAAATGTAAGAATATGAATTAAGTGCAAATCAAACATTAATTGCAAGAAAAGATAAGTAAAGAAAGAATTAACAACAAAGAAAAGATAAGAAAGAAAGATTGAATTTTAGTTCTAGTGGAAGACATGGATACAAAAGAATGCTATCTAATGAATACTTGACCATACTCCCTTCTTTAACTTCTTCCTTAACTCTCTTCTAATCGCTTCACCATTAATCAAAACTTTCAATTCCTCATTCTTTAATTTTAATAAATGCATCTCTACAAATTAACCCTTGAAAACCATTTCATTCATTCAAAATTCCAGCAATCTTCATTTACTCAGCTTCAATTCTTAGCCTTTCACAATTCCGGCACAAACAAATACCAGCTCCACTAGCACTATTCAGTATCAATTTCTGAAAAGTTTCCTCTGTAAACTTGAAGACTTCCTGCACAGCATTCCAATTGATAGACTTCAACAGCTTCCATCAGTTCACCTTTGATATCCAGCTGTTCCCTCACTGTTTCAATTCAGTTACTAGATTTCCTTGCAATGTTTCAGCAATTCTATGCACATTCTTGCTTTGTTCCTAGTTCATTTCAGAAAGCAGTTCACAATCAAATTTCAGCTGCATTTCACTTACAATACACAGGACACAAAACTCAATCAATTTGTGAAAAGAAAATCCAAAACTTCCCCCACACTTAAGTCCTTGCTCGTCTCGAGCAATGAAACTCCATTCCTTTCCTGCTGTAGCTTCTGTTCTCTGTATCTGCTATTAACAACTTCTGTTTTATCTAGCTTAGGTTCAATTCATTTCTGATAATCAATTAGCTTGAACTTTTAAGCACGAACTTGCTCAATTCCTGAATATTTCCTCACTGCAGCAACTTACAGCATACTTCATGCACTTAAAGATTACTTGGATCAAATCGGCATCAGCTGTTAGCTTCTCCATTCCAACAGCAACTAAACCATAACTAAATGATCTCCCAAAGGTTTACTTGATAAAAGCATTATAATGCAGCTGGCACAGAATTTTCAAGTAGCTGTCTCTGCAACCCACTACAATCAGAATCTCCTCAAATCTGTTCCTCTCTGCCATTCTGCAATCCTCTAGCATTTCTACAACAATTCAGCATTCAGCAACTTCATTTCAGTTCAATGAAATAGTCAGATTTCCAATTTCAGTTCCCTGAACTTTTCAGTTTCAACAGCTCCCAACTCACATTTTCAAAATCGGCTTACAACTGCTCCTCATTTACAACAGCAAATACACAAAATCAGAAGCTTACATATATCACTGACCTTGATTCAATTTCCCGGATTGAGTATCAAGATTTGGAATTCCAAGTCATACAAGCATGATAATTGAATAATTGAACTTATCAATGTCCCACATTTAGCATTCACTCAATAAAAATTTGAATTCAATCCTCTAAATGATCATAACATCAATTAAAAAAAATTGGTACAGCTGTAAGTTTCCAATAGTTTGATCACAGAATTGTAGCTCAATTTCATAGTTCTGAAATTCCCATGTTTCACCTCCTTCATTTACAAAATTATGATAATATCTTGAAGTACTATATAAATAGAAATTGAAGGTTCTCCATGAGAGGAATGATGCTCAACAAAAGAATTCCGAACTTGGATCCATTTAATCAAATATCAGTAGCTATAAAAACTCCACAGTTTCAGCAACTTCTTAAGCTTAATTTCATATTGACAAGCTCCACACCACAATAGAATTACTAATAGCAACCAAGCTCATTACTGATTTCTTCACAATGATTAGTTACAATTCCGTAGCTAAGTTTAGCTATTGAATTCAGCAATTCAATCAACACTTCAGTTATCAAATTCTGCTAGCTGCAATTCCCTGAAACAGAAAACAATTCCAGAACAGATTCTTGCAGTTTCAGTTTGTATCACTGTTTTGTATCAAAGTCTCACTCTAAAATTCCTTCTTTTCAATTTAAATGAGATATCTTCTAGTGCTCCATAAATGAAATGTTGTCCACTAACTTAATTCCAAATTCTGCTCTCCAAAACAGATATCCATTAGAATCTGCAATTGTAAAATGCTCACTGCTTTTCCCTGCAATTTAGAAAACTGATGACACTAATTGGTACAAACTTAGTCTTCGGATCAAACTTCCTTTGAATGCTCATAACTCTCTCTGAAATTCACAGTTTTCCAACCTAAGCTTTGCAACTGCATATCTGTTTGCGGAGACTCCAGCTCTCAATTTCAATCAATAATATATTGATCCATTTCGTTACAAATCAAAACA
Organism: Zingiber officinale; assembly: GCF_018446385.1. Classification (NCBI taxonomy): domain Eukaryota; kingdom Viridiplantae; phylum Streptophyta; class Magnoliopsida; order Zingiberales; family Zingiberaceae; genus Zingiber; species Zingiber officinale. The sequence goes on from NC_055997.1 coordinate 150,963,457, forward strand.
GCACAAAGATTGTTCTCAAGGGATCACCATGGTACTAGTTTCCATAATTCAAAGCTAATTAAGCTTGCTCTATACATGAATAAACTCAAAGAATGATTCTATTTGGCAATGCAATATTAAAAGCTTGAATTTAAACCATGCTATCTAAAATCAGAAATATCAATTGGCACAAGAAATTTTTTTTCCAAAAAATAACCCTTTAACACTTGCTCTCCTAAATCATGCACCATTCCAATTACTTCATACATCCCATTATTCCAAAAACTCTTTCCCCCACACTTCAACTTAATCTACCTTAGCCAAAATATCCATCATATAGCATGCAATATATCCATATCCACAAATGAAAAGACATCAAATGATATGATGATTATCAAGAAAAATTAGCAAGATTTGTGTAGAAGAAAGAAGCAAATAGAATTACCTTCATAAACATGATTCAATCCATTGAATTGTGGTTTTGAAAGAATCAAAGCAAGTTTTAGAGTGCAATAACACAAGTGCATCATTCAAATAAGGCTTATCCTCACTAGGCATGAAAATGTATCAATCCAATTTACCAATCAAGTGTCCATCATTAAGTAGAAACCTTAAGAAAATTAAAAGTCCATTATTGACATTAAGCCCCAAAATAGATTCTCAAATCTAGCTCACATTCCTTACTTCTAACATGTTATAGAAAAATTGTCAAGGGGGTACCATTTTTTTATTCCAAATTCAAACTTTATTCTATAAGGGAATTGTAAACAGTAAAGAATTTATTCCCTTATACTAAACTTATTATTTGAAAACAAAGAATTTATTAAGCAACTAAGCAAGCTAAAAGAAACAAACTAAAAACTAAGTTGTGAAAGCAAAGACTTATTATTTGTGAAAACAAAAATAAAAGCTAAGTTGGAACGAACTCCCCTTTGATTTTGGTGAATTGCATCATTATTGTCCACATTGTCCACTCTACATCATTTCCTCCCCCGAAGGAATTTCTTAAGTTGGTTGCTATACACTTTGAAGGGTTGACCAGTAGACACCTCCTGCATCTCAATAACACCATTAGAAAAAATATTGGTAACACAAAAAGAGTTCAATGGGTTAGTCAGTTCCTTTGGTTGTCTCACTGGCTCCACAACTTCCTCTGCAATGTCCTTTGAAATTTCCTGTGATTCAATATCTAGTTCTGATGAAGGTACAATAATTGGTAGTGATTCTTGGGTGCTTGGCTCCATAGCACAAGTCCCTACACTATCTTCACTTATATCCAATTTAGGTGATTCTTGGGGTAATGCTTCCATGCAATCCCCTACACTTATAGATTCATCCACAGAAGTTTGACCACAATCAAATCTTACCTCAACTATTTCCCTGTTATCAATACAACCTCCAGAATGTTTAGATTCACAACCCAATTCATTAGAGTCTGAAACAATTTCATCATAATCCGCATCAATAAAATTCATAGTATCCAGCCATTCGGATTTATAAACACTGAAAATAGAATGGTTCTTCTTTTGTTGCATCGTATCAAAAATGCTAAATTGAACAACTACATCAGCAATCTCCATAGATAAAGTTTCAGCATGCACATCAATCTTAGTTCTGGCAGTCTTAAGGAACGGTCTTCCCAAAATAATTGGAGCTCTATTCATTAATACATCGCCTTCCATATCCAAAATGTAGAAATCAGCTGGAAATATAAGGTCACTCACTTTAGACTCGTTGAGAAGTAGATCTGAAGGAGGATGGGGCCGAAATCCTGAAGAAAACTCGCCGTTGGACGTGAAGCACAGTGCGGAGGAATCGACGAAGAAGAACACTGTAGCTTCTCAGATTTAAATCAGATCTGGATCTGAATGGACGGCTATGATTAATTCGGAGCTAAATCAACGGTGAAAGTTTGCCTAAAATATGATCCGAATGTGCTGATGTTGATCTAGGGTCTGGATCTACTCTCCTGCTGGTCGGATCGATCAGATCACTACTGGATGGCCCAGATCCGCCCAGTCTTAAATGAACGGTCCAAATTTATTCTGCTGGATCAATGGCTGGATGAACTCAGATCTGGATCAAAACTTCTGGATCTTCATAAATGGCTCAGATCTGCTCCCCATTAAGTTGGATCGGCCAGATCTTCAATGGATGGCTCAGATCTGCTCAATCTTGGATGAACGGCCCATAATGCTCCGAGGCTTGATCGACTTGATTTGTCTTTAATTTGAGCCCAAGTGTGGTCCAATCTGATCGGGTCCATACCCCTTTTGATGCCTACAAAATAAGAGTCAAATATTAGCACCAAATACCATGAAAACTAGCTAATTTGTAATTAAGTTCAAAATCAAATGCAATATTGAGATATGATGCTAATGAGAGATTAAGCTATGAATAAACTAATAAAAATATGCATTATGATTCACAATAATATAGCCAAAATCATGGCTATCAAAGTGCTGCAACTCGACACCGACAACCCGAAGCTTCAATTTAGTATTTTCCATTGTCGGTATAAGATTATTTACTGCATTACTTGTAAATCATCTTTTGTATACTTTCGAACTTATAGTTGTTGCCCACCGAAAGCGATCAAGGATCGCGGGCCTTCGAGTAGGAGTCGCCTTAGGCTCCGAACGAAGTAAAATTGACCTGTGTCTTTGTGTTGTTTGTTTTTATTCCGCTGCGTCTTTACTCAAGTGTTTTACGAATCGAACGAAATAGCCGCGAGCGCTATTCACCCCCCCTCTAGCGCGGTCTCGATCCAACAATTGGTATCAGAGCGGGGTTGTTTTGAATTGGTGCAACCACCATTCAAAATAGTTTTTTTATGGTATTTTGTTTCGGAGTCAATTAGAAATTAGCTAATTAGCTAAAGTTCTAATTTTTTCAGTGTTGCTCAAAGTTGGTCAATACCACTTGAGCTCGTTATTTTTCTACTTCCTCCCGCACTACTAATCCAAGACATAGTCTTGGAATAGATCTTTTTGCTTTTGCTTATTTAGGTCTAAAATGACTCAACAAGAAGGATATAACACTGTTCGTCCCCCACTATTTTCCGGAGAAGACTTCGGATATTGGAAGGGGCGAATGGAGATATATCTGAAGATTCAGTTCGACACCTGGATGATAGTCAAGACAGGACTTCAACTACCAACTGATACAGACGGTAAGCCTACATCCTGTGAGAACTGGGAGCCAGCCTTCATCAAAAAGGTGGAAGCCGACGCCAAAGCTACCTGCACCATCCAGTGCGGTCTTACCAAGGAGGAGTTCAACAGAGTCGGTCCCTTTTCAACCACGAAGGAACTCTGGGAAAAGCTGATCGAACTCCACGAGGGCACCATAGACACAAAAGTAAGTAAAAGAGATTTATTATTTAATAAATTGTATAATTTAAAAATACAGGAAGGTGAGACGGCGAGCCAGCTTCACGCACGCATCCAGGACATTCTTAACTCTCTTCATACAATTGGACAGAGAGTCGAAAATCGAGACGTCATAAGGTATGCATTAAATTCGTTTCCAAGGAGTACATTGTGGGCATCAATGGTAGATGCCTACAAGGTCTCCAAAGACTTATCTTCTTTAAAGTTAGACGAGTTATTTTCTGAATTTGAACTTCATGAACAAACTCATGCACAGCCATCCGAGAAGGGTATTGCTTTGGTTGCAGGTACGAGTCGAACACGGGAATCAAGAGTACGGTGAAAAATTGAATCAGAATCAGAAGACGAACCCGACTCAGAAGATTCAGAGGATGAACTGACCAGCGAACTCGTGAATCTTGTGAAGAAGCTCTACAAGAAGAAGAAGGGCTTCAACAAGAAAGATCTGAAGAAGGCAGTTCAGTCCAGGGAGGCCCAACCAAACTCAAAGGTAAAGTTCGAAGTCACTTGTTACGGGTGCAACCAGAATGGGCATATCAAAGCCAACTGTCCCAACCAAAAGGAGGCCAAAAAGCAAAGAAGAAAGAAGGCCCTGAAAGCAACCTGAGACGAATCTTCTTCAGAGGACGACGACGATGAACTTGATCAAACAAGTCTACTCGCACTGATGGCCCGGGACCAGATCATCGAGAGCGAGTCAGAAGCAGAGTCCGAGCAAAGCCACGGATCCACATCCGTTTCAGAAGGGCCAGACTCCACTGTAAGCATTCCAAGGCTTAATAATTTAGTTAATTACTTACTTCGCAAACTAGCTAAATCAAACCTTAGGATTAAATCACTTCTAAAGGAAGTAGCCGTCCTTAAATAAGTGACAAACACTAATTCTTTACCTGATCAAGTTCAAACTGGAAATTCTACTCAAGTTCAAAAACTTCAGGAAGAAAACTCTAGTTTGAAAAATCAGGTAAAAGATTTAAAAAATACTTTAGAACGGTTTTCTCTGGGATCCAAGAACTTGGACCTAATTCTTGGAACACAAAGAGCCGTCTACAACAAAACTGGGCTGGGATATAAAAGTAAAAAGAAATATAGATCTTATTTATCCTTAATAAACAAACAAGGTAGTAAATTAGTCCAAGCATGGGTCCCCAAGTCTAAATTGATCAATCAAGTTGGACTTGACCAATACTGGGTTCAGAAGGATGAAAACACTACCTCGATAGATCAAATCGAGGCTATGATCCAGGGAAAGTTAAAAGGAAAACGATCTTAAAAATTTAAAATTAAAAATTCGAAATTAAATTCTAAATTCTAAATTCAAAATTCAAAATAAAAATTAAAAATTTGAAATTAAATTCAAAATTCAAAATTCAAAATAAAAATTAAAAATTCGAAATTAAATTTTAAATTCTAAATTCAAAATCAAAATTAAAAATTCGAAATTAAATTTTAAATTCAAAAATCAAAATCAAAATTAAAAATTCAAAATTAAATTCAAAATTCAAAAATAGATGGTGGATCCAAACTAGCTGGCACCTCCAACTGAACTACCCGACAGGGTAACTGAACCTAATTTACCCGAAATGGGTAAAACAAGAGTAGATTACCCGGCAGGGTAATTAAGGCTAGTTTTAAAAGGGCTGAGTTTAACTTGAACCACAGTACCGATGAAGTTTTTGGATGATAGTACGTTAGGAAAACTTGGGCATCGCATGTCTAGGAAGATATGACTTCGACCTGGTGCATTTGGCCAAGTGGAACTGACCGAAGCTACCCTTAAATGAATCCTAACTAGTTAGACCAAGGATTAGTATTAAGTTCAATGGGTAGGACTATTTGGAAAACCTCGAAGGCATGGTTACTTTAATGAGCTCCGTGTGATTCACCATAGCCCAGAAGTTTATCCAAAGAATGCTTACTTGTTGAACTCAAAGCTAAACCTGAATCTAACACAAAGTTAAACCAGACCCTTAAATTCAACAATAATTCATCTCACAACAATTATAGGATTCCCTGATTGACAATCTAGATCGAGTGAGATGACTAAGAAATTAAAATTAAATTAATTAAATTATTTTAAACTAAATTTCAAAATTGTTTTAAGAACTTAAATTTCAAAATTGTTTTAAAAATTTAAATTTCAAAATTGTTTTAAAAACTTAAATCTCAAAATTGTTTTAAAAACTTAAATTTCAAAATTGTTTTAAGAACTTAAATTTCAAAATTGTTCTAAAAACTTAAATTTCAAAATTGTTTTAAAAACTTAAATTTCAAAATTGTTTTAAAAAATCTAAATTTCAAAATTATTTTAAAAACTTAAATTTCAAAATTGTTTTAAAAACTTAAAGTTCAAAATTATTTTAAAAATCTAAAGTTCAAAATTATTTTAAAAATCTAAATTTCAAAATTGTTTTAAAAACTTAAATTTCAAAATTATTTTAAAATCTAAATTTCAAAATTGTTTTAAAAACTTAAATTTCAAAATTGTTTTAAAAACTTAAATTTCAAAATTGTTTTAAAAATTTAAATGTCAGAATTGTTTTAAAAACTTAAAGTTCAAAATTATTTTAAAAATCTAAAGTTCAAAATTATTTTAAAAATCTAAATTTCAAAAATGTTTTAAAAACTTAAATTTCAAAATTATTTTAAAAACTTAAATTTCAAAATTGTTTTAAAAACTTAAATTTTAAAATTGTTCTAAATACTTAAATTTCAAAATTGTTTTAACAACTTAAATTTCAAAATTGTTTTAAAAATTTAAATTTCAAAATTGTTTTAAAAACTTAAATTTCAAAATTGTTTTAAAAAAACTTAAATTTCAAAATTATTTTAAAAACTTGAATTTCAAAAATATTTTTTTTTCAAAATTATTTTACAAAATCCATTAAACCTTAAAATTTTTTCTTAATCTAAAAACCTTATTAAATTATTTAATATATATATAAAATATATAAAGGGGAGGGCGCCTCATAGAGGCGCCTCCCACACTGGAAGGCGCCTCCAAGAGCGGCGGGAAAGTTCCCGCCGCATCACCTTAAGGCGCCTCGGATCGATCCGAGCGCCTTCTACTCAAGGCGCCTTAAACACTCTTAAGGCGCCTTCAATTCTCAGATTTAGAAAATGAACAGAGTCTTTCTGTTCGATCTTCTGCCGACGCCGAGCACATTCCTGCGTACGATTCCTAGCAACCAAGGCGCCTTCTACCCATTTAATCTTCCCTCAACACCTGGCAATGCCTCCTAGGTATAATCCCAATCCTTCCCAATCAAGTTGTACATAAAATTTCTGTTTATCTTTGTCAATTTTTGGTAAAATCGTTGAAAATAGGAAACGCCGACACGTTGATCCTAATCCAGATAGACTTCCATCAGCAGATATCAAATTCCCCACTATACATCTTAGGGATACCTTTGCCAATTACATTTTTGAACCTATCAAACCTAGATATGTAAATAGGACCTTTTATACCCAGTTCTGTCAGCCATGTATCCAAATGATAGAGCACTATCAAATGGACCAATTGGTTTACTGCAATGATACAGTAAATCAGGAGTTATGTGCACAGTTTTATCACAACCTTGAGAGGGTTGATGATAATAGGTACTCCACTAGAGTTGCTGGCGTTGACATAGAGCTGACTCCCACCTTGCTACGCACCACCCTAGGTCTTAGGGTTTCAGAGTCTACCTTCTTATGCTACCCCAGTAGGGACCTGCCATTTGGCGATCCTTACTTCCACATTACGTTAGATACTATCTACACGTATTTCTTCGGGGAAGAGAGACCTGCTGGCCTGACTGAGTTCAAGTCAGTCTCTCTTCGGGTTCAGGACTATTTGTGTTATCATCTACAAAAGTGATGAAGTATTTATTTCCACCACGCGTTGGCGTACCTTTTAGATCGCACACGTCAGTGTGGATTAGGTCAAGTGGTTCGTTACTTCTTTCAATATGTTGAAAGGATGACCTTGTCATTTTCGCTTCAACACAAATCTCACACTTGTGTTTTGGGTCAAGGTGGAATGTAGGTATGCTTTGCATGTTTATTAATCTACGCAATACATCGTAGTTAACATGTCCTAGTCTACCATGCCACAAACATGAAGACTCAAACATATAAGTGGAAGAGCTTTCAGTTTTATTTATCTTGGACCTAATGGCCATTACATTGAGCTTAAACAGCCCATCAGATACATAGTCTCTTCCTACAAACCTCCCATTATTGGACAATACAACTCTGTTCGACTCAAAAACAATGCGAAAGCCATGCTTGCTCAGAAGTGATCCGGACACTAAATTCTTCCGAATCTCTGGAACATACAACACATTGTTCAGAGTGAGGTCCTTGCCCGAGGTCATCTTCAGCACCACCTTTCCTTGGCCCGTGATGTCCGAGGTTGCTGAGTTTCCCATGAACAGTTTGTCTCCAGTGACTTCTTCGAAGTTGTGGAGCAGCTCCTTGTTGCAGCAGACATGTCGAGTGGCTCCAGTATCGATCCACCATTGTCGCGGGTTTGAACCGATCAGGTTCAGCGCAGAGGTCGTCCATTTCTGGTCCCTCGTTCAGGTTGGCCTCCTGCTTCTTCTTCGGCTTTCTGCACTCCGAAGATTTGTGACCCACTTTGTCACAGTTGAAGCACTTCCCAGAGAATTTCTTCTTGCTGATGCCTCCTTTGGGTCCTATCTTGGAAGACTTGGGGTTCTTCCGTTTCGAGCTTTGTCCGTGCTCGACCACGTTGGCTTTGACAGTAGCCGGAGAGAACAACTTTCTCTCTGAACTCTTGTTGTCTTCTTCGATGCGAAGTCGAACAATGAGTTCCTCCACATTCATCTCCTTCCGCTTGTGCTTCAGGTAGTTCTTGAAATCCTTCCAGCCGGGAGGCAGCTTCTCGATGATAGCAGCCACTTGGAAGGTTTCACTCAGAACCATTCCTTCTGAGTGGATCTCGTGCAAGATCACCTGAAGCTCCTGGACTTGACTGATCACCGTCTTGGAGTCAATCATCTTGTAGTCCAGGAATCTGCCCACGATGAACTTCTTTGCCCCTGCGTCATCCGTCTTGTATTTCTTGTCTAGGGACTCCCACAGTTCCTTAGCTGTACTCTTCATGCTATACACAGCATACAGCGAGTCGGCAAGGCAGTTAAGGATGTAGTTTCGGCAAAGGAACTCGGAATGAGTCCATGCCTCCACTGTACTGATGGTTTGCGCATCAACATCCTCAGTGCGTTTGGGAGGGTCCTCGGTCAAGAACTGAGCCAGATTGAGTGTGGTCAGGTAGAAGAGCATCTTCTGCTGCCACCTCTTGAAGTTCAGTCCACTGAACTTCTCTGGCCTTTCCCTATGACTGATTGGCACAGTTCCAATCAGGGCGGAGGGGGCCTGAACATGTTGAGTCTGTTGCACCTCAACATTTCGTTCCGTGGCCATCTCAACAGAATCGACTCTGTTTCAAGATTGTTGGACACCAAACAATCTGTAGCCGGAGATTTACAGGAAATTAGCTGAATCTAAATACTCGAATTAAATTCAACTCACAGTTAAAATGACCTGAGTAGATAATCTCAGGCTGCCAGCAGGGGCTGATTTTTCTGACCTCAGAGTCTGAGCAATCAGATCGTCCGAGCAGACTGAAAGATAGACAGGCAGAGCGGGAGACCAGTCGGGCAGATCAGAAGGGCGAGTGGCCGACCCAGCAAATGAAGAGTCCAACCGAGCGGACAAACAGAGCACCGGACCGAGGCCTGCGATCGACGCAGTTTCCTTGAAACAGATTCGTCCCACCTCCGGCTGTGCTTCGAGGTTTTCTCGGATCGTCTGTTTCCTAGGATACAACGGCAAGACCACGAACGCAACCAAGCACTGGTTGTTCGTGGCGAACTGAGAATGCACCTGAGTGCTATCACAAATAGTTTAGCCGAGCGGATGCACGACTGAGGGAAAAGAATCAGGGAACGAAGGTGGAGGAATTCTCTTGCTTTCGCTTTGCTTTCGTTCTTTTTTCCTTCGCTTTGCTCAAGATCCAGCCTCCTTATATAGGAGCTCTCATCTTGCCTGCAATAAATGATCAAATTATGATCATTTAATGCTGAGTTTAATTTCGTCATTAATGGGTTTAATGTCTTCATTAATGTCGAGACGTTACAGAATCATTATTAATGAGATTAATGTCGTCATTAATACTGAGACGTTACGAAATCACCATTAATGAGTTTGTTACGGAATTGAAATTAATGCTTCCATTACATCCTGAGCAAGATTCAAGTGGCTATATGTTGGTTCATTCTTTTGGATAAATTTTACCTCAACCGGTCCGGCATTCAACATGCACAAGTCGTGCTCGCGCACGAGTCAACCTTGAATCAGTACAATCCGGACCCTGGATTTGCACCCACCCTTGCGCACTCACGCATGAGAGAGCTCTCCCTATGCATATGTTTACAACGTCAATGCATGTGTCATAATATAAACCAACAATAAAGCCAAGAGACTTCTAATGTGGGACTAAACTCATGCACAATAGTCTCTTCATCCCCATCTTTTTATTCCATTCACATTTCCAACAATAACCATCTTTCCACTCTTGAAGTTATAATGTCTAATTCTCTTATGACATTCTTTTCTCTGAATTGCACTTCTGCAAATTCCACTATGACATGCTTTTTACTATAAATTGCTATTCTGCTGGGTTCTTGCCTTTGTCCGACATGGCAAATGAAATTGTTATTAGTCATGCTTAGGTACTGGGATTGTCAAACTAAATGCCTAGGTTTTTGATGGGATTTTTCTGCCCTCTTAAATTTTTACATTTCAAACCTGAATATTCCGAGTTCCATCAGGATGTGCCTTTGCTATTCTGATTTTGTCCAAGCAATTGGATGCCAATCAGCAACCTATTGCTATTGGTAGCTTCTTAGGCATGACCATAAATTATGGGAATAAAAGTAAAACACCAAGAATCAGTCAGAACCTGTTAATAAACTGGCAGGCTAGTCTTTTATGCTCTGTTTATTCGGTTGGACGGATGAATGAAAGAAAGAAAAGTTTTCCGTAAGAAAAGTTTTTACTGTTTACTTTACAGAAGAAGATGGATTATTGATCCTTTCTCTTGTTTACCTCTTCTAAAATAATGGGCGGACGATTGACGAAACCATCCGTGGATCCATTTTAAGGCATTTTTTTCATCCCCTCAAAATCGGACGGAAAGAAGCCATCCGTCCTTAGCTGCAACTCTGCCTCAACTCCATTAGCTACCTCTGTCCGCCAACAGACCACCATCCCCATTTCTTCCCTTCAACCTCGCGAGCACGAGCAGCACGAGCTCGGCAGATTGCGAGGTGGCTCCAGGAGATTTCTTCAGCTTCTTCCGCCTTGGTTTTTCCGCCGCTTTGAGGTTTCTGGAGACGAGAAAAGTTGAGTCTGATTCACTCCAAATCTTGCTAAAAGAATAAGATCACAGATCAAAAATTGCACACAGAAAGCGAGTGCCCTTTTTGTGGGTTCTCGACTCGCTATGCTGCCCACATCTCTTTACTTTCTAAATTCATTATTATGTCGATATTTGTTGGGGATGCTTTATGATTTCTTTTTCTTTCTTTCACAATTAAATGAAGTGAAGTGTGCATTTGATTTCCGAAGCTCTCACAGATCGAGCTCCAGGACAATATCCTTACCGGCAGGTTCTTGGACACCTGCGGCGCTGCCATCTCGCCAAACCTAGGGCAGATTAACCTCTCCAACAACCAGCTTTCAGGGAGATTCCACCAGAGATTCCGGAATGCGAATCTTCAATGCTAATAGATCTGCCGAAACCAATAGCTGGAACGGCAATCAAAGAGGAAGAATCACGGAGCTCAACGCCGCCAGATCTCTTGAGCATTTGAAGTGCTGCCTGAGGATTCTTTCCTTTCTCTCCCCTTTCTCTTCCCTAGGGATTACATTATTTTCCCTTCTCTTGCTGCGAAGATATTGCTCCGTAATTGATTCCTTTCTCTCACTCATCTGTCCATCCGAGTAAACAGAGCATTAGAGTCAACTGATCCAGACATTTTTCCAGTCAACCCTTGCCTAAAAAAACAAGTCTGAAGGAATATAAATAATATGAAAAACAAGTCAGGCACCTGGGAACAGTTGGCTTCTGCTAAAAATTGTTGGAAAGCATCTGAAAAAGAGATGGAAGCACAGGTTCTGTTCAGGGTATTCCCTAGAAAGAGGCGTAATGTTACTCCTCTTAACCATGATGAGTTGATGATTAATACTCAATAGGCATGGAAATATATATAAATGCATTTAACAAGTAAAACCTATTGCTTAATGCTTATAGGCGAGATTGATATACGTGTCAACAGTTAAGAAATTAGAAACATTTGGCAAGATAAAATGTCACAATAAGTAAAACGTAGCAAGACATAACATATAATAAATAGCTATATAATATATTATTTCGAAACAATTTGTGGATTTTAAATACAATAGAGAATAAGTTCATATAATCATTGGCTTATCATTTGAATATTAGTATCAGATTAGCAAATTAAATCTTAAAGTGCATTTCATCTTCATATACATCAAAATATTATTTTCCTCCTTGTTTTCAATTTTTTTTAGTTTTCCTGATACAACCAATTCTGCTAATCCAATACAAATGATACTTAGATTTTGAATTAACCAATCCCAAAACAGACTCTGGCTTTTGCTTTGTGCTCTTTCACTGTTGTATTATCAGATAATTGTATCTGGAAGTTAACATGTAGGCTTATGATATCTTGTTCTTCTTTTTAGTTACTCTCTCTTAATAGCTTTTTATGTTGTCTTGTACAGGATCCTGAAACAAAAAAGCCTCGTGTAAAAATCTACACTGATAAAGAAACAGGCATAATAAAGGGTGATGCACTTGTTTCATACTTGAAGGTAACACTTGTTGTATTCGACATCACACCCAAATAGAAATTTGTAGTTTTCATTTAACTTTTGAAATGTAGGAGCCATCTGTTGCTTTATCAATCCAACTTTTGGATGGAACACCTCTTCGTTCTGGTGGAAAGACTCTTATGTCTGTAAGCCAAGCTAGGTTTGAGCAAAAAGGTTTGATGAAAATTCACTTTGAGCTAAGTCTTTTCAAAAGTTATGTTACTAGTTTATTCACGCATCAAAATATTGTTTAAATACATAAATTCTTGTTCAGGGGAAGTATTTATAGCAAAGCAGACTGACAAGAGAAAGAAAAAGAAATTGAAAAGAGTTGAAGATAAGATTCTTGGATGGGGTAATGTTTTAACTTTCTACTACGGTTTCATATTGTGTGAATCATTTTAATGGAAGGGGAGCTTTGGCGCAATGATAAAGTTGTTGCTTTGTGACCAAAAGGTCACGGGTTCGAATCCTTGAAAACAACCTCTTGCGAAAAGTAGGATAAGGCTGTGTATAATGGATCCTTCCCCATGACCCCGCATAGCGGGTGCTTCCTGCACCGGGCTGTCTTTTTTTTTTTTTCCAAAATAGTTGTTTGCATTTCTGTCATTAGCTATATTATTTTACTGTCAAGGGTCCACCATTTATCTTTTTGCTTTGGCCAATGTACACTCATTCTACTTTTGATTAGCAATATATTTTCTTTGACTAAACAACTTTTAGTTCTTTTGGATCTCCACAATAATCTTTTCCGTGCAAGTGCAGAAGACAGGAAAAGAGGAGAACAATTTAGTATGGCGTCGAGAGTCATGCTTTGCTTCTAAGAATTATATTTTGTGAGTTAGGATGTAAAAAAGAAGCTAAATAGTTAAATTTCCCAAGCATTCCACCTAAGTGAGATCAGTATTTTTCCCAAGAAATTATTCTTGATCAAGCCCTTTTGCTAGTTTTACCCCAAGAAATATTTCAATGTAATCGTTAAGATAACTTATTTGCCATCTTCAAAACCTAGAGTTTATTGAAACATAAGATTTAAAACCTTGAACCAACATCTATATTTTACTGTGTTTTTTGGTTTCTTCTCTTTATTCTCTTAATGAAGATCAAGCTTATGTGCGGTTTTGTTTTTCTGTGTTTTTGTAGTTTTTAACTATCACTTTTCATAAAACTTGTGAGTTTGTACTGTTTTTTGTTTAACTTGTTATATTGTTATTTGTTAAGCATTCTGATTTCTTATTCTAGGTGGACATGATGATTCAAAGGTGCAAATTCCAGCTACTGTCATTTTGCGCAATATGTTCACCCCTGCTGAGTTAAGGGTATGCTAGTGGTACCTTCAAATGATAAATCATGCTAGTTAGTTATTTTAATCTGTGAATTAAGTCTGATAAAGCTATGTGTAAAAATTTGGTTGTCACTCTAAGCAGGATGATGAGACTCTTCAGCCAGAACTTGAACAAGATGTTAGGGAAGAGTGCTCAAAGTTGGGGGCTGTTGATTCAGTCAAGGTATTTTGTTTCAATGCACCTTGTAGTTGGTGTTAATTTTATGCTGTACATAGGAAATGTGATGTATAGGAACATTATAATTTCCCCTGAAGTTGTAATCTGCCCCCTCTCACTTTCAGACAATTATAGGTAGTTGGAGTGCCAAATGTTCTACTGGTTGACTTTGCTACAATCCAATCAATTTTGTCTTGTGCAACCACCTCTTTGTTTTTTTCCTCATTGCAATCATCGTTTGCTGCTGCTCTCAGCATGTTGCTGCAAAATTATTACCTTTAACATGTTGCCTTCACAGAACCACCACATTCCAGCAACTTTTCTGTGTTGCAGCACTCGCAGTGCATTCTCTGCGTTGTGCCACTATCTCCCTACCTCACTGCAACTTTTTCTTTTCATTAGCTTCCGGCCTTTGTTAAATCCCTGACATCAATGCCATGGAATCCCTGCAGTTGTGTTGAACTTGCTTTGCACCCCTCTGCCTTATCTTCTTTCATAGCTAATGACTCAAAAACTGATATGTAAATCCATGCTTGTCACATTAATTTGACTGTTTTGTATCCGTTACATATTTTTATAGCTATGATATTGATAATTCTGTTTTGGCATAGGTGTGTGAGAATCACCCACAGGGTGTAATTTTAGTGAAATACAAGAACCAGAAAGATGCTGAAAAGTGCATTGAGCTAATGAATGGAAGATGGTTTGCTTTCTCAACACTTGAGTCCCTAATATATACGTCTGATTTAATGCTTACTATCGATATGCATTTCTATCTGTGCAATTTGATACTTTCAAGATGAAATATTGTCTGGTGATGATCCCACATGGATTGCAAGACTTGCTCGGGGATACCACAAATAACACTTGTTCATTCCCGAGCCATATTTTAGCCTTGGCTTTTGATCCCTTAATAGATTAACCTGAGAGCAGGATAAACAATTTTGCTCATAGCATTCAAGCAATCACTTCCTCATTTCAATCATGATGTTGATTTTCTCCATCTAACTTGCCTAACCGAATGAGTTTATAGGTTTGGTGGAAAACAAATACATGCAAGCATAGACAATGGCTCTATCAACCATGCTCTTATCCGTGATATAGATGCCGAGGTGTCAAGGCTTGAACAGTTTGGCGCGGAGCTGGATGCAGATTGAGTTCACTTGACAAAATGCATTTGTTGTGAGTTGGATGGAAATGAATATTTATGTAGCTTGCAAGTAGTTGAATCCATCTTTAAGATTGTAGCTACTGATGAGCTTTGAATCTTGGTACTTTCTTCTATCCTCTATCCTCTATCCTCTATCCTCTATCCTCCGTTATCGAGTAGGGTACCAACACTTAGTATCTCTATTGATAACATTGAAGGTTTTTGTAAACAATAGAAACTATGGATTGCCATTTATGCGGATGCCAGATACACACTTGTGATCCACTGCTGAGGTGGAATCGACTTTGCTTCAAAGGTATGCCATTGCTATCGTGAAAATAGTTGCTCGAAAACTCATCATTATACTTGAAAACTTTGGCATGTTAGTTAACAACACCAACGTATGGTGTTAATAGTTGAGTTTGAAATGAGTCCAACATTGGAATGAGTCTCTCGATTATTTTTCATCGCTAACCAATCTTAATCCTCATTTATTTACTCGGTAGCTTGGTAAAGTTAAAGTAGCCGTTTAATTAGCTTTGATGTACTCCTCTGTCTAAAAAAAGGTCTCTTCTAGTGTAAGCTAAAGAAATAGTAGAGATTAAGTGATGCTTATCATATAATTTTGATTATTTCATCAAAAAAATTGTTGGGGAGACATGCCATGATAATAATGAATACAAATGACATTTAAACACCCATAGTAAATAAAAGATTGTCTATTTAATCAGGAGTTTAATTATAAAGATTTTTCAAAAGCCACTTATCATTAAGTAAAAGGGTAAGAAGTCGATTTATGAGATATACTGTAGTGCAAATAATTTTATCTCAAAATTTATACAGAATTGATGCATGATGAAAAAGAATTAAGACAGTTTTAACTATATGTCTATATTTTATTTCAGCATAACTATTTTGTTATGGAGTGTGAGGACAAGAAACTCAACAAACAATTCTACAAGAGATAAGATCACGATAGAGAGCTTGATATTGTCTCCCCAATCAGAATGAAAAGAAAGTATTTTATAATTAAAATATTGTTCAACTTGATTTTGAAAATTACAGAATATATCTAATAAATTAAATTTCCTTTTAATATGATAGAGTCAGATATATTTACTAAAATGATCAATTTAGTTAATATTAGAAACCTTGATTAGACAAAATATGTGCAGGATCTCAAATATCCGTTGGACTTTTGATCATCAAGTGTTCGGCCTTTCTTAACCTATTAGGACTTTTTTTCTTGTCAACTTTCTATTAGAATTTTGATCACCAAGTGTCCGATCCTCCTTGACCTATTTGAATTTTTCTTTTGCCAACTTTCTATTGGACTTCTCAAGTAAGTATTCGATTCTCTTTGATCTACTTGATTTCTCTTATATATTATTAAACATCGAAATCTAAGTTCGAGCCAACCCGAGCTTTGTCAATATTAATCTGAGGTCGATTTCATCCGAAATATTATTTATGAATATCTAATACTAATCAAATAATTTTTTTTATAAAATTAATTTATAATCAGTAATTTATAAATATAGTAAATATATTTTTAATTTTTTAAATATATAAATATAAAAAATAATATGATATAATAGTTTTTATTTAATAGGTTAAATGCCAATATACAAGGATAGAAACACAATATAACAATTATATTTTGAAAGGGAACTTTTAAAAAATAAATTTACTCTCCTCCATTGCTACAATAGATTTTATTTTTATCACAAAGATTTATAGATATTAATTGCTATCCCTCACGCAAGACCTCCGGTATACTTTGTAATGTACGCGACCGTAGCAAACAATGTCCTCCAAAATTTTATGATAGGTTAGATCTCAATACTAAATCATTTGAGGTTATTAAAATGAATGTTTAATAAATTTATCAACCAAATGACTTGGATTATTGATGCAAGTTGAATAATTTAAATAGTTTAAATAAACTAAATAATTTAAATTAATAGAAAAAATAGATAAATCAAATAAATATTTTCATTAAGGATATCATTTTATTACTATAACTAAATAAACATAATTTTTTTAAAAATTATTTAATGTTTGATCAGATTTAAAATCTCAAATCAAATGGAGATAATCAAAATTAATTATATATTTTCTTAGTTTAGCAATAGTTTGATTTTATAAATATAATATTTATTTAAAAAATCATTCTGGAGATAATTAATTTTAATACTCATTACCTTAAACAAAATAAATATATCATAATTTATCCGCTTAATATCTAATTATCAAATGTATCCTAAAAAATAGTTTTCATAAAAATCTTAAAATAAATGACTTTTTTCTAAAATCATGATTTTTTTATTAGAGCATCCTTAGTCGTAGGGATATTTAGAGAGAATATTTCTCTAAATATTCCTAATATCAAATATCCCCAAGATATTAAAGAAGATATTTAAAATCACCACTTATACTCGATTATTTCTCTTTCTCCTTGTTTTTATTAAAAAGAAATATTTTTAAGAGTAAAATTTAGACCATAAACAGTTAATTTTTATGATATTGGAAATCATCAAACATTGGGATGCTTTTAGTTGCACAAATTAATTTACCATCCCATTAAACAATGAAATATTCATTGCGGTTTGCATATCGCCATAATTACTATTCCACCCTCATGATATGAATGATACTTATCTTCTCATTTCCTCTCCTCGGCGTATAATAATCTGACCACTTATCCATCATCAAAGGTCTTCAGATGACCTTCAGTTGTTCGCTCCGAATAAAAATTATAACTCGATAGGACAATAAATTCAAAAAAGGATTATTATTATTTGCGATCAGATCGTGTCCTAGGAATGTCACAGCTCTTAAATCATTAAAAAAAAAATGATCTAGCAGATGTGTCCTCCTCATGATATATCCTCATGAGTGTGGAATGGTACTTTTCTTCTCCTGCCCTTTAACATTTAACGAGCAAGATCCACTGCAATATTACAATTAGACCTCCCGATCACGAAACCCTAAACCCTAAGCTCTCCTTCCTCCTCCGCTCCTCATTCCACTAATCCAAAACATCTTCTTCCTCCTCTTCTGATTTGGAGTAATCCACAGCAGTGGTCGCCTCTCGCGAGTTCGTCCATCTTCTTCCTTCCCTGCCGTCTGTCGCAGACCTAGGGCTTGGAGCAGGGGACCTTGTCGCGCCAACTTATTGAAACGACGGTCAGCATCTTGTTTCTAACTCTCCTTCAGCTTCAAATTATTTGGATTCCTCAATCTCTTCGTTGTTGCAATTTTGTGTTTGAGGGAAGTGATGTGTCGAAGGAGATGTTTGTCCGAGATCAGATCTGATCTGAATCAAGTATACTTTCTTTTTATTTATATTTTTGGTAGTGTTTGATGTGTGGTATTGCCTGATTTAGGGTCTGGAAGTTGTTCGGGGATTGCTTGACATATAGTAGTCGAGATCTGACTTGTAGGCACGAAGACCAAGAATTTTGAGGTAATTTTGGCCTAGATTGTGTTTGAGGAAGGCTTTTATCCACTTGTTTCTATGAATCATGGTATATATGCCCATACATTTCTATTCGGGCTGAAATTTGGTTGCGTTTCATCCTGTTTTTATAACCGGTGTTTCAAGTCAATAAATCTTATAATTGCTGAGATTCTATATTTGATACGATTGTTTGGTTGCTTGTGGTTCTACATCTGTCAAACTTAATTGGTCAGTGTTGGTGTATAGATACATGAGTTGTTAGAATTGTTGCTGGTTGCAAGGTAGGTTCTTATTGTTATGTTTCAAATCATGATATTTTTGTGTGTTGTAATCTATTGCCGACTTGCACAATAATGTTAGATTTTTTGGTGCTGCTTCGTCTACTGGTTATTATAATCATTTAGATGATTTTGAAAAGTGTTTATGTTATCATCATTATCAAACCATGTTTGCCCAACAATTCAACACTTTATACAAGGTTATAAGTATCACTAGAATTTTAGAAAATCTTTACATCCTCCATAAATTAAAAGTGCTTAATAGGTTAAAATTTGTTTTTCATTTTATTAGAGAGAAGTGCAATATAATGAGACCATACCTCTTTTGTTAGTTCTAATAGTTAGTCATAACATTTGCTGTCAAAATTGTTAAGAGGACTTAGAGTTTTTATAATATATTCAAATCAATTTGAGGCCAAGTCCTAATTTTACTCACTTGTAAATATGTGCAAGGAGATTACCTAGGGCTTCAAGTGGAAAATAATTCTCTTATAATTTTGACAATTTTATAACAAAATTAGGTGCCAAGAAAACTTAGTATACTTTTTTTTTTCATTTTATCTAACCACCTTTTCTCCTGCTAATATTTCATCAAAAAAAACATTTGTTTATTTGTCATCACCATGCCTCTTAGCTACTCTTTATTATTAGGATTTTCAAAAAATGAATTCATTTATCCATTAATTTTTTAGATGTCCTAATCAGGAACATGTTTCTCTTGTTTAAGTTTGAAGAATCTAAGATTAGTTATGTAAAATATTCAAGAGATCATGATGTTTTAAATTTGATTGTATATAGTACATAGGTATAGGAGACTTTTATAGGTAGAGGATTCTCTTTTCATGTGACCTATATATTAGTATAGGAGCCAGGAAAAAAAAATATATTGAGCATATTATTAATTATGGCACATTATTAATTATCTCGTGCTATCACATTCATCAATGTCTATCCAATTTCTTTGTTCTATCGCTTAGTCATCGTATTGTGCATCTGACAAAAGGCACAAATATGCATTTGAAAACAACGATGTATAATAGAGAAGCAGATCAATTTATTGATACCGTCACGGACAAATTTTTTAATAATATTTATCTATCACTATCCTGTGGCCGGTAAACGGGATTAATATTAACAAAATAAATTATTTTCGATAAATAGTCACACCAACAAATCAACAGATCGCGATTTAATGGTAATTTGTCAGTTTTTCTTTATAAATACCGATGAACGACCATTGTGTTTC
Organism: Zingiber officinale; assembly: GCF_018446385.1. Taxonomy (NCBI): domain Eukaryota; kingdom Viridiplantae; phylum Streptophyta; class Magnoliopsida; order Zingiberales; family Zingiberaceae; genus Zingiber; species Zingiber officinale. The sequence goes on from NC_055997.1 coordinate 150,983,377, forward strand.
AATTTGAGTTTCTTGGTATCTTTTCATTCTGATATCTCTCTTGACAAGCAGCGACGTTGCATTTTGCTTTTTGCTAACGAAGGTTTTATTCATTCCTTACTAATTCTTTTGAATAATTTGTATCTATATTATTTGATTTTGAATACAATGTATTTAAATATCTTCCTGTTCTACGCATATATTTCTTGTCCTCCAGGTTTTTGTTCATTTGTTTTATTTTCATTTTATGACTTCATTGATTTTTTTCACATATCCAATGGTAAACTAACGTAGTGACTTCAACAAAATCTATTCTCATAAACTTTTGCTATTAGTCTTTTTGTATAATCTTTAGATTTGCTATTAGTGTGTTTGTACTTTGAACATTGTTACTAAACATTAAATATTTAGCTTTGGTATTTAAACATAGCCTTCACTTTAGTTGATTTTTTACATGGATCTTAACTGAACAAAATATTCTAGGTTAACATAGTCGGCCAATTTATAAATATTTTTCCTTGCTATTTACTTTGAATCAGGACTTTTGAACTTAACTCAGTCTCTGAACTTGTTCTAACCGAACTTTGTACCTATTGACAGGCGATTTGCAGGGGTGCGATGGATACAACTGAGACCATTCAACACTGACACCCCCTCTTGTTCTCTTTTATGGTCCCTACTCCTCTCTATCTTGACTGTATTTTGTGTAACATCAGTTTTCGTTAATTAAAGTTTTTAATTACTGAAATTCCAGAATGGTATGCTGTTAAGAATGTCTATAGATGTACTGCTTGTTACATTTGTGTTTTCAAATTTCCTATTTAAGTCCTTTAAATGAATATTATTAGTGTCATGAACTTATTGCACAATTTAGCCTTACAAATTTAGATTTTGATTGTTATACTTAACGGTGACTTAGAACCTGAACTTTTGATTTCAATCTTTAGTATGAGGGTTCTGTCTCACTGTGAGCTGGACTTATTTTTCAAGTGTACTTAATTTTGAACTAGAGTTGGTTTTAAACAACGGAACATAATTTTAAATTGGACATTTTTTGAAATGGATCTAGTTTCTCAACTTAATTTAATTTGTCAATCTATACTCTGAACTGATCTTAATACATTGATCTTAATCTCTGTAGCCAATTGAACTTATACTCTGAATTTAATGTATTTTCTCTTTTGAAGTAACTTCAGTCTCTCGAGTTAGTCTCTAAACTCAATAATGTTTTGGAACTCTGTAGATTTAGTATGTAAACTTTACATAGGGTCTGAACAGATCTTGCTATATAAATTGATCTTTGTTTCTGTTGTATTCATTATCTGAATCTGATTTACATATGAACTTGACGTATCTGCGAACTGAGCATAGTTTTGAACTGGTTTTAGAGTTAAATTGTACTTAGTTTCATTCTTAAGATATTCTCTCAATTTATTCATGTCTTAGTCTCTTAATTCAAGTAAATCTCAGTATGTTGAACTAATTGATATATGATCTTAAATGCTTAACGTAGCTTTTGAAATCTCTTTAGGAGGCTTAATTTCTTGGTTATGTGAACTTGGAATGTCGAATGGAACTCTGAACTTGGTTATAATGTAGAACAAATTGTAGGACCGATGCGGCCGGGTAGAAGGGGGGGTTGAATAGCCCTGAAAAATCAAACACAACCCTTTCTCGTACGATTAAGCTAACACATAAAAAATAGATTAAACAGAAAATAAAGCATAAAAACGAGGCACCGAATTTGACTTGGTTACAACCGGGGAGGTTGTTAATCCAAGGATGAAGATCGCACTAAGAGCTCCTTCAGGCGGAGAAGCCTCGTTTACATCAGAAGAAGCTAATCTAAGCGGTGGAAGCACACAAGTGTTGTTTACAATTTACGAATCGATGAAGAGCTTATGGACCAAGGCTATATTTATAGCCTTGGTTGGCGCCTGGAAGGTTCCTGGGAGGGGATAAAGTTTTATCCCCAACGTTCGGATCACGTAAATCGCGATCTTGGTCAAAATCGGGTTCCGGGCCCCGGAGCAAAAAGTCAACTGCGGTTGACTTTTGTCGGGACCACTTCTCCGTTAAGTCCCCGTCTCGGTCCGGGTCTCTGCCTCGATCCGCTGATTGGGTGATCTCGACATCCGAATAGGGTTCACCCGAACACATCTTCCGGTCTTCTCGAGCGTGCTTCCTCCCGGCTTCTCAGCACTGCGCGTGTCCTTCTCGTCCACCAGACTCATCCGCAAACTTGTCCTCGATCGCACCCGTCAGCCTTCGGCTAGCGTCTCTTGCTCCCGAGCGATCTTCCGCTCGACTTGGAACCATCGCGCACTTTCTTCTCGTCCACCGGTTCCGCAGCGCCTCGTCCCTCGGACGCACCGCGTGCCGTCCTTCTCGCTAGCTGCGTCTTCCGCTCGAGTACCTGTGCTCCTAAGCTCCTGCACACTTAGACACAAGGTTAGAAAACAACAGAACCTAACTTAACTTGTTGATCACACCAAAACCAACCTTGGGGTTCCAACAATCTCCCCCTTTTTGGTGTGATCAACCCAAGTTAAGCTAGGGTTAACTAGACAAAAAATAAATTAACTAAATTTACAATTTAGTGCACAAAGATAAAAAAAAAAAAAAAAAAATAGTTTTAGGCTACCTCCCCCTAGACTTATACTTATCCTTCTCCCCCTTTGATAAAAAAAAAAATGGGGTTCCAAAAAAAATCTAAGGGTTAAAGACTTAGAAAATTTGAAAAGCTACCTTAAAAAAAATTTCTAAGTCAAAAGATTCTAAGTTAGAAAAAGAATTTTGCAATCAATAAAACTTAATTAAATATTTTGAAAAATATTTTTGAATCAATAAAAGCAGAAAAAACTCTAAGTAAAATTTTAACTTAGGAAAAAATAATTTTTGAAAATTTTTCTAAACACTCTAAGTAAAAATTATTTTTGAAGATAGAATTTTAAAAAAAATTAATTATTTAAAAAAATTTATGTCAAAATTTTGAAACATGTTTGAATAACTTTTTAAAGCATTAAATAATTCTAGTATTAATGCTTTATTAATTAAACATTTATTTCAATATTTGGCTTCCAGGCAGTGACGAGGCACTAGGCCTTCTTGGTTATTGGAGCAACAACCACTTTCTAGTCAAAGCCCATAAAGAAATTTTTGTTTAATTTTCTCACTTAAAGCGCTAACTTTGATTTTAAAATTTACACTAAGCAAGATTTAGGAACCCAATAAAGGTTCAACCTACTAGATTAACTAAAAATTTCTTAGGGACATATTTTCTAGAGATATTTTTAATTTGTCCCTGGTGATATCTATAATACCAATTCAAATTATTGAACCGTCTAAAATTGGTTTTAGATGAGCAAGCAGAGTTTTTCAAGTTTTCTACTTGAATTTTTAAATTTTGAATTTCTAATTTTAATTTTTCATTTTCTAAATTTGATTTATCTAGCATTTCTAACGGACAAGATGTAGCTAATATTGCTTTTAAATCTTTATTTTCATTTTCTAATTTGCAGCAATCTTTTGTTAAAATTTTAATGAATTTAAACATTTTATCAGGAGGAAGAGATCGTACCTCACTTATGTTGGTGCAATATCCCTCAGGTCAAGGTTGACCTGGGTAACCAAGCTGAGTCTTGGTTTGGGTTTAGATGTTTGACAATAAGATATTGATTGAAGAAGAGTCAAGTAGGTCAAGGTTGACTGGATACTTGACTGGGAAGTCCTAACTGGGATGTTAGGCAAAATGAAAGACCTAGTGAGTGAAGCTAGGCAGTATGAAAGTCCTGGTGAGTGAAGCCAGGCAGAAGAGAAGTCCTGGTGAGTGAAGCCAGGCAGAAGGAAGTCCTAGTGAGTGAAGCTAGGCAGATGGAAATCCTGGTGAGTGAAGCCAGGTGAAAGTCCTAGTGAGTGAAGCTAGGCAGATGGAAAACCCTAGTGAGTGAAGCTAGGTGAAAGCCCTGGTGAGTGAACCAGGCAAGGAAAATCCGGATGGATCAAGGATGATCGGACATCTGGTGGGAAGTCCAAGTAGGTCAAAGGATTGATGGATACTTGACATGAAGAAAAGTCCAAGTAGGTCGAAAGGACTCGACACTACTTGAGAAAAGTCAGTGGGTCAAAGAGACGGGACACTTGGTAAGGGAGTCCTAGCAGTCAGGAGTGACTAGATGCTAGGCGACATACCAACAGTCGAGGTTGACCGGATGTTGGTTTGGGAGGTTCGGGACTTGGTTTTCGACAAAATCAAACGTTCGGATCGATCGATGGATCGATCCGATAGTTAACAGAGAGCCTCCGGATCGATCCGTGGATCGATCAGAGGTCCCAATCGATCGATGGATCGATTGGGGGCCCTCAGCGATAGCGGGATCGATCCGTGGATCGATCCAGCGCTTTCGAATCAGAAGCTCGGATCGATCCGTGGATCGATCCAAAGCCTCCCGATCGATTGGGAACATTCGAATCGATCGGGATCCGACCGCTGACATCGTTTATAGCTGCGGTAGAGCTTCACCGATTCACTCCAGAATACTCGCCAGCTCCTCCACAGCGCTCTCAAAGATCAGGTCGCCAGTTCTTGAAGGATCTTGGAAGCTTTCCAAGTCAAGAGGCGGATCAAAGGCAAGAAGAGAAGCTAGGGTTAGGGTTTTCTGTACTCATTGTAAGCTTTGCGCTTGTATTTTGTTTCCCTTTCCTTTCTTCTCGTACTGAGAGTCTTGTAGGGCTTCTCCGCCCTCGGTAGTTACCGAAAAGGAGTGTTTTCATAGTGGAGGGTGCGTGCGTGGTGTGGATCCTTGGACTAGTCACCTCTTGTGAGGTGGATACCAAGTAAACCAACCGTGTTAGCGTTGTTGTATTTGTTTCTGTATTTTCCGCTGCATATTCTTGAAGAAACAAGCAACACCGAGCAACGAGCGAACGCGACGAGCTATTCACCCCTCTAGCTACTTTTGGTCCTAACAACTTACCTTGTCGATCTCGTTGTCGGTTTCTCCCCCTGAACTGCTGCTCTCTTCGGATGTGGCTCCCCCTTCATCGATGCTTTCGATGCTCATTTCGGAAGAGCTTGACTCGCAGTCGTCGTCTTGATGACTCGCCATTAACGCGAGCCCGGAGAACTCCTCGACTTCCGATTCCGACGACGTATCGTCCCACGTCGCTTTTAGGGCCTTGCGCTTTTGGATAGGCTTCTTACCCTTGTCCTTCCCTTTGTTCTTCAGTTTAGGGCAATTGTCCTTGACGTGCCCTTCTTCATCGCAATGGTAGCAGCGGATGGTTCTTTTCTTTCTTCCCTGCGGATGGTTAGATTTCCTAGATTTACAAATATTTTTAAATCGTCTTACCATCATTACCATTTCCTCGTCGTCGAGAGAAGATTCTGACTCAGGTTCGTCTCTCGAAGCTTTAAGAGCGACATTATTCTTGGGCTCCTTCGGACCTGCACATCTTGACTCATGCACTTCAAAAGTTGAAAAGAATTCGTCTAATGAAATTTTTCTAGATCTTTTGAAATGTAAAAGGCATCTACTAGTGATGCCCATTTGAGTTTCTAGGAAAGGAATTTAGGCATACCTTAGCGAATCTCTTGCTTACCTCTTCTCCGAGATTCGTAAGTCTAGTGATGAGTTCCGAATCCTCGAGTGTAGATGTGCAATAATCGGAGGTTTGTAAGCTGGTTACGAAGTAAATCCCGTCTTGCAAGTTTGGCTTCGGATGTTCCTTCGTGTAACTCCGTGAATTTCTCCCAAAGCTCCTTTCACGAGTTGTAGGTACCGACTCGATTGACTTCTTGTGTTGGAATTACACTTAGCAGATGGAATTCTGCTTTCTTGTTTGCCACGTGGTCAGCCTGCTCCTTCTTTGACCATTGATTTCTTGCTTTGCCCTCTGGTGCTTCATAGCCAAATTCCATTGTTAGTAATAAATCATAATCTGTTTCAAGAAATACCTCCATTCGATTTTTCCAGCTAGCGAAGTCCCCTTCGAATTTTGGTGCGTGGATGTTGGATCCGGCCATCTTGTTGCTTCGTTCGGCGGTTAGTCCTCCTGAAGCGCCTCGGCTCTGATACCACTTGTAGGACCGATGCGGCCGGCTAGAAGAGGGGTTGAATAGACCTGAAAAATAAAACGCAACCCTTTCTCGTACGATTAAGCTAACACATAAAAAGTAGATTAAATAGAAAATAAAGCATAAAACCGAGGCACCGAATTTGACTTGGTTACAACCGGGGAGGTTGTTAATCCAAGGATGAAGATCGCACTAAGAGCTCCTTCAGGCGGAGAAGCCTCGTTTACAGCAGTGTAAGCACAGAAAGACAGAAGCTAATCTAAACAGTGGAAGCACACAAGTGTTGTTTACAATTTCTGAACTGATGAAGAGCTTCTGGACCAAGGCTATATTTATAGCCTTGGTCGGGGCGCCTGGAAGGGTTCCGGGCGCCCTGGGGGGGATAAAGTTTTATCCCCCAACGTTCAGATCACGTAAATCGTGATCTTGGTCAAAATCAGGGTCCGGGCGCCCCGGAGCAAAAAGTCAACTGCGGTTGACTTTTTGTCCGGGACCACTTCTCCGTTAAGTCCCCGTCTCGGTCTGGGTCTTCTGCTCCGGATCCGCTTGATTGGGTGATCTCTGACATCCGGAATAGGGTTCACCCGAACCCATCTTCCGGTCTTCTCGAGCGTGCTTCCCTCCGGCTTCTCGTCCCTCGGAATTGCCGCGTGTCCCTTCTCGTCCACCAGCGTACTCATCCGCAAACTTCGTCCCTCGATCGCACCCCGTGCCGACCTTCGCGCTAGCTGCGTCTCTTGCTCCCTGAGCAATCTTCCGCTCCGGCTTTCGTACCTCGGAACCATCGCGCGCACATCCTTCTCGTCCGCCGATGTACTCTTCCGCAGCGCCTCGTCCCTCGGACGCACCGCGTGCCGTCCTTCTCGCTAGCTGCGTCTTCCGCTCGAGTACCTGTGCTCCTAAGCTCCTGCACACTTAGACACAAGGTTAGAAAACAACAAAACCTAACTTAACTTGTTGATCACACCAAAACCAACCTTAGGGTTCCAACACAAATAACATAATTTCTGAATGCAATCTTAAAACAAAGGACTCAATATTTGAACTTAGTGTCTCAACTTAGTTTAGGAGTCTTGATTTCTTAACTTAGAGCTTGCTCTATGAACTCAAAACATATATCCTGGAATTGAATTTGGTTAATGATATGAATCTAGAACGTATAATTCAGTCTTATAACTCTTAGAATTTATGATTATAATTCAGAGATTAAGGGGTTTCAGGGGCAAACTTAGAATCTAATTTCTTAACTTTAAATTTTGTGTAGTATTTATGACATAATCTATGGACCTACAACTCTGAACATAAAACTTAAAATATATGACCTTTTTTTATTGTGTGAATTAACTTTACGGGATGTTTAAATCAAAAACTTAAACTCCAATCCTAAACTCAGCTTAATTTTAAGATTTAGGAATTAAACTTGGACATGATGATATTCCGATAGAGGTATGGAAGTGCTTAGGAAAATAAGGTATTATTGAATGACTTACAAAATTATTTAACATGATATTGAAAATGAAAAAAATACCAAATCAATAGAGGATAAGTACTCTAGTTCCCTTATATAAGAACAAGGGAGACATACAAAATTGTGCAAACTATAGGGGTATTAAACTAATGAGTCATACTATGAAACTTTGGGAAAAAGTAATAGAAAAAAGATTAAGGAAGGAGACCACAATGATAGAAAATCAATTTAGGTTCATGTTTGGAAGGTCAACAATAGAAGTTATACATCTCCTTAGACAATTAATTGAAAAATATCGGGAGCAAAAACAAGATCTGCACATGGTATTACTTAGAAAAAGCTTATGATAGAGTTCCAAGACAAATTATATGGAGAATTTTAGAAAAGAGAGGTGTTAGCGTAACATATATTTAACTAATTAAGGATATGTATAAAGATGTAACGACCAGAGTAAAGACTTCAGGCGGAGTAACTGAAGCATTTTTAATAAAGATAGGGTTACATCAAGGATCAGCTCTAAGTTCCTATCTTTTTACATTAATTATGGACGAACTCACTGCACACAGATGATATTATTTTGGTAGATGAAACATATGAAGGAGTAAATACTAAACTAGAATCTTGGAGGGAAACACTGGAAGGGAAAGATTTTAAGCTTAGTAGATTAAAGACAGAATATATGGAATTTAAGTTTAGCAATATTAGAAGTAATGAAACAATTGTTAAGATAGGAGAGGACGAGTTGCCCGGAACCGAGAGATTTAAATATTTAGAATTATTTTTGCAAAATGATGGAGGGATTGAGAGAGATGTCTTACATAGAATACAAATGGATGAAGTGGAGGGGAGCATCGAGTGTTTTATGTGACCGTAAAGTACCTCTTAAACTTAAAGGTAAGTTCTATAAAACCGCAGTTAGACTTGCAATGTTATATGGAGTTGAATGTTGGGCTATGACTCGAGCACATGAGCAGAAGATGAGAGTTGCAGAGATGAGGATGTTAAGGTGGATGTGTGGACATACGAGGATAGACAAAATAAGAAATGAGAGCATTAGAGAGAAAGTCGGAGTTGCATCTATTGAGGAAAAACTCCGAGAGACACGTTTAAGATGGTACGGACATGTACTTAGACGACCAGTAAATGTTCCAGTTAGACAATGTGAAACTATGATAAACATACATATCAAACGAGGAAGAGGAAGACCAAAAAGACTTGGATAGCAATAATAAAATAAGATAAAATTTATTTAAAGATAGATGATGATATAATAGGAGATAGAGTTCAATGGCGTAAAAGGATTCATACAGCCGACTCCACCTAGTGGGAAAAGACTTGGTTGTTGTTGTTGTTGTAGGAATTAAACTTGGAATTTTGAACCTAAAATATTGATTTTAGTGTGAATTAACTTTATGATATAATCTATAGACTTCAAACTCTAAACATTATACATAAAATTTAATACGTTAAGTAAGTACTTAATATTTTAATTTTGTACTTAATCAGCTTAAGGATATAAAGGTTCAATCATAACTTGTCTCTGAACTCAGTTCTAAATTTAGAATATATAACTTAGTTTTTGAACTGAGTCTAAGAATTTGGTTAAGAAACTAGGTTCGGAGACAAAGTCTAAGTAAAGAGATTAAATTAAATTCTGATGAATATGTTCAAAACTTTAATTTTGTTCAAGTCAATAAAATCCCTTCAAAAACTAAGGGGGTGTTTGGTTGATGGGTTTGGGAATGAGGGAATGAAATGATAGTAAAAGATAGTGTTTGGATTGTGGGTTTGGGAATGACATTTTGGGAATGATTACTAGATTTATGGGAATCAACCAAACCCATATAACTTGATGGGTTTCATTTCCATTCCTATTCTCATTCCACCCTACTATCAAACCCATACCCATAGTCATTCCCATCATTTAACCAAACGCCCCCTAAGTTTACTCAGTTCAGAGAAAAAGCTAGCAATGTTAGGGAAAACAAGACACTCCTGTAATAGTAGCTTATGTGAGATAAAAAAAAAACAAAGAGAAAAAGAATCAACTCATTAAAAACAAATATGAATGATTATTATGAATAAAAAAAAAGAGAAAAAAGAATCAACTCATCGAAGGCAAAAATATAAATTATTCATTCAAAATACAACTTTAAATCGAGTTTTCTATTGGTCTCTAGATGTTTAAGAAATAGTTAATAAAAAATCTGCCACTTCTCTTATCCTTTCACTTAAGGGTAGGGATGAAGTTTCGTAGATATTTGAGAAATAATCGATAGAAAATTGTCATTGTTCTCTTATCTTTTCACTTAAGGGCAGAGATGAAGTTGCATCAGATTAGTAATATTTAAATATTTGAGAAATATCGTAGAGTATAGGGTAGATACTTCTGTTGAACATGCTGAACAGGTCGAGAGGGGGCTGCTTGGGATGATGTTCTGAAGTTTCAACCGGCCAAGATCCTCTTTGTTCTTGTCGAGCTCGTAAAGCCTCCTCCATATTGATATACTCCTCAGTCCTTGCAAGAAGCATTTCATAATCCGTTGGAGGTTCCTTTAATAGAGAATGGAAAAAAATCCCCTTCTCTGAGTCCTTGGATGAAGGCGCCCATCAGAATTTTCGATACTACCGAAGGTATTTCCAATGCAGCACGGGTGAACCGTTAGATGTACTTACGCAGAGTTTCTTGAGACTTCTATTTTAGATTGAATAAGCTGAGCGGGGTGGGTGTGTACCTCTTGAAACTAAAAAAGTAGCGGAGAAATAGTATTGTGAATTCATCAAAAGAAGACACAGATCCAGGTCGCAGCGTATTGAACCATCGCAGAGCCGGCCCTACTAAGGTGGTGAGAAAGTGACGACACTTGATTCCTTCTGTATACTAATATAAAGGGCTATATTCTTAAACCGACACAAATGATCTTCAAGATCAGAAGATCCATTATATTCATGAATATGTGGCAGTTCAAACTGTTTAAGTAATTCTTCCTTTAAAATATCTTCAGAAAAAGGGATCTGCCGAGCAGCCATCCGGACGAAGGTCTAGCCAGTTCATCAATCAGTGGTGGAATCCTCCAATTGTTGCTCCATCACTATCTTCCTTTTTGGAGATAAATAGAGTACTGGTCTAGCCAGTTCACCCGCATCGTGCCACGTCACTAAACAATTAGTTTCAACCAGTGGACTATAAATAGAGTCCTGGTCTTCTCCATTTAATACAACACTTTCTGTACTTCGAATTATATTTCTGTTTTCAAGTTCTGTGCTTCCAACGCTTGTAAGAGACTTCTTCGCCTATGATGAAAGGAGAATTTAATTAGTACTTTCAACATCTTGGATTAACAACTTTCCTGGTTGTAACCAAGTAAAAATCGGTAGCCTCTTTTAATTTATGCATTTTAGTTTATTTTAGTAAAGCTTTTGTCTTAATCAAGTTGTAAGTTTCGAGAAAGGTATTTGTTATTTTATTGTGCAGGGTAATTCACCCTCCCCCCCTCTTATCAACCGCAAGGGACCTACAGATATCATATTAAAAATATAATAATATTTATATAAACAAATAGTGTATTAAAATTATATATAGATAATTAAAAAAGATTAATTTATATATTTAAGGATATTATTGTCTTTTAACTAAAAATTAAGTTGTGAAGCAATTATTCATCAAACATTCCAACTTTATTTTGTGTTAGCTTTTGACTTCTATTTCTAAACACTCATACTTTAACTTCTCACTAACTTCAAAATAATTTTTATAAGAATCGCTTTTAAATAAACAAAGCTCTCCCAATTACTCTCTTACACTCTGTTTGGATGGGGTGAGCGAAGGTTCATTAACGGAAGGGGAAGAGAGGAGAAGGGAGGAAAAGGGAGGGGAAGTAAAGTATTTATATTCTTTTTATTTTGGAGGGAGGGAATGATCATTAAAGTAACATGTGTTACCATGTTTGGGAGGAATGAGAAGGTAATGAAGGTTAAATATATAAAGTTATAAAATTACCCTCACTTTTGTTAAAGACTTATACGTTCAAGAGCCTAGTGCATCGTGCATACATTTATTAGTTAAGACTTGCGCGTTCAAGCAATTATAGCTTATTTGTTAAAGTTGAGTGTTTTTAGTCACGACACAAATAATACCTAAAACAATATTTTTTGAAATTAATATAATAAACAGAGATAAAATTAGAGTATAAATTTTTTTAGTTCCCTTTACCCTTCCTTACATCTCAAATCAGGATGTAAGAAATTCTTTTATAGGTAAAGAAGATAAAGTTTACTCTTTTTTACATTTCTTTTCCGTAGCTCACTTCCTATCGAATAGAGTTTCAAATTTTCTTTCTTTTTTAATCTTTCTCTCACATCCTCCTAAATAATGTGTTAGAATCATTGGATTGGCTCATTCCATGGGCTTGAACGAACCAACCCGAGCGGATTACAGATCTGTCAGTGGTGGGCTCAGATTGGCCTTGGATTGAAAAAGAATTCAATAAAAAATTTAAAATTAATCCATTAATCAAATAATCAAACAGAAGAGAAATTGTAAAGTCTCCTCTACTCTCTCGACCGGGTGAGATGGTTTCGAAATCCGAACCGATCAAATGAAACAAAAGCCCTTCTCTTCTTAGGTCTCTCTCGTAAAACCCTATCCCTACCCCATTCGTTGCCTCGCCGACGCCGTCGCCGCCTCCCTCAGACACTCACCTTCCTAGCTCTATCTGATAATCTAAATCGCCTGCAGAGAAACACTTCTGATAGATCGGCAGTTCGGCAGTGACAGTCCGGCAATCGCTGATATCCAAGCTCGAATCCCCACCAGTCCGGCATCGGCAATCCCTGGTCTCCATTCTCAAAGCTCCTGTTTGAGGTGAGCTTTTTTTTTTTGCTTCCTTTCCTTCTTTTTCCCTTCCTCTTTCTACGTTTGTGGTTTGCGCTACCTTTTGCCTTGTTTACTTGTTGAGTTTGACCAATTGACGTTTTTTGGTTGAGATCCAGAGTTCTGTTGGTTGCATTTTTTGTATTTTGATTCTAAAACAGAAACTGTGAGTTCTGTTGTAATGTTGTTGCCATTTTTTACATTTAATTTTGAAGCTGAAATTGTAATGTTCTAGTTCACGGAGCTAATTTCTGTTTCTGCTTTGTTATGTACTCTTTTTTTTTGTCTTTTCAATCTGTAATTGAAAGCGAGTGTTGGAAATTTTCTTATCTTTTTCTTCTTATATGTGAATTATATGTTTTAATGATTCAGCATTTTTGAAGCTAGCAATCGTAGTTATACTTTCCATAGGTAACCTTAATGAGATTATTCTGATCTAATTTAGTTTTCTTTTCTAGTTCAAGTGGCATATCTCCTAATAATTTGTTTAGATGCCATTCATGATCTCCTAAAATCCTACAAAAAGAAAGACAGTGATGGAGCAGCGATCGGAGGATTCCACCGCTGGTTGACGAACTGGCTAGACCTTCGGAGGATGGCTGCTCGGCAGATCCCTTTTTCTGAAGATATTTTAAAGGAAGAATTACCTAAATAGTTTGAACTGCCACATATTCCTGAATATAATGGATCTTCTGATCTTGAAGATCATTTGTGTCGGTTTAAGAATGTAGCCCTGTTATAACAGTATACAGAAGGGATCAAGTGCCGTCTCTTTCTCACCACCTTAGTGGGGCCAGCTCTGCGATGGTTCAATACGCTGCGACCCGGATCTGTGTCTTCTTTTGATGAATTCACAACACTATTTCTCCGCTACTTTTTTAGTTCCAAGAGGTACACACCCACCCCGCTCAGCTTATTCAATCTAAAACAGAAGTCTCAAGAAACTCTGCACAAGTACATCCAACGGTTCACCTGTGCTGCATTGGAAATAACTTCGGGAGTACCGGAAATTTTGATGGGCGCCTTCGTCCAAGGACTCAGAGAAGGGGATTTTTTCCATTCTCTATTAGAGGAACCTCCAACGGATTATGAAATGCTTCTTGCAAGGGCTGAGGAGTATATCAATCTGGAGGAGGCTTTACGAGCTTGACAAGAACAAAGAGGATCTTGGCCGGTTGATGCTTCAGAACATCATCTCGAGTAGCCCCCTCCTCGACCTGTTCAGCATGTTCAACAGATGTAACCGCCTTATACTCTACGATATTCTAAAGAAAGGGCTATGCAAATTTGTGATGAGCATCAATTCTTGAGAAGACCTAGAGGCTTTGAACAGGGGCTTCAAAGATGACCCTCCCCCGCTTTATGTGATTTTCATCAGTAATATGGGCATACCACACATAACTGTCGAGGATTAGAACGGGAGAGTGGGTCATTGAGACCTATCCTCATATGAGAAATATATTGACCGACCCTGCTGCTTATCAACACACACCACCTCCACGCTATCCTCCCAGACAAGGTTATCCAAGTCCTCCCCATCCGGCCCCGCCTCCTCAGAATCATCCAGTAGCACCTCAGCAAGAAAGGGCGCTAATACCGAATCGTAACTTTTTGAGCTTTAAGTGGCCTTTATTTGACTTCATTTATTATGATTTATGATTTTATTTAGGATTTTGTGTCTCGATGTGTTGTCCCTTACTCTATCGCTATTGCTGTAGCTTTATTAATGCTTTTATCAATAGTTGTTAAAATGATAAATATCATATGTATGAATCGGAATGTAAAAGAATCATTACGGGGTACATATCATACGTAAGAACCAGGATGTAAAAGAACATGACAATTTGATTTGATTGAATATCATTCATTATGAATCTTATTTTATATCCTTTTGGAAGAAAGAAATAAAGAAAGAGAACCATTTTATATGGTTTTGAAAAGAAAGAAAGAAACCTCATCCAAACTTGAATCAGTGCATGAGTGTGAAGGTGGAATTAATGGCCCATACTGATCAAGAAGTAGTGTCGGCGTGTCGCATTAAAATGCAAAGATATTATTAGTACTTAAGAGAACAGATATTATTATCACTGAAGCTTAGGAAAATAGTACACCTTATGCATTCTCAGCTCAAAGTAAGTATACAGAATATGAACACACTAATCCGTGTTGTTTTTTGTTTTTAAATTTCACTTGCTAACGGATAAGCTATAAAACTTGATTGTTTCGTTGTTCCTTTTTCTTATGAAATTTTATTTCAAACTGAAAAAAATGTGTTACGTGATTCTCACTGCATCATAGGTGACTCCAATCTTGTCAGAAGTAGTCAAAATGAAGCAGTTGGTGGTGATTGCCGCAGTTTGATGTTTTCTAAGTATAAGAAAAGAAGAATGTTATACAATGGGGATGTAGGCTCCTTGCTACCTACTTTGTACTCCTCAGACTATTTTACCAAGCCCTCAATTGACGAGTTGGCAGCACTAGAGACGATTGACTCAGGTTATTGTAGCCGAGTTCCTGATTTCACTATTGGAAGAGTGGGTTATGGTCAAATTAAATTCATAGGAAGCACTGATGTCAGATGGTTACATTTGGACCAGATTGTAAAATTTGACAGGAATTCAGTGGTGGTATATACTGATGAGGCTGACAAACCCCCAGTGGGTCAAGGCCTTAACAAAGCTGCTGAAGTAACTTTGACCCTGAAACTGAGATCATTAGATGCTCATTCTCCGGAATTAGATAGATTCGGTGATATACTAAGGAAACGTGCTGATAGACAAGGAGCCGTCTTTGTCTCATTTGATTTGTCAAGTGGCAATTGGACATTCCTAGTGCATCATTTCAGTAGATTTGGATTGGATGATGAAGAAGAAGAGGATATTGTCATGATTGACAACGATAGTGATTCAACCGCAGAGGTAAACGAATTTCCTGCACATTCTGCTGGGGCTGTGTTATCTCATTCACTTCCAGCTCATCTGGGTCTTGATCCTGTAAGAATGCAAGAATTGAGGGCATTGATGTTTTCTTCTGAGGAGTATGAAGATCTTAATGGATCATTCCAAAAGATTAATAGTTACAACAAGGAACAGTTAAAGGAGGATTCCCCAGTAATCAATGGCAAAATATTGGCTAATACAACAATATTACATGGTTCTTCCAGGAAGGGAAGGATTCAAATTAGTTCTTCACCCATTCGAAGACCCTCTCAAGCCCTACTGGAGTACAATCTAAATAACACTGACTTGAGCCCATCAAGGGACATTTTTCTGAGTGGTCATAGGAAGGGGTTGTCACTAACTAGGCTGACAAAGGTAGAGGGGTTTAGACTGGAGGAGAAGCACCAAACTCCTTTATCTGGAGGATACTCTAAGAATATAGTAGATGCTGCTTTGTTCATGGGTAGATCTTTTCGAGTTGGATGGGGACCGAATGGCATACTTGTTCATAGTGGTACTCCAGTAGACAGTCCAAGCTGTGGATTATCTTCTCAAGTAAATATACAAAAGGTTGCTATGGACAAAACTGTGAGAGATAAGAACAATAAAATCAATGAGGAGCTTGTTGATTTGCATTTTTCTTCTTTGATGAATCTCCACAAGTCGGTAGAACATGAAACTTCCCAATTGGTGCATGATTCTTTCAAATTAAAGCTTCTGCGAGTTGAATGCAGTCGTTTGACTCTTCCTGAAATTTGCCAGGCTTATATTGAGACTATTGAGAAGGCACATGAGATTTCTGAGTTATCTACATCTAACCGTGTGTTCTTGATGCACCAAGTATCTATTTGGGCATTGGTAAGAGTTCTATTTTCAGAGAGGGAAACAAATGAACAGTCAAATGATGATGATAGGGAAGGAATGATGCTTGATACGAAGGATGATTCTCTTGACATGGACGTTGAGGCAAAACCTTTCGCTCGGAGAGCAGAATTTTCTTTTTGGCTGCAAGAGAGTGTTTGCCATCGAATTCAGGATGATATAACCTACTTAAATGATTCTAGTGATTTGGAGCAGATACTTGTACTTTTAACTGGACGGCAGCTGGATGCAGCAGTTGAGCTTGCTGCTGCAAGAGGAGATGTCCGACTAGCTATTTTACTAAGTCAGGCTGGTGGGTCAATGGTCAGTCGTTCTGACATGGCACAACAGTTGGATATCTGGAGAATGAATGGCATGGATTTTAAGTTTATTGAGAATGATAGGTTAAAGTTGTATGAGTTGCTTGCAGGTAATATACAAGATGCATTCCAGGTTTCATCCATTGACTGGAAAAGGTTTCTAGGGTTGATAATGTGGTATCAACTTCCTCCTGATACCCCATTGTCTGTGGTATTTCATACTTATCAGCAGCTTCTCTGTGAAAAAAGAGCTCCTCATCCTGTCCCAGTTTACATTGATGAAGGACCTCTTGAAGAAGAAGAAGTGGACTGGAACATTGGTGATAATCATGACCTTGCATATTATGTTATGCTTCTTCATGCTAATGAAGACAAGAACTTCAACCAACTGAAAACCATGTTTAGTGCATTCTCTTCCACATATGATCCACTTGACTACCACATGATCTGGCACCAGCGTGCCATATTGGAAGCTATTGGTGCATTTAGTTCAAAAGATCTTAGTATACTTGACATGAGTTTTGTTGACCAGTTGCTATGTCTTGGGTTGTGCCATTGGGCAATTTATGTTGTTCTGCACATGCCTTACTGCGATGATGCACCATATATCCAGGCTAAGCTTATTAAACAGATTCTGTGTCAAAATTGTGAAATTTGGAGCTCTCAAGAGAATCAATATCAGTTTATTGAAGAACTTGGTATACCATCAGAATGGATGCATGAGGCTCTGGTATGGACTATCGTATTATTTGTGTCAATTTATTCATAGGTGTCTAAAGATTTTCCATCAACTGATTTGTCCCATTTTTTAGCCCGAACATCTTTGAATATCGCAGTAGTTTCCTAATGAGATTTCCCCTCTCATGTTCCTTGAAATTCTAGGCAATATACTTCGAGTATCAGGGAGATTTGCCAGAGGCCCTGGAACATTTTCTTAGATGCTCTAATTGGAAAAAAGCTCACTCAATCTTCATTACATCAGTGGCTCATCACTTATTCCTATCATGTAAGTATGAAAATGGCTGCATTCCTATCATACAGCAATGCTGCATTGTTATAACTATGATCCTGAAGTTTTTATGGGTTGCAGTATTACACAATCACAAGAAAACCATTTAAAAATGGGTTATAACTATGAAAATTTCACACAAATGTGCAACTGAGTCATGGAAAAGTAACTGAAAAACCTTGTAGATAGTTCACAAGTTGTTATCAAAGCTAAGAGAGTTGAGATTTCTTTGCTAAACGGCGCACAAGGATTGGCTTATGCTTGAAGACATAATTCTATTCCCCCCCCCCCCCTTTTCATGAATCTATTGTAGGCTAGATGTTGGACGAATCTGGCATACTTTATAGTTTATATTCCTTATGATGGTAAATATTTTGTAGTATTCTGAATACTGAATTCAAGTTACTGCTATGACATCCTGATAAATTTTTCACCAGAGTTCCTTGGAAATTGATGTTACAAATGTTGTGTTGATCCTATTATCATTCTGTTTACAAATGATTTTTTGAGGACATGTAGATCATATGCATAAGTTTGTTGGATGCTCCTCCATCTGACTTATCATTTCTGTTCATTTTCTTATTTACTAGTTATTTGCAATCATTCGATGTGTAAGTTTATTGTTGAATGTCCTGATGACCCCATGTTATTCACTTGAAAGAAAAAAAAAATTATAGCACATGCTTATTAGACATGCATATGTAGTTGAATTTTACCTTATTTTCAATAGACGTCTAATATTAAACTAGTTTTATTAGGTCTTCCCAGTTAAGGAACATTGTATGGTTAGACTAGATGACTAGATGATTTCTCTAGCTTACATTTAGGTCAATAAGTATACAAAGAATCAACAAAAAAAAAAGAGGAAAAATTCTTCCAGTAAAAGGCAGTGTAATGGATGAAATATAATATTTATATCATAGAGCTAAAGCTTTTTAGTTGGATAGTAATGTTTTTCCAAATTGACATGTACTTGGACATTAGTATTGTGGTAAGTGAAAAATAAATTTTTATATTTTTTTTATTACTCTCTTAGGGTTAAATTATATTCTATGCATGCAACTCATGTTAAATGCCTTCTTAATACTGACTGCACATGGATCTCACATATGCATTGGCATAGTGATGCCCTTTGGGTAAATGTACTAATAAACTGAAAATTTGTAAATATTTGGGCTAAACAATGAGAAAATCATACTTGTGCCAAGTATTTTGAGAACTCAAGCTTGTGCCATTTCATACCTATGCTCGATGAGTTTAGATATTTAACATGCAAATCACACTTATGATTTGAAGCAAGTGAAATATAATCAAACTCTGCATTTTTCAATGCTAGCTCTCAGTAGTATTTCTTGTTTTATGGTTCATTTTTTATCCTATTAAGACCAACTATTTTTTTTACCTTGTTAAATGTTCATGACAAATTAGATAACTTTCTGAAGATCAAATTTTGGCGGCGTTGATTTTTCTTAGATCATGACTATATAGCTTCAATTATCTAGAATTGGAATAATATGCCAACCATTGTAAATACATGCATCACAATCTAGAATAGGAGACATGCAAATATGCATCATGCTAAAGTTTACTTTCATATTGCAAGATGGTTACTAATGTTATGAAAAATGAATATTCTCAGCTCAAGATGAAGAGATTTGGAGAATCACAAGTTTCATGGAAGAACATAAGTCTGAAATTTCTGACTGGGACCTGGGTGCTGGAATTTTTTTTGACTTCTACATTCTAAGGAGTTCATTGAAAGAGGGGGACATCATGAGTGAAACGGTAAGGTTACCTGTGTTAAAATTTAGAATTCATTGATTATAGAAAATGAAAACCAACCACCATTATCTAAACTTCTGTACGCTGAAAAAAACACAACATTTGCTGCTTTCTTGTTGACAGTTTTTCTTCTGTAATATGCTTCCTTGAACTTCAATGCCCGGATACTCTATCTTCTTATGTAGTTATAGTTTCCATGCATTGTCTGCTCTTGTGGAGTCAGTGTTTATAATACCTGATTGGTGGACGAATTAATGGCCGCTTGGGTTCCTGGTTTTTCCAGTTGAACTGACCCTCTGACCATCTATTGACTGGACTGGTTTTGCTTCTGATTCCCTGGTTAACTAGTTGAACTTGCCAGTCTGGTCCTGTTTTGAAAGCACTACATGGAGTCTGTTGGACGTTTTCCTTTCCTTCTATATGCAACACAGTCCAGTATCCGATGATTGTTAATAGATGTAAGACACTCACAATTAAAATGGTAATTCGTGCACTATATGATTGGGCCACTACACTGCGATGTGTTGCTTGAAGACATACAGGTTCACATTCAGTCTATTTGTAAAAAGTCACTTAAAATTAATTCTAAAAGTATGTATATGCAAAATATTTAAGTTCTACAGTATAATATACCAAAGTGATTAGTATATGCAATCCTTGTAGAAGAAATTTTACATGAACCACAATATATTAAATCATGCAAATTTACCAAAGGTTTTGCCTACATTACATAACATATCAAATTAATAAATATAGTGATATGTGAACACGTGTATTGGTTCACATTCAGTGTGTTAGAAAGAGACTCTCCTTGACTCTTAGGCATACCTATGGATACCATCCCATGAGTCATAATTCCAAATTGACAATTACATAAGGTCATTAGAACTCTAAATTTGGAAGTGTGCACTAATATACTAGAAACATATTCATTTTCTGATTTCTAGTGATAACACTTTTTCTTCTATACAATATGAACATTTATGAAGGCGAGCTTTGGTGCAACGGTAAAGTTTTTGTCATATAACCTACAAGTCATGGGTTTGAGTCTCGGAAATAGCCTTTTGTAAAGCAGGGTAAGACTGCATACAATAGACTGTGTACAATAGATCGTTCCCCGGGACCCGTATTGGTAGGAACTTCGTGCATCGGACTGTCTATATTACGATATGAGAATTTATGAGAAGAAAAAGAGATACGAAATGAAAAGTTGTTGTCCTTCAATTAATTTTCTCCTTTGCCCATTTCTTTGTTTTTTTGCCCGTATCTAGTAAGAATCTCACCAATATAGTCCATCCATGCATCACAGTTTTTTTTTTTTTTCAATTATACCATTGAATATTCTAGCTTTGGTATAATAGTAAAGTTGCTGTGTGACCTACAGGTCACGGGTTTGAGTCTCGGAAATAGTTTCTTGTAAAGCAGGTAGTGTACAATAGACTTTTTCTTGGGACCTATATTGGCGGGAGCTTCGTGCACTGGGATGTCCCTATCATGATATGACAATTTATGAGAACAAAAAGAGATACAAAATGAAAAGTTGTTGTCCTTCTACAATGTTGCTGTGTAGTGTGGATGATATGAAGTTTACATTCTTGCATTTACTTGGTGGTTGTAGTCAATATTGATTATGTTTACATCTTTCTTGTCTTTTTCTAGGACCCTCTTGGAAAGAAAAATGATGAATGCAGAAGCTTTTTTACTCGTTTAAGTGAATCTCTATTGATTTGGGGAATCAGATTGCCTGCTGATGCAAGGTGAGTAATATGTCCTGCAAATTCCATCAATTTACAAAGCATTACAAAATCTCCAATATGCAAGACTGGTTGTTAGTCAGATGCCCCTGCCACTAGTCAGATAATGTTTGATAGATTCAAAAAGCATATGCTAGCAGTACTTGTCAACTCACGACATTAGACATAATATAGGAAAGTTCAAAAAATACCATAAAAAATGACTAACTAGTATTTATATTATAAAGCATATTAATCGACATCTAATTCTTCTTCCACATACAAAATTTTACGTAAAGCATTCAATTCAAAACACATGAAATATCGCAGCCAATATAGTATAAGTATATTTAATATCTAAAATGTTTATCTCGTAGTCATAATTGTGCAAATGTGCAAAATGAGCTCAACATGCATTTCCGTGGATTGATTCACAGGTTAACCTACGCAAAGATGTCAGAAGAACTGTGTAATCTACTGATGTCCGTTCCTGGTTTGAGCTCCACAGCGATGGTTCAGATGAGCTGCTTTGACACGATGCTCATTGCTCCTACTCCGGAAGATATGCGATCCAGTCATCTGCAGAGCGCGGTTTCAGTCTTCACTTATTTTCTATCAGAGATCTCAACATGAATTCTGTATCAGTGTCATCTTTTGCCTTTAAACGTCGTTGTCAGAAGATCCAGTTGTAACCGTGATGTGAGATGTCTGCTCGTGTAAATTCCTGAGTCTTTCTAGTATGCGATCTAGCTTGTAGTGAAAAGAATGGTGAATCGGTGAAACAGATTTGAGATCTATTGGGTCGAATCAGTTGGTCCAGCTGGATTTCAAAAATATTGTTTTGATTGACAATGTCGGTAAAAAAAAATACAACACTTTCATTCTTAATTTAATAAAAAATGAAATGGCGAGATAAATATTCACACTCAACCTATGTCAACGTGGGTTAGGATCTTCGTTGCCGTAAATATTACGTATAATTAGTCAAAAGGCATGCAAATGGCGATTCTGACGTGGACTAATTGGCGTCCGATGTTTCTTGCTAATTACGAATGAGGCGAAGGAATGTGGGCGCTTTTTGAAATCTAAAAAATTTAGGGGGCAAAGACATTTTGGTAACTGACATTTAAACCTTTAAGGGTAGGTTGATAATATTAAACAGGGGGAATCAAATGAAATAATTCCAAACTGAAAAGGCAAACTTAGTTAACCCTAACGAGAGAGAGAGATCGGCACCGCTTTGGATTCACCTCGTCCTTCGCCTTCCTCTTTCTTCGCTCTGTCTCCTCATCGCGGTCAGCGTCTCCGTCGCCTCTTCCTCCTCCGACTAACTCCAGATCCGAGACAGCTAGCATCACAATGAACTGGATCGCACGGAAGATCCATCTCTACAACGTCACCATAGGACTCTACATGCTCGATTGGTGGGAGCGATACCTCTTCAGTATCCTTCTCTTATTTTTTTCGATTACATTTTTGGTTTGTTCGGATGATTGCTCAAAAAGAAGCTCTTTGATTCATTAGCTTTGTGCAACCTTAAGGGGATTAGACATATTGATCCTTGTGTTGCTCTGGTTCGTCTTCTACAACGGTTCCAGATCTGCCACTGAATTCTACAACGGGTAAAATTTCTCCCTTTTCCTCATTTATTTGAAACATTGACTGGTAAGACGGAAAATGGGTGAATGTTTTATTTTACTTTTTCCTTTTTTCTGTCTTTGGAAACCGCTCGTTTTTACCATCTAAACGATATCACTGGGGATTTGTAATTGACATAGTTGAATGATAGATTAAATTTTATAGTTTTGGGTTAAGTTGTTTCCTTAGTTCTTGAAGGAATGGAATACAAGGATGGAATTCATACGGAGCAATTATTTATACATTTGGTTCGGTTCTTAGGAATGTGAAATATTTTGTCCAGTTCGTCTGACTTGCACAATCGAACATTCAAGTTGCATATTTTAGTGTTCCTTTGACGCTTTTACAGAAAAATAGTTTGACGGAGCAATATATTTTAGTTTATACAACAGAATACTAAATTCTACTTTCAGTCTTCCTGTTCTTTAAGGTTAAACGTAGCCAAAATTTAATAAATGGAGTCAGTCTGTAGTGATGCATTGTTCTGAGCACTTTAGACCGGCTACTATTAGGGAAGAGCATCAGTGTGAATTCCTTGGAGAGCAATGGCCTAGATCCATCTATTCCTCTCTCGATTTTGATTCTTAATTTGGTACGTGACAACATCTAGACCAGCTCTGATCACCACAAAGGTTGGCTAGTATAGCCCGCTCTTCCTGGCTCAGCCATTAAGGAGGCGGCCTGCCGATAGGTTAGCTGTTATCATACATCGAAGGATCCACTGAATTGTCAATTTTCTGTATCTTTACATCTATTGCTGATTTATACACTAGTACAAACAATTTCTGATCCATTTTTCTTGAGTGTTCCAGATACATTAAACCCAAAATGTTGGCCGGCCAAAGTTTTGCAGTGGAAGAGAACATCATTATGTAGAGGAGTTGGAATTATATGAGTTAAGATCATCATGTATGTTAAATTCCTTTAAAATGTCGTTATCGTTATGTTTGACAAAATTATCTTCTCAAGCGAAGGAACATTATTTACTGTCTTTTTCACGTCCACCATATTACTCCCTCTATTTTCCTCTCCTAATTCTTGCCAGATGTTAGAAAAATGACACAAGTGAAGTCGAAGGCATAGGCCAATAAAGCCTATGCCTAGGACCTCAGTTTAATTGGGGCCCATTAATATTAGATTTTTTAAAAATATATTTAATAATTATAATTTAATTTTAATTAAAAGTGGGCGTTCCATTTCAAACTGCTTCGGCGCTTCGATTTCTGTGCAGGCGTGCACAGTAATATTTAATGTACCGCCGCTGCATCTATTTTTTGCTGTGAACATTGCAAAGCCGCTTCTATTTCCATGCAGTCTGCACTGTACAACCTGCAGCCACCTATTCAAATTTCAAACTTCAATTAATTATCTAAACTTTTCAGCCTGCAGCCACCTAACTTTGGCTTTCTCATATAATTCTATAATCTATATAAAACCACTGGTCCACTACAGAACGTTTTTAAAACTCGTACTCTCAAGTCTCATCCTGCTCATATTTTCATCCTTTAAATTTCATCCTCTGTAATCTGTATTTTCTATCTTTTATCATCTCGACAACAAAACACCCTTCGTATTCCTTAATCGTCAGGTAATATTTTTTTAATTTTTTCTTCATTCTTGAAATGTTTTTTATTGTTCTGTATGAATAATAAATTATTGATGTCTTGATGAAATAGATCCAAATATGAAATATGGTTGGAAAAATAGATTATTAGTAGTTGTATGAAAATTTTTCTTCTCTCGCAAACAAATTACTATTTATGCACTTATCTCATTTATTATATATTTGTTAAGTATAATTTATTATAAAATATAAACCGCTTAAATTAACCAATTCAAATCAAATTTAATATTTTATATTTTTTATTATATTTGTGCAGGTATTAAAACTACACGGCGTAAATAAGATTTTATTGTTCATTTAATTCTAAGTAATTTTATTTTGATAAAATAATAGAGATTTATATTTTCTTTTCTAATATTATTTTAATATAAATATGTCTATGAAAAAAATATGATTCTGGATATATGAAACGTATGAAAAAAAAGAAAAATAGAAGAATTTATTCAATCTCAAAAAGGCGCACTCGATAGATTTATTATTAATAATCAAAATCAAAACTCAGAAAATAATATAATTGAAAATTTAAATGAAAAACTAATTGAATTTTTACCGGAAGATAATACTTTAGGACAAAAAGAAATCTATCAAGAACTTTCTAATGATCACACAACAAATTCATCAAATATTAATATTAATATTAATATTAATATTAATATTAATGAAGAAAATAATTATAATTTAGAAGAAGAAAAAGACGACTTAATAAATCATGAAAATAATTTTTTTAATAATATTGATGAAACTATTATTCAAAATATATATGATCCAGCACAATGGAAAAATATAAATACAAATTTAATAGATTTATTAGTTGAAAAGGGTCAATTATCACTACAAAAAATACTATTATTATCGACTGAATATTCCGTCGGTATATGAGATTACCGACGGAATACCGACGGAATTTCTGATATCGGAAGTATTTTGGTCGGCAATTACTTTACCGACGGAAAAATATATCCGTCGGTAAGTACCGACTGAATATATAATTTCGTCGGTAAATTACCGACTGAGATTCTTACCCGTCGGTAAAAAACCAAACGGCGATGAACGGAAACTTCCGACGGAAACAGTGATTCCGTCGGTGTTTACCGATGGAAACAGTGATTCCATCGGTATTATGCCGATGGAAACAGTGATTCCGTCGGTGTTTACTGACGGAAACATTGATTCCGTCGGAAATATATCGAAGAAAACCCTGTACTTTCGATAATTTACCGACGGAAATTATAATTCCGTCGGTAAAAATCTAGAAAAAATTTGAAATCCAGTCCCTGTTTTGCTAGTTTCCCATATACAAATTTAATACAAATACAAACCATCACAAGCGGTGGTATCACAAACACAATCCACACAATATATTAACAACATACAACAACAATATCACAATGTAAATCAATCCACAATCTCCAAAATACAACATACAACAAATATATAAACTTAACTGAACGACAAATAGAAAATCTCCAAACTATAATAAAATCTAAGTATCAAGTTCTCACAATCAAAAGTATCTAAAATTATACAAGTGAACGACAAATACAAAATATCCAAAATACATACTATGATACATCACTTATACATATATCCGAATATAATCCTGTAAAAGTCAAATACAATAGATTATGATTAGAATAAATCGATGTAAATGTAATATAGCTCAAACATTGTTATATATAACTAATTTTACTTGTAAAAAAAAATACCTGGATTATATTTTGGATAACCAATAATAGTGGTGATGGTGAATGTATCAGTATGAACTCCTGAAAAATGTAAAACACTTTAAGATAAGCATCTAATAATATACAATAAATATATTTGACTTAATGAATATCTAAAAAAATATAAAAAAAATCAAGTTATAGTTAAACATACCTCAACAAAATCTAATTATCGGGTCTCCTCTGACTGGGGCTGCTGTGATGGGTCCCATCGTGCAATGATTGCTTGCATCTGGGCCAATGCCTGCTCCTGTGCAACCCACTTCTGATCCATGGTAGTCATCTGAGTCTTCAAGTCTTGGTTTTCTTTTCTTAATGACTCCACCTCAGAAGAAGAATAAGAGGAACTCGCACGACCCCTAGGAGTCCTCAAGCGATCAAATACCACCTTGGCCTGGGAACCAAGGCCGTAGAGGGAGGAGTTCTTTGTCCTTCCACCCACAACATCATAATAAATTTCATTTATTTCCTGAGTGGATAGATCCTGTGACTCTCCTCCCTCTACTGGTGGCTGAGATGCCTGAGCAACCCTGCTTGTCATTTCCTCCTGTGTAGAAAAAATATACAATTTATATATTATACACAATTATTAAAGCTAATTAATCATTATTAAAGATTAAATATAAATTGCAAGTTAATAATTCAAACCCCAATGTTCTTTGATCGATCATCAATATATGTGCCATCCTTTCTCTTGTGCGTTTTGAGAAAGATCTCCAAGCAAGTGGGTTGTCTTTCTAAAGAACGCTCCTGCATGCACAAACAAATTTGACTAAAATTATACAAGTTCATTAATAAATAATTTTTTTTATATAACTTTAAATTAAAATCACCAGATCCATAGCGTGCTCAACAATGGAACGAGATCCTGATGTATGTCGAGCAGATCCAGTACTCGGGCCACCTGGCTCTGTATTCCTATTCGCTCGAGCTTTTAGAGCCTTTGTCTGCCATCTTTCTGCAGACCAAGTGGTCGTCCATGCACTCCAAATCTCCTCGGATACATAAGCAGGTCGTGTGCCATCCTTTCTCACATAGTATAATAGGTCTTTGTACAACTTGGCACAATAAATATTCCAAGTTTTTGCAAATTCTACCTCGTGTCCCTCCTCCCATGTATATTTTTCTGCAATTTAAAAATAAAATTTTAGAATATTAAAGGATAAATATAATGTACATATTCAATTTACTTACCACAAATTTTTGATAATAGAAATCCTTAGTTTCAGCATCTACATGTCTCCATGTAGTCCCAGATATGCAGACTCTTTCCTTAAATTTCCGTGTGATATATGTGGATACTCGATGGCCGTCGGGAGTAAACCTACATATAAGCAATATTAAGACATAAGATATATGTTATAAATAAAGAACTTGAATTACTAATAATAAAAAAAATACTTACGACTCTCCAACAACCCTAAGTACGGTGGATCCACGGAGTGGTGCTGGAAGATCTGCCATGATACCTTATATCTACAAAAACATATTAGCACACATCATAATAAATCTTTAATAACATGATAAATAAGCAACAAAACATGATTAAAGCATAACTTACTAGATGAATAATAATGCTAAAATTTAATCAATGCTAGACTCTGGAAGCATTTCTACTCAACATTAACAGTTTGTAAGTCGTCGTCGCTAGACTCTGTTAGTTCAACAAAATCTTCACTGCTGGATTTCTCTCCATCATCTATCTCCTCGTCAGTGGCATTACCATCTACAAGTAATTGTGATGTAGATTGGATTTGTGAATCAACCGAATGTCTCTCTACTTCGTCATTCTGAAATGCATCATGGTTTTGAGCAATAATAGTGTTCGGCATTTCTATGGTTGAACTAGACTTCAATCGACAAACAGACAACCACTCACTAGCTCTTCTTCTCTTCGTAGGATATTCAAGATAAACCACCTGACCCGCTTGTATTGCAAAAATGAAAGGTTCAAACTTATTGAACCTTCTGTTTGCATTAACCTCTACTAAATTATAATTTGGATGTATTCTGGTACCTGTTCTTGGGGTTGGATCATACCATGAACATTTGAACAACACACATCTATATTCGAATAATCAACTGCATTCATCGCATCTTGAACCATTGATTGCATTGAAATATCATAATTATTTGATGCTTCAGGAGCTGTAACAGTAGTCCCAGAATACGAACCACCAGATGACCCAATTGGTTCATATATATAAGGCTCTGCGTGGCAATACCAATTGTAGTAATTTGGCACAAATTCATTTCTACATATGTGCATTTTTACGGTATCTTCATCACGAAATGCTCTATTTTGACATTTTTTTATGATTGCACGGACACCGTAACTCAGAACCATTCATACATTCTGGATGACTTTTAGCAAAAATCACAAACTGTTCAACTTCAGCAATAAAATCATCTCTGATAAAACCATTGTCTAATAGATTGTACATCCAAGCTTTGTTCATACACATTGATATAACCTAAAGAGAATATAAATTGAAACATTATTAAACTTGTTGTATCACTTGAAATAAGTTTAAATAAAGAATTATGTGCACAATTTCATCTCACGATCATCATATCATATTACCATAAATCACCTCTACACTAGAACAATTAAATGAAACTATTATAAACATGTTGTTCCTTATAGCATTATCAAATGAAATAATCATACATATATGAGAAGCATCAATCAAACTACATTTTATGCAAGTACAATAGCGAAATTGATCAAAATATGTCACGACACTTAAATTTTCTAGGGTTAACATTGTGCTCAGCTACGAACAGTAACAAAACACCGCTACAATTGCGAGCAGGCTGCTGGCCGCGAGCGGCGAGTCGTGAGCAGGCCGCCAGCCGCGAGCATTGAGGCGCGAGCAGCCCGCTGGCCGCCGGCGGCGAGCAGGCCGCTGGCCGCCGGCGGCGAGCAGGCCGCCGGCCTCGAGCAGGCCGCCGGCCGCAAGCACTTTGCCGGCCGTGAACAGGCCGCCGGCAGCGATCCACGAGCAGGGCGCGGCTGCCGGCCGTGTGAAACGCAAACGAGAGAGGAGAATAGAAGAGCATACCTGAGAGATCGCCGGAATGGTGTGAACGGGAGGAAATGGCGCCGAGATCGCTGGAGAGAGCCGCCGGAATATCGCCGCCGCTGAGGAAAGAAAGAGGTCGCGCGAAGAGGAAAGGGACAATCTGTGCCCTAAAACGTGATTTACCGATGGAAATATATTTCCGTCGGTAATTACCGACGGAACATTAATTCCGTCGGTAATCACCGACGGAATGGTTAATTCCGTCGGTGATTTCGGCTAGTTATCGGGTAAGGTTTAGCGAATGCAAAGAAAACGGGTACGGGCGGTAACTTACCGACGGAATACTCTTTCCGTCGGTATAATAAAACCCTAAACCCGTTAATTACCGACTGAATATCATTCCGCCGGTCATGTTTACGCCCACACCAGCCTATTTACCGACGGAATAAGAAGTCCGTTGGAAATACACAAAATTCTAACGACGATATTATGGGACTCCCCGACGGAATAGTGATTCCGTCGGTAATTACCGACGGAAATAATAATTTCGTCGGCAATCACCGACGGAACTATTATTTCCGTCGATAATTACCGACGGAATCACTATTCCGTCGGTAATTACCGACCGATCTAAATCCCGTCGGTACTTCCCGACAGAGGTATATTCAGTCGGTATACGCCGACGGAGTTGAGATTCCGTCGGTACTCCCGTCGTTAAACTCATGCATTTTTGTAGAATTAGAGAAATTAATATTTCTTTTCCAAATGATGAAAATTCTAGATATTTTTCTATGATTCATTACATTCGAAAATTACCCAATGGAGAAAAACATGATGGAAAATGGTTAATATATTCAAAAGAATTAGATAAAGTATTTTGTTTTTGTTGTAAATTATTTAGTCAAAAATCAATTACAATTCAATTAGCAAACGAAGGGTGTTGTGATTGGAAAAATCTTAGGTGGTGTTTGGTAATGCAGCTTATCGCTTAAATTAATATAATAAGGACTTTTTTTAAAAAAAGTTCATTTGATAACCTATTTTAAAACAGCTTATTAGCTAAAAAACTTAACACGCTCAGACCAAAAAAATAAGCTAAAATATTTAGCTTATTTTTTTCTATCTTAACACGGTAAGTTAAAATTAAACTTATAAAGACTTATATACCCTTGTATAATTAATAAAATTACATTCATATATATATATTAGAATTTAGGTTTTTCTTCACCATTTAGCCGCCGCTTCTTCAACTCTCTCTCTCTCTCAGCTTTACCTAGCTATTTCGCCGCTTCTTCTTCAACTCTCTCTCTCAGCTTTACCTAGCTGTTCATCTTCTCATGTCTTCATCTCAGGTATCTTCTTTCTTTTCTTGTTTCTTATGATTTCTTATTTCATATTTCATTTCTTGTTTGATTAGTTTAATGTATTTTCAACCTAGTATATAAAAAGTTTTTAACCCCTAATATTATGCATATTATCACGATTTAATATTATTTAGGAAGTTTTCAACCCAAATACATAATATAACCACGATTTAGGAAGTTTTCAAACCTAATCCATATATATATTATTGAATAAAAAGTTTTCAAACCCTAATATTATGCATAATATAAAAGCAAGTAGGAAGTTTTCAAAATATAGAAACTTTTTTGAACTCTAGTTTATAGGTAGAATAAGTACGATTATATATATATATATTACATCTACATTTATATAATAATAATAATAATAATAATAATAATAATAATAATAATAAACATATATATAAACTTATCGATTTTATTTACTTACGTTGTTAAATGTTATTATTTTTTAGGCAAGTAATACAAATAAAATGGTTGATAAAAGAGCTAATTGGAAAGATCCAGAAATTCTGAAAACATTTTTAGATGCGTGTATTGAAGAAAGCACTAGTGGAAATAGGAGTGGAAGTAGTTTTAAGAAACGTTCATGGGATCTAATTGGTAATCTTATGAAAGAAAAAAAGGGACTTGATCTTACTCAAAAACAGTTGAAAAATCAACTGGATTACCTGAAAAGAAAGTACAACATCTGGGAAAGAATAGTTAATAAAACTGGGAATGGATACGATCCCATTAGCAATACTGTTAGCTGGACTTCTGAAGAGTGGGATGACTATACTAAGGTAAGTTATAAGATTTTTAATTAATTTAATAGTGCTATATATATATATATATATATATATATATATATATATATATATATATATATATATATTATATTCACTCACTTTTGTATATTTTTTATAGATCTATCCAGACGCAAAACAAATTCGATATGTCGGCCTACAATTTGCAGATGAAATGAAGTCACTATTTGATGGTATTACAACTACGGGGAAAGATGCATGGGGTCCCTCAATGGAAGAAATGCCACCAACTATTCCAAATAGTAACATTACTATTGATGTTGATGTTGAGGTTGAGGTCGATGTTGATTTGGAAAGAGAGATATCTCATAGTCCTAGCATAGAACATTCAAAGTCTAAACGCCGAAAGTCAAACAAATCTGAATATATTGACGAACAGATTTTAGAAACTCTTAAGAATTTAAATGATTCAGATGAGGCAAGCGTAGAAGAATGTTCCAAAGTTCTTGATGATATGTTGGATGAGAGCGATCCTTTATATTTTGTTGCTGGGACAATATTTTGTGAAAGTAAGACATATAGAGAATTTTGGATGCATCTTAGGAAGAAAAGTGATGAAGCTAAAAAACAATGGCTTATAATGGTAGGAAAGAAGATGGGCTTGATATAGAATTATGGTAGGAAAGGACTTGACTTTATTATGATTATGTTATGAATGTTATTTTGTTTAAACTTTTAATTTTGAAACATCATTTTGTTTGGTTCGTAATTGGTTTTTATATATTTGTGATTTAAGTATATTGTGTTATACCCTTTATAATTCTTTTAAAATTTGGTTTTACAGGCTATTTTGTGATTCAAAGTTATTTAATATGTTGACTGGTAATAAAAGGAAAAAGGTCATCACTATCCTTCGTCTAATTTTACTTATGAGAAGAAGACGAAGGGGTCAAAGGCCTGATGCTATTTCTTTACTTGATGGAGCCAGTTATGTTAAAGAAATTATTGAAGGAAATCCAGCTCATTGCCAAGAAATGTTGAGGATGAAGAAAGAAGCTTTTATAAAGATTTGCTCTATTTTTAGAGAAAATGAATGGTTAAAAGATAGTCGTTATATATCGGTGGAAGAGAAGATGTCCAGTGCCGGCTTAAGGCATAGGCCTTAAAAGGCCTATGCCTAGGGCCCCAATAAAATTGGGGCCCATTAGTATTAAATTTTCTTATATATATTTAATAATTAAAATTTAATTTTGTCAATGATAAAACCGTTACTTTTGAAATGTAACCCTTCGATTTCCACAAGTCAAAATCAGTTATCAATTCCAATGGAAACTTTAATTAATTCCAATGAAACTTTAATTAATGATATCTTAATTATAATTATTATATTCATATACAATTCTATTAAAGCTATCAACCTTCCACTGTTCCACATCCGAATTTCATTTTCTTTTCTTCACATAATCACATTCTTCTTATATTCTCACTACTGATTCTCTCAAATTTCATTCTTTGAATTTTTTCTCCCTCGTCACCGCATCAGTGCTCTCAACTCTTAATTTCAGAAGACGTCCTTCGTCTTCCTCGATCATCTGGTAATTCTTTTTCCGATTTTTTCTTCTTTATCGAAATATTCTTTATTGTTTTGTATAAATAATAAATTGTAGATAGAATGAATCCAAATATCGTTAGAAAAATAGATCATTAGCAATTGACCAATTGTATGAAATTTTTTTCTCCATACTTTATTTTTCGATGCAAGCAAATTACTAGCATTACTATTTACTAACCTGATTTATGCAATTAAAAAATCATAAAATATGAATCATAAATTTTTAATACTTTTTAACTGCAATAATCTGATTTATTATATACTTGTTAGACTGTTAATTGTTAAGTACAGTTTATTATATACTATTTAAATTGATTCATGCAAATTAAATTTAATATTTTTATTTTCTTATTATATTTGTGCAGGTAATAGTCGAAGTTTGAAATATCATTAAATTAAAACTACATTGCGGAAATCAGGTTTTATTTTTAATTTAATTTATGTAATTTTATTTTGATAAAATAGTAGAGACTAATATTTTCTTTGTTATTATTATTTTAATATAAATATGTCTGTAAAAAAATATGATTCTGGATATATGAAACGTATGAAAAAAAGAAAAATAGAAGAATTTATCCAATCTCAAAAAGGTGCACTTGATAGATTTATTATTAATAATCAAAATCAAAATTCAGAAAATAATACAATTGAAAATTTAAATGAAAAATTAATTGAATTTTCACCGGAGGATAATACTTTAGGACAAACAGAAATCTATCAAGAGCTTTCTAATGATCATAAATCGAATTCATCAAAAATTAATATTAATGAAGAAAATAATTATAATTCAGGAGAAGAAAAAGATGACTTAATAGACCATAAAGATAATTTTTTAAATAATATTGATGAAACTATTATTCAAAATATATATGATCCAGCACAATGGAAAAATATTAATACCAATTTAATAGATTTATTAGTTGAAAAAGGTCCAATTAGAGAAATCAATATTTCTTTTCCAAATGATGAAAATTCTAGACATTTTTCTATAATTCATTACATTCGAAAATTGCCAAATGGAGAAAAACATGATAGGAAATGGTTAATATATTCAAAAGAATTAGATAAAGTATTTTGTTTTTGTTGTAAATTATTTAGTCAAAAATCAATTACAATTCAATTAGCAAATGAAGGATGTCGAGATTGGAAAAATCTTAGTGCCAAACTTAAAAGTCACGAAACAAGCAGTGAACATATTATAAATATGAATATTTGGTTTGATATTGAAATGAAATTGGTTAAAAATAAAACAATTGATCAAAATTTACAAGAAAAAATAAATAAGGAAAAAGAACATTGGAATAATGTATTAATAAGAATTATAGCTACAGTGCCGGCTTAAGGCATAAGCCTTTAAGGCCTATGCCTAGGGCCCCAATAAAATTGGGGCCCATTAGTATTAAATTTTCTTATATATATTTAATAATTAAAATTTAATTTTGTCAATGATAAAACCGTTACTTTTGAAATGTAACCCTTCGATTTCCACAAGTCAAAATCAGTTATCAATTCCAATGGAAACTTTAATTAATTCCAATGAAACTTTAATTAATGATATCTTAATTATAATTATTATATTCATATACAATTCTATTAAAGCTATCAACCTTCCACTGTTCCACATCCGAATTTCATTTTCTTTTCTTCACATAATCACATTCTTCTTATGTTCTCACTACTGATTCTCTCAAATTTCATTCTTTGAATTTTTTCTCCCTCGTCACTGCATCAGTGCTCTCAACTCTTAATTTAAGAAGACGTCCTTTGTCTTCCTCGATCATCTGGTAATTCTTTTTCTGATTTTTTCTTCTTTATCGAAATATTCTTTATTGTTTTGTATAAATAATAAATTGTAGATAGAATGAATCCAAATATCGTTAGAAAAATAGATCATTAGCAATTGACCAATTGTATGAAATTTTTTTCTCCATATTTTATTTTTCGATGCAAGCAAATTACTAGCATTACTATTTACTAACCTGATTTATGCAATTAAAAAATCATAAAATATGAATCATAAATTTTTAATACTTTTTAACTGCAATAATCTGATTTATTATATACTTGTTAGACTGTTAATTGTTAAGTACAGTTTATTATATACTATTTAAATTGATTCATGCAAATTAAATTTAATATTTTTATTTTCTTATTATATTTGTGCAGGTAATAGTCGAAGTTTGAAATATCATTAAATTAAAACTACACTGCGGAAATCAGGTTTTATTTTTAATTTAATTTATGTAATTTTATTTTGATAAAATAGTAGAGACTAATATTTTCTTTGTTATTATTATTTTAATATAAATATGTCTGTAAAAAAATATGATTCTGGATATATGAAACGTATGAAAAAAAGAAAAATAGAAGAATTTATCCAATCTCAAAAAGGTGCACTTGATAGATTTATTATTAATAATCAAAATCAAAATTCAGAAAATAATACAATTGAAAATTTAAATGAAAAATTAATTGAATTTTCACCGGAGGATAATACTTTAGGACAAACAGAAATCTATCAAGAGCTTTCTAATGATCATAAATCGAATTCATCAAAAATTAATATTAATGAAGAAAATAATTGTAATTCAGGAGAAGAAAAAGATGACTTAATAGACCATAAAGATAATTTTTTAAATAATATTGATGAAACTATTATTCAAAATATATATGATCCAGCACAATGGAAAAATATTAATACCAATTTAATAGATTTATTAGTTGAAAAAGGTCCAATTAGAGAAATCAATATTTCTTTTCCAAATGATGAAAATTCTAGACATTTTTCTATAATTCATTACATTCGAAAATTGCCAAATGGAGAAAAACATGATAGGAAATGGTTAATATATTCAAAAGAATTAGATAAAGTATTTTGTTTTTGTTGTAAATTATTTAGTCAAAAATCAATTACAATTCAATTAGCAAATGAAGGATGTCGAGATTGGAAAAATCTTAGTGCCAAACTTAAAAGTTACGAAACAAGCAGTGAACATATTATAAATATGAATATTTGGTTTGATATTGAAATGAGATTGGTTAAAAATAAAACAATTGATCAAAATTTACAAGAAAAAATAAATAAGGAAAAAGAACATTGGAATAATGTATTAATAAGAATTATAGCTATAGTTAAAAATCTTGCAAAAAATAATTTGGCTGGTACAAATGAGAAAATTTATCAAGATAACAATGGAAATTTTTTAGGTTTAATTGAAATGATTGCAGAATTTGATCCTATAATGCAAGAACACCTTAAACGTATTCAAAATGGAAAAATTCATAATCATTATCTGGGGCATAATATACAAAATGAGTTAATAAATATATTAGGAAAAGAAGTAAACAATATTATAATTAAAAAAATAAAAGAAGCAAAATATTTTTCAGTTATACTTGATTGTACTCCTGATGTAAGTCATCAAGAACAAATGTCTCTTATATTAAGATGTGTAGATATTTCAACAAGTCCAATTAAAATAGAAGAATATTTTATAGAATTTTTAAAAGTAGATGATACATCAGGAAA
Organism: Zingiber officinale; assembly: GCF_018446385.1. Classification (NCBI taxonomy): domain Eukaryota; kingdom Viridiplantae; phylum Streptophyta; class Magnoliopsida; order Zingiberales; family Zingiberaceae; genus Zingiber; species Zingiber officinale. Next base: position 151,019,680 of record NC_055997.1, read on the forward strand.
AGGTCTTTTTGATACTCTTATTAATATAATAAAGAAAATTGAACTAGATGTAAATGACATAAGAGGACAAGGATATGATAATGGAGCTAATATGAAAGGTAAACAACAAGGCGTACAAAAGAGATTGTTAGATATAAATTCTAGAGCTTTTTATACACCATGTGGTTGTCATAGTCTTAATTTAGTACTATGTGATATGGCTAATTCATGTCCTAGTGCTATAACATTTTTTGGTGTGATACAACGTATTTACTCATTATTTTCTTCTTCTACAAAAAGATGGAAAATTTTACAAGACCATGTTTCTAATTTAACTCTTAAACCATTATCACAAACACATTGGGAAAGTCATCTTGAAAGTGTTAAAGCAATAAAATATCAAGCTCCACAGATAAGAGAAGCTTTATATAAACTTGCAGAAACTAGTGATGATCCTAAAACAAAAAGTGAAGCAAATTCTTTAGCAACATATGAGTTTGAAAATTTTGAATTTTTATTAGGTATGGTTATTTGGTATGATATATTATTTGCAGTTAATACTGTCAGTAAATCTTTACAGTATAAAGATATGAATATTACTATTGCATTAGATCAATTAAAAGGTCTTGTTTCTTTTTTTAATGATTATAGAGAAAATGGATTCATATCTGCTATGATTTCTGCTAAAGAGATTGCAAATGAAATGAATATAGAACCAAAATTTCATGAAAAACGTGTAATTAGAAGAAATAAACGATTTGATGAGAATAAAATTAATGAGGTGAAACTTTCACCTGAAGAATCTTTTAAAATTAATTATTTTAATTATATTATTGACCATGCTATTTCTTCACTTCAAAGTAGATTTGAACAATTTAAAATATATGAAGATAATTTTAATTTTTTATATGACATAGAAAATTTAAAATTGCTTGATGATAATTTTTTAAAAATAAAATGTTTAAATCTTGAAAATTTTTTAACACATGACATGTTATCTGATATTGATGGTTTAGATTTATTTTCAAAATTAAAAGTTTTAAAAGAAATAATAAATCCAGAATTAAAAAACGCACTTGAGGTTTTAAACCTTATAAAAAAATTAAATTCTTTTCCTAATGCATGGATAGCTTATAGAATATTATTAACTATACCAGTTAGTGTAGCTTCGGCAGAAAGAAGTTTTTCAAAATTAAAATTAATAAAATCTTATTTACGTTCAACTATGTCTCAAGAAAGATTAAATAATCTAGCAATTTTATCAATTGAAAAAAATTTATTATCAAAACTTGAATATAAAAATTTAATTAATAATTTTGCATCTCAAAAAGTTAGAAAACTAAATTTTATATAAAAATTTACTTTTAAATTAATATTTATTTTTTTAAAAAAAAATTTTTAAACCCGCCATTGTCGGTCCCAAGTCCGAATGAAAAAGGGTGAGGGGAAATTTTTTTTTTTAAAAAAATTATTAAAGACCTAATTTTTTTGGCCTAGGGCCTCATGAAACCTTGAGACGGCCCTGAAGATGTCTATGTTTTTAATTACTTTAAGCCATAATTTGCGAGTACGATTTGTCAAACGAAGATTTTGCCATTCAACGCAAACAATCAACTTCTACTTTCATGAAGTTCTAAAAGCTATGCTGAAATTCTCTAAGGAAATTATTGTTCCTACTCAAGGTAATCAAATATCTCATGATATAAGGCATAAACGTCTTCGAGAAGTGTTTAAGGTAAATATTTAATATTCAATTAAACATATTGTAACTATTTCTTTCTCATTTCATGATATAAATAATTTATTATAACATTTATTTAGGGTGCTATAGGTGCCTTAGATGGAACTCTAGTACATGCCATTGTTCCAATAAATGAACAAGTTCGATATAGAGGAAGGGGAAAAGGAAAATGTTATCAGAATGTACTGGCTATATGCAATTTTGATATGTTATTTACATTCATTTGGGCGGGATGGGAAGGAGTGGCACATGATTCTAAAGTCTTAACCGAAACAATGCGTAATCCAAGGTCAAACTTTCCCTTTCCGGGTCCAGGTACATTATTATTGTTGTTGTTATTATTATTAATTATTTTAAACTTCTATGTTTACAATTTATTTGAAATTGTAGATTAATATAATTTATGTGATGCTGCATATTGTCATATTCGAGGATTTATGTCGCCCCATCGAAATGTACGTTATTGGCTTGGAGATTTCCAACGAGGTGGTAGAGCTCGAACTAAAGAGGAATTATTCAATCATGCACATGCAAAATTAAGAAATGTTATCGAGCGTACATTTGGCGTATTGAAAGCTCGCTTTCCTATATTGGATAAGATGGCTCCATATCACTTTCGAACTCAAAGGGATATTGTTATTGCTTGTGCAGCAATACATAATTTTATTAGAACAAATTGCACAACAGACTCGTTTTTTGAACAATTTGAAGATGAAATTACGACTGCAGATAATCAACAACGATGGACATCAATGATGGAGTCCTCGAGACAAGCTGATCAAGCATATATGATTAATTTGCGTGAAGAAATAGGAAATCAATTATTTAATATGTGATTTTAAATATTATTATGTTTTGTGAACACTATCTAAATATTATTATGTTTTGTGAACATTTCTGAATTCAATAACACTATGGGTTGCGAACTATTTATTTATAAGCACGATTTATCAATATAAGCACGATTTATGAAGTTTTCAAACCTGTATAAGCAAGTAGGAAGTTTTCAAACCAAATCAATAATACATATATATAATGTTACGGATATATAGAAGCTTTTTGACCCTAGTTTATAGTTTATAGGTAGTATAAACGCGATTATATATATATATATATATATATATATATATATATATATATATATATATATATATATATATATATTACATCTACATTTATAATAATAATAATAATAATAATATAATAAAATATATAAACTTACCGATTTTATGTAATATTTAATTTATACGATTATATTTATGCTATATTAGTATATAATTAAATAAATTAAATTTATTATAGAGATAGTAATATATAAGGGTATAATAGTCTTTTAAACATTTTTAAGATATTAATTTAAGTTATTTATCAAATAGGTTTCAAATTAGTTACAAATTTCAGAGCCTCTTATTTGATTTATTTAACTTTTTATTTTCAGGTCTATAAGTGTTCCACCACTTAAAATTTAGTATTCAGATTTCAGACATAAGTTTTCAGATTTACCAAGCAGTGAACATATTATAAATATGAATATTTGGTTTGATATTGAAATGAGATTGCTTAAAAATAAAACCATTGATCAAAATTTACAAGAAAAAATAAATAAGGAAAAAGAACATTGGAAAAATGTATTAATAAGAATTATTGCTATAGTTAAAAATCTTGCAAAAAATAATTTGGCATTCCGTGGCACAAATGAGAAAATTTATCAAGATAACAATGGAAATTTTTTAGGTTTAATTGAAATGATAGCAGAATTTGATCCTATAATACAAGAACACCTTAAACGTATTCAAAATGGTAAAATTCATAATCATTATCTTGGTCATAATATACAAAATGAGTTAATAAATATATTAGGAAAAGAAATAAATAATATTATAATTAAAAAAATAAAAGAGGCAAAATACTTTTCAGTTATACTTGATTGTACTCCTGATGTAAGTCATCAAGAACAAATGTCTCTTATATTAAGATGTGTAGATATTTCAACAAGTCCAATCAAAATAGAAGAATATTTTATAGAATTTTTAAAAGTAGATGATACATCAGGAAAAGGTCTTTTTAATACGCTTATTAATATAATAAAGAAAATTGAACTGGATGTGAATGACATAAGAGGACAAGGATATGATAATGGAGCTAATATGAAAGGTAAACAACAAGGTGTACAAAAGAGATTGTTAGATATAAATTCTAGGGCTTTTTATACACCATGTGCTTGTCATAGTCTTAATTTAGTACTATGTGATATGGCTAATTCTTGTCCTAGTGCTATAACATTTTTTGGTGTGATACAACGAATTTACTCATTATTTTCTTCTTCTACAAAAAGATGAAAAATTTTACAAGACCATGTTTCTAATTTAACTCTTAAACCATTATCACAAACACGTTGGGAAAGTCATCTTGAAAGCGTTAAAGCAATAAAATATCAAGCTCCGCAGATAAAAGAAGCTTTATATAAACCTGCAGAAACTGGTGGTGATCCTAAAACAAAAAGTGAAGCAAATTCTTTAGCAACATATGAGTTTGAAAATTTTGAATTTCTATTAGGTATGGTTATTTGGTATGATATATTATTTGCAGTTAACACTGTTAGTAAATTTTTACAATATAAAGATATGAACATTGCTATTGCGTTAGATCAGTTAAAAGGTCTTGTTTCTTTTTTTTAATGATTATAGAGAAAATGAATTTATATCTGCTATGATTTCTGCTAAAGAGATTGCAAATGAAATGAATATAGAACCAAAATTTCGTGAAAAACATGTAATTAGAAGAAATAAACGATTTGATGAGAATAAAATTAATGAAGTGAAGTTTTAACCAGAAGAATCTTTTAAAATTAATTACTTTCATTATATTATTGACCATGTCATTTCTTCACTTCAAAGTAGATTTGAACAATTTAAAATATATGAAGATAATTTTAATTTTTTATATGATGTAGAAAAGTTAAAATTGCTTGATGATGAGTTTTTTAAAATAAAGTGTTTAAATCTTGAAAACTTTTTAAAACATGACATGTTATCTGATATTGATGGTTTAGATTTATTTTTAGAATTAAAAGTTTTAAGAGAAATAATAAATCCAGAATTAAAAACCGCACTTGAGGTATTGAACCTTATAAAAAAAATTAAATTCTTTTCCAAATGCATGGATAGTTTATAGAATATTATTAACTATACCTGTTAGTGTAGCTTCGGCAGAAAGAATTTTTTCAAAATTAAAATTAATAAAGTCTTATTTACGTTCAACAATGTCTCAAGAAAGATTAAATAATTTAGCAATTTTATCAATTGAAAAAAAAATATTATCAAAACTCTAATATAAAGATTTAATTACTAATTTTGCATCGTTAGAAAACTAAATTTTACATAAAAAATTATTAATTTTACTAAATTTTACATAAAAAATTATTTTAAATTAATAGTTTATTTTTTTTAAAAAAAATTTAAACCCACCATTGTCGGTCCCAAGTCCGAATGAAAAAGGGTGAGGGAAATTTTAAAAAAAAAAATATTAAAGAACTAAATATTTTTTTTTGGCCTAGGGTCTCATAGAACCTTGAGACGGCCCTGAGTGGAGTTTTCCTTGTTAAATACATAAAATTAAAGACAGCAGATGGAAATTTTTAAGCTCAATTATGAAGACAACAACATATATGATCGACAAATTAGGCTCAAATATACATATACTTTTAAACATATTTCAAATCTATCACAAGTCTAGTTTCAATGCCTAACAAAGAATTGCAGAAGCAGAATATCCACCATCATTTCTTCACTTTTTTTTTTTGGTGCTTCTATAGGCCATACACAAGTCGTCTTTCCTTTGAATTTAACTAATCATGTTGGTATTTTTATGTTGGAGATTACAAATGAAGCTTGGGCTTAGCATGGCTGTCATGCGAATATGTTTTTTTTCTAACTTCATATCTTGACTGTTTGAAGTCGGAATGAGTCATATAATATGTCAAAATTTCGGATTTTTAGATATCTGCATTTGGTATACGAGCGGGAAACCGAAACCTCTGTTTTTCATTTTTTTTTCCTTTCTAACGTACCGATATAAGGAGGAAGAGGATGAGACAAGGAGAGAGAGTACGATCTGCCTTACAAATATTAAATTCTTATTAATACTATTTAGTTATGGGTTAATTCTTAATTTAGTCCTCATTATTTGACGTGGTGCTGATTTCGTCCCTAATTTTTTAATTGACCAAATTTAGTCCTTCATTTTTCGAACTTTTTTCCAAATTGATCATTCCGTCCAAATCCTCGTTAAAATAGACGGGAAGACTTGTTTAATCGGTAGAAGTGACCGGTTTCTATTATTCTTACGCTATTTCCCTAATCCTGACATTGATTGAGTTCATGATTTAAAAATTTATTTCCTTTGTTGGTTTATAAGCTCCGAAGAAGCACTGATCGAGACATCAAGGCCAACAACGAGGCCTTCACCTCGGCAGGACAAGCTCCCATTCTTATGGCAATTGAAGTCGTCATCAATGTAAGGACAAGATCCAGGAGGATAGAAGGGTTCAATACTTCATCCCACACCCACCTCCCGTCGAATATGTCGCATTCCATGGAGAGGCCGCTCTGAGTCTTCACCTCGGTAGGAGGACTGGACTCGTTCCTTATTAATGTAGCAACATCAGCAACGACAGGGACTGTAGCGGCTGCATTAGGAGGAGTCTTCACGACTAAACCGCTAATCTTTTCTCCATTTGTTCGATTCTTCTCATCAGGCTGTTGATGTGTAATTTGGAGATCTTGGTCTTCAGTTCCACTCTTCTCAGAAATTCACCCTTCAAAACAAGTCTTTCCCAAAGAAAAAGAAGAATTGGCACCGCCATTTTCGTTCTCGGAACTAACTCCTCGGTTCACCAGCAACGGATCCGCCAAACCCTCGCTCACCGCCGCATCTTCTCTTGGGGAAGGCGACGCCGGTGGCGGCGCGGAGAGCGAAGAGTCCACAGGCAAAGAGAAGAAGCGAGAAAGCGGAGAGGACAAAGCAGAGGGATCGGCGTTGAGAGGGAGGCGTGATAAAGCAAAAATAGAGGCGGTCACCACGAGGATGAAGAGGAGGAAGTAAGTAACTGGTCACTTCCACCGGTTAAACAAGTCTTTCCGTCTATTTTAACGGGGATTTGGACGGAAGGATCAATTTGGGAAAAAGTTCGAAAATTGAAGGACTAAATTTGGTCAATTGAAAAATTAGAGACGAAATCAACACCACATCAAATAATGAGAGATTAAATTGAGAATTAACCCATTTAGTTATTATTATTATTAATTCTATTATTGTATTATTAGCTCTGGCCCCCTCTCTCTCGACCGGGTTTAAGAGATTACCACATGTCGTAATAATATTAAATTATTATTAATTTCCATAATTAAATTATTATTAATATTACTATTACTTTTTTATTATATCTCTATTATTTTATTATTATCTCCTTCTCCTTTTTCTCCCCCCTTCTCTCTTGACGAGGAGAGAGAAGATGAGCGGGACGGGGAGAGAGAGGTAATTTGACCCACCCTAGTAATATTATATTATTATTTTTATAATTACTGCCGTTTATTATTTTATTATTGTTTCTATTATTTTATTATAATCTCTCCTTTCTCTATAGGGGACAAAGAAGATAAGTTGGAAATAGAGAGAGAGGATGACCAACCTTATCATTATTAAATTATTAATTCTTATAACTATTTATTATTATTTACTTATTATTATTTTTAATATTAATTCTAGTATTATTATTTTTATCTTGCATAATTTCTCTCTCACCGGGGAGAGAGACTATAACCGGGAAATGGAGGATGAGAGTGTGATTGGGTGAGAGGTTGGGTGAGTGGAAAATTAAATGAGACAATGATTGAGAGAGAGGTTGGGTGAGTGAGAAATTAAAGCGGGCAATGATTGGGAGAAAGAGTGCCTAATAGTTAAGGTAATTAAATGAGGCAATAATTGAGAGAGAGAGAGTGGTTAGGTGGGAAATTTTTATTATCATCTCTCTCCGCTCCTCTCCTTAATAAAAATAATTACCTTATTATTATTCCTATTATTTTATTATTATATTCTCCCTCTCCCCTCCATCTCGTTCCCCTCTCTCTCTCACGGGTGAAATTATTAAATTATTATTTAATATTAATTTGATTTATTATTATTTCTATTATTTTATTTGTATCTTCTCTCTCCCATCTGACTCTCCCCAGAGAGAGAATGTCACCGGGAATGAGAGAGAACGACCTACCTTACCAATTTTAAATTCTTATTACAATCATTTGCTATTTATTATTATTATATATATATTATTTTATTATTATCTCTACCTCCTTTCTCTCTCCCCTTCTCTCTTGATGAGGAGAGAGAAGATGAGCGGGACAGGGAGAGATGGTCAAACCCACCCTAATAATATTATAGTATTATTATTACGATTATTATCGTTTATTATTTTATTATTTTTTTTATTATTTTATTATATTCTCTCTTTCTCTCTCTCCGGAGACAGAGAAAATAAGTTGGAAATAGAGAGAGAGGATGACCAATCTTATCATTATTAAATTATTAATTCTTATAATTATTTATCATTATTTAATTATTATTATTTTTAATATTAATTCTGTTGGATCGAGAAGCGCTAGAGGAGGAGGGGGGAGGAGGGGTGAATAGCGCTCGTGGCTTTCACACTTTTTGGAATCGAAAAACTCGACGAGTTAAAGTAGCGGAATTAAAGGAAAAACAACCACACACAGAAGACCCAAATATTTTTACTTGGTTTGGAGCCTTGGGGGACTCCTACTCCAAGGCCCACGCTCGTTGAGCGTTTACTTTGGACAATTCACTATTTCGCGCAAAGAGATTACAAGTATATATTACAATAAGTGCAATAACAATAAAAGAATTATACCGACGACAGAATCGAAATCGCGGAGCTCCGGGTCGTCGGGGACTTGTAACAGCACTTCCGGGTCGTCTCGTTGGCAGCACGTTGAAGAAAGGTAGCTTGAGAATTCGTTGATTAGCTGCTGCCCCGAACCCCTCTTTTATACAGTGCTGGAGGAGCCTCCAACACCATCCAAGGCGCCTCCAACAAGCCGAGTCAGCCGCGTAGATCAGATTAAGCCAGGTCACATCTTATCCTGCTTAAGGCGCCTTCAGCTCCCTCCAAGGCGCCTCCAAGTGGCGGTCCAAGGCGCCTCCAGCTTCTCTTGAGGCGCCTCCAGCTTCTCTTGAGGCGCCTCCAACTTCTCTCCGTAGCTGGCTTCGGCTTGCACCCGAGGTGCCTCCAAGCTCCATGGAGGTGCCTCAGACACTATTCATCCGAGGTGTAAGTTACTTTTTTGTTCCTGCAAAATGTGTTAGTCTCAAACACATACCCTGCAAAACAAAGTTAGCACAAAATAGGAATACTAAAATAAATATTGACAGTCAACGGACTGTCCAGGTCTGACTTCGGATTTTCAACCGAAAACCCTAGGTCTACCCGACGCCAACTGTTCCATCTGCGGGGAACACGTCCTCACTGTTAGGGTGTATACTAAAAGCCTAGCTTTTGGTATAAACATTTATCTAGTAATAAGAATCACATTGGTCAAATGTCTACATTTATGATAAATGTAGTTGTTCAATTAATTTATATTGTAGATAACATGGTGTGTGGTGTCACACACAGAGGATCATGTTATCAATACCTTATAAATTATAAACAGTAGCTCACGACCAAAATGGAAAGGAACAAACCATTAGAAGGTCGTAGTGTAATTAGGTATCAGTTTATCTTGACTGTATAATTACACTAGTACACTTAGAGTGTATTGAGTAGGACCATTTGATGTCGTTTCTTTTATACTGATTTTATAAAGAAACAAAGACCTCGGTTATTATGGAAGTGTGTGCTCTTAATCCTAATATAATAACAAACACATATATTTGAAATTTATTTCTTTAATTTATCAATGGGTGAGATTTAGTTCGATGAATCAATAAGCCCGATAAGTTGGGAAATGGTATCACTTATAGTGTGTGTTGTTGATTATAGAAGGAAACTGTGTCCTAGAGATACTAGGTTGATAATGTCCTCAAGAGGAGCTCATAAGGATTGTCATGTTAAACCCTGCAGGTGGACTTAGTCCGACATGACGATAAGGTTGAGTGGTACTACTCTTGGACTTAGATATTAATTAAATGAGTTGTCAGTAACTCACTTAATTAGTGGACATTCGATATCTTAAACACAGGGAGACTAACACACTCATGATAAGAAGGAGCCCAAAATGTAATTTGGGATTGGTGCGGTAGTTCAATAATAATTCTCTAGTGGAATGAATTATTATTGATAAAATTAAGTTGTGTGTTCGGGGCGAGCACGGGATGCTTAATTTTATCGGGAGACCAAAACCAATTCCTCCTCTCGGTCCCTATCGTAGCCTCTTGTATATAGAGATTTATACCCACCACATACCCACCTTCTTACCCAACCAATAGGGGCCGGCCAAGCTAAGCTTGAAGCTCAAGCTTAGGGCCTGCCAAGGCCGGCCAATAGCTTGGAGCCCAAGCTTAGGTGGCCGGCCACATCATATTAAAAAGAATTTTTTATTAAAATTATTTCTTATGTGGATATCATAGTTTTAAAAGAGAGTTTAAAAATTAAATCTTTCCTTTTAAAAGCTTTCTACAAAAGATTAAGAAAAGATTTGAAATATTTCCTTATTTGTAGATTGAAAGGAGATTTTATTTTTAAGAAAAACTTTCCTTTTTAACCATGATAATAATTTAAAAGAGAAGTTTAAAAACTAAATATTCTCTTTTATTAGTTTCTACAAAAGATTAAGAAAAGATTTGATATCTTTCCTTATTTGTAGATTGAAGAGAGATTTTAATTTTTAGAGATAACTTTCCTTTTGGAAATTATCCACATGTTTAAAAGAAGAATTTTAATTTATAAAATTTCCTTTTTATTAACCACCATGAAGGGAAAATTATTGGAGAAATTTTTTATAAATTTCTGGAGACAAATTAGGAAGTTTTAATTAATTAAAACTCTCCTTGTTTATAGCTTGATGGTGGCCGACCATGTAAATTGAGAATAGGAAAATTGTTTTTAATTAAATAAAATTTTCTTTTTCATGGCAAAAGAATTAAGGAAGTTTTTAATTAAATTTCCTTATTTGCCAAGACCAAGGATTATAAAAGAGGGGGTAGAGGTGCCTTCATGGGTGATCAACTCTATTATTCTTCTCCTCTCTTTTCCTCCTTGGTGGCCGGCCCTAGCTTCTTCCTCTCCTCTTCTTATGGCTGGCGGCAACCTCTCTTGGAGCTCTTGATGGTGGCCGGTTCTAGCTAGGAGAAGAAGGAGAGAAAGGTGGTTTTGTTTCTTGCATCCCTTGGAGCTTGGTGGTGGTAGCCGGACCTCTACTTCTCTTGGAGAATTGTGGTGGCCGGAATTTGCAAGGAAGAAGAAGGTGCTTGGTGGTTCTCATCTCGGAAGATCGTTGCCCACACAACGCCCGAGGTTAGAAGAGGAATACGGTAGAAGATCAAGAGGTTTTTCTAAAAGGTATAACTAGTAATTTTTCTTTCCGCATCATACTAGTTATTTTTGGAAATAATACTAAATACAAGAGGCATACGATTCTAGAGTTTCGAATTTGTTTTCGATATAGTGTTCTTTTGTTTTTCTTTTCCTTGTGATTTGATTGTTCTTTTCGGTTAACCTAAAGTTATTTTAGGAAATTAAATATTAGCTTTCTATAAAAGGTTTTGTCTAGTCGGTGGTGGTTGCTCCCATATCCAAGAAGGCCATGTGCTTCGCCACGTCAGTACTGGGAACCGATTATGGAAATTAATATTTAATGGAATTAATAACTTAAGGTGACTTGGGTCGAACGTGTTAAGTTCCGCAGGAGATCCAAGTCAAAACCTAAAAGAACAAATAGATTAAGTTTTGGATCAAACGTGTTAAGTTCCGCAGGCGATCCAAAATTTAATTTAAAAGAACACATGGTAGCTAGGAAAAGGTTCAGACCTTTGTACAAAATTTTTATACAGTGGAACCTCTAGGCTTTCCGAGTAGCAACCAACAATTGGTATCAGAGCTAGGGTTTTGCCTCTGTGTATTTGGTATTAGTTTAATTATGCACATGTCATACATAATTTAGGCAGGATAATAGTAGGATGTGCTAACTTTGTGGATGCAGGATCCAACTATTATGGCTTATAGTTTTATGTGTGTGATTGGACCCTTGGACATGTCAAGGGCATTTATATGTGTGTGCATGATTGTATTATAAAATACAGCAGAGGGTATTTAGTTTTATTAGGATTTTATTTTGATCTAGATACATGTACATTCCTTTTATGGAATATAGGATCAAATTGTAAAATTCTATTTATGTCATGGATCAAAGCGTGGAACCTTCTAAGGACCAAAGGCGCAGCGGAACTAGGAGCAAGATGGATGCGACAGCTAGTCCCGGTGGCGGTGGCCAAATATGGCAGCAGCTTGGGATGACAACACACGGAGGACAACTAGAGATAAAAGCCATAATAGTTGAAAATTAGATTTTCTATTTATTGCTTTTATATTGTATGTGCATGTTAGTTTACAAGTTTAGTAGGCTAGCATAGTTAAAATTCCTCATTAATAAATAACTAAGTGGGAGAGGGATTTTTAAGTAAATCCCATGGTCTCCATTACTGGTTTGTAAGTGATGCAAACAAGCTTGCGCGTTGGCTCTGAGTGCCTTCCTCCATAACGGATGAGCTTGTTTGCGGATCACTAGAACAGACTTCCATTTTTGGATGACTATAGGAAGTTAATTAAGAGCGTGTGATCTTCCCCAACGGAAGGGGCATAATCTTATTAATGGACTTAGTGTCAAGTAATGGTATACACTTAGACACATCTAATAGTATCCTCCCCATCGGAGTCATTGCTATTATTTGTGTGACCAAATGAAACCAACTATTAATTTGTCATAAAACTAGGTTGACAAGATAATAAAATTAAAGGGTTAAAACCCCTCTTACAAATGATTGATTTTGTATACGTCCACACTAACGTGGCATTCAAAATTAACGGTGTTTGAGATAATTTTATTTGTCATAAAGTTACGTTGACAAGATAGTTAATGGGTAAAACCCTCCTCTTACAAATGTTGATTTTGTATACGTCCACACTAACGTGGCATGCAAAATTCACGGTGTTTTGAGGTGTTGGTAAATTTAAATAGTATTGTTAGAGGAATCAATATTATTTTAAATTTAGAGTCTTGACCAAATATTTGATTAAAGATAGACCAACTATTAATTTTATTCGTCATAAAGTAAGGTTGACGAGATAATAAAATTAAATGATAAAATTTCCTCTTTGAATTTGTATACGTCCACACTAACGTGACATACAAAATTCATGGGGATTTTTAAGGAGTTGGTCTTAACCAAATATTTTTGTGATTCTTAGGATGATGGTCAATCCCTAGCTGATATACTTTAGGATAGACTTAGTGGTCCCAATTATAATTGATTGGAAATAGAATTTGGACATTAAGGTAGACTGTCCTCTTAGAACTAAGAACAATATAGGTGTATTTTATTCATTAGTTGATACATGTTTAGTGGAGTTATCTACCGGTACCTGGTGTGTAGATATGAGAGCCACTGATCATGTCTGCAATTCATTGCAGGGTTCCAGGAAACCCAACAACTAAATGAAAATAAAAAACACCGTCCACATGGGCACTACTGCAAAAGTAGCAGCTGTTGCAGTGGGAGAGGTTTATTCTCTAATAGGAATAAAATTTGGATTATTAGGAATTGTCTTTACATACTAAGTTTAGAAAGAACCTGATTTCAGTTTCTAAACTATTATAGAATAGATATTGTGTTTATTTTGATAACAAAGTTGTTATCAAGAAAAATAGGCAAGTTATCTATTCTGGTATGTTGGTTGACAATTTATAATCCAATAACTCCCATGATGCAACAAATGGAAATTAATAACACATCTTCTAACTTAAGAGAAAGCAACCTTCGAAAATGAACCAATTATATCTTTGACATCTAAGGCTCGGTTATATTAACCTAAGTAGGATTCATTGGTAGCCGATGAACTTTTGGGTTCATTAGTAGTGGAAATCTTTCCAACCTGCGAGTCTTACTTGGAAGGAAAATAACCAAGAAGCTTTTAAGTCCAAGGGGTATGGAGTCAAAGATACGTTGAAATCGGTTCAGTCTGATTTGTGTGATCCTATGACTATCAAGACAAGAGGTAGTATTGAATATTTCATCTATTTTATAGACAACTATTCAAGATACAAATAAATTTACTTAATGTACCGCAAGACTAAGTACTTTGATTAGTTCAAAGAGTACAAGGCTGATGCGGAGAAATGTTAAAGTAAATGTCACTATGGTAAGATCGTAGTGGCAAGTACCTCTTGGGAGAATTTAGGAGTCACTTATCAAAAGTAGGGATTCAATCCAAACTAACTGCACCTGGTACACCTCAACAGAATGGTGTAGTAGAAAGAAGGTAAAGGACTCTTATGGAATAATTAGATAGATGATGAGTTATTCAGAAAATTACCAAATTTGTTTTAAGGATAAACTCTGAAAACGAAAGTGAACATAGTACCTTCCAAGTTAGAACTCTCTACTCATATAGAATTGCTGAATAGGTGAAAACCTATTTTGAAGCATATTCGGATTCGGGTAATCCAGCACATATGTTAAAGAGAGACAATGATAAGTTGGATAGGAGTTCACTTGTTTGTAAGTTATCCTAGATAAACAAAAGTAGGTTTATAGTCTTAAAAATCAGAAGGTCATTGTTAGCATCAATGACTGATTTTTTTAGAAAATGACTATATAATGAACCACGTGCTCATAAGTAAATTTGTTCTTAAGGAAATAATAAAGGACATGTCTAACATAGTACCAACTGTACAAGATGAGATACCACAAGAAAACTGCAACACGTATCACAAATTGATACACAATTACAGAAAGTGTCTTATTGTAGTGGGAGGGTTGTTATGCAACCTAAAGAGGTTCATGTTTTGGGAGAGTTTTTGGACTCGATCCCTGGAGGGCATGAACCTGATCTCCGGTCATATGATGAAGCACTCCAAGATAAAGATGCAGCATCTTGACAAAGAGTAATGAATAAAAGAATTAGAATATATGTATTCTAATAAAATCTGGAAGCTTGTAGAATCACCAAATGGTGTAAAAGCCGTTGGGTATAAAAAGGTCTATAATAGGAAAAGAGGGATAGACAGGAAGGTAGTAACTTTCAAAGCAAGGCTTGATGAAAAAGGAAACTTTTTCACTGGTAGTCATGCTTAAGTCTATCCGGATTCTTTTATCTATTTGGCAAGAGGATGTCAAGACAGCATTCCTTAATGGAAGTTTTGAAGAAAGCATCCATATAAAGCAACCAGAAGGGTTCATTGCAAAGGGCTAAGAGCATCTTGTGTAAGCTCAATCAGTCTATGGACTGAGGCAAATCTTTAAGGTCTTGGAACATCCGGTTTATCAAAGTAATCCAGATCTATGGATTTATTTAGTAACTGGATAAGTCTTGTGTATACAAAAGGTGTGATGGAAGCGTGATGGTATTTCTTATACTATACGTAGATAACATTTTTGGTAGTTGGAAACAATATCAAAATGTTGTCAGAAGTAAGGGAATGGTTGTCCAAATAATTCGATATAAAGGACTTGGGAGAATGTATATATTTTTGAGATCAAAATAATAAGGGATCGAAAGAAAAATATATTTTACTTATCCCAAGCTTGATACATCCGAAAATCCTTGCTCGTTTTAAGCATGCAAAACTCCTCGAAAGGTTTCTTACTTTTTAAGGATGGAGTAACTTTATCTAAAGATATGTCTCTGTAGACATCAAAGGAGATAAAGGAAATAAAGGCAGTTCTTTATGCTATGGCTGTTGGAAGCCTAATGTATGCTATGTACGAGATCAGAAATCTGTTTTGCCAAAGGCATAGTTAGCAGATATCAAAGTAACCCTGGACAAGGACAGTGGACTGCAGTAAAGCATATATTGTAGTACCTTAGAGACACTAGAGATTATATGCTAGCTTACAAGACAGTTAATTTGGTCCTTGTGGGTTGCATGGATTTTGACTTCCAATCGGATAGGGACAATAATATGTCAACCTCGGGGTTTTGTGTTTACTTTAGGAGGTAAAGTCATAACTATGGAAGAGTGATAAGCATAGGTGTTTTTCTGGACTCCACCATAGAAGCTTAGTATATGGCAAGCCTCTAAGGAAGCCATAAAAGCTGAATAACTTAATTACCTCAAGATAGACTTAGATATGATTTCTAGTTTGTCCAAAGATTATTACAATTTATTGTAATAATAATGGTGCAGTAACAAACTCGAAGAAACCATGAGTCTATAAGGCAAGTAAACACAATAGAGCACAAGTACCACCCAATACGAGAAATCGTATAAACGAGGAGAAGTTGTTGCCACCTAGAATGCATCAGATGATGACCTATAGATCTTTTCACTAAGGTCCTTAAGGCGAGAGCTTTTGATGGACATGTTGAAGGGTTGGGAATCAGATGTATGGCAGCAGATATGACAGCTTAGTCTTTTAGTATAAGTGGGAGATTGTTAGGGTGTATACTAAAAGCCTAGCTTTTGGTATAAACATTTATCTAGTAATAAGAATCACATTGGTCAAATGTCTACATTTATGATAAATGTAGTTGTTCAATTAATTTATATTGTAGATAACATGGTGTGTGGTGTCACACACAGAGGATCATGTTATCAGTACCTTATAAATTATAAACAGTAGCTCACGACCAAAATGGAAAGGAACAAATCATTAGAAGGTCGTAGTGTAATTAGGTATCAGTTTATCTTGACTGTATAATTACACTAGTACACTTAGAGTGTATTGAGTAGGACCATTTGAGGTCGTGTCTTTTATACTAATTTTATAAAGAAACAAAGACCTCGGTTATTATGGAAGTGTGTGCTCTTAATCCTAATATAATAACAAGCACATATATTTGAAATTTATTTCTTTAATTTATCAATGGGTGAGATTTAGTTCGATGAATCAATAAGCCCGATAAGTTGGGAAATGGTATCACTTATAGTGTGTGTTGTTGATTATAGAAGGAAACTGTGTCCTAGAGATACTAGGTTGATAATGTCCTCAAGAGAAGCTCATAAGGATTGTCATGTTAAACCCTGCAGGTGGACTTAGTCCGACATGACGATAAGGTTGAGTGGTACTACTCTTGGACTTAGATATTAATTAAATGAGTTGTCAGTAACTCACTTAATTAGTGGACATTCGATATCTTAAACACAGGGAGACTAACACACTCATGATAAGAAGGAGCCCAAAATGTAATTTGGGATTAGTGCGGTAGTTCAATAATAGTTCTCTAGTGGAATGAATTATTATTGATAAAATTAAGTTGTGTGTTCGGGGCGAGCACGGGATGCTTAATTTTATCGGGAGACCAAAACCAATTCCTCCTCTCGGTCCCTATCGTAGCCTCTTGTATATAGAGATTTATATCCACCACATGCCCACCTTCTTACCCAACCAATAGGGGCCGGCCAAGCTAAGCTTGAAGCTCAAGCTTAGGGCCGGCCAAGCCTAAAGGTTGGCCTTAAGGTGGCCGGCCACATCATATTAAAAAGGATTTTTTATTAAAATTATTTCTTATGTGGATATCATAGTTTTAAAAGAGAGTTTAAAAATTAAATCTTTCCTTTTAAAAGCTTTCTACAAAAGATTAAGAAAAGATTTGAAATATTTCCTTATTTGTAGATTGAAAGGAGATTTTATTTTTAAGAAAAACTTTCCTTTTTAACTATGATAATAATTTAAAAGAGAAGTTTAAAAATTAAATATTCTCTTTTATTAGTTTCTACAAAAGATTAAGAAAAGATTTGATATCTTTCCTTATTTGTAGATTGAAGAGAGATTTTAATTTTTAGAGATAACTTTCCTTTTGGAAATTATCCACATGTTTAAAAGAAGAATTTTAATTTATAAAATTTCCTTTTTATTAACCACCATGAAGGGAAAATTATTGGAGAAATTTTTTATAAATTTCTGGAGACAAATTAGGAAGTTTTAATTAATTAAAACTCTCCTTGTTTATAGCTTGATGGTGGCCGGCCATGTAAATTGAGAATAGGAAAATTGTTTTTAATTAAATAAATTTTTCTTTTTCATGGCAAAAGAATTAAGGAAGTTTTTAATTAAATTTCCTTATTTTCCAAGACCAAGGATTATAAAAGAGGGGGTAGAGGTGCCTTCATGGGTGATCAACTCTATTATTCTTCTCCTCTCTTTTCCTCCTTGGTGGCCGGCCCTAGCTTCTTCCTCTTCTCTTCTTCTTATGGCCGGCGGCAACCTCTCTTGGAGCTCTTGATGGTGGCCGGTTCTAGCTAGGAGAAGAAGGAGAGAAAGGTGGTTTTGTTTCTTGCATCCCTTGGAGCTTGGTGGTGGTGGCCGGACCTCTACTTCTCTTGGAGAATTGTGGTGGCTGGAATTTGCAAGGAAGAAGAAGGTGCTTGGTGGTTCTCATCTCGGAAGATCGTTGCCCACACAACGTCCGAGGTTAGAAGAGGAATACGGTAGAAGATCAAGAGGTTTTTCTAAAAGGTATAACTAGTAATTTTTCTTTCCGCATCATACTAGTTATTTTTGGAAATAATACTAAATACAAGAGGCATACGATTCTAGAGTTTCGAATTTGTTTTCGATATAGTGTTCTTTTGTTTTTCTTTTCCTTGTGATTTGATTGTTCTTTTCGGTTAACCTAAAGTTATTTTAGGAAATTAAATATTAGCTTTCTATAAAAGGTTTTGTCTAGTCGGTGGTGGTTGCTCCCATATCCAAGAAGGCCATGTGCTTCGCCATGTCAGTACTGGGAACCGATTATGGAAATTAATATTTAATGGAATTAATAACTTAAGGTGACTTGGGTCGAACGTGTTAAGTTCCGCAGGAGATCCAAGTCAAAACCTAAAAGAACAAATAGATTAAGTTTTGGATCAAACGTGTTAAGTTCCGCAGGCGATCCAAAATTTAATTTAAAAGAACACATGGTAGCTAGGAAAAGGTTCAGACCTTTGTACAAAATTTTTGTACAGTGGAACTTCTAGGTTTTCTGAGTAGCAACCAACACTCACCTACTACACTCAGGAGAGTTACCTGTTGCCAGTGTGATTCTCCAGATCGACTGGACTTTTGCTCAGCGCTCGATGCTTCCGGACTTTCTGCTGGACACCCGCTCCCCGCCCCGTCCAGTCTTTCACCTGGTTTGCGACATCAGGACTTTCCACCTAGGGTTACCACCCCCTAGGACTTTTGCCTGAAGCCCTAGACCCGCCAAGACTTTCCGCATAGGGTTACTACCCCCTATGACCAAGGGTTACCACCCTCTAGGGTTTTCCACTTGCCTAACTGTAGGACCGTTGCGGCCGGCTAGGAGGGGGTTGGATATCCTGAAAACATAAAAAGACAAACCCTCCTCGAACTCTTTAAACTAACACTTGCATATATAAAGTAAGCTGATAAATTAAAAGCATAAAGAAAAAGCGAGGTACAAAAGATTTACTTGGTTACAACCGATGTGGTTGTTAATCCAAGGAAGATTAAGCTCACTAAAAACTCCTTCAGGCGGAGAAGCCTCGTACAACGTTGAAGTGCAGAAAACAGAAGCTAAACTAGAACAGAAGCGCACAAGTGTCTGGAATTACAATTTAGAGTTCATTGAAAAGCTTCTGGATCAAGACTATATTTACAGCCTTGGTCGGGGCGCCTGGAAGGGTTCCGGGCGCCCTGGGGGGATAAAACTTATCCCCCAACGTTCAGATCGAGTCAAAACTCGATCTGGTCAATTTTACTGCTCAGGGCGCCCCGGAGGGTTCCGGGCGCCCCGGAGCCCAAAGTCAACAGTTGTTGACTTTTTCGTCCGGGACTTCTTCTCTGGTTCAGTCCCGCCTCGGTCCGGTTCTTCTCCTCCGGATCTGCTCGCTTGGGTGATCTCTGCCATCCGGAAAAGGGCTCACCCGAACCCAACTTCCGGTCTTCTCGAGCAGCCTTCCGCTCCGGCTTCTCATCTCTCGGAATCACTGCGTGTTTCCTTCTCGTCCACCAGCGTACTCATCCGCAGTCTTCGTCCCTCGGTCGCACCGCATGCCGACCTTTTCGCTAGCTGCGTCTCTTGCTCCCCGAGCAATCTTCTGCTCCAGCTTTCGTCCCTCGGAACCACCGCACGCTTCCTTCTCGTCCATCGGGGTACTCTTCCGCAACGCCTCGTCCCTCGGACGCACCGCGTGCCGTCCTTCTCGCTAGCTGCGTCTTCTGCTCGAGTACCTGTGCTCCTAAGCTCCTGCACACTTAGACACAAGGTTAAAACAACGCAGGACCTATCTTAACTTGTTGATCACACCAAAACAACCTTGGGGTTCCAACAATCTCCCCCTTTTTGGTGTGATCAACCCAAGTTAAGCTAGAGTTATAAATAGATATAGAATAAAAACAATTTATTGCAATAACATGCAACATGATAGAAAAAATTGAATTTCAAAAATTTCAAATTTTAATTTTCAATTTTTCTACCTCCCCCTAGACTTATACTTTTCCTTCTCCCCCTTTGATCACAATAAAAATGGGGTTTCAAGAAAAACAATCTAAGGGTTTGACACTTAGAAAAATTATAGAAATTTATTTCAATGTTTTTCGGAGAAAAAATATTTCCAAGTTAAAGAAAAAAATTTCTAAGTCAAAGAATGACTTTTGAAAAATTTCTAAGTTCCCAAAAATTTATGCAAAAAAATTTAAGAAAATTGATAGCATTAAAAAAATTTTCTATGCATTTATTTATTTATTTTATACTGATACTTATATCAGCAAGTTTTAAATTTCCATTTCAATTTTTCATAACTTCTCAAATTACACTTTTTCAAATTTAAAGCCACAGATATTAAACATGCAATAATTTGTATCATGTTAATTTCTATTATTTTTTGAATTTCAACTTCACAAAAATATTCAAATAGCATAGATTCTAACTTGATAAAATTTTTCGACAATATAAAAAATTCTTTCGACAATGTGCAAAATTCGTTCGAAAGAATATTTTGTAATTTGCAATAATTTTTTAACAACAAAAATTCTAATTTACAGGAATCTATTAACAATAGATTTCTTAATCCGAAACACCTTTTCGGTGGCTCAATTTCTAAATCGTAAAATTCTTTCGAGAGAGTAATTTGTAATTCGAAAAATTCTTCTAATTTGCATAATTCTTTTGTCAAAATATTTTTTAATTTGTAAATTTCTTTTGATAATATTTCTAATTTGCAAGACAAATTTGACAATTGATTTTCTAATTCAAAAAACTTTTTCGGTAATTCAAATTTTAAATCACAATAATCTTCAGGCAAATTTTCTATTGAATTAACCGGTTGTTCAGAAAGTAGAGACCATACCTTACTTACCTCGTTGACCGTTGGTTCTCCCCCTGTTGAATTAATTTCTTCCGAAGATTCTCCCCCTTCATCGATCTCGGGATGTACTTCGGCTGTAGGGGCTGTCTTGGTAATTTCTTCCGTCTCGGATTCTTCTGATGACGGCTCGATGTCTATTGAGGGGACGACTTCAATCGGTTTGTTCGTAGAGTTTTAAGAACTTTTCCCAAAGTTCTTTTGCACTGTTGTATTCGCCAACTTTATCAAAGTTTTCGTTTGGTATTGCGATTAAAATGTGAAACTCTGCCCGATCGTTTGCCATTGACTCGTCACGTTGCTTCTTGTTCCATAGGCGTAGATCGAGTTCTTCTCCATTCGTTGTCTTTGGTGCTTCATAACCTGTTTTCATTATTAGAGAAATACCAATATCAGAGTTAAGAAATACCGTCATTTGTTGCTTCCAAGAAGCAAGCTCCCCCTCGAATGCTGGTGGGTAGTCGCTAGCTCTGGCCATCTCGTTGCTTCGTTCGGCGGTTAGTTCTCCTGAAGCGCCTCGGCTCTGATACCACTTGTAGGACCGTTGCGGCCGGCTAGGAGGGGGTTGGATATCCTGAAAACACAAAAAGACAAACCCTCCTCGAACTCTTTAAACTAACACTTGCATATATAAAGTAAGCTGATAAATTAAAAGCATATAGAAAAAGCGAGGCACAAAAGGTTTACTTGGTTACAACCGATGTGGTTGTTAATCCAAGGAAGATTAAGCTCACTAAAAACTCCTTCAGGCGGAGAAGCCTCGTACAGCGTTGAAGTGCAGAAGCGCACAAGTGTCTGGAATTACAATTTAGAGTTCATTGAAAAGCTTCTGGACCAAGGCTATATTTATAGCCTTGGTCGGGGCGCCTAGAAGGGTTCCGGACGCCTTGGGGGGGGGATAAAACTTATCCCCCAACGTTCAGATCGTGTCAAAACTCGATCTGGTCAATTTTACTGCTCAGGGCGCCCCGGAGGATTTCGGGCGCCCCGGAGCCCAATGACAACAGTTGTTGACTTTTTCGTCCGGGACTTCTTCTCTGGTTCAGTCCAGCCTCCGTCCGGTTCTTCTCCTCCGGATCCGCTCGCTTGGGTGATCTCTGCCATCCGGAAAAGGGCTCACCTGAACCCAACTTCCGGTCTTCTCGAGCAGCCTTCCGCTCCGGTTTCTCGTCCCTCGGAATCGCTGCGTGTTTCCTTCTCGTCCACCAGCGTACTCGTTCGCAGTCTTCGTCCCTCGGTCGCACCGCGTGCCGACCTTCTCGCTAGCTGCATCTCTTGCTCCCCGAGCAATCTTCCGCTCCAGCTTTCATCCCTCGGAACCACCGCACGCTTCCTTCTCGTCCACCGGGGTACTCTTCCGCAGCGCCTCGTCCCTCGGACGCACCGCGTGCCGTCCTTCTCGCTAGCTGCATCTTTTGCTCAAGTACCTGTGCTCCTAAGCTCCTGCACACTTAGACACAAGGTTAAAACAATGCAGGACCTATCTTAACTTGTTGATCACACCAAAACAACCTTGAGGTTCCAACAATCTCCCCCTTTTTGGTGTGATCAACCCAAGTTAAGCTAGGGTTACAAATAGACATAGAATAAAAATAATTTATTGCAATAACATGCAACATGATAGAAAAAATTGAATTTCAAAAATTTCAAATTTTAATTTTCAATTTTTCTACCTCCCCCTAGACTTATACATTTCCTTCTCCCCCTTTGATCACAATAAAAATGGGGTTTCAAGAAAAACAATCTAAGGGTTTGACACTTAGAAAAATTATAGAAATTTATTTCAATGTTTTTCGGAGAAAAAATATTTCCAAGTTAAAGAAAAAAATTTCTAAGTCAAAGAATGACTTTTGAAAATTTTCTAAGTTCCCAAAAATTTATGCAAGAAAATTGATAGCATTAAAAAAATTTTCTATGCATTTATTTATTTATTTTATACTGATACTTATATCAGCAAGTTTTAAATTTCCATTTCAATTTTTCATAACTTCTCAAATTACATTTTTTCAAATTTAAAGCCACAGATATTAAACATGCAATAATTTGTATCATGTTAATTTCTATTATTTTTTGAATTTCAACTTCACAAAAATATTCAAATAGCATAGATTCTAACTTGATAAAATTTTTCGACAATATAAAAAATTCTTTCGGTAATGTCCAAAATTCGTTCAAAAGAATATTTTGTAATTTGCAAGAATTTTTTAACAACAAAAATTCTAATTTACAGGAATCTATTAACAATAGATTTCTTAATCCGAAACACCTTTTCGGTGGCTCAATTTCTAAATCGCAAAATTCTTTCGAGAGAGTAATTTGTAATTCGAAAAATTCTTCTAATTTGCATAATTCTTTTGTCAAAATATTTTTTAATTTGTAAATTTCTTTTGATAATATTTCTAATTTGCAAGACAAATTTGACAATTGATTTTCTAATTCAAAAAACTTTTTCGGTAATTCAAATTTTAAATCGCAAAAATCTTCAGGCAAGTTTTCTATTGAATTAACCGGTTGTTCAGAAGGTAGAGACCATACCTTACTTACCTCGTTGGCCGTTGGTTCTCCCCCTGTTGAATTAATTTCTTCCGAAGATTCTCCCCCTTCATCGATCTCGGGATATACTTCAGCTGTAGGGGCTGTCTCGGTAATTTCTTCCGTCTCGGATTCTTCTGATGACGGCTCGATGTCTATTGAGGGGACGACTTCAATCGATTCTTCGTAGAGTTTTAAGAACTTTTCCCAAAGTTCTTTTGCGCTGTTGTATTCGCCAACTCTATCAAAGTCTTCGTTTGGTATTGCGGTTAAAATGTGAAACTCTGCCCGACCGTTTGCCATTGACTCGTCACGTTGCTTCTTGTTCCATAGGCGTAGATCGAGTTCTTCTCCATTCGTTGTCTTTGGTGCTTCATAACCTGTTTTCATTATTAGAGAAATACCAATATCAGAGTTAAGAAATACCGTCATTTGTTGCTTCCAAGAAGCAAGCTCCCCCTCGAATGCTGGTGGGTAGTCGCTAGCTCTGGCCATCTCGTTGCTTCGTTCGGCGGTTAGTCCTCCTGAAGCGCCTTGGCTCTGATACCACTTGTATGACCGTTGCGGCCGGCTAGGAGGGGGTTGGATATCCTGAAAACACAAAAAGACAAACCCTCCTCGAACTCTTTAAACTAACACTTGCATATATAAAGTAAGCTGATAAATTTAAAGCATAAAGAAAAAAGTGAGGCACAAAAGGTTTACTTGGTTACAACCGATGTGGTTGTTAATCCAAGGAAGATTAAGCTCACTAAAAACTCCTTCAGGCGGAGAAGCCTCGTACAGCGTTGAATTGTAGAAAACAGAAGCTAAACTAGAATAGAAGCGCACAAGTGTCTGGAATTACAATTTAGAGTTCATTGAAAAGCTTCTGGACCAAGGCTATATTTATAGCCTTGGTCGGGGCGCCTTGAAGGGTTCCGGGCGCCCTGGGGGGGATAAAACTTATCCCTCAACGTTCAGATCGAGTCAAAACTCGATCTGGTCAATTTTACTGCTCAGGGTTGTTGGTTGCTACTCGGAAAACCTAAAGGTTCCACTGTACAAAAATTTTGTACAAAGGTCTGAACCTTTTTCCTAGCTACCATGTGTTCTTTTAAATTAAATTTTGGATCGCCTGCGGAACTTAACACGTTTGATCCAAAACTTAATCTATTTGTTCTTTTAGGTTTTAACTTAGATCTCCTGCAGAACTTAACACGTTCGACCCAAGTCTCCTTAAGTTATTAATTCCATTAAATACTAATTTCCATAAAAGGTTCCCAGTACTGACGTGGCGAGGCACATGGCCTTCTTGGATATGGGAGCAACCACCACCGACTAGACAAAACCTTTAATAGAAAGCTAATATTTAATTTCCTAAAATAACTTTAGGTTAACCAAAGAGAACAATCAAATCACAAGAAAAAGAAAGAAAACAAAAGAACACAACATCGAAAAACATATTCGAAATACTAGATCATAAGCCTCTTGTATTTGGTATTATTTCCATAAATAACTAGCATGATGCGGAAATAAAAATTACTAATTATACCTTGTAGAAAAACCTCTTGATCTTCTACCGTATTCCTCTTCTAACCTCGGACGTTGTGTGGGCAACGATCTACCAAGATGAGAAACCACCAACCACCTTCTTCTCCTCCAAGCAAGGTTCGGCCACAAAGGAAGAACTTTACCAAAGAAGAAAATCAAAATACTAACCAAGCTCCAAGAGATGCTAATTTTCTCTCCTTCTTCTTCTTCTTCTCCAAGTAGTATCCGGCCACCACAAGAACTCCAAGAGAGATGAAGTATTCGGCCACCACAAGAGGAAGAGAGGAGAGGTAATGGCCACCACACCAAGGAAAAAGGAGAAAACAATAGAGGTTGTGTCCCATGAAGGCACCCTCACCCCTTCTTTTATATTCCTTGGCCTAGGCAAATTAGGAAATTTAATTACAATAAATTTTCCTTAATTTCCTTGACTTGATTTAATTGAGAGAAATAAAATAAAATTTCCCAAATCAATATCAAGTGGCCGGCCACATCATTGGAAAACAAAAGAGGACAAGTTTTAATCAACAATTAAAACTTCCTAATTTGTTTCCGGAAATTTTAAAAAATAAAATTTCTCTTTAAAATCTCTTCATGGTTAATAAAAGGAAATATCTATAAATTTAATTTTATTAACATGTGAATAATTTTAAAGAGAAAATAAAACATCTCTCCAATCTACAAATAAGGAAAGAGATCTAATCTCTTTCTTTAATCTTTTGTAAATCTTTTACAAGAGAGATATTTTAATTCTAATTCTCTTTAAATTATATCTTCCACATTATAATAAAAATTAAAATTAAATTTCTTTTTTAATTTATTTTGGCCGGCCCTACTAGCTTGGGTTCAAGCTAGGGCCGACCACCCAATAATATACCTAGGCCGGCCCTAGCTTGGTTCCCAAGCTAGCTTGGCCGGCCCCTTATTGGTGGGTATAGAAGGTGGGTATAGGTGGGTATAGAACTCTATAAATAAGAGGCTACGATAGGGACCGAGAGGAGGAATTAGTTTTGGTCTCCCGATAAAATTAAGCATCCCGTGTTCGCCCCGAACACACAACTTAATTTTATCAATGATAATTCATTCCACTAGAGAACTATCATTGAACTACCGCACCAATCCCAAATTACATTTTGGGCTCCTTCTTATTATGAGTGTGTTAGTCTCCCTGTGTTTAAGATATCGAATGTCCACTAATTAAGTGAGTTACTGACAACTCATTTAATTAATATCTAAGTCCAAGAGTAGTACCACTCAACCTTATTGTCATGTCGGACTAAGTCCACCTGCAGGGTTTAACATGACAATCTTTATGAGCTCCTCTTGAGGACATTATCAACCTAGTATCTCTAGGACACGCTTCCTTCTATAATCAACAACACACACTATAAGTAATACCATTTCCCAACTTATCGGGTTTATTGATTCAACGAACTAAATCTCACCCATTGATAAATTAAAGAAATAAATATCAAATATATGTGCTTGTTATTATATTAGGATTAAGAGCACACACTTCCATAATAACTGAGGTCTTTGTTCCTTTATAAAATCAGTATAAAAGAAACGACCTCAAATGGTCCTACTCAATACACTCTGAGTGTACTAGTGTAATTATATAGTCAAGATAAACTAATACCTAATTACACTACGACCTTCTAATGGTTTATTCCTTTTCCATTTTGGTCGTGAGCTACTGTTTATAATTTATAAGGTACTGATAACATCATCTTCTGTATGTGACACCACATACTATGTTATCTACAATATAAATTAAATGAACAACTACAAACAAATGTAGACAATTAGACCAAATGTGATTCTTTATTCATAATAAATGTTTACAAAGCTTAGGCTTTCAAGATACATTCCAACAATCTCCCACTTATACTAATGACTAAGCTGCCATATCTTCACCATTCATCTGATTCCCATTCCTCCACATGCCGATCGAAAGCTTTCGGAAGGGCCTTAGTGAAAGGATCGCCAGGTTATCCGATGCAATCTTGGTGATGACAACTTCTCCTCGCTTCACAATATCTCGTATCGTGGTACTTGCGCTCTATATGTTTACTTGCCTTATGAGCTCGTGGTTCCTTCGAGTTTGCAATTGTACCACTATTATCACAATAAATTGTGATGATTTTGGGCAAACCAAGAATCACATCTAAGTCCATTGAAAGCTCCTGAGCCATCGCTTCTTTAGCGCCTCGGAGGTTTACAATCTTCCATGGTTGAGTCCAAACGCATTTGCTTAACACTCCTCCATGAAATGGCTCCACCTCCTAAAGTAAACACATAGCCCTGATGTAGACTTCATCGTTATCCCTATCGATTGGAAATCAATCTGTAACCCATGGGAGCGGATCGTTTGCTTGGTAAACTAACATATAATCTCTAGTCCTTCTCGGTACTTCAATATATGCTTTACCGCATCCAATGTCCTTGTCCAGGTTACTCGATATCTGCTAATGCCCACGGTAAAACAGATATCAGGTCTCGTACATAGCATTGCATACATTAGGCTTCCTACAGCCGAAGCATAAGGAACTGCTTTCATGTCCTCTATCTCTTTTGATGTCTTTGGAGACATCTCTTTAGATAGAGCTACTCCATGTCTAAAAGGTAAGAAACATTTCTTGGAATCCTGCATGCTAAAACGAGCAAGGATTGTATCTATATATGAAGCTTGGGATAGACACAACATTCTTTTCTTACGATCCCTTATAACTTTGATCCCAAGAATGTGTGCACATTCTCCTAAGTCCTTCATATCAAATTGTTTGGACAACCATACCCTTACGTCTGATAATACCTTGACATTGTTGCCAATTAACAAAATATCATCTATGTATAGTACAAGAAATACCACCACGTTTCCGTTACACTTCTTATATACACAAGACTCATCCGTACTTTGAATAAATCCATATGACTGGATTACTTCATTAAACCGGATGTTCCAAGACCTTGAAGCTTGCTTTAGTCCATAAATGGACCGATTGAGCTTGCACACTAGATGCTCTTTGCCTTTTTCAATGAACCCTTCTGGTTGCTTCATATGGATGTTCTCTTCAAGACTTCCATTAAGGAAAGCTGTCTTGACATCCATTTGTCAAATCTCATAATCCATATGAGCAGCAATGGATAAGAGTATCCGGATAGACTTAAGCATGACTACCGGTGAAAAGGTCTCCTCATAATCGATTCCCTCTTTTTGAGTGTACCCTTTTGCAACAAGCCTAGCTTTGAAGGTTTCTACCTTCCCGTCTTCCTCTTTTCCTTTTGTAGATCCACTTGCATCCAACGGCTTTTACACCATCGTGGTTCTACAAGCTCCCAAACCTTATTAGAGTACATGGACTCTATTTCGAATTCATTGCCTTTTGCCAAGATGTCGCATCTATATCTTGGAGTGCTTCATTATATGACTGGGATCAGTTCATGTTTACCCGGATCAAGTCCGAACTCTCCCAAAACATGAATCTTTCAGTACAACCCTCCCACTACGACGAGGCACTATCGTGGTTGTGTATCATGTGTGACACGTGTTGCGCTCTTGTGGTACTTCATCTTGTACTTGTTGGAAGTAGACATGTCCTCTAAGTTCTTCTAAAACAACTTTACTCGGGCTTGTGATCCATTATATAGTCTTCTTCTAAAAATCGGCATTGGTGCTAACAATGACCTTCCGGTCTTTAGGACTATAAAATAAACCACCTTTCGCTCCTTTGGGATATCCTACAAACACGCCAACTTGACGAGATTCTAACTTATCAAGATCTCGTTTCAGCACATGTGCCGGACTACCCCAAATCCGAATATGTCTTAGACTGGTTTTCGCCATTCCACAATTCTATGGGAGTAGAAGAAACGATTTAGAAGGTACTAAGTTCGGAACATATGTTTCCAGAGCATATATCCCAAACGAATTTGGTAATTCAATAACTCATCATCGATCTAACCATTTCCATAAGAGTCCTATTCCTTCGCTCGCTACACCATTCTGTTGGTGTTCCACAGCATAATTGGGATTGAATCCCACCTTCGATAAGTAATTCCTAAACTCTCTAAGAGGTATTCGCCACCACGATCTCATCGTAGTGTCTTGATACTTTACCTAGTCGTTTCTCCACATCAGCCTTGTATTCTTTGAACTTATCAAAGCACTCATGCGCATTAGGTAAATGTATCCATATCTTGAATAATCGCCCATGAAAGAGACAAAATATTCAAAACCTCCTCTTGCCCGGACGGACATAGGACCACACAAATCCGAGTGAACCAACTCTAACACTTCTTGGCTCTATACCCCTTGGCCTTGAACGGCCTCTTGGTCATTTTACCTTCCAAGCAGATTCACAAGTTGGAAAATTTTCCAACTCTAATGAACCAAAAGTCCATCGGCTATAAGCCTCTGAATCCTACTTGTTAATATGACCAAGCCTTAGATGCCAAAGATATGCTTGGTTCATTTCAAGGTTCTTTCCTCTTATTAGAATTAGAAGATGAGTTATAAATTTCCATGTTTTGCTTTGTGGAAGAAATTGGATTTAAAGTATATAAATTGCCAACTAATGCACCGGAACAGATAATCACTTTATTTCTTTTAATAACTACATCGTTACAAAAGAAACGAATATCCATCTAAAACAGTTTAGAAACTGAAATTAAATTCTTTCTAAAATGGGTACATAAAGACAATTTCTTAAAACCAAATTCCTATTTCTACTAAAAGATAAGTAGACGCCTCCCACTGCAGCAACCGCCACCTTAGTAGCATTGCCCATGTAGACTGTAATTTCTCCTTCAGATAGTCGTTTCCTGGAACCCCCGCAAGGAATTGCAGACATGATCATGGCTCCTGTATCTACACACCAGTCGGTAGATAACACCGCTAAACATGTTTCAACAACTAGAGTATGAGATATACCTTTGTTTTGGTTCCTACGAGGAGACATCCGCCTTCCAATGTCCTGCCTGCTTACAGATGAAGCATTTGCCCTTCGGCTTCTTCATTCCAACGTACTCTGAGATTTATTCACTTTCTTTCTGAACCACTTGTTTCTTCTTCTTTCCTTCGGTTTAGAAGTAGAACCATTTTCAAGATAGTGAATTTGAGCATTGTGACGAAATAATCCTTCTTCTGGTCCGTAGTTCCGCTAATGAATAAACCCTCTTATTCATATTATAGTTCCGAAACCGCTCAAAACTTCTAGGTAGCGCTTGGAGGATCATATCGATCCGGGTTTCCCATCAATTTCTCCTCCAAGGATCTCATATCTCGTTCGGATAAGCCATCATCTTTAGGATATGATCCTTACAGGAGTACCCTCTTGCATGGTGGTCATTATCTTTCTCATGGCTTCTTGCCTAGAAGCCCTATCTTGATGACCAAAGAGTTCCTTGAGATTGTTCATAATATCATAGGTCGTTGGTAAATCTTGATGCTTGATGTTGCAATACATTTGACATTGAAGCCAAAATGTAACACCGCGCCATCTCATCTCGCTTTTACCCATTTCCTATGATATTCAATCTCCTCTTGGGTAGATTCACCAAGAGGGTGCATCAGCAACAAGACATATTTATAGCTTTCAAAGAAGAACAATGTCCGTGTTTCTTTTCCAATCTATGTAGTTTGGTCCAGTAAGTCTATTCTGTTGAGTATGATGGACAAGGGTTGAAAGACATCCTAAGAATCACAAATAACTTTTGGTCGAACTCTAAATTTAGAATAATATTGATTCCTCAAACAATACTATTTTAAATTAACCAACACCTCATAACACCGTGAATTTTGTATGCCACGTTAGTGTGGACGATACAAATTCAACATTTGTAAAAGGAGGGTTTTAACCCATTAATTTTATTATCTTGTCAACCTAACTTTTGACAAATAAAATTAATAGTTGGTATCATTTGGTCACACAAATAATAGCGGTGACTCCGTTAGGGAGGATACTATTAGATGTGTCTAAGTGTATACCATTTCTTGACACTAAGTCCATTAATAAGATTATGCCCCTTCCGCTGGGGAAGATCACACGCTTAATTAACTTCCTATAGTCATCCAAAATGGAAGTCTGTTCTAGTGATCCGCAAACAAGCTCATCCGTTATGGAGGAAGGCACTCGAGCCAACGCGCAAGCTTGTTTGCATCACTTACAAACCAGTAATGGAGACCATGGGATTTATTTAAAAACCCTCTCCCACTTAGTTATTTATAAATGAGGAATTTTAACTATGCTAGCCTACTTAAACTTGTAACTAACATGCACACACAAGACAATATAAAAGCAATAAATAGAAAATTTAATTTTCAACTATTATGGCTTTTATCTCTAATTGTCCTCCGTGTGTTGTCATCCCAAGTCGCTGCCATATTTGGCCACCGCCATCGAGTCGGATCCATCTTGCTCCTAGTTCCGCCGCTCCGGTCCTTAGAAGGTTCCACGCTTGCAAGATTCGATCCATGACATAAATAGAATTTTACATTTTGATCCTATATTCCATAAAAGGAATGTACATGTATCTAGATCAAAAATAAAATCCTAATAAAACTAAATACAGCCCCGTATTTTAATACAATCATGCACACACATATAAATTGCCTTGACATGTCCAAGGGTCCAATCACACACATAATTAACTAAAAGCCATAATAGTTGGATCCTGCATCCACAAAGTTAGCACATCCTACTATTATCATGCCTAAATTATGTATGACATGTGCATAATTAAACTAAATACCAAATACACACAGGCAAAACCCTAGCTCTGATACCAATTGTTGGTTGCTACTCGGAAAACCTATAGGTTCCACTGTACAAAAATTTTGTACAAAGGTCTGAACCTTTTCCTAGCTACCATGTGTTCTTTTAAATTAAATTTTGGATCGCTCATGGAACTTAACACGCTTGATCCAAAACTTAATCTATTTGTTCTTTTAGGTTTTAACTTGGATCTCCTACGAACTTAACACGTTCGACCCAAGTCTCCTTGTTATTAATTCCATTAAATACTAATTTCCATAAAGGTTCCCAGTACGTGGTGAGGCACATGCCCTTCTTGGATATGAGAGCAACCACCACCGACTAGACAAAACCTTTAATAGAAAGCTAATATTTAATTTCCTAAAATAACTTTAGGTTAACCAAAGAGAACAATCAAATCACAAGGAAAAGAAAGAAAACAAAAGAACACAACATCGAAAAACATATTCGAAATACTAGATCATAAGCCTCTTGTATTTGGTATTATTTCCATAAATAACTAGCATGATGCGGAAATAAAAATTACTAATTATACCTTGTAGAAAAACCTCTTGATCTTCTACCGTATTCCTCTTCTAACCTCGGACGTTGTGTGGGCAACGATCTACCAAGATGAGAAACCACCAACCACCTTCTTCTCCTCCAAGCAAGGTTCGGCCACAAAGGAAGAACTTTACCAAAGAAGAAAATCAAAATACTAACCAAGCTCCAAGAGATGCTAACTTTCTCTCCTTCTTCTTCTTCTTCTCCAAGTAGTATCCGGCCACCACAAGAACTCCAAGAGAGATGAAGTATTCGGCCACCACAAGAGGAAGAGAGGGAGAGGGTAATGGCCGACCACAACACCAAGGAAAAAGGGAGAGAAAACAATAGAGGTTGTGTCCCATGAAGGCACCCTCACCCCTTCTTTTATATTCCTCTCTTTAAAATCTCTTCATGGTTAATAAAAGGAAATATCTATAAATTTAATTTTATTAACATGTGAATAATTTTAAAGAGAAAATAAAACATCTCTCCTATCTACAAATAAGGAAAGAGATCTAATCTCTTTCTTTAATCTTTTGTAAATCTTTTACAAGAGAGATATTTTAATTCTAATTCTCTTTAAATTATATCTTCTACATTATAATAAAAATTAAAATTAAATTTCTTTTTTAATTTATTTTGGCCGGCCCTACTAGCTTGGGTTCAAGCTAATAATATACCTAGGCCGGCCTTAGCTTGGTTCCCAAGCTAGCTTGGCTGACCCCTTATTGGTGGGTATAGAAGGTGGGTATAGGTGGGTATAGAACTCTATAAATAAGAGGCTACGATAGGGACCGAGAGGAGGAATTGGTTTTGGTCTCCCGATAAAATTAAGCATCCCGTGTTCGCCCCGAACACACAACTTAATTTTATCAATGATAATTCATTCCACTAGAGAACTATCATTGAACTACCGCACCAATCCCAAATTACATTTTTGGGCTCCTTCTTACTATGAGTGTGTTAGTCTCCCTGTGTTTAAGATATCGAATGTCCACTAATTAAGTGAGTTACTGACAACTCATTTAATTAATATCTAAGTCCAAGAGTAGTACCACTCAACCTTATTGTCATGTCGGACTAAGTCCACCTGCAGGGTTTAACATGACAATCTTTATGAGCTCCTCTTGAGGACATTATCAACCTAGTATCTCTAGGACACAGTTTCCTTCTATAATCAACAACACACACTATAAGTAATACCATTTCCCAACTTATCGGGTTTATTGATTCAACGAACTAAATCTCACCCATTGATAAATTAAAGAAATAAATATCAAATATATGTGCTTGTTATTATATTAGGATTAAGAGCACACACTTCCATAATAACTGAGGTCTTTGTTCCTTTATAAAATCAGTATAAAAGAAACGACCTCAAATGGTCCTACTCAATACACTCTGAGTGTACTAGTGTAATTATATAGTCAAGATAAACTAATACCTAATTACACTACGACCTTCTAATGGTTTATTCCTTTTCCATTTTGGTCGTGAGCTACTGTTTATAATTTATAAGGTACTGATAACATCATCTTCTGTATGTGACACCACATACTATGTTATCTACAATATAAATTAAATGAACAACTACAAACAAATGTAGACAATTAGACCAAATGTGATTCTTTATTCATAATAAATGTTTACAAAGCTTAGGCTTTCAGTATACATTCCAACAAGGGCGTCCCGGAGGGTTCCGGGCGCCCCGGAGGGTTCCGAGCGCCCCGGAGGGCTCCGGGCGCCCCGGAGCCCAAAGTCAACAGTTGTTGACTTTTTCGTCCGGGACTTCTTCTCTGGTTCGGTCCAGCCTCGGTCCGGTTCTTCTCCTCTGGATCCGCTCGCTTGGGTGATCTCTGCCATCCGGAAAAGGGCTCACCCGAATCCAACTTCCGGTCTTCTCGTGCAGCCTTCCGCTCTGGCTTCTCGTCCCTCGGAATCGCTGCGTGTTTCCTTCTCGTCCACCAGCGTACTCATCCGTAGTCTTCGTCCCTCGGTCGCACCGCGTGCCGACCTTCTCGCTAGCTGCGTCTCTTGCTCCCCGAGCAATCTTCCACTCCGGCTTTCGTCTCTCGGAACCACCGCACGCTTCCTTCTCGTCCACCGGGGTACTCTTCCGTAGCGCCTCGTCCCTCGGACGCACCGCGTGCCATCCTTCTCGCTAGCTGTGTCTTCTGCTCGAGTACCTGTGCTCCTAAGTTCCTGCATACTTAGACACAAGGTTAAAACAACGCAGGACCTATCTTAACTTGTTGATCACACCAAAACAACCTTGGGGTTCCAACAACCGCAGCTAGGGCTTTTGCCTAAGTATACTTAGGACTTTCCTGCAAGCTCATTCAAACCGTTAGATCACAAAACAACTTAACTTTGAACCCTTTGCCATTATCAAAATACGAGTTCGATCATCGGATGCTTCCCGCATCAACAATCTCCCTCTTTTTGATTATGACAACTTAAATTCAAAGTTAAGTAAAAACAGACATAAATAAACAGATGCATAAGTAACAATTTTCAAAGTTTTAGTATAAATAAGCATAAGTAAAGAATTTTAATCAAAAGCTTAAGTTAAAATTTTAATAAAATTTTAAAGTGTAAGGCTCCCTTTTAATAAAGACAATCTCTCTCTTTTTAATTCTTTGAATTTTATGCTACTCTCCCCTTTGCTATAGATAAAAACAACAGAGAGGGGAAAGAGTAAGACGAGTTTTGTTTTCCGATACTCTGCTGTAGGAAAATAACTCTAAAATCATTAAGTGTATCTGTGTGGGTTTTGAAGTTTAAAGAACATAAAGTAACTCATTTAGCTAACTTTTAAAAGAATATGTTTATAAAACCCTCCTTATTTGAAATATGTGGTCGGCACCCTTGCACAAAGCAAAAGCCGGCCACCTTGAAGGAATTTATGGTCGGCCCTTGGCTTGATCACCAAGCCTTGGGTCGATCCTTCTTGGACACCAAGATGAGCTTTCATTGGATGGACTTGAGACTTTAATGAGGCTACGACAGAGACCTAGAGGAGAAATTGGTTTTGGCCTTCTGACGAGTTTGAGTATCCTGTGTTCGCCCCAAACACACAACTCAAGTTCATCAATAATAACTCATTCCACTAGAGAGTTATTATTGCACTACCGCACCAATCCCAAATTACATTATGGGCTCCTTCTTATCATGAGTGTGTTAGTCTCCCTGTGTTTAAGATAACGAATGTCACTACTATAAATTGAGCCTAAGGCATCACCCAAAAAGTGTTATTTTTGGGCCTATAAATGTTGCATTATGCCTAATATAACGTTTTTGACTGTATCTTCTAAAGTCCTGTCATGTTAGATATAACACAATGTTTTTATCATTTTACGTAACATTTTCTTGAACTGTTGCAATATATAACAAAGGCAACACTGTTGGGACCAATATGCCCGCTAGGGGGGTGAATAGCGTTTCGTCGCGCTCCTTATGTCGTTTGCTTTGTCTTGTTGTTGATATACAGCGGAAATGAAATACAAGACTCACACAATGCTAACTCAAGGATTTACTTGGTATCTACCTTAAGAAGAGGTGACTAATCCAAGGATCCACACGCCGAGCACACACCTCCACTATGAAACACTCCTTCTCGGTCGCAGCCGAAGGCGGAGAAGCCTTACACAAACACCTCACAACAAGAATCACTCAAACAAGAAGAAAGTACACAAATATATAAAATAAAACCTCTCCTTGCTTGATCTTGCTGATGTAGGTTGCCTCTTAAACCTTGGAGATGCACCCCAAGAACCTTTAAGAACTAGCGGTGAAGATTGGAGGAAGCTCGATGAAGATCGCACAAAAGATCGCAGGAAGAACGCAAAGTTCTGTCGAAGAAAACGCTCCGCCCAGACTTTATACAGTGCTCTCAATCGATCCAAATTAGTCCCAATCGATTGCCACGTCACATCTGCACAATCCCAGCCGTCCATTGCTCGTTTCCTGCCCAACGGTCACTTCCCAATCGATCGACGGATCGATTGGGACTGCTTGAATCGATCAACTGATCGATTCAGCACCTTTCTGTGCTCTCTGGAAATGTCTGGATCTATTGACCGATCGATCCAGCTGTTCTCGCGACTCCTCGCATGAGAACTCCAGGTCCCAATCGATCCACCGATCGATTAGTAGCTCCAATCGATTGCCCGATCGATTGGAATGGCTTATGTGCTCGCGAGTAATGCTCCCAATCGATCGGCCAATCGATTGGGGCTATCCCACACTCGCAGTACAGTCCAATCGATCGACCGATCGATTGGATACTGGTTTAATCAATCAACCGATCGAATGGACACTGGTTCAATTGATCGACCGATCAATTGGACACTGGTTCAATTGATCGACCGATCAATTGAACACCCTGAACTTGTCTCAAACTCAAGTTCAATGTCCCAAATCCAACTCTCGGTCAACCATGGCCTGTTGGGTATCCATGCCTAGCATTTGGCCAACACCCGACCGACCTCGAACTAGCCTTCTAGCCTCCTCCATTAGCCTTACATCCCTCGGATATCTCCTATCCTTCACGCCTTGCCTTCAGGAGCTTCCTTCGG
The DNA here is from genome assembly GCF_018446385.1 of Zingiber officinale. Classification (NCBI taxonomy): domain Eukaryota; kingdom Viridiplantae; phylum Streptophyta; class Magnoliopsida; order Zingiberales; family Zingiberaceae; genus Zingiber; species Zingiber officinale. The sequence goes on from NC_055997.1 coordinate 151,056,884, forward strand.
CCTCATCCTAGTTGTCGGATTATACACCACACTCGATCAACCTCGAACTAGCCTTCTAGCTTCCTCCATCAGTCTTGCGTCCCTCGGATATCTCCCATCTTTCACGCCTTGCCTTCAGGAGCTTCCTTCGGCCTCATCCTAGTTATCGAGTTCTCCTTGCTAAGTCACACTAGGACTTACCTTGCCAAGACCACATGCTTGGACTTTCAACCTTTGCCAAGATCACACTTGGACTTTCCCAATTGTCTGGCTCCTCATCAGGACTTTCTCCCTTTGCCAAGATCACACTTATCAGGACTTTCACCACCACGTCTAGTCAACACTAACCTACTTGGATTTTCATTCTTGCCAACCTTCCTGTTGGGCTTACCTTGATGTCTAACCTCCAGTTAGGACTTCTCCACTGCCTAACCTCCAGTTAGGACTTCCAGACACCTAACCTCCAGTTAGGACTTACCCAGTCAAGTCTCCTGTCATCCCTGACCTACTTGATTTGTCTTCTTCTCAACCTGGTCAACCCTTTGACCATCTCCACAACCGGACGATTGCCCTAGCAATCTCCATATATTGTCAAACATCAAAACTCAAATCTCGACTCAAGCTTAGTCAAACTGGTCAAACTTGACCTAGGAAATTTACCCCACCAATCTTCCCCATTTTGATGTTTGACAATCCTTCTTAGTTAATACCTCTAAGTTAGGCTAAATTCCATAGTCTTAACTTTTTCTTTATCACAAGGTTAAATCTCATAGCCTTAACCTTTCCATGACAAAGTATGAATGAAGGCCTAACTTAACCTTCAATTCTCCCCCTTTGTCACACATCAAAAATAGAAAACAACTCTTCCCCATAAGAGTTAACCTCACAATGAAGATCACATACCCTTCATTTTCTCCAAAGCTCCCCCTTGAGCCCTACTTCACTCCACAATGCTCAACCTAGAGCATTCACCTTTTGACCAATGAAAATCTCATTCATTGTATCCAATGCTCCCCCTTGAGCAGTAATCTTCTTCTCAATGCTCATCCAAGAGCATTTTCCACTTTACCAATGAAGGTCTGATCCCCCTCATTGAACCCAATGCTCCCCCTTGAGCAAACATCTACTCCAAATGCTCATCCAAGAGCATTTAACATCCTAGAAATGAAGATAACTAACCTTCCATTGCTCTCCAATACTTGACCCTAAGTATTAATTCATCACAAAGGTTTAACCCACCTTCCAAGGTCTTTGAAAATATTTTTATGTTTTCAAAGAGTAACTCCCCCTAAAAACATGGTCAAACTTCTATCATTGCACCAACAATGACTTGGGGTTCTTAAATAATTAGGAAAACCAAAACTCAAAGTTTTGAGGTTCAAAATTCAATAATGAAACTAACCTCAACCTAAACTTCACCTAAGTCGACATTAACTAAACCGCTTGTTTTCATCATGAAAACTCTCCCTAAGTGTATACAAATGTATTCCAAAAGGTTAGGAATGGTTAATGACCATTGAAAACCAAAACTTGAAGTTTTAAGGTTCCAAAATTCAGAATTGAAACTAAACCTTATCTTAAACTTCACTTTGGTATTTCTTAACCAATCCATACTTGTTTTCACATGAAAACTCCCCCTAAATGTATACAAATATATTCCAAGGGGTTTGGAATGGTTAACGGGACTCGAAGTGACTTGAAGTGCTGAAATCAGGCTTTTCCATCCAAAAACAGACTTCCCAATCGATTTAAGTTGGGACTCAATCGATTGAAATCACTTCAATCGATCCATTGATCGATTCAGCAAGCTACTGCTCGTAGAAATTCCCTCTGAATCGATCGACTGATCGATCCAGACTGGATTAATCGATCGGCTGATCGATTCAATACGCTTTTGTTCGCAGGAATTGGCTTCCCAATCGATCGACTGATCGATTAAATCCAATCCAATCGATCGGCTGATCGATTGGGTTTCTGATTTCCTGAAATTCAATTTCAGTGAAATTCAGAAACTCCCCAAAAATTCTACAAAATTCTATAAAATTCTAAAAATCATGAAAATTCATGTAGACATTATTTAGGGTATACTTTATCAAGGAAAAATAGTTTTCTATGAAAATACCTCTTATTTTCAAATATTGACACAAATTTGAGAACTTGTAGAAACTTTAGTGTTTTCTTCAAATTTGTGTCTAACTATTCAATGATGATTACTATCAAAAGATAGTCTTCACCAAGGTTTTTAAAAAACATTTTGAAATCATTTTCAAAACTAATATCTAACCATGTTCTTTGGGCTCAATGCACATGACTTGTACATTAGCTTTCCCAATGATTGGAAGACACATAACTATGTGTTTTGATGAACCTAAAACTCAACAAGATGCACTAAATCAACATCTTGAGTTTTGTTCACCATCCTAACATCTCACTTGTATTTAATGTGTACTAAAGTACATACAAGTCACCTTACAATTCTTCGTGAGATGTATATTTGGTTTTGCCCTAAACTAAGGGATTATACATCTCTATCTATGCATTGTAAAAAATCATGATTATCTATCTAGGATGTCATTTTGTATAATCCCACTTGTTGGGATATTTACCATCCTTAGTGAATGCCTTTTTATCCTTAATTACAAGGAAATTAATCATAATGCATGATATGTTATGACATACATCAAAAAGAAAGAATTTTCAAAAAGAAAATTTCCTATAACTACATGATATATGTACGACATGACATAGTATTTTTATATTTTTCATAATAATTATGAATGCAAAAATAAGTATGATGTCATGACATATGATGGGCAAACAATCATGGCATTTTAGCATAAACAAAATATACCTAGATAATCTATCTAATCATCCTTAATTCTTAGCTAAACCTTAACATTAAATCCTAGATTACCCAATTTCATCAAGAAGGTGTCAAACCCAATTTTGACATTTCTTTTTCCCTTTCTAAATTTGTGTCATTTTAAATTAAACAAATTCCTTAAAGTATGACACATTTTACTCTTTTAAAGAGTAAATGAAATCAAACTAAGGCCTAGATTCACCTTTAACCTTCTAAGAAAATGTCAAAACCCCAACTTGGCATTTCTTATCCTTTCCTAAATGTGTCAACTTAAATCAAGTTCCAATCCTCAAAGTTTGACACAAAATACTCCTCTTAAGGATTAACCGTTGAGATTTAAGATTTAGATTTTCTCTTAGTTCTTTAAGAACATACTAAGATCTCAACTAGACATTTCATATCATTTTTCCAAGTATATCAACTTACATTAAGTGTGATTCCTCAAAGTTTAGCACAACTTACTCTTCCAAGGAGTAATTATCTTACATTAGGACCTAGATTTTCCTTTAATTGCCATAAGAAAATACCAAAACCCCAATTTGGTGTTTCTTATGTTTCTCCAAATTGTGTCAATTTAATTCAAACATAATTTCTTAAGATTTGGCACATGTTACTCTTTCAAAGAGTAACACCATAATCCTTTTCATTTTCAAAGGTTAACAATAACCTTGAAAATGCTCTCACGTGTCAACTTTTATCAAGGTTGGGTTAACCACCCTTTCAATTGGAGTTGACACTCTCTAAACCCATCTAGGGTGTAGAGAATATGCTCCTAGGAACCCAAAATCTATTGGTGCTCCTTGGATGCTCTAGGTACTTGTAAGGACCAAAAGTAGCTAGAGGGGGGGTGAATAGCTCGTCGCGTTCGCTCGTTGCTCGGCGTTGCTTGTTCCTTCAGAGATGTGCAGCGGAAATACAAAGAAACAATCACACAACGCTAACACGGTTGGTTTACTTGGTATCCATCTCACAAGAGGTGACTAATCCAAGGATCCACACCAACACACACACCCTCCACTAAATAAAACTCTCCTTTATGGTAACTACCAAGGGCGGAGAAGCCCTACAAGACTCAATACAAGAAGAGAGGGAAAGGATACAAGAAATACAAGCTTACAATGAGTATAAACCCTAACCCTAGCTTCTCTTCTTGGCTTTGATCCGCCTCTTGACTTGGAAAACTTCCAAGATCCTTCAAGAACTGGCGATCTGAGCTTTGTGAGTGCTGTGGAGGAGCTGGCGAGAAATCTAGAGTGAATCGGAGAAGAGATACCGAAGGAAATGAACGCCTGCGGCCTTTATCGACGCCAACGGTCGGATCCCGATCGATTCGAATGTTCCCAATCGATCGGGGAGGCTTTGGATCGATCCACGGATCGATCCAGAGCGCCTCTGTGCTCTGGAAAAGCGCCTGGATCGATCCACGGATCGATCCAGCGCTTATCGCGTCCCAATCGATCCACTGATCGATTGGAACATCTGGATCGATCCACGGATCGATCCAGAGGCTCTCTGTTCGCTTAGGAGAAGCCTGGATCGATCCACTGATCGATCCAACACTTGGTTTTTGCCCAAAACCAAGTTCCAAGCCTCTCAAACCAACATCCGGTCAACCTTGACCTGTTGGTACATCATGCCTAGCATCTGGTCACTCCTTTGACCTGCTAGGACTTCCCACCAAGTGTCTGGTCAATCCCATTGACCCACTTAGACTTTTCTATTCATGCCAAGTATCTGGTCACTCCCTTGACCTACTTGGACTTCCCAACACCAGATGTCCGATCATCCTTGATCCATCTGGATTTTCCCTTGCCTGGCTTCACTCACCAGGACTTTCACCTAGCTTCACTCACTAGGGTTTTCCATCTGCCTAGCTTCACTCACTGGACTTTCACCTAGCTTCACTCACTAGGGTTTTCCTTCTGCCTGGCTTCACTCACCAGGACTTTCACCTGCCTTCACTCACTAGGACTTTCACCTAGCTTCACTCACTAGGGTTTTCCTTCTGCCTGGCTTCACTCACCAGGACTTTCACCTAGCTTCACTCACTAGGGTTTCACCTGGTTTCACTCACCAGGACTTTCACCTAGCTTCACTCACTAGGACTTTCACCTAGCTTCACTCACTAGGGTTTTCCTTCTGCCTGGCTTCACTCACCAGGACTTTCACCTAGCTTCACTCACTAGGGTTTTCACCTGGTTTCACTCACCAGGACTTCCCTGTCAAGTATCCGGTCAACCTTGACCTACTTGACTCTTCTTCAATCAATTTCTTATTGTCAAACATCTAAACTCAAACCAAGACTCAGCTTGGTCACCCAGGTCAACCTTGACCTGAGGGATGTTGCACCAACAATCTCCCCCTTTTTGATGTTTGACAATACCACAATAACACTTACAATACCACATGTAAGTTAGACTAATCCTATAGCCTCAATCTTCATGCCACTAGGTAATGAACATATAAATTAAGCTCTTCATTCTCCCCCTACGAGGGCACACTCCCTCTAGGTAATGAAAGCCTAACTTACACCCATTCATAGGTCCTTTCATTCTCCCCCTATTGGCACACATCAACCCATCTTTGGGCACACATCAACCCATGCCCCAATTTTGGGTACACATCAACAAATCCATTTGTTGAAAACTCTCCCCCTGAAGAGTTGCTCATCGTTGTTCACAACATCACTCGTTGTGATCAACACGATAATGAAGGTCCCATACCCTTCATTTATCCTTAACTTCTCCCTCAATGTAGACAAATACCCAACCTTGAGCATTATCTAACCACTTGAGTTCCCACTTGAAATAATGAGGATATCCACTCCCCATTTCAAGTTCAAAAGCTCATACATGAGCATTTTCTTTAAAGAAGGTTAACCACCTTCCAAGGTTCATGAAAAGTAATTTTTCATGTCTTTAAAGAGTCCCTCCCCCTAAAGACATGGTGGTAACTTCTGTCATTGCACCAACAATGACTTGGAATCCCTAAACCTTTAGGAAACCCAAATTTAGAAGTTTTGAGGTTCAAATACTCAAAATTTGAAACAAACCTCAACCTAAACTTCAATGAAGCCTTCCTTAACCAATCCATCCTTGTTTTCACATGAAAACACCCTTTCTATGTATACAAATGTATTTTTAGGGGTTTGGAAAGGTTATCTAGACTAAAATAGGTTCAAAGTGCTGAAATCAGGCTTTCCCAGCCAAAATCAGCAACTTGGATCGATTGGAGTTGGGTTCCAATCGATTGAACCTTTCTGAATCGATCCACTGATCGATTCAGACACCCTGGATCAATCGGCTGATCGATCCAGCGAGCTTCTGCTCGCGGGAAATGCCTTCTGAATCGATCCATGGATCGATTCAGACACTCCAATCGATCCATGGATCGATCGGAGCTCTGATAGTTGCTGAAATTCCATTTCAGTCAACTTCAGAAACCCCTAGAAAATTCTACAAAAATCAAAAAATCATGAAATTTCGTGTAGACATTATTTAGGGCATACTTAATCATGGAAAAATAGCTTTCTATGAAAATACATCATATTTTCAAAGATTGACACAAACTTGAAAACTTGCAAAAACTTTAGTGTTTTTCTTCAAGTTTGTGTCTAACTATTCAATGGTGATTACTATCAAAAGATAGCCTTCACCAAGGTTTTCCAAAAATATTTTCAAAACATTTTCAAAACCAATATCCCATCATGTTCCTTGGGCATAATGCACATGACTTGTACATTAGCTTTCCCAATGATGGGAAAACACATAACTATGTGTTTTGATGAACCTACAAACTCAAAAGAATGCACTAAATCAACATGTTGAGTTTTGTTCATCATCCTAACATCTCACTTGTATTTAATGTGCACTAATCACATACAAGTCACCTTATAGTCCTTGTGAGATGTGGGATTTTAATTTTTCCCTAATCTAGGGATCATGCATATCTATCTAGGCATTCTAGAGATATTAGACATCCACCTAGGATGTCACTTGTCAATAAGTGTCGTTAAATGTCATTCGTCCTTAATTACAAGGAATTAAACTTAATGCATGATTATGTTATGGCATACATCAAAAGAAAATAATTTTCAAAAGAAAATATCCTATTACTACATGATGTATGAATGTCATGACATGGTATTTTTGGATTTTTCATAATAAAACATGAATGCAAAACTAGACATGATGTCATGGCATATGATGGGCAAACAATCATGGCAAGATTTAGCATAAATAAAATATACCTAGATTAACTATCTAAGTATCCTTAAAGTCTTAGCTAAACTTACACCTTAAACCTAGATTGCCCTAAAGTGCTACAAGAGAATGCCAAAGCCTAAATTGGCATTTCTAATTTCCTTGATTTAATGTATGCCAATTGAAAATAAACATGTCCTCAAATGTTGGCATATTCCATTTTTCCTCAAGAGTGATTACATAAATCAAGGCCCGGATTGCCTTAAATTTCCAAGAGAATACCAAAATCCCAACTTGGTATTTCTCAAGGTTTTCCCAATTTGTGTCATTTTAAGATAAAATCAATTTTTCACCATTAGACACATTTTACTCTTTCAAGGAGTAATCAATAATTCCATTTCATTTTCAAAGGTTAACTAAAACCTTGAAAATGCTCCTTGAGTGTCAATTTTCTCAAAGTTGGGTTAACTACCCTTCTAATCGGAGTTGACACTCTCTAACCCATCTATGGGGTAGAGAAGATGCTCCTAGGAACCCAACACCTATTGGTGCTCCTTGGATGCTCTAGGTACTCACTAGGGATAACTTCCCTAGATACCTTCCTAGTGACCTTGTTGGGCTTCTTAGAAACCTTGGTCACAGTTTCTAGGTCAACTCTAGGGATAACCTCCCTTGTGACCTTGTTTGTGACTTTCTTAGACTTCTTAGAAGTCTTAGTCACATTTATTGCAAAAATACTCTTAGGGATGACTTCCCTAGTATTTTTGGCTTGACCACTAGACCTAGGGTTTGTTCCATAACTATATGGAACTCTATGGTAAGAGGGCACATCCTTCTTAGCCTTTGGTTTGTATCCCAAACCTCTATGACCATTGGATGGCTTTTGTACCCCTAAACCTAGGTTATGCTCATTTTGCCCTAATAGGATATTTTCCATCCTTTTTAGGGTCTTTTCCATTTTATCAAGTCTTGACCTCAAGACTTGATTTTCTATCACTAAGTCCTTAGTTTTAGATTTTTCATTTGATTCATGAGCATATTTGTTTTTGGGCTTGTATCTAAAATCTTTAGAGTTATTGCCCAAGTGTCTATCTACCTTCCTAACCTTAGGTTGGGTAGTTTTGGCATGTAGGGCCACATGTTTTTCCTTAAAGCCCTCATGCTTTCTATTCTTATGGTAAATTGCATTAAAATGATAAAAGTTAGAACTATCATGCTTTTCACCATAATGTAAGGGGGTAGGCTCAATAAATGTTACCTTCTTCTTTACCTTGGAGGCTCCCCCTTGACGAATGCCTCCTTGAGCCTTGACCATCTTCTTCCCCTTGGGGCATTGACTTCGGTAATGCCCTTTTTGATTGCAAGAGAAGCACACAATGTGCTCCTTGCTCTTCTTTGTTCCGGGGATGGTCTCCTTGGGCTTCGCCTTGCCCTTTTGTGCCACTTGGCCCTTCTTCTTGGCCAATTTAGGGCACTTGCTCTTGTAGTGCCCATGTTCCCTACACTCAAAGCATATAATATGATTTTTATTTTTAATTGAAATATTTATACCTTTGCTTGTAGGGGTGGCATCTTTCCCTTTGGATCCGGAGGTAGAAGCTTCCTCTTGATCCGATCTTGATTCTCCTCCATTTGATTTTTCTTGACTCGTGGAGGTAGAAGCTTCTTCAATCTCTTCATCTCTTGACCCGGATGTAGAAGCTTCTCCTTCTTCTTGATCCGGCGTCACCAAGGATTGCTCCCCCTCAATCCTAGAGGTGGAGGCTTCATCATCTTGAATATGAAACAAGGAGTATGCTCCCTCCTTGTTCCCTTCGTTGCATTCCCTTGAGGATGAAGCTTCTTGGATTTCTTCTTCTTCGGAGGTTGAGCATCTCTCAACCTTGGAGTCCTCCTCTTGATCTTGCTCCAAAGAGTCACCCTCTCCGGATTCTTCATGATCTTGTACAGTGGAGGGGATCTCTTCATGAAGCTTGGCCAATTTGCTCCATAGTTCCTTTGCATCTTCAAATTCTCCAATTTTGCAAAGGATGGTGCTTGGCAATAAGTTGACCAAAAGCTTGGTCACTTTGTCATTGGCCTCGCACCTTTGGACTTGCTCTTGGCTCCACTTGCTCCTCTTGAGAACTTTGCCCTTTGAGTTTGTTGAAGTCTTGAAGCCTTCCATAAGAGCAAACCATTGCTCTATCTCCATCATAAGAAAGTTTTCGATTCTTGATTTCCAAGAATCGAAGCTCGTGGAAGTGTATGGAGGAGCCACCCTCGTGTCGAATCTGAGCCCATCTCGGAATTCCATTGTAGAAGTTGAGCTTTTGAATTTCTTTGACTTTGACAACTTTGCTTCAACTTCTTCACCCTCTAGCTCTTCTTGTTATGCTTGACCCTTCCGGCGATGATTCCGGTGAAGAGCGGCCTCGCTCTGATACCACTTGTAAGGACCAAAAGTAGCTAGAGAGGGGGGTGAATAGCTCGTCGCGTTCGCTCGTTGCTCGGCGTTGCTTGTTCCTTCAGAGATGTGCAGCGGAAATACAAAGAAACAATCACACAACGCTAACACGGTTGGTTTACTTGGTATCCACCTCACAAGAGGTGACTAATCCAAGGATCCACACCAACACACACACCCTCCACTAAATAAAACTCTCCTTTATGGTAACTACCAAGGGCGGAGAAGCCCTACAAAACTCAATACAAGAAGAGAGGGAAAGGATACAAGAAATACAAGCTTACAAGCTTACAATGAGTATAAACCCTAACCCTAGCTTCTCTTCTTGGCTTTGATCCGCCTCTTGACTTGGAAAACTTCCAAGATCCTTCAAGAACTGGCGATCTGAGCTTTGTGAGTGCTGTGGAGGAGTTGGCGAGAGCTCTGGAGTGAATCAGTGAAGAGATGCCGAAGGAAATGAACGCCTGCGGCTATAAACGACGCCAACGGTCGGATCCCGATCGATTCGAATGTTCCCAATCGATCGGGGAGGCTTTGGATCGATCCACGGATCGATCCAGAGCGCCTCTGTGCTCTGGGAAAACGCCTGGATCGATCCACGGATCGATCCAGCGCTTATCGCGCGAAGCAGCCGCGTCCCAATCGATCCACTGATCGATTGAACATCCGGATCGATCCACGGATCGATCCGAGCTCTGCTCGCTCAGAAAGCTCGATCGATCCACCGATCGATCAGCCTCCTGGATCGATCCGATCGATCCGGCTCGGATCGATCCATCGATCGATCCAACACTTGGTTTTGCCCAAACCAAGTTCCAAGCCTCTCAAACCAACATCCGTCAACCTTGACTGTTGGTACATCATGCCCAGCATCCGGTCACCCTTTGACCTGCTAGGACTTCCCACCAAGTGTCCGGTCAATCCTTTGACCCACTTAGACTTTTCTATTCATGCCAAGTATCCGGTCACTCCTTGACCTACTTGGACTTCCCAACACCGATGTCCGATCATCCTCGATCCATCTGGATTTTCCCTCACGGCTTCACTCACCGGGACTTTCACCTAGCTTCACTCACTAGGGTTTTCCATCCGCCTAGCTTCACTCACTAGGGCTTTCACCGGCTTCACTCACCGGGACTTTCACCCAGCTTCACTCACTAGGGTTTTCCTTCCGCCTGGCTTCTCTCCATTTCCCCGCTTCACTCACCAGGACTTTCACCTAACTTCACTCACTAGGGTTTTCCTTCTGCCTGGCTTCACTCACCAGGACTTTCACCTAGCTTCACTCACTAGGGTTTTCACCTGGTTTCACTCACCAGGACTTTCACCTAGCTTCACTCACTAGGGTTTTCACCTGGTTTCACTCACCAGGACTTTCACCTAGCTTCACTCACTAGGACTTTCACCTAGCTTCACTCACTAGGGTTTTCCTTCTGCCTGGCTTCACTCACCAGGACTTTCACCTAGCTTCACTCACTAGGGTTTTCACCTGGTTTCACTCACCAGGACTTCCCTGTCAAGTATCCGGTCAACCTTGACCTACTTGACTCTTCTTCAATCAATTTCTTATTGTCAAACATCTAAACTCAAACCAAGACTCAGCTTGGTCACCCAGGTCAACCTTGACCTGAGGGATGTTGCACCAACATTTCTTAGGGATGACTTCCCTAGTTACCTTCCTAAGGACCTTTCTAGGCTTCTTAGAAGTCTTGGTCACTTCTACTAAGTCACTCCTAGGGATAACTTCTCTTGTAACCTTATTTGTGACTTTGTTTGACCTTTTTGAAGCCTTAGTCACCTTTACTAGGTCAACTCTAGGGATGGTCTCCCTTGTGACCTTCTTTGTGACTTTGTTAGACTTCTTAGAAGTCTTAGTCACATTGGTCTTGCCAAAAATACTTCTAGGAATTCCTTCCCTAGTATCTTTGACTTGACCTCTAATCCTAGGGTTGGTTCCATAACTATATGAAACCCTATGAAAGGAAGTCACATCCTTCTTGGCTTTAGGTTTGTATCCCAAACCTCTATAGCCATTGGATGGTTCTTGTCTAGCTCTCTCTATAGTTTGCTCATTTTGACCCTTAAGAAGATTTTTCATTCTTGCTAGGGTCCTTTCTAAGTTATCAAGTCTTGATCTCAAAATTTGGTTTTCCATCATTAAATCCATATATTTGAATTTTTCTTGACTCCTATGAGCATTTCTATATTTAGGCATATATCTAAAGTCCTTAGAATTATTGCCTAAGTAGTTATCTACCTTCCTAATCTTAGGTGTGGTAGTTCTAGCATGAGGAGGAATATATTTTCCCTTAAAGCTATCATGCTTTCTATTTTCATGATAATTTACATTAAAATGATAAGAATTATTTCTAACATGCATTTTATCATGACTCAAAAGAGTTACACTATTAAAAGTTACCTTGGGTTTGCTTTTAGAAGCTCCCCCTTGATTTGTGCTTCCTCCTTTGACTTTAATCGACTTCTTTCCCTTTGGACATTGACTTCGATAATGCCCATTTTGGTTGCACAAGAAACACACAATGTGTTCCTTGCTTCTCTTTGTTGTGGGGATTGTCTCTTTGAGCTTTTCTTTGCCCTTTGTTGCTACTTGACCCTTCTTCTTGACCAATTTGAGGCATTTTCTCTTGTAGTGTCCATGCTCCCTATACTCAAAGCAAATGATATGATTTTTATCTTTAATAATTGAATTCTTTATACCTTTGCTTGTAGGGTTGATGCTTGATCCTCCATTTGATTTTTTCTTGCAATGTAGAGATGACATCATCTTCTATTTCTTCCTCTTCACTTGAGGATGTGGACTCTTCCACTTCTTCATCTCTTGAGGATGTGGAAGATCTCTCCTCTTCCACCTTTTCCTTTTCCTCCTTTTCCTCCTCGAATGTTGACCTCTCGTCAACATCGGATTGCATCTTTTGTTCCTCCTCTTCTTCGGATGTTGACCTCGTGTCAACATCGGATTGGTCCTTCTCTTCTTGGACCAATGAGCCCTTCTCCTTGGGATCTTCCACTCCTTGGACTTGTGTAGGGTTTTCATGATAGGTAATGATCTTTTTCCAAAGATCACTTGCATTTGTGGTTTCACCTACACTCAACAAAATATTAGAAGGTAGCAAATTATGCAAAATTCTCGTTACCTCCTTGTCCGTCTCCGATTGCTCTCGTTGCTCTTCGGTCCAATGCCGAGGTCGGAGGCGTTTACCCTTCTTGTCCGTAGGAGCTTCAAATGGGTCACTTAAGATAACCCATTGGTTCCAGTCCATTTGGAACCATGTCTCCAACCAATTCCTCCAAAAGGTGAAGTCTTCCTTGTCGTATGGCGGAGGAATCCGGATGTCCCATCCAAGTGGACCTCCCAAGTCTATCTTCTTCCTCTAGCAGTTGCTCTCTTGGTGGTTAGTCCTCAGAAGAGCGGTCTCGCTCTGATACCAATTGTTGAGACCAATATGCCCGCTAGAGGGGGGTGAATAGCGTTTCATCGCGCTCCTTGCGTCGTTTGCTTCGTCTTGTTGTTGATATACAACGGAAATGAAATACAAGACTCACACAATGCTAACTCAAGGATTTACTTGGTATCCACCTCAGGAAGAGGTGACTAATCCAAGGATCCACACGCCGAGCACACACCTCCACTATGAAACACTCCTTCTTGGTCGCATCCGAAGGCGGAGAAGCCTTACACAAACACCTCACAACAAGAATCACTCAAACAAGAAGAAAGTACACAAATATATAAAATAAAACCTCTCCTTGCTTAATCTTGCTGATGTAGGTTGCCTCTTGAACCTTGGAGATGAACCCCAAGAGCCTTCAAGAACTGGCGGTGAAGATTGGAAGAAGCTCGGTGAAGATCGCACGAAAGATCATAGGAAGAACGCAAAGTTCTGCCGAAGAAAACGCTCCGCCCAGGCTTTATACAGTGCTCCCAATCGATCCAAATTAGTCTCAATCGATTGCCACGTCACATCTGCACAATCCCAGCCGTCCATTGCTCGTTTCCTGCCCAACGGTCATTTCCCAATCGATCGACCGATCGATTGGGACTGCCTGAATCGATCGGCCGATCGATTCAGCACCTTTCTGTGCTCTTTGGAAATGTCTGGATCGATCGACCGATCGATCCAGCTGTTCTCGCGACTCCTCGCATGAGAACTCCAGGTCCCAATCGATCCACAGATCGATTTGTAGCTCCAATCGATCGCCCGATCGATTGGAATGACTTCTGTGCTCGCGAGTAATGCTCCCAATCGATCGGCTGATCGATTGGGGTCATCCCACACTTGCAGCACAGTCCAATCGATCGACCGATCGATTGGATACTGGTTTAATTGATCGACCGATCAATTGGACACTGGTTCAATTGATCGACCGGTCAATTGAACACCCTGAACTTGCCTCAAACTCAAGTTCAATGTCCCAAACCCAACTCTCGGTCAACCATGACCTGTTGGGTATCCATGCCTAGCATTTGGCCAACACCCGACCGACCTCGAACTAATCTTCTAGCCTCCTCCATCAACCTTACATCCCTCGGATATCTCCCATCCTTCACGCCTTACCTTCAGGAGCTTCCTTCGGCCTCATCCTAGTTGTCGGATTATACACCACACTCGATCAACCTCGAACTAGCCTTCTAGCTTCCTCCATCAGTCTTGCGTCCCTCGGATATCTCCCATTTTCACGTCTTGCCTTCAGGAGCTTCCTTCGGCCTCATCCTAGTTATCGAGTTCTCCTTGCCAAGTCACACTAGGACTTATCTTGCCAGGACCACATGCTTGGACTTTCAACTTTTGCCAAGATCACACTTGGACTTTCCCAATTATCTGGCTCCTCACCAGGACTTTCTCCCTTTGCCAAGATCACACTTATCAGGACTTTCACCACCACGTCTAGTCAACACTGACCTACTTGGATTTTCACTCTTGTCAACCTTCCTGTTGAACTTACCTTGATGCCTAAACTCCAGTTAGGACTTCTCCACTGCCTAACCTCCAGTTAAGACTTCTCCATTGCCTAACCTCCAATTAGGACTTCCAGACACCTAACCTCCAGTTAGGACTTACCCAGTCAAGTCTCCTGTCGTCCCTGACCTACTTGACTTGTCTTCTTCTCAACCTGGTTAACCCTTTGACCATCTCCACAACCGGACGATTGCCCTAGCAATCTCCATATATTGTCAAACATCAAAACTCAAATCTCGACTCAAGCTTAGTCAAACTTGACCTAGGTAAATTGCCCCAACAAACACTTCTTTATATACAACACTTTTTCTCCCAAAAGCAACACTTATTTTTTCGTTACTCTTGAGCAATAGCAACACTTTTTATTATTAATAGCAACACTTTTTATAAATTTTTATTCCAATAATGCAACACTTTCTCTACAAATGCAACACTTTTTATTAAAACTTTTACCTCTTAAATGCATCACTTATTGCTTCATATGTAACACTTATATTTGTGTTTTATTCTTAAAAAGGTAACATTTTTGTCCACTAATAGTAACACTTATATTTTTCACGAATATATTATTGATAATATAATTTTATCATCCAATTAAACTACAAAATAGATTATCTAAAATATAATCATTGTATTGCAAAAGTTATGCCACACTATATTCTCCTTAAAGTTTTACAAAAACCAACAATTGACATCTAAAAATATGTAGCTAGCTAAAATATTATACAAAATTCATCAATTAATATCTTCATGAATCCCTCCATGTGGCATAAACATGTTTACACCCATAGCTTTGTCATATACATATTTTAGTGTGAAGCTCATTTCAAAACTTGAATCATCACAATTCTTGTATAGCATACAGTTCTACAGAGCAATACTAATCTTTGTGCCTCAGCTAAAAATGAATCACCTCTCAAATACCCGTGCAAAAACACAAAGCAACAATCTTTATCATGCGAACTCTAAAGAAACGATGATTGCAATTGAATATAAATAAGCATAATCAATTAAGAGGGGGCAAAAGAAAAAGTAAACTAACCAGAGTATATTGAACTTTACTGATAAAGCTTGCCACCTACACTTAAAGCAAGTATCCTAATATGTTGTTTTACCCATTTATAACAAGTACATAAGACTCTTGGTCACAAGCATGTTAACTATTTCTTCTTTAAGAAAAAGGAAAAAAAGTAAAGAGAAATAATTGAGTAAATAAAACATGCAGCCACCAACCAAGACGGCCAAGTCAAGCATAGAATGAAACAAAAATACAAGCAGCTAAAAGCAAGAACATCTTATCAACTTCCAAAAAGAATAAAATGAGTTCAGAAAACCAAGCATACAACCAAAGATGCTTGTAGCTGTATTTTTCCCAAGGTAATAAGATATTTAATAAACATGCTAAGAGAACTACACTAATGCACAAGAAAAGGGAGACCTTACTCACCTCTATATCAAGGATTGAAAAAATTTTCCTCATTGCGCATACCTAAAATGGAAATTGAGAGATGTGAATGAATAGAATTAAAAAGGAAATACAAAGTTAAGGAATATCACAAATTTAAGACAGAATAGTCAGTGCAATAACCTTATCCATTGTTTCTGGTATAAACTTTTGCCCACCAAATCCAGGTTCAACAATCATTACCAGAATCATTTCCACTGGTGTTTCATACTCAACCTTTCTCAACAGAAAATGTCAATCATTGGTAACATATAAAAGCAAGTATGAACTATAAAAGCAAGTATGAACTAAATATCAGGATTTCAGATCCTTAATGTTCTGTACTCACAAGAAAAAGAAAGAGAATTTTCCCAAGAATTTTAAGAACATGATGTCATCAATAAAGACAAAAGAAATGAATTACCAAGGGATACACTTGTTCAAATTATACCAATCTACCATAATATGATTAACCAAACATAAGCACAATTAGGGTTAGGAAATCCTAATTGAATTAACCTAATTATTCCACATACTCACCCAATCTATGGTGGCTCATGATCGAAGAGGTTCACTGCTGGAAATGGTAGTCAAAGATGTGAATCACCCACAAACAGTGATGGCTGGAGCTGTGGATCTGCTCATGTGTGGCAATAGGGCACACCGATGATCAGTAGAGAGACCTCGAAAGTATAAGGATGTGCAGAGGCCGTGACGAGCCACCTGTAATGCTGGTATGACTAGGTGCTGGTGTCTATGGTCGCGATACAACTCCGACGAATAAGACGGTGGTGGAAGGAAAGCTAGGGATCCGCCGCTCATGATCCCTCAGATGGTAGCATCCCCTCCCAGCAACCAATGGCAGTCCCTTCCCGGAATAGCAAAGGGCAGCTCGACAATGGTGGCAATGGTTGTGCACACGATTCGGTGTCAAGTACCCTTCGAAGATGGTGTCATTGTAGATGTTGGTCTAGGGGACGAATCCCTCTCTGCTGTCGATGCCAAGGAAAACAGACGTGTGCTCGATGACGGAGAGAAAAGGGGCAAGGGCAGAGAGAGGGAGATAGTAGCCGGCCGCCAAGCATGCTCCGAACGACCGACGTCTGCTTCGGTGCGTGGTAGCGTTGTCGTTGTCCAACATCTCGGCTTCGGGTCGATCGGTGATGGGTGGCTGGCATCGAGCTTCTCAACGAGGAGAGGCTTGAAAGAGGGTGCAGGTCACCGGCGATGGTTGGCTGGAGACTATGGAAGAGGGGAGATGAATCACAATCGGAATCGGGAGGGGGAGAAAGTGGCGATGGCGATCTGTGAAGAGATCGAGAGAAGAGGCGGCGGAGTTTGGGAGGAGAAAGGGATCAGAAGATTAAAACCTAAGGTAAAACCATCACTTAAATTTATATATTAAAAATGTCCAAAAAAACTCAAGTGCCTAATTAAAGAAATAGGCAACACTTTTAAAATATGTTACGCATATAATATAAAAGTGTTGCATATTTTTATAATTATTGCAACACTTGTAAAAAGTGTTGTATTTATACAATAAGTGTTACATTTTCTTATATTGGCAACGCTTATTTAAAGTGTTGAAAAATTTTAAGAAAATTTCTCTTGTTGTAACAGTTTAAAAAAGTGTTGCTTCAAAAGTGATATCTTATCCTTAAATTGTAGTAGTGTGTCCACTAATTAAGTAAGTAACTGACAGCTCAATTAATATCTAGCTCCAAGAGTAGTACCACTCAACTTCATTGTCATGTCGGACTAAGTCCACCTGCAGGGTTTAACATGACAATCCTTATAAGCTCCTCTTGGGGACATTCTCAACCTAGATAACTAGGACACAGTTTCCTTTTATAATCAACAACACACACTATAAGTAATATCATTTCCCAACTTATCGGACATTTTGATTTATCAAACTAAATCGTACCCTTTGATAAATCAAAGAAATAAATATTAAATATATGTGCTTGTTATTATATCAGGATTAAGAGCACACACTTCCATAATAACTAAGGTCTAGTTCTTTTATTAAGTCAGTATAAAAAGAACTTACCTAAAATAGTCCTACTCAATACACTCAGAGTGTACTAGTGTAATTTATTAGTCAAGATAGACTAATACTTAATTACACTATGACTACTCTAATGGCTTATTTCTTTCCATCTCAGTCGTGAGCTACTGTTTATAATTTATAAAGATTCGATAACATAATGTTCTGTGTGTGACACCACACACTATGTTATCTACAATATAAATTAATTGAACAATTACACTTAACAAATAAATGTAAGCATTTGACCAATGTGATTCTTTTATTTTAAAATTAAATGTTTACAAAAGCTAGGCTTTTAGTATACACTCTAACACGAAGGCCAGGATTTAAAGGACGGGAGGTGCGCCCACGTTCGAAGGTCAGGATTTACAGGACGGGGGGGTGCCTTCTCACCTCGTCACCGTCCTCCGTCAGCCGCCCGTGGGAGCTTTTCCGTGAAGTTTTCCAAGTCATCTGCACGCTTCAACAACTTTTCGTCCGTAGCCAGGACATCGAGGTCGGCCTCCGTCTGACTGAGCTTCCGGATGGGATCAACTCCAATTCCAATCGATCGAGTAGTAATTTCTCTATACATACCTGTCAAAATGTACTCCAGCGCCGCGTATCCATGCGTACCCATGACGTGCGTGCCGACGTGGGTGTGATCACCTTGCGGCCCGTCCTTCGCCAGCCCGAAAGAGAGCTTCACCATGTAATCCTGCGGTTTCCATTAAAACACTCTGATATAAATATATACATCGAACGAACAAAGCAAGCAGAAGAAGAAGAAGTAGTTAATTAGTTAATTACCTCGTAGCAAGATATTCGAAGCTTTGAAATCGCGATAAATGACCGGCTTCTCGGCCTCGTGGAGAAACGCCAGTCCCTTCGCAGCTCCGACGGCGATCTTCAGCCTGGTCGACCATGGCAACGAGGCAAGCAATCCTTCACCGAGTTCAATAAAAACCACGTTAATTATGAATAACAAAAATTGATAGAAAATTGATGTTGATTATTCAGAAACGTCACTGTCTAGTTTTGGGAGGATTTTACTGAAACATATCCGATCGCTGTCGAGATGGAAATGTTTGAACTTTGAACAAGAATTAAATTGTGGGAGAGAAGATAAACATACTCTTGAACAGTTGATTCTCCAAGCTCCCTCTCGGCATGTACTCGTAAACCAGCATCCGGTGCTCATCCTCGCAGCAATATCCGATCAATTTAACAAGATGTGATGCCTCAGCTGACCCAAGTACACGACCTCAGCCTGCAATTAATTAATTAGTTAATTAATTAATTAAATTGAGTAAAGATGCGAATTTGATAGACTATGAGGGGTTTAAATCGAAAAATTCCGATCCTCACCAGCCACTCCCGGTGTCCCTGCTGCCCGTCGAGGTCCAGCGTCTTGACGGCGACCTGCTGCGGCCGGATCCCCGGCCGGATCCGCTCGTCGACGAACCCCTTGTAGACGTGCCCGAACCCGCCGGATCCGAGCAGGTTGGTCATGGTGAAGTTCCTCGTCGCCGTCTTCAGCTCCGCGATGGTGAACGCCACCAGGTTCGACCCCGCCACCGTCAGCGATAAGTCCTCCAGCGACAGCGGGTCCAAATCCCACGACACCCGCTGACCCGAATCCGAACTGCTCTCGTTGTACTCCCCTCCTCCTCCTCCTCCTCCTCCTCCTCCTCCTCCTCCGCCGCCGCCGCCGCCGCCGCCGCCCCAGCAGCTGATCAGCCAGGAGGAGAACGACCGGCGCCGGTGACTCTGCTCCGCCATCAAACCCAATGGATATCTTGACTCCCCCTCCGCGTGGGTTATTATTTATAGACCGATTTGGGTCAACATAAGGATGTGTTCTTGGTGGGATTGCTTTCGGATTCCTCCTCATTTTTCTTTTTTTTTTTTAAAAAAAATATTTATTATATTTTAAAATGTAATATTAAAATAGCATTGTCACAATGGGGCGGGTTTGGCGCTTCCTCTGGTGTTTAATTAATTCTATTTATTTATTTATTTATTTATTTACTTAATGGGACACGTTTGAGACAAGATACAAAGAAATGAATGGCTTTGGCCTTCGGGAGGAAACTTGTAAAGCACTGCATAAATTGACATTGTAACCGCAATTTTCTTTTTCTTTTTCTTTTTGTAAATATATATATTAACAAAATTACTATGGCCTTTTTCATGTTGGCTTGATTTTGAACATTGACTTTGAAATGACACGTGGTTGGATTTAATAAAGTCAACATCCGTTGCTTTTGCTTGCTCGCCTTGCGAAGACACGTTTTGGTCATTACGCCAAGCCACCGAGGATTCCATTTTGTACCCTCAATAGTAGATTATGCTCCCGTGGCATGCCTAAGTAGTCCACGTCACTGAGTTGACTCATCTTCATCGTCAATCATCAAACCAAAAGCATATTTTATACTGCAAACTTATGCGTCAAACTGAATCACTCGAATCGAATACCGTATACCGAAAAGATTATCCTCAGCTAATAAAAATATTTTCAATTCAGATCTTTTGATCTATAAGTTCTAATTCCCTCCGAATCCTTACACACTTCAAATACCCTTTTTTTTATTGAATTAATCTAAAAAATAAAAATCTAAAATACCTCAATTCTATATCTATATTATGATTTTTTTAGTATTTTTTTACCTTATAAATATATCTGATGATTTTTTCCCCTTTTTTAAGGATCGAAAAAAAACCTCATTAAATATATTTATAAGGTAAAAAATATTAAAAATCATAATTTATGCATGGAATTAAAATATTTTAGATTTTTTTTTGGATGAATTCAATAAAAAAAAAGGCATCTGCGTATGCAGAGACCAAAAATTATGGATCAGATCCGAACTTAAAAAAATTACATAGATATTTTATAATCTATAATTTAACATCAAGGAAATTGATTTTATTTTTATTCATTTTATTTTAATATTTAACTCATCCTTTTCACATCCAAATCTAGATGTGTCTTTAGCGTTATAGATAATGTCTATCATAAATAAAAAAAATTCAAATATATAATTTTTTTCAAAAATATATTTTAAAAAATATATTATTTATCATTTGGCACAGAATGAACCTAAATGGATTAAGTCAACTTTCAAATTCAAACTGCCCATCACTATTTCTTTTTCAACTTTTCTATAGCCAAAATAAAATCCAAATAAAAGAGAGAATCAAACAAACTTACTACAGTGGATTTTTTGCTTTTTTTTTTCTTATTTATATATTATTATTATTATTCAAAGTTGGATCACTGAATTTGATTTTTTTTTGTTTTGTCAGAGATGAAGAATTGATCTCACACGGTTATTCATTTGTTCTTTTCCAATATATATACAAGAAGAAGGTTCATTGGATTTCAGTTGTCATTGTCTTTGATGTGACTTTTTAAATTTAGAAAAAAAAAAGATAAATATTAAATGATTTATTGTAGGAAAAGAAAAGCCTACCTAATATTTATGATTGATAATCAAAATTAATTCCTTAAAATCTTTCATTTTCATCTGTGAAATTAAATTGCTTCAAAACTCGAGAGGTTTCCACACTCATGTGGTAAAAGGCGAAATCGCTCACCCCTAGTATCTCCATCGCACCTGACCCAAGGCAATCACGAGAGAGATAAATCACAGCATCCTGAGCGAGCATGTGACAGGTGGGGTGAGTTGCACCGGGACCAGAGATTTATACCCTGACTACCCTGAGTTTCGACCCAGCGACCTCATGTGGGATGTAACGACCCGGCCCTTTGACCTCTTGGGCGACCCTTGCGGCGGCCCACTGGCGGCCCAGTGGATTTTTGCCTCCCCCAGGATTCGAACTCTAAACCTCCAGGCTTAAGTATTAGAATTTATGAATCCTGGTAACCAAGTGAGATGTATTAGAATTTATGAATCCTGGTAACCAAGTGAGATGATCTCACTTGGTTACCAGGATTTATAAATTCTAATACTTAAGCCTGGAGGTTTAGAGTTCGAATCCTGGAGGAGGTAAAAATCCACTGCCAGGGGTGGAAAGTCCTAGTGAGTAACGGCACGGCCAAGGGTCGTCGATCGACGACATAAGAGGTCGCCAAATGGGCCGACGACATAAGGACCGCCAGTGGGCCGCCGCAAGGACCGCCCAAGAGGCCAAAGGGCCGGGTCATTACAATAAAAGTTGGGCAACTTTCTAAAGCATTCTGATCGGTCTAGGGACCGATCAGCCCAGGGCCTGATCGGTCCCCAGACCGATCAGAAGGGTCCTGGACCGATCAGGGTGGAGCCTGATCGGTCCACGTTCGACCGTTGAGTCACAACGGGTCGCTCCGTCTTCTCCGCTGGCTTCTGTCTTCGTTGTGTAGGTTCGCAGGTTATAAAAGGAGATCAAGGCTTTGGTGCTACTTCTCCTTTTTCCTTCTTCCTGTCCCTAAGTGCTGCTGTGCTTGAGCTTTGTTGAGCTCCTCCAAAGCTTCGCGTGAGCTTCCGGCTGGATCATCTGCTGTTGTAGGCGCTCGGAGCTGTTACTTCTTCCAGTCGACGAGAAGGCAAGATTGTTTTTACACTTGTATTGTCTTCTGCTTTCTTGTATTTCTTGTACATTCATCTTGCTGTTGCAAGAGTATTGTGGCGAGGTTTCTCCACCCATAAGGAGTTATTTTTAGCCGGTTTTCCGGGGACTCATCCACCGACGGATTGACTGGACTCGTCCACCTTACGGACACGCCAAGGAGTAGGAGCCCTAATCTCCGAACCTCGTTACATCGGTTTGTTTGAGGTTTGTCTTCTTTTCCTTCGTTTCTACGTGTTATTTTCCGCTGCGCTAACCTAGTTTGTAGAAACGCGACGATTTGGGGTCGGCTATTCACACCCCCCTCTCTAGCCTCCGTACGAAGGATCCTAACACCTTCTTCCTCTCAAGCTCTCCCTCTCCTCCTCAACTTGGCCGAACCATACATAGGTGCTAGCACACCTTTTGTGTGGTTTTCTCCACCTACGTGTTCGTGTGGATACTTCTAGAGGAGTATCTATCTTGATACTCTCGAGATCCGGCACCGTTTGGACGAGCGGGAATTTTGCGAGGGCACGCTTCAAAGGTAAAAGCTCTCAACACATAGATCTAGGAGTAGATCTAAAGTTTTTGAAACTCGTACTTGTATTTCATTCGTTTTTTTTTCCTTGCACGGATCTACGGCTTTGGGTGATTCGGGGTTTCCGCGACGCGAAAAGCGGTGTCTCTTGGGTGACCCTTGTGGCGGCCTTTATGTCGTCGGCCCATTTGGCGACCTCTCATGTCGTCGACCGACGACCCTTTGGCCGTGCCGTTACTCACTAGGACTTTCCACCCCTGGCAGTGGATTTTTTGCCTCTCCCAGGATTCGAACTCTAAACCTCCAGGCTTAAGTATTAGACTTGGTTACCAGGATTCATAAACTCTAATACTTAAGCTTGGAAGTTTAGAGTTCGAATCCTGGGGGAGGCAAAAATCCACTGCCAAGGGTGGAAAGTCCTAGTGAGTAACGGCACGGCTAAATGGGCCGACGACATAAGGGCCGCCAGTTGAGTCGCCACAAGGGCCGCCCAAGAGGCCAAAGGGCCATGTCGTTACAATAAAAAGTTTTGAAACTCGTACTCATAATTCTTCGTTCGACCCTCTTGCACGGATCTACGGCCAAGAGGGCCGGGTCGTTATAATGTGAGGAGGGGTTTTTGATTTTGTGGAATAATGTGTGCATTCATTCCATCTTCTTCTTTGGTCTTTTCCTCTTTGTTTTGCTGCTGTTGCCGTGAACTTCCAAGAGAGGAGAAGGTGGTTGAGTGAATTCCAAGAGCAAAGGAAGAGTGAATGTCACAAAGGAGGGATACTACTTCTTGAGTGTAAAAGTTTCTTTTGTACTATCTCTTTTTCTTCCTTTCCAATCCCATCCGAGAGCTCTAGAAAGTGCTAGCACACTTGGGGCTCTCTTCTCCATCTTTGAGTGCTAGAGAGCACTCCTTGTTCGTGTGGATATCACTAGAGAAGTATCTACCTTGATACTTTGGAGATCCGACACGTACCTTGGACGAGCGGGAATTTTGCGAGGGCACGCTTCAAAGGTAAAAGCTCTCAACACATAGATCTAGGAGTAGATCTAATGTTTTTGAAACTCGTACTTGTATTTCATTCGATTTTTCCTTGCACGGATCTACAGCTTTGGGTGATACGGGGTTTCCGCGACGCGAAAAGCGGTTTTCGCGGCCCGAAAAACCAAACAGTGGTATCATCTCACTTGGTTATCAGGATTCATAAACTCTAATACTTAAGCTTGGAGGTTTAGAGTTCGAATCTTGGGGGAGGCAAAAATCCACTGACCAGGGGTGGAAAGTCCTAGTGAGTAACGACACGACCAAGGGTCGTTGGTCGACGACATGAGAGGTCGCCAAATGGGCCGACGATATAAGGGCCGACCGTCGATGACCCGAGGGTCACCAAATGGGTCGCCAAATGGACCAAGAGGGTCGGGTCGTTACATGAAAAACATCCCACCATATACCAACTCGAATGACCTGTGGGATCGAGAAGTTTCCACACTCGTAAACTAGACAAAATGCTTAATTATTCGTATAAAATTATACAAATTAAGTCACTAGACGTATAAAATGATTTAGATATTAATTATTAATTAATTTAAAGTCGAGTGGTTGGGGATTTTATGCCGTATTAATTTATGCGAGTGACGTGTTATGTCGTATTAATTTATGCGAGTGACCTGGAAATTGCACTGCATGCCATTTTTTATTCGGACCGCGCAGTCAGCTGCCGCGCACGTGGTTAAATGTGAGGAAACGGACAAAGCCATTGAGGCACGTGGATTTGAAGAAATACAATAAAATCCAATATTTAATCTTTAATTTTATTTGCAATTAAGATTTGAAAATGACTCAATTTCGGCTATTAATTGGGATAGAGGACGCAAAAAATATAATTCTCGTAAAAAAATGTGTTGTGCATTTTTTTTATTCTATAAATTAATTTATAAAAAACACATTTTTATGAATGAATATTTAAAATATTTTTAAATTATCCCATATTCGGTTAGAATTGAACGAATAAAATTACTCGAAATTGAATTAATTGATTTTTTTCAAATCAAACGGATAATTTTGTCATTAAAATTGATTAATTGATTAATTTAAAAAAAATACAAAATTCAAAATTTATTCAGTAATTGATTTTTAAAAAATTTATTTGATATAATAATTTTTTAAAAAAAAACTAATCTCAATATTTTATTATTTAATAAAAAATATTTTCAGAATTCAAAATTGAAAAAAAAAACAATTTAACTAAAATAATTTTATTTACCCATGTATGCTAGAATCAATGAATCTATTTTATAATAAGAGGAGATGAATCTAAATATATGATAATTACAAATTTCAAATTCAAATCGAAGAAGAAGAAGAAGAAGAAGAAGAAGAAGAAGGAGGAGAAGGAGGAGGAGGAGGAGGAGGAGGAAGAAAGCTTAGCTAATGCGATGAGTGTTGGAATGTATACTAAAAGGTTAGTTTTTTTATAGATATTTATTTAGAAATAAAAATTACATTGGTCAAATACTACATTTATGATAAATGTAGTTGTCCGTTTAGTTTATATTGTAGATAACATGATGTGTGGTGTAACACAAAGAAGATCGTGTTATCAGTCCCTTATAAATTATAAATAGTAGCTCACTACTAAAAATGGAAAGAGACAAACCATTGGTACGGTCGTAGTGTAATTTGGTATTAGTTTATCTTAACTATAAAATTACACTAGTACACTATGAGTGTATTGAGTAGGACCATTTAAGGTAGTTCTTTTTATACTAATTTCATAAAAGAACAAGACCTCAATTATTATGAAAGTGTGTGCTCTTAATCCCGATATAATAACAAGCACATATACTTAATATTTATTTCTTTAATTTATCAAAGAGTGAGATTTAGTTCGTTTAATCAATAGGCTTGATAGTTGGGAAATAATATTATTTATAAGGCGTGTTGTTGATTATAAAAGGAAATTGTGTCCTAATAATCTAGGTTGATGATGTCCCCAAGACGAGTTCATAAAGTTTGTCATGTAAACCCTGCAAGTGGATTTAAGTCTAACATGACAATAATGTTGAGTGGTACTACTCTTGGATCTAGATATTAATTAAGTGAGTTGTCAGTAGCTCATTTAGTTAATGGGCATTCCATATCTTAAACACAGGGAGATTAATGCACTCATGATAAGAAGGAACTCATGATGTAATATGGAATTGGTGCGATAGTTCAATAGTAACTCTTTAGTGGTATGAGTTATTATTGATAAACTTAAGTTGTGTGTTCGGGGCGAACACGGGAAGCTCAAGTTCATCGGGAGACCAAAAACAATTCCTCCTCTCGGTCCCTATTGTAGCCTCTTATTTATTAAGCTTTTAATTCACCTAAACCCAACTTCTTACCCACCTTGGTGTGGTCGGCCAAGCCTAGCTTGGAGCCCAAGCTAGGGTCGGCCAAAGGCTAAGGATAGAGCCCAAGTAAGGGTCGGCCAAGCCATGCTTAGTGACCAAGCATGGGGTTGGCCACATATAGAGGATAAGGAAGTTTTTATTAAAAATAAAATTTTGATAAAAATTTTCCTTATTTGAAGTTATCCACATGGTTTTAAAAGAGAGTTTTAAAAATCTAAAATATTTCCTTTTATAGTTTTCTATATAGGATTAAAGAGAGGTTTGATATCTTTCCTTATTTGTAGTTGTCTATAATAAAGATTTTAATTTTTGATAAAACTTTCCTTTTTAGTAACCATGTTTTAAAAGAGAAGTTTTATTTTAAAATTTCTTCTTTTAAAGATATCCATAAAAGGATTTAAAAGAGAGATTTTAATTTTATAAAACTTACCTTTTATATCTATTCACATAAGGGATTTTGAAAAATAGATTTTAATTTTTTGTTTAGAATCTTTCCATATTTGTGGCATGAGAAGGGTGGCCGGCCATGTGAAGGTTCAAAAGGAGTTTTGATTTTTTTATTTTAAAACTTTCCCATCATAATAGGAAATTTAAAAGAGAGGTATTTTAATTGTTATTAAAATTTTCTCTCTTTTTTTTATTTACATTATAAAAGAGAGAGAGGAGGTGCCTTCATGAAAGAACACAACCTCTTGTTCCTCTCTTTTTCTCCCCTTGGTGGCCGACTCTTTCTCTTCCACTCTTCTTTTTGTTTTCTTCCTTTGTATGGCCGGCGACATCATAAGACTTGGAGTTCCCTTGGTGGGTGGTTGCTTGGAGGAGAAGAAGAAGAAAAAGGAGACATCCCTTGGAGCTTGGTGGCGGTGGCCGAAACTTGGAAGAAAGAAGAAGGAGCTTAGGTGGTTCTCTTCTTGGTAGATCGTCGCCCACACGACGTCCAAGAAAAGAAAAAGAATACAATAGAAGATCAAGAGGTCATTAACTACAAAGAAAATGTATAACTAGCTATTTGTTTTCCACATCATAACTAGTTCATATTTCTTTGTTTTGATCTTGTAATACCAAACACAAGATGTTAACGATTTTAGAAATAGATTTATGTTTCGATTTTATGTGTTCTTTTGTTTTCGGTCTTGTGATTCGATTGTTCTTAGCGGTTAAACCTAGGGTTACTATGGGGAGATTAAATATTGTATTTCTTTGAAAGGCTTTGACTAGGTAGTGGTGGATGATCTCATACCCAAGAAGGCCTAGTGTCTCGCCACGTTTGTCTTGGAAGTCAATTTTAGAAATAAATATTTAATCAACTTTGTAACATGGGTCAAACTTGGATCAATAGTGTTAAGTTCCGCTTGCGATCCAAGTCTAACCTCTAAGAATAGATAAGTTAAACTTAGAATCAATAGTGTTAAGTTTCGCTTGTGATTCAAGTTTAATTTTTAAAGAACATATGGTAGCTAGGAAAAGGTTCAGTATTTGTACAAAATTTTTGTACAGGGGAACCAGTAGATTTTCCGAGTAGCAACCAACAATGAGAAGTCCTCGAATTCAATCCTATGCTTCCGGAGATGGAGGAGAGGCAGAAACAACTTCGTATAATCAATTGAAGCGTGGATGGTGAGCAAATATAGACCAAATGGGTCTTCCCCGAAGGGAAAACCTTCATCTCCTTCAAGAGTTGGAAGAACATCCTTTTTATAGGTAGGGCGCAGCTCCCCTACATTGGCTATGTCATGGTTGTGCCTTCGAGCATGGCCATGGTGTGAATCTGCTTCAGAAAGAAGATACTACCATGTGATTTCACGAAGTCCCCCTATGAATAGGCTTTGGATGAGGGGGCACAACTGTGAAATTTCACACCGCTTGTCTATGAATAAACTTTGGTAAATATTTCCAATAATACGCGGCAGCTGAGTCTCGAATTTTAGATCCCTTATTGATTAATGAGAAAATTTTATAATAATACACCGCAACTAAGTCTTTAACTCTAAATTTATGATTGATGTGTCTGTAGAAATTATTAATAAACTTTAAATTATTTTTGATGTGAAAAGAAAAATGATAAAGTAGAGAAAAATCCTCAATCAGAAGTTTAATTTTGCATGCAATCCCCAATCATAAAAAACTTTATTTCCACTCTCAAAGTTTTATTTGCTTCAACTCCCTCACGCAAATATTGTTACCTAATTACCCCTCAGATTTTTTAGGTACAAAAGGTCCAGAAATAAATATAATTCCTCTTAAAGTCAACACTTTACACTAGAATTGAGTATATTTTTTATTAAATTGAGCATGACTTTTTTCTTGTTTTAATATAATTCCTTCCAAATTCAACATCATTTAAAAAATATAGTATGCTTTCTATCCAATTGAATATCATTTAAAGAAAATCTAGTATATTTTCTATCCAATTGAAGTGGAAAAAAAATCGTGTTCAATTTGATAGAAAATATACTAAAATAAGTATAATTTCTCTTAAATTCGGCACTTTATACTAGAATTGAGTATATTTTTTTATTAAAATTACCCCTTTTTAGGTACAAATAATTTAAAAACTAATATAATTCATATTAAATTCAGTACTTTAAACTAGAATCGAGTATATTTTCTATTAAATTTAGCACGACTTTTTTTCCTACTTAATATAAAAATCTAGCATATTTTATATCAAATTGAGGTGGGAAAAAATCATGCTCAATTTGATAGAAAATATACTAGCTTCTAGTTTAATGTACTGAATTTAAGAAGAATTATACTTATTTTTAGACTTTTTATATTTAAAATATCAGGGGCAATTAGTTAAATAAATTTGACTAGGAAGCGAAAATAAAAAAATTTTCCAATGGGGACTGTATGCAAAATTGTGTTTACCAATGGGGATTGCATTCAAATTCCCCCTAAAAAAAGATATTAACGTAATTTAATTTTATACTTCACCAAATTAATTTAGATTCCACCAAATTAATTGAGAGTTAGTAAAAAATCTAAATTCTTAGTAAGAAATTGCAATTTTGCTTCCAAGATCTTTATAAAATATAAGGACCTAATGTTTCAGAAATTTCTTAGTTGTCACTCCTTTTTTCCTAAACTAATTCAATTAAATTATTTAATAATTAGTGAAAATGGTTTAGAGATAATTAAAAAAATTATTTATTTGGATGGCATAGGTTGTAAACTTTTAGCTTAACATAGAATAATTTAAGGAAGCTTAATCTCACCTAGAACCATAAAGTTAAAACATTTTGTTGGCTACTAATTAAGTCAATGTCTTTACCTAATTAAAGCTCATGTTAATTACGCACATCAATAGTTAATTTTAGTAAATGGATGCTAGAAGTAAAAGACGCGTTGCAACAATTAATAGATCCCGATCGATCGACATACTAAGTGGTTTCATTGTCGAGCTTGAACAATCGATGAGCCCTTGCTAGGCTAATTAGTTGGTGGATGTTAATTAATTAGTTAAGCCAGTAATAATTAATTACAAATAAGATAAAATAAAAAATAATATTTGAATTACTTAATTATAACTATTAGGGAAAAAAAATTATTGATAAATATTATTTACAAACATTAATAAGTTGAACAAATGTATTTAAATGGTAGGTCAACATGACAACCCATCCTAAATTGACGATTTAGTTTTAATTAAAAAATCTAATAGATTAACTTATTAAGTTATTAATAAATACAAATTTACACACTAATTAAATAAATTTAAAAATCTAAAAGTCTAGACAATCAGAAACTTAATAAAAAAAAATCAGATACGATATTCCATATTTATCTCTTATATCCATGGTAAAATAACATTATTTGGATAAATTAATTTGCTCGTGTTTATGACGTCACTGCTGTTTGCATTATTTCCAAATGAGACATCAGCCACTGTCGCGGGAGCATGGATCATCTGGACCATAAAATATGATCCAGAAAATAGACTGGCTTATTTATACTTGGAATTTTATGAACTCTACTTATTATACAGATGAAATTTATGGAATTCTATCTATGAATCACCTCTGATCCAAGAGTAGATCAAGAGTTACGGCAGAATCGATCATAGATTTTAAAGGACCGGATAAAGAAAAAATCTCTTAATTCAAGTAAGAAAATTTTATTTAAATCGAAGGGTTTACATGTGTGCACTATTATATAATATCGGTGGACGAGGACGGTGATGCGATGATACGATAATGGTGACACAAGACGATGACTATCACTATGTGCAAAAATTTTACGAGTGAATAAAAGTAGGTACTGAGAAATTATAATTTAGATAAATAGAAATAAAAAAAAACACTCGTCTACTCTTCTACCAATTTTTCTCTTTTTTAAAACATCTTTATATATATAAAAAATTCATAATATTTTAAAATTTATAATTACATCTATAATTTTTTTCTAATAAATATATTTTATTAACTTTTACTTAAAAATATATATAATCTTAAAAAAAAAAAAACTCGCCAGAGGTGGAGCCTGTGCGCTGACGTTGACAGCCCCAGGCCGGCTCTGGGTTGCGGTCTAAGCATCTGGACGGGTGTCGAGCCTATAAATCAATCTCCACACGTGCTGAACTCCTGCTGGTAACGGGTTACAATCAGTACCGGAATTTTCTGGTAAAGGAAGTAACGGTTGCTATCGAGAGGTAGCGTAGCGGGTTGGGCTGGTAACACGCTACGGTCGTCATCCAAGACTGTGTGCGGCGCACGTGGTGGACTTAGAGAAGGCTGCGTCGACACTTTGGCTACTCAGCGCCGTCCACGTGGAACGGCGCCGTGCCGTTTTAAAAATCTTCTTGTTACTGTCTCCTCTTGCGTTGACGAATATGCCCTCCTCTTTTAGACTCTCACCCGTCGGCGGAGTTGACCGTTGAAATTGTAGTGTTTGTCGAAGAAAGTTGACATTTTGTTTCCCTCCTATGCTAATTTTGGTATTGACTTTCATAAATTTCAAAATATTTATTTTATATTTTTTAAAAAAATAGAATATACTAGATAAGAAATGTTTTGATAATAAGAGAAAATGTTAAAATTTTAAACATTAAGGGGTCATTTGTATTTATTTTTTTAAATATTCGGAGTTGTATGGAAGAGAGTAAAGCTTAGGACTGAAGTGAAAATTTCAGTTTAAATAAATAGTTGAGATAAACCAGTGAACTAAATCAAGGACAATTTAGTCATTTTGACAGCATCAGGATTCTTCTTCTCCCCCGGCGCAGGAAAGCAATCGACCTCTCGCTGTCCAACGAACCAGGACTCGCACCTTCCTCCCCCGATCTATATCTGGGGTTCCGATTCCGATCGCAACTGGATTCCGCCATTTCATTCTCCAGATCCCGATCTGTTGGAGCCTGGTTTTCTGATCGCCGAGGTCGGTGTCGGAGGGTAAAAAGTCGAGTTTTCATATCGGATCCTGATGTCCCTGCCGGCGCGATCCACGCGAGCCCGCCTGCTGGAGCAGCTATCTATGGCTTCGCGAACTTCCATCTCAACTCCCGCACCGCCTCCTTCTCTGCCCATGTTTCTTCCTCAGCTCCGAGGCCCATCGGCGGCGGCTTGTCCCGCATCTTTGTTAACGAGACAAGAGGAACGTAGGACACTAAACAAAGGCTTCTACTTTGCATAAAAGATTTTTTTACATATTCAGAAAGAAGAACCAGAGCCTATTTATAGGCTTTTACAGTAGAATATTTCATCCACTATCTCCTAATTAATAGGATCACACTAAAACTAATCGATAAGCAAAAGACTCGGACAAATGATAAAACTTTTTTAATCTTATCACCCTCCCTTAAACTAAATGTTTTTAAAAAAAAACATTTGGTTTAAGAATTATCAAATAGGCATACTCCAATCAGCCCCCTTAACCTTTGAAATGTAGATAACTTCAATGGCTTGGTCATAATATCAGCAATTTAATCTTCACTTGTGCAGAAGTAAAGATCAATTACTCCATCCTTCGTCAAGTCTCTTAAAAAGTGAAACCTCACAGTCTCTTAAAAAGTGAAACCTCACATCTATGTGCTTGCTTCTTCCATGCATGACGGGATTTTTAGAGAATTTAATAGTTGAACTATTATCATAATAAGTTTTAACAGCACCTTCTTGCTTGAAATATAACTCTTCAAGTATGTTCTTTAGCCAAATTGCTTGAGAAGCACAAACTGTTGTAGCTACAAATTCTGCTTCTGTTGTAGATAAAGTCACAATTGGTTGCTTCTTTGAACACCATGAAATAGCTGCTGAACTTATCATAAAAATATATCCAGAAGTACTTTTTCTATCATCGAGATCACCTGCATAATCACTATCAGTAAAACCAATTAAGTCTGATTTTTCATTCTTCTTATAGAACAAACCATATTCAATGGTTCCTTTTAAGTATCTAAAAATTCTCTTCGCGGCTTGAAGATGTATCTCCTTTGGACTTTCCATGTATCTGCTGATAAGACTTACAGCATGCATAATATCAGGTCTTGTAGCTGTTAAGTACATCAAACTCCCAATAATTTGCTTATAAATTGTGTTGTCAATCTTCCTGCCTTCAGGATTTCGAATTAGCTTCAATCCTGCTTCAGCAGGAGTGTTAACAGAGTTGCAATTTTTCATTTGAAACCTGTCCAGAATTTCTTGTGCATACTTCTTTTGGGAAATGAAAATTCCAGCTGCTGATTGAACTACTTCAATGCCCAAAAAATAATGCATCTTTCCAAGATCAGACATATCAAATTCAACCATCATAGATCTTTTAAATTTTGCAATCATGACAATATCATTTCCAGTAAAAATAAGATCATCCACATATAAGCAAACTATAAGCAGTTTTCTTTCATCTTCAATCTTTGTAAAAAGTGTATGTTCATATGGACATTTTTTAAATCCCTCCTTTGAAAAATATGCATCTATGCGACTATACCAAGCACGCGGAGCTTGTTTTAGTCCATATAATGCCTTTTTGAGTCTATAAACTTTATTTTCACAACCAGATTTTATATAACCAGGTGGTTGATCAATAAATACCTTTTCTTGAAGTTCACCATGCAGGAATGCTGATTTAACATCCAACTGGAAGATAGGCCACGATCTTTGTGCTGCCAATGCTATCACCAATCTAATTGTGTCAAGTCTTGCAACTGGTGCAAAGACTTCTTTGTAATCCACACCAAATTCTTGCTTGTAGCCTTTTGCAACTAAGTGTGCCTTGTGCTTGTCAATTTCACCATTTTCTTTCAATTTTGTCTTGTATATCCACTTGACCCCAATAGTTTTATGACCTTTTGGAAGATCAGTTAACTCCCATGTATTGTTCCGTTCAATGGCTTTAATGTCTTCATCCATAGCCTTTCGCCATTTTGATTCCTTGACAGCTTCTTCAAATACTGTAGGATCACAATCGGAAAATAGGGCAAAGTATGTAAGTGGATCATCAGATTGACCAATTCCAGTTACCTCATAGTCTGTCATCCAAGCAGGTCTTCTTCTAGTGCGTCGAGGTAGTTCTTCACTTTCTACTATTGTTGGCAAGCTTGGAGCATCTACTTCATTTGATGAAAGTTGTTGATTATTTTCTATTGTTGATTGTCGTTCTTCATCAACTCCATCAAAGCTCGTAGGTATTAGTTCTTCAGTAGAGTTGTTGTTCCATTGCCAAAATTTTCCTTCTTCAAAAACCACATCTCGGCTGATGGTAATTTTCTTGATGATAGGATTATAAAGCTTATAAGCTTTTGATTGATCACTAACACCAAGAAATATACATTTTTCTCCCTTGTCATCAAGTTTGATCCTCTTCTGATCTGGAATATGAGCATAAGCAATACATCCAAAAATTCTGAGATAATCTACCTTTGGTTTTTGATTGCTCCATGCTTCTTCTGGTGTCATATTCTGAACTGCAAGTGTAGGACTTCTGTTTAATATATGGATACTCCAGTTGACTGCTTCAGGCCAAAAAGCTTTTGAAATGCCGCATTTTGCCAAAAGACTTCGCATCATATTCAAAATAGTACGGTTTTTCCGCTCACAAACGCCATTCTGTTGAGGAGTATAAGCCGCAGTTAGTTGTCTTTTGATTCCATGATTTTCACAAAAATTTGAAAATTCTTGTGAGAGATATTCTCCACCACGATCTGTGCGTAGAACTTTGATTGGATTGCCTGTTTCTTTCTCAACTTGCGCTTTATAGCTCTTAAAAGCTGTAAATGCTTCAGATTTTTCTTGCAAAAAATATACCCATGATTTCCTACTAAAATCATCAATGAAGGTGATTATATATCTCTTACCTCCATTAGAATATGGATTAATTGGGCCACACAAGTCGGAATGCACCAACTCCAAAGCTTTCTTTGCTCTCCATGATTTTCCTTTTGGAAAATAGTTTCTATGTTGTTTGCTAACAACACATTCTTCACAAACTTCAGAAGGAGCAATAATTTGAGGAAGTCCAGTTACCATATTTTTTTGCTGCAAAGTCTTCAATCCACTAAAGTTTAGGTGGCGATAACGAAAATGCCATAGCCATGAAACATCATTCACTTTTGCTGAAAAACATGAATGAGTAGTATTGTTCAAGTAGAGTGGGAACATGCGATTTGCTGTCATGTTAACTTGAGCAATTAAACCCATCTTTGCATCTTGAATTTGGCATACTCCATCTTTAATAGAAATCTCATACCCTTTTTCTTGCAACTGACCAATACTAAGGAGATTGATCTTTAGATCTGGGACAAAAAGAACATTAGATATTGTATGAGAAGAATTTCTTTTGGTTTGGATAGTTACCATTCTTTTTCCCATAACAGAAATGGTAGAGTTATCACCAAACTTGACTGTGTTGCGGAATGATTCATCCACTTCAGAAAATGCCATTTTATCTCCACACATGTGATTGCTGCAACCAGTATCCAGATACCACATATTTTGCTGGGTTTCTTCATTTACATGGCACACCATTAGGAGAGAGACCTCTTCTTCCTTTTCAACAAGGTTAGATCTTTCTTCATATTGCTTATTCAGATTAGTATGACATTCTGATTGATAATGGTCATACTTATGACATCTATAACATTCAATATTGGACTTATCTGCTGATTTTTGTTTATAAGTTGTTGAGTGATTACCTCCTCTTCCTCTTCCACGAGATTGATTTTCTTGGTAATGGTGGCGTTGTTGTTGGCTATCACGATAATTACTTCCTCTTGCTTTGAATTTTCCTCTTCCTTGCCTTCTATCTCCTCTTTGTGTTGACTGATTTTCTGTTGAAACTTTCAATGCTTGCTCCTCTTTGTCTTGTTGGTTGAGTTTTTGTTCATGAACCAACAACGAACTCTGCAACTCATCAATTGTAAGTTTATCAATATCTTTTGACTCTTCTATTGAACAAACAACAAAATTAAATTTTGGTGTCATTGATCGAAGAATCTTCTCAACAATGGTGACGTCTTGCATTTTTTCACCATATATCCTCATTTTGTTGGCAATTGTCCCGGTCCTTGCAAAAAAATCTAAAACAGATTCCCCAGACTTCATGCGTAAAGTCTCGAATTCTGTCCGAAGACCTTGAAGCTGCACCCTCTTAGCCTTGGCATTCCCTTGATACTTCTTCTTCATGCAATCCCAAATATCCTTGGATGTTTCTTTGCTAAGAATTGTCTCCAAAGTTGCTCGATCTATGGCTTGGAAAAAATAGTACTTTGCCTTGAGATCCTTCAGCTTTAATGCATCTAATTCCGTTTTTTGTGCACTTGTTAGTACTTCTCCAGCTGCTGGTTCTGCTACTCCAGATTCAACAACCTGCCAATACTCCTTGGATCTCAAAAAAATCTTCATTAACATGCTCCAATGGTCATAGTGACCATCAAAGCGAGGAATTGCTGGTTGAACAAAGTTGTCAGACATCATGATAATATACTGCTGCTGCAGAAAAAATTCAAACTCAACCCTTTTTTTTTCTCACAAAAATATTCACACAACTCAACCTCTCTTTTTTAATGGCGGACCAGTTCTCCAACCTGGCTCTGATACCAGTGTTAACGAGACAAGAGGAACGTAGGACACTAAACAAAGGCTTCTACTTTGCATAAAAGATTTTTTTAGATATTCAAAAAGAAGAACCAGAGCCTATTTATAGGCTTTTACAGTAGAATATTTCATCCACTATCTCTTAATTAATAGGATCACACTAAAACTAATCGATAAGCAAAAGATTCGAACAAAACCAAAAGACTCAGACAAATGATAAAACTTTTTTAATCTTATCAATCTTCTCGTCCTCCGTTGCCACGCGCCACGTCGGCGGCGATGATTTGAGATGCGACAGGCCGGACGAGCTCGGGAGCTCGTACTCGTATTCTTCGTCGCCTTTCAAGTGCGGGGACCACAGCCCCACGTCGGTGTTCCACGGTCCGTGCAGCGGGAGCGGGTCTTCTCGGAGCCCGCCTCGGATGAGGAATCCGATCGGGAGCGATTGGAGAACGGGAAAAGATGGGTTCTTCAAGCGTTTCGTTCGGAATGCCGTCAGCCCTTGCCTGGATTACGATTCCCCCAGCTTCTCTGGCAGCCATTTCTGCATCGAAGAGTGGCCTTTTGGTTTTGATGACTGTACGATGGACATGATGCCGAAGAGTTGTTTCAAAGGCTCAGTCAAGGCATGATATTTTCCATGAGGAGATCGTTGTTAAGGCTTTCCACGAAGCAGAGAAGGCTCACAGGGGGCAGGTTAACAAATTTCTCTTGTTAGAATAAAGGATCCTAACATATATGGTGTGCTAAGAAGGTAGATTTCTTGTTCTTAATCACAGATGAGGGCAAGCGGAGATCCTTACCTGCAGCACTGTGTTGAAACAGCTGCACTGCGCACAGATTGGGGCTAATGCTACAGTAGTGGCTGCAGGTCTTCTACATGATACGCTAGATGATTCTTTCATGGATTATGACCATATTTTAAGGTCATTCGGAGCTGAGGTAGCTGATTTAGTAGAAGGGGTATGCTTTTTTTCATTCTTTCAAAATGTTCCTTTAGCTATGTCATCTGTTATATTTGTTGCTTATGAATCTAATAATGTGATTTTGTTTGCCATAGTTCTTCTACCGTCCAAGGCAAATGAATATCCATATGTTTCTTTTTGTGGAGACAAATTATTTTTTTTCTTTTCTATCTTGAAAGTACTGTCAAAGTTTAGTGTCAAGCTAATAAAAATTTGAAGCTATATATTACTATCTAACTATGTTGATTGTCAAGCAGACGACCTCATGCAGGAAAGAATTCAGTGAAAACATTAATAGTTAGCTTAGCTATAGGCAAAAAAATTTAATTTTATGTCCTCCTACAACACCCTGCTCATTAATGCCCTATGCCTGTTTTGAACGGGTTGTTGAAGCTCTATATGTATCATGTCCCGACCGTGCAGAGTCTCCTAACACGAAAATGCATCTGATCTTGTCAGATTAAAAAAGTGAAGTTGGTAGAAATGGCAAAGGTTACAGCGACAGAGTAGTCTCCTTAGCTGTCTTGGCATTGAAAGAGCAGCTGTCTTGGCATTGAAAGAACAGGTTAAGTAAAGTAATTTATTGCGAAAGGTTATTCTTTGTAGGTTATAAGTAAAGCATTGCGATAGCTTTGGAAGTGCATTTAGCTGAGACGAGTGAGAGCCAGATGGATCAATACGCCACCCTAGCATCTACAGCAGCATACGTAGCTGCGCAAGCCGCCGCCATAGCTCCTCCCACCTCCGCCCCTCTCGCTGAAGCCAATGATTGGAAGAGATGTGAGTGAATGGGTAATTAATGCAGCCAATGATTGGGAGAGAGAGGGGGTGGGAGGGAAGGGAGAGAGAGTGATTGGATGAGTGGATGGGAGAGCGGGAAATTAAATAGATAATGATTGGGAGAGATGTAGATGAGTGGGAAATTAATGCCGGCAATGATTGAGAGAGAGGGTACCTAGGAGTTTGGGTAATTAAATGAGGCAATGATTGAGAGAGAGAGAATGATTAGGTGGGAAATTATTATTATCATCTCTCCCTCCTCTCTCTCTCCTTCCAACTCACACTTAATTTTTAATTTTTATTATTATTTTTACAATAATAATATTTACCTTAGTGTTTTCCTTCTCTCTCTCATCTTTCTCTCTCCCCCCATGAGAGAGACGTGGTGCCTTGCCAATATTAAAATTTTTTTACTACCATTTACTTATTATTATTATTATTATTATTAAATCTATTATTTTATTATTATCCCTACAACCTCTTCTCTCTCCGCCCGCTCCACACACTCTCTCTCTCTCTCTCTATGGGGAGAGAGAGAGTACCGGACTTATTAACAATATTAACTTATTATTAATATCACTATTATTTTTTTATTATATATCTATTATTTTAATATTATATTAAATTTGACATCATAATAAGTGATATTATATGTCAAAATGTCCGGAATTTAGAGACTTACATTTCGTCATGGGTACCTTAAGGCCTCCAGACCTATCAAAACTTTAGAGTCAAAAAATATCGTTTGGTCCTCCCAAAAGGGCCTATAAGTAAAAATCACTCTAAATTTTCATCCGGGATCCGGACGCGACATGCAAGACTGCCCCCACGTCCGGCATTCATCCTACTACCTCCCAGTATATTTTCACCTTGTTCCGAAATACTTTCCATGGGCACGCAAAACGAACTCGCTATCTGAATATACCATCGCGTGCCTCTTAAAAAGTTTCATCTGGGTCCCTTCAGTGTCATCACCAAATTCTCTCGTCTAGTACCGTTCCGAAGAGGAGAGATATTTATCACATTTATATATATATATATATGCCAATATATATATATATATATATATATATATATATATAAAATAAAATATTGAAAAACCGAAAAAATAAATTAAAAATATTCATGAGTGGGAATTCTTTACGGGGGAGAGAGAGAGAAGGGGGAGGGAGGGAGGAAGGAAGAGAGAGTGTGTGTGTGTGATTGGGTGAGATATTAGTAGAGCGGGAAATTAAATGAGACAATGATTGGAAGAGATGTGGGTGAGTGGGTAATTAATGCAGCCAATGATTGGGAGAGAGAGAGGGGGGAGGGAGGAAGGGAGAGAGAGTGATTGGATGAGAGGATGGGAGAGCAGGAAATTAATTAGATAATAATTGGGAGAGATGTGGATGAGTGGGGAATTAATGCGGACAATGATAGAGAGAGAGGGTGCCTAGGAGTTTCGGTAATTAAATGAGGCAATGATTGAGAGAGAGAGAGAATGATTAGGTGGGAAATTATTATTATCATCTCTCCCTCCTCTCTCTCTCCTTCCCACTCACACTCACCCCATAATTTTTTAAATACTGTTACTATTTTTACAATAATAATATTTGCCTTATTGTTATCCATATTATTTTATTATTACATTCTCTCTATCCTCTCCATCTCGTTCCCCCTCTCTTTCACACGAGATTTATTATTATTATTATTATTATTATTATTATTATTATTTTAGTTTTTCCTTCTTTCTCTCATCTTTCTCTCTCCCCCCATGAGAGAGACGTGGTGTCTTGCCAATATTAACAATTTTTTACTACCATTTACTTATTATTATTATTATTATTATTATTATTAAATCTATTATTTTATTATTATCCCTACAACCTCTTCTCTCTCCGCCCCCTCCTCTCTCTCTCTCTCTCTCTCTCCGAGGAGAGAGAGCGTACCAGACTCATTAACAATATTAAATTGTTATTAATATCACCATTATTTTTTTATTATATATCTATTATTTTAAGATTATATTAAATTTGACGTCATAATAAGTCATATGATATGTCCAAATGTTCGGAATTTAGGGACATACATTTCGTCATGGGTCCCTTAGAGTCAAAAAATGTCGTTTGGTCCTCCCAAAAGGGCCTAGAAGTAAAAATCATTCTAAATTTTCATCCGGATTCTGGCCGCGACATTGCAACACCGCCCCCACGTCCGAACTTCCTCTTCCTACCTCCCCGTGTATTTTCGTCTTGTTCCGAAATACTTTCCACGTAAACCCTAAAACTGCAATCACTCTAAAAGGGCCCATTAGTAAAAATCACTCTAAATTTTCATCTGGGATCCCGACGCTACATGCAAAACCTCCCCCACGTCCAACCTAACTCCTCCTACCTCCCCGTATATTTTCGCCTTGTTCCGATATACTTTCCACGTAAACCCTAATACCGTAATCACTCTAAAAGGGCCTATACGTAAAAATCACTCTAAATTTCCATCCAGGATCCTGACGCGACATGCAAAACTACCCCCACATCCGGTCTTCCTCCTCCTACCTCCCCGTATATTTTTGCCTTGTTCCCAAATATATTCCATGGGCACGCAAAACGAACTCGCTCTCCGAGTATACCATCACGTGCCCCTTAAAAAGTTTCATCCGAGTCCCTTCGCTGTCATCACCAAATTCTCTCGTCTAGTGCCGTTCTGATTATGAGAGATAGTAGTGTCATTTATATATATATATATATATATAATGAAAAACCGAAAAAATAAATTAAATATATTCTTGAGCGGGAATCCTTTAGGGGGGGAGAGAACGGGGTAAGGAGAAAAGAAGAGAGAGGGAGAGTCTGTGTGATTAGAGAGATGATGTGAGAGCGGAAAATTAAATAAGACAATGATTGTAAAAGATATGGGAGAATGGGAAATTAATACGGTCAATGATTGGGAGAGAGAGATGGGGGGAAGGAGGAAGGGAGAGAGAGTGATTGGAAGAAATGAGCTGGAAATTAAATAGATAATGATTGGGAGAGATGTGGGTGAGTGGGAAATTAATGCGGGCAATCATCGAGAGAGAGGTTGCCTAGGAGTTTGGGTAATTAAATTAGGCAATGATTGAGAGAGAGAGAGTGATTAAGTGGGAAATTTTTATTGGGTAATGCTAAATGGCCAGAATCTGGCCAGCTAGAATCAATACATGCAAGTGTACACATGGGTATTTTAGTAATATCATATGTGTACATTAATTACATGCATGTACATGCATGCATTCTAATTGGAGGATAAAAAATTCTAGCTGGCCAGATTCTGGCCAACAAGAAATACCGATTTTTATTATCATCTCTCCCTCCTCTCTCTCTCAATCCAACTCACACTCACCCTATAATTTTTTAAATATTATTACTATTTTTACAATAATAATATTTATCTTATTGTGATCCATATTAATTAATTATTATATTTTCTCCATCCCCTCCATCTCGTTCCCCCTCTCTCTCACACGAGATTTATTATTATTATTATTATTATTATTATTTTAGCTTTACCTTCTCTCTCTCCTTTTTCTCTACCCCGAGAAGAAAGACGTGGTGCCTTGCTAATATTAAATTTTTTTAACTACCCTTTACTTATTATTTTTAATATTATTATTAAATCTATTATTTTATTATTATCTCTCCAACCTCTCCTCCCTCTGCCCCCCCCTCTCTCTCTTTTTCTCTTTCTCTCGAGACGGGGAGATAGAGAGTACCACACGCAGTAACAAAATTAAATTATTGTTATTATCATAATTATGTTTTTATTATATATCTATTATTTTAATAATATAATAACTTTGAAATCATAATAAATCATATGATATGTCAAAATGTCTGAAATTTAGATACTTACATTTCGTCATGGGTCCCTTAAGGCCTCCAAACCTAGCAAATCTTTAGAGTCAAAAATTATACTTTGGTCCTCCCAAAAGGGCCTATGTGTCAAAATCTATCTAAATTTTCATCCTTTATCCGGACACGACATGCAAAACCGCCCCCACGTCCGACCTTCCTCCTCCTACCTCCCCATATATTTTCGCCTTGTTCCGAAATACTTTCCACGTAAACCCTAAAATCGTAATCACTCTAAAAGGGCCCATTAGTAAAAATCGCTATAAATTTTCATCCGTGATCCCCACGCGACATGCAAAACCGCCCCCACGTCCAGCCTTCCTCGTCCTACCTCCCCGTATATTTTTGCCTTGTTCCGAAATACTTTCCACGTAAACCCTAAAACCGTAATCACTCCAAAAGGGCCTATACGTAAAAATCACTCTAAATTTTCATCCGGGATCCCGACGCAACATGCAAAACCACCCCCCAGTCCGGCCTTCCTCCTCCTACCTCCCCGTATATTTTTGCCTTGTTCCGAAATACTTTCCACGGGCACGCAAAACGAACTCGCTCTCCGAGTATACCATCACGTGCCCCTTAAAAACTTTCATCCGAGTCCCTGAAGTGTCACCACCAAATTCTCTAGTCTAGTGCCGTTCTGATTATGAGAGATAGTAGTGCCAATTATATATATATTAAAATTCTATTATTTTATTATTACATTCTCTCAATCTCTCCATCTCATTCCCCCTCTCTTTCACACAAGATTTATTATTATTATTATTATTATTATTATTATTATTTTTATTTTAGTTTTTCCTTCTCTCTCTCCTCTTTCTCTCTCCCCCCATGAGAGAGACGTGGTGCCTTGCCAATATTGAAATTTTTTTACTACCATTTACTTATTATTATTATTATTATTATTAAATCTATTATTTTATTATTATCCCTACAACCTCTTCTCTCTCCGCCCCCTCCTCTCTCTCTCTCTCTCTCTCTCTCGACGGGGAGAGAGAGCGTACCAGACTCATTACCAATATTAAATTATTATTAATATCACTATTATTTTTTTATTATATATCTATTATTTTAATTTTATATTAAATTTGACGTCATAATAAGTTATATTATATGTCAAAATGTCCGGAATTTAGAGACTTATATTTTGTCATGGGTACCTTAAGGCCTCTAGACCTATCAAAACTTTAGAGTAAAAAAATATCGTTTGGTCCTCCCAAAAGGGCCTATAAGTAAAAATCACTCTAAATTTTTATCCGGGATCCGGACGCAACATGCAAGACCGCCCCCACTTCCGGCTTTCCTCCTACTACCTCCCCGTATATTTTCGCCTTGTTCCGAAATACTTTCCACGTGCATGCAAAACGAACTCCCTGTCCGAATATACCATCGCGTGCCTCTTAAAAAGTTTCATCCGGGTCCCTTCAGTGTCATCGCCAAATTCTCTCGTCTTGTGTCGTTCCGAAGAGGAGAGATAGTAGTGACATATATATATATATATATATATATAATAAAATAATGAAAAACCGAAGAAACAAATTAAAAATATTCATGAGCGGGAATTCTTTAGGGGGAGAGAGAGAGAAGGGGGAGGGAGGGAGGAAGGAAGAGAGAGAGTGTGTGTGATTGGGAGAGATATTAGGAGAGCGGGAAATTAAATGAGACAATGATTGGAAGAGATGTGGGTGAGTGGGTAA
Source organism: Zingiber officinale (assembly GCF_018446385.1). Taxonomy (NCBI): domain Eukaryota; kingdom Viridiplantae; phylum Streptophyta; class Magnoliopsida; order Zingiberales; family Zingiberaceae; genus Zingiber; species Zingiber officinale. The sequence goes on from NC_055997.1 coordinate 151,100,644, forward strand.
TTAATGCAGCCAATGATTGGGAGAGAGAGGGGGAGGGAGGAAGAGAGAGAGAGTGATTGGATGAGAGGATGGGAGAGCGGGAAATTAAATAGATAATAATTGGGAGAGATGTGGATGAGTGGGGAATTAATGCGGACAATGATTGAGAGAGAGGGTGCCTAGGAGTTTGGGTAATTAAATGAGGCAATGATGAGAGAGAGAATGATTAGGTGGGAAATTATTATTATCATCTCTCCCTCCTCTCTCTCTCCTTCCCACTCACACTCACCCCATAATTTTTTAAATACTGTTACTATTTTTACAATAATAAGGAGCATAAAAAATTCTAGCTGGCCAGATTCTGGCCAACAAGAATTACCGATTTTTTAAATACTGTTACTATTTTCACAATAATAATATTTGCCTTATTGTTATCCATATTATTTTATTATTACATTCTCTCTATCCTCTCCATCTCGTTCCCCCTCTCTTTCACACGAGATTTATTATTATTATTATTATTATTATTATTATTATTATTAGTATTATTTTAGTTTTTCCTTCTTTCTCTCATCTTTCTCTCTCCCCCATGAGAGAGACGTGGTGTCTTGCCAATATTAACAATTTTTTACTACCATTTACTTATTATTATTATTATTATTATTATTATTAAATCTATTATTTTATTATTATCCCTACAACCTCTTCTCTCTCCGCCCCCTCCTCTCTCCTTCTCTCTCTCTCTCTCTCTCTCTCTCTCTCTCTCCGAGGAGAGAGTGCGTACCAGACTCATTAACAATATTAAATTGTTATTAATATCACCATTATATTTTTATTATATATCTATTATTTTAAGATTATATTAAATTTGACGTCATAATAAGTCATATGATATGTCCAAATGTTCGGAATTTAGAGACATACATTTCGTCATGGGTCCCTTAGAGTCAAAAAATGTCGTTTGGTCCTCCCAAAAGGGCCTAGAAGTAAAAATCATTCTAAATTTTCATCCGGATTCTGGCCGCGACATTGCAACACCGCCCCCACGTCCGAACTTCCTCTTCCTACCTCCCCGTGTATTTTCGTCTTGTTCCGAAATACTTTCCACGTAAACCCTAAAACCGTAATCACTCTAAAAGGGCCCATTAGTAAAAATCACTCTAAATTTTCATCTGGGATCCCGAAGCTACATGCAAAACCGCCCCCACGTCCAACCTAACTCCTCCTACCTCCCCGTATATTTTCGCCTTGTTTCGATATACTTTCCACGTAAACCCTAAAACCGTAATCACTCTAAAAGGGCCTATACGTAAAAATCACTCTAAATTTCCATCCGGGATCCTGACGCGACATGCAAAACTACTCCCACGTCCGGTCTTCCTCCTCCTACCTCCCCGTATATTTTTGCCTTGTTCCCAAATACTTTCCATGGGCACGCAAAACGAACTCGCTCTCCGAATATACCATCACGTGCCCCTTAAAAAGTTTCATCCGAGTCCCTGAAGTGTCACCAACAAATTCTCTCGTCTAGTGCCATTCTGATTATGAGAGATAGAAGTGCCATTTATATATATATATATATATATATATATATATATATATATATATATATAATGAAAAACCGAAAAAATAAATTAAATATATTGTTGAGCGGGAATCCTTTAGGGGGGAGAGAGAAGGTGTAAGGAGAAAAGAAGAGAGATGGAAAGTGTGTGTGATTAGAGAGATGATGTGAGAGTGGAAAATTAAATGAGACAATGATTGTAAAAGATATGGGAGAATGGGAAATTAATATAGTCAAAGATTGGGAGAGAGAGATGGGGGGAGGGAGGATGGGAGAGAGAGTGATTGGAAGAAATGAGCAGGAAATTAAATAGATAATGTTTGGGAGAGATGTGGGTGAGTGGGAAATTAATGCGGGCAATCATCGAGAGAGAGGTTGCCTAGGAGTTTGGGTAATTAAATTAGGAAATGATTGAGAGAGAGAGAGAGTGATTAAGTGAGAAATTTTTATTATCATCTCTCCCTCCTCTCTCTCTCCATCCAACTCACACTCACCCCATAATTTTTTAAATATTATTACTATTTTTACAATAATAATATTTATCTTATTGTGATCCATATTAATTAATTATTATATTTTCTCCATCCCCTCCATCTCGTTTCCCCTCTCTCTCACACGGGATTTATTATTATTATTATTATTATTATTATTATTATTATTTTAGCTTTACCTTCTCTCTCTCCTCTTTCTCTACCCCGAGGAGAAAGACGTGTTGCCTTGCTAATATTAAATTTTTTTAACTACCCTTTACTTATTATTTTTATTATTATTATTATATCTATTATTTTATTATTATCTCTCCAACCTCTCCTCCCTCTGCCCCCCCTCTCTCTCTCTCTTTCTCTCTCTCTCGAGACGGGGAGATAGAGAGTACCACACGCAGTAACAAAATTAAATTATTGTTATTATCATAATTATGTTTTTATTATATATCTATTATTTTAATAATATAATAACTTTGAAATCATAATAAATCATATGATAAGTCAAAATGTCTGAAATTTAGATACTTACATTTCGTCATGGGTCCCTTAAGGCCTCCAAACCTAGCAAATCTTTAGAGTCAAAAATTATACTTTGGTCCTCCCAAAAGGGCCTATGTGTCAAAATCTATCTAAATTTTCATCCGATATCCGGACGCGACATGCAAAACCGCCCCCACGTCCGACCTTCCTCCTCCTACCTCCCCGTATATTTTCGCCTTGTTCCGAAATACTTTCCACGTAAACCCTAAAATCGTAATCACTCTAAAAGGGCCCATTAGTAAAAATCGCTATAAATTTTCATCCGTGATCCCCACGCGACATGCAAAACCGCCCCCACGTCCAGCCTTCCTCCTCCTACCTCCCCGTATATTTTCGCCTTGTTCCGAAATACTTTCCACGTAAACCCTAAAACCGTAATCACTCTAAACGGGCCTATACGTAAAAATCACTCTAAATTTTCATCCGGGATCCCGACGCAACATGCAAAACCACCCCCCAGTCCGGCCTTCCTCCTCCTACCTCCCCGTATATTTTTGCCTTGTTCCGAAATACTTTCCACAGGTACGCAAAACGAACTCGCTCTCCGAGTATACCATCACGTGCCCCTTAAAAAGTTTCATCCGAGTCCCTGAAGTGTCACCACCAAATTCTCTCGTCTAGTGCCGTTCTGATTATGAGAGATAGTAGTGCCATTTATATATATATTAAAATTCTATTATTTTATTATTACATTCTCTCAATCTCTCCATCTCGTTTCCCCTCTCTTTCACACGAGATTTATTATTATTATTATTATTATTATTATTATTATTATTTGTGTTTTTCCTTCTCTCTCTCCTCTTTCTCTCTCCCCCCATGAGAGAGACGTGGTGCCTTGCCAATATTAAATTTTTTTTGCTACCATTTACTTATTATTATTATTATTATTAAATCTATTATTTTATTATTATCCCTACAACCTCTTCTCTCTCCGCCCCCTCCTCTCTCTCTCTCTCGACGGGGAGAGAGAGCGTACCAGACTCATTACCAATATTAAATTATTATTAATATAACTATTATTTTTTTTATTATATATCTATTATTTTAATATTATATTACATTTGACGTCATAATAAGTTATATTATATGTCAAAATGTCCGGAATTTAGAGACTTACATTTCGTCATGGGTACCTTAAGGCCTCCAGACCTATCAAAACTTTAGAGTAAAAAAATATCGTTTGGTCCTCCCAAAAGGGCCTATAAGTAAAAATCACTCTAAATTTTTATCCGGGATCCGGACGCAACATGCAAGACCGGCCTCACTTCCGGCTTTCCTCCTACTACCTCCCCGTATATTTTCGCCTTGTTCCGAAATACTTTCCACGTGCACACAAAACAAACTCCCTGTCCGAATATACCATCGCGTGCCTCTTAAAAAGTTTCATCCGGGTCCCTTCAGTGTCATCGCCAAATTCTCTCGTCTAGTGTCGTTCCGAAGAGGAGAGATAGTAGTGACATTTATATATATATAATAAAATAATGAAAACCCGAATAAACAAATTAAAAATATTCATGAGCGGGAATTCTTTAGGGGGAGAGAGAGAGAAGGGGGAGGGAGGGAGGAAGGAATAGAGAGAGAGAGTGTGTGTGATTGGGAGAGAGATTAGGAGAGCGGGAAATTAAATGAGACAATGATTGGAAGAGATGTGGGTGAGTGGGTAATTAATGCAGCCAATGATTGGGAAAGAGAGGGGGGGAGGGAGGAAGGGAGAGAGAGTGATTGGATGAGAGGATGGGAGAGTGGGAAATTAAATAAATAATGATTGGGAGAGATGTGGATGAGTGGGGAATTAATGCGGACAATGATTGAGAGAGAGGGTGCCTAGGAGTTTGGGTAATTAAATGAGGCAATGAATGAGAGAGAGAGAATGATTAGGTGGGAAATTATTATTATCATCTCTCCCTCCTCTCTCTCTCCTTCCCACTCACACTCACCCCATAATTTTTTAAATACTGTTACTATTTTTACAATAATAATATTTACCTTATAATTGTTAACCATATTATTTTATTATTACATTCTCTCTATCTCTCCATCTCGTTCCCCCTCTCTTTCACACGAGATTTATTATTATTATTATTATTATTATTTTAGTTTTTCCTTCTCTCTCCTCTTTCTCTCTCCCCCCATGAGAGAGATGTGGTGCCTTGCCAATATTAAAATTTTTTTACTACAATTTACTTATTATTATTATTATTATTATTATTAAATCTATTATTTTATTATTATCCCTACAACCTCTTCTCTCTCCGCCCCCTCCTCTCTCTCTCTCTCTCTCTCTCGACGGGGAGAGAGAGCGTACCAGACTCATTACCAATATTAAATTATTATTAATATCACTATTATTTTTTTATTATATATCTATTATTTTAATATTATATTAAATTTGACGTCATAATAAGTTATATTATATGTCAAAATGTCCGGAATTTAGAGACTTACATTTCGTCATCGGTACCTTAAGGCCTCCAGACCTATCAAAACTTTAGAGTCAAAAAATATCGTTTGGTCCTCCCAAAAGGGCCTATATGTATAAATCACTCTAAATTTTTAACCGGGATCCGGACGCAACATGCAAGACCGCCCCCACTTCCGGCCTTCCTCCTACTACCTCCCCGTATATTTTCGCCTTGTTCCGAAATACTTTCCACGTGCACGTAAAACGAACTCCCTGTCCGAATATACCATCACGCGCCTCTTAAAAAGTTTCATCTGGGCCCCTTCTGTGTCGCCTTGTTCCGAAATTCTCTCGTCTAGTGCCGTTCCGAAGAGGAGAGATAGTAATTACATTTATATATATATATATAAATGCTAATATATATATATATAATAATGAAAAGCCGAAAAAATAAATTTAAAAAATTCATGAGCGGGAATTCATAGGGGGAGAGAGAGAGAAGGGGGAGGGAGGGAGGAAGGAAGAGAGAGAGTATGTGTGATTGAGAGAGAGATTAGGAGAGAGGGAAATTAAATGAGACAATGATTGGAAGAGATGTGGGTGAGTGGGTAATTAATGCAGCCAATGATTGGGAGAGAGAGAGGGGGGAGGGAGGAAGGGAGAGAGAGTGATTGGATGAGAGGATGGGAGAGCGCGAAATTAATTAGATAATAATTGGGAGAGATGTGGATGAGTGGGGAATTAATGCGGGCAATGATTGAGAGAGTGTGTGCCTAGGAGTTTGGGTAATTAAATGAGGCAATGATTAAGAGAGAGAGAATGATTAGGTGGGAAATTATTATTATCATCTCTCCCTCCTCTCTTTCTCATTCCCACTCACACTCACCCCATACTTTTTTAAATACTGTTACTATTTTTACAAAAATAATATTTACCTTATTGTTATCCATATTATTTTATTATTAAATTTTCTCTATCTCTCCATCTCATTCCCCCTCTCTTTCACACGAGATTTATTATTATTATTATTATAGTTTTTCCTTCTCTCTCTCCTCTTTCTCTCTCCCCCCCATGAGAGAGACGTGATGCCTTGCCAATATTAAAAAATTTTTACAACCATTTACTTATTATTATTATTAATAATACTATTATTTTATTATTATCCCTACAACCTCTTCTCTCTCCGCCCCCTCCTCTCTCTCTCTCTCTCTCTCTCTCGACGGGGAGAGAGAGCGTACCAGACTCATTACCAATATTAAATTATTATTAATATCTCTATTATTTTTTTTATTATATATCTATTATTTTAATATTATATTAAATTTGACGTCATAATAAGTTATATTATATGTCAAAATGTCCGGAATTTAGAGACTTACATTTCGTCATGGGTACCTTAAGGACTCCAGACCTACCAAAACTTTAGAGTAAAAAAATATCGTTTGGTCCTCCCAAAAGGGCCTATAAGTAAAAATCACTCTAAATTTTCATCCGGGATCCGGACGCGACATGCAAGACCTCCCCCACGTCCGGCCTTCCTCCTACTACCTCTCCGTATATTTTCGCCTTGTTCCGAAATACTTTCAATGTGCACGCAAAACGAACTCCAGCTGACTTCTGTTGCCTACTGCTGCCTGCCTCAAAACCCTAAACCCTCAACCCTATACCCTAAAACCCTACAACCCTCAAACTCACTAACCCTATCCCCTAAACCCTAAAACCCTAAAACCCTATACCTCAATAACGCTATACCCTAAACCCTAATCCCTACAACCCTAAACCTCAATAACCCTAAACCCTAAACCATAAATTCGTAAAACCTACACCCCTAAAACTCACTAACCCTAACGCTTAAACCCTAAACCCTAAAAGCCTAAAACCCTAAAATCCTATAACTCAATAACCCTAAACCCTACACCCTAAACCCTAAATCCCTACAACCCTAAAACTCAATAACCATAAACCCTAAAAATGTAAACCCTAAACCCCAAATACCCTAAACCCTACAACCCTATAACTCAATAACCCTAAACCCTAAACCATACAAGCGTAAACCCTACAACCCTAAAAATCACTAGCACTAACCCCTAACTCCCTAAACCCTATACCCTAAAACCCTATAACTCAATAACCCTAACCCCTTAATCCCTACAACCCTAAAACTCATTAACCCTAAACACTAAAATCGTAAACGTTATACCCCCAAAAACCCTAACCCCTAAAACCCTACAACCCTACAACCCTAAACCTCAATAACCCTAAACCCTAAATCCCTACAACCCTAAAACTCAATAACCCTAAACCCTAAACCCTAAAATCGTAAACCCTAAACCCCAAATCCCCTAAACCCTAAAACCCTACAACCCAAAAATTTTATGCATGCAATTGTTGCCGGAGATAGAGAGAGAGCGAGGGTGACTTGCCGCAAAATTTACTGTATGCATTTATTTGAGGATATCAAGCATAACTGACCGTAAATTTTCAATGCATGCAATAATTGGAAGAGATAATGTGTGAGTGAGCGCGAGGGTGAGTGAGCGCAAAATTTAATTCATTCAATGATTACTGCATTGAGAGAGATAATGTGTGAGTAACCGTGATTTTTAATGCATGCAATTATTTTAGGAGAGTGGGAAAATGAGCCGAAAAATTATTGCATGCAATGATTTAAATGATTTAAATGATTTAAAAAGAGAGGAGTCGATGAGCGGGAGAATTAACGCATGCATTGATGTGACGAGAGAGGGAAGGAGTCGTCAGAAAATATAATGCATGCAATTATTGCTGGAGAGAGAGAGAATGAGCGGAAAAATTCTTGCATGCAATGATTGGCATAGATATCAGTGGAAGAGTGGAATAATTAATGCATGCATTGATGGGACGAGAGAGGTATTGAGTCGACGGAGATTTAATGCATGCAATTATATTATTAATTTACATTTTATTTATTAATATTATATAATTATTATAATGATTTTATTTTTATCTCTCACTGTCTCTCTCTGGGAACATAAGGTGAGAGGGAAAGGGAGGAAGAGAGGATGATTGGGAGAGAAGTTGGGTGAGCGGTAAATTAATAGAGGCAGTGTTTGGGAAAGAGAGTGGGTGAGTGGAAAATTAATGGAGGCAATGATTGAGAGAGAGGATGTGTGAGTGAGAAATTTATGGAGGCAATGATTGGGAGAGAGGAAGGGTGAGTGGGAATTTAATGCAGCCAATGATTGTGAGAGAGAGTGGTTGAGTGGGAAATTAATGGAGGCAATGATTTGGAGAGATGGGGGGTGAGTGGGAAATTAATGGAGGCAATGATTGAGATAGAGGGTGGATAAGTGATAAATTAATGAAGGCAATGATTGGGATAGTGAGTGTGTGATTGGGAAATTAATGGAGGCAATGATTGGGAGAGAGGGTGGATGAGTGGGAAATTAATGGAGGCAATGATTGAGAGAGGGGTAAATCAATGTTGTAATGATCGTCGAAAATTTACTTATTTGAGTAAATTATTCTTACTTTCTCTCTCTTCTTAACTAAATCCTGCCTTGCCAATATTAAAATTTTTTTACTACCATTTACTTATTATTATTATTAGAGAGTTTAATAGTTGAACTATTATCACAATAAATTTTAACAGCACCTTCTTGCTTGAAATATAACTCTTCAAGTATGTTCTTTAGCCAAATTGCTTGAGAAGCACAAACTGTTGTAGCTACAAATTCTGCTTCTGTTGTGGATAAAGTCACAATTGGTTGCTTCTTTGAACACCATGAAATAGCTGCTGAACTCATCATAAAAATATATCCAGAAGTACTTTTTCTATCATCGAGATCACCTGCATAATCACTATCAGTAAAACCAATTAAGTCTGATTTTTCATTCTTCTTATAGAACAAACCATATTCAATGGTTCCTTTTAAGTATCTAAAAATTCTCTTCGCGGCTTGAGATGTATCTCCTTTGGACTTTCCATGTATCTGCTGATAAGACTTACAGCATGCATAATATCAGGTCTTGTAGCTGTTAAGTACATCAAACTCCCAACAATTTGCTTATAAATTGTGTTGTCAATCTTCCTGCCTTCAGGATTTCGAATTAGCTTCAATCCTGCTTCAGCAGGAGTGTTAACAGAGTTGCAATTTTTCATTTGAAACCTGTCCAGAATTTCTTGTGCATACTTCTTTTGGGAAATGAAAATTCCAACTGCTGATTGAACTACTTCAATGCCCAAAAAATAATGCATCTTTCCAAGATCAGACATATCAAATTCAACCATCATAGATCTTTTAAATTTTGCAATCATGACAATATCATTTCCAGTAAAAATAAGATCATCCACATATAAGCAAACTACAAGCAGTTTTCTTTCATCTTCAATCTTTGTAAAAAGTGTATGTTCATATGGACATTTTTTAAATCCCTCCTTTGAAAAATATGCATCTATGCGACTATACCAAGCACGCGGAGCTTGTTTTAGTCCATATAATGCCTTTTTGAGTCTATAAACTTTATTTTCACAACCAGATTTTATATAACCAGGTGGTTGATCAATAAATACCTTTTCTTGAAGTTCACCATGCAGGAATGCTGATTTAACATCCAACTGGAAGATAGGCCACGATCTTTGTGCTGCCAATGCTATCACCAATCTAATTGTGTCAAGTCTTGCAACTGGTGCAAAGACTTCTTTGTAATCCACACCAAATTCTTGCTTGTAGCCTTTTGCAACTAAGCGTGCCTTGTGCTTGTCAATTTCACCATTTTCTTTCAATTTTGTCTTGTATATCCACTTGACCCCAATAGTTTTATGCCCTTTTGGAAGATCAGTTAACTCCCATGCATTGTTCCGTTCAATGGCTTTAATTTCTTCATCCATAGCCTTTCGCCATTTTGATTCCTTGACAGCTTCTTCAAATACTGTAGGATCACAATCGGAAAATAGGGCAAAGTATGTAAGTGGATCATCAGATTGACCAATTCCAGTTACCTCATAGTCTGTCATCCAAGCAGGTCTTCTTCTAGTGCGTCGAGGTAGTTCTTCACTTTCTACTATTGTTGGCAAGCTTGGAGCATCTACTTCATTTGATGAAAGTTGTTGATTATTTTCTGTTGTTGATTGTCGTTCTTCATCAACTCCATCAAAGCTCGTAGGTATTAGTTCTTCAGTAGAGTTGTTGTTCCATTGCCAAAATTTTCCTTCTTCAAAAACCACATCTCGGCTGATGGTAATTTTCTTGGTGATAGGATTATAAAGCTTATAAGCTTTTGATTGATCACTAACACCAAGAAATATACATTTTTCTCCCTTGTCATCAAGTTTGATCCTCTTCTGATCTGGAATATGAGCATAAGCAATACATCCAAAAATTCTGAGATAATCTACCTTTGGTTTTTGATTGCTCCATGCTTCTTCTGGTGTCATATTCTGAACTGCAAGTGTAGGACTTCTGTTTAATATATGGATACTCCAGTTGACTGCTTCAGGCCAAAAAGCTTTTGAAATGCCGCATTTTGCCAAAAGACTTCGCATCATATTCAAAATAGTACGGTTTTTCCGCTCACAAACGCCATTCTGTTGAGGAGTATAAGCCGCAGTTAGTTGTCTTTTGATTCCATGATTTTCACAAAAATTTGAAAATTCTTGTGAGAGATATTCTCCACCACGATTTGTGCGTAGAACTTTGATTGGATTGCCTGTTTCTTTCTCAACTTGCGCTTTATAGCTCTTAAAAGCTGTAAATGCTTCAGATTTTTCTTGCAAAAAATATACCCATGATTTCCTACTAAAATCATCAATGAAGGTGATTATATATCTCTTACCTCCATTAGAATATGGATTAATTGGGCCACACAAGTCGGAATGCACCAACTCCAAAGCTTTCTTTGCTCTCCATGATTTTCCTTTTGGAAAATAGTTTCTATGTTGTTTGCTAACAACACATTCTTCACAAACTTCAGAAGGAGCAATAATTTGAGGAAGTTCAGTTACCATATTTTTTTGCTGCAAAGTCTTCAATCCACTAAAGTTTAGGTGGCCATAACGAAAATGCCATAGCCATGAAACATCATTCACTTTTGCTGAAAAACATGAATGAGTAGTATTGTTCAAGTAGAGTGGGAACATGCGATTTGCTGTCATGTTAACTTGAGCAATTAAACCCATCTTTGCATCTTGAATTTGGCATACTCCATCTTTAATAGAGATCTCATACCCTTTTTCTTGCAACTGACCAATACTAAGGAGATTGATCTTTAGATCTGGGACAAAAAGAACATTAGATATTGTATGAGAAGAATTTCTTTTGGTTTGGATAGTTACCATTCTTTTTCCCATAACAGAAATGGTAGAGTTATCACCAAACTTGACTGTGTTGCGGAATGATTCATCCAGTTCAGAAAATGCCATTTTATCTCCACACATGTGATTGCTGCAACCAGTATCCAGATACCACATATTTTGCTGGGTTTCTTCATTTACATGGCACACCATTAGGAGAGAGACCTCTTCTTCCTTTTCAACAAGGTTAGATCTTTCTTCATATTGCTTATTCAGATTAGTATGACATTCTGATTGATAATGGTCATACTTATGACATCTATAACATTCAATATTGGACTTATCTGCTGATTTTTGTTTATAAGTTGTTGAGTGATTACCTCCTCTTCCTCTTCCACGAGATTGATTTTCTTGGTAATGGTGGCGTTGTTGTTGGCTATCACGATAATTACTTCCTCTTGCTTTGAATTTTCCTCTTCCTTGCCTTCTATCTCCTCTTTGTGTTGACTGATTTTCTGTTGAAACTTTCAATGCTTGCTCCTCTTTGTCTTGTTGGTTGAGTTTTTGTTCATGAACCAACAACGAACTCTGCAACTCATCAATTGTAAGTTTATCAATATCTTTTGACTCTTCTATTGAACAAACAACAAAATTAAATTTTGGTGTCATTGATCGAAGAATCTTCTCAACAATGGTGACGTCTTGCATTTTTTCACCATATATCCTCATTTTGTTGGCAATTGTCCCGGTCCTTGCAAAAAAATCTAAAACAGATTCCCCAGACTTCATGCGTAAAGTCTCGAATTCTGTCCGAAGACCTTGAAGCTGCACCCTCTTAGCCTTGGCATTCCCTTGATACTTCTTCTTCATGCAATCCCAAATATCCTTGGATGTTTCTTTGCTAAGAATTGTCTCCAAAGTTGCTCGATCTATGGCTTGGAAAAAATAGTACTTTGCCTTGAGATCCTTCAGCTTTAATGCATCTAATTCCGTTTTTTGTGCACTTGTTAGTACTTCTCCAGCTGCTGGTTCTGCTACTCCAGATTCAACAACCTGCCAATACTCCTTGGATCTCAAAAAAATCTTCATTAACATGCTCCAATGGTCATAGTGACCATCAAAGCGAGGAATTGCTGGTTGAACAAAGTTGTCAGACATCATGATAATATACTGCTGCTGCAGAAAAAATTCAAACTCAACCCTTTTTTTTTCTCACAAAAATATTCACACAACTCAACCTCTCTTTTTTAATGGCGGACCAGTTCTCCAACCTGGCTCTGATACCAGTGTTAACGAGACAAGAGGAACGTAGGACACTAAACAAAGGCTTCTACTTTGCATAAAAGATTTTTTTAGATATTCAAAAAGAAGAACCAGAGCCTATTTATAGGCTTTTACAGTAGAATATTTCATCCACTATCTCTTAATTAATAGGATCACACTAAAACTAATCGATAAGCAAAAGATTCGAACAAAACCAAAAGACTCAGACAAATGATAAAACTTTTTTAATCTTATCAATCTTCTCGTCCTCCGTTGCCACGCGCCACGTCGGCGGCGATGATTTGAGATGCGACAGGCCGGACGAGCTCGGGAGCTCGTACTCGTATTCTTCGTCGCCTTTCAAGTGCGGGGACCACAGCCCCACGTCGGTGTTCCACGGTCCGTGCAGCGGGAGCGGGTCTTCTCGGAGCCCGCCTCGGATGAGGAATCCGATCGGGAGCGATTGGAGAACGGGAAAAGATGGGTTCTTCAAGCGTTTCGTTCGGAATGCCGTCAGCCCTTGCCTGGATTACGATTCCCCCAGCTTCTCTGGCAGCCATTTCTGCATCGAAGAGTGGCCTTTTGGTTTTGATGACTGTACGATGGACATGATGCCGAAGAGTTGTTTCAAAGGCTCAGTCAAGGCATGATATTTTCCATGAGGAGATCGTTGTTAAGGCTTTCCACGAAGCAGCGAAGGCTCACAGGGGGCAGGTTAACAAATTTCTCTTGTTAGAATAAAGGATCCTAACATATATGGTGTGCTAAGAAGGTAGATTTCTTGTTCTTAATCACAGATGAGGGCAAGCGGAGATCCTTACCTGCAGCACTGTGTTGAAACAGCTGCACTGCGCACAGATTGGGGCTAATGCTACAGTAGTGGCTGCAGGTCTTCTACATGATACGCTAGATGATTCTTTCATGGATTATGACCATATTTTAAGGTCATTCGGAGCTGAGGTAGCTGATTTAGTGGAAGGGGTATGCTTTTTTTCATTCTTTCAAAATGTTCCTTTAGCTATGGCATCTGTTATATTTGTTGCTTATGAATCTAATAATGTGATTTTGTTTGCCATAGTTCTTCTACCGTCCAAGGCAAATGAATATCCATATGTTTCTTTTTGTGGAGACAAATTATTTTTTTTCTTTTCTATCTTGAAAGTACTGTCAAAGTTTAGTGTCAAGCTAATAAAAATTTGAAGCTATATATTACTATCTAACTATGTTGATTGTCAAGCAGACGACCTCATGCAGGAAAGAATTCAGTGAAAACATTAATAGTTAGCTTAGCTATAGGCAAAAAAATTTAATTTTATGTCCTCCTACAACACCCTGCTCATTAATGCCCTATGCCTGTTTTGAACGGGTTGTTGAAGCTCTATATGTATCATGTCCCGACCGTGCAGAGTCTCCTAACACGAAAATGCATCTGATCTTGTCAGATTAAAAAAGTGAAGTTGGTAGAAATGGCAAAGGTTACAGCGACAGAGTAGTCTCCTTAGCTGTCTTGGCATTGAAAGAGCAGCTGTCTTGGCATTGAAAGAACAGGTTAAGTAAAGTAATTTATTGCGAAAGGTTATTCTTTGTAGGTTATAAGTAAAGCATTGCGATAGCTTTGGAAGTGCATTTAGCTGAGACGAGTGAGAGCCAGATGGATCAATACGCCACCCTAGCATCTACAGCAGCATACGTAGCTGCGCAAGCCGCCGCCGATGCCGCCGCCAACGCCGCCACTACAAACCCCGGCGGCGCCACCGCCAACGCCGCCCCCCCCGACGACAATGATTGGAAGAGATGTGAGTGAATGGGTAATTAATGCAGCCAATGATTGGGAGAGAGAGGGGGTGGGAGGGAAGGGAGAGAGAGTGATTGGATGAGTGGATGGGAGAGCGGGAAATTAAATAGATAATGATTGGGAGAGATGTAGATGAGTGGGAAATTAATGCCGGCAATGATTGAGAGAGAGGGTATCTAGGAGTTTGGGTAATTAAATGAGGCAATGATTGAGAGAGAGAGAATGATTAGGTGGGAAATTATTATTATCATCTCTCCCTCCTCTCTCTCTCCTTCCAACTCACACTCACCTCATAATTTTTTAAATACTGTTATTATTTTTACAATAATAATATTTACCTTAGTGTTTTCCTTCTCTCTCTCATCTTTCTCTCTCCCCCCATGAGAGAGACGTGGTGCCTTGCCAATATTAAAATTTTTTTACTACCATTTACTTATTATTATTATTATTATTATTAAATCTATTATTTTATTATTATCCCTACAACCTCTTCTCTCTCCGCCCCCTCCACACTCTCTCTCTCTCTCTCTATGGGGAGAGAGAGAGTACCGGACTTATTAACAATATTAACTTATTATTAATATCACTATTATTTTTTATTATATATCTATTATTTTAATATTATATTAAATTTGACATCATAATAAGTGATATTATATGTCAAAATGTCCGGAATTTAGAGACTTACATTTCGTCATGGGTACCTTAAGGCCTCCAGACCTATCAAAACTTTAGAGTCAAAAAATATCGTTTGGTCCTCCCAAAAGGGCCTATAAGTAAAAATCACTCTAAATTTTCATCCGGGATCCGGACGCGACATGCAAGACTGCTCCCACGTCCGGCATTCATCCTACTACCTCCCAGTATATTTTCACCTTGTTCCGAAATACTTTCCATGGGCACGCAAAACGAACTCGCTATCTGAATATACCATCGCGTGCCTCTTAAAAAGTTTCATCTGGGTCCCTTCAGTGTCATCACCAAATTCTCTCGTCTCGTACCGTTCCGAAGAGGAGAGATATTTATCACATTTATATATATATATATATGCCAATATATATATATATATATATATATATATAAAATAAAATATTGAAAAACTGAAAAAACAAATTAAAAATATTCATGAGCGGGAATTCTTTACGGGGGAGAGAGAGAGAAGGGGGAGGGAGGGAGGAAGGAAGAGAGAGAGTGTGTGTGTGATTGGGTGAGATATTAGTAGAGCGGGAAATTAAATGAGACAATGATTGGAAGAGATGTGGGTGAGTGGGTAATTAATGCAGCCAATGATTGGGAGAGAGAGAGGGGGGAGGGAGGAAGGGAGAGAGAGTGATTGGATGAGAGGATGGGAGAGCAGGAAATTAATTAGATAATAATTGGGAGAGATGTGGATGAGTGGGGAATTAATGCGGACAATGATAGAGAGAGAGGGTGCCTAGGAGTTTCGGTAATTAAATGAGGCAATGATTGAGAGAGAGAGAGAATGATTAGGTGGGAAATTATTATTATCATCTCTCCCTCCTCTCTCTCCTTCCCACTCACACTCACCCCATAATTTTTTAAATACTGTTACTATTTTTACAATAATAATATTTGCCTTATTGTTATCCATATTATTTTATTATTACATTCTCTCTATCCTCTCCATCTCGTTCCCCCTCTCTTTCACACGAGATTTATTATTATTATTATTATTATTATTATTATTTTAGTTTTTCCTTCTTTCTCTCATCTTTCTCTCTCCCCCCATGAGAGAGACGTGGTGTCTTGCCAATATTAACAATTTTTTACTACCATTTACTTATTATTATTATTATTATTATTATTATTATTATTATTAAATCTATTATTTTATTATTATCCCTACAACCTCTTCTCTCTCCGCCCCCTCCTCTCTCTCTCTCTCTCTCTCCGAGGAGAGAGAGCGTACCAGACTCATTAACAATATTAAATTGTTATTAATATCACCATTATTTTTTTTATTATATATCTATTATTTTAAGATTATATTAAATTTGACGTCATAATAAGTCATATGATATGTCCAAATGTTCGGAATTTAGGGACATACATTTCGTCATGGGTCCCTTAGAGTAAAAAAATGTCGTTTGGTCCTCCCAAAAGGGCCTAGAAGTAAAAATCATTCTAAATTTTCATCCGGATTCTGGCCGCGACATTGCAACACCGCCCCCACGTCCGAACTTCCTCTTCCTACCTCCCCGTGTATTTTCGTCTTGTTCCGAAATACTTTCCACGTAAACCCTAAAACTGCAATCACTCTAAAAGGGCCCATTAGTAAAAATCACTCTAAATTTTCATCTGGGATCCCGACGCTACATGCAAAACCTCCCCCACGTCCAACCTAACTCCTCCTACCTCCCCGTATATTTTCGCCTTGTTCCGATATACTTTCCACGTAAACCCTAATACCGTAATCACTCTAAAAGGGCCTATACGTAAAAATCACTCTAAATTTCCATCCAGGATCCTGACGCGACATGCAAAACTACCCCCACATCCGGTCTTCCTCCTCCTACCTCCCCGTATATTTTTGCCTTGTTCCCAAATATATTCCATGGGCACGCAAAACGAACTCGCTCTCCGAGTATACCATCACGTGCCCCTTAAAAAGTTTCATCCGAGTCCCTTCGCTGTCATCACCAAATTCTCTCGTCTAGTGCCGTTCTGATTATGAGAGATAGTAGTGTCATTTATATATATATATATATATATATATATATATATATATATATATATAATGAAAAACCGAAAAAATAAATTAAATATATTCTTGAGCGGGAATCCTTTAGGGGGGGAGAGAACGGGGTAAGGAGAAAAGAAGAGAGAGGGAGAGTCTGTGTGATTAGAGAGATGATGTGAGAGCGGAAAATTAAATAAGACAATGATTGTAAAAGATATGGGAGAATGGGAAATTAATACGGTCAATGATTGGGAGAGAGAGATGGGGGGAAGGAGGAAGGGAGAGAGAGTGATTGGAAGAAATGAGCTGGAAATTAAATAGATAATGATTGGGAGAGATGTGGGTGAGTGGGAAATTAATGCGGGCAATCATCGAGAGAGAGGTTGCCTAGGAGTTTGGGTAATTAAATTAGGCAATGATTGAGAGAGAGAGAGTGATTAAGTGGGAAATTTTTATTGGGTAATGCTAAATGGCCAGAATCTGGCCAGCTAGAATCAATACATGCAAGTGTACACATGGGTATTTTAGTAATATCATATGTGTACATTAATTACATGCATGTACATGCATGCATTCTAATTGGAGGATAAAAAATTCTAGCTGGCCAGATTCTGGCCAACAAGAAATACCGATTTTTATTATCATCTCTCCCTCCTCTCTCTCTCAATCCAACTCACACTCACCCTATAATTTTTTAAATATTATTACTATTTTTACAATAATAATATTTATCTTATTGTGATCCATATTAATTAATTATTATATTTTCTCCATCCCCTCCATCTCGTTCCCCCTCTCTCTCACACGAGATTTATTATTATTATTATTATTATTATTATTTTAGCTTTACCTTCTCTCTCTCCTTTTTCTCTACCCCGAGGAGAAAGACGTGGTGCCTTGCTAATATTAAATTTTTTTAACTACCCTTTACTTATTATTTTTAATATTATTATTAAATCTATTATTTTATTATTATCTCTCCAACCTCTCCTCCCTCTGCCCCCCCCCCCTCTCTCTCTTTTTCTCTTTCTCTCGAGACGGGGAGATAGAGAGTACCACACGCAGTAACAAAATTAAATTATTGTTATTATCATAATTATGTTTTTATTATATATCTATTATTTTAATAATATAATAACTTTGAAATCATAATAAATCATATGATATGTCAAAATGTCTGAAATTTAGATACTTACATTTCGTCATGGGTCCCTTAAGGCCTCCAAACCTAGCAAATCTTTAGAGTCAAAAATTATACTTTGGTCCTCCCAAAAGGGCCTATGTGTCAAAATCTATCTAAATTTTCATCCTTTATCCGGACACGACATGCAAAACCGCCCCCACGTCCGACCTTCCTCCTCCTACCTCCCCATATATTTTCGCCTTGTTCCGAAATACTTTCCACGTAAACCCTAAAATCGTAATCACTCTAAAAGGGCCCATTAGTAAAAATCGCTATAAATTTTCATCCGTGATCCCCACGCGACATGCAAAACCGCCCCCACGTCCAGCCTTCCTCGTCCTACCTCCCCGTATATTTTTGCCTTGTTCCGAAATACTTTCCACGTAAACCCTAAAACCGTAATCACTCCAAAAGGGCCTATACGTAAAAATCACTCTAAATTTTCATCCGGGATCCCGACGCAACATGCAAAACCACCCCCCCAGTCCGGCCTTCCTCCTCCTACCTCCCCGTATATTTTTGCCTTGTTCCGAAATACTTTCCACGGGCACGCAAAACGAACTCGCTCTCCGAGTATACCATCACGTGCCCCTTAAAAAGTTTCATCCGAGTCCCTGAAGTGTCACCACCAAATTCTCTAGTCTAGTGCCGTTCTGATTATGAGAGATAGTAGTGCCAATTATATATATATTAAAATTCTATTATTTTATTATTACATTCTCTCAATCTCTCCATCTCATTCCCCCTCTCTTTCACACAAGATTTATTATTATTATTATTATTATTATTATTATTATTTTTATTTTAGTTTTTCCTTCTCTCTCTCCTCTTTCTCTCTCCCCCCATGAGAGAGACGTGGTGCCTTGCCAATATTGAAATTTTTTTACTACCATTTACTTATTATTATTATTATTATTATTAAATCTATTATTTTATTATTATCCCTACAACCTCTTCTCTCTCCGCCCCCTCCTCTCTCTCTCTCTCTCTCTCTCGACGGGGAGAGAGAGCGTACCAGACTCATTACCAATATTAAATTATTATTAATATCACTATTATTTTTTTATTATATATCTATTATTTTAATTTTATATTAAATTTGACGTCATAATAAGTTATATTATATGTCAAAATGTCCGGAATTTAGAGACTTATATTTTGTCATGGGTACCTTAAGGCCTCTAGACCTATCAAAACTTTAGAGTAAAAAAATATCGTTTGGTCCTCCCAAAAGGGCCTATAAGTAAAAATCACTCTAAATTTTTATCCGGGATCCGGACGCAACATGCAAGACCGCCCCCACTTCCGGCTTTCCTCCTACTACCTCCCCGTATATTTTCGCCTTGTTCCGAAATACTTTCCACGTGCATGCAAAACGAACTCCCTGTCCGAATATACCATCGCGTGCCTCTTAAAAAGTTTCATCCGGGTCCCTTCAGTGTCATCGCCAAATTCTCTCGTCTTGTGTCGTTCCGAAGAGGAGAGATAGTAGTGACATATATATATATATATATATATATATAATAAAATAATGAAAAACCGAAGAAACAAATTAAAAATATTCATGAGCGGGAATTCTTTAGGGGGAGAGAGAGAGAAGGGGGAGGGAGGGAGGAAGGAAGAGAGAGAGTGTGTGTGATTGGGAGAGATATTAGGAGAGCGGGAAATTAAATGAGACAATGATTGGAAGAGATGTGGGTGAGTGGGTAATTAATGCAGCCAATGATTGGGAGAGAGAGGGGGAGGGAGGAAGAGAGAGAGAGTGATTGGATGAGAGGATGGGAGAGCGGGAAATTAAATAGATAATAATTGGGAGAGATGTGGATGAGTGGGGAATTAATGCGGACAATGATTGAGAGAGAGGGTGCCTAGGAGTTTGGGTAATTAAATGAGGCAATGATAGAGAGAGAGAATGATTAGGTGGGAAATTATTATTATCATCTCTCCCTCCTCTCTCTCCTTCCCACTCACACTCACCCCATAATTTTTTAAGGGTAATGCTAAATGGCCAGAATCTGGCCAGCTAGAATCAATACATGCAAGTGTACACATGGATATTTTGGTAATATCATCTGTGTACATTAATTACAAGCATGTACATGCATGCATTTTAATTGGAGCATAAAAAATTCTAGCTGGCCAGATTCTGGCCAACAAGAATTACCGATTTTTTAAATACTGTTACTATTTTCACAATAATAATATTTGCCTTATTGTTATCCATATTATTTTATTATTACATTCTCTCTATCCTCTCCATCTCGTTCCCCCTCTCTTTCACACGAGATTTATTATTATTATTATTATTATTATTATTAGTATTATTTTAGTTTTTCCTTCTTTCTCTCATCTTTCTCTCTCCCCCATGAGAGAGACGTGGTGTCTTGCCAATATTAACAATTTTTTACTACCATTTACTTATTATTATTATTATTATTATTAAATCTATTATTTTATTATTATCCCTACAACCTCTTCTCTCTCCGCCCCCTCCTCTCTCCTTCTCTCTCTCTCTCTCTCTCTCTCTCTCTCTCCGAGGAGAGAGTGCGTACCAGACTCATTAACAATATTAAATTGTTATTAATATCACCATTATATTTTTATTATATATCTATTATTTTAAGATTATATTAAATTTGACGTCATAATAAGTCATATGATATGTCCAAATGTTCGGAATTTAGAGACATACATTTCGTCATGGGTCCCTTAGAGTCAAAAAATGTCGTTTGGTCCTCCCAAAAGGGCCTAGAAGTAAAAATCATTCTAAATTTTCATCCGGATTCTGGCCGCGACATTGCAACACCGCCCCCACGTCCGAACTTCCTCTTCCTACCTCCCCGTGTATTTTCGTCTTGTTCCGAAATACTTTCCACGTAAACCCTAAAACCGTAATCACTCTAAAAGGGCCCATTAGTAAAAATCACTCTAAATTTTCATCTGGGATCCCGAAGCTACATGCAAAACCGCCCCCACGTCCAACCTAACTCCTCCTACCTCCCCGTATATTTTCGCCTTGTTTCGATATACTTTCCACGTAAACCCTAAAACCGTAATCACTCTAAAAGGGCCTATACGTAAAAATCACTCTAAATTTCCATCCGGGATCCTGACGCGACATGCAAAACTACTCCCACGTCCGGTCTTCCTCCTCCTACCTCCCCGTATATTTTTGCCTTGTTCCCAAATACTTTCCATGGGCACGCAAAACGAACTCGCTCTCCGAATATACCATCACGTGCCCCTTAAAAAGTTTCATCCGAGTCCCTGAAGTGTCACCAACAAATTCTCTCGTCTAGTGCCATTCTGATTATGAGAGATAGAAGTGCCATTTATATATATATATATATATATATATATATATATAATGAAAAACCGAAAAAATAAATTAAATATATTGTTGAGCGGGAATCCTTTAGGGGGGAGAGAGAAGGTGTAAGGAGAAAAGAAGAGAGATGGAAAGTGTGTGTGATTAGAGAGATGATGTGAGAGTGGAAAATTAAATGAGACAATGATTGTAAAAGATATGGGAGAATGGGAAATTAATATAGTCAAAGATTGGGAGAGAGAGATGGGGGGAGGGAGGATGGGAGAGAGAGTGATTGGAAGAAATGAGCAGGAAATTAAATAGATAATGTTTGGGAGAGATGTGGGTGAGTGGGAAATTAATGCGGGCAATCATCGAGAGAGAGGTTGCCTAGGAGTTTGGGTAATTAAATTAGGAAATGATTGAGAGAGAGAGAGAGTGATTAAGTGAGAAATTTTTATTATCATCTCTCCCTCCTCTCTCTCTCCATCCAACTCACACTCACCCCATAATTTTTTAAATATTATTACTATTTTTACAATAATAATATTTATCTTATTGTGATCCATATTAATTAATTATTATATTTTCTCCATCCCCTCCATCTCGTTTCCCCTCTCTCTCACACGGGATTTATTATTATTATTATTATTATTATTATTATTTTAGCTTTACCTTCTCTCTCTCCTCTTTCTCTACCCCGAGGAGAAAGACGTGTTGCCTTGCTAATATTAAATTTTTTTAACTACCCTTTACTTATTATTTTTATTATTATTATTATATCTATTATTTTATTATTATCTCTCCAACCTCTCCTCCCTCTGCCCCCCCTCTCTCTCTCTCTTTCTCTCTCTCTCGAGACGGGGAGATAGAGAGTACCACACGCAGTAACAAAATTAAATTATTGTTATTATCATAATTATGTTTTTATTATATATCTATTATTTTAATAATATAATAACTTTGAAATCATAATAAATCATATGATAAGTCAAAATGTCTGAAATTTAGATACTTACATTTCGTCATGGGTCCCTTAAGGCCTCCAAACCTAGCAAATCTTTAGAGTCAAAAATTATACTTTGGTCCTCCCAAAAGGGCCTATGTGTCAAAATCTATCTAAATTTTCATCCGATATCCGGACGCGACATGCAAAACCGCCCCCACGTCCGACCTTCCTCCTCCTACCTCCCCGTATATTTTCGCCTTGTTCCGAAATACTTTCCACGTAAACCCTAAAATCGTAATCACTCTAAAAGGGCCCATTAGTAAAAATCGCTATAAATTTTCATCCGTGATCCCCACGCGACATGCAAAACCGCCCCCACGTCCAGCCTTCCTCCTCCTACCTCCCCGTATATTTTCGCCTTGTTCCGAAATACTTTCCACGTAAACCCTAAAACCGTAATCACTCTAAACGGGCCTATACGTAAAAATCACTCTAAATTTTCATCCGGGATCCCGACGCAACATGCAAAACCACCCCCCAGTCCGGCCTTCCTCCTCCTACCTCCCCGTATATTTTTGCCTTGTTCCGAAATACTTTCCACAGGTACGCAAAACGAACTCGCTCTCCGAGTATACCATCACGTGCCCCTTAAAAAGTTTCATCCGAGTCCCTGAAGTGTCACCACCAAATTCTCTCGTCTAGTGCCATTCTGATTATGAGAGATAGTAGTGCCATTTATATATATATTAAAATTCTATTATTTTATTATTACATTCTCTCAATCTCTCCATCTCGTTTCCCCTCTCTTTCACACGAGATTTATTATTATTATTATTATTATTATTATTATTATTATTATTATTTGTGTTTTTCCTTCTCTCTCTCCTCTTTCTCTCTCCCCCCATGAGAGAGACGTGGTGCCTTGCCAATATTAAATTTTTTTTGCTACCATTTACTTATTATTATTATTATTATTAAATCTATTATTTTATTATTATCCCTACAACCTCTTCTCTCTCCGCCCCCTCCTCTCTCTCTCTCTCTCGACGGGGAGAGAGAGCGTACCAGACTCATTACCAATATTAAATTATTATTAATATAACTATTATTTTTTTTATTATATATCTATTATTTTAATATTATATTACATTTGACGTCATAATAAGTTATATTATATGTCAAAATGTCCGGAATTTAGAGACTTACATTTCGTCATGGGTACCTTAAGGCCTCCAGACCTATCAAAACTTTAGAGTAAAAAAATATCGTTTGGTCCTCCCAAAAGGGCCTATAAGTAAAAATCACTCTAAATTTTTATCCGGGATCCGGACGCAACATGCAAGACCGGCCTCACTTCCGGCTTTCCTCCTACTACCTCCCCGTATATTTTCGCCTTGTTCCGAAATACTTTCCACGTGCACACAAAACAAACTCCCTGTCCGAATATACCATCGCGTGCCTCTTAAAAAGTTTCATCCGGGTCCCTTCAGTGTCATCGCCAAATTCTCTCGTCTAGTGTCGTTCCGAAGAGGAGAGATAGTAGTGACATTTATATATTTATAATAAAATAATGAAAACCCGAATAAACAAATTAAAAATATTCATGAGCGGGAATTCTTTAGGGGGAGAGAGAGAGAAGGGGGAGGGAGGGAGGAAGGAATAGAGAGAGAGAGTGTGTGTGATTGGGAGAGAGATTAGGAGAGCGGGAAATTAAATGAGACAATGATTGGAAGAGATGTGGGTGAGTGGGTAATTAATGCAGCCAATGATTGGGAAAGAGAGGGGGGGAGGGAGGAAGGGAGAGAGAGTGATTGGATGAGAGGATGGGAGAGTGGGAAATTAAATAAATAATGATTGGGAGAGATGTGGATGAGTGGGGAATTAATGCGGGCAATGATTGAGAGAGAGGGTGCCTAGGAGTTTGGGTAATTAAATGAGGCAATGAATGAGAGAGAGAGAATGATTAGGTGGGAAATTATTATTATCATCTCTCCCTCCTCTCTCTCTCCTTCCCACTCACACTCACCCCATAATTTTTTAAATACTGTTACTATTTTTACAATAATAATATTTACCTTATAATTGTTAACCATATTATTTTATTATTACATTCTCTCCATCTCGTTCCCCCTCTCTTTCACACGAGATTTATTATTATTATTATTATTATTATTTTAGTTTTTCCTTCTCTCTCCTCTTTCTCTCTCCCCCCATGAGAGAGATGTGGTGCCTTGCCAATATTAAAATTTTTTTACTACAATTTACTTATTATTATTATTATTATTATTATTAAATCTATTATTTTATTATTATCCCTACAACCTCTTCTCTCTCCGCCCCCTCCTCTCTCTCTCTCTCTCTCTCTCGACGGGGAGAGAGAGCGTACCAGACTCATTACCAATATTAAATTATTATTAATATCACTATTATTTTTTTATTATATATCTATTATTTTAATATTATATTAAATTTGACGTCATAATAAGTTATATTATATGTCAAAATGTCCGGAATTTAGAGACTTACATTTCGTCATCGGTACCTTAAGGCCTCCAGACCTATCAAAACTTTAGAGTCAAAAAATATCGTTTGGTCCTCCCAAAAGGGCCTATATGTATAAATCACTCTAAATTTTTAACCGGGATCCGGACGCAACATGCAAGACCGCCCCCACTTCCGGCCTTCCTCCTACTACCTCCCCGTATATTTTCGCCTTGTTCCGAAATACTTTCCACGTGCACGTAAAACGAACTCCCTGTCCGAATATACCATCACGCGCCTCTTAAAAAGTTTCATCTGGGCCCCTTCTGTGTCGCCTTGTTCCGAAATTCTCTCGTCTAGTGCCGTTCCGAAGAGGAGAGATAGTAATTACATTTATATATATATATAAATGCTAATATATATATATATAATAATGAAAAGCCGAAAAAATAAATTTAAAAAATTCATGAGCGGGAATTCATAGGGGGAGAGAGAGAGAAGGGGGAGGGAGGGAGGAAGGAAGAGAGAGAGTATGTGTGATTGAGAGAGAGATTAGGAGAGAGGGAAATTAAATGAGACAATGATTGGAAGAGATGTGGGTGAGTGGGTAATTAATGCAGCCAATGATTGGGAGAGAGAGAGGGGGGAGGGAGGAAGGGAGAGAGAGTGATTGGATGAGAGGATGGGAGAGCGCGAAATTAATTAGATAATAATTGGGAGAGATGTGGATGAGTGGGGAATTAATGCGGGCAATGATTGAGAGAGTGTGTGCCTAGGAGTTTGGGTAATTAAATGAGGCAATGATTAAGAGAGAGAGAATGATTAGGTGGGAAATTATTATTATCATCTCTCCCTCCTCTCTTTCTCATTCCCACTCACACTCACCCCATACTTTTTTAAATACTGTTACTATTTTTACAAAAATAATATTTACCTTATTGTTATCCATATTATTTTATTATTAAATTTTCTCTATCTCTCCATCTCATTCCCCCTCTCTTTCACACGAGATTTATTATTATTATTATTATAGTTTTTCCTTCTCTCTCTCCTCTTTCTCTCTCCCCCCCATGAGAGAGACGTGATGCCTTGCCAATATTAAAAAATTTTTACAACCATTTACTTATTATTATTATTAATAATACTATTATTTTATTATTATCCCTACAACCTCTTCTCTCTCCGCCCCCTCCTCTCTCTCTCTCTCTCTCTCTCTCTCTCTCTCTCGACGGGGAGAGAGAGCGTACCAGACTCATTACCAATATTAAATTATTATTAATATCTCTATTATTTTTTTTATTATATATCTATTATTTTAATATTATATTAAATTTGACGTCATAATAAGTTATATTATATGTCAAAATGTCCGGAATTTAGAGACTTACATTTCGTCATGGGTACCTTAAGGACTCCAGACCTACCAAAACTTTAGAGTAAAAAAATATCGTTTGGTCCTCCCAAAAGGGCCTATAAGTAAAAATCACTCTAAATTTTCATCCGGGATCCGGACGCGACATGCAAGACCTCCCCCACGTCCGGCCTTCCTCCTACTACCTCTCCGTATATTTTCGCCTTGTTCCGAAATACTTTCAATGTGCACGCAAAACGAACTCCAGCTGACTTCTGTTGCCTACTGCTGCCTGCCTCCATTTTCACGCTCCTTACTTCTGCATGTTGCTGACTGCTGCCTACTGCTGACTGCTGACTGCTGCCTACTGCCAACTTCTGACTACTGCCCACTGCTTCCTAAAACCCTTAAACCCTAAAACCCTACTTCACTAATACCCTATATCTCAATAACTCAAAACCCTAAACCCTCAACCCTATACCCTAAAACCCTACAACCCTCAAACTCACTAACCCTATCCCCTAAACCCTAAAACCCTAAAACCCTATACCTCAATAACGCTATACCCTAAACCCTAATCCCTACAACCCTAAACCTCAATAACCCTAAACCCTAAACCATAAATTCGTAAAACCTACACCCCTAAAACTCACTAACCCTAACGCTTAAACCCTAAACCCTAAAAGCCTAAAACCCTAAAATCCTATAACTCAATAACCCTAAACCCTACACCCTAAACCCTAAATCCCTACAACCCTAAAACTCAATAACCATAAACCCTAAAAATGTAAACCCTAAACCCCAAATACCCTAAACCCTACAACCCTATAACTCAATAACCCTAAACCCTAAACCATACAAGCGTAAACCCTACAACCCTAAAAATCACTAGCACTAACCCCTAACTCCCTAAACCCTATACCCTAAAACCCTATAACTCAATAACCCTAACCCCTTAATCCCTACAACCCTAAAACTCATTAACCCTAAACACTAAAATCGTAAACGTTATACCCCCAAAAACCCTAACCCCTAAAACCCTACAACCCTAAACCTCAATAACCCTAAACCCTAAATCCCTACAACCCTAAAACTCAATAACCCTAAACCCTAAACCCTAAAATCGTAAACCCTAAACCCCAAATCCCCTAAACCCTAAAACCCTACAACCCAAAAATTTTATGCATGCAATTGTTGCCGGAGATAGAGAGAGAGCGAGGGTGACTTGCCGCAAAATTTACTGTATGCATTTATTTGAGGATATCAAGCATAACTGACCGTAAATTTTCAATGCATGCAATAATTGGAAGAGATAATGTGTGAGTGAGCGCGAGGGTGAGTGAGCGCAAAATTTAATTCATTCAATGATTACTGCATTGAGAGAGATAATGTGTGAGTAACCGTGATTTTTAATGCATGCAATTATTTTAGGAGAGTGGGAAAATGAGCCGAAAAATTATTGCATGCAATGATTTAAATGATTTAAATGATTTAAAAAGAGAGGAGTCGATGAGCGGGAGAATTAACGCATGCATTGATGTGACGAGAGAGGGAAGGAGTCGTCAGAAAATATAATGCATGCAATTATTGCTGGAGAGAGAGAGAATGAGCGGAAAAATTCTTGCATGCAATGATTGGCATAGATATCAGTGGAAGAGTGGAATAATTAATGCATGCATTGATGGGACGAGAGAGGTATTGAGTCGACGGAGATTTAATGCATGCAATTATATTATTAATTTACATTTTATTTATTAATATTATATAATTATTATAATGATTTTATTTTTATCTCTCACTGTCTCTCTCTGGGAACATAAGGTGAGAGGGAAAGGGAGGAAGAGAGGATGATTGGGAGAGAAGTTGGGTGAGCGGTAAATTAATAGAGGCAGTGTTTGGGAAAGAGAGTGGGTGAGTGGAAAATTAATGGAGGCAATGATTGAGAGAGAGGATGTGTGAGTGAGAAATTTATGGAGGCAATGATTGGGAGAGAGGAAGGGTGAGTGGGAATTTAATGCAGCCAATGATTGTGAGAGAGAGTGGTTGAGTGGGAAATTAATGGAGGCAATGATTTGGAGAGATGGGGGGTGAGTGGGAAATTAATGGAGGCAATGATTGAGATAGAGGGTGGATAAGTGATAAATTAATGAAGGCAATGATTGGGATAGTGAGTGTGTGATTGGGAAATTAATGGAGGCAATGATTGGGAGAGAGGGTGGATGAGTGGGAAATTAATGGAGGCAATGATTGAGAGAGGGGTAAATCAATGTTGTAATGATCGTCGAAAATTTACTTATTTGAGTAAATTATTCTTACTTTCTCTCTCTTCTTAACTAAATCCTGCCTTGCCAATATTAAAATTTTTTTACTACCATTTACTTATTATTATTATTAGAGAGTTTAATAGTTGAACTATTATCACAATAAATTTTAACAGCACCTTCTTGCTTGAAATATAACTCTTCAAGTATGTTCTTTAGCCAAATTGCTTGAGAAGCACAAACTGTTGTAGCTACAAATTCTGCTTCTGTTGTGGATAAAGTCACAATTGGTTGCTTCTTTGAACACCATGAAATAGCTGCTGAACTCATCATAAAAATATATCCAGAAGTACTTTTTCTATCATCGAGATCATCTGCATAATCACTATCAGTAAAACCAATTAAGTCTGATTTTTCATTCTTCTTATAGAACAAACCATATTCAATGGTTCCTTTTAAGTATCTAAAAATTCTTTTCGCGGCTTGAGATGTATCTCCTTTGGACTTTCCATGTATCTGCTGATAAGACTTACAGCATGCATAATATCAGGTCTTGTAGCTGTTAAGTACATCAAACTCCCAACAATTTGCTTATAAATTGTGTTGTCAATCTTCCTGCCTTCAGGATTTCGAATTAGCTTCAATCCTGCTTCAGCAGGAGTGTTAACAGAGTTGCAATTTTTCATTTGAAACCTGTCCAGAATTTCTTGTGCATACTTCTTTTGGGAAATGAAAATTCCAGCTGTTGCTGATTGAACTACTTCAATGCCCAAAAAATAATGCATCTTTCCAAGATCAGACATATCAAATTCAACCATCATAGATCTTTTAAATTTTGCAATCATGGCAATATCATTTCCAGTAAAAATAAGATCATCCACATATAAGCAAACTATAAGCAGTTTTCTTTCATCTTCAATCTTTGTAAAAAGTGTAAGTTCATATGGACATTTTTTAAACCCCTCCTTTGAAAAATATGCATCTATGCGACTATACCAAGCACACAGAGCTTGTTTCAGTCCATATAATGCCTTTTTGAGTCTATAAACTTTATTTTCACAACCAGATTTTATATAACCAGGTGGTTGATCAATAAATACCTTTTCTTGAAGTTCACCATGCAGGAATGCTGATTTAACATCCAACTGGAAGATAGGCCGCGATCTTTGTGCTGCCAATGCTACCGCCAATCTAATTGTGTCAAGTCTTGCAACTGGTGCAAAGACTTCTTTGTAATCCATACCAAATTCTTGCTTGTAGCCTTTTGCAACTAAGCGTGCCTTGTGCTTGTCAATTTCACCATTTTCTTTCAATTTTGTCTTGTATATCCACTTGACCCCAATAGTTTTATGCCCTTTTGGAAGATCAGTTAACTCCCATGTATTATTCCGTTCAATGGCTTTAATTTCTTCATCCATAGCCTTTCGCCATTTTGATTCCTTGATAGCTTCTTCAAAAATTGTAGGATCACAATCGGAAAATAGGGCAAAGTATGTAAGTGGATCATCAGATTGACCAATTCCAGTTACCTCATAGTCTGTCATCCAAGCAGGTCTTCTTCTAGTGCGTCGAGGTAGTTCTTCACTTTCTACTATTGTTGGCAAGCTTGGAGCATCTACTTCATTTGATGAAAGTTGTTGATTATTTTCTATTGTTGATTGTCGTTCTTCATCAACTCCATCAAAGCTCGTAGGTATTAGTTCTTCAGTAGAGTTGTTGTTCCATTGCCAAAATTTTCCTTCTTCAAAAACCACATCTCGGCTGATGGTAATTTTCTTGGTGATAGGATTATAAAGCTTATAAGCTTTTGATTGATCACTAACACCAAGAAATATACATTTTTCTCCCTTGTCATCAAGTTTGATCCTCTTCTGATCTGGAATATGAGCATAAGCAATACATCCAAAAATTCTGAGATAATCTACCTTTGGTTTTTGATTGCTCCATGCTTCTTCTGGTGTCATATTCTGAACTGCAAGTGTAGGACTTCTGTTTAATATATGGATACTCCAGTTGACTGCTTCAGGCCAAAAAGCTTTTGAAATGCCGCATTTTGCCAAAAGACTTCGCATCATATTCAAAATAGTACGGTTTTTCCGCTCACAAACGCCATTCTGTTGAGGAGTATAAGCCGCAGTTAGTTGTCTTTTGATTCCATGATTTTCACAAAAATTTGAAAATTCTTGTGAGAGATATTCTCCACCACGATTTGTGCGTAGAACTTTGATTGGATTGCCTGTTTCTTTCTCAACTTGCGCTTTATAGCTCTTAAAAGCTGTAAATGCTTCAGATTTTTCTTGCAAAAAATATACCCATGATTTCCTACTAAAATCATCAATGAAGGTGATTATATATCTCTTACCTCCATTAGAATATGGATTAATTGGGCCACACAAGTCGGAATGCACCAACTCCAAAGCTTTCTTTGCTCTCCATGATTTTCCTTTTGGAAGATAGTTTCTATGTTGTTTGCTAACAACACATTCTTCACAAACTTCAGAAGGAGCAATAATTTGAGGAAGTTCAGTTACCATATTTTTTTGCTGCAAAGTCTTCAATCCACTAAAGTTTAGGTGGCCATAACGAAAATGCCATAGCCATGAAACATCATTCACTTTTGCTGAAAAACATGAATGAGTAGTATTGTTCAAGTAGAGTGGGAACATGCGATTTGCTGTCATGTTAACTTGAGCAATTAAACCCATCTTTGCATCTTGAATTTGGCATACTCCATCTTTAATAGAGATCTCATACCCTTTTTCTTGCAACTGACCAATACTAAGGAGATTGATCTTTAGATCTGGGACAAAAAGAACATTAGATATTGTATGAGAAGAATTTCTTTTGGTTTGGATAGTTACCATTCTTTTTCCCATAACAGAAATGGTAGAGTTATCACCAAACTTGACTGTGTTGCGGAATGATTCATCCAGTTCAGAAAATGCCATTTTATCTCCACACATGTGATTGCTGCAACCAGTATCCAGATACCACATATTTTGCTGGGTTTCTTCATTTACATGGCACACCATTAGGAGAGAGACCTCTTCTTCCTTTTCAACAAGGTTAGATCTTTCTTCATATTGCTTATTCAGATTAGTATGACATTCTGATTGATAATGGTCATACTTATGACATCTATAACATTCAATATTGGACTTATCTGCTGATTTTTGTTTATAAGTTGTTGAGTGATTACCTCCTCTTCCTCTTCCACGAGATTGATTTTCTTGGTAATGGTGGCGTTGTTGTTGGCTATCACGATAATTACTTCCTCTTGCTTTGAATTTTCCTCTTCCTTGCCTTCTATCTCCTCTTTGTGTTGACTGATTTTCTGTTGAAACTTTCAATGCTTGCTCCTCTTTGTCTTGTTGGTTGAGTTTTTGTTCATGAACCAACAACGAACTCTGCAACTCATCAATTGTAAGTTTATCAATATCTTTTGACTCTTCTATTGAACAAACAACAAAATTAAATTTTGGTGTCATTGATCGAAGAATCTTCTCAACAATGGTGACGTCTTGCATTTTTTCACCATATATCCTCATTTTGTTGGCAATTGTCCCGGTCCTTGCAAAAAAATCTAAAACAGATTCCCCAGACTTCATGCGTAAAGTCTCGAATTCTGTCCGAAGACCTTGAAGCTGCACCCTCTTAGCCTTGGCATTCCCTTGATACTTCTTCTTCATGCAATCCCAAATATCCTTGGATGTTTCTTTGCTAAGAATTGTCTCCAAAGTTGCTCGATCTATGGCTTGGAAAAAATAGTACTTTGCCTTGAGATCCTTCAGCTTTAATGCATCTAATTCCGTTTTTTGTGCACTTGTTAGTACTTCTCCAGCTGCTGGTTCTGCTACTCCAGATTCAACAACCTGCCAATACTCCTTGGATCTCAAAAAAATCTTCATTAACATGCTCCAATGGTCATAGTGACCATCAAAGCGAGGAATTGCTGGTTGAACAAAGTTGTCAGACATCATGATAATATACTGCTGCTGCAGAAAAAATTCAAACTCAACCCTTTTTTTTTCTCACAAAAATATTCACACAACTCAACCTCTCTTTTTTAATGGCGGACCAGTTCTCCAACCTGGCTCTGATACCAGTGTTAACGAGACAAGAGGAACGTAGGACACTAAACAAAGGCTTCTACTTTGCATAAAAGATTTTTTTAGATATTCAAAAAGAAGAACCAGAGCCTATTTATAGGCTTTTACAGTAGAATATTTCATCCACTATCTCTTAATTAATAGGATCACACTAAAACTAATCGATAAGCAAAAGATTCGAACAAAACCAAAAGACTCAGACAAATGATAAAACTTTTTTAATCTTATCAATCTTCTCGTCCTCCGTTGCCACGCGCCACGTCGGCGGCGATGATTTGAGATGCGACAGGCCGGACGAGCTCGGGAGCTCGTACTCGTATTCTTCGTCGCCTTTCAAGTGCGGGGACCACAGCCCCACGTCGGTGTTCCACGGTCCGTGCAGCGGGAGCGGGTCTTCTCGGAGCCCGCCTCGGATGAGGAATCCGATCGGGAGCGATTGGAGAACGGGAAAAGATGGGTTCTTCAAGCGTTTCGTTCGGAATGCCGTCAGCCCTTGCCTGGATTACGATTCCCCCAGCTTCTCTGGCAGCCATTTCTGCATCGAAGAGTGGCCTTTTGGTTTTGATGACTGTACGATGGACATGATGCCGAAGAGTTGTTTCAAAGGCTCAGTCAAGGCATGATATTTTCCATGAGGAGATCGTTGTTAAGGCTTTCCACGAAGCAGCGAAGGCTCACAGGGGGCAGGTTAACAAATTTCTCTTGTTAGAATAAAGGATCCTAACATATATGGTGTGCTAAGAAGGTAGATTTCTTGTTCTTAATCACAGATGAGGGCAAGCGGAGATCCTTACCTGCAGCACTGTGTTGAAACAGCTGCACTGCGCACAGATTGGGGCTAATGCTACAGTAGTGGCTGCAGGTCTTCTACATGATACGCTAGATGATTCTTTCATGGATTATGACCATATTTTAAGGTCATTCGGAGCTGAGGTAGCTGATTTAGTGGAAGGGGTATGCTTTTTTTCATTCTTTCAAAATGTTCCTTTAGCTATGGCATCTGTTATATTTGTTGCTTATGAATCTAATAATGTGATTTTGTTTGCCATAGTTCTTCTACCGTCCAAGGCAAATGAATATCCATATGTTTCTTTTTGTGGAGACAAATTATTTTTTTTCTTTTCTATCTTGAAAGTACTGTCAAAGTTTAGTGTCAAGCTAATAAAAATTTGAAGCTATATATTACTATCTAACTATGTTGATTGTCAAGCAGACGACCTCATGCAGGAAAGAATTCAGTGAAAACATTAATAGTTAGCTTAGCTGTAGGCAAAAAAATTTAATTTTATGTCCTCCTACAACACCCTGCTCATTAATGCCCTATGCCTGTTTTGAACGGGTTGTTGAAGCTCTATATGTATCATGTCCTGACCGTGCAGAGTCTCCTAACACAAAAATGCATCTGATCTTGTCAGATTAAAAAAGTGAAGTTGGTAGAAATGGCAAAGGTTACAGCGACAGAGTAGTCTCCTTAGCTGTCTTGGCATTGAAAGAGCAGCTGTCTTGGCATTGAAAGAACAGGTTAAGTAAAGTAATTTATTGCGAAAGGTTATTCTTTGTAGGTTATAAGTAAAGCATTGCGATAGCTTTGGAAGTGCATTTAGAAGAGACGAGTGAGAGCCAGATGGATCAATACGCCGCCCTAGCATCTACAGCAGCATACGTAGCTGCGCAAGCCGCCGCCATAGCTCCTCCCACCTCCGCCCCTCTCGCTGAAGCCGCCGCCACCGCCACCGCCGATGCCGCCGCCAACGCCGCCACTACAAACCCCGGCGGCGCCACCGCCAACGCCGCCCCCCCCCGGCGACAATGATTGGAAGAGATGTGAGTGAATGGGTAATTAATGCAGCCAATGATTGGGAGAGAGAGGGGGTGGGAGGGAAGGGAGAGAGAGTGATTGGATGAGTGGATGGGAGAGCGGGAAATTAAATAGATAATGATTGGGAGAGATGTAGATGAGTGGGAAATTAATGCCGGCAATGATTGAGAGAGAGGGTATCTAGGAGTTTGGGTAATTAAATGAGGCAATGATTGAGAGAGAGAGAATGATTAGGTGGGAAATTATTATTATCATCTCTCCCTCCTCTCTCTCTCCTTCCAACTCACACTCACCTCATAATTTTTTAAATACTGTTATTATTTTTACAATAATAATATTTACCTTAGTGTTTTCCTTCTCTCTCTCATCTTTCTCTCTCCCCCCATGAGAGAGACGTGGTGCCTTGCCAATATTAAAATTTTTTTACTACCATTTACTTATTATTATTATTATTATTATTAAATCTATTATTTTATTATTATCCCTACAACCTCTTCTCTCTCCGCCCCCTCCTCTCTCTCTCTCTCTCTCTCTCTCGACGGGGAGAGAGAGCGTACCAGACTCATTACCAATATTAAATTATTATTAATATCACTATTATTTTTTTATTATATATCTATTATTTTAATATTATATTAAATTTGACGTCATAATAAGTTATATTATATGTCAAAATGTCCGGAATTTAGAGACTTACATTTCGTCATCGGTACCTTAAGGCCTCCAGACCTATCAAAACTTTAGAGTCAAAAAATATCGTTTGGTCCTCCCAAAAGGGCCTATATGTATAAATCACTCTAAATTTTTAACTGGGATCCGGACGCAACATGCAAGACCGCCCCCACTTCCGGCCTTCCTCCTACTACCTCCCCGTATATTTTCGCCTTGTTCCGAAATACTTTCCACGTGCACGTAAAACGAACTCCCTGTCCGAATATACCATCACGCGCCTCTTAAAAAGTTTCATCTGGGCCCCTTCTGTGTCGCCTTGTTCCGAAATTCTCTCGTCTAGTGCCGTTCCGAAGAGGAGAGATAGTAATTACATTTATATATATATATAAATGCTAATATATATATATATATAATAATGAAAAGCCGAAAAAATAAATTTAAAAAATTCATGAGCGGGAATTCATAGGGGGAGAGAGAGAGAAGGGGGAGGGAGGGAGGAAGGAAGAGAGAGAGTATGTGTGATTGAGAGAGAGATTAGGAGAGAGGGAAATTAAATGAGACAATGATTGGAAGAGATGTGGGTGAGTGGGTAATTAATGCAGCCAATGATTGGGAGAGAGAGAGGGGGGAGGGAGGAAGGGAGAGAGAGTGATTGGATGAGAGGATGGGAGAGCGCGAAATTAATTAGATAATAATTGGGAGAGATGTGGATGAGTGGGGAATTAATGCGGGCAATGATTGAGAGAGTGTGTGCCTAGGAGTTTGGGTAATTAAATGAGGCAATGATTAAGAGAGAGAGAATGATTAGGTGGGAAATTATTATTATCATCTCTCCCTCCTCTCTTTCTCATTCCCACTCACACTCACCCCATACTTTTTTAAATACTGTTACTATTTTTACAAAAATAATATTTACCTTATTGTTATCCATATTATTTTATTATTAAATTTTCTCTATCTCTCCATCTCATTCCCCCTCTCTTTCACACGAGATTTATTATTATTATTATTATAGTTTTTCCTTCTCTCTCTCCTCTTTCTCTCTCCCCCCCATGAGAGAGACGTGATGCCTTGCCAATATTAAAAAATTTTTACAACCATTTACTTATTATTATTATTAATAATACTATTATTTTATTATTATCCCTACAACCTCTTCTCTCTCCGCCCCCTCCTCTCTCTCTCTCTCTCTCGACGGGGAGAGAGAGCGTACCAGACTCATTACCAATATTAAATTATTATTAATATCTCTATTATTTTTTTTATTATATATCTATTATTTTAATATTATATTAAATTTGACGTCATAATAAGTTATATTATATGTCAAAATGTCCGGAATTTAGAGACTTACATTTCGTCATGGGTACCTTAAGGACTCCAGACCTACCAAAACTTTAGAGTAAAAAAATATCGTTTGGTCCTCCCAAAAGGGCCTATAAGTAAAAATCACTCTAAATTTTCATCCGGGATCCGGACGCGACATGTAAGACCTCCCCCACGTCCGGCCTTCCTCCTACTACCTCTCCGTATATTTTCGCCTTGTTCCGAAATACTTTCAATGTGCACGCAAAACGAACTCCAGCTGACTTCTGTTGCCTACTGCTGCCTGCCTCCATTTTCACGCTCCTTACTTCTGCATGTTGCTGACTGCTGCCTACTGCTGACTGCTGACTGCTGCCTACTGCTGACTGCTGTATACTACCGCCTGCCTACTTCAGACTGCTGACTGCTGTATACCACTGACTACTGCCAACTTCTGACTACTGCCCACTGCTTCCTAAAACCCTTAAACCCTAAAACCCTACTTCACTAATACCCTATATCTCAATAACTCAAAACCCTAAACCCTCAACCCTATACCCTAAAACCCTACAACCCTCAAACTCACTAACCCTATCCCCTAAACCCTAAAACCCTAAAACCCTATACCTCAATAACGCTATACCCTAAACCCTAATCCCTACAACCCTAAACCTCAATAACCCTAAACCCTAAACCATAAAATCGTAAAACCTACACCCCTAAAACTCACTAACCCTAACGCTTAAACCCTAAACCCTAAAAGCCTAAAACCCTAAAATCCTATAACTCAATAACCCTAAACCCTACACCCTAAACCCTAAATCCCTACAACCCTAAAACTCAATAACCATAAACCCTAAAAATGTAAACCCTAAACCCCAAATACCCTAAACCCTACAACCCTATAACTCAATAACCCTAAACCCTAAACCATACAAGCGTAAACCCTACAACCCTAAAAATCACTAGCACTAAACCCTAACTCCCTAAACCCTATACCCTAAAACCCTATAACTCAATAACCCTAACCCCTTAATCCCTACAACCCTAAAACTCATTAACCCTAAACACTAAAATCGTAAACGTTATACCCCCAAAAACCCTAACCCCTAAAACCCTACAACCCTACAACCCTAAACCTCAATAACCCTAAACCCTAAATCCCTACAACCCTAAAACTCAATAACCCTAAACCCTAAACCCTAAAATCGTAAACCCTAAACCCCAAATCCCCTAAACCCTAAAACCCTACAACCCAAAAATTTTATGCATGCAATTGTTGCCGGAGATAGAGAGAGAGCGAGGGTGACTTGCCGCAAAATTTACTGTATGCATTTATTTGAGGATATCAAGCATAACTGACCGTAAATTTTCAATGCATGCAATAATTGGAAGAGATAATGTGTGAGTGAGCGCGAGGGTGAGTGAGCGCAAAATTTAATTCATTCAATGATTACTGCATTGAGAGAGATAATGTGTGAGTAACCGTGATTTTTAATGCATGCAATTATTTTAGGAGAGTGGGAAAATGAGCCGAAAAATTATTGCATGCAATGATTTAAATGATTTAAATGATTTAAAAAGAGAGGAGTCGATGAGCGGGAGAATTAACGCATGCATTGATGTGACGAGAGAGGGAAGGAGTCGTCAGAAAATATAATGCATGCAATTATTGCTGGAGAGAGAGAGAATGAGCGGAAAAATTCTTGCATGCAATGATTGGCATAGATATCAGTGGAAGAGTGGAATAATTAATGCATGCATTGATGGGACGAGAGAGGTATTGAGTCGACGGAGATTTAATGCATGCAATTATATTATTAATTTACATTTTATTTATTAATATTATATAATTATTATAATGATTTTATTTTTATCTCTCACTGTCTCTCTCTGGGAACATAAGGTGAGAGGGAAAGGGAGGAAGAGAGGATGATTGGGAGAGAAGTTGGGTGAGCGGTAAATTAATAGAGGCAGTGTTTGGGAAAGAGAGTGGGTGAGTGGAAAATTAATGGAGGCAATGATTGAGAGAGAGGATGTGTGAGTGAGAAATTTATGGAGGCAATGATTGGGAGAGAGGAAGGGTGAGTGGGAATTTAATGCAGCCAATGATTGTGAGAGAGAGTGGTTGAGTGGGAAATTAATGGAGGCAATGATTTGGAGAGATGGGGGGTGAGTGGGAAATTAATGGAGGCAATGATTGAGATAGAGGGTGGATGAGTGATAAATTAATGAAGGCAATGATTGGGATAGAGAGTGTGTGATTGGGAAATTAATGGAGGCAATGATTGGGAGAGAGGGTGGATGAGTGGGAAATTAATGGAGGCAATGATTGAGAGAGGGGTAAATCAATGTTGTAATGATCGTCGAAAATTTACTTATTTGAGTAAATTATTCTTACTTTCTCTCTCTTCTTAACTAAATCCTGCCTTGCCAATATTAAAATTTTTTTACTACCATTTACTTATTATTATTATTAGAGAGTTTAATAGTTGAACTATTATCACAATAAATTTTAACAGCACCTTCTTGCTTGAAATATAACTCTTCAAGTATGTTCTTTAGCCAAATTGCTTGAGAAGCACAAACTGTTGTAGCTACAAATTCTGCTTCTGTTGTGGATAAAGTCACAATTGGTTGCTTCTTTGAACACCATGAAATAGCTGCTGAACTCATCATAAAAATATATCCAGAAGTACTTTTTCTATCAT
Organism: Zingiber officinale; assembly: GCF_018446385.1. Lineage (NCBI taxonomy): Eukaryota > Viridiplantae > Streptophyta > Magnoliopsida > Zingiberales > Zingiberaceae > Zingiber > Zingiber officinale. Next base: position 151,139,791 of record NC_055997.1, read on the forward strand.
CGAGATCACCTGCATAATCACTATCAGTAAAACCAATTAAGTCTGATTTTTCATTCTTCTTATAGAACAAACCATATTCAATGGTTCCTTTTAAGTATCTAAAAATTCTCTTCGCGGCTTGAGATGTATCTCCTTTGGACTTTCCATGTATCTGCTGATAAGACTTACAGCATGCATAATATCAGGTCTTGTAGCTGTTAAGTACATCAAACTCCCAACAATTTGCTTATAAATTGTGTTGTCAATCTTCCTGCCTTCAGGATTTCGAATTAGCTTCAATCCTGCTTCAGCAGGAGTGTTAACAGAGTTGCAATTTTTCATTTGAAACCTGTCCAGAATTTCTTGTGCATACTTCTTTTGGGAAATGAAAATTCCAGCTGCTGATTGAACTACTTCAATGCCCAAAAAATAATGCATCTTTCCAAGATCAGACATATCAAATTCAACCATCATAGATCTTTTAAATTTTGCAATCATGACAATATCATTTCCAGTAAAAATAAGATCATCCACATATAAGCAAACTACAAGCAGTTTTCTTTCATCTTCAATCTTTGTAAAAAGTGTATGTTCATATGGACATTTTTTAAATCCCTCCTTTGAAAAATATGCATCTATGCGACTATACCAAGCACACGGAGCTTGTTTTAGTCCATATAATGCCTTTTTGAGTCTATAAACTTTATTTTCACAACCAGATTTTATATAACCAGGTGGTTGATCAATAAATACCTTTTCTTGAAGTTCACCATGCAGGAATGCTGATTTAACATCCAACTGGAAGATAGGCCACGATCTTTGTGCTGCCAATGCTATCACCAATCTAATTGTGTCAAGTCTTGCAACTGGTGCAAAGACTTCTTTGTAATCCACACCAAATTCTTGCTTGTAGCCTTTTGCAACTAAGCGTGCCTTGTGCTTGTCAATTTCACCATTTTCTTTCAATTTTGTCTTGTATATCCACTTGACCCCAATAGTTTTATGCCCTTTTGGAAGATCAGTTAACTCCCATGCATTGTTCCGTTCAATGGCTTTAATTTCTTCATCCATAGCCTTTCGCCATTTTGATTCCTTGACAGCTTCTTCAAATACTGTAGGATCACAATCGGAAAATAGGGCAAAGTATGTAAGTGGATCATCAGATTGACCAATTCCAGTTACCTCATAGTCTGTCATCCAAGCAGGTCTTCTTCTAGTGCGTCGAGGTAGTTCTTCACTTTCTACTATTGTTGGCAAGCTTGGAGCATCTACTTCATTTGATGAAAGTTGTTGATTATTTTCTGTTGTTGATTGTCGTTCTTCATCAACTCCATCAAAGCTCGTAGGTATTAGTTCTTCAGTAGAGTTGTTGTTCCATTGCCAAAATTTTCCTTCTTCAAAAACCACATCTCGGCTGATGGTAATTTTCTTGGTGATAGGATTATAAGGCTTATAAGCTTTTGATTGATCACTAACACCAAGAAATATACATTTTTCTCCCTTGTCATCAAGTTTGATCCTCTTCTGATCTGGAATATGAGCATAAGCAATACATCCAAAAATTCTGAGATAATCTACCTTTGGTTTTTGATTGCTCCATGCTTCTTCTGGTGTCATATTCTGAACTGCAAGTGTAGGACTTCTGTTTAATATATGGATACTCCAGTTGACTGCTTCAGGCCAAAAAGCTTTTGAAATGCCGCATTTTGCCAAAAGACTTCGCATCATATTCAAAATAGTACGGTTTTTCCGCTCACAAACGCCATTCTGTTGAGGAGTATAAGCCGCAGTTAGTTGTCTTTTGATTCCATGATTTTCACAAAAATTTGAAAATTCTTGTGAGAGATATTCTCCACCACGATTTGTGCGTAGAACTTTGATTGGATTGCCTGTTTCTTTCTCAACTTGCGCTTTATAGCTCTTAAAAGCTGTAAATGCTTCAGATTTTTCTTGCAAAAAATATACCCATGATTTCCTACTAAAATCATCAATGAAGGTGATTATATATCTCTTACCTCCATTAGAATATGGATTAATTGGGCCACACAAGTCGGAATGCACCAACTCCAAAGCTTTCTTTGCTCTCCATGATTTTCCTTTTGGAAAATAGTTTCTATGTTGTTTGCTAACAACACATTCTTCACAAACTTCAGAAGGAGCAATAATTTGAGGAAGTTCAGTTACCATATTTTTTTGCTGCAAAGTCTTCAATCCACTAAAGTTTAGGTGGCCATAACGAAAATGCCATAGCCATGAAACATCATTCACTTTTGCTGAAAAACATGAATGAGTAGTATTGTTCAAGTAGAGTGGGAACATGCGATTTGCTGTCATGTTAACTTGAGCAATTAAACCCATCTTTGCATCTTGAATTTGGCATACTCCATCTTTAATAGAGATCTCATACCCTTTTTCTTGCAACTGACCAATACTAAGGAGATTGATCTTTAGATCTGGGACAAAAAGAACATTAGATATTGTATGAGAAGAATTTCTTTTGGTTTGGATAGTTACCATTCTTTTTCCCATAACAGAAATGGTAGAGTTATCACCAAACTTGACTGTGTTGCGGAATGATTCATCCAGTTCAGAAAATGCCATTTTATCTCCACACATGTGATTGCTGCAACCAGTATCCAGATACCACATATTTTGCTGGGTTTCTTCATTTACATGGCACACCATTAGGAGAGAGACCTCTTCTTCCTTTTCAACAAGGTTAGATCTTTCTTCATATTGCTTATTCAGATTAGTATGACATTCTGATTGATAATGGTCATACTTATGACATCTATAACATTCAATATTGGACTTATCTGCTGATTTTTGTTTATAAGTTGTTGAGTGATTACCTCCTCTTCCTCTTCCACGAGATTGATTTTCTTGGTAATGGTGGCGTTGTTGTTGGCTATCACGATAATTACTTCCTCTTGCTTTGAATTTTCCTCTTCCTTGCCTTCTATCTCCTCTTTGTGTTGACTGATTTTCTGTTGAAACTTTCAATGCTTGCTCCTCTTTGTCTTGTTGGTTGAGTTTTTGTTCATGAACCAACAACGAACTCTGCAACTCATCAATTGTAAGTTTATCAATATCTTTTGACTCTTCTATTGAACAAACAACAAAATTAAATTTTGGTGTCATTGATCGAAGAATCTTCTCAACAATGGTGACGTCTTGCATTTTTTCACCATATATCCTCATTTTGTTGGCAATTGTCCCGGTCCTTGCAAAAAAATCTAAAACAGATTCCCCAGACTTCATGCGTAAAGTCTCGAATTCTGTCCGAAGACCTTGAAGCTGCACCCTCTTAGCCTTGGCATTCCCTTGATACTTCTTCTTCATGCAATCCCAAATATCCTTGGATGTTTCTTTGCTAAGAATTGTCTCCAAAGTTGCTCGATCTATGGCTTGGAAAAAATAGTACTTTGCCTTGAGATCCTTCAGCTTTAATGCATCTAATTCCGTTTTTTGTGCACTTGTTAGTACTTCTCCAGCTGCTGGTTCTGCTACTCCAGATTCAACAACCTGCCAATACTCCTTGGATCTCAAAAAAATCTTCATTAACATGCTCCAATGGTCATAGTGACCATCAAAGCGAGGAATTGCTGGTTGAACAAAGTTGTCAGACATCATGATAATATACTGCTGCTGCAGAAAAAATTCAAACTCAACCCTTTTTTTTTCTCACAAAAATATTCACACAACTCAACCTCTCTTTTTTAATGGCGGACCAGTTCTCCAACCTGGCTCTGATACCAGTGTTAACGAGACAAGAGGAACGTAGGACACTAAACAAAGGCTTCTACTTTGCATAAAAGATTTTTTTAGATATTCAAAAAGAAGAACCAGAGCCTATTTATAGGCTTTTACAGTAGAATATTTCATCCACTATCTCTTAATTAATAGGATCACACTAAAACTAATCGATAAGCAAAAGATTCGAACAAAACCAAAAGACTCAGACAAATGATAAAACTTTTTTAATCTTATCAATCTTCTCGTCCTCCGTTGCCACGCGCCACGTCGGCGGCGATGATTTGAGATGCGACAGGCCGGACGAGCTCGGGAGCTCGTACTCGTATTCTTCGTCGCCTTTCAAGTGCGGGGACCACAGCCCCACGTCGGTGTTCCACGGTCCGTGCAGCGGGAGCGGGTCTTCTCGGAGCCCGCCTCGGATGAGGAATCCGATCGGGAGCGATTGGAGAACGGGAAAAGATGGGTTCTTCAAGCGTTTCGTTCGGAATGCCGTCAGCCCTTGCCTGGATTACGATTCCCCCAGCTTCTCTGGCAGCCATTTCTGCATCGAAGAGTGGCCTTTTGGTTTTGATGACTGTACGATGGACATGATGCCGAAGAGTTGTTTCAAAGGCTCAGTCAAGGCATGATATTTTCCATGAGGAGATCGTTGTTAAGGCTTTCCACGAAGCAGCGAAGGCTCACAGGGGGCAGGTTAACAAATTTCTCTTGTTAGAATAAAGGATCCTAACATATATGGTGTGCTAAGAAGGTAGATTTCTTGTTCTTAATCACAGATGAGGGCAAGCGGAGATCCTTACCTGCAGCACTGTGTTGAAACAGCTGCACTGCGCACAGATTGGGGCTAATGCTACAGTAGTGGCTGCAGGTCTTCTACATGATACGCTAGATGATTCTTTCATGGATTATGACCATATTTTAAGGTCATTCGGAGCTGAGGTAGCTGATTTAGTGGAAGGGGTATGCTTTTTTTCATTCTTTCAAAATGTTCCTTTAGCTATGGCATCTGTTATATTTGTTGCTTATGAATCTAATAATGTGATTTTGTTTGCCATAGTTCTTCTACCGTCCAAGGCAAATGAATATCCATATGTTTCTTTTTGTGGAGACAAATTATTTTTTTTCTTTTCTATCTTGAAAGTACTGTCAAAGTTTAGTGTCAAGCTAATAAAAATTTGAAGCTATATATTACTATCTAACTATGTTGATTGTCAAGCAGACGACCTCATGCAGGAAAGAATTCAGTGAAAACATTAATAGTTAGCTTAGCTATAGGCAAAAAAATTTAATTTTATGTCCTCCTACAACACCCTGCTCATTAATGCCCTATGCCTGTTTTGAACGGGTTGTTGAAGCTCTATATGTATCATGTCCCGACCGTGCAGAGTCTCCTAACACGAAAATGCATCTGATCTTGTCAGATTAAAAAAGTGAAGTTGGTAGAAATGGCAAAGGTTACAGCGACAGAGTAGTCTCCTTAGCTGTCTTGGCATTGAAAGAGCAGCTGTCTTGGCATTGAAAGAACAGGTTAAGTAAAGTAATTTATTGCGAAAGGTTATTCTTTGTAGGTTATAAGTAAAGCATTGCGATAGCTTTGGAAGTGCATTTAGCTGAGACGAGTGAGAGCCAGATGGATCAATACGCCACCCTAGCATCTACAGCAGCATACGTAGCTGCGCAAGCCGCCGCCATAGCTCCTCCCACCTCCGCCCCTCTCGCTGAAGCCGCCGCCACCGCCACCGCCGATGCCGCCGCCAACGCCGCCACTACAAACCCCGGCGGCGCCACCGCCAACGCCGCCCCCCCCGACGACAATGATTGGAAGAGATGTGAGTGAATGGGTAATTAATGCAGCCAATGATTGGGAGAGAGAGGGGGTGGGAGGGAAGGGAGAGAGAGTGATTGGATGAGTGGATGGGAGAGCGGGAAATTAAATAGATAATGATTGGGAGAGATGTAGATGAGTGGGAAATTAATGCCGGCAATGATTGAGAGAGAGGGTATCTAGGAGTTTGGGTAATTAAATGAGGCAATGATTGAGAGAGAGAGAATGATTAGGTGGGAAATTATTATTATCATCTCTCCCTCCTCTCTCTCTCCTTCCAACTCACACTCACCTCATAATTTTTTAAATACTGTTATTATTTTTACAATAATAATATTTACCTTAGTGTTTTCCTTCTCTCTCTCATCTTTCTCTCTCCCCCCATGAGAGAGACGTGGTGCCTTGCCAATATTAAAATTTTTTTACTACCATTTACTTATTATTATTATTATTATTATTAAATCTATTATTTTATTATTATCCCTACAACCTCTTCTCTCTCCGCCCCCTCCTCTCTCTCTCTCTCTCGACGGGGAGAGAGAGCGTACCAGACTCATTACCAATATTAAATTATTATTAATATCACTATTATTTTTTTATTATATATCTATTATTTTAATATTATATTAAATTTGACGTCATAATAAGTTATATTATATGTCAAAATGTCCGGAATTTAGAGACTTACATTTCGTCATCGGTACCTTAAGGCCTCCAGACCTATCAAAACTTTAGAGTCAAAAAATATCGTTTGGTCCTCCCAAAAGGGCCTATATGTATAAATCACTCTAAATTTTTAACCGGGATCCGGACGCAACATGCAAGACCGCCCCCACTTCCGGCCTTCCTCCTACTACCTCCCCGTATATTTTCGCCTTGTTCCGAAATACTTTCCACGTGCACGTAAAACGAACTCCCTGTCCGAATATACCATCACGCGCCTCTTAAAAAGTTTCATCTGGGCCCCTTCTGTGTCGCCTTGTTCCGAAATTCTCTCGTCTAGTGCCGTTCCGAAGAGGAGAGATAGTAATTACATTTATATATATATATAAATGCTAATATATATATATATATAATAATGAAAAGCCGAAAAAATAAATTTAAAAAATTCATGAGCGGGAATTCATAGGGGGAGAGAGAGAGAAGGGGGAGGGAGGGAGGAAGGAAGAGAGAGAGTATGTGTGATTGAGAGAGAGATTAGGAGAGAGGGAAATTAAATGAGACAATGATTGGAAGAGATGTGGGTGAGTGGGTAATTAATGCAGCCAATGATTGGGAGAGAGAGAGGGGGGAGGGAGGAAGGGAGAGAGAGTGATTGGATGAGAGGATGGGAGAGCGCGAAATTAATTAGATAATAATTGGGAGAGATGTGGATGAGTGGGGAATTAATGCGGGCAATGATTGAGAGAGTGTGTGCCTAGGAGTTTGGGTAATTAAATGAGGCAATGATTAAGAGAGAGAGAATGATTAGGTGGGAAATTATTATTATCATCTCTCCCTCCTCTCTTTCTCATTCCCACTCACACTCACCCCATACTTTTTTAAATACTGTTACTATTTTTACAAAAATAATATTTACCTTATTGTTATCCATATTATTTTATTATTAAATTTTCTCTATCTCTCCATCTCATTCCCCCTCTCTTTCACACGAGATTTATTATTATTATTATTATAGTTTTTCCTTCTCTCTCTCCTCTTTCTCTCTCCCCCCCATGAGAGAGACGTGATGCCTTGCCAATATTAAAAAATTTTTACAACCATTTACTTATTATTATTATTAATAATACTATTATTTTATTATTATCCCTACAACCTCTTCTCTCTCCGCCCCCTCCTCTCTCTCTCTCTCTCTCTCTCGACGGGGAGAGAGAGCGTACCAGACTCATTACCAATATTAAATTATTATTAATATCTCTATTATTTTTTTTATTATATATCTATTATTTTAATATTATATTAAATTTGACGTCATAATAAGTTATATTATATGTCAAAATGTCCGGAATTTAGAGACTTACATTTCGTCATGGGTACCTTAAGGACTCCAGACCTACCAAAACTTTAGAGTAAAAAAATATCGTTTGGTCCTCCCAAAAGGGCCTATAAGTAAAAATCACTCTAAATTTTCATCCGGGATCCGGACGCGACATGTAAGACCTCCCCCACGTCCGGCCTTCCTCCTACTACCTCTCCGTATATTTTCGCCTTGTTCCGAAATACTTTCAATGTGCACGCAAAACGAACTCCAGCTGACTTCTGTTGCCTACTGCTGCCTGCCTCCATTTTCACGCTCCTTACTTCTGCATGTTGCTGACTGCTGCCTACTGCTGACTGCTGACTGCTGCCTACTGCTGACTGCTGTATACTACCGCCTGCCTACTTCAGACTGCTGACTGCTGTATACCACTGACTACTGCCAACTTCTGACTACTGCCCACTGCTTCCTAAAACCCTTAAACCCTAAAACCCTACTTCACTAATACCCTATATCTCAATAACTCAAAACCCTAAACCCTCAACCCTATACCCTAAAACCCTACAACCCTCAAACTCACTAACCCTATCCCCTAAACCCTAAAACCCTAAAACCCTATACCTCAATAACGCTATACCCTAAACCCTAATCCCTACAACCCTAAACCTCAATAACCCTAAACCCTAAACCATAAAATCGTAAAACCTACACCCCTAAAACTCACTAACCCTAACGCTTAAACCCTAAACCCTAAAAGCCTAAAACCCTAAAATCCTATAACTCAATAACCCTAAACCCTACACCCTAAACCCTAAATCCCTACAACCCTAAAACTCAATAACCATAAACCCTAAAAATGTAAACCCTAAACCCCAAATACCCTAAACCCTACAACCCTATAACTCAATAACCCTAAACCCTAAACCATACAAGCGTAAACCCTACAACCCTAAAAATCACTAGCACTAACCCCTAACTCCCTAAACCCTATACCCTAAAACCCTATAACTCAATAACCCTAACCCCTTAATCCCTACAACCCTAAAACTCATTAACCCTAAACACTAAAATCGTAAACGTTATACCCCCAAAAACCCTAACCCCTAAAACCCTACAACCCTACAACCCTAAACCTCAATAACCCTAAACCCTAAATCCCTACAACCCTAAAACTCAATAACCCTAAACCCTAAACCCTAAAATCGTAAACCCTAAACCCCAAATCCCCTAAACCCTAAAACCCTACAACCCAAAAATTTTATGCATGCAATTGTTGCCGGAGATAGAGAGAGAGCGAGGGTGACTTGCGTATAAATCATGCATTGATTTGTGAAATCTAGCCAGTAGTAAATTTTCAATGCATGCAATTGGATAATGTGTGAGGGTTGAGTGAGCGCAAAATTTAATTCATTCAATGATTACTGCATTGAGAGAGATAATGTGTGAGTAACCGTGATTTTTAATGCATGCAATTATTTTAGGAGAGTGGGAAAATGAGCCGAAAAATTATTGCATGCAATGATTTAAATGATTTAAATGATTTAAAAAGAGAGGAGTCGATGAGCGGGAGAATTAACGCATGCATTGATGTGACGAGAGAGGGAAGGAGTCGTCAGAAAATATAATGCATGCAATTATTGCTGGAGAGAGAGAGAATGAGCGGAAAAATTCTTGCATGCAATGATTGGCATAGATATCAGTGGAAGAGTGGAATAATTAATGCATGCATTGATGGGACGAGAGAGGTATTGAGTCGACGGAGATTTAATGCATGCAATTATATTATTAATTTACATTTTATTTATTAATATTATATAATTATTATAATGATTTTATTTTTATCTCTCACTGTCTCTCTCTGGGAACATAAGGTGAGAGGGAAAGGGAGGAAGAGAGGATGATTGGGAGAGAAGTTGGGTGAGCGGTAAATTAATAGAGGCAGTGTTTGGGAAAGAGAGTGGGTGAGTGGAAAATTAATGGAGGCAATGATTGAGAGAGAGGATGTGTGAGTGAGAAATTTATGGAGGCAATGATTGGGAGAGAGGAAGGGTGAGTGGGAATTTAATGCAGCCAATGATTGTGAGAGAGAGTGGTTGAGTGGGAAATTAATGGAGGCAATGATTTGGAGAGATGGGGGGTGAGTGGGAAATTAATGGAGGCAATGATTGAGATAGAGGGTGGATGAGTGATAAATTAATGAAGGCAATGATTGGGATAGAGAGTGTGTGATTGGGAAATTAATGGAGGCAATGATTGGGAGAGAGGGTGGATGAGTGGGAAATTAATGGAGGCAATGATTGAGAGAGGGGTAAATCAATGTTGTAATGATCGTCGAAAATTTACTTATTTGAGTAAATTATTCTTACTTTCTCTCTCTTCTTAACTAAATCCTGCCTTGCCAATATTAAAATTTTTTTACTACCATTTACTTATTATTATTATTAGAGAGTTTAATAGTTGAACTATTATCACAATAAATTTTAACAGCACCTTCTTGCTTGAAATATAACTCTTCAAGTATGTTCTTTAGCCAAATTGCTTGAGAAGCACAAACTGTTGTAGCTACAAATTCTGCTTCTGTTGTGGATAAAGTCACAATTGGTTGCTTCTTTGAACACCATGAAATAGCTGCTGAACTCATCATAAAAATATATCCAGAAGTACTTTTTCTATCATCGAGATCACCTGCATAATCACTATCAGTAAAACCAATTAAGTCTGATTTTTCATTCTTCTTATAGAACAAACCATATTCAATGGTTCCTTTTAAGTATCTAAAAATTCTCTTCGCGGCTTGAGATGTATCTCCTTTGGACTTTCCATGTATCTGCTGATAAGACTTACAGCATGCATAATATCAGGTCTTGTAGCTGTTAAGTACATCAAACTCCCAACAATTTGCTTATAAATTGTGTTGTCAATCTTCCTGCCTTCAGGATTTCGAATTAGCTTCAATCCTGCTTCAGCAGGAGTGTTAACAGAGTTGCAATTTTTCATTTGAAACCTGTCCAGAATTTCTTGTGCATACTTCTTTTGGGAAATGAAAATTCCAGCTGCTGATTGAACTACTTCAATGCCCAAAAAATAATGCATCTTTCCAAGATCAGACATATCAAATTCAACCATCATAGATCTTTTAAATTTTGCAATCATGACAATATCATTTCCAGTAAAAATAAGATCATCCACATATAAGCAAACTACAAGCAGTTTTCTTTCATCTTCAATCTTTGTAAAAAGTGTATGTTCATATGGACATTTTTTAAATCCCTCCTTTGAAAAATATGCATCTATGCGACTATACCAAGCACACGGAGCTTGTTTTAGTCCATATAATGCCTTTTTGAGTCTATAAACTTTATTTTCACAACCAGATTTTATATAACCAGGTGGTTGATCAATAAATACCTTTTCTTGAAGTTCACCATGCAGGAATGCTGATTTAACATCCAACTGGAAGATAGGCCACGATCTTTGTGCTGCCAATGCTATCACCAATCTAATTGTGTCAAGTCTTGCAACTGGTGCAAAGACTTCTTTGTAATCCACACCAAATTCTTGCTTGTAGCCTTTTGCAACTAAGCGTGCCTTGTGCTTGTCAATTTCACCATTTTCTTTCAATTTTGTCTTGTATATCCACTTGACCCCAATAGTTTTATGCCCTTTTGGAAGATCAGTTAACTCCCATGCATTGTTCCGTTCAATGGCTTTAATTTCTTCATCCATAGCCTTTCGCCATTTTGATTCCTTGACAGCTTCTTCAAATACTGTAGGATCACAATCGGAAAATAGGGCAAAGTATGTAAGTGGATCATCAGATTGACCAATTCCAGTTACCTCATAGTCTGTCATCCAAGCAGGTCTTCTTCTAGTGCGTCGAGGTAGTTCTTCACTTTCTACTATTGTTGGCAAGCTTGGAGCATCTACTTCATTTGATGAAAGTTGTTGATTATTTTCTATTGTTGATTGTCGTTCTTCATCAACTCCATCAAAGCTCGTAGGTATTAGTTCTTCAGTAGAGTTGTTGTTCCATTGCCAAAATTTTCCTTCTTCAAAAACCACATCTCGGCTGATGGTAATTTTCTTGGTGATAGGATTATAAGGCTTATAAGCTTTTGATTGATCACTAACACCAAGAAATATACATTTTTCTCCCTTGTCATCAAGTTTGATCCTCTTCTGATCTGGAATATGAGCATAAGCAATACATCCAAAAATTCTGAGATAATCTACCTTTGGTTTTTGATTGCTCCATGCTTCTTCTGGTGTCATATTCTGAACTGCAAGTGTAGGACTTCTGTTTAATATATGGATACTCCAGTTGACTGCTTCAGGCCAAAAAGCTTTTGAAATGCCGCATTTTGCCAAAAGACTTCGCATCATATTCAAAATAGTACGGTTTTTCCGCTCACAAACGCCATTCTGTTGAGGAGTATAAGCCGCAGTTAGTTGTCTTTTGATTCCATGATTTTCACAAAAATTTGAAAATTCTTGTGAGAGATATTCTCCACCACGATTTGTGCGTAGAACTTTGATTGGATTGCCTGTTTCTTTCTCAACTTGCGCTTTATAGCTCTTAAAAGCTGTAAATGCTTCAGATTTTTCTTGCAAAAAATATACCCATGATTTCCTACTAAAATCATCAATGAAGGTGATTATATATCTCTTACCTCCATTAGAATATGGATTAATTGGGCCACACAAGTCGGAATGCACCAACTCCAAAGCTTTCTTTGCTCTCCATGATTTTCCTTTTGGAAAATAGTTTCTATGTTGTTTGCTAACAACACATTCTTCACAAACTTCAGAAGGAGCAATAATTTGAGGAAGTTCAGTTACCATATTTTTTTGCTGCAAAGTCTTCAATCCACTAAAGTTTAGGTGGCCATAACGAAAATGCCATAGCCATGAAACATCATTCACTTTTGCTGAAAAACATGAATGAGTAGTATTGTTCAAGTAGAGTGGGAACATGCGATTTGCTGTCATGTTAACTTGAGCAATTAAACCCATCTTTGCATCTTGAATTTGGCATACTCCATCTTTAATAGAGATCTCATACCCTTTTTCTTGCAACTGACCAATACTAAGGAGATTGATCTTTAGATCTGGGACAAAAAGAACATTAGATATTGTATGAGAAGAATTTCTTTTGGTTTGGATAGTTACCATTCTTTTCCCATAACGTAAATGGTAGAGTTATCACCAAACTTGACTGTGTTCCGGAATGATTCATCCAGTTCAGAAAATGCCATTTTATCTCCACACATGTGATTGCTGCAACCAGTATCCAGATACCACATATTTTGCTGGGTTTCTTCATTTACATGGCACACCATTAGGAGAGAGACCTCTTCTTCCTTTTCAACAAGGTTAGATCTTTCTTCATATTGCTTATTCAGATTAGTATGACATTCTGATTGATAATGGTCATACTTATGACATCTATAACATTCAATATTGGACTTATCTGCTGATTTTTGTTTATAAGTTGTTGAGTGATTACCTCCTCTTCCTCTTCCACGAGATTGATTTTCTTGGTAATGGTGGCGTTGTTGTTGGCTATCACGATAATTACTTCCTCTTGCTTTGAATTTTCCTCTTCCTTGCCTTCTATCTCCTCTTTGTGTTGACTGATTTTCTGTTGAAACTTTCAATGCTTGCTCCTCTTTGTCTTGTTGGTTGAGTTTTTGTTCATGAACCAACAACGAACTCTGCAACTCATCAATTGTAAGTTTATCAATATCTTTTGACTCTTCTATTGAACAAACAACAAAATTAAATTTTGGTGTCATTGATCGAAGAATCTTCTCAACAATGGTGACGTCTTGCATTTTTTCACCATATATCCTCATTTTGTTGGCAATTGTCCCGGTCCTTGCAAAAAAATCTAAAACAGATTCCCCAGACTTCATGCGTAAAGTCTCGAATTCTGTCCGAAGACCTTGAAGCTGCACCCTCTTAGCCTTGGCATTCCCTTGATACTTCTTCTTCATGCAATCCCAAATATCCTTGGATGTTTCTTTGCTAAGAATTGTCTCCAAAGTTGCTCGATCTATGGCTTGGAAAAAATAGTACTTTGCCTTGAGATCCTTCAGCTTTAATGCATCTAATTCCGTTTTTTGTGCACTTGTTAGTACTTCTCCAGCTGCTGGTTCTGCTACTCCAGATTCAACAACCTGCCAATACTCCTTGGATCTCAAAAAAATCTTCATTAACATGCTCCAATGGTCATAGTGACCATCAAAGCGAGGAATTGCTGGTTGAACAAAGTTGTCAGACATCATGATAATATACTGCTGCTGCAGAAAAAATTCAAACTCAACCCTTTTTTTTTCTCACAAAAATATTCACACAACTCAACCTCTCTTTTTTAATGGCGGACCAGTTCTCCAACCTGGCTCTGATACCAGTGTTAACGAGACAAGAGGAACGTAGGACACTAAACAAAGGCTTCTACTTTGCATAAAAGATTTTTTTAGATATTCAAAAAGAAGAACCAGAGCCTATTTATAGGCTTTTACAGTAGAATATTTCATCCACTATCTCTTAATTAATAGGATCACACTAAAACTAATCGATAAGCAAAAGATTCGAACAAAACCAAAAGACTCAGACAAATGATAAAACTTTTTTAATCTTATCAATCTTCTCGTCCTCCGTTGCCACGCGCCACGTCGGCGGCGATGATTTGAGATGCGACAGGCCGGACGAGCTCGGGAGCTCGTACTCGTATTCTTCGTCGCCTTTCAAGTGCGGGGACCACAGCCCCACGTCGGTGTTCCACGGTCCGTGCAGCGGGAGCGGGTCTTCTCGGAGCCCGCCTCGGATGAGGAATCCGATCGGGAGCGATTGGAGAACGGGAAAAGATGGGTTCTTCAAGCGTTTCGTTCAGAATGCCGTCAGCCCTTGCCTGGATTACGATTCCCCCAGCTTCTCTGGCAGCCATTTCTGCATCGAAGAGTGGCCTTTTGGTTTTGATGACTGTACGATGGACATGATGCCGAAGAGTTGTTTCAAAGGCTCAGTCAAGGCATGATATTTTCCATGAGGAGATCGTTGTTAAGGCTTTCCACGAAGCAGAGAAGGCTCACAGGGGGCAGGTTAACAAATTTCTCTTGTTAGAATAAAGGATCCTAACATATATGGTGTGCTAAGAAGGTAGATTTCTTGTTCTTAATCACAGATGAGGGCAAGCGGAGATCCTTACCTGCAGCACTGTGTTGAAACAGCTGCACTGCGCACAGATTGGGGCTAATGCTACAGTAGTGGCTGCAGGTCTTCTACATGATACGCTAGATGATTCTTTCATGGATTATGACCATATTTTAAGGTCATTCGGAGCTGAGGTAGCTGATTTAGTGGAAGGGGTATGCTTTTTTTCATTCTTTCAAAATGTTCCTTTAGCTATGGCATCTGTTATATTTGTTGCTTATGAATCTAATAATGTGATTTTGTTTGCCATAGTTCTTCTACCGTCCAAGGCAAATGAATATCCATATGTTTCTTTTTGTGGAGACAAATTATTTTTTTTCTTTTCTATCTTGAAAGTACTGTCAAAGTTTAGTGTCAAGCTAATAAAAATTTGAAGCTATATATTACTATCTAACTATGTTGATTGTCAAGCAGACGACCTCATGCAGGAAAGAATTCAGTGAAAACATTAATAGTTAGCTTAGCTATAGGCAAAAAAATTTAATTTTATGTCCTCCTACAACACCCTGCTCATTAATGCCCTATGCCTGTTTTGAACGGGTTGTTGAAGCTCTATATGTATCATGTCCCGACCGTGCAGAGTCTCCTAACACGAAAATGCATCTGATCTTGTCAGATTAAAAAAGTGAAGTTGGTAGAAATGGCAAAGGTTACAGCGACAGAGTAGTCTCCTTAGCTGTCTTGGCATTGAAAGAGCAGCTGTCTTGGCATTGAAAGAACAGGTTAAGTAAAGTAATTTATTGCGAAAGGTTATTCTTTGTAGGTTATAAGTAAAGCATTGCGATAGCTTTGGAAGTGCATTTAGCTGAGACGAGTGAGAGCCAGATGGATCAATACGCCACCCTAGCATCTACAGCAGCATACGTAGCTGCGCAAGCCGCCGCCATAGCTCCTCCCACCTCCGCCCCTCTCGCTGAAGCCGCCGCCACCGCCACCGCCGATGCCGCCGCCAACGCCGCCACTACAAACCCCGGCGGCGCCACCGCCAACGCCGCCCCCCCCGACGACAATGATTGGAAGAGATGTGAGTGAATGGGTAATTAATGCAGCCAATGATTGGGAGAGAGAGGGGGTGGGAGGGAAGGGAGAGAGAGTGATTGGATGAGTGGATGGGAGAGCGGGAAATTAAATAGATAATGATTGGGAGAGATGTAGATGAGTGGGAAATTAATGCCGGCAATGATTGAGAGAGAGGGTATCTAGGAGTTTGGGTAATTAAATGAGGCAATGATTGAGAGAGAGAGAATGATTAGGTGGGAAATTATTATTATCATCTCTCCCTCCTCTCTCTCTCCTTCCAACTCACACTCACCTCATAATTTTTTAAATACTGTTATTATTTTTACAATAATAATATTTACCTTAGTGTTTTCCTTCTCTCTCTCATCTTTCTCTCTCCCCCCATGAGAGAGACGTGGTGCCTTGCCAATATTAAAATTTTTTTACTACCATTTACTTATTATTATTATTATTATTATTAAATCTATTATTTTATTATTATCCCTACTATTATTTTATTATTATTATTTTATTAAATCTATTATTATTATTTTTTACTACCATTTACTGCTGACTGCTGACTGCTGCCTACTGCTGACTGCTGTATACTACCGCCTGCCTACTTCAGACTGCTGACTGCTGTATACCACTGACTACTGCCAACTTCTGACTACTGCCCACTGCTTCCTAAAACCCTTAAACCCTAAAACCCTACTTCACTAATACCCTATATCTCAATAACTCAAAACCCTAAACCCTCAACCCTATACCCTAAAACCCTACAACCCTCAAACTCACTAACCCTATCCCCTAAACCCTAAAACCCTAAAACCCTATACCTCAATAACGCTATACCCTAAACCCTAATCCCTACAACCCTAAACCTCAATAACCCTAAACCCTAAACCATAAATTCGTAAAACCTACACCCCTAAAACTCACTAACCCTAACGCTTAAACCCTAAACCCTAAAAGCCTAAAACCCTAAAATCCTATAACTCAATAACCCTAAACCCTACACCCTAAACCCTAAATCCCTACAACCCTAAAACTCAATAACCATAAACCCTAAAAATGTAAACCCTAAACCCCAAATACCCTAAACCCTACAACCCTATAACTCAATAACCCTAAACCCTAAACCATACAAGCGTAAACCCTACAACCCTAAAAATCACTAGCACTAACCCCTAACTCCCTAAACCCTATACCCTAAAACCCTATAACTCAATAACCCTAACCCCTTAATCCCTACAACCCTAAAACTCATTAACCCTAAACACTAAAATCGTAAACGTTATACCCCCAAAAACCCTAACCCCTAAAACCCTACAACCCTACAACCCTAAACCTCAATAACCCTAAACCCTAAATCCCTACAACCCTAAAACTCAATAACCCTAAACCCTAAACCCTAAAATCGTAAACCCTAAACCCCAAATCCCCTAAACCCTAAAACCCTACAACCCAAAAATTTTATGCATGCAATTGTTGCCGGAGATAGAGAGAGAGCGAGGGTGACTTGCCGCAAAATTTACTGTATGCATTTATTTGAGGATATCAAGCATAACTGACCGTAAATTTTCAATGCATGCAATAATTGGAAGAGATAATGTGTGAGTGAGCGCGAGGGTGAGTGAGCGCAAAATTTAATTCATTCAATGATTACTGCATTGAGAGAGATAATGTGTGAGTAACCGTGATTTTTAATGCATGCAATTATTTTAGGAGAGTGGGAAAATGAGCCGAAAAATTATTGCATGCAATGATTTAAATGATTTAAATGATTTAAAAAGAGAGGAGTCGATGAGCGGGAGAATTAACGCATGCATTGATGTGACGAGAGAGGGAAGGAGTCGTCAGAAAATATAATGCATGCAATTATTGCTGGAGAGAGAGAGAATGAGCGGAAAAATTCTTGCATGCAATG